>NW_026535804.1:1891875-3303750 GCF_028551555.1 Melozone crissalis | reverse complement strand
CAGGGTCCCCAGTAAGTCAGATCCTTGTTCCTCACTGTTGGGGCCAGCTGGCTGCATCCATGCCCCAAAGATGAGAGGGCAAACCCAGACGCTTTGCATCACAGCTCAAACATTTGGCCAAGGCTTGCAGTGATGGGTACTACCACCACTGTCTGGGTTCCTTTTGACACCTGTGGCATCAGAGATGAGTCAATGAGTTATCCAGGACTGTCTTCAAACACCTTCCTTTCTCATCTGGAGAGGGGCTGAGGAGGCTGCTAAAGGGCTGCAGGTGATAGGGATTGACTGAGCCAACAGCCTTTGCCAGGCAGTGCAGGCAGTGGGGTCTGAGCCCCACTGGTCCCATCCTCCCTGGCATACTCCATCCTTCCCTGGAGAAATTGGTGTGAGGAACTCTTGTTGTGCCTGAAGATAGTGCTCTGGGCGGTGCTGAAGACTCTAGAGCTGGTCCCTACAGCCCAAACCCCCAGCATCTCCAAAGCAGGCCTGGGTGGGATGGGCGGTGACTCTTCAGTCCTGGTGTACCAGGACATGGACCAGGGCCTCAGCCCTGCTTTAAGCAGCAGTGGGTGCATTGCCTGCCCAGCCCCACATGGCACTGGCACCACAAACCCTCCCCTGCCCCATGCTGGGCTAATCCCAGTGCTCCGTGGGACCCTGGGCACGGTCCCTCTCAGATGCTGTGTGAATCAGGTAAGTACAACTGCACCAGGAGCATTCCTTTTCCATCCTGGTCCAACAGTCCTGGTCATCAAATCCAGTACTGTTTTAGCCAAATTAAATCCAAGTCTGCACTCTCCTATCTGAACTGGCCCAATGCATTGATGAGAACTAATCAGCTTCAGTTCTCTATGCTGATGCTGGAAGTTCCTGGGATCTATTTATTTTCCAGCTCCTGACTCTTGAACTTAATCTGGCTGTGCTGCTGATGTTTCAATCATTACAGAAGCTTCAGAATCGTGTTTGCAGTGGTTGTTTGTTTTTTTTTTTATCCCCACCACTGAACTGGTGGACAGCTGAATTTATCCACCAGTGTCTAACTGGGGGTGTAATTCACTTAATGGGTTTTGAAATCCTGGGTAGTTTATCTTGTCTTCTCTGCAATGTAGTTACAATGGGATAGAAATGCAAGGTAAGAAAAATAAAAAATGAGCTTTGTTTGATGATCAATGCAATAACCACAGAAAGTAATTTTAGTTAATTAGGAGTTGATGGAAGATGGTTGTTCCTGGTAAAAGAGTAGAAGAAAAACCCTGAGAGAGGAGGTGACAGCATCAGGATAAGAGAAAAAATCTTCCTGAAGTATCAAAGTAAAGGATGCAACAGTAAAGCTTTCTTTAGATAAAAGCCAATATAAGCAAGTGAGAGAGTGCAGAACATGGGGAAAGAAACAGAGTGAGAGGTGAGCAGAATATTACACAGATGTCAGATGAAATAAATTTTTTGTGTGTAAATGTCAAGTTGAAGTCACCATCAATTTGTCCTTGTTACAGAACTGGCTGTTCCTGAACTTGTGAGAATTAACTGCCAGAGAGAGTCCTGTATTTTAAGGAAGAGAGGACATTTAGGGTAGATGAGGGGAAATAGGGAGGGAAGGGAATTTTGAAGTATACTGAGTGGAGAAAGGAATACAATTGAGCAAAAGAGAGCATCAGAATTTAATCTGAGGGAAGAAAGGAAACAAAATTGCTAGAAAACTTCAGAGAAGAGGACTTGAGGAGCAGGGAAGGTAGGTCTGGTGTCCAGGAGCAAGGCATGAATGAAAGAGCTTGTTCCAGAGGCTCTGGGGGGAAGCTAAAGGGGATGGGAAGCTGTGACTCTTCACAAGCCACATGAGGGTGATGAAAATAGGAGGAAAATAATAGAAGGAAATACAGGTGTAAAAGTATCAGTGGAAAGGAGAAGGTCAGGAGAACACAGCTGGAGCAAGAAGATTCAACGTAAGCTTTTCCCCTTTGCCTCAGGTATGCGCATCCTGGTGACGCTGCTTTTGGACACGCTGCCCATGCTGGGGAACGTCCTCCTCCTCTGCTTCTTCGTCTTCTTCATCTTCGGCATTGTGGGAGTCCAGCTGTGGGCAGGTTTGCTCAGGAACCGCTGCTTCCTCCCTGAGAACTTCAGCATGTGAGTCTGGGCAGCCCCAGCGTCTCCCCAGCCTGAGGGAGGCTCTCCCTGCAGGATCTGCTCTGTACAAAAGCCCTTCTCTTCTGTAAATGCTCCCCGCTCCTAAATGCCACCATCACTCCTGCTTGGGCACGCACAGCGGGTACAGAGCGAGCTGTGACAATTTGCCATTTGCGTTTGCAGGCTGTCCTTAACTCTCAGCTGGCGCTTGAGAGCCTCTCTGATTTCTAAAGGCCTCCAAAAAAGCCCTCTGAGAATGGGAGTTCAGGCTTTCTAAATTCAGCATATCATTAGTGTGTGACCTTTTCTGTGTGGAGATGCCCAGGTCTGAATCCCCTCCAATGGCTGGTGGTCTTTATTGCCACAACTTTTGTAGTCCCACCTAAATCCCGGGAAAAGCTAATGGAACGCCTGTGCATTTTTAATGCTAGATAGTTTTCAGCCTCAGAGCAAGAGATAGTCCCTATCCCAAAGTCTTAATTTTTACACATCCCTGAATTTTAAGGCTAAAATAATTGTTGTGATCAGTTTGCTGATGTAACACTGTTTGGACAGTGGTTGAAATACCTGGTAGCTGACAGCCTCTTTCAGGGTTTCCTTGCCTGTTCTACCTACCTGCTTTTTCCCACCACCTCCATCGCATCGAATGCTTGGAGAAAGGCAGGTGACTGCAAACCCTTGATGGCTCTGCCCAGTTCTGCCATGCTGGTCACCTTTCAGTGGGTTGCTGACTCCCCAGGGATCTGGCTGGATTCCCACCTAGATGGAGGAATCTTACAAGCCCAAAGCCTCTTTTCTGTACACATCAGGACCATGTTGCTGCTGCTGCTGCTGTGGACAGGCCGGCACAAGGCACCTTCCAGCTTCTCCCACCCACCTCCTAATCAACTCCCACCCCTCTTGCAGGTCATGCCCTCAAAGGGTGGCTGGAAATGACATTACCAGGACATGTCCCTGTTAAGTAAATGTCAACAGAGCAGGGGGACAGCCTCACCACCGAGAAAATCCAATAGAGCCACAGGTTTGGGTGCTGTTTAATTGAGCCAGAATTCCAGGGCTTTAGATAGGCTTTGAAGGGTATTACAGGCAATTCTGCAGGAATTAACCAGGCTGAACTAGGCTTAAAAATATCTTTGCAAGCTTTAGTGGGAGTCCTGGCAGCATTAAGGAGATAGTGTGTGCAGAGCAAGGAGCCAGGTTCTGACTGGTCATGGGTTGTTTCATCTCCCTGAAGAGCATTTTTGCTTGGTTTCCTGTGGTAAGGCCACCCTCAGAGGGAATTTAGACCTTACCTGTGGGCTGAACTGACATGGTGAAATGCAGATGAAGTCCCTGTCTCTGATTTTTAGGAATTTTGGGAGGTCCTTGTACACAGAGTCTTCCTAAATGATTCTCAGCATCTCCAGAAGGACAGGACACACAGGAGCTTAAACAGACTGATTTCCATCTTACTGCAGCAAAGATATTTCAGAGAAGCCCTGTCATGCTGAATCCTTCTCTTAGTCTCCCAAAGTCAAAGCCAGAGTGCTTCCAGAGGGAGTAACTTTTAATAATGCCTTCAAAGGGATTTCCAAGGGGCTGAGTGCCCTGCCTCAGTTTCTCAAAACCCAGTTAAGGACATCAGTTCACCCTGTGGAGCTGCAGTACGTCCAAGGGGACTCCTTTAAAAAATAGCTTTAAGATCCAGGAGAGCAGATGTCAGACTTCTATGCTGGTACAGCTGTCTCTTTGCCGGATTGCTTGCAATCAGTGTGCAAACCCCAGCCTTGTCTGGACTCTTTCAGCCCCTACACGGTTGATTTGGAACGGTACTACCAGACAGAGAACGAAGATGAGAATCCCTTCATCTGCTCCCAGCCCCGGGAGAACGGGATGCGCTACTGCCGGAGCATCCCAACACGGAGGGAAGAGGGCCTGGAGTGCACTCTGGATTATTATTCCTACAACGACACCACCAACACATCTTGTGTGAACTGGAACCAGTACTACACCAACTGCTCTGCTGGGGAGCACAACCCCTTCAAGGGAGCCATCAACTTTGATAACATTGGCTACGCCTGGATTGCGATATTTCAGGTGAGCCCTGTCTGCCAATTGACACCAGGTGGGCAAACAGCAGGTCCTGCTCTCAAAATGTTCCCAGGGGATTTGTAATTGTACTCCTGGGAGCTGTTTTGTACTAGTGTGCACCTACAGAGTAGTGCACAGGTGCTCAAAGTGTTAGGGATACAATATGATGCCTATTTTGAGAATTTCTCCACCTCACATGCATGGACAAAACCTTGTGGGTGTGCAGTCTGATGATGCTGGTGTGGGGCAGAGCCTAGAGACTGCTCTTCTTTCTGCAAAATGCACTAGTGGCTCTTAAGTGCAGGTGGAAAAGGGCTAGATTCAGCCTGGGCAGCTGGTAACATGGCTGCTGGCGTTGGGAGGAGCAGGAGTTTGGTTCCTCAGCATCCTGTTCTGCACCAAGACCTGCTATGAGGTGTCAGACATGACCCAGCCAGAAGAAACATTGGCTGTGCACTTTATTGTAACTGAGCCTTCAGGAGTTTGTTTTCCCTTCCTGTCTCCACCAGGTCATCACTTTGGAAGGCTGGGTGGACATCATGTACTTTGTCATGGATGCACATTCCTTCTACAACTTCATCTACTTCATCCTCCTGATCATTGTGAGTGGCCTCAGGGGAGCAGGGGGCATCCTCCTGGCATTTGGAGAGAGCAGAGTGGAGTCACCCAGAGGAACAGGGCAGAGGGTACAGTGAATATAAAAGCTGAAGTAGCAACCAGCCTGCTGGGAGAAACGCAGCTTCCCTATGGAATTGTGCTGCAGCTGCATTTAGCTGCAAACATGAAGAAGGAAAGAGATGTGCTCAAGCGGTGGTAGATCCACTTCTGTTGTTGCTGCTGCTACTTCTCTTCTTGTGCTTAGAGAGCTTTTCCCTCTTGCTTACCCCCTTGAATTTAAGTTTTAAAGTAGGCAAATTTCACCTGCCCAGTTTCTGAGGAGAAAAAAAAATTCACCTGCCCAGTTTTTGAGCTAGAAAGGGAAGAGGCTGCCCAAAAATTCCCCCATAATACAGAACCCATCTGGCTGGGTCCTTGGTGCCGTGGGGATGTTACGGGAAAACAGTCCCAAAGTTCAGAGAGCACATTAGGAAAGGAGGGAAGAGATTACTGCCCACAGCCCACCCACACTTCACAGCATCATCTGAGACCACCCACAAAGGAGCCAACAAAGAGTTTCTGTGGGGTGGGCTCCATGATGGGCTTCATCTATGCAAGCAGAATTGTCTACAGTGACTGGCTGAGCTCGTTGTCTAGACTCCCTTTATCGTCAAGGGAGAAAAATAGGTGCTTTAAGGGGGTGATTCATCTCCTCTGAAGGTAGACATCCAAAATAAATTAGATGCATTGCAGACTTGATGCGCCTATTTCTTGTTTGACTCTAAAGGATCATTAGGTACCTCACTCAGATGTAGCTAAGTGAGATGGGTTCTTGTCTTGCTACACAATTGTCTAAGTCCAGAAAAATAGCTGCACATGGTCAGTTAGATCATTGTGGGGATTTCTGCTCCTCATCAAACCAGGCTCCAAACCCTGACGAGAAAGTAGACGGTTGTTTAGTCCATGATGCTGTTTTTTTTCTGTTAGCTTCCCCAAGAGAGAAGCAAACCCTTGCTCTCAGCCTCCCCAAGATGACGAAGAGGAAGAGCAAGCAGTACTTTTCCAGATGCCGTGCGAGTAACGGTAGCAGTTTGTGATAGCCCGTTAGCACGTCAGTAATTCCCTGTAACCCAGGCTGGGCTCTGCAGAAGGCAGGACCTCATGAAACCCTGGTTGGAAAGAAAATCTCCAAGCTGTGGGTACAGGATGATGATGCCCTTGCATAACAGTCACCCGCAAATCCCATTAGCAGGGGAAAGGGATCTGCTCGCAAGCTGCCCACACACTGGCAGAAAAACGCTCCTATGAGGAAGGCGCAGTGCATTCATTGTAATGTCACTAATTGTGATAATTACAACTGCTGTCTGTGGAGAGAGAAAAACACCATCTTAAAAGAGCAAGAGATTTTTGTCAAAATAATCTTCTCTTGTCTTTGATCTCTGACGTCCTCCATGGAGGGCTGGCGTGGGAGTCCCTGGGGTGAGAGCCTGGGGGTGAGTCAGCGCAGTCAGTGGTCCCTGCTGGGTGACACAGGGGGTGGGGTTGGCTGGGGTTTGCTGCTCTTTGTCCTTGGCAGATCTGTGTGGTGCCACGGCCACACTGAGGTGCCTGATGTCCCCTGCCCCCTTAGGTGGGCTCCTTCTTCATGATCAACCTGTGCCTGGTGGTGATAGCAACGCAGTTCTCTGAGACAAAGCAGCGTGAGAGCCAGCTGATGAAGGAGCAGCGCGTGCGCTACCTGTCCAACGCCAGCACCCTTGCCAGTTTCTCAGAGCCAGGAAGCTGCTACGATGAGCTCCTCAAGTACCTGGTTTACATTGCCCGGAAGGGCAGCAAGCAGCTGGTGAAGGCCTACAGGGCAGCAGGCGTGAGGATGGGCTTCCTCAGCAGCCCCACGAGCAAGGCGAGGGCCGAGCGGCATGCCAGGAAGCGCCGGAGCAGGAAGAGATCCTCCGTGCACCACCTCATCCACCACCACCATCACCACCACCACCACTACCACCTGGGCAACGGGAACCTGCGAGCGCCCCGCGCCAGCCCGGAGATCAGCGACGTGGAGACCAGCTCGCTCCACAACGGCACCAACCGGCTGATGCTCCCTCCCTCAGCACCCAACTCCCTGGGGGCCCCCAGCGCCTCTCCCAGCAACACCGAGTCCGTGCACAGCATCTACCATGCCGACTGCCACTTTGAGCCGGTGCGCTGCCGGTCATCCCTGACGCAGCCGAGCCTCGGTTTGCCAAGCCCAGAAGGGATCCCCAAGAACGTGATGGGCAGCAAGGTGTACCCCACAGTGCACTCCAGCACCTCCCATGAGATGCTGAAAGAGAAGAACTTGGCGGAGGCGGCGGTGGGCGCTGGGAGCAGCACCTTGACGAACCTCAACATCCCGCCCGGGCCATACAGCACCATGCACAAGCTGCTGGAGACACAGAGCACAGGTGAGCTGGGGTTGGAGCTACATCTGGGGCTGCTTTCCAGAAATATGATTTTTGTCCTAATTTTTTCTCTCTCTGAATTTTTGCAGGGTTCTTTTCAGTCCATGTTACAGAGAAAGGTGATGGCTTTCCAGGTGAGATGAATAGGAGTCTTATGACCTACCTAATGCCTCTTATAGCCAAATTTAGGAGGGAGATTTCATCCTCCCAGACTTCATATCTACAATAATCGAAGGCATATGAGGGTTTTCAGTGAATCCATTTGCTTTGCAATCCCCATCTCATAGATTAGAAGAAGAGTACAAGAGAGCTGCAGAGGGACTTTGACAAGGACATGTAGTGACAGGAAGGGGGGAATGGCTTTAAACTTTGCAGAGGGTGGGTTTAGATTACTTGTTACGACAAAATGCCATTATTTCCCTCCACTCCTAAACCATTTACAGGGAGCACTTCCCACATCCTGTACTCCCAAAATCAGCTAGAGCTTGCAGATGGACACCTTCCAGATCTGGGTCCTATCACACACCTGAGTACTGTGTAGCTCTGCTCCTGTGGGACACAAGGCTTGTGGAGATTGAGTGTCTGCTTTGTGTGAGTGCTCAAGGACAATCACAGATGCCGAGTATTACAAAACTGTGATTTGCTCAGGAAGCCTGTAAGAGTCAGACATCTTTCGTGGATCAGGGATTTCATATCTTCACTTCAAGAAAGTGAAGATATTTTTCTTTTCCCCTCCACATCCTGAAGTTTGGGAGTTCAGGCCAGTCTAGCCTAAATACTCCCAGCCTTCAAGAAGCGTTTCTGGCCAAGATTTCCCAGGCAGTCAGTGCCTTTTCCGCCCCACTGCAATGGCATTGACCTTTCCAGCCAGGAGCTGTGCAGGGAAGAGACCAAATCCTGCCCCCAACCCAGTGCTGCCCAGAGACTGAACACACAGAACTGGGCTCTGAGTTGGTTTTGCACTCTCACTGCTGGGTGCTGCCGTGCAGGAGTCAGGTGCATGCATTGCTGTCTCCTTGCAGCCAGCTGGAGGGAATTTTGGGGAATATCCCACTGGTATTTCACCCAGGATACACCTGGCAGCTGCCACCGAGGCCAACGTGTGGAGAGGGAAGCCAGTGGTTTTGGAGCATCAGAACAGGAAAGAAGGCTGCTAACAGTCCTCCTGATAATTACAGCCAGGAAACTGCCAGGACCGGGGGAACCGATTGCTTCCTCCTTCCTGTGATGGCTGGAGATGTAATGAGGTGCGCTCAGGGTCCACGGCTGGGGCGGTGTCTGTCTAGGGGCAGCAAAGAGAGCTTCATAAACAGAGAGAGGGCACTTGGGAAGCCCAGGCTTTAACCCAGCAGAAGCCCTTTTCCCTTTAGGAAATGCCTGTCATGTCAGAGGCAAAGGCTTGGCGCTAACAGGGAGTGAGGGTTGCTTCCCGCAGCCCCCAGTCCCAGCTGACCAGCTGCCCTTTCCCTGCTCTGCTGGCATTTCAGGTCCCTGCCAAAGCTCCTGCAAGATCTCCAGCCCCTGCAGCAAGCTGGATGGAGGCTCCTGCAGCCCCGAGAGCTGCCCCTACTGCCTGGCGGCGCTGGGCGAGGCCGAGCTGTCCGACAATGACACGGCCGACTCGGACAGCGACGGCGTCTACGAGTTCACGCAGGATGCGCACTACAGTGACCAGCGAGACCCACAACGGGGCAGAGCCCGGGCCGGGAGGGCCCATCTGGTGCTGGCCTTCTGGCACGTGGTGTGTGAGACTTTCCAGAAGATCGTGGACAGCAAATATTTCGGCCGTGGGATCATGGTGGCCATTCTCATTAACACACTCAGCATGGGGATCGAATACCATGAGCAGGTGAGTGCTGTCCTGGCAGCTCCTGGTGCAGAGGGGTTGCAGATGGAGTTATGAGTCTGAATTCATCTGCTGGTGGGATGGTTTGGGGTGAGAGGAATTAAAAAACTCTGGGAAGGGTCCCAGAAGGGAATAAGGCAGGCTTTTTCCTCTGAGTGTGCTTCCAGGTTGCAGCAATCACCTTGACTTGTACCTGGCTATGTGAGCTCCTGCATCCTAGCCCTACCAGGGATGGTCAGCACCATGCTGAGACCACTGTCCCCTGGGCAGCACCAGGTGGTGCTGGGGTCTGTGGTGAGGGAACCAAGGAGATGAGGCAGTCCTTTGCCACCAGGTCACTGTGAGCCTGGCAGTGCTTAAGGTGCTGCCAGCACCTGTGGGCTCTGTGGGCTCCGTGAGCTCTGGGGTCAGTGCAGCTGCAGGCAGAGAGCTACTGAATTTGCACTCCTTGGAGAGGAGGTAAAAAATGGCTTTGCCTCCTCAGTGAACGCTCCAGCAGCAGCATGATGAGTCCAAAATAGCCTCATCACTGGCTATTCCTTTGCTCAATTATCTGAGTCCTTGCAGGCAGGAGAGTGCCTGTGCTCCAGCCTCTCACCACTTGTCACCTAGCAGAGCTTTCCCTGTGTACAGTCATTAAGAAAAGGAGTTGCCGTGTTCCTCTTGAAACATCTCCATTATGTTCCATGACAAGAACTCTGCTTTCAGAGGGTTTGCATGCCGTGGCCTCACATGAGTTTTGTGGCTGCTGCTGAGGCCTGCCTGGCGTGGTGTCCTTGATCCTACCTCAAGCACATGTCTTGGGGCTGCAGGTGCATGCTTCCTTTGGGGCGGAGAGTTTATTAGTGGGGATGCAGGGATGCTGCAAAACCTTGTTATAAAGCACTCCCATTCTTGAGAGCTCCCAGCATGTTGTTTCTGCTGGGATGTCAGAGCTCTGGGCTCCCAGAAAGACACAGCCACCCCTGTGCTAGCACCAGTCTTGGCTGAGAAGCTCGTTGCATCTCAAGTCGTGGCTCCCCTTTTCTCCCCTCCTGGCATGTTTCCTGTTTGCTGGGTTGCACGCAGAGGTGTTTCTCCCCCAGCTCCCGGTGGAAGCAGTGGTGGCTGTGGATCAACTCCCAATTCCCCTGTCATCCTGTGGCGTTAATGCCTCAGTGACCAAGTGCCAGGGAGATGTGGCTGTGCTCAATGTGTCCCTTCCAGCCAGCACCTTCCCCCTGATGCCCTGATGCAGTCTAGCTGGCTAGGTGTTGTTTTCAGTTCACAATAAACAGTGGTGCACTCCAAAGTCCTGCTGGTTTCACCTTCATTTGCTGCCCTTGGTGGGAGCTCTGCAGGGAAGCTTGAGTGATTCCTTTATTTAATAATCTTGGGAAGATTATCCCAAAGAAGCTGGGAGGAGGTGGTTCACAAAAACCAATAAACACTTTTATTCCTACCTTGGCTGAAGGGTGAAAGCACATCCACGGTGTCTTTGCTGCAACTGCCCAAGGGACAGACTGTCAAAGCTTGTTGCTCTTTTACCAGGAGCGCTTTTGGGAGATGCTGGTGTGGTCTCCCATGTGGGGGAACCACCCCACCGGGGATGGGTGCCAAGTAAGCTCCCATCATTAAACACCCTAAGTGCAACACAACTCCTTAATTCTTTGCCTTGGGAAAAGTGGGGTAGGAGGTTTCCGGTTTCTGCCCTGGCCAGTGGTGTCCCAGCAAACATCTGGATGACAAGAGGCAGATTTTTGTGTGGTTTTTGGGTAACAAGGGTGAAGGGAGCTGATATGCGTGGGGGTACTCCAGACACTGTGGGTGGTTGCTTTCTTTAATGGTATTTTTGAAGCTACTATCGTTCCAGATTCCTTTCTCCCAGGCACTTGGAGGGAATAGCAGAGCTTGTTTTTATTAGTTCATCTTCTCAAAGTGGCAGAAGAGAACAGAGAGGTGTTTCTTTGTAACCTCGTAAGGTTTAGAGTTGGCAATTTCATAATCTGACAGTTATGAGAGCAGGAATTAGAGGGGCAAAATGTTGGACCAGGCCTTCCTGCAGAGATTATGAACACTGAAACATGATTTTTGTCTTTTGGAAGAGCCTTTCCTCAAAGTGTGAGTGATCAACCATGTCAAATTTATCTTTACTGACTGATGTTTGCAAAGATGTGAGGGCGCTTGAAGAGTACTTGACTCCGTGACTTTCTATATTAAGCTCTCTGCTTATTCAGACAGTATTTACCTCTTGGGCTTTCCACATGCTGCCCTGGGCACCGTGGGCTATATTAGGGTAAATATTTTAAGGGCCTATTTTAAGGTGTCACGTCAAAACCTTGCGTTGTTTAGAGGCCCCTTGGCAGAGGGGCTGCTCCTCTCTGAGAGGAAGGACAGGCTGGAGGTTACCCAGAAAGGAAGAAGGAAAATGCCCACCCATCTGGCCCCAGCAATGCTGGATGGGATTCAGCAGCTCTGGGACCGCCAGACCATCCTGGACTTCAGGACAGGAGCTGGTGAGCTGAGCTCCTCAGAACAGCCAGGGAGAAAAGTCTGCTCTTCTGGAGGTTTGACATCTCACCTTGGGACAGGCAGCCTGGAGGGACCTGAAAAATCTTTTAGTCCCTTGTTTAACAGACAAGGCAACCAGAGTAGGCCTGGTTGTGATATTTAAGATGATAGTGGTTCTCTGAAGGCACATACAAATTAGTGGGAATTGGGAGTGTGTTGAAAACACTGGCCCCCACCTCTTGCTGCTTATTTGTATTCACCCATCAGTCAGCCTGGTCAGATTGAGCACCCATGGCCAGGGCTGCTGGATGAACCTCCTCTTCCACCCAAAGCTCTTTTCCATAAGCCACCTTCCACCCTAAATTGTCAACACACATTTTACCATCACATGGCTGAAGCTTCAAGAGCTGGGTTTCCTCTAGGCTCCTTCTGACATGAGCTGACTTTCTCACTCATCACCAGGTTGTTGCCACATGGTTCCTGCACATGCCTGAGCTGCAGGTACACCTGACTGGTTGTAATTCTGTATTTCCTCCACACCCCACCCATCCAAAACCAACTCCTGCTGTTCTCCTGGCTCTAGGTGCAGTCAGAGGGAGCAGCACAGTGTGAGGTGCTTGCAGCACTTGCCACGTTGTGGCTGCTGGGCAGCAGTGTGAAATTTTCCATCAGGGAAATGACAACCAGATTGCCACAGATTATTAATGTGGCTGCTAAATAGCTTGTTTTTCTACAGAGATGAAGCAAAATGCAGGTAGAAACTATTAGCTTTGGGTAGAGGAATATAAATGTGATTTAAAGGTAGACTCAGGGGATTTTAAATACACTGTTGAACCAATTGACTGATTCGCCTTAAGGAAGCTGAGCCTCTGCAGCACTGTGGGTTCAAACAGCTGCGGCTTAGCAAAAGATTTTTCTGCCACAGAGCAGGAGTAAAATGTGCTGCTAAACCAGAGGGTTTCTGTGCTGCTTTCCCCCCCGCCCTGGCTGTAAGCCAGGCTCTGTTCCATAATATGCTGCTTTTATTTTCCTTTATTTCCTCCAACTCCTTTCTTGGAGTGAAAAGCAAAGGCTTTAGTATGAGGCGTGATGTTGGACTCCTCAGTAGGGGAAAGAATTCAGCAAGGGCTTCCTTGAGGAAGGGCTTTGGGGGTTTTGTTTTTGTTTTTAAAATCTGGTTCACATTGAGCTTCCTGGCTGTTCTGAGTTTCCTTGTCTGAACTCGCATTGTATGAACTATACCCTACATATTCTTTTGTTTAAATAGCCCTTGAATTTCAGTCGCTGTCTCTGCGGTGTTTTGCCATTGTTAACAAGAAAGAGACTGGAGAGTCCTTCACTGGCCTCCCCAAAGCTGCAATGGGTTCAAATCCCTGCCTGGGTCTTGTGTGGACTTGGATCTAGATTGATCCAAAACCCTGGTGTCTCCGAAAGGAAGGAAGAATTGGTTTAGACCTGTGGGGAGCCTTTTGTTGATTTTTAAGATCAAATTGGAGAGGTGGCAAGGGTGAATGACTCTCTGGGACAGCACCCAAGGAGAAAAGCTCATTATCCATGGGAGGCAGTTCTTCAAGGAAGTGGGATGAGGCCCTGCCTGACGTGTCCCCAGCATAAGTGCAGCCATTGGAGGACCCCTGGCTACAGCAGCCTGTTGTGGGGATCCACCGAGCCACAGTGCCCCAAGCCAAGGTGGGCAAATCCCTTCTGCAGGAAACAGGAGCAGCCTGAGGCCGTGGCAGTATCTCAAGCTGAATTCCTGGTACATCCTGCTGCAGGGGAGGGAGCAGGGTACAGATGATGTAGAGTTGTCACTGTTAACATTACGATCTAATAGCTGCTGCAGCATGGAAATAGCAACCATCTGTGCCAAGGAGTCAAAGGAAACCTTGCTGGCAAAATGCATTAAAGTGTCTATTTATGTAAACAGTCAAGGCTTGAGAACAAGAGGGTTGTCTTAATCAGCATCAAAGAACATTAAATTTTTAGATATCCAGTATGATGGAGAGGGGGGGTGAACAGTTAGAAAACCTGCCAGCATGGAGCAACCATTAGGCTGCAGGTTCAAGTATTAATAACAGTCACCCAAATGGTATTTATGTATTTCTGCTTCTGCCTGAATTCAATGTGCAGAGAAGAAGGTAACTGGAAATTATTAGCTGTCATAACACCCACTGATTGATTTCTCCATGTGGGAGGAAAATTGGATTGTTCCATGGAGAAATGGTGTAAGGGAACTGGGCAGTGGGGCTGTGACAGGTTGGTGCCCAGGTCTCAGGGTGTCCAAGGTTCTGGGCAGACTGGAGAGTAGCAGGTCTGGATCCCTGTATGAGCACTGCCTCAAAAGTTAAGGGCATATTTGGGATGAGAAGTACTTTGCTCCCAGGACTTGGTGGTCAGGAACATCCCAATCCCCACCAGTTTCAAGCCCAGTTGAATATTTTGCTGTTGGTAGATGGCAGCTGCAGATTTGTCAGATGTGTGGAGGCTGCTCCTTTGACCATCCCTATATCCTAAAAGGAGATCTTGCCCAGTGCTGGTTCACCTCCTGAGGAGGCTGTGGGAGATCTGGAGACTGGTTGCAGCTCACCCTTGTCTGGCTGCATAGGGCAGCTGTGGACAGCACTGTGTCCCTTCCAGCCTCTGTGGCTCCATGCCAGGTCAACCCAGGGCACACATATTTTGCCTTCTTTGATGTGCATGGATTTGTGTCAGGCCCCCAAGTCAGGAAGGAAGAGAATCCTTTTGTTTTGTAGAATATTTCTGGTGTCTCTTGCATCTCTTCTGAGTTGTTTCCTGTGAGTGCAGGGACTCAAAGACCTGTCCCATGTCCATGTCCCAGCTGGTGCTGCACCAGGGGCTCTCTGCATCACACACTGATGCAAACTGGTGCTGAACTCCTTAACCCTGTACCTTGGCTGTCCCACTCCAACTGAATGGTACAGACCAGCTTTGTGGTGAAATTTCTCATTTGATGCTTCCTCATATGAGTCTGATTCATTAGACTTTGTTTTAGAATGGCACTTACACAGGTGCGTGCATCCCTGAATCAATGGAACAGCCTTTCCTTGGAAAACCTCCATCTGCCCAGGGCTCTTCCCAGGAGCTCACAAGGCCTCGTGTTTATGCACTGCCTTCTCTTCCTGTGGAGGTATCTCCACTTCCACTGAAGTGCACATCCCACATCTCTATTTAACTCCATTGCACATCTCTCCAGCCCTGTGCCAGCTGCTCTTAGCCAAGCAATCAAAGCCTTGGCAGCTCAGCGTCGGCTGGCTTTGCCCAACGTAGGGCTTGGAGCTACCGTCAACGTAATTCCTCGACACTCCAGCTGCAAGGGGCACTCCCACAGCAGGCAAATGCAGTGCCCTATGGGTTTGCACGCACTGTATTCAATTAGCTCCTGCTTATGCAGAAATTACTCTTATTAATGGCTTGTTGTTGGAGACTGGAGGAGTCATCATCCAACGCTAATGGAAGACATCAGAGCTGTTAATCGCTAGGATTACCGACTTCAAAACCAGTTTTCTATTTGTCAGTGGGGGTAATTCTTTTTATGGACCTTGGGGGTTCTTCTGCTTCTCGGGGATTGAAAGGGTTTCTGAGGTCTTGTAGAAAGTCACATGTTTTAATTGACCTGCTTGTGAAGCTCTTCCAGGGATAAAAAATGCCATGGTCCTCTTAGTCATTAAAAAATGGACTGTGACTACAAAGCAGACTTCATCCTGGTTCTGGAGACTGAATTATTTGACAATTAAATGGGATTTCATGCAGCTGGGAAGGTTAATTTTTTTTATCAGATAAATCAGTTCTTTGTATGCTTTAGGGATGAGCCTATATAGATTCCTTGGCACCTGCTAAAGTTTTCTTCAGCTCCCTGGTTGGGGAGCCATAAGTGTCAGTTCTTTCCTGTTAATTTAGTTGAGAGGCTGGAAATACTTGGGCTACCTTAGATCCTATCATTACAGCTGTTGTTTCAGCTGCCATCCATAGCTTCCTGTTATCTCTGCCCAGGCAGCATGGAGAAGAGACTCCAGCTAGGTGAAATGGAAGAATGATGTGCACTTCCAAAACTTGCTTCATCCCTGTATGGATGAAAAATTGCTGCTCTATGCAGATAGTCAGGCGTTTCTTTCTATTCCTTTTTTGATTATTGTGGTTGTTCCCCTTGGGTGGGATCCAGGAAATTCAGCTAGAGCATCTGGAGCACCCTCAGCTTGCACCACAAGCGCTTTCATCTGTAAGCACTTCTGGTTGTTGGTGTTTTCCCAGGGATCAGTCCGTATTTTTCCTCAGTTCTCCTGGCAGAGGTTTGTCCCAGTGCTGTTAGCACCCGCGACTCTGCCCTGCTGTCACTCGTGTCCTCACAGAGCCCATTCCCACCCTGCTCAGCCCCCAGCAGGAATGGGGGCAGCAGCTGAGTGTTTTTTCCCTCATCTCTGCTGGATTTCACCTCTTTGTTATAATTGGTTTTTTGCTGATGTTAGGAAATGAGTGGCTTTTCCCCCATGGATGTCTGTCAGCATTAGAGATAGTGTTACCAGCATCAGAAATCCAGGTTCAGCAGAACTGTGCAGGAGCTCTACAGTGACAGCATTTTTCTTTGCCTCTTTTTATTTCCTCCCTCCCCCTGGTCCCTTCTCAAGTACTAATAGGGAGATAAGTTTCAAACTTGGTTTAGATTAACCAGAAATAGAGGGCTTTAAATCTTAAGTACTTACAAGGTGTGACCAAGTAGAAATGCAGCTTTTGTTCATTTTAAGCTCCTGCGAAACCTGGGCAGAGGGATGAGCTGGTTCATGTTTTTCTTGCATTTTCTGGGATAATGCTCATCCAGAAATCTCAAGCAGAGAGAGATAAGGAATCCAGGCAAGATTATATGCTGTCCCTCCTGAGAGCGATAACGAGAACCCAGCTGCAGGGCTTGGTGGAGGAGGGTGTTGTCTGCAGGCCCTGTTTATGGGTCTGGGCAGCCATGCTCCATGGAAGGTCCCTTCAGGGTGGGTCGATGAAATTCTCCATCAAATTTGGGGCTCATTCCCTCGTTTGCACCCCACTCTCGAGGCAGACAGGTAGGAGCAGGGAGACAGGTGCCCTGTATGGGCAATAGGGGCCAGGGAATTCAGTTTTTTGCCATGGTTCCTCAACAAAGACATGTTGGAGAGGAAGGTCTTGCACCAGGAGGTTCCACGGCCACAGGACTCATCTCCTTCTCTCTGCAGATGTGGGCTGGGAAGGGACACTTGTTGATTGCAATGGGGGAGGCTGAGTGGAAGACAAGAAGATTAGCAGAAGGGATGGAAGGGGAATCCCTCCTGTGCAGACAGCTCTGATTTCTCTGAAATGAAAGCTGCTTTCCTCCCTTTCTTACAGCATTACTTGCTGTGGCATGAAATATTCAGCCTCCATTCAGCCCGTAAGCAAATCCTTCTTTCCCATGCAGTGAAGGGATGTAGCTGGACTTGTTAACTTGTCTGAGAAGTCATTTCCTTATAATAAATGCCTATAAATCCTGAACATCCCAGCAGTCCTCCAGCCCACTGAGCAGTGAGCACGCTGTCCTTTTCCATGTCTCCAGCCCCAGGAGGAGCAGAGCAAAACCTGCTGCAATCCTCCTACTTTCTGATTGTTTTCTTTAACCAAGTCAGCAAAGGACAAGTAGAGAAAGCCTATCACACCCCGATTAAGCATGGCTCAGGTTTGCTCTGCTGGACACAGGACAGTCGTTAAAGCTGATACCTTTTAAGGAACCCCAAAGACAATGAATGTCACTTCTGAAAATATGTGTGGATTGAGTTTCTATTTATAGTCACAAGCAGCTCCCGAGCCAACAGGAGCTGTATTTACTGAAGGGAGCTGAAGTGGTATTTTGGATGGTCGTGGCTCAGTGGGTGCACTGATACAAGGGGTTTATGTGGATACGATAGGGGCCGTGCATGGAGAAGGCTTGTGGGTTGAATGAGGACACAGCCATGAGCTATCAGTCATGGGGAACTGAGCGTGGGAGAGGGCAAAGACAGGGCACCTCATTTTGTTAATTAAGAGCTGCTTCTGTTGGTGAGAATTTCTTGCATTTTGCCCCAGGACTTGTGGTCTGGCTTCTGTTCTGGGGTGGACCTGGTGTGTGTCTGCACCCACAGGGAGGGTGGAGAGGATCTTAACAGAGCAGTGTTAAGTTGAAAATCCTATCTTTGTGTGACCCATTTGATTTTCTTTCTTATGTATATATATTAGAAATCTGCAAGTGATGAGTCAGTAAAATGTTGTTGGTGTTTCCTGTGAAATAGCTGAGGTCGCTATTTTCTTTCTGTGTTATTTTTCCTAGTTGCCATGGTAATGATTTCAGAAAGGTCTTATTCTTGCAGCACTTTGAATGGGTTAGAAGTTTTCACGGTCTTCTGGATACTCTCACAGCAGCAGAGCAATATCTCAAAGATATCCCTTGGGATCAGGAGGGATCTGCCTCCTGGCTGGTTGTCCCATCCCTCGCTCTGCGCTGCGGTGAGACAGAGTGGGTTTTTCTGTTTTAATGTTAGCAAGACAGAGAGGAAGGACCCTGGGGTGCTTCTGTTCTTTTGTGTTGGCATCCCAGGACCAGGGGCTGGACAAGATCAGGCTTGCCTGCATCCTGGAGCTCATTGTCTGGACAAGGGGAGTGTGGGATGGATGGATATGTGCCAGCCATACCACGGCACTGGGTGCAGGTCTGATGATGATGATGAAGATGATGAAGACCCTGTGCCCTAAATGGGTCACAGCTGGAGGAAGGCAGGAGTTGGAAGCCTTGCAGGCTCTGGGCACTGTTTGCTGGGGCACTTGGTTGCACTTCATGCAGCAGCAGGGCTCGTTTTTCAGAAATTGGGGAACACAGACCCTGGGGCTGGCACGGCCTTCTTCCCTACTCAGTGCCCACAGCCTTGCTTGCTCAGCAGCACCTTGGAGCCCTGCGTGCAGGGAGAAGAGGCATGTGCCCGCATAGAAATGGAGTGTGCCACTTCTACCATTGAGCTTCTACTCAACTTTGAGAATTAGGGGGGGGAAAAGAGAAAGAAGGGCATTACAGCCTATTTCTGAGTGCCAGAAAAGGGCAAGGTGCTGGTCCAGCTTTGAGATACCTCTTGAGGCACTCTGGGGACATCTTCCCTTGCTTCCTGCCATGCCCCCTGGCAGTGCCCTGGCTGGTGCCAGACAGCCCTGCCTGTTTGCTGCAGACAGGTGCAGGGAGCGTGCCCTCCTGGCTGCCACTCCTTCCTCCTGCCAGGCAGGATCAGCTCTGGGTGGGTGCCCAGGCTCGCATCCTCCTGCTGCCCCAGCGATGCTCCGTGTGTTTTGAGCAGCACTGCCCTGTCTGCTCTGATTTCTTGTGCTGCCACAACTTGTCAGTGTGCTGTTTGGTACATCAACAAATCGACACTACACAAACAGAAGGCTAACAGGGAATGATTTATCCAGGACAACATATCTGTGTGTCCAGCAAAGTAAGATGTCCTGTAAACAAAATTCAGTATTTACTGAGGGCTCATCGGCAGAGCTGGTGTTTTGTACCACAGTTGAATTACACTTGGATCTCGCTCTTTCTGTGTGTTGCTTGTTTAATCATAGGATGCTTTCCTTTTAATTAGGCACTGCTGCTACTGATGAGAGAATTAGCAGACTCTTCTTTTAATGGAGAAGCTGAGGCTGTGGCAGCTGTGCTGTAATGGGGGTGGTGGGCAGAGGCTTCGTGCAGCATAGAAACCCCAGGCTCTGCACCTCAGTTTCTGCTTCCGGAAAAATGTCTTTTTTAGGGTGGTCCTGGAAGGTTTTTTCCCCCCCACAATATATCATTTAGCCAAAGGAAGGATGTTACTTCCCCCAGCTGCTGTGTTGTGGCCCTCAGAGAGAAAATCTGAGTGATTTTGCCAGCTGTTTTCCTCCCAGCCCAGTGAGGATCCATGGAGCTGGTTGTGTGCCAGGAGTCAGTGATTCTCTCAGGTGCATCATGTCTAGAGCTGGTCGATCGTGTTTTGATTAGACAGTTATTGTCAGAAAATGGCAGTTTATCACATTTGAAG
Organism: Melozone crissalis; assembly: GCF_028551555.1. Classification (NCBI taxonomy): domain Eukaryota; kingdom Metazoa; phylum Chordata; class Aves; order Passeriformes; family Passerellidae; genus Melozone; species Melozone crissalis. The sequence goes on along the minus strand of NW_026535804.1, from coordinate 3,284,134 downwards.
CTGGCTGTGGGAGAGGAGCAGTTTCAGTGGACTGGCCTCAAAAACCCCCCAACTTTATTGGAGTTTGTTGTCTGAGGTGTTTGAAATGTCCAGCTGGGGGTTTAGCTCCCTAATGGTTCCCATTGGTTTCCCAATGACAGTTGGGGAACAAAAAGTTCCATGTTCTTCTTCAAGCTGGCTTTTATTTATGTTGGTTTTTTTTTAAATTTTGGTTGATTTACAGTACAGAGCAAAGGGATAAAGGAATGGGGAGTGAAATAGCGGGAAGAACCTCCAAGATTTTGTGCATTGTGTCTTAATTTCCCAAGTTTGAAATTTTGAATTCTTGTTTGGGATGGATTGATAATTTCAATTCCCATGGGAGACAAAATCATGTTCCTGCTGTACTGTAATGATGTCTCAGGAAAGAGATCTCAGACATATTTGTGATTTCTCTAGAGTAGAAGCATCTTATAAAGAACCTTATTATCTTATACATCTATGGCTGAATGAAAATCCCATAGCTGGCATTCTTAGAAGGGTTTGAATCCCCACAGCTTGGCTGAGATTCCCCAGGGCAGGATCATGATCACAGCCCCCCGCTCTTGGTACAAATAAATCCCAGTGGTGTCATGGCAGGGGTCCCCCATGGACCAGCTGCAGCTCTGTGTCCCTTGAAAGGGATGATGAGCTGCTTCAAGGGACTCATGGGCTGCCCTGGGGACCCCTGAGTGGGACTGAGGGTCTTGAGGGGATGCCCTGCTTCACAGATGGCTGTGAAATCCCCCAAGTAATTTGCATCACCCCATCTCAACTGTTTAGGGATGTGTGGTTTCCCGAGGCAAGCTAACTCAGCGGATTTCAGCCAGGTCAGAGTGGGATGTTCTTCCAGTAGATGCTCAAATTAACCAGCCCAGCAGAGCTCCAGGCTGCTCTGGATCTTCTCTTCTCTTTTCCTGGATGGATGACATGGAAGTTTTCCCTTTCTCTTTCAATCCAGTTTGACCAATTAGTTTTTTGGATATTAATTCTCACCTCTGGTTCAGGAGTACCCGCTCTTCATTTTTATTATGTCTGCCCAGTGTGTCAGATATTGAAAACTGTTTCCTGCAAGAGAAGTGGAAAAGAGTGTGTGGAGGAGGAGTAGGAGGGCAGGCAGCTTTTTTGGGGTGAAGTAATGGGAGGCAGGTACATTTTTGGCTGCTATGCCAGCACAGGTTGACCCATAGCCCTCACAAGCCAGTGCCAGGGCTATTTGGGTGTTGGGTATCTCCTGAGTTGGATGGTCTGGGAGGGAAATTTCATGGGCCAGAAGGGTCACAGCCCCTCCAGTGTGTGCTGAGGATCCTGGGAGAGTTGCAGTGTAAGTGCTGCTCCCCCCCTGCCTTCCCACATCGCCCAGCTATGCCCTGCCAGCACCTCCCACCTGGATTTGCACATTCCAACATCTCTGACCAGAGAGCGCCCATGAAGTCCAAAGTTTCATTAATCCATGCTATTAACATGTCATCCCTTTCCAGGGCTGTTGGATTTTCCATGTCAGCCCCCACGAGGAAGGGATGTTGTGGCTGTGGGAGATGTTGGGCGAGGGGTTTAACTGGGTTGGGCCTGTGGCTCCGGTTGGATTTCACTGTACCACTGCAGAGAGGGAAGAGAGGGTGGAAATCACCCTTCAGGGTCCAGGTTAGTGGTGCTGATGGATGAGAAGGAAAGCTTCCAGGAACGCATCTCCTTTCCAGCTGTATCACTGCAGTATCACTAATAACAGCACAGAGCCTCAGCACTGAGGCACTCATGAATGAGTTGGCATTTTTTTGTGAGTAATGTAGAATTGTAGCTATTTCAAATTGTCCTGAGGTGCAGCTTGACATATAAGTTCTTGGCCTATTTATTACCCTGTGTCTGAGTGTTCCCATAGGTATTATGGCATTAAACCATGGCTGAATTTAATATTGGGAGCTGCCACGTTTGTATTTTAGCTGTAGATCAGTGGCAGATGATTTGGGCTGTGTGCACGATGTGTTTGGCAAACTCTAGCCAAGGGATCTGTTCTTCAGCAAGGATGTTTGAGGTATAAGTTGTGTTCAACACCCTCTTTTTTTTACTTTTTTATTACATTTTCTTTTAAATGCTGCTGTTTCCTGCTTTGCTATCCTGTGTCATCACAAGCTCCTGCCAATATCCGTGCAGGGATATTATCCGTGCAAGTCCTCAGGGATTCACTACTATGTTGAGATAACATCGCACCGATTTGTTTCCCCATCTACCCTCAAGCTGGGTTGGAGGAGCTTGAGCTGCAAAGGCTGGACCTGGCTAGTTTAACTCTTGGAAAAATATTTGAATGCTTCCATGGATTTATCTGTGGTTTTTGCCAGCATGTATTTATGAACCCCTTGGTCACTGTGGTTTTTTGAGACACTGAAGCACGGTTGACCAAGTGTTGATCCTGCCCCTGAGGCCTCTACTCTCGTGGTTGCCATCATGTCAGGGTTGGGCCACCTCAAGTCAAACCCTACAGCCTGTGCTGTGTTGTGGCAGCTCCTGGTCTGTCACAGGAAGTTTTTGGCCAGTCATGAATGTCTCTCATGTAAGTGGAAGGTGCTGCCAACTGCATGTGTTGCACATTGTCTTCTGCTCATAGTGTAGTGCAGTGTATGCACATCTGGCCATAACCCACCATGGTTATGGTCCAGGCATCTAAAGCCACATCGGTGGTTATAAGTTAGACCAGCCAGTGCCCAACTAGCCCAGGGGAGCCTAGCAGCCCCTGTGTGTGAGGTGTGAGGTGTGAGGTGAGCTGTGCCAGCCCACGGCCGTGCGCCACCTCAGCGCTGCTGATGTGACCCCACCACCACCTGCCAGCAGGATGTCAGCTTCTGGTTTTAATGAAGCCTTTCAGCAGAAACAAGCAGCTGCAACTGTGTCTTGGGGTTAAATGGGGGGAAGTGATCTTGTATGGTGATTCTGTCCTTGCCACTGACTGATCCCACACTGGCTACACCACTGGGTTTTGTCTTCTGCCATATGTTTTCCAATAATGCCTGCCCTCCTGCTGGGGAAACTGAAGCACTGGGCATCTGCAGGCATTGTTGGGAACCCTCTGTGAAACATGCTAAAAAAACATTAAAGGTATTAATTTAGGTCTAAGACTACCAGGGGTCTGTTTGATAAGTTTTTGTGGTTTTTTCATTCCTCTATTTTCAGATTGCCTGTCTGGAATGCCAGCATTGGGCCCTTCCTCAGTTGCAGATTTGGGGCCACTTGATAATGAGATTTCTTTTGAGTAATGAGATTTTTTTTGGAGCCATTCTGGTTATATCACCTCAGATCTCTGCTTTTGAAAAATGTTGGCTCAAATCTTTTGATGAGCTACTAAATAAAAAGACAGGCCCTAAAGGGATATTTATGTGAGAAAATGGCCTGACTTTCCCTTCTGCATAAGGAGAATCAGTGTGGGGGATGTCAAAGCATTAAGCCTCAGTACATGGCACTTCTGCCTGAACCTCCTGAGGTGGTACTAAAGCTCTGATTAACGTGAAGTCCGTGTCCTGATTTACCAGCTGAATTTACAATGGACTTCTAAACCTTAAACACTCTGAAAGTATTTTCCTTCCATCTCCTGGGCTTTGAGTGAGCTGTTGCCGTTTTCTCACCACATCATTAGCATCAGTATTCTTGCACTTGTAGTATTGGGGCTTGTTGTGTTTTCATGTGTGATTTTTGGATACGGAGCTGGCTGTTTGTTTTTTCAATTTCCTCCTCTTCTTTCCCCAGCCGGAGGAACTTACCAATGCCCTGGAGATCAGCAACATCGTCTTCACAAGCCTCTTTGCCCTGGAGATGCTGTTGAAAGTCCTTGTTTATGGTCCTTTTGGCTACATTAAGAATCCATACAACATCTTTGATGGGATCATTGTGGTGATTAGGTACAAACCTTGAGCTTTCTTTATGTGTGCTTCTCCTCATTTGGGTGTTTAATTAAACAGAAAGTAATGGAGAGTTGGCATAAATACCTTCCTGTGACACTTTACACTTCTCTCTCTAATTAATGCACTTAGGCACGATTGCTAATACATATCTTGGGATTATTTTACGGTCATTTTAGAGAGAGGCTCAAGCAGAAAGCTATCAGTCCCAATGTCCTGGGACAGTCTGGGATCCAAATGGCACAACCAGTGCCCAATTAAGTATCTCTGTTTTTTTGGCACATGGAAAGGCTAAAATTGCCCCTGCAGCTGCAGTCACTGATTTCTAGGCGTATTTTTGACATTCAAGTAGGGCTCTGCTCTTTGCAAGCCTGGACAGAGTCCAGATCTCTATGAGCATGGGCATCACATCTCTGCCCACTTTCCTTCTCTCTTCTCTCTGAATTTCACCTTCCCTTCCCTGCCCCTCCGCTGGGCCTTTACAATTAGGCTTTGTCTGTCAGCTTGCAGTGACATTTTCTGTCCTCCTCAGCGTGTGGGAGATCGTGGGCCAGCAGGGCGGGGGGCTCTCGGTCCTGCGCACCTTCCGTCTCATGCGGGTGTTGAAGCTGGTCCGCTTCATGCCAGCCCTGCAACGCCAGCTCGTTGTCCTCATGAAGACCATGGACAATGTGGCCACCTTCTGCATGCTGCTGATGCTCTTCATCTTCATCTTTAGGTGAGTGTTTCCAGTTCCCTGTCCTGAGCATGCTCTGGGTTTTTAGATGGGATCCTGTGGTGGGATGAGGAGGGGGCAGAGTCCGTGCCAGAATATGGCTGAGCTGAACGGTCCCAGGAGCAGCATTGCTGGCTGTGGTTTGCTGCCGTAAATTCTCTCAGTCAGCCAGATGAGATTTCTTTGCAAAATGGTTTACAAAGAAGATCTTTCAGGCTGGATGATTCCTTGACATCACCACAAGACGGCAATCCCGTTACTTACCAACTATCAGAAAGCTTGGTGATAAAAATATTGCCAAGAAGAGGATGATGTTCCCAAAGGAATGTCATGGTGGTGCTTGTGTTTTTTCATGGCCTTGTCTTCAGACAAGTAGAAATGTTAGAAACACCGTTGGGGTAGCTCTGTATTTTTAGATTTTGAGAAGAGTTGTTCTCTTTCTACAGCCAGCTGTGGTGTTTGAGCAATGCAGGCACTGGGAAGGCTGACGAGAGACAGTCTCTTCCAGGGTATAATGTCCTTTCTTCCAGTGAGACTCCAAAACTGCCATTTGCAGGCGTGGTACTCAGTAGAGCTGTAAATAATTTGATTATTCAGGTTACTAGCAGAGAGCAGGGAAAAGCAGATTATTCTTTTAGTATCTATCCATAATGAAAGGTATTCTGTTCTTCTGTCAAAATTGAAAAAGCTGTTTCGAGTCCCCTGATATGTCTTATTCAGGCATTTCACAGAAACCCTTTTTGTCTTCCTAATTCAGTTGAAGCATATTTTGCTGAAAATGTGTCATTGCAAAACAGAAAGTCAAAACATTTTGTTTAGAAAATGTTGAAAGACAATGTTTTGACTTACAAAAAATGAAGCAGAAGAAAAACAAGGAGCAGGCATACTTTTTGGTTGAAACTCCTTGACAGATTTGACCTAAATTCACGACTGATTTGCGTGATCTCAAGGCGTGTTTTTCAGCGAACAAAGGATCCATCTTTTTTAAAAAAGCATAAAAAGGAATAGCTCAGGTGAAATCAGGAGAGAGTCGCCCTGCTGTATGATTACTGACTTGTGTGGTGGTCTTATTGTTGAGCCCCTGCTTCCTGTCATTTGCAGCATCCTGGGCATGCACCTCTTTGGCTGCAAGTTCGCTTCAGAGCGGGATGGCGACACTCTGCCTGACAGGAAGAACTTTGACTCCTTGCTCTGGGCCATCGTCACTGTTTTCCAGGTACAAAATGGAAAATACAACTGATGGGCGTTTTGAGACTGCAAAGACTGGGGTTGTTTTCCAATGCATCTGAGAGAGTTTAGTGAAGCCCCATGCCATGGAAAGAAGATGACCCAAAACCACACGTGCAGGTTTATGGGGGCTTTTGGACTGTTTTCCAGCCTAAATCAGGACCCTGGTGAGGAGGGGCTGCCAAGTCAGGAGGCTCTTGTGTTTGCAGGGTATGGACCGGGTGGGTGAAAGTAAATATAGAGGGAAGAGATGGAAAGGAGATCAGGACCATTTGTAGTGGTATTTTGACAAATAATGGAATCTTATTTAAAGCTGATATGTGCAGGGTTTTGTTCTAGCAGCTCTGGGCCCTCTAACCCTGGGATCTGTGGAGGACTTTCAGTCATTCTGGCTGACCAAAGGAAAGGTCTGACCAGTGTGATGTTATCCTCCCTTATGGCTGTCCCTGGATATGGGGGACAGGGCAATTTGCACAAGGTCCTTGCTGGTGGTTGGGAATCTCTGGTTCTCTCTCTTCTCTGGCTCAGAAGGGATTTATCCTCTTGTGGTTACAGCTACAGTGGAAACCCTAAAAGCAGGATGCTTGTCTGGCCTATCCAGAGTGTGGATACCCAGCATGCTATCCTCCAGTATCTCCACAGTCCTGATACTCTTCCTCTGCAGATTTTGACGCAGGAAGACTGGAACAAGGTCCTTTACAATGGCATGGCCTCCACCTCATCCTGGGCTGCTCTCTACTTCATCGCTCTCATGACGTTTGGGAATTATGTTCTCTTTAATCTGCTGGTGGCCATCCTGGTAGAGGGTTTCCAGACAGAGGTAATGTCCTTGTGCTTGTGCCTTTGCTTTCTTTTCAAGTTTTAGGACCTCCAGATCCTGGAATCTGATTTCTGAGGTGGACAGCAATACCTTGACAGAAGTGGTATGGGAAAAAAGTGGGGTAAAATATTAGGTCTTCTTGTTTTTTTTACTTTTTTTGTTCCCGTAGCCATGGTGCAATTAAATACAGCAAACCCTCTAAATGAAGGGCTTAAATGAAAGGCATTGTTAGCATTAATGCAGGAGTGGGAATTGAGGTGTGAGTCAGGCACTGCGGATGGGATCACTGCTATGACAGTCTCTTTGAAACAGTTTTCACCGTGTTTGTCATCCAGATTAAAGGCCCCTCCTGAAAACTTACATAGGCTGGTAAGAGATTAGTGACACGATTATCTTTTTTCATGGTATGCATTCATGGAGCTCTTCCAATTTCCAGCCCTGCAATGCTCTGCGTATTTTAAGGTACATGATTTCTGGTCTGTGCCATCTGCTTTGTCACAATGGGAGCTTCCACGAGACATCCTGCATTGCTGGAGGCTTTGAGGGGGCATGTAGGCTTGAGCTCAACCTTTTTCTCCATCCTACTGCCAATCCAACTCTCCAGCTTGGTGTGGGTGTGCAGGGGTACCCCTAGTACCCCTCAGAGTGGGGACCTGTGATGCTCACCTGCTGCTTGCAGAAATTTTCCAACTGTTCAAGAACACCCATAAGGGGAGGGGACCCCTATACCCTGTCTGGGGCATTGGTTGGAGGGGTAAATACAACCTAAAACTCCTCCCTAGGAGCTTATATGGGCTGTGCTTCTGCACACTATCTCTGATTTTTTAAAGCATTCTGGGATGAATAAATATTTGAGTTTTGTTGCATGTGTATTATGATATCCTGCCACCCTACAAACAGAACAGTTTTTATTATCATTATTGTTTTTGAAGTTTGGAGTTAAATTAATGGAGTCATACCAGGACATAGCAAGAATAATTTTTTTCTTTTGTATCGTCTCTTTCTCTCCGTGATGGTACTTTTCTTTTTTAATTGTTATTGTTGTAGCTGTTTCTGTCTGTAAATGTCCCCCACCATTCAGCCAAAGGGACAATCACTGCTGGGTTCTCTCAAAGAGCAAAATGTTCCTTTGCTCAGTCTCTCAAACACCAAAAATGTTCCCTTGCCCAAGTGAGAAGAGGTACAAAGCTCCTTGTCTGTTCCTGGTGACAGCTTCGAAACCCAAACTTTGTTCAGTCTGGCAAATTGATCTTTGAAGGTCACCAGCTCAGGAGATCATCTGGATCTCTGTACCCACTATGCAGAGAAAAGATGCAGCCTTTAAATGCAGCAGCCCATTTGCCAGCCTCTGGCCCTTAAGGGAGGCTGACTCCTCTGCTCCTTGGCTTGTCTGGTTTACCATGCAGGAGATGCTCCTGCTCCACCACTGCAGCACGCTTCTTCCTGGGCAGCAAATTATCCCTTGCCTGGTGGCCAGCTGTGCCATGGTGCAACTCCCTGAAAAGACACGTTCTGCCTTAATGCCTTGTGGTTTTATTCCAGTAACGATGTCCTTGAGGGTATGGCTCCCCTGGAGCCAGGGAAGTGCCTGCAGCACTCCTCAAATTTGCTCTTGGCTGTTTTCTGCAGCCGGGCTGCCCCATCAACTGCCCCCATGTCTCCACTGCCAGAGCAGCACTGGGCTTGTCCAAGGCAGCTCCAGGGTATCTGTGTAAGCTGAAATGTGCTTTAAGTGCTGTGTAAATGAGGGAGGAGCCTGGGATTTGGGACAGCAATGGGACAGCCTGAAGCCAGTGATGCCCATGCCAGTGCTGAGGCGAGCACAGGAACCAGGAACCAGTGCAGCCCCCAAATACCAAACCCAGGCTGTCAGTTCTGCTCTGCCCTGACAATTTTAACAAACTCACACCATATACCTATGATCTGTGACTCTGATTACATTGCTATTTTATATCTCAGGCTTTAATGATAGCTTTTTAATAATAATCTTCCTTCCACATCCTTGTTATTCTGAGTTCTCTATATTCATCCAGTAAGGTGCAATAGCGCCAAGCAACCCAGGTTTCCTGCAGCAGACTGGGAGTGAATGTCTCTGGAGGTCAGGCTCCAGGTCTGGCCTTGCTGCTTTATGTTTATTCAGCTTTGATGGTGTGTAGCTTTGTGAACAGATCACATTCTGGTTTTTGCAAGCCAGCACAGAGGATCCTCTCCTAAGCAGAATTAATAGAGAGATCATCTCTCGCTGTAAACCCCAGCGTCTGCTGCCCGTGTCTGCACTTGACTCTTCTGAGTTGAGTTTGTTGCGGTTTTTTTCTGTTCTCCTTCAGATTTCTGGGCTGAAACACAATCCTGGGGCTGCTGCCTTTATCTCCCTGGTCCTTGAGTACCTTTCCTCAATCCACAAACACGTCGTTAATTTTAGTGCATGGCTTTGCAGCCCCGGTTGCCAGGCAGCAGATGACTATAAGCAGCTGAAAAACTAAAAGGGCCTCTTCCAAACTTTAAATACAGGGCAGTATATTTTGCAGGATTGAGGTGGAGGGGGTTTCCCCCCCATTTTTTCCTTTAATTTGGAATTAATTCCTTTAATTTGGGATGTTTCATTTAACCAGCTTCTCTCATGACTGTGCAAAAGGCACAGGCAGGACTTTTTGCCGTGTGGTTATTTTTGACTGCACGTTCCCTGATTGGATTGGACCCTGGTGTTGATGGGGGGAAGGTGAGCAGGGGACTCTGTTTGATTGAGCTGCTAACTGGAAATTACTGCGTGACCCCTCTGGTGCCTGCCTTGGAGATGTCTCTCTGAAGCAAGGAATGACTCCTCTTAGTCAGGCATAAAGCTCCTCTCCTGAGGGAATTCCTAACAGTGTTATCTCCAAGGTGTATTCTTCCATTGGTAATCCTCCCAGTTTGTGTCCTGTTGTGCCCATCCGTCCTCGCTCGTGGGTTTGATCCTTTCTGTCCTTTGTGCCCTGCTCCCTCCCTGGCACCCCAGGTCCTGCAGCCTCTCCATCCTTTTCTCTGCAGGACACTACTTGCTCTCTAGAGGTAGCATCCTTGGGGAAATGCAGATGTTCAACTTCTTCTGAGCTTTCACGAAGGGAACAGTCCCTCCTCCTGCAGGGGGGATTTTGGATGGTGTTTTTCTTGCACCCCTTGCCTATTGCATTCCTATCGGCTTCAGTGGGATTTTCCTTGTGAAAGGAAAATTTCCATCTTTTCCCTTTCAATGGCTTTTCCATGTCTCTCTCTGTTACAAGCAAAGACTTTAAGTTAAGTGTCCATCGCATTGCAGGCAAGTCCTTAAACTCTTCATCCCAGCCTAGGCTGGGATGAGTTTTGTAACAATTTAGCAATCAGAAAAAAGAAAAAAAGTCATTTTTTGTAACAATTTTAACAATCAGAAAAAAAGATCCATTGCCGTGTAGGCAAGAAATTCAGCTGGTGGGATAAATTGTGCCCTACTGCTTCAGCGTGGAACCTCTTGTTGCCCCATGGGGCAGGACCAGGCACTGCCACACTGCTGAAAAATGCTGAGGAATACTGGGAGAGCCACCCCTGAGCAAGGGGAAACACAACAAGGTGGAAAATGATGTCTGTTTTCCAAATGGGCAGGGAAAGGCTGGCTTCTGGTGCTGTGAAATGTTGGGGTCATGTGTGTTGCAAAATTTCCCAGGATGGGGCTGTGTCCCCCTGGCTGCAGACCCCTGATTTAAACTGCTGATTCAAATGGGCGTTTCCACTGACAGGACTGAGCACGGATCTGAACTCACAGCAGACTGTGTCTCTCCTGAAACTAGGTATTTCACCTGCAAGAGCACTGATATTATGTTAATCAAACATTCATTAAAAACCTCCATTGCTGCTTAATGAAGGCATAATAAATAAAGATGCTATTATACAGCTGCAAAAAAAAATCATGTTTTCAATAATTAGCTGGTGTTTCATTAGCACAATTATCACTTAGGAGCTGAAGCAAGCTCTGTTCTAAACACTTAATTTAAAGGGTGTAAGGCTGGTCCCTTCAAAGGGCTTCTTTCTACCTGAGATCCCACTCTCTCCCTGTGCTGAGTGGAATGGATCCAGTGCCTGGCTCTCCATTGTAGCCACACACTGCCCTCCTCCCCCTTCCCTTCTGCTTCCCTGCCTCTTCTCCTGTGTTTTTTGATTCCCCACTCAGTCCTGCTGTTGAAACTGAAAATTGAACCCCGCCTTCCCCTTCCTCCCTCTTCCTTCCCCCCATTTCTCCTTCAGGAGATGTCCAAGCGAGAAGAAGCGAGTGGGCAGTTAAGCTGTATTCAGCTGCCTGTCGACTCGTCGGGGGTACGTACGGCGCATCCCACCGCCACCGTGCTTGTCTCTCTCGTGGTCACACTCTGTGGTGCTGTTCTCATAGTAGCTGTCATTCTTTTGGGGTCTATTTGAGTGTTTTGGAAGTGTTTTTTTGGGGTTTTTTTTGTTCCTTTTTGTCACCCTCATTGTTGAGTCAGCCCTGATTTTAAGTCCCTTCCTTCTCTGAGAGGGACCCAGGTAAATTAAGGTGGGTGCTTCCAAGTGGCTGATGTGGCTCCAGCCAGCAGGTCCTTCTGACCCCTTTCTGGATGCCTGCCCTGGGGAAGGCTCCCCAAGAGATGTTACAGCCTCTCCATGGCACAGTCACATCCCAGGGACCTCCCTGAGGATGAGGATGGTCATGCTGATTGCAGGGCATGCGTGCCGAGGCTCCCTCATGCAGGTGGGGGAGGATGCCTAGGAGTGAAGGGACCTGGAATCAAACCTGTTTTGATAGGTGTGTGTGTGTTGATGTGTGTGTGGGAGTCCTGTGCTCTGCAGGACAGGGTAAGACAGCAGCAGTTGCACTGTGGGAATGCTGAGATTGCCGGCGCAGTGCTCATTACAGGATGTGAAATGGTCCTGTTCGCGTCCGAGGAAGCTGTGGATCTCTGAAGCACAGCACACCACAAACCTCACCCTTCTGCCAAACTCATCTCTCTTTTTACCACTCACTTCCCTTTCTTTTGTCTTTTCCAAGAAGCCTGGCTTTTCCTCAGCCCAAAAGCCCTTTCCCCTTGTATCCCAGTGTGTCAGTCCCTTTCGGTACAGGCTGGTTTAGTTGTCGTACTGCCTGGCCCAGCTTGGCATTATCTCATTTCCCAAAAGGATTTTAACTCCCTCTTCTCTCATAACCCCTTTTCTATCCAGAAAGGCAAACTGGGAGTGCAAGAACAGGTAACGGGCAGCAGCACCAGCTGCGAGATGTTTGCCTGCACCGTCCCGAGTCTGGCACGTGGTGTTTGGGAGGGGATGCTCACTGCCCTCACACGTGGGGTTTGGTGCTGGGGAAGGGGGTGGGAAATCCCCACATAGCTCTGCCTTTCTGTCTTGGCACACATCTCATTGTGCCCCCTTAAAACTTTCCTTAGGGCTGCTGAAGAGCACTCCAGGAATACAAATAATGCAAAATTCTTCCCAGTATTTATTTATTTTTAATAACCCATCAGGGAGAATGAGTAATTCCTGGCAGGCCTGCTGACAGGCTGAGCTGGGAGCCTCTGTGGGGAGCATACCTGGAGCCAGCTGGAGCCCCTGCTCACACAGAGACTGGATCTGGCTCCAGCAAAGCTCAAGCCAGGCTGACTTTACTGCTCCCCCTTGCAAGGTGCATTCCTGACCTTCTCAGACTGCATCCTGCAGGAGGAGCTTCCCTGAAAAGCACAGAAGTCCGGAATCCTCAGGGTATATTTGAGCCAACACTTCATGTCACACTCTCTTTTGCCTTAAAAATATCTTTGAGTGTCTGGCCTGCCTGGAAAAAATATCTTTAATAGTTTAGTGACCCCACACTAAATATGGGAGGAGTATTGGGGCTCATCCCTCTGGGGTTTTACTTAATAATGAGGTATGGGGCACTGACATGTGTTGGATTCATCTCTTCCTTCTGTCCCAGGCTGGGGTCCTTCTGAGATTTTGCAATCAATGGGTACCCTAGCACCAAACCTCAGCAGTGCTGGCCAGGGCTCCTGTGGACGCAGCTTAGCCTTGGTGGGGTTTTCTGGGGCTCCTGGGCTCTCACTGCTGAAGTGAGGATATGCTTGGCTTTTCCCATCCCAGCATCTTCCCCCACCTTCCCACCTCTTCTCCATTGTGCCAGGGCTTGGTGCCCTTTGCCAGAGCAGTGGTTTCAGCCATGAATCCTCCTCTTTTTGGATGGGTATCAGTCCTTCTGGCGAGCACCTCTGCCCCTCTTAGGTGTATCCTAACTATACCACACCCTAAGTGCCTTTCTGCAGTGCCAATGGACAGAATCAGGGTCTGTGCCACAGGACGGAGCAAGAACCCAGGCACCACACAGAGAACAATGATCAACATCATCTTCCTCTGCCTGAGGATGGGTACCTGTCAGAGGAGACAGGCCTCGCTCAACCACCAATGTTTGAAATGAGACAGCAGAATTTAAACTTCCCAAATGATCCAGCATAAATCCCAAAACTCCTGCTCCTCTTGTGTGTGGCAGCTGCGAGGGAAAGGGTCCCTCATGGCAGTCGATGTTGGGTTCTGCCCTCTGGATCCTCTCTATGCTGATGGGGCGTCCATGGACACGTCACTTTTTCCATGTTGGGAGTTTGGGGTCTGTTGTGCCCTTTCTGAACCCTGGATTGCTCCACCAAAGCATCACTGGAAAGAGCCACACCCAGAGACTTTTAGGTGTATAAATTCAGAGAGATTAGTAGGATCATCTTTTGTCCACAAATTGTTCATCAATATTGGTCCTTCCCTGACATCTGCCACATATGCAATTACATCAGCAAAAATTAAGCAATAGTTTGGTTTTTCTCCTGATCCCTTTCTGGGACCGTGTTCAGAGCCAGAGGCAATCCATCTTCCTGATAGGAGGTTAATTAGTCTGTGGTATAAACCTGTGCATGCATCATTTTGTGGAAGGTGATGTTGCATCGTGGTACCAAGTTCAGTGGATCTGTAAGGTGTGGTGTTGGACACGGGAATCCATATTTGCAGAGGGCTGTCCGTGCACTGTGGCCGCTCAGCCTCCTTGCTGAAGCCTTTTGTTTCGCTCCAGGGTGATGCTTCCAAGTCTGATTCCGAGGGGGATCTCTTCCCCCACAGCCTGGAAGAGGAGGGAGAACCTAAGAAAAACTTGTCAAATCCAGCCTGTGAGTAATAACCGTGGAAGGACAGGGCCTTCCACAGAAACCTTGCTTTGCAGTGAAAAACAGTGTGTCCAAAAGGAAAAACCCCTCCTGGAGGGATTGCTGTAGTCCCAGTTGTGTCATGCTTGACTTTGCAGCAGGCTTGGGGTGGGATTGTGGGATGCAGGCAGGGAGAGACATGACTGCATTTGAACTGTTAATTTCCCCATTAAGGACTGGGCTTGAGGGGTGTCTCTGCTGGAGGAGTTTGGAGAAAGAGGATGGAGCAGGTGGGCAGGAAGTTCCCAGGGCTGGAGTTGGTGGGTGTTAATTGGAGGTTGAGGGGGCAGCAGGTGACATTTTGGGTGTGCTGTCCTCTGCCGTTGTTACCTGATCCCATTGACACCCGATCCCATTCCTGTTTGACATCCCCCTGCTGGGCTGAACGACCCAGTTCTCCGCAAGGGCTTTTTGGCCCACATCTCCCTGATGCTCAGAGCGGAGCCTTCCCTGCGCAGCAGCTTTGCCTGCCCACGAGCAGGCTGTCGGTGTTCCCCCTTGAGGTGAGACGCCTAAAAACCCGCTCGTGTCTTCCAGTGATGGCCCTGAGCGAGCACCCGGAGCTGAAGAAGAGCCTGACCCCGCCGCTCATCATCCACACGGCCGCCACGCCGATGCCCATGCCCAAGAGCGCCGCGTTCGGGGACGCGGCTCAGGGCTTCGAGTCCCGCCGGGCCAGCGGCGTCTGCACGGACCCCGGTGCCGCCCACGAGCTCAAGTCCCCGGTACTCGCATCCCCTCGCCCTGCGGGTGTTCGTGGGGCTGTCCGTCCATGGGGCTGTCTGTCCGTGGGGCTGTCTGTCCATGGGCCTGTCCGTCCGTGGGCCTGTCCGTCCGTGGGGCTGTCCGTCCGTGGGGCTGTCTGTCCATGGGGCTGTCCGTCCGTGGGCCTGTCCGTCCGTGGGGCTGTCTGTCCGTAGGGCTGTCCGTCCCATGGGGCTGTCCGTCCGTGGGGCTGTCTGTCCGTGGGGCTGTCCGTCCGTGGGGCTGTCTGTCCGTGGGGCTGTCCGTCCGTGGCGTTGTCTGTCCGTCCGTGGCGTTGTCTGTCCGTCCGTGGGGCTGTCCGTCTGTCCGTCCCGCCGGCCTGGGGCGGGTGGCCCGGCTCTGATGCGCTCCCTGTCGCTGTCCTCCCCGCAGCCCAGCGCCCGCAGCTCCCCGCACAGCCCCTGGCGGGCCGGCAGCGCCTGGAACAGCCGCCGCTCCAGCTGGAACAGCCTCGGCCGCGCCCCCAGCCTCAAGCGCCGGGCGCAGAGCGGCGAGCGCCGCTCCCTCCTGTCCGGGGAGGGCAAGGAGAGCTCCGAGGAAGGCGACAGCTCGGATGAGGAGCGCTCCAGCCGGGCCGGCAGCTTCAATGGCTCTTTGCCGCACCGCATGGAGTCGCTGGAAACGAAAGGGTCCTTTGACCTCCAGGACACCCTGCAGGTGCCTTCCCTGTATCGGACCAGCAGCATGCACAGCACCAGAACGTCTGTCTCTGAGCACCAGGACTGCAATGGGAGGACATCTCCGGGGCTGCCGCTGCACCAGCTCCACCTGGATGAGCCCCACCAGGATGGTGATGACGGCGATGATGAAGGAAGCGTGGTAAGGAAGTGCCACGTGCTCGTTTTGGGCTTTATGACTTGTCAAAACAAAGCTTGGCACTGTCTCGGGGTGCACATGTGAGTGCAAGAGATATCAGGTCTCACCATCACCACGAGACCAGACAAGAGTCACCCAGAAGGTCTCTAGGCAGTGGATGCTCTCAGAAATGGGATTGGTATCTAAGTATTACATGCAGTATCATATGGCTTATGATGGAGACATAAGGGCAAAACTGTCCAGATTCCACTAAATCATGCAGAGTGAAGGCTATTTGAAATATATGCTTTTATGGGTTAGTTTTTGTTGTTTTGTTGTTTTTTTTTTTTTTTTGTTTTGGTTTGGTTTGGTTTTTTGTTTGTTTGTTTGTTTGGGGTTTTTTGGTTTTTGTGGTTTTTGTTTTTGTTTTTGTTTTTTGTTTTTTGTTTTTGTTTTTTTTAAGCAAAACAGGTAAGTCTCCCTGCTTTCCAACTGTTATTCAGTTTTCTGCCCCCACACCAGCAGCAGAAAACTTCTATAGGCAAAGAAAGAGCATGGCTTGGTCCCCCATTCCCATGGCAGAATTAGTGCCAATGGTGGTAATTTCAGAGGCTCTGCATTAATTTCCATCTGAAGAGGCATTTCACTAACGAGTGTCTCTTTCACAGGCCTGAAAATTGTCATTTAGGAAATACAAGCTGAAAAGAGTGCAAATGCAGGGAAGGGATCAGGGTTCCTGGTCCTTTTTTCAGATGGATGTTTGTATCTCAAATGGAGAAAAGGGGAATCTGGCTGCTTTTCCGAAGTTGTTTGCCTGACTGGCAGAATGGGGCTTGAGTTGGGCACAAGGGTATCACAGTTCTGGCTGTCATATGTGCATTGGGGCCAGTTTTGGAGTGTTTCCTGCTTGTCCCAGGTTATCTCTTTGTTTGATTATACCTTGTTCCCAGATTTTAAAGGTGTGATGGTCTGATGTGTCATCCCCAGGGGTAGCTGTTTCTTTTGGGGGAGTAGATGGGGTTTGGCTAGAGACATGATGGTAGCAGGGGCTGTTCTGAGAACAGGAAAGCTGCAGATTTGGACATGATTTTACTCTTTTTCTCTGACTTTATTGAATGAAATTGGAATTGGGACCATGTGAAGGGATGTGAAAGGTGGCATTGACTCCAGAGTCCTCTGTTCCTTACGGGAGGAGAAGGAGAGTTAGTGCTGGCAGAACAGAGTCACTCAGCTGTGAACAGCCTTTGCAAAAAGCCATTATCCCATTACATCTCCAGCGTGGATCCTCAGCCTGGATTTTTACTCATTGTCTTAACCTGATTTTTAACTTCCATAAAATAAATTGAATTTTTAAGAAAGGGAGCAGTAATTATTTTTGGAAAATTCCCCACTATTAGAGGTGTGGAAGAGACCATGCTCCTGATTGCTTGCTGTGAATTTTTTTTCTCATGCTCCAACATCTGCTTACCTGGTGCAATCATCCCACCAGTCCCTTCAGGATCAAAAGCCAGCAGTGCCCCTTGGGCTGGGCATGGTGTGATGAGATGTGTCCCTCCTCTCCCAGCCAGTGCTTACAATGAACCATTGAATGAGATTTTTAATTTTTATCATCTGTTTTTAGCATGAACCAAACATCATCCTCTGTGTACTGGGGTCAGGCCATGGAGGGTATAACCACCTTAATATCCTCCCGTGGAATGGTCAGGAGCAAATGCCAAGAGGAAGAATTGACAGAATAAGGGAAATAAATTGTGTCCTAGCCCATGGGATAGCCACAACTGGGATACCTGCAGCTAGCTGGTGCCTTTCCCATGCTCTGAAATATGCCTTCCCTGCAAATCAGTAAACCAGACGGATGAGAAGATATTGCTTAGATTAGAAAAATGAGTCCCCAGGCTGCAGGGCTTCCCCCCTGACATTTGGGGAGAAACTCTGCTCCTAAATTAGCCTTAACGAAATTGGGGGATGGGGGAATTGCATTTTAAATTGAAAAAATGAAATACAAAACTACCTATGAACAAAAGAGGAGAAGAACTTGACTATTACTCAGATCAAAGTAATCCTAAATATGCCCTTCTACATCAAAGCTTTGCATCCCTCCTTGCTGCCTGGATTTGATTGTCTCTGTGCAGAAATTAAAGGAAGAGCAAAGGCTTCATCTGGATTTCCCAGGCTACCCTCATGTTAGTGAAGCTCTGCTGCCTTCGATGAATTTCTTTATTTCTTCGATGATTTTCTTTATTCTGAATTTCCGTCCCTCTGAGGGGACAAAATCAGGCCCCTGGCAGCTTCTGTCCCCAGAACCAGGAAACCAAGGGGCTGTTCTTTATTGCATCACTGCAGACAAGAAGTCTCTCACAGCACAGAGAGAGTGATCCACAGCTTTCTTGGGTTCACATGGCTGTGACCAGGATCAGGGCTCTGCTGCCAAGTCTTTGTTGTTCCCAACTGCTGGATTTTAAATGCTTTTGGGTGCTTTCTACCAAAATTGCTCAGTGCTCACAGCTGAAAGTGAGGAAAATATTGAATATGCAACCAATGTGTCCCCTCCTCTCCAAAACCTCACTGCATTTTACTATAACTGCTCCTTTTCCTTTGCCTATTCCACTTTTTTCTTTGTGGCATATGATCCAGCCACTCCCAAGCCCTCTCAGCCCGTCCCTGTTGCATATTAAAATTAAATAATCAGGTCTCAAGCGTCTCTGTGCAGCTTCCGGCTTGCCTGGAGGTCCTCTGCTACTCACAGAGCATTTTTCAGCAGTTCCCCCATCCTTATAATAAATCTTTTATAAATCTAAACCTCGCCCTTACTCTGAGGAGTGCATCAGTCATCTTTTATTGCCAACTGCTTTCATCCTGCCCTCAGAAGTGCATTAATATCTGAAATTCCTAAAAATAATCAGAATGTTAAAAGCAGCTATTTATCAACAGTTCTCGTTGCTGTGGGATGGAAGGCCTTCATCCCCGTTGCTGCCTGTTAGCACCCAGCACCTTCCAACATCCCTGCTCCTGCTGCCTCTGGGGAGGGGTTTGGGTGGGCTCACCCAGGGAGGTTTTGTCCCAGTCACTGGCAACTGAATTAAAGACTAGTTTTCTTCTCCCCCCATATCTTTGGTCATCCTGTCCAGGTGTGGTTTATGAACAAATAGATGTGATTTTAGCCACATAATTGATGTCTTACTTTGACCCTAGTGCAGGCTTTAACAGCAGTCAGCCCCATTGTCAGCACTTGGAGCCTGCCTGGGCCTCGCTGGGAGAGCCTGGGACGGGCTGAGGCTGGAAACTCTCTGGGCTTGTTTCACAAATACCTTACTTCTGGCTCGAGTTAGCTGACCTGTGCTGTTCCACTGGTGGAAACATGGAGTAATTCCTCTGAGTTTAGGTTTCTGGGGATGTACTTCACCCTGCTGCAGCCCCAGCTGAGTCCTGGTGCTCACCCTTACTGTAACCCTCTGAATAGGGAGACATGATGGGAGATCACTTTTTGCCTTTGTTATCTGATTTAGCCCATTAACTGCAAGCTGCAACAATTAGCCAACCCCCAAAATATCTTTGGCATTAAAATTGGACAAAAAGAATATAAAGAATCATTCTGTGCTGCTGACGCATTACCATTCACTACAAATCCCCTTGATAAATACCAGAACTGCTTTGAATAATAGATACTTTTGGAAACCTTCCAGCTCACAAAATGAACTGGACAGAGTTGTAGCTATTACTCCATGTCCAGAGGCTAGGGTAGCAATCACTGCTCTCACCACAACTTTGAGCAGACACCTGATTTTTATCCATTTATTTACCTTTGTTAAATCTATGGATAATTAGACTAACCAGGCAGCTTAAAGGGATAACACAACCCCAAGGATGCATGCTCTATTAAATACAGTTTAGAGACAAGGGAGTGGTTCTGGCTCTTTGCCTGAAGCTGGAAAAGGGATGTGAGAACATCCAAGACAACCAAAACCCCACTGGTGTGCAGTGCATGGTCTGTGTGTGTAGAAGCTTAGGGAAGAATGGATGGCTGAAGGAGCAGGGTAGAAAGCTCTAACTTTTTGTTATTAAAACTTTTCGTCTTATTTGCCAAGGTGATTTTAATTTTCTGAAGGGTTTGGTTTGTCACTAAGGGCTTTCATTAAAACAGGTACTACACCAATTATTCTCCATCACTAATGAGACCCCAGTCTGGGCGTCTGTAGGAAGAGAAAGCACTTCCTCCACTCCGCTCAATTACTCTAACAAATCCCATTTTTACAGTCAAGAGTACTTCAAGTGCCAACAGTTTGTCTCAAAATGAATCTGCCCTCCCTGTTTCCTAGATGAAATAAGTAAAAGTACCTTAGTCCTGGGGTGCGGGTGCTCCTGGGGTGAGGGTGATTCCTGTGCTGTCCTTCACACCCCTCTGTGGCCTCATGGCCCTGACATCTCTAGAAGCTTCAAAGAGCTCATGCAGTTATATTTCTAGGTCTGCCCATCCAAGCCCAGGTGGTAGCAGAGAAATAAGGCTTATGAAAGAGCAAGAATTGTTTTTTATTTATCTGCAAAGAACTCTGGTGACAGTGCACACACTGCTCTGTGCATTTATCTTGTGGTGCTTTGATGTGGAAGCGCTGGGGAAGCCCTGGTGTGGTGAGCAAGATGTTGGCCTGGCTTTTAATGGTTGTCCATGCACAGCATGCTAACACTGCTTTGCCAGTGGCATTAAAGGTGTTGATTTTCCTTTGGAGGTCTGTGGATGAGAAGGTGATAAAGTTAAATCAGTTGTTGCAGCCAGGATGAGGCTTCCCCTTGACATCCAATTTTTGATGTCTTTGGTTGACTTGTTGGCTCAGGCTTTTGTAGTCTACCCTCCTGACCTGAAATGACCTTCCAGACAGCCTGTAACATAAGGATGCATGGCTGAGGATGTGCTGTGGTTTCAAGTAGAAATTAAATTGCATGAATTGGATGGTCCATGTTCATGCAGGTCAGGTTGTCCATGGTGTTCCCTTCTGGCTTTATAATCTCCCATCTAATCTGTTCATGCTGAATGAGAGGCAGATGATCACCATCGTGTTCCTGGACCAAAACTTGGGCCTCAAGTGCTTTCTTCAGCTTTACAGTGGTGCATGGACACAGGGCTTTGCCCAGCAAGCAGCTGGAATCTCTCCCTCTGCTCTATAACATCTGACATAAGCATTCTAAGCATTCTATATTATTTTTTTAAAAACCAAATTAAAATACCCCACAAAAATTCCCCAAAATACCTTAGAAGATTCAGGCAAGCACCTGATGAGTATTTGGAGGCACTGAGTGGGTTATCATTCCTTTGGGCAAGGGTTCTATTTATCATGTTTGTTCTCCTAGATAACTGTCAGACATGGTTACAGTGCAGGGAAAGAAGCAAGACCAAGCGCTGTAAGCTCACAGGGCTGGCACAGCCCTCATCTGGCTGCCAGAGCTCTTTCCCCTGCTCAGCAGGGTCTTGTCTGAGGACATTATTTTATTTCAGCTTTACTGAGCACTTGAAGATAAGTTTTTAGTGAAAAGCTACCCCGAGTCCTACACGTGGAAGTTTTGGGGCGTTGCTGTTTTAACAGTTCTGTATTTTGCCACTCTGTACATTTTCCCTGCAGAGCAAAAGGGACCGCATGAAGGCCTGGCTGCGGGCACGGCTCCCCACCTGCTGCAAGGAGAGGGACTCCTGGTCCATCTACATCTTCGCCCCTCACTCCAGGTAAGGCAGGGCGCTCGGGCGGTGCTGGGGTGGTAGGATCGACGGTAACAATGCATGCCCTCATTACAGTGCCTCATCTGCCTGTTTATCCCAGATGGGTCTCTGTATGTCAGTCCACAAAACTCCTGGCCCTTCCTCGGCCCCAGCGTGACATCAGGGTTGAACAGCAAACAGTTGCTGGCTGCAGAGGGCACAGGAGTGTCCAGTCAAGACCCATAGCCCAGGGCGTGCCTGCAGCTTCATCAGGTTCCTCATTTCCTTTGGCAGTGATGCCAGTGCTCTGCAAGTTTTTCACTTGGTGGCGTGTGATGAGCTTGGAGCAAGGGGGAGAGGTGCAGCATTAAGCAGAAAAATCTGAATTTGCCCCACCACACACTTACAGCACAGCAAAGAACTCCCTGATCTTCTCAGCCTGCCTCTCAGCTGAACTTCTCTGTCCTCCCCCTTCCCTTTCTCTCAGAGAACACCCTCTCCTTGCTTGAAGGCCCCCAGATCTGCCCTTGCTAAGGCCTGGCCATGGGGAGCTGGCTGAGCTCTGTGCTGTTCAAGCATCCCTCTAGACATGCACCCATGCACCCGAGGGCTTCCTGTGCTGGAGCTGAGGGCCCTGGACAGCGTTCAGGTTCATTCATACAAAGATTAGAGAGATTTTCAGAAGCAGACTTTGGGAAATGTAATACGGTATTATAAATCCTGGGTCAGTGTACAGCCATCTGTCACAATAAATAGCTTCTGCCCCTTGGTTTCATGTGTGCTCAGCCCTCATGGGCTCATTGGGAGTATTTCTTCCTTTATTTAAGCTAAATCTGAGCATCTGAGGAAGCAGGTAGAGGGGCAGATCCAAACCTGGCTGTGTGTCTGAGTCATGGAAGCAGCTGCCCCGTTCCAAGTAACCAAAGCCCTCTGTGAGCATTCCCAGGGCTTGAAATTTGTGGCTCAGTTCTGTAGATCAGATCCCTCTCTGTTCATAACCCAATCTGCCCTCAGTGTGTGGCTGTGCCAGAGAGGGGATTGGGAGATTGGAGCTCATCTGCTTTGCAAGCAGAGTGCTCAATTCCCCTGCTATGCGTTGAGCTGCTGTGCGTCTCCTCAGCCAGTTGAGCATTAATAGCTAGTCTGTGTCTACTCTTTTTTTTTTCCTCTCTCCACAGATTCCGTCTGATGTGCAATAAAATCATCACTCACAAGATGTTCGATCACGTCGTCTTGGTGATCATTTTCCTGAACTGCATTACCATTGCCATGGAACGACCCAAAATTGAGCCTCACAGTGCTGTGAGTTTCTAAGGTTTTCCTGTGCTCCTCGTGGAGCAAACACGTGTGGCTTGGACCCCACTGCTGTGCACTTGGTCTTTTTCTCTTTCTCTTTTTAAAATGGGAAGGTGCCAACATCCCCTGAGTATCCTTTGAATTAGGTGCAGCCCCTCTCCTGGCCCCTATCCAATCTCCTTTTAAAGCACAAGTGCACAGATCGTGGCCTGCAATGTATCCAATGTCTCATTTCTGGAAGCACAATCAAGGTTTTAACACATGACATAGCATGACATCTGTCTCAGTTTCCTTCCCTGAGAAACCTTCAAACACTTTTCCTCTCTCAACACAATGTTCACTTCTTCCATCTGTTCCCCACAGGCACGTATGTGTGGTGCAAATGGAATGGGGGAAACTGTTCATTTCATACTCTTCTCTCCCCTTTGTGTATCAGCTTTGTTGTGACACCAGAAAAACTGAATTGATGCAGGCACTGCAATCCCAGTTCTTGGAACCTCTTTGTTCTAATACACTATATAAGGATTCCTCAAACTAGACCCTCACAGTGCCAGCATCCAGCAATCGGAGGGGCAGAATCATCCCATTGCTCTTTTATTTTGCCATAGATTGGGGTTGAGATGCACTGGGCTCTTGCTGATTTATCACTCAAGACTGCTCATATCACAATTGTATAGAATCCTGTTTTGTTTATGTAGGCGTGTCAGGCTGTTCATTTTTGTGGATTTTCAATGTAAGGCCTTAAAACTGGAGTCTAGGCTGCTCTCTGCCTATTTTAAGCATTCCCTAGTAGTCCTTCTTACTGTAACTATTTGCCCAGCAATCCTTTCCATAAATCCATTTTTTTTTCAGTTCCCTTGCAGTCGTGCACCAATTCGCAGCTGCAAGAAGAGAGCAGGGCTCCCTGCCAGCTGATGTAGCAGGAGATCACCCTGCTTATCCCCACATGGGGCACCCTGAGAACCTCCCTTAAAAAACTAAATACTTCCTTTGAGCCCTTTGCTATGTCCTCTGAGAGTTACCGCTCCCCAAGACTGGCTCCAAAAGGAGCTGCAGGTACATGGAGAAGGGAAATGGGGTGACATGTGTGAGTTGGAGGAGTCCGCAGCAAAGAGCTGTAGCACACAAACCCAATATTTCATATAGGAGAGGAGGAGCTGTGGTGTCCCTGGCACTGGGAGAGTGCTATGAGGAAAGGAGACAGGGCCTGGTGTGAGGTCCATCACCATTAGGTTATACCAAGGGAGCTGGACCATGGCCTGGGAGCTGCAGAGGAGAAGAGGAATGCTGAGCAGTGGGCAGGGGATTGAGGAGAAGTGCATGGGCCCTGCCTGTGCAGATGGAGCTCTCATCTGGAAACCAAGAGAGTTAGTTTAGGTTGAATTGTTTAAAATAATTGTTCTTTTCTTCCCTGAGCTGTGGATTTTCTAACTGCTTCGAGTGAGTTCTCTGTCCCTGTCCCAGTTTCAGCTGGCTTATCAGAACAGGAGCTGCTGTTGCAAGGCAGCATGTGGTCCCCACTGCAGAGTGCACGACATGGACCGGGGAGATTATCCTTCAAAACAGCCACGTGCTTGCCAGGGAGGACTGCAATATCCTCAGTCTCACCTCCATGATATAGCTGTTTTATCTCCAGCTGCACAAACAGGTCTCTGTCCTCTCCCTCCTGCCTGGCGTCTGCCCCTTACAGCAGCCTTTTGTGTGGCAGGCAGCTAACAATGGCGATGTTTTGTATCACAGCTCATGCAATCACAGTACAGGTCTAGGACCTAATTAATTATGGACCATGTATAGAAACAAGCTACTCTGTGGTTCCTGAGTCACTTCCAGTAAATCATGATCTGGCAAGCAAGAGAGTTGCCAGGGTGTTTTGTCTTGTTTAAATTGCATCTCATTTTGAGCGAGAGATCTGCATTTCTTATGGGACTGCTCTGTAGGGAGAGGTAGAAATAAATCCAAAACTGTTAAAAGCAGGACTGGGGCCAATTGTATGTGCTCATACATATCTGTACATGCATCATCATTCCTCCAGCATCTACCTTCTGCTGTCCATTTCTCAGTTCAGGGAAACAGAAGCTGTCTAGGGGTTAGGGTAAAGTGCAATTTATTTGATAATCATCATTAAAAAGAAAAGTTTCTGGTAACTATGGATAGGGAACCGGTCCATGGGCTCATCTGTAATCACTAGCTGCTCTTGCTGAGTGGTGGCCCTGAGGAGGGCACAGTCTAGTGGATAGTGCAGGGACTGGGAAATGAGGCTGTTTGGCTTCATGCCAGGTCTAGACTGTGGTTTTGGGCAGCAGAATTGACCTTTTGGGGGCAAGTCTCAGCTGGCATGAAGCCCCAGAGCTTTGCTGGCTTTGCAGGAGCTGTAATAACTCATGCCAGCTGCACTTCAGTATCCCACGAGTCCTGCTGCCTCACAGCTCTGTCACTCTAATATTGACTTAATTTCTGGGAGAATTGGGAGCTCAGTGATATTTACACAATGCAGTGATTTCTGCAGGTGAGAGGCAGGTAGAGATTTGTCAAGCACGTTTCAAGGAGGGAGCATCTCCCTGTTTCCGCTACGAGGGGGAGGATGATTTGGGGGAAATTAGGGAGGATTTGGAGGCAAATGGGAAGGCTTGGGGGGAAGGCGCTGGCCGTTGTCTCTGTCCATGGTGCTGACACAGGGCCGGGTACTGGCGGGCCTGAACCGTGCAGTGTTATTGTCTAAATATTTGGAATTTCTCCTCTTTGCAAGCAAACGGTTCAAGGCTTGTTTCAGCACAGAATTGGAAGAACAGTTTTCAACCACCCAAACATGCACGGGGGGATGCACAGCTGCAGAGAGCAGGCTATAAAACACTGTCTCTCGTTTTCTTTTTCATAGGAACGGATTTTCCTGACACTCTCCAACTACATCTTTACAGTCATCTTCCTGACTGAGATGACAGTTAAGGTAAATGCAAGTGGAGGATAAGTGTGCCTGTATTATATTAGTTGTTTTTAATTATCGTGGACTCACAAAACCCTTAGGTCCACCAGCTGCAAGTGTGATGTATATTTTCCTCTTCTGAATCATACTCAGAATGTCCACCATATGCCTTATTCCAAGCACGTTTTGCATCAGAACAATTGCACTGAAGTTGCTCTTGATTTACACCATTATAGGAGCAATGGGATCCTTGAATTCAGCAATCCTGTCCTATTCAGCAAAGCTCTTGAGCACATGCTTAACTTCAACCATGCATGTAAGTCCCATTGTCTTCAACAACCAGTTGTCCTCAACAACCTAAGCTGCTGTGTGCTTTCCTGAGGACGGAGAGACTTAAGCACATTGAAACACTTTGCTGGATTTGAGGCAGAAGGCTCAGAAACCCATGGCTGTAAATCTCTCTTGAGTAATTCACAATCATCTCACTGAACAATTGCTCTTTCTTTGGGAAGTTTTTCTAGTTTCTTTATTTGCAAAGCTTGTACATGATTGCTTGGGTCAGCCACTCTGCAGCTTCTCTCCTGCAGTCTATAGGAATAAAATATGATAGAATTTTTTTATGCCAGAGCTAAAAATGTTAGGAACAGTTTTGTGTTCCTGCAGGTATGTTTATCTGCATTAAAAGTACATCAGCTGTAAGGGACAACCTGGGATATTTCTGCAGCGGTATTTTCATAATTCTTTCAATAGAACACTTTGCTGGTTTGTCTAATTAGGCTTCTGTACTGGGAAGCAAATAGACTCACAGACTGGTGTCTGTAAATAATGCGTTCTCAGCAGGTTGCTAACTGCAGCAAACACGTTGGATGCTACAGTCATAATTTGGTGCAACTTGGTGTCTGGGCAGGTGGTGGCACTAGGCTTGTGTTTTGGGGAGAAAGCCTACTTGAAGAGCAGCTGGAATGTGCTGGATGGGGTGCTGGTGCTCATCTCCGTCATCGACATCCTGGTCTCGATGGTGTCAGACAGCGGCACGAAAATCCTGGGGATGCTGCGGGTCCTGAGGCTTCTGAGGACGCTGCGGCCCTTGAGGTGAGTAGAGGCAGGGCAAGATCCGAGGATGTGTGTGCCAGAGGTGGGGCTGAGCATTCGTGCACGGGAAGGGGCAGATGAGACGCGTGCGCAGTGTCTGTGAGCGGTGTCACCCCAGGCTCCTGCAGCGCTGCAGACGAGGGCAGCCCGCAGGTCCTGCTCAACTGCGACAGCTCTGGGCCCTTGCTGTGTTTTGGGACCAGCCCCAAATGCAATAGGAAACTGATCAATGCCTCTTTTGCTCATTAAAACACACATCCCCTGCTATTTGTGTTCTCATTTGCTCTGTGTAAAGTGCAGCTTAATAGCTTCTTCTCCCCCTTTCCTTCAGGCAGTCAATGGCTTTCATAACAAAGAAGGAAATTAGTAGCAGGTGGTAGATCATTTTTAAGGAAGCAGAGACTCAACTGTTGCTTAACCTAGAATGCAAAGAAGCTTTTTTCCCCAGCTCCCCATTAATTTTAGAGAGACATTTACTTTGAAAATGACCCAGACAAGATGAAAACAGTTGTTCTACTAACTTGGCCCCCAACTCTGCCAGCAGGAAGTATCCCATGCTCCAGGGACAGGCTCCACTCTGATAAGAACCTGCCCAAGGACCAACCTCTTATAAGCAGGCATCTGTTTGTGACCTGTACCCCAAGGCATGAAGGTTTCTCTTCATGCTAAATGCCGTTCCTCTTTAATACCATTGTTGCTGCTCCTGTTATGCAGCAGCTAATAAACCTTCCTGCTCAAAGCATCTTTGTGTGCCTGTCATATCTTACTGCTGCTTCCTCCATAAAAAGATTCACTTTGAATCAGGATTTTTCTCTTTCAGAACAGAAAAATAGGACCCTGCTTCTGATAGAAGATGTTGTTTTACTACCCCTGTGTGAATAATAAGTCTAAATAACAATGGCCATGCCTATACATATCTTTCAAATATTCTCAACAGCTATAAAGGACATTCTGTTCAATTGGTCTGTGTATGTGTGTTGTACCTGGTGAGTTTTAGGATGTGAGCTGCTTTTAATCATTTTTATCTGGACAGCTGGCACCATTGGGGTGGTTACGCTCTCTCACCATGTGAGTAGGCTGTATTCCTATGTGACTCCAATTCAGGCTCTTCTCTCTTTGTGTGTCCCCTGGTATCTCATGACAGCTGCAGTTTCTGGGGTAGTTTCTGCCCAGTTGCTGGTTGGGTTGATTTGCTCTGTTCCTCTGTTTCTGCTGATTTTTGACCCATATTAAGAAAACCAATAAAATAATCTAGATGGCTCAGGGTAAAAGAAGGATTGATTTCTCTTCTCTGAACTGTAGAATGCAACTTTCTCTTCTGATGTTCCATAGTTAAATCAGTTTTAAAGAGTGACATTTGTGTTGTGCTGATCTCTGCTGGAGTCACTTGTCTGACCTGGTCAAAGCACTGCATTTTTCTTTATAGATCTGTAGGGCAGTCTGGCCAGGACTTGGGTCTTTCTTTGCTGGAGCCTTCCTCTGTAGTCACCTATGTGCATGAATAATCTGCAGTTACAGGGAATAATCCACTCAGTAACTGCAGACTGAAGGAAGACTTGCCATCAGAAGCACGGGTGGGATTAGGGTCTTCCATTGCTATTGCATCCTATTGGTATTTTATTTGTTTTCTCAAGGGATTAAGTTCATGCTTTCAGCCAACATGCTGCTTTCTACAACAAAGGAAACATAAAAAAAGACAGCAACAAGCCCATTCCCTAAATATGTTCAGGATCAGTTCTGTTCTCCCATTATTAGATTTGTAGGAAAGGAAAAAGCAGCCATCGAACCGGGAGCTTTCCAGTAAGTCATAAGTCTCTGCCTGTGGGAGCCCATCTGCCTCTGTGCCGCACATCTGGGCAGCCTGAGCAGCCTCTGCCCACAGCTGCCCACGCTGCCTTTGCTGAGGCTCAGGGATCACATCTTCCCTGCACAGCCTGGGATCTGTGGCTGCACCAACGCGGGGTGACAGCTGGGACAGGTGGCCCGAGGTCTTTGCGCGCTGTGCCGTCAGTTGCCATGTCTGGGTGAAGAGTCTCATGGAGGCTGTGCCAGTCTTTCTGCAGGAAGGCAGAAGGCAGAGACCAAAGCAACTTTCCACTCACAGCACAGAGGAGCAAACCTGGCTCCTTGTGTCCTCCCTTTCTGGGCACACTCCAGGACGGGAGTGCAGGGGGACACCCTCAGTGAGAAGCCAGGCCACAGCTGTGTGTGTCACACGCAGCCCGAGGGCAGAGACAGCCCTCGTGCTCTGTGTTGGCTTTCCCACTGGATGGCCTCAAAGGGGGGTCCTTTCGAAAGGTCTTCCTCATTCTGTCTCTTATTTTCTCCTGTGGAAACCACCCCATTGATTTATGCAGTACACAAAAGCCTGCACAGTTCTGCCCTCTGCCCAGACATTTAAAAACCTGTATGCTAATTGAGGGGTTCTGATTGCATGATTGATTATCAGCCTCCATATTGAATCCACGAAGATTCAAACCCAACTTTATGACCAGAATTCCACAAATAAATTCACAGAGGAATGACATTTAAAGATGTTTCCATGACCCTCTGATGTTTCAGCCAGTAAAGGGATTGCTTATACAATAACATTCCTTCCTAATGTGTTCAATCTGCTATTGTTGGGATCAAGTGTTATAGCTTAAGATACGAGAGAAATCAAAATTGAAAATGTATTCAGATTTAATGTGGGTGGACTTCTCTACAGAGGCCAGGCTTTGACTCCTAAGCACACAGATAAATTAGTCACTTTTATACTACCATGGTCTAGTAGTCATTTCATTACTCTCTTCTATCTATCATATTATCACCTTCGCTAATTTTCTTTTAATCTGTGGAAGAAGGTCTTCATTAATGTTGATCTGTTGCCTCGTCTAAGTGCTGCCACTTCTTCTGAGAGTTCTCATCAGGAAGGCTTAATGTTGGTAAGGATCTGGCCGGGATGAGGCTGGCAGTGGGTTTGGAGCATCCCACACCAGGGGTTCAACAGCACTGGGAATCCTCAGACCAGAAGAACCAGGGGGAATTAGAGGGATTAACATTTCTTCACACCAAAATAAAGAGGAAAGAATGTCTCATTTGAATTTCCCTGTTTGTCATATGCCTAATGCAGACTGGAATTTTGCTGAATGGAACCTTGTCTGGTCTTCTTTTCTTGCACAACTGCAGGGCTCCAAATCAGCTGCATCCTTCAGCCATAAATTGCAGAGGTGTGGGTCAGATAATAAGATTTTACAAGCCTGATAGCAGCAGGACCTTGGCAATACTGATGAGGTGTGGAAATGCTGTATGTTGACATATTGTAGGTGTACTAATAATCTGGAAAAGCTGAGAATTTCATTGGCACCCCTTAGAGAATTGTGAAACTCTTAGGAGAATATCAGGAATCTTTGCACAGACTTGCCTCAGTGTTGGATCAGGCCCTTAGTCTGAGGCAACTCCAAGGTCTGAAGGTTTCCATTAGCAAGAACTATTATTTTTCAAAATCTTTTCAAAGTCTTTCCTCCCTGTAGTGCTGAAAACAGCACTGGCATGGAGCTAAACTGGTGGCAGCTTTTACTCTCGTGCATTTTAATTTGAGGAATTCCCTGGTTGATCAAAACACTTAAAGCAGCTAAATGCTGCTGGTTTTCAGCCCTTTATTCCTCTACATGCACATGACTTTGCAAATTCAGACAAGTAACCTCCTATTTTCCCTCTCAGCTGGATATGAAATAGTACCTCACAGGGGAAATCACTTTATTATTTCTAGAACAGCATTTCTTAATAACCATTGGAGAAAATGATCAACTTTAAACTCTGGAGACTACATGCCTTCCTTGTTCCCCAAAATTTAAGGATGCTTCAGTAGTTCAGACCATAGACCTTCAGTTTAGAAGACTTGACTTTGGTTCCATCCTGCATGACAGTGGACAGAAGTCCATGATCCCTAAAGTCAGGATCCCTAAAGGCACCAAAGGACCTAATTGACACTGAAATAATTGGAATTGGGTTGCCTTCCTCCTACCTCTGAGAATGTGGCTTCCCTCCTCCTGTGCCTCAGTTTCCCACCTGTAGTTTGGCAGGCGTTGTATTTCACCAGAGCTGTGCAAGGAATGTGAGGCGTGTGAAGGTCTTTAGTCCATCTGAGGAGCTGAAGGAGATGTTCAGCCTCAGCCTGTCCAGCCCAAGGCTTGCTCTGTGCACTCAGACATGGCCTGTTAGCTGCATTGCCTCGCTAATGGAGTTGGGCACACTGAGCTGCTCTTGAGCCTCTCTTTGCTGGCTGGGCTCAGCTCTCAGCCCCACGGCAGCACCAGCAAGGTCTCCAGGCTGGGCTGATCCCTGTGGGCAGCTTTGGCAGCCCACATTGACCAGTCCCCCCTCTGCTCATGGGGTATGCAGCCTTCTGCTCCCTCAGCCATCTCACCTCCAGCTCCTTCCATAAAATACCCAGATCTGAGTGTCAGGAAAGCTGAGGCATCTGAAATAGGGAGCCACAGCACCCACCTGGCAGAGATGCTCAGTGTGAGGAATAGCAGCATCTGCTCTTTGTGTTTCACTGGTAAGAGAGCAGATAAAAATACCACCATCTGCTTCTTTTTGAAAGTGATAACTGATGAGTTACCCTTGACATTTTGAGTAAATATTTAACCAGAAAAAAAAAAAAAAAAAAGGAAATGAGCTTTAGCTTTTCAGGATGTTATTTAAACCCAACAGTTTGGGTAAGAGCTGGTGGCTGTGCATTGAGCACTGCAGATCACTCAGCCTGCAGGCCCTAGGGCAGGAGAGGAATGGTGCAGCTTGGCTGTGGTCCCAGATGAGGCCACACATGATCAGTGTGAATGTGTCAGTGGGGATCTCTGCTGCGAGCACCATGCCTGGGAGAGGGAGTGGAGGAGAACTTGGACCCTGTCCAGGCAGCAAAACTCCAACAGTGCTTCAGGTGGTGGAGCCAGATTTAGGGAGAAATGGGAGAGGTGGTGAGAGGACTCGCATGGCAAAAGAGAGACCCAGGCAGAAACTAGAACATGGGGAAGTTTGGGACACATTGGAGAGCCAAGTGTTCAAAGGAGTCACCAGCAGCACCCAGAAACACACAGTCACTTCCCTCCTCTGACTTTCACAGCATTTAACTGCTTCTGAGTCATGGAAGCAGTTTCTATGGCATCAGTACAAACTGATTTACAGAGCTAGTGAAATATTTAATTCCAGTTGGCATCAAGAGGAGGGAGGCATGTAACCTCTTGAAATGCCTTTCTTGGTCCCCACCTTCAGGTTGGTGAGGCTGCATATCTTGTTCATCTTTCCCAGCATGCTGAGATGGCTTCTCTAAATCACACAAGACTTGTCATTTCTTTGCAACATTAAACTTGAGAGTATATACAGTTTCTACTTTTTTTTTACTTGTTACTTTTTTTTTCTTCAGTCATGAAGTCCACATTATGCTTCTTCAACTTTGGGATATGATCTAACCTTCTGTTATGAAATTCTGTGTGATACCAGACAGAGAGGAGCAACAGAAATTAGGTTAGATGCTTCCAGTCCTGCCAGTGAAGTTTCACCTGGAGGACAGCACTGTTTTAGAGCTGAGGCTGTACACTGGCAGGGGATATAAAGCAGAAATTGTGATGGTCTGAGGGGTAGCTCAGGTCCCTGTGCACAGCAGCGCTATAAGGACACAACAGATTATTTTTTAAGATGAGAGTGCTGCAAACACTGACACAGGTTGCCCAGAGAGGTGGTTGATGCCCCATCCCTGGAAATATCAGGGGCTCTGAGCAACCCGATATAGTAATAGTAGGTGTCCCTGCTCATTGCAGGGGGTTGGATTAGATGACCATTAAAGGGCCCTTCCAAGCCAAACTGTAATTGCTGCAGATGTGCAGGCAGATGTGTAAGAGCGGCAGCTCCATTTCATGGACTGAGACAGGGAAATCAGATGTCTTGCCTAAATCAGTATTGGAAAGGACAGACTCTCTCTTTGTAGTCCTAGACAGGCTACAGGCATGAACTGTGTCTGTGGATGGCCCAAGCAAAACAGCTGAATTTTCTGGCCTGGCTCTTCGTATGTTTTCTCCTCCTCCTCTTTATTTATGCAAAGCTGACCCTTCGCTCCAAGACCTCCGTAACTTTACAGTTAACTTTACAGAAGTGTTTTTTTCCATCATGATTTTTGAGTTACTTGTCACTGTAAAAAATTTTCTAATGCTGTGTTCTTCATATCTTCTCTCTTGATAGGAGGCAAAACTGGGCAGGAACAGGACTAACAGCTTTTGTAATTACTTGCCCCTACAGAGTCATTAGTCGAGCCCAAGGACTGAAGCTGGTCGTGGAGACTCTCATGTCATCGTTGAAACCCATAGGGAACATTGTGGTCATCTGCTGTGCCTTTTTCATAATCTTCGGGATCTTGGGAGTTCAGGTGAGTCTTCTGTAAGCCTCAGCACTTCTCTTGAAAGCGTAACAAGGCTCAAATTTCCCCAAGTCAGGGTATCTGTACGCATGGCACAGTGTAAGGCTTTCTGAACTCAAACTGATGTCAGGATGGATGGGGTCCCTGTGCTCACTGCAGGGAGTTGGACTAGGTGACCTATAAAGGTCCCTTTCAATCCAACCCATTCCATGATTCTGTGATCTCTCCTCCACCTTTTTTCTAGTTACAAACTGATAGGGAAATAGAAACTTGAAGCTGAGATCATTCGCTTGTAAACTCCAGAGGGACCTTGAACTGGAGATGCATTCAGATTCTGACAGTTTGTGTAACTGAAAGCTTGCAGAAACAAAGATTTCTGAGTCTGTTTCCTGCCAGATCTGCTGGCAATATTCTCAGTCCCAGGAGTGCAGGAACCCAGGGGGACAGTGGCAGCTTCCAATGCAATTGGTTTCTCATTACCTGGGAAGAAGAGATTGCTTCATATAAATATTCTGACATAACGCTCACTTCTTTCTGAAGTTTATCTGATCTGTCACAGCTGTCTTTTGGAAAGAAACTCTATTTGGCTTTGTTTTGGAAAGGTATCTTATATAATATTTTACTCTAACATACTGCTTAAATAATAAATACAGCATTGAAAATAAACAGGGAAGAAATCATACCATCCATAACCACCTCAGCAGCTAGATTGGTTTAGCATTACAGCATAACAACATCCATCCGTTATATTGAACAGACTCATAAAACTAAGCATATCCCATAAAACAATCTAACACTTATGAGAAAATTTATGCCAGAAAACAAAACTTGCAGTATGCTCTTTGAATTTCATCCCTGCTAATTGTGATGCTTTCCCTGGTGACTTGCAGCTTTATGTTAAATTGTCATGACTATTGATGTGATTCAGAGGTAGATAGATACAAGCAAGACTGATCCTGTATTCAGGATGCAAAATTCTCAGTGAATATTTATGTCTAATTAGATGTAAGATGAGGCCAGAGCTATTTTCTATAAAAAGATGATCACTCAAACTTACAGTTAGTTTTTCCATTTAAATATAAGCTGGGGTTCAAACTATTAAATCTATTTTATTGGTTTTAATCTATTAAAATCCAGACATCAAAGTTTCTAATGGTGTGTCCTCTTAGCAAAACTGTCTTGATTGTAGGGCTGCCCATGTGTGAATGGTCATTTATAAGATAGAAGAAATAGGTGGATAAAGCAAGTCCAGTAAGAAACATTGGGTCTTTTCCTTTCAGAAGTGCCCAACTGTGAAGTACTGACAAGGATCAATGTTTTTACAAATTGAGCTTTGTATTTCCAAATCCTGTCAGGAGCACTGTTACTGCTCCCACCTGAGTGGTATTACAGTCCAGCTCCTGGAGAAGTTATATTCACAGACAATATACTAGAACCATTTATTTACCTTCCTGCTTAATTAAAATTTTTCTCTGTGAGGAGTATATCTCCCCAGTCTGCCTTACCACTGATAGTGTTTCTCCATGGAAAGATCAGGGAATACTTCTTACATCCAAAATTTCTATGATTGCATTGAGCAGTGATTAATTTTGCATGCCTCGAGACCATCTTCCTGCTGTTGATTTCTGGAGGAAACCCATGGAGCAGTGTGTGAATTTATCTTGTTCACTATTATTTCTACTGTTATTTGTCTAGAACAACGGATCAAACCCCATCAGTGTCTCTTCTCAGTATACCCAGGTGGTGTTTTAAGGAGCCTGGAGAGCAGGTTGCCATTTCCCCTCACTTTCCAACAGTAATGTCAATAACTTCTGTCAGCAAATAAAAGTAGATTTGTTGGCTGTCTCCTGGGATTTGATACCATCCATCCTGCTACCATCAATCATCCTGTCTGAAGCAGTAATCAACCTCTGCCACTTTCTGTTCCACGCGTGGGAAGCACCAGGTCTAGAATTAAGCACGTGGAGGCTCCTGTTCCTCATGCAGGTATAAATAAGGAGCTGACTCTCCAGGAATTGCATCCCCCTAGGCATAAACCAAAGGAAATAAGCTCAGGATCAGGTACCCAGCACTGTCTGGGCTTGGCTCCTTAAGCTGTGCACAGGGAATAATTTCAGTGACTCTGCAGACTGCAGAGCTTTATGACAGCTGGGGCACAGCACCCAGAATCAGAGAGCAGAGCAGGACTGACAGCAGTCTTGATTCAACACGAATGTCACCCCCAGGGGCTCATCTCCCCTGGGAAGTGTCCCCTTGTGACGTCCATGAGCAGAGATTAGTCCATCACTCGGTCTCTTGGCTGCCACCTTTTCTCTGCTGACAGAGGGCCCCTGTTAGACTTCATTTGTTGTTAACTGGACTGAGAGTCACCAGAATTGTTCCACATGTGATAAGAGGCCATTAGCTGATCTGGGCTATTGGCTGGGGCTACACTTGAGCTAACAAGTGTAGGAGCAAAGGCCTTTAGGTGAGTCTCAGATCACTGAGCCAGACAGCTTAATGCATGAGGTGGGTGTCCAAAACGATGTGAAATCATGCATTTTCTCATTAGGTGTGTCTTATACAGGCTGCTCAGTCTTAATAACCTGTATGAATCAGGTCAGTTCCCTCGACAGCTCTGGTTGGCGTGTGCTGTGCGAGAGCCCTGGATAAATGCCCATCACCTGCATAGAAATCCTGTGGACTGAACCCTGACACTTCCTCTCTTTGCTTGTTTTGCAGCTTTTCAAAGGCAAGTTTTTTGTGTGCCAGGGGGAGGACACCAGAAACATCACAAATAAATCGGATTGTACAGAAGCAAGCTACAAATGGGTCCGGCACAAGTATAATTTTGATAATCTTGGCCAGGTATTAATAGAACGGTAATCTGCTTCTTTGCTCCTTTACCTCCTTGACTTAAAACCTGTGGCTTATTATCCCGTGGGATTTTCTTACAGGGCAGTGCCAGCCACAGTAAATATTCAGTTCACATACACAGCATTCTGTCTCTGTAAATCCCAAAGGCAGTGTTTCCAAGCAGGCATACACTTCTTTTCGGAACAGAACAAGCACATGTGGCTTCATGAAGCACTTAATTGCTTCACTGCTACATAACAAACCAAATATATCTTGCAGAAGGGCTTGTCTAATAGAGCTGGACATTTTCAGCCATCTCTGCAACGCAGCCTTTTTTTAGCAGTGTGGTAAGAACTAATTAGTTGGGAGCAGTAGAGACCCGGAGGGTGGAAATGAAGCCACTTTTGTCTTCAGCACTGTGGTTTCCAAATTGCTGTTCATTGCTGAACCAGGCATTGGCATTGATAGGTTTTGCTGCCAAGAGAAATATTGGTCATCAAAGTGTCCCATTATCAGGCAGGACAGGGCAAGGTGGAGTAAGATGTTGCAAGTAAAAAAGGTTTAGTGCAACTGCGTCTCACTGTTTTTCCATGCGTTTCTAGGCCCTGATGTCTCTGTTTGTCCTGGCCTCCAAGGACGGGTGGGTGGATATCATGTACGATGGCCTGGATGCTGTGGGAGTCGACCAGCAGGTACAGGCTGCAGCAGAGCTGTAACAAATGACTTGTGAAAGGTCTCGCATTTTAGCTCTTGTTTTGCAAGGTACTGTGGGCTTCCACTGTCAAATGGGCATATGAAATTAGGATCCAGGGTGGTATTTAATCCAAGTTGAGAGATGTGATGAGTTAGTAAAAAGTCTGGATTTGTACTCAACACTTTCCCTACAGATTTTGCATCGTGGTGTAACTCGTGTTAGGAGAAGCGCACCTATCAAAGGATGGTTTGACTTTTTAAGCAGTTTGGTCATTTCAGGAGAAAAGAAGTAGAGGTTTGCAATGAGGGACATACAGTAGCTGCAAAGGATGCTGCTGTCCTTTTTGCAGAAGAGAGGTGGTGCTTCTGTCCTCAACACACATTTTAGGAGCATTCAGTTAAAATGTCTCAGCAAGCTCTAATTTTCAGGAAGAGCAGAGCAGCCTGCCTGAAAGGGCTGTGAGTTCTGTGGATGGCACAGCTGTATCAATTTGTTCCCATTCTTCTTTTTGAGATTCAGTTGAAATTTGCCTTCCTCCACTTTGCAGCCAGTCATGAACTACAATCCATGGATGCTCCTCTACTTCATTTCCTTCTTGCTGATTGTGGCCTTCTTCGTCCTCAACATGTTTGTGGGGGTGGTGGTGGAGAATTTCCACAAGTGCCGGCAGCACCAGGAGGAGGAAGAAGCCAAGAGGCGGGAGGAAAAAAGGCTCCGGCGGCTGGAGAAAAAGAGAAGGAGTAAGGAGAAACAGATGGCTGGTCGGTAGTCTTTCCACATCTTTCTGAGTCCTGCTTGACCTTCCACATAATCCCCTCCTCCCTCCCCTCCCTGCCTCGCATCTGGTGATAATTCTTCTCCCAAAAGCATGTCCAGCTATAAAATTTGCATGAAGGAAATAGTGTCATTTTAGGCTGAACAAGGAGCCAAGGAAGCCTTTTTAATGGCTGCATGATTTGCAATGACCTTTCTGTTGGGGGTTATTTAAATTAAAAAATAATATTAATCATGCTTGGAGCTTCTTGGATAGCAGAGCTCAGTGTTACACAAATAGTGACAACTGCAAAGATCAGTAGTGCTGGATGGCATCATAAATCTCAGTCATGAGCACTGGTGCTGATAACTGGATTCACTATTTGGTTTATTACAGTCTTGTATTGCCACAGTGATGTTACCTGTCCCATTTATCAAGCAGGTTTATTTATTGGCACAGTAGCACCACTGCTATTCAAGAATGTAATAAAATAATAGAGCCATCTCATTCTAGTAATGCTTTAAAACTCCATAGAGAAACATATCAATGCATTTGCTTGAGAAATACAGATTAGAAGACAAAAAACCAACCAGACAAGGAGAGTAACTAACTACACAAAATAATGCTGATGCAAATTGAACCCAACTCCAAACTAGATGTGCAAGTGCGCAGCCCTGCCTAGAGGAGGCTCTACACGTGAAACGAGGAAAGATCCCACTCTGCCAAAAGTCTCCAAACTGACATTTGTCTCTTAGTCTATTTTCATTTTAATGTAGTTGAATAATTCAGAAATAAGTTAGCCAGAGGCCACAGATTGGAGGTGCTCTTCTTGCATGCTCTCTCTTCTGACTGAACTTTCTCCATTGCCCTTCCTGTCCACGGCCTTGCACATTCTCTCCCTGGTCAGTCCGCCTCCTGCGCTCTCCCTGTCCCCTCTCACTTCTCTATCTTTGACAGACTTCAGGACAGTTTAAAAGGCTGTCTGATTAGGTGCTTGTTCCCAGAGCTGGTGATATTGTCTGTTTTGTTTTTCAATAGCCTAAGAGGTGTTTAATAGTCTTTGCAGGCTTAATCACAGGACCACGTTACCACGGTGCTGCCTCAGCCTCTCTCTGTTCAGCATTTCCCCAACCATTTTCTTTGGTCACATCTTTTAGTCCCGTGAGCTTCACACGTTACAAAACGTCTTACAAAGCAGGATATGTCACACCAGCCCCTGGCCATCACACTCAGGTTAATGCCGAGAGCTGCTTCCCTCACTGGCCAGTGTAAAGTAGGAGAATTCCCTCAAGAGCACTGGAGGACACATTGGACTGTTCTCAGCTGAGTGGGATGCAGATGGAAAGAGGTTTTTTTGTTGCATGTTTTTTTGGGTTTTCTTTTTCTCCCTCAAGAAGACGCCTAGGAAGCTCTTTTGCTTAGCTCAAGTTCCCAAGCCCAGTTTAAGGCTGATGAGTTAGAAAAGGATTTTAAAGGTTGGATAGAACAATTGCTATTTAAAGTTTCGGTTTTGGAATGCTGA
The DNA here is from genome assembly GCF_028551555.1 of Melozone crissalis. Taxonomy (NCBI): domain Eukaryota; kingdom Metazoa; phylum Chordata; class Aves; order Passeriformes; family Passerellidae; genus Melozone; species Melozone crissalis. Next base: position 3,245,506 of record NW_026535804.1, on the reverse strand, counting down.
TATTTATGTAGGAAAAAATAGATGTTTAAGTATTATTAATTACTTTATTTGTAATGCCAGAGGAACTAGATGAAGAAAAGATGTAAGTCTGGGCAATTTCCCACAGGGAAGGAATCACAAACCATCCTTGGAGATACAGTTATTCATTCAGTGCTATGAAATACCTCATTAAAGAGGCAATAAACAGATACTTTGCTGAGGATCAAATATTGCTGAGTATTCAATTGCCATAAAAACCTTTCAAGAGTAAAGTATGAAGTCCTCCAAATCGCTTCAGAACAGTTTTCTCAATCCATGCTCAGCGAAACATTAGTTTTAATTGATTGTGTCCAGCTTTCCCCTCAGAGGCAGCAGATGCCACTGCTTAACTTTGTTCTGCACAGTGGGAACTTGCAGACGAAACCATGACTAGGGCTGGAATTGTGCCAGCAACTGCATGGGGGTTCCTTTCAGCTGGGCTTCCTGAGAGACCCCAGATGCCCAAACCAGCCTAGGGTTGCCAAATACAGACAGACATTGTCATCTGACTGGTGGCACGGTCATTTTTGCTTGTAGACTCTTCCAATACATTTATCCAATCAGGCGTCTAAGAACAGGGGAAGCGCGTGAGATCTGAGATGTGGGCAGGAGCAGGAGTGGTCACTGTGAGGTATTGCTGTCCCAGCAGGAAGAGTCCCAGATGGTCCTTCAGCAGTGTCTTCAGCATCGACTGAGGGGGTTCTTGGGGATGTCTTGGGCTTTCACAAGAGGGAGAAGCACAAGAGCTCTTCCTTTTTCACACGTACCTGAGCCCACCCTGCACGAGGCACAAGGATCCCACAAGGAAACGCTCCCGGCAGAGGCAACGGAGAGCCAAAGGAACCTGCACAGGGGCTGGGGAGTCTTGCTGTGTGTCCTGCTGGGTGATTAATGCCGTTTCATTCTTTTAGATCTAATGCTGGATGATGTATTAATGGAGAGCTCAGCCAGTGCAGTGCAAGGTACTGGGCAGCTGGCACGTCGCGTCCCTCTGAATGGCAGTGCTGTGTCACTAACGGTTGCCGCCGCGGCTGAGGCGTCCCACTAAACCGTGTGTGTGTGCAAAGCTCGTTTGCTTCCTTCATGGCACACGCATCTCATCCTGAGCTGCAGGTCTGCAGGCCTGCCTCAGCACTGACACTTGCAAACCCTTAATTTACTCCTCGATCATCTTACGTTGTTCAGTATTTTTTTTTCCCTCTGGTTTTCATTAAGACACTGTCAGACTTTTCATGGCCTTTTTTTTTAATTTTTATTTTTTGGTTCTTTTAGCTTTTTTTTTTTTTTTTTTTTTCTGAAGAGAATAATGACTGGACTGTGAAAATGGGTCCTCTACTGTTGACTTTAGCTTTCCGACAACCAGCTTAGGAGTCTGAATGATTTTCAGATGTGTGTCTTTGGAAAGCTTAGGGAGGATATTTCATTATTTCTTCAGCCCTTGCTTATTGCGCTACAAACACTGTACTCCAGGGAGTGGTTTTTTTCAGCAGGGTAAAATTCAGTATAGGGCAAAGCTTCAGTGCTTCAACAGGGAACTCAACCCCACACCAACCCCTGCTGTGGACACAGGATTTAGTCATTGTGCTGCCCAGTGTGTAAATTCTGTGCATTGATTAAGAGTTGCTCAATCCATGAAGCATTTTGTAAATTAAAAAAAATAAAGATACCGCCTCAAAGCCTTTTCAGGTCCTGGTGGAGATGGACCAGCTGGGCTCAACACTAATGGGGTCTGAGCTGTCCCTTTTGACCCACAGCTCGCTCACACTTCCCTTTCCCAGCCCCCTTCTCAGGATGATGCTCAGGGCTGCAAATCCATCCCTTGCTCTTTTTACTTTTAGGAGAAGCTTTGATCTGGAAAGCATTTTGTTTAATTCATAACTTAAGAATATTAGCCTGAATATTTAAAGAAGCACCAACATAAAAACAAATATAGCTGTAATTTTCGACAAAAATAATACGCTACAAAAATTGTGCCATTAAAACTCTCACCTGTGCACAGGCTGCCACTGCTGGCAGCCTGTGAGAGATGGGTGCAGGGCTCCTTCCATCTCTCTTAGATTGCAGGGAGCTTTGATTAAATAAAAATTGGCTTTCACTGCAGAGATAACTCAAGGAGACAGAGATTCTACCTTGTATTTCTAAGGCCTTGTTGGAAGTTATCACAACATGCTTTAATAAATCCTGAATCTCCTTCCCATTGCCATTCCTGATGTTTTATTTCTTTGATGTCTTTCTTGCTGCTCTTGCTGGGCCTTTTGGCCTCTCCTGTGCAATGGGGGCAGCGTGAGGGAGGGCTCTCACTGGGTTTGGTGATCTGGTTACTTTTTCTTCTTTTTGCTTGATTGTGACTCCTCTTCTGGTCCTACAGAGTTGCATCAAGACTGTCTTATGTTATTTTTAAGACACTGAACTCATTCCAAACCCCTCCATTATTCCTTGCAGGCTCAGAAAATCTCTTAACATTTGCCCTTAAGATGTGTACAATTGTCAGATCTGTGCTGTGTGTTTCCTTTTGCTGTCTTTTCTTTGGATGCAGTGGTAGTGAATGTGCCACGCTGCTCTGCAGGCACCAACATGAGAAATAGAAGGGTTTTATTTCTGAACCTGACTGCTGGGAATTTAGGGAATGAGTCCCCTGGTGCAGCAGATGAACTTCCTGTAGTTCAGTGAGGAATCTGGAGTTCTGACCCAAAGCTTGCCCACATCTTGGCGCTTTCAGAGGGCGTCTTTTCTCTTTCTGTGAAGATAAGATGATATTGTGTGTGTGTGTGTGTGTGTGCTGCTGCCTGGTGCTTAGTGAAAAATTTTGTAATTTTATTTTTTCCTTTATTTTTTCTCCAAGTCTACATTTTATCACAACTGGAATCTTCGCAGTGGAAATAATTTATCATTTTCCATTTCACTTTTTTTTTTTTAATAAATCCATTCAGTACAATAAAAGCCAAGTAAAACTCTGTGTTTAAATAAAACAAGTTCCTTCAGTGCAAACTACTTTTTAACCTAATAATATTCTTGATACATTTTGTAAATCCAGCTGCCTCATGGGCTCAGTTGCTCACTGGTTTGCCACTGTCCTCCAGATACTCAAACCTGCAAAGCAGTTAATTCCCTTATTATAGGAGAAGGAAGAAGCTGAAGGAGATAATAATGGAATTGTCCCACTCTTGTGAATTCCAATTTCCCTTGCCCACGCACCTCCAGCTCGAAGTCACCTCAGGGAAAGTGGCAATTTCTCTCTTGACAGGACTATATTAGGAGGCAGATGCTCCTTGGAGATATTTTGGAGCTGCATGCTCAGCTTGATTCCCCCCCAAAAATGCAGTTAATGGGAAGAAAGTGGCCCCAGCCCCACTCCCTGCCGAGCCCTGGAGATTCTGGGAGTGGCACTGCCCAGCAAAAGCAGGGGTGCCCCAGTGCTGCTCTGCTGGGCACTGGTGATGTTTCCCAGGTGACATCCCACCGCCATCAGAAAAATGGAGTGCAGGGTTTGGTGCCCCAAACCCAGTCTGGGGTCTCTGAATCCCAAGGGCACCTGGCCTGGGAAAAGCTAGACAGGGGTTAGGAATGGGAAATATTTATCCACAGCAATGTTCGTTTCCTTTCCAGCCAAACAGGAGGGAACAGTGGTGAGTTCCCAGACCATGTCAAGGGGATCAATAATAATCCTAGAGCTTGATGCCAAGAGTTGAGTACTGAAGCTTGGGATACAACCTAAGTTGAGAGCCCATAGAAGGGATGAGCTAAAGCCAAGTGCCCTCCACTCCAGGCACTGCTTCCCATGCCAGCACAGTCAGGGCCACCATCACTTGCTCAGACCCCCTCCCAGCTGGCTGCAGCATCCCCTTCCTGCCTGGGTCAGGAGGAGATCTCTCAAGATCCACTGTCTGAGCCAAGTCTATCCTGTGGAATGATCTCCAGACTTGACCCACTTCTCCCTCTGCCTTGGCCCCCAGCCCTGGTGAAGCAGCTTGATTTACACCTTGTTTACCAGCCTGGTATCTCGTAGTGGGCTTTTGCTGTATTTCCTCATATTTTCTCATTCTGCCAATTCCTCTTTGTTGGTTTGCTCTCTGCCTTTCTTTAATGCCATATGTGCCTGGAAGCCACATTAACCTTTCCAGTAATAACCAAGACTAACCCAGAGCTCTTGTTGTTCTTGACACAGTGTATTGTAACGGTACAGTAATGTGGTCTTGTGTTAGTTGTGAAGTTCACCACCTGGAGTTTAACAGATGTCTGTATTTCCCAAGATGTTGGTATTGTTAAGCTCTTTATTGCAATAATTACAAATGGCACTGTGTCGTAGGAGGCAGGGGCTTCGCAGAGGGGGGATTATACCTGATCTATCCCAAATTCTCTGCAGAACTCTGCCGGGTCAAGTTAAAGAAATGGTATTTTCACAATGGTAAAAACTGATTTATCTGTTCAGGAAGTTCCCTGCTTACCTAGACACAGTGGGGATTTATCCCTAGCCCTCAGGCAGCACGTTAGCCTGTGTGTGGCACCAAGATGCATGGCTGACACGGGGACACTGGGGTAGCCAGTGGTGACATAACTTGTAAGCATGGGTTGCCAGATCTCCTCTTAACAAAGTTAATGGAGAAGGATGGAACGTTTATCTCTGGGAATTTTCCAAGGCTGCAAGGGCACCTGTGAGAGCAGCATCTAGAGAGGGTTGGCTGGGTGCTGGGCAAGGTGAGCAGGAGATGTGGTGCAAAGGGGAAAAGCCTTTGCAGATATCTCAACAATTAGCAACCCTGCTTATAAGGTCATGCACTGGCTAATCCAGGTGCAGGAGCCCTGCACAGGGAACACTTACAACCTCTCTCTAAATCCTCTCTCTGTTCTAACAGCATTGGTGCTATTCTGTAGGATTTGGAATTATCTGTCAGTCAAAGCTGAGAAAAAAAATTAAATTCCAGTGTCATTATTCATAGGCAAATGCATTGCAGGAAAAGGTAGAAACGTTGACATTTTTCTTTTTGAATGTGAATTATACATAAATGTAGAAGAAGTAAGTGATCCAATTACAATGGTGTTTCTTTCTGAGATGATAAGTTGGTTCATAAAAATAGGTCCTATTCCTAACCTAATTGTATTCAAACATTTTAGTTAATTTGCTAGTCATAATTTAGCATAATGTGATCGAGATATCTTGACTTTATGGAGATTTATGCAGATTCTGAGATATCTGACAAAGTCTTATGAGTGAGTCAGCAGCTACTAGTCTGCTTTTTTTCATAAGCACTCAATAGATTCAGAATGAAAATTAATTTCATAGACCTTTTCATCAATACTGTGCTTTAGCACTCAGGTGCAGATCACCTAAAGCCCACTGCAGATCAGAAAGTGAATATTAATACTGCCTTTCATTTGATGACACTGAAACAGAATTTTGGGCCTTCCAAACCCCTACAGAATAAAACTGCTGAGTGTTTTTTCCCTGTGGTCCCTGGGCTGGTAGGGAAAGGTCTGTCTCTATGGAAAAAAAACCAAAACTGATTTTTCAGGATCCTCCTATGAGGCAGAGAGCACATTAAACCTTTAAATCTATGGATTTGATTGCATTGTCATTAGCTATTGACAAAGTGAGCTCTATTTCCAGGCAAAATACAATCTTCTAAAATTAGTATTCCCCTAGGGCATCCCAAACCTGTGCTTCCTGGCATCATTTTTGCCGAAGTTTTTTTCTTGGACTGTTGAACTGTACATTTGCTCTGGAGCACTGTACATTTGCTCTGGAGCACTAAATATCAACTGTGCAATTCTTACAGCTCAACAATTTTCATAACCAGTTGATCATCTAATTATGAGAGTAATATTACACTCTGACATTTTCAAGACAGCCCTTTCCACATCAATCTGCATTATAATGCCTCCTTGAAAATTGTACTGAATTATATACTCAGCCTTGGCATTTCCTCATTAGATATTAGGTGAGTAAATGAGTTTATCTCTAGGAACATTTGGGGTCTAAAGTCCACGTGTCATCCCTGAGGCAGCCAAACATGGGATGCAGCTGGACAGTGCAATCTGCATTTTGATAATCTTGTCTAAATCGTTATTTTCTGATCACTAAGGCTCATTGATCAGTTTTCCTTGGTATTTTGATGGACCATTTTTTTGACAGCCAAGGTGTTGGATTCTGTTGTCTCTACAGTTTATTGCAAAGAACATCATATGTTTGCACTCTTTCTCTTTCAAAGACCACCACATACTCAATGGCCTGTGTTTTTAGGCAATTGTTAGTAAAATCTGTCCCCAGCAAATGACCATTAATTGGGTTTTCTAATGCTTTGGGGACTTTTAAGATCAACAGAAACAAAAATAGTTATTTTAATTTAAATTTAACTTAAATTTCCCTACAGAGAAAAATTCTTTTTAGCAGCACACTAGTCTCAGCTCACCTCATCCCTGATCCCTGATACAAGGCTGAGTATAGAGCATGTCCCCCTAAAATATTTAATGGATATAAGATGACGAGAGCCCTGCTGCGTATTAAAAATGGTAACATGCCAGCAAGGAAAAAAGGAAATAAAAAAGACAGTATTTTGCTGTGATTGGTCTAGAATTTGTCATCTCTGGAGTTGGAGAGTGAGGGTGCATTGACTTGAGAAAGATGCAGAGAAATCCCTTGATTTGCCTCTCGCTCTCCTCCCCGCTGCAGAAGCTCAGTGTAAGCCCTACTACTCGGATTACTCCCGTTTCCGCCTCCTGATTCACCAGATGTGCACCAGCCACTACCTGGATCTGTTCATCACCGGCGTCATCGGCCTCAATGTCATCACCATGGCCATGGAGCACTACCAGCAGCCCAAGGTGCTGGGGCAGGCGGGGGGACGTGCAGAGCTGTGCTGGGTGTGCTGCTGGGCAGGGTTGGGGCCAGGTGTGCTGTAGATGTCCACCTTTGCCAGGGGAGTGTAGCCATCCTACAGCCCCCAGCTCCATCCAGGGCTTTTGGCGCAAGGATCCCTCTGCACCTCTCCCTTCTGGTTAAGTGCAAACTGACCACTTTGAGAGTGGGACTGGGAGTGGGTTTGCTTGCTTTGCTAGATTGATCGTCATTGATATCTTCCATTTCACTCAGGTTTTACACCCACCCTCTCCCCCCGCCACCATCCCCCCCGACCCCGCAAAAAAAAAAGAAGAGAGAAAAAGGAAAAAATAATAGAAGAATTTGGGAAATGGGGTTTTTTGAAAGTTTCTTCTAAATCCCCAGTTTAGAACCTAGTTTTCACAGGAATTGGATTCCATGCTGGTCTTTAAAATGCATTTTAATATGTTAGTGTGCTTAATTCCTGGGTCTTTGTCATATTGTGAAAATAAAAGCAGCCTGTCCTGAGATGTCAAGTCTTTTCTGCATAAGAATGAAAGGGAAAGAGCTGCCTTTGCCACATAACTTGTACTTAATTTTATTAGTGACATTCAGAATGAATAAATATAACACACAATAGGAGGAAACATTCTTTAAAATTAGACAGGATGTGAATACTTAATATAAAAAAAACCCCAAACAACTAAAACATGCAAATGGCAGGGGCAGGGGGAAATATTCTCCACTCTATCATAAGCCAAAAGTTAAAGGCAGCTAGCCCAATTTATTTTTTCTGTCCAGGTCACCTTTAAGTACTCTGGAAGGCTCATTGCATGGTTCAGTTATTAGATGATGAAGCAGGTTGTTGGCAAAGGAGTCTGGGCTGGAGTCATTCTAGAGCACGTGTCTTACCACAGTTGCTTTGCAGCTACATTTTCCCTTGTATTATAGAAGTGTCGGGCAGGCTTTTGTTTTTCTTTTTCTTTAGAAAAATAACATTTTGTCTCTAAGCCTCTGGTATGCAGCATCTGGCTAGTAAGTCCAAGCTTGGGTTATGCTAGGATGACAGCATGGTCAGAGTCATGCACATGCTTGAGTCCTGCCGAATTGGGGCATGGAAATCCCTTTAGTCTGGATGATGGATGCTCGGATCCTGAAGATATTTGAAGGCCAAATGTACCAAAGAGATTTATATCCAAACTAGTGATTTCTTGGTGCTGAAAGGAGTTGGTTTTTGGATATAGCAGGATGGCCTGGGGATGAGACCCCAGATGGAGATGCTGCAGCTCCTGGAGAGGAGGGAATGCTGCAGTGTGCAGAGAGGTGGCTTGAGTAAAGAGGTGCTGAGAAAAATCTGCTTCTGCCAGCTAAATGTGCTCATTTGCTGCAGAGCCCAAGTGCCCTGCAGTATGGCAGGGAGGCTTGCTCAGAGCCACAGCTTTCTTTGGCAGCTGGGCTTGTGCTTCTTGGTCACATGAGGTGATTTTTGTCCATGGATGCTGGAAGCTAAACTGCAGCACAAAGGCAGAGTACATGACTTAAACTCCTTCTGCTATGATTTCTCCCACTCAGGGATAGGTAAATGTTGGATTTGGTCTGTGAGCACATCTCCCCTGTTCCCTAACACTGCCCTGGACATTGTTATTACCATCCTGTTTGCCAGCAGGGAGAAATTCAATGCACAATACTTAAGAGGCTGTGAAGGATGCTGCTACCACAGTGTTCCTTCATGAGTGAGGCTTTTGGGGATGAAATCACTTCTGATGTAGCTTAATGCCTGACTGTGCAAGAGTTGTCCCAGCCAGGATGCACTTGGATTAAACACCAGACTGACTTCTTGCAGAGGGAAGGGGGCAGAGGAAAATGCAAGGCACTTGCTTCCCCTGGCATGTTATCCCGCTGTTGCGCTCCTTGCCAACAGCTCAAGGTGAGAAGTAATGCCAGGCTGTCACCAAGGAGCCATTTGGCCAGCACTTGCACAAATGGACAAGTGGGATGAAATTCAGCTCTCTGACAAAAGCACAAGAGGTCTTGTGCTGCTGAGAGCAGCAAATGCAGCAGCTCTTTCTGCCACCCCAGCGATCCCAGCTGGGGCTGTGCTGCTGCTAGGGGAGCGAGTTGTGCCTTGGGCCTATGTCAGCCCCTCCTGGGATTCTGTCACCAGGCAGCAAGTGTACTCCATGAATCCCTGGGACTTTCCCCTAGGACATTTCTCATCAGAGAGAGCCCGTGTTTGAAGACTTTTAACTGTAATGGGTAACTGATGACACAAGAGTCAGGTTTGGAGGCAGCAAAGCACCTCTGCAGAGCTGACATCTAACCCCAGTCCTGTGTCCACATCCCAGGTTCTTGACGAAGCCCTGAAGATTTGCAATTACATCTTCACCGTTATCTTTGTCATGGAATCTGTTTTCAAGCTTATTGCCTTTGGATTTCGCCGCTTCTTCCAAGACAGGTAACCAAAGATCCATTGTGATCACGAGGTGAGCAGCAGGCTCTGTGGAGAGCTGCCCACAGTCCATGTCCTGAATTCCCATGCTCTGGCCCATACTGTGAGTCTGATATGCATGAAAGCTTTTTGGAGTGACTGGTTGAAGGCTGGGTAGGAAGAGACATGGGATGTAAGCTGGAGGATGGGTTGTGCAGGCCAAGGAGCGAGATTGCACCATTTTGGCCCTTGGGAGCAGATGAAGGAGGGACAGATCTCCCCCAAGCAGCCAGTTCTCTTCTCATGCCAGTTGCATGTCCATATAATCAAGGGAACCTGCTGAAGAGACAAAATTTATGTAAGAGGAAGAATCTATCCCTGAGTGAACACGAAAGAAAGAAAGAAAGGACCTCTTTTTAATGCAGATGAGGAGCAATAGATGACATTGTAGCCTTTATCTAGATTTTCACTGTCTTACTTCACAAACACACAAATCTTATGTCCTTGGTGGATCTTTCTCCCATTTTTGTCTTTTTCAATGTTAATACCAAAACCAGGGCACTAAGCAGGCCTTCACAGGAGCCCTTCAGCAACCAGTGGATGGTTCCATCCCTGTCCCCACATTTTGTGTATCCATGCTGGAATTAACAGTTTCTCCAGCCTGGCACAAATCCTTGGGGCCTTTCTTTCACCAACACAACTTTTTTTCTAAGGACTGGGCATGGGGTCCTGTTCTCTCTGGGGCAGATCTCACATCGAGGTCCACAAATGTCATGTCTGGAAGTGGCTAGACAGACAACACAATGCCTCTCCTGAGGTTTGGAATCTCTGTGTAAAAAACTTCCCAGCTTTTGTTCCTCTTTCCCCTCAGTCAAGGATATCTTTGGAATTGGCTGGTTTTCTAATGAGATGTATTAGTTATAATGATTTCATAACATCACTGCTTTTATATAATACCCTCAGAAAAATACTGCAGATTCATTTGAGTTCTCAAACCATTGAAATGACTGGAATTCGTGTGAAACAGGCTGCCTCCCATTGCCAGCTTCTTAGTAGATGTTAAACTTCACTTTTTGTTGTCTCCAGATGGAACCAATTAGATCTGGCAATTGTGCTACTGTCTATCATGGGCATCACTTTGGAAGAGATCGAGGTGAATGCTTCACTACCAATTAACCCCACGATTATCCGGATCATGAGGGTTCTCAGAATCGCCCGAGGTGAGAGGGATAAAGCAGAATTTACTTGTGCTTGAGGTATGTGGTTGGCACCAGGAGAGAGTTAAGTATTGAGAAACAGTCTTGGGGCACATCCCCATCATGATGTGCATATTTCTGGCATCACAGGCTGTAAACAAATGAAAGAACAATGGGGAAAAATACTTGCAAGGAGCCAAAAAGCTGAGCCAACTGACCATGTGTTTCTGCCTTAAGAGATCTTGAAGGCTGAGAGCTTAGCAATTAAGGAGAAGTAGCTGTGGCAGTAACTCCCAGAGATGTACCTGGGAAAATTGCTCCAGTCAAATCAAAGTCATCTCTAACAGGGGTTAGAGAATACAAGCTTGAGTACATTGGCTTTAAAAGATGAGCATCTAATAATTTTAAATTCCCACGAGGCTTTACATCACACCGCTAGGTGACAAAGCATGCCTTGTCACACTGTACCCATCTGTCCCTTCAGACGTCTTCCCAAGTCAGGGAGCCAATTTCTTCAGGGATTGAAGAAGGTGATTTTTCAAAACAGGGAGGTGTCAGGGCCAAATGTTGAAGACGTAAAATGTGAGTGCTCAGGCCCTTAATGAAGTACTTCCAGGCCCTCCTGACGGGTATTGTGCTCTGAGGAAGAATTGTTTTGATTACAGCCCTCATCTAAGCAGAGAAGGAGCTGGAGGAGAAATTAAATGCTGCTGTCTCAAGAGGGGTGAAAAGTGGGTTTTCTGTGCATTGGATCCCTTTCAGAATTAAAAATACATGCAGCTTCCAATTGGAAATGCAGCCTTCTGGAAGAGATGTGTAAATCATTCCTCAGTGAATCATGTACGAAAGTGGGTAGCCTATGGAAGTGGGAAAGTAGCCCCAGGGCTGGGAAAGGAACTGCTCATGATTACCAGAGGAAGGAGATGAGTCCAACACAGATAAAGTGGGGAAGGAAGAGCCAGGCAGAGTGATAACGCTTTCTCTAAGTCTCGGAGTAGGTGATGCTGCTATTCATGGGATTTTGATAGTATCCAGGCAACAACGAATGATGTAAAAAGGCCAAGGACTGTAGCAGCTAATGGAGAACACTTGACAAGATTTCATGTTTCTCTTCCTATAATCTGTGGCTCCCGGGAGAGGGACTGAGTTTGTGCCTCTGTGCTAACGCTGCCATTACCATACTGCAAATGTGTTTTCCACAGTGCTGAAGTTGCTGAAGATGGCTGTGGGGATGAGGGCCCTCCTGGACACCGTGATGCAAGCGCTACCACAGGTAACCTACTGCCATATCCAACCAGGGCTCTTCTGGCCCACAGCTCATTTCCTATTGCAGAGGAATGCTAATAATTTTATCTTTACTGTCATTAGAGAATCACATTTCCCTCCCGAAGCACTGAGATACAGTCCCCACATTGAGGTCATTTTTGCCCTGAAGCAATTTAAGTTTTGGAATAAAGAATACAGCAAGAAACAGGTCTGGAACAACAACAAAAAAAACATCAATGAATGTTCTCTTTTTTTTTGTGTTTTTTCCCCCCATTTCTTTTTCTCTTTTCAGGTGGGAAATCTGGGCCTTCTCTTCATGTTGTTGTTTTTCATATTTGCAGCTCTTGGAGTGGAGCTGTTTGGAGACCTTGGTGAGTCTTCCTGTGCCAGTGGGAGGGGTGGGAATGGTGTTGGAGTGGGGGGTCTCACAGCTGTGCTTGGTCTTGCAGAGTGTGATGACACACACCCCTGCGAGGGGCTGGGACGGCATGCCACATTCAGGAACTTTGGGATGGCCTTCCTGACCCTATTCCGAGTATCCACAGGAGACAACTGGAATGGGATAATGAAGGTAAGTGTTAAGTTTTTGTCAGCGAGTGTATTGGTGTTCTAGATGTAAAATTTGCCAAATCTTCTCAGTTTTCTTCATGAAAGGACACCCCATTGCAGAACCCACTGTGGTTCATGTTGCAATCTCTTCACATCCCTCCATCTCTTAGTGTCATTGTTTAGTTTGATAAGTTGATGTTAGGTGATAGGTTGGACTTGAGGATCTCCAAGGTCTTATCCAGCCTGGCTGATTCTGTGATCATTCCCCCCCTGTTTCCAGGACACACTGCGTGACTGTGACCAGGAGTCCACCTGTTACAACACCGTCATTTCCCCCATCTACTTCGTCTCCTTTGTGCTGACAGCCCAGTTTGTCCTGGTGAATGTGGTGATTGCGGTGCTCATGAAGCACTTGGAGGAGAGCAACAAGGAGGCAAAGGAGGAGGCAGAGCTTGAAGCAGAACTGGAGATGGAGATGAAGACCATCAGCACTGGCCAGCACAGCCCCTCGAACATCTTTGCGTGGACAGGCACCACCAGTGGAGAGAGACCAGAGAACCCCGGCGGATTTACCAATCCCATGCAAATCAAGATGGATTCTCAGCTCTCACTAGCTTATCATACGGTGAGAATCTCTGTGAGGAGGGCTTGACCTGCATTTTTGTTGGGGAAGACTTGCATGAGTTGGTAGTGGAAGAGGCGTGTACCAGATGTTCTGGGCTTGTATTCCCTGCTGTCTGCTGCTGACGCTTTTGTGGTTTGGGAGCCAATGCTGCAGGGAACAGACAACAGGCAGTCTCCAGTCCACCTTGATGCATCTGTTTGGAGGAAAAGAGTTTTGCAATTTACTCTGGAGGTCAGCTCAAGCTACAGAGTTCAGAGCTAGCTCCAAATTTACTCTAATTCAGAGTTTTGACTGGTCTTTTGTGATAGCAAAATCATGAGCATAATGTGTTTGCTTTTCTAATACAGACCATGAGCCCCAACATAAAAGAGGAATAAAACTTGCTAATCTTTGCTTCAGTATTAAATTTGTTTTATGTAACCTCAATTTAATATCCATCCCCACAGTCAGGCTTGTAAGAAAAGATTCTCTTAACAGTAGAATAGTCCAGAGGAGACTCAAACCTGAGCTCACCAGAGCTGGTGGCAGAACTCCCACTAGCAGCAACATAGGTGTAATGTGGGAGCTGCTACGAGCTGCACCACGTCTCCCTAAAGCACAGTTTTTGGATGAAGACTCAGTTTGAGGAATGAGAGGTGAGATCAAGCCCCAGACAAGTTATCTGGGAGGTCACTGAGCTGAAACTACTCAGGAAATACAGTCCAGCCTTTTTTTAGTCCTAGCTGATTGCAGATTGGGTTAAACTCTCTGCAGACCTCATTAACTTTTATTACATCATGATTTCACAACAGCATATCTTGGCCGCAGCCTGGGGTAGACTAATGCATATTCTAATGCATGAAAAACTAATTTATGATTTTTAGTCCAAGGGTGAAAGAGAGTAAATCCCCACTTAATCTTTGTTTCAGTTCCTAAGCTACTGGAAATTTCTGGTGCCATTAGAATCTCTGATGTCTGAGATAGAGTCCAAAGCTCCTCTTTGGCTCAGGAAAAAGGACTTCAGGGCCCTATGGGGAAATCCAGATTTACTACGTCCTCTAGGAAGAAACAACGCATCCCAACTGGTGCTGTATGTGTTGAGCAGAGTTCTGGCAAACTGTCCTCAGCCTTGTTGTCCTGCACCAGCACTGAAACTGGCAAAAAAGAGAAATTGCAAAATTGTGAGACAAATCAGTCTGAATGATACCCTCACCCTGCAGTTTGTTAAACCTGCCCTCTCTGAAGGTGGCCTGGGAAGGGGTTTATTCCAGTAATAACCTTCAGAGTGTGTTTCTTGCTCTTTCCCTCAAACAGAAGCCTCTAAAACCTCCCAGAGATCTTATTCTGACTGTTTATTTTCCCAACCAAAATCTTCAGGACAGATCTGATGCTTGAGCTTGATAGCAGAGGAATGCAATTCCCAGGACACAGCCCTGCAATGACAGCATGCTCTTTTGCTTGCCTCGTTCCCGGGATTTTTGCGCTGTGTGCTGTTTGACTGTAGCGCTGGTCCTCATCTCGTTGTATGCGTTGGGCATTCCCCACATGGAAGGTGCACCCTGAAATCACTGCCCTGCTGCCTGCAAAAGCCAGCCCCTGCTCTGTACAACCCCAGTGCTGTGGCCTGCTGGTTTAACATTGGCCAGAGTGCTGGGGGCACCTCAGCCCACGTCTGGCACGTGAATTAGTGACCTGTGTCCAGCCTGCTCAGTTGCAGCTTCCATGGACAGGACACTCAGCTTCTCTTCAGTCAGGTTATTTTCATTTCTGTGCCTTCTGGATATGGTGTCAAGTATTAGGTCCTGCAGCTCAAAAGCGTGGACCATGTGCGTAGAAGTCTTGCAGCAGGTAGTGTCCTGATGAAGTTGACAGCACCAATGGAAAAATGCTGCTCAGCCCCCAGAAATGACTGGCCATGTTTGATGAGAGGGAGATTGTCCCCAAGAGGGGCCCTGGGTGGGAGCAGCCATGGTCTTGGGGCAGCTGCCCCATCTCTTGTAATGTCTGGGAAAGCTGTCTCTGCTCACCGTGATATTACTGCACTGTTCTCTCTCCTTTTCTCCTGTCCCATTGTTCCTGTTACTGCTGCTCTCCTTGAATGTTTCCACCTTTTTTCCCCCCCTCCTATTTTTTCCCCTCATTTTGTTCATTGGGTTTGATATGCTGTCCTTTTTTTCTTTCTGTCTCCATCCCTCGCCTTTTTCCTCCTCTCTTTTTGGCTTGCTCTCTCTCTCTGCATGCTATACACCACCCTTCCTAGGAAAGGCACTTGTTTGATACCATATCACTGCTGATCCAGGAATCTCTGGAAGGAGAGCTGAAGCTGATGGACAACCTGTCAGGCTCTGTGTGCCATCATTATGCCCTCCCAGCTCCCGAATATTACAACTCTGAGAACCAGGTTAATATTCCTCATTTCCTGCAAAGTCTCCATCCAAACTCAATTTGACTGAGACCTTTAATAGCAAGTTAAAGTTCTTTGTGTAATGCAGTCACAGGGATTGGGAAGCATAAGTCACTTTGGCTTTTTCTGTGGGAGTAGATGATGTTGTCTATCAATGCAAGAGGAAGAGAACATGCTCGGACTTTCCCTTTCCCCTTTCAACACAGTAAGAATTTTTTCATTGGGATTTACAGTTCATGGGTGTTAGAGGGGAAGTGTGCAAAATTCCATCTCCATCCTTCAGTGTGGTTCTTCTATTTGGCTTCCTGCTCCTAAGCAGGGCTCCACAGCAATGCCAGGGAATGTCTGCAGAGCCTGAGTTGTGGGGTTCATCAAATGATCTCTGTGTTCTGTGCCTACTTGTACTTCATGAAAATCCAGTTTTGAAAGGTTTTCCTAAACAGCCTTCTTGCAAATGGGTCACTGCAAACTAGATCCTCATCTCTGATGTAGTGAATTTGGGAGGGGAAGCAGCCCTTAATGATGCAAAGAAGTAACTGTGTGCTCCAGTGCTTTCTCAAGCAGACAGTGCTTGTTTAAAATTAGTCCACTTATTTCCTAGAATAAAATACCTACTTTTTAAAGTGCATTGTTCTTGAGAGCAAATATTTTCCCTAAAAGACAGCAGTGACCATGATAGCAATTCAAGCGCACCTATTTTTTGCTGCAGTTGGAATTGAGCAAATTCCATATTTCTTGATCTATTCCCCCCTCTCCCCCACCCCAACGTCATCTAAAAATAGCAGAAGTCTTCATGTTAAATCAGTGTGCTTGTTTATGAGCTCACTGACACTCTAAATTATCCAACTTTTGATGGTTCATTAGAGGAAAGGAACAAGCTTAGGTAAAATGAAATCCTACTGCAGATCTTTATATAGCAGGATAACGTCTCCCTCTGATTGCTCCATATTGCATCCCAGGGTCTATTAAGCTATAGGAAGTGGTTGTCTCTAATAATTGCCAGAGGAATAGAGATCGTAGCTTTGGCAGGGAAGACAGAGGGTCAGTAGGAAACTCAGTGAGAGCTGGTTGAAAATGTTTTGTCACAACATTTTTCATCAGAAAATGCTGCTGCAGCAAAAAAAAAAAAAAAAAAGGGGTTTGTTCTGACATTTCTGTAATGAAAAAAATACAGCATTCCAGTTTGCAATGGCTTTTTCTTTTAAAATTTGAGCATCCCCCACCCCCCGTCTATAATTAAAACTGGTCTAAATCAGTTAGGTGTTTCCAACAAAATGTTTTGACAGCTTCAAACTCAATTTTGGATTTAGGAAGGCTGAAGTGGGGTGATGTTTTGTTTACATTTTGGCTTTTCTGTTCACACCATTTGTCATGTTCTCAGGCAACTCAGGAATTTAGAGCAGCACTGGGACTTGCTGAAAGCAACCTGATTAATAGCAGCTCCCAGCAGGGCAGTTCCAGCAGGCAGGAGCTGCTGAGTCCACCATGCTGCTGGACTGCTTTTTCCTGGCTCTGGTTGGTGGGTCCCTCTTAGGGATTCCTGTCCAAAGGCTGGCAGCCTTCACAGTGATGCCTTTTAGGGGAGCCTCATATTAAATCAGGGGCTCCACATCATCCCTCTTATCCCTTGCCAGCAGATAAGTGTGCTAGAAGAGATATCAGAGCTGAGGTTAGATGAGAGGAGTCGGTCCCTCTTACTTATCTCAGCTGAATTTTGAGCCTCTCCAGGCTCACTCATCGCTGGGTTTGTTCCGTCCTGCGGCTGCCATTCCTAAGAGTGAGAAAACCCAGTCCTTTGACAACTTCAGTGCAAGAGATCTGGGCCTCTCTGTTTTCTCTTGGAAGATTTATTGCTGCTGAAAGACTTTTCAAGCACAGAAGATGGCAAAAAAAATGCACAGTGAGAAATGAAAAGGAAGCACCTGGGACTTACCTGGAGCAGGCAGCCCCTGCCAGCATGAGCTGGGTTTGGAGGTTCCCCGGTGAAATGCCATTCCTGGTGTCATAAGTACTGTGTCCAGGGAGGGGATCTGGGGAGAACTGAGCCTGCTGCAGGGCAGACACCCCCTCTGTTACAGGGCTTGCAAGGGTTGCAGGATGAAGAGAGAGGCCAGAATGTTGACCTCATGTTCAGAAGGCTTGATTTATTATTTTATGATATATATTACATTATAACTATACTAAAAAGAATAGAGAGAAAAGTTCTCAGAAGCTAGCTAAGCTAAGAATAGAAAAGGAATGAATAACAAAGTTCTGTGTCCTGGCAGAAAGCGAGACCCAGCTCTGCCGTGAGTGGTCAGTAAATCCAAACATCCACAGGAGACCAATCACGGATCCACCTGTTGCATTCCACAGCAGCAGATAACCATTGTTTACAGTTTGTTGCTGAGGCCACAGCTTCTCAGAAGGGAGAAAAATCCTAAAGAAAGGATTTTTCACAAAAGATGTCTGTGACATCCGTCTTACAGTGCCTGGCAGCAGAACTGCTGCTCTGGGGGAGATGCCGCTTGGCCTCTTTCCCCTTCTTTTTCCTCCAAAATCTGAAGTGACATTTTCACATTTCTTATAAAAAGACTTCTGTGTCTAGGGAGAGAGCTTCATCAATGATTTGATAAGGCCATTCATAGATTGTTTGAATGTCTTCAGTGGGGATCCATGTGCACAAGATACATGAAAAGGGGAGTGTGGCTGTATAGAGCCGATTCCCAAGTCAGGATTTCTCAGCGCCAGAGGAGACAGCTGGGACCAGGTCTGAGGGGCATTTGGGGGCTGAAAAAAGCATTTGGCTGTTTTAGAAGGTCAGTTATTGGTGCCACTGGTGTCACTGGCTTATAGCCAGCCAAAATGAGCTGAAAGCACCAGAAAGGTTTTTGCTGACCAAAATAAAGTTTGAAGTTTCTCCCTGTGCCCCATTTATCTGTGAGGAAGTGAATTGTGGTCCCACCTGCCTCTTGGGGGGAAGGGGGAGTGGCAGGGGGAAGTGGTCCCTGCAGCCTCCCTGGGGCACAGGGAAAGGCACACTCCATACCCCACCCAAAAATGTGGTTTTGTTGTTGGGGAGTCTTTGGGGACTCAACAAGTTTATCTTAGAAACCAGGATGGTTATTGGGGGGAACAACTTTGGAGAAATCAGATCTTGGGGGAACAACTTCAGAGAAATCAGATCTTGAAACCCCGTGTATTTGATCACAGCCAAGAGGATTAATCTCTCTATTATGAGAGCAGTGTTACTTTTGCTTATTTGTGTAGACAGAAGAACCACAAAATACAATGCTAGCATTAGTGTATGGTTTTAAACTCTCTCCTGGATCCTTGGTAAGCACTAAAGTATGAATGTCCCGCTCCTTTTTTAATTTCTTCGTTATATTTAATTTCTTTAATGTTCTGTCCCTGGTAACAATGTGTATGATGTAGCTCTCCCACTGCAGGGATATTGCTTTAGTGTCTAGAAGTATTTAGATTATGATACTTTTTTTTTTTCTTTTTTTAATTTTCTTTTCCAAAAGATTTGTGTCCTTATGTTTCTTATGTTTAATCATTTCTCCCTTTAGATCCCTCTAGCTGAGATGGAGGCTCTGTCTCTGACGTCAGATATTCTCTCTGAAAAGTCCTGGTCCTTAGCTCTGACGGATGACTCTTTTCCTGATGACATTAACACACACTTACTTAATGCTCTGGAAAGCAATGTACATACACTGGTCACTGTGTAGTCTGATGTTTACAGGGTTCGAAATACTGCTCCCATCTCTCTGCACCTGCCTAATGGCATTTCCAGTTCCAGCCCCTTCCCAAATAGCACCAACCTCTTCCCTGAACAGGATGCTGTCCTTAATGCCATTAGGTCCTGGGTTTGTTACTCTTGTCCACAATCTTGGCTCCTTGTGAGGAATGACGGGTTATTTCAATTTTTCTTTTGGTGTCTTATGTATAAACAATGTGTTTTCTACAAGTAAAATAAGTAGTAAAATTGAAGAGGCTTTGGAAAGCAGCAAGGTTGAAATTTCCTCCCCATCTGAAACAAATCAGTGATGAGCTAATGACCCATGTCCTCTGCTGAAGGGTCAGCCCCAGCACTTGGATTTGGAGTGGATTTTTGTCATTATGAACACAGGCACCACAAGGCTTTTTGCATGATTGGTGCCAGACCATTTCTTTTACAAATATCAAATGGGGATCTCTCCAAGATGATACTTGTTTCGCAAATTCTTTCTAGCAGCCACTATGCCGAAAAAAAAATTTAAAATTTGACTATTCAGTGTTTTTTTGACTGACATAACCAGTATTTTGAACCCTGCCTTCACCATCTCCTCTTTGAAACATTAGACATTTTTAGCTGTGTAACAGTCAAGTGTTTTTTTTCTGCTGTACAACAGACATAACTCCTTTCTCAAAATTTTAGATCATTCTTGTTTTCTTTGTTGTTGTTCATGTACCTTTGGATGTTTGTGTTGTTCATAAATTTTCTGCCATATTAGTTGACTGTCATCCTAATTAGCACTTATTTGAGAAAAGTTTCTTAAACCGTGACAATATTTCCCATCATGCTTCATGGCATCCTGTGCAAAAGATTTTGTGGACTCAGTTTTATTTCTTTTATGAGGCTTTTTGTTTCAAAATTAGTGTGGAGAGTTGGACAGAGGAGAAACCCTCCTAGTTTTGAATCAGATTAGACAACCTTGTTTGACAGCACTGCAAAGTCTCAAAGGTACAGTCAGGAAAGATGTTTTTTCTCCCCTCTCCAAAAAAAAGTCAAAACTGTGTTGAACAAAGGGTTTTGTGAATTTTTATCCATACCAAAAAGTTTTTGGTCACAACAGTCACCCAAACCCCTGAAAAACTGCAAGCTTTCATTGAAATATCTTCTAAGTGCAATATTTTTGCACTTCATTTAGATGTGGCTTTAGTTGAAAAATATTTGGATTGGGTTTTTTTTTTGTTTGGTTGGTTGGTTGGCTTGGTTTTTTGGTTTTGTATTGTTTTTGGGTTTGTTTTTTTGGTATGTTTTTTTGGGGGTTTTTTAGGGTTTTTTTGGTTCAAGGAAAACTTGGATTTTATTTTCAGTCAAGCCAAAACAACATGTTTTTCAAAAGTACCACTGAACCAAAAAGTCATGTGCTCCCACTGCTCTGTAGCCTGACCTGGGAAGATCATTTTGCAGCCATTTTCAATGGTTTTCATGAATTTCACTCATGAAATTTGCCCCAAGATTATCCAAAAGAGGAAATAACCCATATTGGATCCAGATGAACCTAACGGTTCGCTGAAGGTTGTATCTGGATGGGATCTCAAATCCAGGTTCTCATGTTCAGATTCAGATGAGTCTGAGTTTGAGATCTCAGGTTTCAGGTCACCTTTTCTGCTGTAAGCTCGGTAGTGTGACAGCAGAACAGCATGAGGTGGGTAGGAGGGGAAGGCAGGGAGGGACAGAGGGGTTCCCAAATCCAAACTCTCAGCTTTACCAGCACAGGTTTTGCTCTCCTTCCCCAAGCTGTATCAGGAGATTGCAGTCTCCCTTATCTAGTCTGTGTCCAAGCTCTATCCAAATCAGCAGTTTCCCAAGGACTGAAACAAATGCTGTGTGGCAGTGCAGACCTGTTTAGTTTATTAAATTTGAAACAGTGATCTCCTTTATTCTTTTTGCAAATTCCTTTTAATCTCATCCTGTTTCTTATGCAAATAAATGCCATAATGAAATTTTGTTTTTATGACTGAAGGATAAAATTGGTATCAAAAAAATCTGTCTTGATTCCAGAAAACCTGTAATGCACTGAGTGAAGGGAAATTTTTTCAGAAAATAAGATCTAAAGTTTTCCAAAAATGATCAGCCAAATACTGTACTAGACTACAATGGCACAAACTTATTCCTGTGTTTTTCACTTGAGACATTTTAACAATTAAATAATTGTTTCATTAGAAATACACCGGGAAGATGACTTTGCTTCCTTCTTTGCTAATACTCTCCATGACAATAACACCCAAGAACATTTGTGGGATGGAGATATTTTCTTATTAAATCAGAGCTGAATCTACTCAATATTGCCTCTGGGGCTACCCATTCCAAGAGTTTCTTTGGCTGTAAAAAGTCCACAATCAACATATATACAATACCCCTTGCTTGCATTAGATCCCTTCTAATTAGAGAATGGCTTTCACCCTGAAGCAGTAGGTTTAGATATCCTTTTCAATAAAATAGGTTTAGCTATTCATTATGTGAGAAGAAAATCCAATAAAATTGTGCTGTGAGCCAGAACAGAAAATATTTTTATAAACTAGTTTTTGCATTTGGGTTGGGGTTCTTTTGTTTGTTTTTCTTTCTTTTATTGTTAAAAGAGGAAACTACTCACCTTTGCAAAGGCCCGTCTTGCTGAGGAGGGCACCTAGAGAGGGTCAGAGTTCTGCCAAGCACGTGACCTTTGCCGACCTTGAGGCATGATGCCTTCTTTGCATATCTCTGAAATAGTCATGGTTTATTCCTGCGTTGTGGCTTCCTGTTTCTGTGGTCCATTGTGCGAGAGTTTATTGACAACCCCGACAAAGGGGGATGGCTCCCTCCTAGCTCCATTTGTGCCCCCTGTGCATGCCCATCGTGCCATCCTGGTTGCAATGGCTGTCACTCGCGTTTCTGGGTACTTCCCCTCTTTCCCACCCTTCCACCCCTGCCTTCCTCACGTTTTTGTTCCCCTCAGGCCGCTCTCCGCTCCAGGGACGCCGCGCTGACGCTGTCCCCCAGCAAGGACCTGCTGAGCGTGAGGAAGCCCTCGGTGGGCCGCACGCACTCCCTGCCGAACGACAGCTACATGTTCCAGCCGCCCTACTCCCGCCCCGGCCCGGCCTCCCTGGGCAACAGGAAGCCAGCACACCACAAGTCCCAGTCAGGTACACCTCCCTCACCGGGGACAAGAGCAGGATTCTCCAATGGGGCACGAGCTGGGGTTCCCCACGCTCTTCAGCAGGAAGGAGAAAATTGCCACTGGTTTCCAGTCGTGTGTTTAGACCTGTGGAATGGCTGTCAAAAGACTGTCCACAGCTTGCAAAGACCCTCCACAATTTACAATGCCCTGTTTAAGATAACTCCTTTCCTCAGAATTTTTTGACAATGTGACATTGGCCCGGCTCAACACTGATTATCTCCTGCCTGGTTCCCTAAGGTTACAGTCCCTACAGCCTGGGCTCCATCTGTCCCACCAGGCCCCAGAGGAGAAATCCCACAAGAGAAATATTTCCTCCTGTCTGTTTTTTGCAGCAGTACCTGTTCAGAAGCTCTGTCTGGGAACATCTGTGAAAGATGGGAAGAAGGTGTCTCTAAATGCCTGTAAAATGGACATAAATGTGCTGAATTGAGAGACATGTTGGTGTGAGATGAATGGGAAAATGAGAGAGTGTGGAATTGTTCTTCCCAGTGTGCATGGTTGGGAGCTAAATTCAGAGATATTCTTAGGTACAGGGAGGGCTCTCCCTGCCTGCACCTCTGTCCCTGTGCTTGTCTCTGTGCCCCCAGTTCTTCTGCCTGCCAGGGGCTGGGAAGTGAATGGAGCCACCTTTAATTTGTCTGTACATGCCATCATTTTAGAAATTTGTCACCAGTAAGACAGTGAAGTTTTTACAAGCATTGCCATTTGAAAGCCTCTAAGCAAAACATAATTTCAGCAATGTTCAGAATGGTAGGAGATTTGAACAGATTAGAAATAAGATGTTGAAATTTGCATAGTAATAAGAATTTGGATGAATAGCTACTGTTGAACAAGAGCAAAAAAAAAATATGTGAGCACAAGGAAGGAAGATGAATCTGGTGTTCTGAGAAATCTCTGCCACAATACACAATTTTCAAGGTCAAGAATGGTGTTTTGAAGAACCTGTTTGCACATAATGCTAATGGTGCAGCTAAAATCCCATTGAAAACAATAGCAAATCTCCCATTACCTTCAGTTGAGCTAGACTTTATGGGTCTCTGTAACAGCCAAGAAATTCCTGGCCATATGAAAGAATCATATTTGCTGCAGAGGGAATTTCCAGTGCTTCATTGTTGACCTTTAATTGGGATGTATTTGCACTGTCTTGAACAAAAATTACATCAGCAAGGACTGGGTAATTTATGAGTCCCTTCTTTTTCAAAATTTCACTTCCCAGTTTCAGTTTGGAGAACCTGAATAGCCCTGTCTGACAGCCCTGGCTTTTTGGGGACAGGCATTGCACCCTTGTAAATCCACAGGAACAACTGTTCCACTGAGGTGTATCAGAAATACTTTAGGGAGGTAAAGCTGATGTCTTGTAACCACAATAGGCAATTAAACCTTCTGTGTTTTCCTCCTGCTGGTGAAATTCCAATCACCTTCAGCAGGCCATAGTGCTGGGAGGTGTGTAAGGTCCCCACATTCTGACATATCACTGTCCTCTTCCATCTACAATGTCACTGCTTTTGAGGGTGGGGGAAGTCACCACCACCTGTTTCCAGTCTGTAATATTATAGAGTGCAGTGAAGACAGCAAAAGGTGCCAGGCATCTCTAATAAATCACCACAACCAAGCCACAATATTTCAAGCTGAGAAGGTTTTGTTGTCAGAAACACTGGCACTCGCAGGAGGCATTTGTTTGAATACTCCTTGGTAATGGGGCTGTTGCTCTGGGAAAGATTCCAGGACAAATGAGATTCTCTGGGATGCAGTCCAGATTAAATGAATTGTTTTGAAAAACATTGAGCCTGTGTGTGAGGGGAGCACACAGAGTTTCAAACCTTTTAGAAGTAGTAGCCAGCAACCATGAAGGGTCAGGAAGAGGTTGGAGAGTATGTGTTTCCTTCTTCTGGGAGGCTTTGTAAAACCAGCCTTGAGAGCTGCCAGGTGCTGTTCCCTTTCACTTCATTTCCAGTGTGTGCATGCTGGTTTGGAGATCCCAGCAGTTCAGGCATGGGGACGCCTTCGGCCTTTCAAAGTCAGATGTTTGCAGTGCTCAGAAGTGAGGCTGCCTGCGCAGTTATTGGCCCAAAAGCAGAGATGCAGGAATTGCCAGTTCAGATGAACTTGCAGTTCCTTGTCTTCTGCTCTCAACAGGAGCTAGTCCCAGTTGTATCAGGGGAAAATGCCAAGAAAAATGAAATAATAGACAATGCTGGAGTAATTTATTAGTAGAAGGGAGGTTTTTTCCCAGTTCTGGAGAGCCAGTTGCTGAATTCAGTGGTTTCGCCGTGCCTGTCTGATCCAAAGTGCAGCAGAGCAGTTTTCCCTGGGAGGTCACTGAGGTTGGGACACAACCCCTGCATGAACATGTCCCATTTCTGCCTCTTCTCCCCCTTGCAAGGTTCGAAGGCATCGGTGCAGTCGCAGCCAGCAGACACCAGCTCCCTCCTGCAAATCCCAAAGGAACATTTCCACCATGTGAGAGCTCACGAGCAGCTGGTGGGGGAGAGCAAGCCCCGGGTCTCCCAGCAGGCACACTCCCCTTCTGCTGAAAGGCTGCTCCGCAGACAGGTAAGCAGAGTTATGGTCATAAACCTGCTGGGCTTTTATATTGATGCATTTCCTGCTTAACCATGCTTTAAATTCAAGGAGGGATTCACAGAGAAACCTCCAGAGAACTGTAATTCTCCTGCAGAAATAGCAAAATGGTTGGTGGTTTTTTGATCTGAAAGCCATCCAGGAGTCTCCAAAGAACGTGCATTATGAGTATCATGTCCTTTGGCAACGTGCCTAAATGTTCTCCACATTGTTAGCGCTTTATTTTTTTTTAATCCCCTTCATAAATGCAGCCAAATGCTCCTCAGGGGCTTGTTGGGGTTGAGGAACTCATTCTTAACTGCTGTGATTTTTTTGGTGCTTGAAAGGACACAAGGATTGCAGGCTCCATCCCAGGCCAGCCCTCCTCTGACTCCTCTTGTTTTCCAAAAGAGAAGTGTTTCATGGAAATCGGTTATCTCATATGCATCCATCATGAGATGCATGCTAGTTTTACAGTGAGAATTGAAAATTAAAATATTTTTTCATCAGCTGTGAGCTTTTAAAAAGGTTTGACTTTATGCACAGCAGAACATGTTTTATTTTGTAGCCAGTTTTATCTCTGGTTTTTGCCTGGCATTGATTTAAATCCTGATTCAGTCAAAGATCTAAGGGATCTAATCAAAGATTCCAGTCTGGTTGATTGGAAGCATAAGTTTAGACTTATCTTTTTTTAGTAAAATACTTAAACTTGTGCTTCACTCTCACATTTTTAAGCATATTTCAATGATTGTGCAGCTGGACCAGGACCAGAAGCACATCTGATTCAAAAACTCTGCTTTATTCAGTATTTCCATGCCTGATTTTACATACACAAAGGGGATCAGTTCTATTTTTTCAAAAGCAATTTCTTTCCTGTATAAAAATATTCCCATTTCTTTCATCTTTTAATCAACATTGACAAATTAGACAGTTGATTCATTAAGCTCTAAAAATGGATGTGAAGTACCAAGGTTAACAATTACATTAGTCTGTAGTACTAAATTGACATAAGAAATTCCTTGCATGTATTCATTTGCATGGGGCTGGCCAGCTATCCCAATCACCACTAATGGGGAAACTAATTGATGTCATGATTCCAGTTCATAACCACTCTCTCTTGCTTTATAATGAATAACAGACCCATCCTTTTGAAGCGATCTAGCCAGAATGAATTACCGTGTTAGCCATCTTCTCCAATCTAGTTTTGTTCACCTCTTTGATGGCTTCCTTTTGTAGACCTTTTCATAAGTTTAAGTCAATTTATTGTCCTCCTTTTCTCCCTCTCCCTGCTCCTTCAGTGGCATGAACATGCTCGTGGAGTGACAGGTCAGAGAGCAAAGAGTTTTGTGGCAGTGAGCAGATACAGTGCATTGGCAAACCCATGAGGGGCTGCCTTGGGCAGGCTCCTGAGCAGCAAGGAGCTCCCAGTCTGGCTAATGAGAGCAGTGAGGTTTTTCTGGTGATATTGCTGTTACTGTTAATTGCAGTCTAGATGGCCAGACACTGGGAAACTTGGTCCTTTAAAAGGCAAAATTCCCCTTACAGCTGCAGCACTTCTGCTTGCTCAAGTGCTCTCTGTTTGACTCCTTTTTATTGCTACCACTAGTATCTCACTAGCACATCAAATAGCCCAAACTGGCAAAGCAGTTTGGTTTTCAGTACCCAATTATCCTTATCTTTAGATATACTGCATGCAATTCTGATTTGGCTTTTTTTTTCCTTTTCCTTTTCCTTTTCCTTTTCCTTTTCCTTTTCCTTTTCCTTTTCCTTTCCCTTTTCCTTTTCCTTTTTCCTTTTCCTTTTCCTTTTCCTTTTCCTTTTCCTTTTCCTTTTCCTTTTCCTTTTCCTTTTCCTTTTCCTTTTCTTCTTTCCACTCATGCCCTCTCCTCTCCTGAATCCATAATAGATAAACCTTGTCCATCACATACCTGGTCCTTGCACTTTCCCTGAACATTAAAACCTGTGTGTTTAACCTCCCTTTCCCTCCAGAGTGCTGGAGAGCAAGCACAGCCCCCACAGTAACGTCCAGTTTAGACTCCGGGATGTTTGACAATTAGCGATGCACTTGCAGAGGAAGATGAGTGGATCGGATGCTTTGGGAAAACATTCGCGCTGAGGATTGTGCTCCTCGGCAGTGCATGGCACAAAGGCTTTTCTCCAGAGGAATTCTACCTGAAATTAAACCTATATTGATTTTGTAGTTCCAGGACTCTGTATCAAAGGTGTAGCCCACACCAAGCTGTGGCTGCTACAGGTGTACACCCCTCTGAGATGGCAGAGGGTCCTTTTATTTTTCAAACAAACCACTAAAACCAGTAAAACATTTGTACTGTTACTACTAACAACAACCACAGATGCCTGTATCATAGAGAAAGAAAGAGCTGGTGGTGACTAATACTGTCGTGGTGTGCAACACAGGTTGGTGTGCAAGCAAAAGTAATGACAACAATTACTTTTTGCTTCTGTATTCAACTTCCGTGTGGTCTGTGTCTCTTTTCAGGATATGAACATGATTTCTTCTCCCAAACACTCATTAAAACTACTGGTGCTGAGGAGACCAGAATAACTTCATTCCTGACTGATTAGTTGCCAGCATTATGCTGTGAAATTTTAACTAGAAGGGATTCACCAGCACTGGATGAAATTGTTTGCCATATTAAATATTCTCTGAGCTGTCCCCATTGACAAAGGGAGCGCAATGTGCAGATGCTGCAATAGACTATGGTGTTTCTGTGCACACATGGACGCACTGCAGCTGATGAGAGCTTTGCTGGATAGAGATCATTTGGCTCAAATGATCCTTGTGGGACGGTATTTATATAAAGTGTATGATCATTTTGGGGTGATTTGTCACAAAAGTATTCCTTAGCATGAGGTATTTCATAATTTCATCTCCTTACACTTTTCTAAAGGACTGGGACCAAGTGTGCGCATTTCTTTCAAATTTCTCCGTGAAGATTTTTATCTTTAAGATCATTTAAAAGTCTTCTCAAATGGATACTCTGCCTTTAAGGGCCAGTTAATGTGGTTGATTTATAAAGCCTTTTGACAAGGCCTTTTGACAAGTGAAAAGGCAAAGCCTTCAAAACATGCCCAAGGTTCCTTCTGCCAGCGGGCACTGATGCTGTGTAAGGCTCCAGACAGCCAAGGCAAAATGTGCCTTAGGAAGCCTGAACTTAAGCATCAGAATGAATTGAAATAATTACGGATTATTAGTCCAGCTTTGGATTCCAGTGTTTCCAGCTTCTGCCATAAGATGGTGCAGAGCTGTGGCTCCAGCCTAGGGATCAAAGCCAGGGACAGGCTGTTGCCTTGGTGCTGGCACACAGCAGAGTTGCTCTGGTGTTGCTGGCTCTGGGGATCCTATTCCAGGCCCTCAGCATCGCCTGAGCTAGAGAAGGGAATACACAGGCTCACTTGCACATCTTTCTCTCCTGCTCACACCTGTGCTGCTGAAATCATTGAGGGCTTTGCTGTAGACCTTCATCCTTTGCATAACAAGAACGTAAGTTTGGGTGGGGGCACTCTGGTTTTGCAGCCCTCCATCCTTAGAGGGGAAAGCTAAAGCTAAAGCTAAACCATTTAGGAAAAGTGAAGGGCTGTCACACAGGGAC
Organism: Melozone crissalis; assembly: GCF_028551555.1. NCBI lineage: Eukaryota > Metazoa > Chordata > Aves > Passeriformes > Passerellidae > Melozone > Melozone crissalis. Next base: position 3,217,143 of record NW_026535804.1, on the reverse strand, counting down.
AAACGCACAGATCCCTGACAATGAGAACTGGTAGAACCCACAACGCAGGTTGTTATAGGAGTCAATGGGTCTGTGCTGAGGGATCTCAGCAGAGCTGAGTGCCCTGTAAATGCTGTGCCTTGCCTGTACTAACCTTTGTTTGGTCTGTCTCTCTCACCTGGCAACTCCTCTCCTCCCCAACCCCTCTGCGCTCTGATACAGATGGCTATAAGGAATGACTCTCTGGATAGCAAGGAGAATCTCCACACCGAGGTGAGTGAACTCTCTGACCCAAAAGCTCCCACTGTGCCCAAGGAGGAGTCACCAGTGGCTCTGATGCCCTCAGAAGTGAATGAGTTGGCTGCCTGGAGTCGGGCGAGCGTCCATACGCAGCAGCATTCCCACAATCAGTATAATATTTCAAAGCAGGCACCAGCATCCTGTGCTTGTGCAGACTCGTATCAGGAGACCCCTGAAGATTCAATGGACCAAGAAGTATCTGAAATAAACAGCTCCTTGGAGCCTTTCACTTCAGAAACTTGCACAGCCTCGAGTGCCTGTTCGGAGGGTCGGCCTCTCACACCTAAGAGGAACGTGGGCAATACTGGCAACGTGATACTGAAGGACCTGAAGAAATATCACAGTGTAGACACCCAGGGTCTGCTAAAAAAACCGCCCTCTTGGTTAGATGATCAAAGGAGACATTCAATAGAGATTTGTTCCATAGAAAACAGCCCTCAGCACCATTCCACGTCCAGCTCTTCTGGCTTTATAAGTCAGGTGGTCAGTGAAATGGAATGCTTGCAAGGTACGCGGCAGAAGAAGAAACTGAGCCCTCCTTGTATATCTATAGATCCACCTGACGGGCAGAGTTTGGTACCTAGGGGACCCCACAGCATCTCACCTGCCAGTGGAGACGTGTGCTTGAGGAGGCGTGCTCCATCCTGTGAGTCCAAGGACTCAGTGGATATAGGGGATTCACTGCTTCCAGACAGTATGTCAACATCTCCTACCCCAAAGAAAGACTTGTTGACACTTCCTAGCTTTTCCTTTGATCAAACGGAAATGGACCCCTGAGTTACTTTTCTGTTGGTGCCAAATGTCTTCTTCCTTTCATGTAATAGAAAAAAAAATCTTAAAAACTCTGTACTCCAAAATGGCACTGGGTAAAAGATTTCCAAAGAAAGATTAAAGAACCAGCTAGTTAAAAGAGTGGTTAACCTATATCACGCTTACTTAAGCATACGTTCTGCTTAGGTAAAAGCAATACAATGTGCAGAATCTATATGTATATTATATTTTATTAAATTAATTGAATCTAGTATCATGGGATGTAGTACATTTTGTGACTAAAGACTCATTTAATTTTCTTCTATTTTATGCATCTCGGAATATTTCTGAGATAAAGTTGGTTTTTACGAATATTTTAACCTAAAAAAGTATATATTTATTCCCTTCTCTTTTTGTTTTGTTTTGTTTGGGTTTCATTTTGTTTTGCAAAGCACACAATGTAGCCAATTAGTGCATTACAGAGGAAATGTATCCCACAGTCAGCAGTAAATAAGGATTATTTAATGTAATATATTTTTCCCCTTGAACTTCAATGATATTCTGGGAAAACAATTGTTTGTGTAGTACAGAAAAGCAGTTGCAATTTTTTAAGAAAATATTCCAAACTTGCATTAAATTGATATTCAGAGTATGAAAGCAAGTGCTCAGACCCAGGAAGGTTCAACATGCTGATGCCTGAAGACGGTGAAGGCAGAGCCATTTAACAATACAAGATATTGAATTATGAAAGGATCATAGTGGATGTTATAGATCATCCACTGGCAAAAAACTGACTCACAAAATCATGTCAATGGTTAATTTTCATGCATTCCTAGGAAACAGACAACAGAGGCCTGTGGTCACTTCCAAGATGTTTTTGCAGTGTCTCCAGCATGGACTTTTTATTTTGCTGAGTTTTAGACCTCCCTCATCCCTCTGTTTTCAGTGGAGCTCCTCCTCTCTGCACTCTGTGGAAAAGAGAGTGAGATCAAGTTTAAGACTTGCAATGGGTGAAATCAGGGCAGACATGGCACAACAATAGGCTTCAGCACATGCCCAAAGTTAAGCTCTTGCCTAGAATGCCTGGAGGTTGATCACATTAAAGTAATTCCTGAAAATAAAAATCGTATGCTCATGTTCTACTGAATCAAGGCACTTCTGCAAGTTATTTTACAGAAAGTCTGTGGGTACTGAAATGACTGCTGGTTTTCAGTGAAATAGCCAGGTATTTTGCTGTCACTGCTAGAGTTAATTTACATGACCCCAACTGCAATTTTATTTCCAATCCACAATAGCCTTAAGCAGCAACATGATGATACAAAGTGGATAAACCCAGAATTCATGTCCTTACTTTATAACATCAATCATCTCAAAAATTACCTGTTTACTACTGTACTAATGTCCTCTACCAAAAGCAATCTGTAAAACTGGACAGCACAGCCTGAAAACCACTTGAGGCTGGCCCCATTCAACACCTCATGACTGATGGAAGCCAGACATTAACTCCACTCCATTTCCATGAAATCACATTAAGATGTAAGCTAAATTAGACTGCAGGCATGCTTTGAAGTGTGCCAATAGTCAGAGGCTTGAAACCAAGTCCACAGATGATGCCAGCAGAGGCAGGAGGAGGATTTGTGCTAATTCTGTCAGTCGGGAGTCCGTAAATTTTAACAACTACCAATCTTTGCAAATCACTACAACATGCTGATGTACAGCCTTTTATCCATTCAGAAATTAGGCTGCTTCCACCACGTGTATCTACATTGGCTTGGAGTGTACACACGAGGAGAAGATGCTGCTCATTCCCCACAGCCTATGAGAGGCCCTAGGCCCCTTCATTTTCACTTGAGGATGTTTACTCCATAAACAATCCCTACTGATTTACATGTCCACAAGAAATGTAAGGGCTTTCAGGAGGAAGTCAGGCAATCAGTGTATTTGAAGTAGGAGGATTAACATTCTCTACTATTTAGTGCAGTTAGATTAATTCTTGGCTGGGACATTTTTCCCCTCTTCACCACAGGCCCATGCAGAGCCCGGTCTCTTTGATATGCCAGCCCAAATCCAGAGTTAAGCCCGTCTAAAGCAATGATTTCAAACCTTTCATCAGTTCTTCCCCTAGATCATATTTAAGGAAATAATAAAATTACAGTGCATTAAGCCTGAGAAATATTCTTAATCCCTTTTTGGTTTTACACCCAATAATGAGCCCTAGCTTTTCCATGTGCTAAATAGCTTGGGAAACTAGCTAGGCCACAAAAATTGCCATCCCTGGTACCTCAATGATTAGGATTGTGTTCACATAGCTGGAATGATACTACTTTTCAGATCCTTCCTTACAAAAAAACCCACTGAACATTTTAGCTTGAAATCATGGCACAAAACAGTGATGTGACGTCAATCCAAATGTTCAACTCCAAATGTAACAGAAAGCCTAAAGGCTCTTCTATTTTAATGCTTGGGGTTTTGCCTACTGACAAGGTTTGTGGAAGTAGGAAAAAAGTTTACATCATACACTAATATTCAGTAAAGACTAGCAAATAAAAGATACTCTATGATGATGCTTTCAGGAAAAGAATTACATGTAAAATAGATTGTTTTCTAAACCAGATAAGTTTTTTCTAGATGCCCTTTTGAAAGACAAATACAAATGTACTGCAGCACATGCAATAATACTCAAATCATTTGAAATACCTTCGGGAGGGTTTTATAGAATTTGACTTTTTTAAACAAAATGTACAAAATCAACAGGAATTCTGTAGAATGGTTATGTTGATAGAATTTTTTATATTTTTGTAGAAATCTATAGAGAAATTGTTAAAAGTCTGTGCTGCATCTTGGCAACAGAAGCAGCTCTTATCTTCGAGTTTCTTTTCGTAACCCTGGAGCCAGGCCTGCTCTCTTCCAACGCGTGGAGCGCGGTTTCACAGCCTGCAGCCAGGCTGTGTTCGGGAGTCAGCAGCTGAGCTGAAGTTCCACGATACTGCAGTGCTATTTACTGTCCCAGAACTGTACCCACATGAAACACAACCCCCTCTCCCCCCAAAGCTCAGCCCTGCCCATGGTGAAGTAGTTGCATGGCTCTCCAGCTCATTCAAGCACACCAGCACTTTACTACTGTAGATTTACTGTATGCAGATGAGAGGAGGATATTTTGTTATTGCCAATCTGACACAATGGGGGAAAAGAGACTGCAGACGTGTCTGGAAAAACGTAAATTCTGTTCTTGCAGCCCCTAGCACATAGAAGTGATTTTTCAAAACTTGGTTAGAGGTTTGTACTGTAGATATTTTTGGAGGATGACAAAGAACACTGTTTTTGACTTCTGTGGATTGCACTCAGCACTAGGTGTATTCAAGGAGAAAATAAAAAACAAGAAAAAAAAAAAAACACCAAAAGCATTACCACTGTAAATTAGGCTATGCCCAGTCTCCCCTTTTCTGCCCCTTTGGCTATAATAACCCATGTACAGTATTACACAAGGTGAGTAGAGTAGGTGCAGTACCATAGCAATGTCCATAACAACCTAGTATATATGACAGAACTTTGTATTTAATAGTTAATATATTGTTATACTGTATCAGGTATATGGGCCAAAACAAAGTCTTTTGGTTGGGGCAACAAAAGGTGGTACTCATGGGGAAAATTGGATTTGGATTTGAAAATTGGAAAAAGGATATGATTTTTTTTTTTTTTAAAGAAAAAAAAGAAGAAAAAAACCAAGTGTAAATCTTTACAACTGACAAAAACAAATGTGTCCTATTAAAAGCTTTTGAAAATAAAAACAACGGTGCATTTCCCTTTTTTTGTTGTTGTTACTGATGATAATCTGTATCACTCCAGGCACTCAAGTCTTTGGTCATATTTTAATTGTGAACAGTTGGAGAAGGTATCAGATAGCGGCGGCAGCCAGGAGGCTGGAAGGGAGATTGGGAAATGATGGCCCTTTGTGGAAGAGTTTAATGTGTCTGCAAGCAGATGTGGCCCTGGACACTGCCCAGGGTGTGCACAGTGACCAGCACAATGATCAGCCGTGCCCGTGTGGATCCTCTGCCCTGGCAGGAACAGCCCTGTGCAAGGCTTGAGGATGTCAGGACTGCAGCAGAGAGAGCTGCGGTCAATGGGGAGAAAGGATGTGGAGAAGGGACAGATCTGCTTTGTCTGTGAAGAGGAAAATGCTGGATTTTTCCACTCATTCACATCTTTGGGATTTCCAGCCTGAAATCCAGCAGCGTCTCCTGCTGTCATTTAACTCTTTGCAAAGGAGGAGTTGCTGGGCATGGCACTGCCTGGAGGCTGAAGGGCAGCAGGGGCTCAGAGCTCAGGTACTGCTCAGGTATCACCAGAACATTTCATAGAATGGTTTGAGTTGGGAGGGACCTTAAAGCTCATCCAATCCCACCCTGGATGAGGGTGGGACTGGATGAGCAATGGGCAATGACATCTTCCACTGTCCCAGGCTGCTCCACGCCCTGTCCAACCTGGCCTTGGACACTTCCAGGGATGGGGCAGCTGCAGCTTCTCTGGGTAACCTGTGCCAGGTCCTCCCCACCCTCACAGAGAAGAATTTCTCCCTACTGTCTAACCTAAACCTGCCTTCCTTCTGTTTGAAGCCATCCCCCCTTTTGTCCTGTTGTTACAGGACTTTGTTAAAAGGCTCTTCAGGGGTTTTTAGTGAATGACCTGTGTAGCTCCTGACATGAAATCTCCTCTCCCCTGGGGAGCAGCCACTGGAGGGAGGAACCAGACACTGGGCACTCTGCAGCCCTGCTCCTCACTGCCTGGAATGATCTGATTTCTCTGCAGCAGGAGAGACCCTAAATTGACACCCAGACCAGTTTTGCTGTCTAGAGGATGTTTTGATAAAGTAATCTCTCAGTAGAAAACAGCAGGAAGGATACTCAGTCCTTAAACAGAGGGAAAATGTGGATCTGTTCAAAATCCAGTGCAAATCCCCTCCAGGTGAGCTCTGTGATGTGTCTGTGTTGTCCAGGCTGCGGGGCCAAGCGCACCAGGCTGGAACCACTGAAATGCCTTCCCAGCCCCCCGGTCCTGGGGGATTCTCAGGGCATCAAGGTAAGCTGGGCTGAGCCAAGGAAGCAGAGCCTCCTACAGGCTCGAGCACTTCACCCCTCTCTGCTCTCAGGTGAGTTCAGTTCCTTATGGGCAACAACAAATTCCTCCCTTTCCAACATCAGGGTCCAGAGGAGCTTGTGAGAGGGCTTGTTTCTCTTCTCTTCTCTTCTCTTCTCTTCTCTTCTCTTCTCTTCTCTTCTCTTCTCTTCTCTCTTCTCTTCTCTTCTCTTCTCTTCTCTTCTCGTGTTCCTGTATGAAGCTCTCCTGCTGAGTTTTGCTGTGGTTTTTCAAAGGCTTCAACCCAGGCTGGCTGCTTATGGGCGTGCTCTCAATTTCCTGAGCTTGGGCATGGCACTTTGTTATTCCATTTCTTGAGTAACTGGGATGACACATGGGACCAGGTTGCTTTCTATGTAATGGTAACCGTGCCTAGGGAAGCAGCCCTTCAAACTTAATTTATTTCTTGGTTCAGACAGGTGACCATGTCCTGCTTCAGCACAGCAGTGTCCCACTGCGTGCACACCACCTCCCTCAGCCAGAGCTCTGCTAAGCCCTTCAAGGTGAGAAATAGGAAAGGCTTGTTTGTGCCTTCTGTATTTCAGGCATTCCAGAGATACAAACTGAGACACGGAAACGTCTAAAATACGACCTGCACTAGAATCCCCCTCAAATAAAGCATGAAAAAACAATTTAAAGAGATGGCTCCCCTTATCTCCGCCAGCGCCGTGTAAGGGACCCGCTGTGACCAGCTGACAGACGTGGGGATCCTGCAGATCAGAGGGTTAAGGCCAGGGAGGTTTTGGGGGTACCGAGCCCCGATGCCGGCGATGTCCCACGGGCACGGCGGCGGCGCCGGGCGCGCTCCGAGCGCGGCGTTCTGCTCCCACCTAGCGGGCGTGGGGCGAGGGCCCGGGCGAGCCGCCCCCCTTGGCGGGGCTGGGACCGCCCGTCGCCAGGGACAAGGCTCAGCAGGACCCTGTGCCCTTCTGCCGCCCGGCAGGTGCTGTGTTCCCGGCTCGATGCTGCAGAAACAGCGCCGGATCGGTATTCTAAAAATATATCGGTGTTTGGCATCACAGAACCATTCAGGCTGGAAAAGCCCTCTAACATCACTGACTTAACCTGACACTGTCAATGCCACCACTAAACCATTTCCCCAGGTGCCACATCTGCTTGTCTTTCAGACGTCTCCAGGGATGGCGACTCCACCACTTCTCCTGTTCCAGTGAATAGCTCCCTTTCAGTGACGATATCTTACCTAAGATCTAATCTAAACCTCCCTGGCACAAGCTGAGGCCGTTTCCTCATTATTTTGCTTGTTACCAGGGGAAGGGACTGACCCCCACCAGGCTGCACCCTCCTGTCAGGGAGTTGCAGAGAGTGACCCCAGAATTTGAGGTGTGGCCTCACCAGCGCTCAGTACAGGGGTTTGGTCACTGCTGTGATTCTGCTGGCCACTCTATTGCTCATACAATAGATAGGCTCAGATTTTACCTTCTTGACCAAATAGTTTCTAATTCTGAGGACATTTTCAGTCACTGAATTTATAAAAATACCAATCATGGGAGGAAGAGAGGAAGGATTTCTCTCACTGTGGCAAAGCCCTGTGTGCTTGGCACTGTGCAAGCTGCTCAAAGCCACCGTGCTCCTCACATCCATCAGCCCTTCTGCAAAATCCCGACTGACAACGACCCGTCCTGGGGCTCTGTGGCATCTCAGAGGCTGTGGCTTGTCCCTTCACATCCTTTTAAACACGTGTGCAACACAGCGCAGGGTCCCTGCGGGGCTGTGCGCTCCCAGCAGCTCCGATCCATCCGCAGCCTGTGAGCTCTCAGGGCTGTTTCACCTCTGCTTGGAGGATCAATCCAGCCCTGTGCCATGGCTCAGCGTTGGGGTCTGGCCGGGCTCACACTGAGTGCCTGTCACTAGATGGCAATGCCACGGAGCGGGAAGCGCCGCCGGCAGATTTGTGAGCACAAGCTCAGGCTGCGCATGAGGTCTCTGAAACCTGCAGTTCCTGTTTGCTTTGGTGTGGTCATCAGCGAAAGCCTCGCTGGCACTTTCACGACTGAGGGTGATTGGATCTTAAGTTGGTTTTCACATGTTGTATTCAATGCTTTAGTTACATTTAAAACACACTGTTATAATCCTGCAGCATCCTCTGGTGTTTTCCATTACTGCTTGAGTCCCTGGATGCCATAATTGGCAAGTTTTCAGAGGTCATGAATAGATTATCTTCCCATATCTATTAAATACTTTAAATAATGCAGCCAGAGACCCTGACAGCTCCAGCTGGCAACTGGAAAGGATGTTTAAATCACTTAATTGCTTACTTTGCTAACAGTTATTTTGTGGAAACAGAAAGCAGAATACAGCTGTTTTGGGGAAAACCAGGAAGAAGTGAGCTTAGGAGTCATTCTACAAAGAATATACACTGAAGTGGACAGCATGTGCCATGCCGGCATCTACAAAGGCAGCACAGAACTGCTCTGCCACACGCCACCAGCTCAGTGTGGCTAAGGGCTGGTGACAACTGCATGTTTGTTCAAACAAAGCAGGACCAGGTGTTTGTATTTATGCAACCACTGTGTGCCCATTTTTTGGTGAAATCCTGAACAGCTTCAGCCCATTAAAAGTAGGAGTTTGTGGGGTGGCCAAGCTGGCAGGGGAGAGGATAAGCTGTGACAATTGTCACGGGCTAAAGTAGGATAGTTTGGGCCTTAGCCCCAGAAGGCCCAATGCTGTTTGTCTGTGGCTGTTTGTCCATCACTCTGAGCTCCGCCTGCAGCCAAGCCACTCACAAGCCAGAGCTTCTGCCAACCTCTATAGGCACTGAAAGCATGTCTGTGGGATTATCTAGCAGGTGAGAAAGATGCCCAGTGCATTCAGAGTTCAGCTACTGACAGCTGGAGCAGCTCCAGGATCACTTAGGGGTGATCTCGGCAGTACTCAGCATGTGTAAATTCTCCTGCTCATTGCTCTCAGTATGAAGTGCAGAATGGGGCAGGTTGGTATTACACACAGTGTCCTGGAGGAGTCATACAAACACCATTTTCTCCTTTCACAAAGACTTGATGAATTATGCGGATCCCACCTCACTCTGCAGTATGAATGGCCTTACAGTGCAGCTACAGGCCAAATGGAGTGTGGCCCCAAGCACCCTGTGCTGGCTTCCCAGGGAACTGCCACCTCTGTACTTCCAGTCAGGGAATCTTACCTTCCACTCCTACAAAGCCATGTAGCTGATATGTGCCCAAAAGCAGTGGAGAGAGTAAGAACTGGGGCTGCAAATTCCCAGCCCACTCCCTCATCTGTTTTGTCATGGGACTTCTAAACTGCTCATTGCATGTTCCAGAAATGAGGAAATGAAATCCTTTCGTGCAAGAAGGGAGAGGCACATATTTGCAACAGCACTGAGAAGAAGAAAGCCCAAATCTGCTGCTACTCATTCAATGCTAACTTCAAGCAGAGTTTGTTACAAGTTCCCATCTTATATGTGTTTAAACAAGGTGTCTCCCCCTTTTTTACAAATTAAATGTATAGGGCCTTGCTTTAAATGCACCCTCTTTGGCAGGCATTTTTTCCTTACCATCTGTAAAATGTGACACCTCTGTGGTTCTTGGAAAGGAAGCTGAGCCTCTGCTGTTCCAAGCAGAGAAAGAAGGTGATATTTATAGTCAACTAACCCTAAAACTGTGACTTTCAGAGCTGCACATGCTCAAGCCATCCCCAGCCCTCAGCTCTGAATGTAGTTCTTTATACAGATCTCTTCAGGAGCTGACCACACTTCATCCTGCTGTTAATGCTTTGAGAATTGGCACGAGGTGTGACATGGAAAGCAGCCTGCCTCATACCTGGCACCGTGCTTACACAAACAGCTTCTCTCTCACGTTACCTCCTGTCCTGCCCCATCAATCTCTCCAGCTGATATCTGGGTGCTCCTGCATGGCCTGGGTGTGCCAGGAGGCACTTCCTGATTGCTCTGGCTTGACCCAGGTGTTAGTAGGTGAAAAGTTCCTTACTGTTACTGTGCAGCTGACATGAAAAAGAAGATTCAAATGCATTATCGCTGAATGGATCCAGATCAGATCTTGCCACTCCCTGGAATAGAGAATAAATGTCCGGTGAAAGGAGGTGAGTTCATGGCTCCCTGACGTTTGCACCAAAGGTGCCATTTCATTTTCCTGCAGAGCCAGCCTGCATTTGAGGGAACACCACAAGAGTAATGACATGTTCTAGGTACCTCCATCTCCATTCCCACTATTAAAAGGAAGCAGGACCAAAGTGAGCTGCCCATGACAGTGCTCCAGGCTCTGCTTTGCACCAGTGTCAGCAGAATCCTTTACCATGGCCCTTCCCAGGAGCTTTTAAGCTTCCCCCTCCATCTTGTCTGTCTGAGAAGTTAATACTTCCTTAATTCCTGCCTTTGATTTTTCCCTCTCTGCTTGTCTGCCTTGACAGACAGCACACGGAAGCCAGTGCAAAGCCAGTGCAAGTCACAGTGTCTACTGTGAGGTCCAGGCTGCACGATGGCTCCCCTCGAGCTCAGGAGGAATGCAGGGGGAGCCAGCACTCCAGCTGGCACCTACTCATCACTACCATCCCTCTTTAATGGCATTAACTGCGACTGAAAGCAGAAGCTGCCCACCATAAATTAGGAACATGAAACAAGTGGCAGAATTATTTAGGGCTCCTTATTTAGAGTCTTATGACACCAAGGGAAACACCCTAATTCAGGACCCTCCTCCATGGATACTGTAGAAAAAATATGAGGTTCAACAGGACCACCAAAGTCAATGATTTAATCAGGAATTAATCCACATGTCAATTGGACTGTGCTGCTCATTGATGGAGTAAATGTCTCCCTTCCTGTACACACAGCCTACAGGAGCTGTTTGTGAGGTGCCTCTGTACCTGTGACATCTCGTAATATCAGAGGTGGTCTTAATTTTGAGCACATTCTCAAACTGCACCCAATCCTGCTTCTTGGTGCAAGAAACCCAATGGAGCATGTCCATATGTCAGGAGACATGAAACTCTCAGCACTTCTCTCAGAACAGCTTCTATCAGAGACTGTTGCAGGAGAGATTTAAAGAGCCATAAAGGAGTAACTCCCAGCTATTTCTGAGTTTTCTTACAACTTTTATTGCAGTGCAATTCCACTGAACAAAAGTTTTGCAGTAAGACTTGCAAGGCCAACCCACTGTGTCCTCAGAAAATCTCATTCACTCAGCTGGCAAGGGCTTCTCTAGTGTTTCCTCCAGAGGGTTGCATAGTGACTGTGTTGATTAGCCTGGCTCAGTCTGACATTCCAGATCTTGTAGGCAGTCACCTGAAAACCTTATCTTGGCAAGAGCTTATCTTCCCACACTAATGAGAACAGCACACCTTTAGCCAAGTTATAGTAAATGTCTAAAGCAAATTTTTAGCAGTGGTCATGGCTTTCTCTGATAGTAATTTGGGTGGGAAACAGTCCCAGTATCTCTGTAAAAGATTAGCAGAATATTTTTTCTTTAGGGATGACATATTTTTGGGACACAGCAACACTGCCCTTCTCTGAGGTACTGGAACAGGTTGCCTGGAGAAGCAGAAGATGGATGCCCCATCCCTGGAAGTTCAAGACCAGGGGCCCTGAGCAGCTTGATCAAGTGGGTGGCATCCCTGCCCATGGCAGGATGTTGGAACTAGATGAGCTTTAAACTCCCTTCCAACTCAAACCATTCTGTGATTCTCTGGTTCTCTGATTTATGATTCTATTCTACTCCTGTTTGTTCTGGTGAACATTTTTGACCACATCCTTCTACCTGAGAGTTCCGCATGTTACAGAAAGGAAAGAAACTCAGATTCTTAAAATATTGACGTAGATTTGTGGCAGCAGGGTTACTGTGTGGGAGATGATGTTAATTGAACCAGATGCTGCAGCAAGTGGGCAAACAAACAGCAAGTGTTGGAAGGTCAATAATACTGTAGAAGTCCTAATAGAGAGGAAAGCAAACAGTGCTTCTGCATCATGGGGAGGTGAAATCCAGATTGTGTCCAAGGTGCTACACTACAAAACCTATTAGTTACATATAATCATGAAAATATATTGACTAAAGGCTTTTGAAAATGGATCCATGCCACGGGTTTAATCACATGTCTACAACAGAAACAATCAGCATCAAGAAAGAGGCTGTAGATGGATGGAGAAGTGATGTGATGCTCACTTAAGTCCTGCTGGGGAAATCACATCCAAGGGGGAGGCGAGAAGCCTCTCCATGATGTTAACATTAGCCTGAGCGGTCTGGATGGATGGACATGGTCAGCCCAAAGCCAGCAAGTGGCTCAGCTCTGCACTCCTCAGCACACACTTCGCTTGAATCGTAGAATGATGTGGGTTGGAAAGGGCCTTAAAATCATGTCGTTCCAACCCTCTGCCATGAGCAGAGACCCCACTCACTAGATCAAGCTGCTCAGGGCCCCGTTCAATCTGGCCTCGTACACTTCCAGGCATGGGAGTTTCCACAGCTTCTTCTTGACACGTGGGTACCACCAAAGCCCCCCTCCATGATCAGGGATGTAGCTGCCCCAGTAAGTCACACTGAGCTGGAGGCGCTGGGATGTCACCCATGGTGTGAGGTGCCCGGGCTCAGGAGCAGAGCAACTGCAGCTCCTCATGGGAGGCAGGCCCTGATCAGACCCAGCCCCTCATGGGAGCCGGCCCCGCATCGGAGGCAGCCCCTCACCGCAGCCGGCCTCGCCGCCGCCCAGCGCAGACCTTGGCCCGTGCTCCGGCTCCTCCCGCCGCCCGCGGGGAGGGTGGGATGGGGCGCGCCGGCCCCACCGCCCCCGCCCCCGGCCCGCCCCACAGGGAAGGAGCCGCTCCTGCCTCCGCCCGGTGCCCGTGTGCGCCGGTAGCAGCTCCGCGCCCCTGCCGCGGCCATGGAGGCTTTCTGCGGGTCCCGCTTCTGGGTAAGCTTCTCCTCCCCTTCCCACCTCGCCGAGGGGCCGGGACAGCGCCGCGCCCGCTCCGCCCGGGGCTTCCCGTGCGTGCCCCGGGCCGAGCCGGGCCGGGCCGGGCAGCGCAGCCCGGTCCTGCCGCTGCCGAGGGGCTGCGCGGCGCCGTCCCGCGGTCGTGGGGCCGTCCCAGAGCCGGCGGTGCGGTGCCTCCGCTCGGGCAGGAGCAGCACAAGGGCCGCTCCGTTCTGTTCGTCCTTCAGCATCTGCACACCAGAGTCAAGACCTCATCACAAAGCATCCCACCGGGGATGCAGCTCTCCCCGCATAGTCCGCCTCTGGACCTCGCACTGATGAACCCGGGGCTCTTCCTTTCTGTTTTAGCGCGTATTCTGCTCTTCGGAGTCACTTCCATGACTGGCAAACTGCTCCCCGTTCAGTGCTTTGTTACTGTTAGAAGAGGGATGGGTTCGTGGCGCCCACGGTGGTCACCAGCCCCGGAGGATTATGGTGACTTCCCTCAGTACTTGGAGCCTTTAGCCCTTTGGAAAGGCTGATTGCAGCGGGTACTGGGTTTGTAAGCACAAAAGTTTGGAAATTGCTGCCGCGATCCGCTCTGATGATGATGAGTGTGTAAGTCCTGTTACCAGGTTTCCCCGAGGTACAGCATGGTGTTTGCCTCTCCCCTGTAGGAGAGGCAGACATTCAGACCATGAGAGGCCATGGGGATTTGAGCACTTATGCTGAATCTGGAACTGCCCCCCAGTGAATGAGTTTTTGTGTGTCCCTTTTTCTTGCACTACTTTAGCTCAAGGGAGATTTTTTTTTTCTAATGAGGAACTGGAATGAAAAGGAATTTCTGAAGTTGCATCACTGCTGGAAAGCTACTACAGGACAGCAAAAGCAGTTGGCTCTGAGAACTTTATGCTGAGTTCTATCCTCAGATAACTAATTACCTTTCAATATCTGTCCTAATATTACTGTTTAAAAGAGGAGTTTGGCTCCTAAGCCCCTTGGTTACATTTCTTTCTTTGTATTTCATTTCCAGGTGCTCTGCACTCTCTCTGCCATAACGGCTGGCAGATAAGCTTGCTCAAACAAGTATTTTTGTGTATTATTTCTACTATCAACACTTCTAGAACAGGAACAAGCACAAACAGCTTGACCCTGCTCACTGATCTATTGGCTGCCTCCAGAAGCAGGTCTTAGCTTCTCAAGGAAGGCTGGTAGAGCAACAGCTCTTGTAGCAGTTTATTGATATGTTAATGTAAATAGCCAGGGAGATTTCCTGGTTTGAAGTATGAAGTAAGTGTATCATTCTGTACTTGATGCTGTGGTGTTGCACTCCAGCACCGCCATGGTGCCCTCTGTGCTGCTCTCTGGGGTCTGTGCTCTCTGTGGACCTGTTTTCCTTTTTCTTCCACAGGTGCTTGGGGTAAGAACAACTTTCCATCTGTTTAATTGCTTTAAACAACTCAACAACTCTGAGAAATTTAACGCTGTGATTCCATGACCAGCGGGTTCAGGCAGTGCTTTCTGTTAGCAGGAGTGTACAAAGTGCACTGATTTTATAGGATACTTCAAGTGATGACCAGGTAGATGACAGTCACCTTGAAATTATTTGCTGTGCAAATACGTTGTTCTATAAGAAAATGAGGGAAAGGCTTCTATCTAAAATCTGCCCACAAAAGCTGGTGTTTCTGTGCACTGAACTAATGAATGGTGTCTAGCTTTGCAGTTCAAAACAAGAACTTGATCAAATGTGAACCAGTATTAATGTTCACTTTTGCATTAGCTGATGAACTTAGACTCTCTATTTTTTATCAAAGAAAATCAAGACATTTTTGGAAGCTGAATGCCATATTCATGTCAGTTTTAAAACTGTTTAGAGTGAAAGAAAACATGCTGCTCCAGTTTAAGCAGTTATTTCTTTTGGAGTTTAAATCAACTACAATACTTTTCTGTTAAAAGGGGATGAGAATAAAACCAAAATAGTTCAGAATTAGCTCATGAAAATGTTTAAATATATCAACTTAAACAGATTGTTGATTTATGTTGGATTTTTTTGGCTTGCTGGAAGTTTTAAGGTTTCAACTCCTCACCCTGATTCAGGGCGGGGAATTTTGCTGGAAATCTTGCTGATTGCATTTTTGTGGGTGGTTTTCGGGGTTTTTTTTTTAATATAATTTCCTGTTCTACCCATTTCAGAAATAAGAAATGAAGGGGAACGCTGTAGATCACATTAGAACTCTCTAAAAGCTTTTTGGCTTCCAGCTACTGCTTTACCTGTTGAACATGGAACCAGCAAATTGCTAATACAAATATAGGTTATTTATATATAAAAGAGGAACGACTGGAATATTATGTTTTTATAATGCATTATGAACACACTCTTCATCTGAACACTTGGAATCATAATGTCTCCTTCAGCTGTTAATATCTCCTAGGAGTGTTCCCATGCTAAATGCCTTTGGGGAGGAGATGAATGTGACAGCACATACCCACACAAGGCAGGCCTTAGGTGTGTTCTTCACCAGTGACCATAATTACGTCCTATTTATTGTGTCACATACTTGCTGTGTGATAGTAAGAGTGCCAAATAGGTGTGCCAATTGATGTGACCCACAATGCCCATTTTGAGAAGCAGATAGTGGTGAATTGGCACTTTTTTGTTGCTCATGTCCTCCACTGTAACGAGAGTGGCTTCTTTGAGTGGAGAGCAAAGTGATCTCCTGGGGAGTGTTTGCTACCGGTGTTTCAGCCTAGGGATTAAAGAGCACTTGGAAAAACTTGGAAAAAAGGGAATTCTGTTCCAGTGGAGAGAAATCTTGTCTTTCTTCAGCTCAGCCTTTCTGGGCTGCTGTGAGATTAAAACATTGGGTGCTTGGCACTGGTGTTGATGAATGTTGGGATGAGGGGCAGATAAATGCCTTGGTCTGCAGACAGGCAAGCAGCCTTTAACCAGCAGCTTGTATTTTGGGTGGGGTGTTCTATTTAACAGCATAAATGAGAGAACACGTGATAGAACATTTCAAAGGGAAGACCACAATTTCTCAGTTCCTTTTGGTGCTGCTCAGCTGACAGCTCAGTTCCCTTGCTCTCCCTGTGTCTTGGAATCCTGACAGATGTCTTGTTCTTGCCCAGCCCATGTGGAGTGCTGGCTCCTTCTTCATCAGAGGCTCTTGAGTAATCCAGCAGGAAATTGCAGCAACTCTCAAGAGTAAACAATACCTCAGTCTTGGCTTTGTGATAGTCCCATACAAAGCACCCCTTTAACCTTTAGGTTTGTGGGTATTCCTTCACCTTGAGTCATTCTGTCAAATTTTGGTAGATTTGGGCTAAAAGTCTTGCTGCTCTCTGAACCAGCAGAGCAGGAAAATGCATTTCCAAAGTGTGCCACAAGTTTCCCTTTTGCATAGCTTCCTCTTTTGCTGCATCATGTTTAATTTATTTGCCGTTGAAGATGACTCAGGATAGCTGTAGTAAGGCAGAAATATTTCTTTCAAGGAACATGTGCATACTTGTAGCATGTGTACTATTTAACCCCCTCCACAACTTATGTGGTTTGGCCCTAAATTAATTATACAACATTTAATTTTAACAATTCCATTATATTTTGAGCTCAATCAGTTCCAGCAGAGGATGAGCGAAGCAGAAGGTGATAGGAGATCACTGCCAAGAAAGGATCCTGCAGCTGAGCAGTATGATCCAGACTGGCTATTGTTTCTATTTTAGCTTCCCATTTCTGCCACCCTGTGCTGAACACAGAATGTTCCTTGTTTATAGATATTTAAACGTGATATAGATCTCTGTGTAATCTTCATTTACTGCGTCCAACTTCAGCTGAATCCCACTCCTATAAATCTCTTCACAAATAACTGCATGAGGTACCCGTGTTCTTTCTCATGTGAAGTGGGAGATCAAGCTAGTTGACTTTAATAGTTCCTTCAGATATCAAATCTGTAAAGTTTATGCTCTCTCAAAAGGCTAGCTAGGTTGGCAACATCCTGAACTTAAAATCAGTTAAGTACTCAAGCTCCAAGTCTCCAAAATTTTCAGATTTTTGACACGAGTTGAATAGAAGCCGCTGCTAATTGATTTGGGCCAGAGAATCTCAATGTCAGGAGCAGGATAAATATAAATATTTAGTATTGGATTTGGAATATTAACCAGTACCTGATACCGTTCATCTGTGTGTAAATGGCAAGACTGTATAGTCAAACAGCCTGGGTTTGACACTCTGGGAAAGACAAAGTAAGGATCTGAGAGCTGTGAGCAAAACTTGACTCCACTGAAAGTATCAAGTGAGACTCCTCAGCTTTCAACACAACTGTTCCTCCCTGGGCCATTTTAGCTTATGTGAAAGAGCTGGCGCTGTGATGTTTGGGACTTTGGAAATCTATACACTTTGCCTCCTGAAAAGAAATTATACTGGAACTAAATACGAGTTGCCTGAGGAGCCCCTTGAAATGTAGTTAAAATTTAATTGCTGTGCTTGGGAATATAAAGCATTTTGAGATGGACCTCACCTCCCTGGTAGGCAAATTGCTGTGTCATGGCAGAGATAATCCTTTACTTTCAATGTGTGCAAATTTGTAATGTATTAAAATAAGGAGACTATTAGTGTTTAAATTTAATTTTTTTAATTAAAAAAAAATCTTTTGAAAAACATATTAAATGAGGTCTTTGATTTTTCCCAGTAAGGTCTTGCTTGATTTGTCTCTTGATCCCCTGTTGATTGTGACGGGCCATTATCCACTTGCAAATTCCTTGGCTGGGCTTGTGGAGAGCAGGGTGGCCATGAGACAGAGATCTTCCTGGGAGTGTGCCCAGGCTTTTGTGCCCAGCCCTGATTCCATGCTGGGCCTGTGTGAGCTGGCATCTTGTCCCTGTGCTAATCTCTTGGTAGCACGAGAGGTGAAGTCAGTGCAATGAAATTGAGGTAATTTACAGTAATGTCACGTGCCAGTGTCATAAAGCCCTGAATTAGAACAGAATGAAGGAGATGGAGAAGAGAAACTGTTTCATAGGAGTTGTTTCAAAAGTCAAAAGTCAATTTCAGAAAGAATTTTTTTTTTTCTCTCTGAAACTGAGAATGCATTTGACATTTTTAC
Source organism: Melozone crissalis (assembly GCF_028551555.1). Classification (NCBI taxonomy): domain Eukaryota; kingdom Metazoa; phylum Chordata; class Aves; order Passeriformes; family Passerellidae; genus Melozone; species Melozone crissalis. The sequence continues at coordinate 3,198,985 of NW_026535804.1, read as the reverse complement.
AATTAAAAGAAAAATTCTCTCCTCTTCCCTCCAGTTAAATGATTTCTATTCTAGAATATCTTTCAACTGCTCTCAGAGCAGCACTGATGGCACTTTTTCTGTGACAATCCTTTTTATTAGTAGTATACATCAGCCCAACAGGATGGGCTAGCTTAAAATGGCATTACAGTGGGGCTGTGTGTCATTCATAGCTGTTTGTGCTTTTCCTATCTCTTCAGTTGAGCTACATTTATGATGATCCTTAAATTACTGAATTCCTCTAACTGAAAGGAGATGGCTGAAATCACAGATATTCCCTCCCAGTCGTTATCACACTGGTCTGCAACAGGACACCCCAGTTCTTTACTGGTGCTTGCACAAGGCCATAGGAAAAAGCATCAGTGATGCCAGTAGCAGGAAGTTTTCTCTCCAACAGTATATAGCTGTGGTCAGTTTTAAAAGACAGTTGGAAACTTTCTTATGTAGGAACAATCCTGTTTCATCTTCTCAATCCTGCTTTTGATTCTAGAGCATTTTTACCTGTATGATTGCACCACCGTGCCCTCCCCTCCACAAGTAAAAAATGTCCCTCTGTCCAAGCAAGAGGACTGAGTGTTACTGAAACACCTGAAATAGATGGACTTTACTTTTACTTTAGGTGTATGTTCTCTTAGATCCATATATATAGTGTGTTCTCCTTCACTATCTCCCTGAGGCTACAGGTGCTTTTCTGAAAAAAAAACCAACATTACTTGGCTCCCATGGCTGTGGGGAATATGAACCTGCCTTTTTTCATGCTGTCTTATTTTTGTACCTGACAGCAAAGAAGCTCTGAACTTCTAATCCTAAAACTCAAAAACTGAAATGAGAGTAAAAAAGGAAAGTACTGTCTAGTATTGCTGTCTAATCCTCAAGTACATGGTGTGGTTAGTAGCATTTGAATTATGAAACTTCAGCTTGAGCAAAAACCTGTGACAAGTTGCTCCACAATCATAAACTAACCCCTATAGGCCCTGGCCTTCTGCCAGGCCTATTTGATCTCTTAAAATAAGCCACTAAAGAGCCTTTTATTGCTAGAAAAGAAAGTTCAGCTTCCTGCCCAGTGTCCTTCACTTATGTAGAGAACTGGTGCAGTGTGCTTTGTAAAACAGAAGGATACCATTTCTGCTTGTTACCTGTGTGGTTTTTGCAGAGTTGTCAGTGCTTATGTCCCTCAACCCCACCTTCTTTCTGAGCAGTGCTGCTGCAGTGAAGAATGCTGTTACCTCCTGCCCTTACCAGGTGGGGGAAAGGTTGTTCTGTAATCATGACAAAAAGTTGAGTGGTGCAGCAGCCACTCGGGATTAATGAAACATCCAACTCCTTGTGTCAGGGTGACGCTGTTCCTTTGGAAATGTAAATGGGTGATGGTGCTCTGAAAAGCTCATTTGAAACTGGCACTCTTCTGGAGGCCTGCTAGCATTTATGCTCTACGATGACTATTAGAGTTGGTCCCAAAGAGTTTATTAACAAGGACCTAGCAGAGGAGATGGACAATAGGTAGAAGTGGGAGGTGAGACAGGGAGAGGCTGAGATGAAGCTTCTACTGTACCTAAGACTGAGCCCTGGTAGTTCTTAGTGTTGTAGTTCAGATCCACTCTCATTCCTGGGAGGAGGCAGTGTGGTAGAGCCAAGAGAAAGACATCCTTTGTATTCCTTTCCTTTCCTTTTGATTTTTTTTTCCTTTTATTTATTTTTTCCCCAGGCTGTGCAAGTGAAAGTCCGTGGCAGGGCATTGACCAGACCTAAGGGCAGAAGAAGGGCAGGAAGAGTCTGCTTTGCATTTTAATTCCCACTAACGATTTGTTCTACATTAGAAACCATTCCCGTGTTAATGTACTACCGGGAGGCATTGTTACTTTCGGTTATTCCCTTCCCTATCTTCCACACTGGATGTGTACCTTCCTGGCCAGCTTTCCAGTTTCATGGTTAATCTTCCATAAAATGCAAACTAGTGATGACTGACACGGAATCACTGGTAGGGTTTTTGTTAGCCTTGGGTAAGGTGTCAATGACTTCAGCCCGATGGCCTTCACCTTCCAGCAGATATAGCTCGGGTTTGTGTCTCCTGTGCTTTTCAGCGTTCTTGTGCAGCTGTAGAATTTAGAGAGAAGCCTGTATTAATGTATCCATTTAAGGGAGAGAACTGCTTGGCACTGCAAGGATGCTGTAAGTCATCCTTGTTTGGATGCTCTCTATTACTGTTTGAGGAACATTACTGCAGCATCAATGATGCTTCAAGATTTTAGCTTTTATATTTTTCAGATCCTGTACTGCATTACTATGTAACTCTGAACTCCGTATAGGGTGTGAATAAGCTCTCTTCACATTTTGATCAGACATCAGACAATCACATTTTGATCAGACAATCCTTCCAGGCCTGAGATCCAAGGACAACCTCTGGCTCAGCCCCTGAAAAGTATAAACAAAAGTGAATGGGGGGGGAAAAGGGGCAGGGGGACAGAGCAAACTGGGGTAATATGCCTTCATTACCTGAAGCTGTTACTGGAAGATTAACCCCTGATACACAGATAAACCAAACTTTTAATTGTCTGAAGGACTCGTGACCCTTGTCCATCTTGAGCGTGGCCTCTGCAAGGCTCCTGCACTGTCCAAGGTGTAGCTATTGAAGGCCTTTAATGAATACCTACTTTATTCTCTTAACTTTATCTAGCCTCTGTTCTAGGTAGCCACTCCATGGCATCATCAATAATTACTTTTACTGCTGGGTAAAGCCAGTGTGAGGCAGCTTTATTTTAAGCTTCTGTATTGGAGTAGGAGTTGATTTAGACTTAAGCTTAAGACCAGAACTCCAGCTGGTCTTTTTCAGCAGGCTTCTTTAACATCATCTGGGGATTTTGGGAAAGGGACAGATAGGAATTTCCCTGTCTCTGTTTTGTAGCTGAGTTCTAGGCTTTCTGTTTGTTCTTTAAATGCTGTAATGGATGATGTGCAGGAAGCCCAAGATATGTGGCACTGAAGTTTTGTTTCTTTTCAAGGCATTATCAGTTTCAACAATGGCTTTTTTAATAGCAATGTTCTTTTCCAGAGGGCAGAACGTAATAGAAAGTATGAAGTATTAGAGCAGATTTAGGGGTGCTCAGAGCCTCCCCTGTTGAATACCTTCCTGTGATTAAAGATCATGTATTTGAAACTAGTCATTTAAATGCAAGTCCTACTGCCCAGATTGCCCTTAATACAAGAATTGTGTTTATCTAAAGACAGACTGGAGTGAAGGATGTGATTGAAAGCTGTGGCAAGGGCCCCTGTCAATGATATCCTTATCCCTGTCAATGATCAGGAGAAAGCCCCACTACTTTGTAAGTTTTAAACTCTAAGAGACCCCTTTTCTCCTGTGAAGCTGAAGAACAAGCATCTCTCATCTTTTCCCATGGGTCTTCCCATTGTATTTTAGTACTAGAGGATTAAATAAATCATGTGCCCAGGGAGTTCAGTACAGTGGTCTGGTGATTTCTGCAGTACTGCATCTCACGGGCAGAGCCTCCAGCACCCAAGCATCCTGCATCCAAGGGAATGCTGCTGCGTTTGGCAGTCAGGAGAAGCCCCAGAGCACGGGGAGTCTGGATTAGCAATAGGTTGTTGTCCTCGGCGCTTGCTTGTGGGTCAGGGGGATGACAGCAGTCCTGACTGGGATGGGTATGCTGGCTCTTGTGGTTTCCCTGGAATGAGTTTTGTGGAGAAAACTGTGTTTCCCAACATTTGCTGTTGAGTACTTCCCCTGGTGAGGGGGAAGTGCCTGTGCTGGGTCAGCACAGCCCTGGTTCACAGAGGGTGTCACTGAAGGGCACAGCTGTGATGTGCAGGGAAAGGTGAGCAGCTCTCGGGAGAGCTCAGAGCCACGAGCCAAGGAATAGCGCAGCTCTCCAATGTCAGTGTGTTAGACCTCTTTCAGCGGCAAATCCAAGGAAAACTCTCACACCCAGACAGTCCAAGGTGAGTATTTCCACCCTCAACCAGAACAGGACATAAGGAACATTACAACTTGATCTGTTTCCCAGGACAGAGTTCAGAAAGACAAAGGCAGATTAAAGCAGGAGCCTTAAGGACAGGAGGCCAAGAACTGGTGTCTCCCTTCAGCCGTTGCTTCTTGTGTTTGTTCTCCAGGGTGGAGTTCAGTAACTTTACTGCTGCATTGAATATGTAACAAAGTTGGCTTGCTCAGGAGGGATTGTATTGAGCCTTTGTGTCATATTCTGACTCAAAATGAGTTGTTCAGGGTTGGAGTGGGTGTTGGAATACACACTGTCAGTGTGGTGATTTATAAAGCCATTAAATGGAACTTGCAATTCTATGAAGACAGATTCTGTTTGATAAAAAACACAACTTGAAGTCTCCTTGATTTAAAAGTAATAATAATAATAATTCATTGCGGAGTCCCTGTTACATGAAACATATATGGTTTAACCCCAGCCAGCAGCTGCTCACTAACCCCTTCCACTTTCCTACTGGGATGGGAGAAGACTTAGGAAAAAAGTAAATCCCATGGGTTGAGAAAAGAACAGTTTAATAATTAAAATAAAATATAATAATAATAACAAAACTGTAATGCAAAGAGAGACAACCAAAAAAAGAGAGAAACCGAACGATGTGTCAGCTACCAGGGAGACAATAAATAAAAGTATATTGAAAAAACTAAACCCTTAAGAACTCTATCCCAGGACACATAGAAACATTAGTCCACTCCAGTCTGGTCTCAGGGAGAGCAAGTTACTTGTCTAGAATTCAACTACTTAAGTGCTTTAGGCACTATGTCTTCTAATAGTGACCCCTCTCCTATTCAGGATGGGAGCAGTCTGCTCTCAGAGCAGAAGAAGATCCTTACAGAAACAGATCTTTTCCAGAAAAGATTATTTTTCTGATCCAGGATAGAATTGGAGCTGAAAAACATCACCAAGAAGCCAGTAGTCAGTGCTGTTATCTTGGCCACAGGTCCCTCCTTCAGCCCACATCCCTGTTCCCATGTGCTGTGCAGTAGTAGTTCTTAGGTTCTTGTTGGCCATCACGTGGATACTGCTTCCTGTAGTTTCACATAATTTTGGAAAGGTTCCACTTTTATTCTCAGGGATAGTTAGATTTTGAGATTTGTTTTTTGGTTTGGTTTGGTTTTTTTGCGGGTTTTTTTTTTTTTTGGTTGGTTTTTTGACAGAATTTTTGTTTTCTGGCCAGCCACATTTTTAGATTCAGAAGTGCAAACCCTTTGCCTTGTTTAAATAAGAGTAAATGAAAACCTTCCAATGGCTTGGCAGCCTTGCAGTCTGTGTCTTGGTTACAATAGGCAGCTTGTGTTCAGTTCAGAAGTTAATGGACATCTGGGGCAGTTTCTAAGTTGCTGTCAGACAGAGAGCTATTTGTGACATTTTGGTCCTATAGGAAAGGTTTAAATTAAAAAGCGGGGGGAGGGTTCTGTGAATATCTTTTTGGTTAAACAGAGTCTTTGTTTTATTCTGAGCTTCAGTTATTGCTATTCTTCATCTGCTTTCCTTTTCTAGGACTTTTTCCTGTAAGCAAAAGGAACATAGTTGCAAACATGCTCAAGACATTGTTAAACATGAAATTTAAAGAGGAAATTAGTATTTTGTTGAATAAATGAGAGTACATAAGCTCCTACTTGAGAACTAAAGAGCTCCAAGCTTCTACAGGGCCTCAGGCAGGGTAGCTGCTAGAGGAGCTTTTTGCATTAGAGATGCTGAAATGTTTTGATGATGAGCCAAAAGATGGGTGCTCTTTAAATGTTTTCATCTGTTCTGGTGCCAGAGACCTGTTTGCTGGAGGTAAACACAAAAATAGTTTGAATGTGGGGCTGGACTTCTGTTTTGTTTTGATCTTGTGTTTGAATTGCTGTGTAATTGGCCCTGTGTTGTTGATTTGTGGCTGAAGGTTGCCTGAGGTCTGGACAAACCTGTTGAGGAAATTTGGGCTGTTTTTATTCTGCTGACCCATGCTGGATGTCTGACTGCCTCCAAAAAAAGCCATTTCTTGGCTGAAGAAGCACCAGCTGTGCAAAAGGTGCAGTTCAGATGTGGAGCTGGTGGATTTGTGCCAGCCTTCACTGCCAGAGCTGAAGCACTGAATGACAAATGTGTCACAGTTCAGCCAAACTGTCCTGCGCCCAGCCAAGGCTTTGTAGTCTCATTACACTTAACAAGCTTGTTCATGTTGTAGGCACGTTCAGATCATCAACGAAATGGAATGATTCTCTGCAGATTGTGGCTCTTCAGTTTTCCCAAAATCAACCACTGCATTCAGCATTCAATCTCTTTTGTGTTGATAAAGAAAAGCAGGACTGGAAATACTTTGAGGAATTTATTTTCAGAGCAGTCTGTCACAAGGCATGAGAATTGGCTCCGTGTAACTGAAACACTTGGGAGAGGTCACACCCAAAAATGATTAAGTAAATTGTTGTAGTGCAGAGATAAGGTATATCTGAACCAGGGATATCTTAGTTTTATCATCTTGTTAATGACAGTACAACAAAGTAATTTTACTTTCCCTGCAAGTAGGTATTTATCTACCACGTGTAAGATGTCACATCAGGTGCCAAAATCCAAGTGGTGAATTTCCAGGAGGTTTGATTAAAACCAAATTCCCCTTCACCATACTGAAAGCTCTGTTTTAGTCTGAACTTGTGTAACAGTGTTTGCATGCAGTGCATTCAAATCTTTAGGTTCAAGTGCATATGTGGCTTGTGGTGTCCAGGATCACAGCTGCAAAGCATTACTTGAAATGTTTCCAAGAAAACCTGATTCCTACCTGCATGTTCAGTACATTCCTTTTGCCTTTGTTTAGAATAGGGAGGTAATTAAAGTTGGAAGCATATGAGTAAGAAGGACAAAGTGTTAATCAGAAATTGAGGGGATTTTCCCAGGACAGCATAGGATTGGTCTAAATCTGATCATTTTGTCCAGTCCTTGACAAGTCATTCTTGCTGTTCTCAGATGGAGAATTTTTCCTCAAGAGCTTTATTTAGCAGAGGCACTCCAGGCTAGGAATGCCTGAGGAACGTGGTGTTGTCAGCACCTGTGACCAAGCCTCAGCAAAGACAGAAGCAAAAGGAGATTGTCTACTACAAAATGTATGTCCAGCTCTGAAATACAGTAGGGCAGAAATCTTTCTCTTTTGCCTGCTTTATAGCTGTAAATACTTAGTCCTTGCACTGGAGGAGATTAACCAAAAATGCTTGGGGTAAGTATCTCGGGAAAGCTCTTGGGCCATGTGCTAGCTCCATCAGGATCTGAATACAACTTCATTCAAGCAGATATTCCAATTGGCAGCACTTCTGCCTCTCTGCTAAGAAATGTGTCTCATCCTTCTTCCAGGATTCCAACCTTACAATACACACGGATAACCCTGACCTAACACCATGTTTCCAGAACACCATCCTGGCTTGGATCCCCAGCATTTACCTGTGGAGTGCTTTACCTTTTTACCTTCTCTACCTGAAGCACAACAAGCGGGGGTACATCGTGCTGTCCGTGCTGAGCAGGTTCAAGACGGTGAGAGCTCTTTGCTGTGCCCCACACACCATGTACACTTCATTTTTATTAGTTCAGCATCCAAGGAAGTGCTGCAGTAGGGTTTAAACTAATTTCCCTCTGATTTATCATATTGAAGAGTTTGCTCATAGGAACAAACAGTTTGCATAAGATCTCTGAGGAAGGAAATCCATCCTAGGAGTCCACCTTTCTCAGTAGAGGGAAGAACTGATTGCTCTACCTTGAGCAGTCCCCCTTTGTGAGCCAAAACTGTGCTACTTCACCCTTAAGTAATGTTTAAACCACCGAAAGCTGCAGAGCAAAGATGTTAAGGTAGGTCTAGTGGGCATTGTTTCTCTTCGTGCAATTACTTTCACGAGAAGGGTTTTTTCAAGCCACTCTCCCCACAAAATAGCAATGTGATTTTGTCTGCACCTTGTGCTTAAAGTTTTTCTGGTGTTGGCAGCTCCTCAGTCTGTGAGTGGTTGGATCTAATAAAAGCAAGAAAGTTGCTTTCCATAGGCCATTAAATAACTCGGGTTATTGTTGGAGAAAAACACCAGGCTTCTGCTTCAGGGCATGTCTGCCTTTACTCTGGATGCTGCCTGTGTTTCCAGTCAAAACTAAATAGGGGGAGAAATCCAGGCAAATACAATAATCTTTCTGCTGGTTGTGATTGGAAATCCCTCAGAAAACAGTTGAGATGAGATCCTTGGATTGAGTGCAGTGGGACAGTTCATCAAATTGTAGCTGCTCAGTGCTCTGATTGTGTTTACACAGGTTTGTTTTGCTGGGAATCTGTGAATCAGAATGGGGGGGTTTAGCTCTCTGACCACTCCTGCAGAGGAGTTTACCAAATGTCATTTCTGTTTGCCTCCTCTCAGCTGTTTGGTGTCCTGCTGTGGTGTGTGAGCTGGGCAGATCTCTTCTACTCCTTCCATGAGCTCCTGCAAAACAGAACTCCTCCACCAGTCTATTTTGTAACTCCACTAGTTGTTGGCATCACTGTGGTTTGTAGCTGTTTCTGTTCACTATGACCAGTATGAATAACTTTTTCTTAGACAGATGAAGGATGAAGAGCCCCTTTGCCTTCATTGCCTTATCTGGACCTCTTTTAACTGCATTATTAGTATTTGTATCACTTAATCAAATTTTGCTTCTGAAAAGGCTGGAGTCACAAATCTCTCTCTCTCAAGTAGATTCAGCTTTGTAAATTAAAATATTTGTAATGGAGAGATTGTTCTGCCTTCCAGCCTGCTTCCACCTGTTTATCCGGGCTCATGATCCGGGACTGGAGAGAATTTGAGTAAGACTTTGCCTAAATAAAGAGATACCATAGAGCATGGTTTGTGCATTGTTTAGTATAGTATTGGACTTTGTAAAGCTGTGTCTGTTATCTGGTGGTTGTTCCTCCATTAAGCAAAACAAGTTGGCTTTGGCTAGGATGACAAACAGGCTTGTGGCTGTTGTATGAAAAATAAAGCAGTAAGATTTGCCCATTAAGTTTAATTCCCTTGGTTAATTTTTTTTAAAAAACATCATTTTCTAGACAAGTCAGGATGGTCTGTCTGGATTGGAAAAATTGCAGCTCTTACATTTGTTTAAAATGTTTGTAGCTAATATTTAATTGTTCCCAGCCCTATGCGCAAAGGTTTAAAAATTGAATTCTGAAGTTGAGGCTCTGAAAACACCAAAACAAATTATTTCAGTGCTATTTGCTCCTCTCCTTACATGATGGAGGTTTTGCCATTGACTTCTGTGAAGTCATGATGGAGCTCATTTCAGAGAGGTTCTGCTGTTCTGCTGTCCTCCCAGTCAATGGTGGCTCTAAGAACTGCCAACTGAGAGTGCAAAGAAGGGTAGCACTGGGGTGGGGTTGTGTTCATGTGTTCCTGTATTTACTTTTACAGCTTTTAGCCACACTGCTTATTCAGTATGAAAGGCTGAGAGGAATCCAGTCCTCTGGAGTGCTCATTATCTTCTGGTTTCTGTCTGTGCTTTGTGCCGTGGGGCCCTTACGGTCAAAGATCATGACTACAACAGCACAGGTAACAAGCTGTCCTTGTTAGCACTTGGAGAACAGGAAATGTAGCATCCACATCTATGTGAAAAGCATGAATCACCTGAGTTTGGAGGCAGATCTGAGCCCAGGTTTTGCCAGAGAGAGGGGGAGAGGAGTTTGGTTCTGTTGTTTTGACTCAGACTTGTGTAACTGGAAGGGAACTGGATGTCGCAGGCAAGGCAGATTTTGCTTAGCCCAGGGCTATGCTGGTAACCTGATAGACATAAGAGAGCAATACCAACATGTGGGATCTCAGCCTCTCAGGGCTGAGGGGCAGGGTGACCAAGACCACCCCTGGGGGGCTCGGGAGTCCTGGAATGCTGCCAGAAATGTCTGGTGGCTGGACTTTGATCCCACAGGGGAGATGACATCAGTATGAGGATAGGAGGATTTCACCAGGGTGAATGGTGAAGGGATAAGTTAATTGGAGTGTGAGATACAGGGTTTGAGATTTCTGTACAGGGGGGTCTAGAGAAGTAAGATGGAGGAATTGGGGCGTGCCCTTCTCCTTCTTCTTCTTCCTCTAAGCCTCCATCTTCTGTGGTGATGTTGGCACTTTGGGATTGGACCTTACTAAAAGTGTACTGGTTAATAAGGGTGAAAGGTATTGGAGAAAAATGGTAAATATTGTATACGTAACTCCGAGTATAAAGATAAGTGACCACCCCGGGGGCTCTTAGTGTGTGCCCATGGCTGACTGCTGAGCAGAACTCTGTCAGGCCAAGAGAAAATCTTTTAGATAAGCAATTAATAAACACCGAGACCGAGAAAAGATCTGAAGTCCCTTCTCGTTCTTTGGAGCGCGGGCTGCCCAAGGCCACCTCGGGCCTTCCCAGACCATCTAAACAGCCGAAAATCCGACACCAACACTGTGTATATGTGAACAGACTCCTGTCTTTTTTTGTCTCTTTCCCTTTTGCAGCCTTTTGCTTAAATGGAGATGGGTAGTAATCAGAGAGGACACATTTTAATATGTTAAGTTCCTTTTTTATTTAGGCAGCTTGGCCATATTAGACAGCTCCATGGGCTTCCTTGTGTCAGTGCCTGATGTGCTGAGGACAGCATTTTGACTCCACTGGGGCTGGAAACAGAGAGAAAGTTGTAGGGAAAGAAATCTGGGCTGTTAAGATTCCTGTTTGAAAACATAGCAGGTTCTCCCAAAGTAAGAAACTTGTTGAGTTTTTCACAGAAACATATTTCACTAAGCAGGGCAAGACAGGTTGCTCCAGTGATTAAATCATCAAAGCCTGGGAGAGAAAAAGAGTGCTTGGAAAAAATTAAGATGATCACTTCTCCTCAGTGAAATCAGTGTTGAATCTGTTTGGTAATTTCTTGTTTTTATTCTTGCTTCTTTGTAATATTAGCAACACTATCCTGTTAGCAAGGATTTTCTTGTAGCAGGCTGTTGTAAATATTCCATCAGAGATTGAATTAAACCTTCACTGAGAGCCTGGGTAGAACTTTGTCAGATAATAGCTGCAATCTGGTGAGACCCTTTCAAACACCACTTAGAGGCAGCTTTATTAAGTGAAAATATTGGACGATCAATGTTGAATCCATAATCATCTTGAAATTTTGGGTGCAGAGCCTTAGAACAAGTCTGGGTAACATTTCTCCTACTCTGACTGCCCAGAACCAAATATTCCTTCTTTTACACTTAGGTTTAAACATTTTAAGTGAGCAACGGGACTGTTCAGAACGGCATTAGGGCATGAAAGAGCTGTATAAAGGACATACCCTCACAGCAGGAAGGTTTAGGTAAACTGCAGACTCATGATTAAGAAAGGAAATCTCTCTAGAGCAGATGGAACTCTTATTATGCAATGCAGTGGTTTTTCTGCAGATTCTTCTGAAAGTATTTGGCACTCACTGCTTTGTCAGTAACAAGATATTAAAGTAAAAGGATGTTCTCTGATCTGGGTTGACAATTCCTATGCTTAAGACATGATCATGCGAGAACCCCCAGAGGTAATTTAAAAGGATATTATGTAGACCTGATTCCAGAGGGTGTCTGCATGCAGTGAAGATGTATAAGCACTTTGAACTTGACATGATTTAATGAAAAGCTTGGAGATAAGCATGTTCTTGGGCACTTGTCAGAGTACAAGCATACTTTTGTGAGATAATTCCTGCTGGGAGCTGCTTTGCAGTATTCAACTGTAAAGGAAGAAAGGAATTGCCAAAAGAAGCAGTGAAAAAGTGGGGAGAGAGAGAGTATGGGGAACTTGGAAGTGCAACAAAACAATCATTTACAGTGTTTCTTTTTCCTCTAGGGCCATGCAAATGAAAGGTTCAGGTTTACCACATTTTACATCTACTTTGCTTTGATAATCATTGAGTTGATACTTTCATGTTTTAAAGAGAAGCCTCCATTTTTTTCTCCTGTTAATATAGATGCTGTAAGTATTTTTTCACTTTTCTTTATTCGGATTTTACTGACTGTATGGTGTTCTGAGAATTCCACTGAGAGTACTTGTCATTGAAAGCAGCTTTGTTTTGTTGTAGAGATGGCAGTATTTAGTGACCCTCTTAAAATACACTGGGTGTGAAGAGTAGTATTGTGGTTTGGAGTATTTTTACATTATCTGTGTCATCAGAAATGGCTTGAAGCTGTGTAGTGAAAGCAGCTCTCCTGCTTGCTGCTTCACAGCAGTGTAAATTATATTTGTGAGCACTGAAGTGTAATAATAATTATTTCAAGAGCGTTTTTTGAGGATATGGTGCACTACTTGTTTAACATTCATCTCAAATTAGCAAAAGTCTATGAGGTTTGTCTTAATAAATGAGTTCTATATGTGTTGAGAACAGATATGGAAAAACATTAATATCAAAAGATATTAGTAGTGTCACAGGTTAAATTTCTTCTCCAATTCAAAAATAGTCCCTATAATTGGATTTATGTTTGAACCAAGCTGAGAGAGAAGTTGAGCTCATGTCCTAAAACGAACATCTCTGAAACTGTAGAATGACATTTCACTTTATAGGTGTGATTTAAAGGCAGTGTATGAAGCAATTTTTAGGTATAAAAGGAGTTCAGTGTGGGAAATGGGAAATGAAAGAAATCAATTTTATGTCTCATTAGGACATAGGTACGTACATGTAATATACCACACTATATGCCAAAAATTATCAAAATAGACTGTTGTCATGTTAAAGTAATGGTAAATGTCTTGCTTTATTTATTTTCATTTTTCCCCCCATAAATTCATTATAGAATCCATGTCCAGAGTTAAATTCAGGCTTCCTGTCACGATTGACATTTTGGTGGTTTACCAGGTGAGTTTTTTCTTCAAGCTGTTGGACAGCTGACAAACCCAAAACCTGCTTGTGATCTGTATTGCAGTGAGCAGTACAGAGATTTTCCTTCTGTGAGCAGTTGATGTTGGATGCTCTTTTATCCACAGTAGTGTCAGCACTTTGAGCATTTGCCTTTTTAGAAACACAGAGCCCAAACTTTGTCTCTGCAAGGTATGGCAGCAACAGTATCATGACAAATAGGATGTGCAGCCTGGCTGTTCTCACCACATGCAGGAATATAACCTAAACCAAGATGTAGGTCTCTGCTCCACAAGATAAATTGTGGCAGCCTTTCCCCCAGCTGAGGGTGCATTTTTTTTTTTCTGTTGAGGTTCATGGATGAATGCTTTTTTTGTAAGGACATTTCTGTGCAAAAGGGAAGGTTAACTGGGTTATGTATATAAATTATTGCTGCCAACTGAGGTCACAGTATCAAAGATGCAAATTTGAGATTGGGCCTGCTACTCCATGATAAAGAAGTGGAACAGCTGTCCAAGGTCGTGTTAAGACCCTATTTTTCCACAGGGGTTGAGATCTTCATTCTTCCACCCATGTAATTTTATTGTCCTGGTAACAGCCCTGTAAAGTTCTTTTTAGTGAGAGGATGAGAACTTTCTAAACTTCCAGAATGTTCAGCTTTCCCAGTGAGATTCTTGGCAAATAGGATGTTTGTATCCCTTGACAAAATTCCCTTTACAGTTGAGGAACTGCAGTTTTCAGAAAAATCTGATTTTCCTTTTACTCCAGTGAGCTCCACTTCTGCGTTTTGTTCACCTCTGACAGTTATTCCAGATCAACTTTATTGTTTTCACTTCTAAAGCTTCACTGTTTCCATTTAACAGCACAATTTCATCCAAATGCTTCTGTTAGTTGGGTTTTTTTCTGCAGTAATGTTTTTTGTCTGAAGTAGTGTTTTCAATAAAATACATGTAATTAGAAATACATCATGTCCTTTCCTTGAGTGCAAACATCAATAAAAGGAACAAAGGGTGATAATTATTCTCCAATCTCCCTTTCTGTGGAGTGTCTTCTTGCTTTTGTTACCTGAATAGTCCTAGAGTTACTGGCAATGCTTTAAAACTGAAAATTCTGTTTTCCAAACTTAATTGCACTGTTTTTCTCCATATGTGCAGCATGGCAATTCATGGGTACAAAAGGCCTCTGGAAGAGAAAGATTTGTGGTCGCTGAATGAAGATGACACTTCAAAAACTATCGTGCAACAGCTGAGTAAAGAGTGGGACAGAGAAAAAGCAGAGTGCAAACAGTAAGTAGGTGAAAAAGTCTGCAAAGTTGAGAGCTTGGTCTGAGTCCTTTCAACACTCATAAGTTGCTCATCCATGAAAATGAGCCAACTAAAAATGCACCCACCACTTCAGCCTTCCTATTCTTCAGTCGTTAATAGTTTAACTTTCTTTTTTTAATATGGCTAGGCAGAGGCAAACAGGAGCCCTGTGGGGCTTGTGTGCCACCAGCACACTTTTTAGGTGCCTAAAATCTCCATGGGCAGGTGATGCAACTTCCCATGTGGAGAAGGGCTGAAGATGTGTGAGAAGAAGCTGTTGAGTTGGTTAGGTTGTAGAAAATGAACAATTTTTCACCACTGAGCTGGTAGTTGTCTAACTGCATAATTGCATCCCTCCCAGGTGTGTTGGAGCACAGCTTCTGGACACATAAACCAAAGAGAATTTCTCATCATCTTCAGCATGACTTTTTTGGCGTGGCAGTATTTTTAGCCTTAAGGCTCTCAGCAGTGAGCAAGTCTTCGCTTCCCGGTAGTAAAGATAAGAAACTCAGAACATGTGAAAGGCAGGAGGGGAAGAAACATCCTACTTTATTGCTGAGACCCTGCTGCTGTTGCCTAGAAATCTAGCAGCAAAATTGTGCTAGTATCTGATGGAAATGGGATGAGGGTCAGAACTTGCACACAGTTATACCCCTGCTTGGAGTGATTTCCTTTTTATTGCATGTTCTGTCCTAATCCAATCTTTAAAAATTATCCATTGTGCAACTCTATTTTCTTCTCTCACTGTTTGGTGTCCAAAATGTTTCCAAGCAAATAGGTGTGATAATAGTGTGTTTCAAATGAAAAATGTCAATAAGGAGGGGGCCTGTGCTTCCATTTCCTTTCATTGTGGAGATTTCTTCTCCACGTGGAAGCTTTCTTCTGTTCTCTTTTGTGCATGTCCTTGCCAAATTGTAAAGACACTATTATTTGATAATATTAGGAGAGAATTGTCATTTTCTTGGCAAGGCTAAATATGATGTGGAGAGTTCCATTTTGCAGCTAAAATTTGAAATCTTTCCAGCAGTTCACCCGCAGCTGTCCACTAATGCTCAGTGTGGATGTGTTATAGTTCTACTTCAGGGGGTTTTTTCATTGTCTTAATGTCTCTATTTTTATGGTGTCGAATAATGTGCATGGTCTGGGTTCTGGTCTTTTTGCACAGACATAAATCTTATTCCCTCAGGCTGTTTTATGGTAAGAGCGCAGCCATCGTGCAGGAGTGCATGCAGTCCAGGAAAACTTTTACTAGGAAAACAGAGACTGTGCCTGGAGTTTTCTCATGGGGTTCATTGCATTTTGGAAACTATTCATATAAACTGGGGCCAATTGGCAGTGAATTTAGCTATAAATTATGAGTCATATTTAGCTCAGGTAAAACTTTGTGGCAACTGTATTAATGATTCTAAGATGGGAAAAGAGCAAAAACAAAGCAAATTACTGCGCTCCAAATTGCTGTGCTCTATGGAACTCTGAAGGCTCTACTTATTCTTCAGTTATAAGTAGATATTCTCTACTACTTCCTGTCAAATAACATTAGTGGTAGTTGCTTGAGAGACATTGTAAATACGTTTTTTTCCTTTCAACTCTCATTAAATCTGCTCTGAGCAAGCTTTTATGACATTAAAATGCTGTGTCAATTTGTACACGTTGAAAGTGTGATGAAAAGTATTTGTGGTGCACATAGTAGTAATTTATTTTTAAAAACGTAATCAGTTGCAGCTCTTACGTAGCTAACGCTTTAAACTTTTGTGGTAATGATTGTCACATTTCTGTTGTTCCCAAACCTTTTTTGTATCACTGCTGTCTTGTGAGTTACTGTTAAATAATTGCTAAGAATTCTTTTGTTTCTTGTGAGTTACAGGAGAAACCAGCATGGATTTAAAATGTTACTATAGATAATAAAGCACACAAAGAGTATTTTTTCTTTCTTTTGCTCTCTTTGATTATATGGCTGAAGTTTCTACTCACTCTACTGATAAGTGCAGTTTCTTCTGAGAAAGTTAGAGCTATGCTGGATGGCGAAGAGAGAGCTGGAATGCATTTTCCCTCATTTTTAGCTAGCTTCTGATTTTAGAGACTGTCTTTATGAAGACATATTGAAGATGCAGGGCCGTATCAGCACCAAAACATATGTGCGTTTTCCCATGAGATAAATCAGTACCTATTATCTGCCCTGCTATAAATAATGGCAACAAGACACATGCTCTTTGCTTTGATTAAAAGCTGGGTGTGAGCAGTCCCACACACTGCTGAAAACCTGACCTCACCTAACTACAGGTAGTAAACACTAAAAGTGCTTTTTCTCCCTTTGGGACTCTTAGCTGCAAGAGAACCATTGCTTTGCTATAGCTCAGTGTAATAAACATTTTTAATAGCACAAAGTCAGGGGCAAGTAGTCTTGTTTCTTCAAGTCTTTCAATGAGTTTAACAGTCTGGTTGCCAGAAAAACAAGGCTTTTCTCATAAACTCTCCAGGTTTGATCTGGAAGACAAAGACAACACTGTTTGTTCTTGTCTGGGGGGGAAAAAAATAAATTGACTGGTTTAGGTTCTCCCCCTGACCTCTAGCTTTATTGCAAAGATGTTGGGATTTGCAAATGGCTTTTTCTGAAAGGATGTGGACAAGTTTATACATGTGGACTGTTAGCCTCAGTGATCACAGTGAATGCTCTCAGGCTGTTGGAATTATTGGACTCTGCGGCTAGCCAGCTCCAAAAAATCTGCACAGTCTTTATAAAAAAATCATAAATTCAACCTCACTTGGTAGTACTTACAAGTTATTTTTCAAATGCCTTGTGGTAAATATTCACTGTTTTTAGGGTATATTTTCCATCTGTTTTTTTCTTGTAGAGCTTATGTGCTCCAGATTAATTTCATTCTCCCTGTTCCACCTGGACTTAACTTTCCTGTCTGACATTCAGGAAATTTTTCACTAGTCCCATAGCCCCCAGGAAACAACATCAACTTGATATTTTCTGGTAGAAGAGTTGCCAGGCTGATGTTTGAGAGCAATTCACGGAGGAAATAATTTCCCAGAGCATACCCTTTGTTGATGGGCAACAGAAGTCAGGCACCTAAACCCCAAATGGGCTTCTACAAAACCTGCCTGGAGCCCTCAAGAGAAGTTTGGGCATGTTGGACCCATTTTTCATCAGTCGGTCTAAAAGAGCACTCGTGGAAGAATCACTTTTGTTAGCTTATTTGGCAGGGGGAGAGCGGCAAAAAGTACAAAAGGAATCCTAGAATCCTGGAATCATTAAGGTTGGGAAAAACCCCGACAATTATTGACTCCAATGGTTAACAAAATGGTTGCAGATAAACAGGGTTTAAATGCCTCAATTGTCAAGTGAGTAAAATTTAGGTACTTAAACCCAATGTTTCTCTCCTGGAAGAATCTGAACAGCTGTGGTCTGGATCTTGGGGATGGCCCAGTTTTGAAGGTGCTGTGGTTTCTACTCAATTTCAAGTTTCCAGAAATGCAAAACTTTGTATTTTGAGAGTACTGGGCCTGCTGCAAGGGCTGTAGCCCCAGGGGGATTAATTCTGCTTCTCTGGAAGCAGTTGCGTGATTGATAAGGGTACAGGCCTAGCACAACTACTGATTGAACAAGAACACAGGCCCAGAAGGAGTAGGTGAGGGTGCCTTGTGTGGGAGGTCCATAGCACTTCTTTGAGGATTCCTATACAAGAAATTGGAGATCCAAAGTCAATTCTGGCCTCCAAGGAAGTCCAGCCTTCCTCTCCTCCTCCTTTGGGCCTTGTTCTCATGTCATGGTGATTGATTTTGTGGCCTATGGGATTAGTACCCCCTAAGTACTGCAGAAAAAAAAGAAAATAAAACAAGACTCAATTGCACAAGAGTAGCTGATCCTGAGCACACCTTGATGGTGTTGCAAGTGTTGCTGTTGGTCAGTAGCAGAGCAGAGGAGGGTGCAGAATTTGGGGAGTTCCCACAGTGCTGTTCACACGGGACAGTGCCATTCTCATTGTCAGTTGTCTCCTGTCATTTGTTTTGTTTCCCTAGGAAAGAGGATGTGTCCTACATGGGGAAATCAACCCATGTACAGAATCATGCTGGTGGCAGCCCAGAGGAAGCAGAAGTCCTGATTAGAGACAAAAGGCACAATAGGAAACCTTCCTTTCTCAAGGCTTTGTTGCGGACCTTCGGGCCATACTTCTTAATTGGCTCCTTCTTCAAGTTGATACAAGACCTGCTCTCTTTTGTCAACCCTCAGCTATTAAGGTCAGTTTACTCTGTGAGTAGTTTCTATGTGTGATCCCTGTGGTTGCTTGGCTTTGGCACAGGGCAATTGTTTTTGAAATAAAGAGTTAGTTTCCCTCACAGTGCCACATGTGTATGCTCCCTCACCTTCCCCCTGCAATGCCATGAGACATGAATTCTTTGTTGTGGACTCAGCTGTAAATTGGACAAGTTCACTGAAATGTTCCATCTGTAAATCTCCCATTGCTGTGGACAGCTTTGACTTACAAATTACATGTTGCTCTCTGATTCAATCCAAAGCAATGTCTCCCCATTTCTAAAGGATTAGCTGTGAAATCAAAGTGAAGCATTGCTGGCTGGATCCAGTGGTCTCTGAATATCTGATATCCTCATATGTGGATGGTGGTTGCAGCTGTGATGTGACTTTATGTGCAGATGTTGTCTGATGCTCCAGTATGTGGTGCTCTGGCCAGACTGCTGTCACCTGGGAAAGGTTTTGGGTCGTTTAGATGAGTTCATGTGCTCTTAGTTGTGTTCAGCAATGAGAATGTGAGAGGCACAGTTGCAGTGAATTTCCATGTGAAAGAAAATTATAGTTATATTAAAAAAAAAAAAAAAAACAAACAGAGGAAGAGGTTATGAGAGAAGTGGTCTGTTCTCAAATTCTCTTTGTATGAGGAACACCTCTACCTTCCATCTCCAGGGGGGCCAGTTGCTCAGCCTGATCCATAAAGGAATTTGCACAATCCCCGCATTTTTTTCTTTATTAGTATTTTTCTTAAAGTGAGGAATTCAGCAGAAAATCATTAGCTAGAAAGAAAGCAATAGTGGAATTACCAGCATTTCTACCTAACAATTATTAATAGAAAAGCACAAAGTCCTATTAATGCATGAGGGAGGAATGGAACTTGGGTGGAGGTCACAGGTGGATGTTGGGAGAGGGAGAGGAGAAGGCTCTGCTCCTATTTGAGTATCTCTTAAAAATAACCCGTGTTCTGAGATCGTGTTATTCTGTGGGTGGTTTGTGATATACCCAGAAATTTGCTAAAAAGAGGGTCTGACAAGTATGGTGACATTTAATAGCTGACAGTCTGTCTTCTCCTGCTGAAGAGGAGGCTGCTGGCTCCTCCTGAGAGCACATTAAGTGGAATGTATTCTGGGAATTTCTCAAATTTGCATGAATTCCTGAATACGTTTCAGTGATATCTCAAGGCATATTATGGTGAATTCCTTCTTAAGTCTAAATTCCTGCAGTCTGGGAAAATGCCCTTCTGATAGTAAGGGAAGATGAAAAAGCCATGGCTGTCTGGCAGACTGCATGTAAGATAGTTTCATGTTTCTAAAAAGATTGGTGAATCCCTGGGACTACCCAGAAGAGATTTTCCCTGAAGCTGTTCCCTTTTGCAGAATGAATGAATGGAGCAGTGCAGAAATAAGATTTCTCTGGACTGAAAAAAGAAAGATGTAGCAACGTCATGCTTCTACTACAAAGCTTTGGTTGCCTGATTTTTAGGTTCCAGGTCCATTTTTCTCCTGCTGATTATTTGAACCATGGAGCAAAATCTCTTTTTCTCCTATATTTTGACAGTTCGGTATTCTGATCAGTAGACTGAAATCACAAACATGGTTTTTGAGAGCACTGGACATTGCCATGTGTCACTCTGCTTGTTTGCTGTGTGTCAGTGTGCAATGAGAGCTGGAAGGAGTAAAAAAGGACTTACCAATAAAAGCTGCTATAGCCATCTTAATGGTACCATTTTACAAAAAAAATGTAGGAGTGAAGGACTCTTTATGCATCCATCCAGGAGCATGTCTTTTAATTTAGCACTTTTTTTTTTTGTGGGAAAACACCCCAGGCAGAAGCACTCAGGCTGCTTGAAGAAGATTTGGGTAAGAAGCTGGTTTTGCCTGCCCTGCTGCACTGCCTTATTCTGTCCTATCATTCACCTCTTGCCCTGGGGGCCTCCCTAACAGAGCTCAGACAGTGCACTGTGTGTTTAAACCCTGAATCTCAGGGGAAACCAAGAGTTTCTCTTCATATTTCATTTTCAGGCTCATTTACAAATGGACTTTGTCACTGGCAGAGCTGCAGGTTTTGCTGTTGGATCTTTGCAATGTTGTTTGACTGAAACCATAACTCAGCCTATGTCCTGGAGAGCTGTTTGCTTTTTGTGGTTAGGGAGAGGATGTGGCAGGATGCTGTAGTTGGGAGAAGCTGTGTTATGTCCCATTAAATTTGATGCATGCTTTTTAAATTTTTGTTTCTTTTTCCTTTTCCTTCCCTACCCTGCTGACAAACAGTGTATTAATCGGCTTCATTAAGAACAAAGATGCCCCAGCCTGGTGGGGGTTTTTGATTGCAGCTCTGATGTTTATCTGCGCTGTGCTGCAGACACTCGTCCTTCACCAGCACTTCCAGTACTGCATTGTTACTGGGATGAGGCTGAGGACTGGCATCATTGGGGTGATATACCGAAAGGTAAGGCTGGAAGCATTTTGTGGGCTAGAATACTAGCCAGGCGAGTGTGCTCAATTCTCACATATTTAGGAAAGGTTAGGCATGTTGGAGAGGAGTAGCCTCCTGGAATATAAAAGATTGGGGGTTTGGTGAGTTTTTAGGAGTACCTCTTTAATACTTTACAGAATTTTCCAGTGAGCAGTAGTGTCATATGGGTGTTCTGGTAGGTTATTAGACATACCAATACCAGTTTGCTTTAAATGCAGGAAGAGGAGAGACTTAGATTAGATGTAAGGAAGAAATTCTTCCATGTGAGGGTGGGGAGGATCTGGCACAGGGTGCCCAGAGAAGCTGTGGCTACCCCATTCCTGTAAGTGTCTAAGGCCAGGTTGGATGGGGCTTGGAGCAACCTGGGATAGTGGAAGTTGTCCCTGCCCATTGAAGAGGGGTTGGAACTTTAAATTTCCTTTCCACCCAAACCATTGCACAGTTTGGAAGAGGGATCTAGGAGAAGAACATGTTTATGCTATGAGTCGATCAGACCCAATGAGATTTTCTTCAGATTGCTATGCACTGCTTGAGCTGGAGATGCTCATAAGCAAAACCATTTCATGAGCTCTTGTTCCTTGGAGATCAGGAATGGATATAGGTGAATTATTTTATTCTTTTGGGAGAAGCACATTATTCTTGGACAGTGTCATTTTGCTAATAATTGAGTATTTGTTCTCCATGTGTATCCAGATTGTGAATGCATTGACACTCTCTCCCTTGTCAGTCCTTAGTGATCACAAACTCAGCAAAGCGCTCATCTACTGTTGGAGAAATTGTCAACCTCATGTCAGTGGATGCCCAACGTTTCATGGACCTGATGACTTTCCTGAACATGTTGTGGTCTGCACCACTCCAGATATTTCTAGCTTTGTATTTCCTCTGGCAGGTACAGACATTGTCACAATTAATCTAGTTAATGTTCAGGGGTTTTTTTTTCCTTTTTTTTTTTTTTTTTGTCACTTTGAACTGCCACTGTGTTTTTACCAACTTAAAGTGTTCTGTCCTGTAGTAAAAGGGTGCTGCACAGCCTCACTTAATGTCTTAATTACTTTGTTCCACTGATAGGCCAGATGGGCATTTGAAACAGAATATTTCCTTTGTCTTTCCCCCTTCCTTACTCGAGTCTGATGGGCTCAGTCTTGGACTCTTGTTCCCAGTAGTTGATACAAATGAGAGCTTGAGGGTAGTGGTTTAGAGACCAAACCAAACAAAAACCTGGGCGTAGGAAATATCGTGTGTAGAGATTATATCCTGCTACATAAAGAAGTTTTGTGCAAGTCAATGTGAGACAAATCTCACCTGGAAAAAATGTGATTTTTCATTTGCTATATTGTGACATTGTTTCAGGTTTATTCCAGGTTCAGTTTGAGCGCTGGCTTTCAGATTTGTTTCTGTGCAATTAATGTCCTTTACTGCGTAAAACGGTAGCATCAATTTAACCATATTGATTTCAACTCAAAAGCCATTAAATTGCAGCAGCTCTGAATTACTGCTCTGCTGGAAGCTGAGCTCTGGTTACCAGCAGTTTGTATGCTTGTAGTCACACTGAGGTACTGGGTTAATTCCATAATTACAGTTCCCTTGGTCAGAGAAAAATCCAGAGAAAAGTTCCTATCACCGATACAATAACAACAACAATAATAGTTATTATTGTTATTATTATCATTATTATTCAAAGTGGTCCCTTATTTTCCTGTCTCCTCTTCACAGTTGCTCTGTGGAATCTCAACACTTCACTGGGATAAGTTCAACTTGTCAACATTGATTTCTGTTTCTATCACTTATTGTTGTTTTAGTCCTGACTGTAGGGAACGCTTGGGTACAACAACTTACTCTTTCTTTTTAAATCAAGGCTTTAGGGCCTTCTGTGCTGGCTGGAGTTGCTGTGATGGTCTTACTTATCCCATTTAACTCAGCAATAGCAATAAAAACCAGAGCATTCCAGGTAAGGTGGCAGCAGAAAAGGTAATGTTACATGAGTTGGCAGCTGTGCTATGAGAAATGAAGACCTCTGGAGTTGTTAATAAGATGCCATTTGCAACAATTTACTTATGAGTAAGAATGTACTGATATATTAATAACTGTATCATCTTAGATAATTTTTCCATAGTGAATTGAATGCAATTTAAGGGAAAAAAGCCTTCTGTCATTGAGCCAGTGGCTTCTTCATACCTCTGGAGCAAGCAGCTTTTGGGATTAGCAAGAGGTTTCTTTGCCTCCATATCCCTTCACCTGGTATCTTCCTCTAGGACTATCAAGAGAAAGGCAAATAAATGCTGTTCTTTAAGCTGCAAATGAATGTTTTCAGAGGTGGCAGCTAAAACCTGACAGTTTGAGTTTTATGCTAAAAACCAGTGTTGATGTTCACTGCTACTTAGCTGGGCCAAATTTCATTTATTATCTTAAGGGAAAATGATCCTTTATTCCTTTCTTTGTAGTCTAGTTCTCTCTAGTTATGGAAAGCTGAAAAAATACCAATATAACAGTGCCCTTTGGCTTTGTGCTAGAAAAAAATCCAACAATTGGCTTCTCCTGTGCAACCTATCAGACTGTTTGGAAGATTAAAATAGAAATTAAAAGTCAATCTGTTGGTGTAAAAAAGGTAAGAGTTGGATATAAATTAGGACTTTTAAGCACAGCCTTAGTAACAGTGATATTATTATATGCCTTAAAAAGACATACAGGCATCTCTTGGATGCTGACATGTTAGTAGTAACATTCCTTTTCTCCCTTGCCCATTATAAGATGCAT
This sequence comes from Melozone crissalis, assembly GCF_028551555.1. Classification (NCBI taxonomy): domain Eukaryota; kingdom Metazoa; phylum Chordata; class Aves; order Passeriformes; family Passerellidae; genus Melozone; species Melozone crissalis. The sequence continues at coordinate 3,175,348 of NW_026535804.1, read as the reverse complement.
AACTTGCTGTGCATATGTGTGTGAATTTTGTCTATAAATTTGAGCAGGGATGTTTTTATTTTAATAACTGAATTAAAGACTGTATTTTAACACATAGGGGGAAAAAAACCCCTAGAAGTAGCCACAGTTTTCAAGGGATAAGAAATAAAATGTGCAAACAAGGAAGAAAAAAATCTGAAGAAATCAAAGGAAATGATAATGTAGTATTTTTGTGAAGTGGCTGAATCTTTCTTCAGGATGGTTTAAAAATGTAGCTCTTAAGAGTTAAAATGAGTGGAAGGCTTTTGTACTCTGCTTTCCAGGCATTTCCTTTGATTTCTCATGTCTCTGGAGGTAGACTAACTTGCACAATAAGCTCATAACAGTCTGCCTTTCTGTAATTACCTTTTGCATCCTCTTCAGAAGTAGCCTGAGGGCCGTGACAGCTGTGAGACACATGTTAAAAACTCTCCTGTAGTCCTGACTGTGACTCTGTCTCCTGTGTTTACCAATAACCCAGGTGGAACAAATGCGATACAAAGACTCCCGCATTAAATTAATGAATGAGATCCTGGGTGGCATCAAGGTGCTGAAGCTCTATGCTTGGGAACCATCCTTTTCAGAAAAGGTCCTGGAGATACGGAAGAGTGAGCTGAAAGTTTTGAAAAAATCTGCCTACCTCAACTCTTTGTCCACCTTTGCCTGGATCAGCGCACCCTTCCTGGTAAATTAAATTTTCATGGCTCTCTAAGCTGTACAAGTATACCCTTGAAGGATAAGCCTGAGGCTTTCTGCTTGCTAATATACATAGAAATAAAATGTAAAGTTTTTGAAGAAATTATTCACATGCTTTGATACAGAGTTCCCTGTTCTCAAAAGCCCTTTTGTTAATCAGTATTAAAGTATTTTGTGATAAAGCCTGCCAGTGAAAGCTGGGAATAGCTGTCACAGGAGAATTTCCAACCACTTCAAAGTATTTCCCATAACAAATTAAAATTGGAATTTGAAACCTCAGAGAGATCCATGAAAAGCAAAATAAAAGAAACTTTAATTGAGTCAGTCAGGACAACGTCTGTCTTTAGCTCTCATTTCTACCTTCATGTTGCAGTGCTCTGCTTGTTTTAGTGAGAGAGCGAGTTGTTAAATTATTCTACAGCTCAAAAAAGATTTAATGTGAAAACTGAAGCCCAAATGATAATGTTACCAACTCTGAAAAGCTGAAAAGCATTTTCCTCAATTTCATCTTTTCCTCTGTTTTCTACTTCAGTGGACTGTGATCTCTTTTGCAGAAAGGGTTTTGGTGAATAAAACCATTCAGATAAGTCCGTGGTCAAAACTATTCCCAGCCAATTTTTCTCGAGATCTAAGGCCCAGCCCTGCAGGAATGATCTGATCAGCCTGGAGATTCTGCCCCTTTTGCAGTTCCTTAAAGTCATTGCACTTCCTTCAGTGCACATTCCTCTTCCTGCTCATTGTGAGTTTGCTGCACAGGATGATCCTTCCACGGTGGACGGCCCCTGTTATACAGCAAGCCAGCAAATAACTTGGATTTCACTTCATTTTCTACTGATTAGTGAATCTCGTTTGCTTAGCCTGCAGTTTACAATGGGGAAATTTGCTTGGGTGGAGCTGGAAGAAACCACAACCCGATAGAAGCTTTTCCTTGTTATTTACCCGAGTCCTGTAGTTCACCTCTTGAAACTCAACTGAATGTAGCCACTAGAAACCTGACAGGTCTTTTATTTTGTGTGCCCTTTTTCTGTACCTACTTGTCCATAGAACTTAACATTTTTAAAGCATGTTGAAAAGGTCAGAAACACAGAATTTTCCCAGTTCTGTGGTTGGTACTTTTATTTCCAAGATGCCTATCAGGATTGAGTACTTTTAAAATGTCAGAATATACCAGGCATCTTGCAGTAAACTGCCTTTCTGGCTTTCAGGTAGCACTGACAACATTTGCTGTGTATGTCTCTGTGGATGAGAAGAACATCCTGGATGCAGAAAAGGCTTTTGTCTCTCTGTCCTTATTCAATATCTTGAAGTTTCCCCTCAGTATGCTTCCACAAGTCATTAGCAACATTGCACAGGTAAGGAGGGCCTGCAGCACAGGTTGTTCTGAAAAATTTCAACTGAAAGAACATGAAAAATTTCAACTGAAAGAACATATCCTTGATTTCTGGAATGCAGAGATCCCTTGCATCTGCCTGTTTTAGCTGCTTTTCCTTTTAATATCCTTTCCTGCTCTCCTGCATTGGAAAGCCTGACATCTTCTGAGTGAGCCTGTGTGAATTTTGCTTTGCTCAGATAAACTCAGCTTGGTGTGAGAAATTTCACAGTTAAAAGCTTGACTCTCAGCATAAGACTCATTGCAGGGGAGGAATGACTCACTGTTCAGGAAGCCCATGGGGGGAAGCTCAAGGCACTGTGCATGCATTCTTTTTCAGTAGTAAGAGCGTTAAGTCCTCATTAAAAGAATGATGAAATAATGCCACATTCTTTTCCTAGACAAGTGTTTCCCTGAAGAGAATTCAGCAGTTCCTGAGTCATGATGAACTTAATCCAAATTGTGTGGAAAAAAAAGTGATTGCACCAGGTAAAGATGTTGATATTTTTCTTAACTATGCAAATGCAGCAGACTTATCTCTCTTGGACTGGTTGAGCTAGGAAAAAAGCCAAAAAGAAAATAACAATGTTAATCTTGAGTTTAAAAAAAGGGAAGAAGCTGCTGCTCTGAAAGTGCTTGGTGTTCAGGCTGTGTGGAAATCAGAAAAGTTCCTGGCCGTATTTCTGAGCTGGTTGGGCCTGAGTTTGCATCTGCAATGTACCGGATGGTAACAGCACTGAATATGGAATGCATCTGCTGACTATGGACAGCAAGACTTGTTCAAACCTTTCACAATGCACAAATGCTCAAGAACTTTGTGAACAGTTTTGATTACTTCTGTTCAAAACAGAAGTAGCCCTAAACAGTTGAGCAAGCCAGGTGTGGCAAGCAAAAAGCTGCAGAGTGTCAAAGTTAATCTGATAAATCAAAGTAAACATCATGCAGTGATCTCCTACTGATTTGAAAAGAGTTTCTGAAGCAAAGTTGTGGTGATGCTGAACAGCACATGCTGGGAGCAGCCCCACCAGGGCAGGGTGAAGCAGGGCATCTTTTCAGCTCCCTAGATCTGTCAGGTCACAGCCTAGAGCTGAAGTGACAGTCAGTTGTTTTCACTCTGAAGAAGCCTGTGCTTCCCATGTTCATGACCTGTGCTTCCCATGCCAGCAGAAAAGGGAAGTGCAGCGTGTGTAAATAAAGATCCCTCTGCCAGCCGGTTCTCAGTTGTGCTGTTATGAGTAACACATCTCCTGCCTCTCTTGTTGTTGTGTTTTTGCCACACAGGGAATGCCATCAGTGTAAGAAATGCGACATTCAGCTGGGGAAAGGAGCTTAAGCCAACGCTGAAAGAGTAAGATTTCTTTGTGCAGTTGCAATACAATATCTACCTGGTCTCTGGCTCTTGGGAGGCCTGTTTGAAAGGTGTCTGCTAAAAACTATGCATCACATGTCAGCATTTCTTCGCCTTTAAAACATGGAGCTCGTGCCTCATGGTCTTTAAGCTTTACAGAACAGGGCTTTAAGGCTTTAACTTCACAGGAACCAGCATAAAATAGTTACCTATTGAAAGAAAGGCTCCATAAATTCCTTAAATAGGCATTTTTTAACTGAAGCATTGTATAAATTAGATTGATCTGATGGATTTTGAGGGCAGTTAGGATGTCTGTGTTGGGACCTAGGTGTCCCAGCAGTGGTCTGTTACTTGAAGAGGCTTGTGGCAGATTCATCTCTGTGGCAGTGGAAAGGCCATCTTTAGACTGTGGGGGCGAATGTTTTGCACATTTGCCTCCTTGAATGAACAGAAACAAAATTTGCCTGGAAGCATATATACCTTCTGTTATGCATCAGGATATATGTAAATAGAAGTTTGGCTGGATTTCACTAGTGAAAAGCACTTTGGCTGCAAAGAGACTGTGTCTCTTTGTCAGTCATTTTTGTATCAGTTCACCTTCAGGGCTTAAAGTAGTACCTTTGAGAACACAGTGGGGAAAACAGTAAAAGATTTTAATTGGGAAAGTCCTGTTTTTCTTGGGTCATCGTGAATCCTATTTACCAGCACAGGAAATACAGTTCTGAAGTGGTTTGAACATTTTTAGATGGGACATATTCTCTCACTACTTTTATACATTTGCTTTTGGTTTTAAAATCAAACCCCAAAATACTTCTGGAAGATTGTCTGTTTTCAAAATGCTTATTAACTTTATTTGACTTGCTGATGGATTGATACAACACAGCAAAGAGTCTTAGAAGGCTTGCTAACAATCCTACTGCTTTAGCAACCAGCAAGATATATTATGCTGGGTTTTCATTTGCTCCTCAAGTTATGGTTACAGTTGATTGTGTGCAAGAAAGGGAGGAGAAAACCAGTGACCAAACTTTGCTTATTATATCCAGTCAGGCTGTGACTGTGTATTTCAGCCCTGGTTTAAAGACCGCTGATGTCTTTAGTAAGCTAATGTTCAATTAATTTCAAGCTTATTTCCTCCACAGTATAAATATGTTGATCCCCAGTGGTTCTTTGGTTGCCATTGTTGGCCATGTTGGCTGTGGGAAGTCTTCTCTGGTGTCTGCTCTCCTGGGTGAGATGGAAAAGCTGGAAGGAGATGTGGCTGTGAAGGTTGGTGGTTTTTTATGAAACCATTTAATGATGGTAGGGAAATGTGCTGCTTATGCCTGCCCTTGCCTAGAATGCACCTCAGGCTCCAGAGGGAATTCTCGTTGCTCCTCTGGCAGCTTGTCTGCATTTTTGAGTTTTGCCCAGTTTTATATGAAGTTAGTTTCCTGATTTGATCAATGATACATGAGCAGTTAGCACACATATACATATAATGTGAATGTATAGAAACCATATACATGCTGAAGGTCTTCCTCAGAGTATGAATTCATGCTTGTTATGAGTCAGAGATTTCTCTTTCCTTTTTCTAGGGTTCTGTTGCTTATGTGCCTCAACAAGCCTGGATCCAGAATGCCACGCTGAAAGATAACATTTTGTTTGGCCAAGCTCCTAATGAGGAAAAATACCAAGATGCCCTGGAGGCCTGCGCTTTAAAAACTGATCTAGAAGTGCTGCCAGGAGGAGATCAAACTGAGATAGGAGAGAAGGTAAATTTTTTTAGGTAGATTTTTTTTTTTCAAGTCAGACCTGCCTGGTGATTCCTGCTCTAGCTAGGGAGAGAACACTGTAAAATCAGCACCTCGTTTGATTTGATCTTCATGATGGCATCCCTGCTACAATCAACACCAAAACATGCAGCGCAGTTGTCCGGAAAGCACTTAACTTGAACGTTGTCTTAATTTCAGGCTTGTGTGTGAATTGTGGTGCAGAATTACACGTGCAGCCCTGGAAGACCAGAGTGCCCTCTGCTTGTCATGAATTGTAAAGGTGCATCTGTCCAGAATCACTAAAGGCCTTCCTTTTCCTGTAGGGATTGAAAGGGAGGGAACAGATGGTTTTGCTTCAAGTGAAAAAAAATTTGATCATCCCTTAACACATTTTAATGAGAAACACTTACATCTGTGTTTACCAACAAAGATATTATTTTTTCATAGGCTACTGAGTCTGAGCTAGATTACGTGAAATGGTGTGGAGATGGGGATTTCTGTATAAAAGGAAATATGTGGAAGATGTTCCAGGTGCCACAGCCCTGCTTTGAAATTTGCATTTTACATCCTGGTTGACAGTTTCGCTTTTTATTGTTTTGTTTTAACAGCTCCCTTTAGGAGCTTATTAAAAAGAGACTTACTGCATCTCCAGTTTGCTGGGTGAGTGGAAAGTTTGGCAATTAGCAGGCAGATCTAGAGGCATTCTGTGCCTGTCTCTGGGTGGGTTGTTTTCTTCAGTGTTTCATGTTTCAGTTTAGCACCCAAGCGCTGGGCTGGGTGAGAACCATGAGCAGTCAGAGCTTTTGTGTGACAGGTTTGTTCTCTCCTGTCTCCCTCCAGGGCATCAACCTGTCGGGGGGGCAGCGGCAGCGAGTGAGCCTGGCCCGTGCCGTGTACAGCAGCTCGGACATTTTCCTGCTGGACGATCCCCTGTCTGCCGTGGACTCGCACGTGGCCAAGCACATCTTCGACAAAGTCATTGGCCCGGATGGGATCCTGAAGGGAAAGGTAAACTGGGCTTTAGATCCTCTTAAAAGCACAGGCAAACTCAGGAGCACAGAAGCTGTTTCACCACGCAGGCCTGAGTGACAGCTCCTTCCTGAGATTCTGTGTGTAGCTGGCGAGGCCTGTACCTCTCCTCACAGCCCGGGCTGTGGCGGAGCGCTGCTCACACACGTCCAGAACACTGTGCTCTGGTCAGAACGTGTGCAGGCAGAAACCTGCCCTGCCTTTTAAAAATCCTTTCTCTATGAGATCTCCATAAAACAAGGCATGTGCTGGAACGTGCACAGGCTAGTAGTGTTAATTGTTGTTTCTTGAGGGCAGTGCAGCCAGGAAGCTGCACCAAATATGGATGTTACAGAGGATTTTGGCAACAACAACCCAAACTGCAGTGGTTTTGCTGCACCTTCCACTCCTGCTGCCATCTTCTCAGATCATCTTGAAGCTCAAAAGGGAAGGGCTGCAAAGAAAATCATCATAAGGGAGGGAGGGAATGATAATTAGTGTGTTTACTTTCCTCTCTGTTTTTGTCAGCAGTAGGAGCAAAGCGACTTCATTTACATCAGGTCAAGCTAATTTGCCTAATGTGGACAGTGTTATTTCACTGTGCATTTCACCTTGACACAATAATTCATTCCCTGTCCCAAAAATGTATTTGGCTTGCTGAGTACTGTCAGTCCCCACAGTGCAAATGAAGGATATGTGGTTATTTTTCCTTTTCCCTATCCAGACCCGAATCCTGGTAACCCACGGCATTAGCTTCCTACCTCAGGTAGACCGTATATTTGTCCTGGTAGATGGCAAAATCTCTGAAATGGGATCTTACCAAGAGCTTCTGAAACAAAACAAGGCCTTTGCAGAATTCCTCCGGAATTATGCACTGGATGAAGACATTGAAGAGGATGAACCAACAAGTACAGTATTATTTTTTCTTAAAACATGTCTTCTGTCAACAAGATTACAGATACTTTCTCTGTGTAGTGTCCCCTGGTTCTTCATGGCATTTGCCTTTCTGCACTACTGTGAAAATTATTGTCTGTGGCCAGGTCTGTACAACTGAGAAATCTTTTCACTAATTTGTTTCAAAATTTTGTGTGTTTTGTCCTAGAAGAAAGCAATCTTGTCTTAGAAATTATTTTAAACTTGGGAATTTATTTTACAATTAGAAAGGTCAAGCTCAGCAAGAAGACAAAATAGCCAAGAATAAACTGGGCTTGGTATGAAAGGGGCTACCCAGAGTCTGGTGTGTTTTTTGTTTATATGTGATTGTGGTATTTTTCATGTAGCAAAGTCCAAATGAAATTTTAATCTTGGGTTGCTTTTCAGCTTGGTTTGATTCTGATAAAATGGTGCAAGATAAAAGCATTCTGGTGGATGTTTCCCCTGTGTGATAGTGTTCCCATGCCTGTGCACTGCTGCTCTCCAGCCTGGCAGAGGAGCATGCATGGCACCTTCCAGCCACAGCAGAGGCTTGCAGGGCTCCTGATGTGACTCCCCCAGCCCAGGCTCATCTCTAGAATGTGCCAAATTAGTGAATTTAGCTAGAACCAACTCTTAACACAGGCAATAGCCTGGCATTCTGATTGGTTAAAGGGATGTGATACAAGTGCATTTGGCAGTCAACCTACGTCACAAGATCTTTGCAATTTCATTAGAAGTGATGCACAGAAGGGATATACACAAAGCTAGGGGGGAGCTTATGCATGATGATTTTCCTGGGGGAGCGGGGGTGGGTTTGTTTTCATGGCTCTTCCTTTTTATAGCCACCTTTCTCTGTGCTTTCCTATGACAGAAAATTGAGGTGTGATCTTGTCTTGCAGTGCTGGAGGAGGAAGAAGTGCTGCTGGCTGAAGACACCCTGAGCATCCACACAGACCTGGTTGATAATGAGCCCGTGACAAACGAGGTCCGCAAACAGTTTCTTAGGTAAACATGAGGTCCTTGCTATTCTAGTCTGTGTCTGGGGTAAAAAACATCTTTCAGATGTCAGTCACATTCTGCTTCTCCACCTGGGCTTCAGTTTCCTCAGTTTCCTCTCATAAATAAATTGGTTTAGTATCCTTTTAAAAATAAATGTGAACACTCAAGATCAAACATCTATTCCTTCTGTATTTTTTTCAGTCTGAACTGAACTAATTTCTAAAAGCAGCTCTCTGGTTCTCAGATAACACCACTGTGTGTATTTACCCACACTATGGTGAACTGCTGCCAGATGTATGAAAAACAAACTCCTTGCATTGCACCTTTCCGTTGGGAGCCTTGGAAATCTTTGAAGGTTTTTATAATCATACCCATAGATGCTGTCCAGCTACTGCTGATAGGAAAACAGAGAAGCTCAGGGTTTAGTTTGAAATGTCTGCCTTGTCATGAAGCCTCTAAAGGCCTTTCCTAAAGAGCTCAGGCTATGCCACAGCCTTTCTTAGATCCTGTATTTCTGGCATCCCTGAACATGCAGAGAGGTGGAAGAAGCATCCACAGCTATGAGTGAGGCTGGTATGGGAACTTAGTGGGAGAGCTGGGAATAAATCCAATTCACTACATCCCAGCCTTGCCTTAGCACTGCCACAATATGCCCTTTTTCTCCTAATGACTCTTCTGTTTTAACTAGGCAACTTAGTGTAGTGTCTTCTGAGGGAGGAGAATGTCCCAACAAAATGTCAACGAAACGAAGAGTCTGTGAGAAGAAGCCAGCAGAGCCTCCTCTTCCAAGAAAAAGTGCTAACGAGAAACTTATTCAGGCTGAAACCACTGAAACAGGCACGGTATGGTTTGATTCCCCCCTCCCCTTTTCTGCCTTTTTTTTTTTGTTTGAAAAAAAAATCCCCTTTATTTTAACATTAGATCCAGTTCTGTTAAATATGTGCATAAATCACAGCTGCAGGCTTTAGGCATTAATCTGGTGACCACTGACTGATCATTCAGATTAGGGATTTTGGCAGAGATTTTGGCACCCAGGTAGCCCTATATACTTAGGAAAACAAAAAAAAAGGAAAAAATAATCTCTTCCAGTTCCTTCCACAGTCCCCCAATACTGCAGAGCCCTGCATTCCATCAGCCCTGCCTTTGTCTCGCAGAGCTTTCAGCACTGTTGGTTTTGAAACTGTTTGGCTGCTGCTGAGTCCAGCTGCAGCACTGGGTTACACGAACCAGCTGCCTCTGGGTGCCAGTGAGGCTGTTCTGCCTAAATACTTGCCAACCTCAGTACAGAGCACTTTGTGCTTGTAGGTACAAAGAGGCTGTATTCCTCCTGAGTAGGGCCAGGGAGAGAAATAGGAACAAGAAAAAAGAGAATATGGGACCACAAAAGTCAAAGAAAGGAACAGAGAGGAGCTGCAGATAGAAGAGGAGCAAGGAGGTTTGATAAAGAAAAAGCCCCTTCCTTCCACTTGAGAAGGCTCAGTGTGTCCTGTTTAGTCTGATGTACATGATCCATGACACAGACCTGCTTTTTCTGTAGATTATTTTAGCCTTCAAAGTCACTAATCAACAGCACTTGTTCTTTTAATTATTCCTCCTTATGCTTTTTACTAAGCACTGAGTTTTGTCCCGAGTCTCTGTCTCTTTTTGCTTCTCTGCCTTTTTGCACAACCTCAGAGATAGCACCTTTACTTCTTGCTGTTTATGTTCTTGTTGGGTTGCATTAGCATTTGGTACCTCATTTAAGTTGCTGTGAAGACACAGAGTGGAGGCATGTTCAACACTTTTGCTTAAATAGGCCATTTAAAGTTGTCTTGAGTACGATACTCCTGCCAAGTTGCTTCCACTTCCTGAAAATCTTGGCTCCTATTCTTATTACCCATCTTTTGCTGCTATTTGATCTGGCTTCTTTCTTTCCTTTTTTGTTTTTTCTTCCCCCTCTGGCATAGTCTTAAAAACTAAAACCCCACAAAAGTAATGAAATACCAATCCTCAACATGGAGGAGAAGAGTGTTTCAGAGAGGTTTCTGACTTGTTTTGAAAGCCATCATCCTGACATGGAGCTCAGGCAGATGAACCTTTCTCTGTGGTGTTTAGGAGTTCAGGCAGTTTTGAGTTAGGCTGGTGTCAGAGTGTGTTAAAGTTTTGTCAGCAGTTCCTCTCACAAAGAATGTTTCTATCTCGTAATTCTCTTTAAACTCCTTCTTGTGTGGGTTGTGTAAATCAGCTTTAGTGTGTGATTTTGCAGGTAAAGCTAGCAGTGTTCTGGCAGTACATGAAGGCTATCAGCCCTGTCATTTCTTTGGTGATCTGTTTCCTGTATTGCTGTCAAAATGCTGCTGCCATCGGGGCCAACGTGTGGCTCAGTGACTGGACCAATGAACCGGTGGTAAATGGGACTCAACACAACACAGCCATGAGAATTGGGGTCTACGCTGCCCTGGGCCTCTTGCAAGGTGAGGGCAGGTAAAATCATCATACCTCAATGTTTTGGAATGAGGTATTAGGTCAGAAAGCCGTGGCACCAGTTGCTAGTGGTCCAAAAGGATGGTAAGTTTAGATTACATATTAGGAAGAAATTATTTATTGTGCTGGAGGTGAGACCCTGGCACAGGATGCCCAGAGAAGCTGTGGCTGCCCCATCCCAAGGCCAGGTTGGATGGATTTCTGAGCAGCCTGGGATAGTGGTGGTGGGGTTGGAACTGGGTGATCTTATAGGCCTCTTCCAACCCAAACCATTCTATGATTCTATGAAAGTTGCCCCACAGCTCCTATCCTAAGCAAGAAAGCTCATGTAACCTGGAGTTACACAGTCTGAGCTCAGCCCAACACTTTTAATTTTGTTGTGAAGCCCTTGAAGGGGCTGAACAGGTGCTGTGGAAGCTTGAGAGAGGCAAGTTGGAAAGAAAACATGCACATTTCAGTGCAGAAGGGGATGAAGGGTTGGGGTGAAGTTGTAACATTAGGACATCATGGAGGATTGTGGAAAACAGCAGGAAGATGGTTATGTGTCTGTTTTCCATAGAGAGGATGGTGAATCCTGTGGATGTTCCTGTGCCTTAGGCTGCAGTGGATGCAATGCTGATGTGCACAGGAAGAGAGGGTGGGCAGGAAATAAAGTGAAGTAAAACAAGCTTGGACCACAACAGGAACTGCCAAGGGTCAGGGAAGTTGTGAATCATGGACATCATGGGATAACACATCTGCTCCTCACCTGCCAGGGCTCATAGTGCTGATCAGCACCTTCACCCTGGCTATGGGGGGCATCAATGCTGCCCGGACCCTCCATGCTGCACTGCTGGAGAACAAATTCCACACCCCACAGTCATTCTATGACACCACCCCGACCGGGCGCATCATCAACCGCTTCTCCAAGGACATCTACATCATTGATGAGGTCATCCCACACACCATCATAATGTTCCTGGGGACATTCTTCACCTCCTTATCCACCATGATCGTTATCATAGCGAGCACTCCACTCTTTGCTGTGGTTATAGTCCCACTGGCAATTCTCTACTTCTTTGTTCAGGTAACTGAAAAAATGTGTGACAACTATTGCAATTATTCCATTCCTTTTCTTTTTAGGGAAAACAACACTGATTTGTGGGTTAAATGGAAATACCTGAAGTAGCTATGTGTTTATATAAACAAAACATTACTTACTTTTTTCAGAAAAATAAATGTCCTGCAAGATATGGCCATAAAACAGATAGGCATAAACTTTTTTAGCTTTTAAGTAATAAAAAGTAACCTTACTGCTAGAGACAGCACTGCAGTGCATGCCAATATATTAAATGTGGATATATTTGACATACTGAAAAGTTTTCAAAGTAGTTAGGAATTAAAATGTTGAAAATAGAAAGCATCAGTTTTATTGATTTCTGAGCCATAGTCAAGCTTATTTTACAGACTGTAAATAGAGACCTGATAATGGAGGTGCAAATGCACAATTTGTTTTCTTGGAAAATGAGGCTCCTACAAATGGATTCATTCTGCTTGATTATATTAACTAAATTTAAAGGTACATAGATAAATTCAACTTTCAGTCTATAGAAATTGCAGTTACCCAATACTCTTGTGGAATGATGTAAAGGTAACTTTCTTGATACTTTTCTTAATTTTGGGCAATATTTTAGAGGGTTGGAGTGCATTAGTAGCAATCTCCTTTAAATCCTTAACCTAAGAAATTCTTCACTGTTAATTTAAAAAGTGAAAGTATTTCATGAACCTTTCAATTTCCTGTGAAAAATGGCAGCGATTCTATGTGGCAACCTCCCGCCAGCTGAAGCGCCTGGAGTCTGTGAGCAGATCCCCCATCTACTCCCACTTCTCAGAGACTGTGTCAGGGGCCAGTGTTATCAGAGCCTACAGGAGAGTGAAGGCCTTCGTGGACATCAGTGACCTGAAGGTAGATGAAAATCAGAAGAGTTATTATCCTGGCGTAGTGTCAAACAGGTAAAACATAATTTCTTGTTTCCACTTAGATAACCCTGTTTGCACAACTAGTCCGAAGCAACCTTTTCCCACACTGCTTACCTCTGCATTCTTCCCAGGTGGCTGGGCATCCGAGTTGAGTTTGTGGGGAACTGCATTGTCCTTTTTGCTGCCCTTTTTGCTGTGATTGGTAGGAACAGCCTGAATGCTGGCCTGGTGGGACTGTCAGTGTCTTACGCGTTACAGGTACGCATTACAGCTTTATTGGGGGGTGTACATTTTTGTATATGATATGGATATATTTCCAGTAATCTAAGTGCTTGCTAAAGCTGGAGTTAATAAGTAAATAATTAAAATGAGTAGTGGGATGTTTGGAAAACAGAGATTCACACTGGATGCTGAAATCATCAGCAAGCTCACATGAAGGAGGATCTCAGGGCACTTTGGGAGCATCAAGGCTGTGCTGCACCCCAGCACCCTCAAGGGTGGTGCATGGGAGTGCCAGAACATAAGTGCCAGAACATCAAGAACAGACCATTTGAGCAGTGTAGCTTAATGTGTTGTGCATCAATTCTGCTGTGCAGCACATTGGTGTGTCCAGGTAATTACAGGCAGATCAGTGGGACTTATAATTAGACAAGGCAAATTGTAGTGACCCAGGCTGTGGAGAATGTAGCAGATTTAATGGCCTCACTCTTGCCAGAAGCGTTTTAGATACCCTGAGTGTGCAAAGTTGCTGTTAGCAGTTTTCCAGTGAAACACATGATTTGGGGAATGACTTCCTTCCAGCTTTTTTTGAGAGGGGCAAGTGTTAAATCAGCAAGAAGCATCATCATAACCTTCTTCATGTAAGCACTTGATAATCTGTATATTTCTTGTCCCAGTAACTGTATTAACTTTAATGCAAAGGTAATTATCTCATTTGTAGCATTAATGTGAATCCATGTCTTAATAGCAGTGTCTGCTGTTGTTGGAGGTTTTTGGGGGTAGGTTTTTCTGTGGCTTTTTTGGGGGGTTTTTGGTGTTTTGTTCGTGCTGAGGTTTTGTTTCTTTTGAGAGGTTTGTTTTGGGGGGAGTTGTTTTGGTTTTGTTGGGGGGGATTGTTTGTTTTGAAGCTTTGTTTTGTTTTGTTTGTTTTGGTTTTGTGGTTTTTTATTATATGTGTTGTTCCTCTGAGGGTGATGTTTTGTTCCTTGTCTTCCCCAAGGTGACCGTGTCTCTGAATTGGATGGTCCGAATGACTTCTGAACTTGAAACCAATATTGTGGCTGTGGAAAGAATAAAAGAGTATTCAGAAACTGAAACAGAGGTCAGCTACCATGAGTCCAGCATGCTCAGCAACAAGATGAAAATTTTAATGCATGCATGTACATGGTCCTTCTTGAGGCTCTTGAGATGGTTCCTGCTCTGAGAGTTATCATTTAACCTGAACAAATGTCATGCTCTGAACTGTAATTTATTCTATCACAGCTCCAAATTATTATTGCTGTCATGCAGCCTGTGCTTAGCATGTTATTTTCTGCTGCTGTGAGTGGCTATAGCACGGGAGATGAGTTTCACATCAGAATATTGGTCCCTTTGTGTTTGAAGTGTTTGATGCACAGTCTCCCCTGTGTGGCTGGTGCCATGGCCCTGCTCATGAGCAGAGCTGCAGTACAATTATCAGGTCTTACACACGTTTTCAATAGTACTTCTATTTAATCAACTTAATCAGTCCTCACCTCCCATGAGAAAACATCTCTAAAAACATCTCTGTACTGCTAATCATCCAATTGCCTACCTTTGCTGCCAAAGACTTCTGAAGCTGGCAGATGCAGCTGTGCCAGGAAAGCTGCTCTCTGGACACACTGGTTTGTTAGTCCTATGTGCACACTAAGAATTAAGAAATGGAGGAGACCTGCAGTAAACAGTTCTGCAGATCAAATATTTAACCTGGAACAAAAAAGGTAGCTAGACAAGATGTGTGATAGGTGTTATAAACCATAGCTTGAGCTGGCAGAAAACTGACAGTGTTCTGTTAAAGCTGACGGGAAAATATTCATATCCATTGAGGATTCATCCCTCTGTGCTCAGAGTTTTTTCCTGTTAACTTCACAACAAAGACAATTGGTTGGTTCTTAGGACCCCATGTTTTTTCCCCATTATTATAAATTTATTTGATCATGGAGATTTCATTTATCAGATAAAATGCTTTTATCTGAGCCTGAATTATCTTTTCTCAAGCCTATGTGAGGCATTTCTGACTTCTGCTTTCCTCAGGCTCCCTGGATCATTGAGGGCAAGAGTCCTCCAGAAAACTGGCCATCCAAGGGAGACCTGGAGTTTGTGAATTATTCAGTGAGGTACAGGAAGGGCCTGGATCTGGTGCTGAAGGATCTAAACCTCCAAGTGCATGGTGGGGAGAAGGTGAGTTACCAGCTGAATGTCTGCTAGAACTTTGCTCTGGGCCTCTGGTGACAGCTGTGGAGTAGAGGAGAGGGTCCAGAGGAACACTGATGCCAGTGCAGGAGCCAGCAGTGACACCTGTGCTGTCCGTGTGCCAGCATCCTCCTGGCTGGAAAGCAGTAGAGTGAATTGCATGGCACTTTCTGGACTTTCCAGTTCACTTGGCAACAGGCTCCCATACGCCATGTAGGAGGCACCAGTGCAAGTGACAAAAATTCAGTGACAAGAATGCTTTTCTGAAGTGTGCAGATGAGAAAAGGAATTCCAGCTTTTTCTTGTCTTTGACTTCCCCTGTGAAATTTTTGGCATGGAAGGAAATGACATTCTTTGCTTCCTTAATCAGGAAATTGCCTTTATTCTGGGAGATTCATTTCTTCATGCTTTGATGGAAAGTTCTGAGGTTTGCCTGCTGGAGACAGAATAATTAGCATG
This sequence comes from Melozone crissalis, assembly GCF_028551555.1. Lineage (NCBI taxonomy): Eukaryota > Metazoa > Chordata > Aves > Passeriformes > Passerellidae > Melozone > Melozone crissalis. The sequence continues at coordinate 3,159,933 of NW_026535804.1, read as the reverse complement.
GGAAAGTCCTTTCCTGAACAAGCTGTTGCTAAAAAATAGAATTGCCCTTATTCTAAGCAGACAGGATGACAGCATCCTTCTGGCATGGAAATACATGTGCTTACCATGAAGTAGGAATTGCCTTAGAGAGCCTTTATTTCTTGTCCTTGAGTGCCTGGACCTACCATGGGTCTCCCAAATCACCCAAAGTTATTTAGGATGGCTCTAGGCCTGTGTTCTTCATTGTATTCATGACATGTGATATTTATATGGAATAGCATTCCAATTACAGGAATGGCAATAAGTACATCACAGTGTACCCAGGGTTTGTAGGGAAGGATGGAACATTCTTTCTTAGATTCAGATCTTCAGTCAAACCTCTTAGAACAATCTTGGGGGGTTGTTGGGGAGTTTTTTGTTGGGTGTTGTTTTCTTCTTAACTATGTGCTTTGTTGTTAAACCTGCAATTTGTTGTAGATTGGAATTGTTGGCAGAACTGGTGCAGGGAAGTCCTCCATGACGCTCTGCCTCTTTAGGATCCTGGAAGCTGTAAAAGGGGAAATTAAAATTGATGGCGTGAAAATTTCAGAAATTGGTCTCCATGACCTTCGATCAAGGCTAACAATTATTCCTCAGGTACTGTTTCTGTGTGTCACAATGAAGGACTGTTTTCTAACAGCTTAACAAACCATAAATAATGGTTTATCCAAAGAGGAAAATGTTTTGTTACACTCAGAAAATTGTTTCAGAAAATCAAACTATTTATACTTTCACTGGTCCCATCCTGCCACTTATAAGCTGGGTGATAAAAAAGGATTTAGAATAAACCATCTTTAGAGCTGAAAGTTGGGTTTGAACTGTATGATGTAAAGTATTTTGAGAGAGGATGGGATTGGGAGGTAGCCTACCTGCAATGCAATGGACATCTCAAAGCAGCAGCCCAGTACAGTATCTGTACTTAAAACAGCTAAAGCACTTGTCTAATGAAAATTGGTTTTATATCCAGGATCCTGTCCTCTTTTCTGGAACACTGAGGATGAACCTGGATCCATTTAATAAGTATTCAGATGAAGAAATATGGAAAGCACTTGAACTGTCTCATTTGAAGAGGTTTGTCAGCAGTCAGCCATCCATGCTGGACTATGAGTGCTCAGAGGGTGGAGAGAATCTTAGGTAAGGAATGCCTTGACTAGAGCATACACTGAGCTGTCATTCAGCTGTGACAGTGGGTGACACCTGAGCACAGGCTAACATTGGTCTGTCATATCTGAAATGATTCAGGCACCTGTTTCTGTTCCGAGAAAGCCACCAATGTTCAAACGTTTGCCTCCTCTTCTGCCTCTGCTACAAATGATCTGATTCCTCTCCCAAACCCAAATCCCATCTTGTCAGAAAGAAGTTTTAGGATTGCAGGATATTAGGGACAGGCAGCCCCTTAAACACATTCTGATAGGAAGGGAAATGCCATGATAACATTACTGCTGTGCTGAGTAAGAGTTCTCTGCCTGACACTTCAGCAACATTTATTTTCCATTACTATTTGAAAGGCCCATGAAGACATGACTGGGGATGATAAAATGCCATGTTCTGATATGCTTCATTGGCTTCTGAGGCTGTGGTGTCACCAGATTGCCTGTGATGAATGTTTGGCTCCTTCCTCATGGTGCACACACTCAGAGACTGAGTCTGGGCTATGTTTGTGGCAAGGGAGGAAGTCTGGATTGCTCAGATACATGTATATATTTTATTTTTTATGGTAGAAAGGACTTGCAGCCTCATAACATTTTCTTTTCCTTTTTATTTTCTTTTTCCTAAGTTTGCATATGCTCAGTGTTATCAGAACTATGAGTGTTTCTTAAAGCTTGGGCAGAAATGTTGCCATTAGCTGCCCTGGCTTTTGTCACAGTGATAAAAGGTACATTTGGTGGCTCTGCCAGCATAGGGCCAGGCAGTAAGTGATCCTATCCCTGTTAGTGTGGGTATGCTGCAGCCTGCATGTGTGAGCTATGGGGCTGACAGAACAGACAGCTTGCAAAATATTTCAGGGGTTTTTGGGTGACACTGTGAGTGACCTGCTGAGCACAAGTGGCTGTGAGCAGTGGGAGCTGGGCTCACTGCCAGGCTGTCTGTGCTTGCAGTGTTGGCCAGAGGCAGCTCGTGTGCCTGGCCAGAGCTCTCCTGCGCAAAACCAGGATCCTGATCCTGGATGAAGCCACGGCCGCCATCGACCTGGAGACAGACGACCTCATCCAGATGACCATTCGGACACAGTTTGTGGACTGCACAGTGCTGACCATTGCACACAGGCTGAACACAATCATGGATTACACCAGGTGAGATCTCTGAGTAGCGCGTGGTGGGCTCCTGGGTTTGCTGGGGATGTGAAGCAGCACTTCAAGGGGTCTTGTTTGTCTCTAGAGATGAGCACTGGTTCTCTTGTCGGGCAATGTGTAAGCAATGGTGTGCTGTATCATCCCAGAATTTCCAGCCCTGACTTTGTCTCTGTTGGCATAGGAAACAGGTTCTATATTCAGAAACCAGAGCTGTGTAGGGGACACTGTCCAGGGACACTCCTGAGACTGTCTGGAAGCTTATGGAACCTTATTAAACCAGCAGCTGCTGTAACTTCTTCACTAACAGCATGCCATTTTAATTACTTGAAAATATATTAGTATTCTTCATGAGCTTTTATCTCCTTGGCTTTCTGGAACTATAGTTTCACTTCCAGATGCTTTTTTTCCCTCTTCTTGCCCCTGGGAGACAGTGACTGTCCTGTAACATTTTTAGTCAAGCAGCAGCTCAGGGAGAATGTTTATCATCTATTGTGTTTTAACATGTGAAAATAATTGAGGAAAACAAAAGCAAGGCAAAGATTAGAGAAGTTTGCTTTGTGACACAAACAGGTACCGCATTCCTTGTGAGGAATTTTCTGATACATCTTTCCCCCACACCATCTTTTGTTTTGTACAGGGTTCTTGTTCTAGACAACGGGACCATAGCTGAATTTGACACACCTGCAAACCTTATAGCAGCAAAAGGTATCTTCTACAGTATGGCCAAGGATGCTGGACTGGCATGAAGAGAAGACCCCTTGGGTTTTGGTTTGGTGTTTTTTTAATATTACTGTCTTGTCACAAAAGTGACTTGGGAATGTACTGTAATTTACAAAACAGTTTTTGTAGTCGACTCAACTTGTGATATGTGAACAAAGAATTTTACAATTATAAGGACCAGGAAGTGAATTTTACATTTTAAAATATTTTCTATATACATAAAGTATTTTATTACATGGTTTTTTTCCCCGAAGAATGACAAATATTCCGCCAAGAAAATGCATGTACCACAGCACAATTATGTACTGCATTCAGGTTTGTAATTAGTAAATTATATTAATGGTACGAATTACACCTGAGTTGTGTGTTTTCTGCATAAGGATTCATAGGATTTGAAGTGAAAAGACAGGCCTAGTTAAGCTGACTCAGCAGAGTAACAGTGAAATGCTGTGTAACCTCTGAGAAGTTCCAACTTCTTCCTTTCAATATTTCCCCCAGGACAAGGGAGTCCTTGGGACCTTTAGGATCTGTGTCCAGGGCAACTTTGGCATTATAAAATTCCTCTTCAGCCTAAGGAGCAACATGTATTTAAAGCTAAACCTACAAATAGCTTCATATAAAACATTAACTACACAGATTTTTTTCAATTCAATAGACCCCACACAAGCTCACAGGGACACGATTGGACCAGAGGTATGAGAAGTTTGCTGTATGTCTTTGGTAAGAAGTCACTAAGAGCAAGTCTTCACTTAAGCTGAACGTGCCTGCTGAGACAGGTGTGTATTTAGTTTATCTTGTTCAACACTTAATCATCTGAAATAATGGGTGATTTGTTTTGCAGAAATAATTACCTATTTTATTATTGATAACCAGGCCTCTTCAGATAAAAGGAGGCCTGTGTTCAAACTGCATTTGCTGCTAGAATCTGCTAGAACCTCTTTTGCTTTAGTTGTGTCTTACAGTAAGCACTCCAGAAAACCACCCAGCAAGAATAGTTCCTATGTTTTACCAGAAGGAAAGTGCAGAAAAATTTTGAGAAGACAAAAATAATAATTTGTTAATTCTTACAAATTATATTTCTTAAATAGAAACCCAAATCTGCCGCCAAGCATTTATTAGACATTAACATTTCCTATTTCAGAGCACAAAGTAATGAATTATTTATCACGCACAGAATGTGATGGTTATACACTGATGAGAATGGGGAGTGTTAATAGTATCTTCCTGGTATAAACTGCACAAGGTATAAAAATATTCCTGGGAACGCATATATAGGGATCAGCACATGTGCAAGTTGTCCAAGAGATGAGCTTTTCTTTAGGGGGGTCTTACTGGTTAACTCTGAGTCCTCCTGGATTCAACCAATGCCTGAACCATCCTGTGCTGGGGAGAAGGCAGCAGCCAGGGTGACATGAGGAATGACAATTTTATTATTCCATCACAGAGAACTTAACAACCAACAATCTGGTCTAAAAACAGGTATTGTCAATGACTGGAACTATGTTTGACCTCTGGCACTTTGCAGAAGAGGCTTTCTCAGTGTGACAAAACCTTCTGTACTCACCTGGGGAGACTGAGCTTCAGTGTGGTGACTGGGCACAGGATTCAGGTGACAGCAGGGATCTGTGCTGGCTGAGCCCCGGCCTGGCCTGACGGCGGGTAGGGAGCTCCCTCTGGTGTGCTCAGTGCCTGAGTTCCAGCGCTGAGAGCAGCGAGCCTGGGGGCGCCCCGGGGACAGCTCCCACTGCATTGGGGTGACACGGGCAGCGACACGGGCAGCGCTGACCCGCACTGGGGTGACACACGGAGCTCTGACCCGCACTGGGGTGACACGGGCAGCGCTGACCCGCACTGGGGTGACACGGGCAGGGCTGACCCGCATTGGGGTGACACACGGAGCTGCTGACCCGCGCTGGGGTGACACGGGCAGGGCTGACCCGCACTGGGTGACACACGGAGCTGCTGACCCGCACTGGGGTGACACGGGCAGCGACACGGGCAGCGCTGACCCGCACTGGGGTGACACACGGAGCTGCTGACCCGCACTGGGGTGACACGGGCAGCGCTGACCCGCACTGGGGTGACACACGGAGCTCTGACCCGCACTGGGGTGACACGGGCAGCGACACGGGCAGCGCTGACCTGCACTGGGGTGACACGGGCAGCTCTGACCCGCACTGGGGTGACACGGGCAGGGCTGACCCGCACTGGGGTGACACAGGCAGGGCTGACCCGCACTGGGTGACACGGGCAGGGCTGACCCGCACTGGGTGACACGGGCAGGGCTGACCCGCACTGGGGTGACACACGCAGCTCTGACCCGCACTGGGGTGACACACGCAGCTCTGACCCGCACTGGGGTGACACGGGCAGCTCTGACCCGCACTGGGGTGACACAGGCAGGGCTGACCCGCACTGGGGTGACACGGGCAGGGCTGACCCGCACCTGCCGCAGCCCCAGCACAGGGGGAGGCTGTGCTTGGTCCCCGGCCCAGGACTGCCTCAGCAGCTGCACGGACACTGCACAGCCAGTCTCAGACTCTGAACTCCGAGAGAAGACAACAGATAAATTCCTTTGGCAGCTGCATTTTCCAAAGAAACTGGGGGGAAGGTGAATGGACCAGTTTGGTACAGTCTGTTTTCCTGTTATATCTCATGCTTTAGTTTATTCATCTAATCCATAGCACCTGCTTTTCACGTGGCCTAGCAGAGTAGAACTCTTCCTCAAATTCAAGTGACTAAATACTAAAATCCTAAAAAAATCAGATAAAATTCAGCTCTTACATACTTTTCAATTTCTTTATTCAAGAATTTCACAGCAAAGTAGTCAAACTCTGAATTTTAAGTAACTGTGATTTTCTTTTCAGTAAACTGCATGGGTAAACACAAGTCACAGTGAAAAAAAGAAAATACATTGCATAGGAACATCAAGTTTGGCTATCAGCCCCAGAAAATCCTGGGTACTTCACTAGTTTCTTTTTACACAGGTATCTTTATAGGTTCAAGATGCAGTTTTTCTCAGGAATGTAGAGGTCAAAGGAAAATAAAATTACATTTTATGTGCTTTTAAAAGGGGAAATAAAATCAGCATTGAAGAAATGTCAATACAGTAACAAAAATAGTATATTTAATTGCACATGTCATTACATGTCAATTGCTCATGTATATATTAACAGACAACAGGGAAAAAATTCTCTAAAAGGGATTTTGGTTGAGAGCATATTTATTATTTGGACAATTACTGTCACTTTTATTTTCAACCTGAGAAATAGGGAAAAGTGTAAACAGGGATTAAGAAATCACTATAAGTCACTTGATAGAATTTAAACTTGACATAGTTTTGTGCTTCCACAGACGTAAACCCTTCTGGTTGTTTTCCCCTCTAAGTAAGATAGGACTTAATAAACATGATCTAAAAAGAGAATATTGATGGTAACGGACTCAGTAGAAATATTAAATCAGCTTCATGGCAGGTTCTTTAGCTTGAGTACCTCTGCTATTTTATAGCAAACAAATTATTAGAACAGCTTAAGGTAAGCCTTTCCCTGAGAGCTTCTAACTCTGCAGTATTTAATTATCTTTTTGTAAGGAAGTGTTGCATTAACAGATAGTTCTACCAGTACTTCCTGTGCACTGAGCTACTTTTATACCAGACTCACTGTTTGTAGATTAACTAGAAGCTTTAAATGTGCATAACCACTTCAGTTTATTTCACAGTTAACAAAATAGATTTTTTTCACATCATTAGCCCTTATAGGTACTGTTTTTCAAACATAATTGTAAAATGAAAGATAAAAATACTTTGTTTTATTCCTTAATTAGTACGTAAGTTCTGATGCCTTCTTGTTATACCCACTCTGTTCAGAAAGTGTTGGGACTCTGAAAAGTGAGTTTTTGTCGCTTACTGTTAGAACAAGCTCCAGTTCTTGGAAATCCTGTAGCCTTGCAACATCCTTGTCCTTTAAACAAACACAATAAGGAGTTAGGTGATAGTGTTAGTGTCCTTTAATTTTGCAGAGGTAAGTTAAAATAATAAGCTCATACTAACACAAGGTATGTATTTATTTTTAACTATGACAGTTCTTCACAGTGAACTGGAAAGCAAATATCCTGTTGCATCTTGTATTTACTCTGGGGTCTTATTCAACTATTCCCTTAAGTCTATTTTTAGAAGGAATGCAACACTGACAGTGAGTGCAAGTCATGAGTAGGATTACACTTGCAAGATTTGCATGGCACCCAAATCCTTTTCTTTTTCCCCTTGCTAATTCTTAGCATGAATTAGCAAGCTGATGAATCAATGCTTGCATCTTCCCAAGCAGGTCCTGTACGTGGACCTTCATGGCCTGCATGGCTTTCTTCAGGGCTACCCAGCAAGGCCAGCTCTGAGCCCCTGCAGCAGTTCTCTGCTGCCAACAGCAGTACACAGAGTCAGGTTTGTGTCACTGCAGGAACAACAGGGGTCCTGAAGTCCTACCAGAGAGCCTGAAGTGATCAGAGATGAAAATAAAAAGTTCTTTCAACAACAACTAAAGTTGGAAAGTGACAGAATTGCTTATGTCTTTTTTTTTTCCTCCACTTTTTGACTAACACAGAGGAAGACATCCTATAGTCAGTGAAGATGCAGCAGAGTGAAGTCTGTGGATCTATTCCTAATCAGATTTGCCCCAAGAGTGATGCCAACAATACTCTATAAGGATTTGAGAGTGAAAGAAAGGTCCGTGATGAGTTGGTAAAACAGGCCAACAGGTCCCTTCTCTGTTGGCTACAGGCTAAATGCTACTAAAGGAAGGACAATTATGTTCAGAACAACCCTGAAAAACACCTGTGTGCAAGGACTGCAGCCAGGCCTTGCTGAACTCACAGAGCTTGGCTGAGCTCTGCAGGCCTTTTAAATGCTGTTGGCAGCTCACAGCGGTGTTGTGTTGTACTGAATTTTACAACAGAGACATAGAATCAGGTATTAACTGGGTCCAGCACCAAATGGTGATGAAAGCAGGTGATCAAGAAATTTGAGCACCGTTTTACTGAAGAAATCCCAAACGAGTGCTGAGTGTTGCAAGTTGAGCAGAGATTTTTCATTTTTGGTTGATTTTTTTTTTCCAACATGAGCCTATGCAAGTGACCAACAAATTATTCCTTTATACCAGTAACCTAAAAATCTCTTTTCTAAGTTGCTGCACTTCAAAAGGTAGAGCTCTTACCTTTCTTAACATTGTATTTGGTAATTTTCTGATCTTCTGGACATGCTCAGGGTTCACACCCAGCTCATGGCAACTCACTCGGAGCAGCTCCTTGTATGTCAGTTCTTGTCTGTCCAGTTCAATTTCAATGAAGTCATTTTCTCTAAGATTAGGGGTTTGTATTCTCACTTTAAGCACCAGTTCTATTAGAAATAAAAAGTCACATTAATAGGTAGACGTATAAAGAAATTGGAAACAATGTCTCTATAACAACTTCCAGGTATTTCTATGTTCTATTGTTGTTTGTGTCACTGGTAAGAATACATGAATACTCAGAAACCAAAACCTGGAATTGTATGACCACAGTTTCAATTAGATTGATTTTCATCAAACTATATGAAAAAATCATAGCAAATCTAATGCAATATATGTGTGCATGTCTGAACCATTGCATGAATACTCTTTAATTGATTTAAGCTGATTTAACAGCAGCTTGTACTGGTTATCAATTTCCTGAGCAAACCAAGATTGCTTTTATTGGTATTTCTTGCTCTCAGTTCACTTTGCATTGCTACCCCATGGTATCAGAATGCCTTTTACTTGAAGAACAAAATTGTTAACGGTAACTGGAATTCCAGGTTTCCCTCTCTGGGTAGGCAAAGTTTCCCTGCAGAACAGGCAGATCCTAGAACAGCTCAGTGCAAACTGAGCCATGTGAGGTTCTCTTGAGCTCACTAGCTTCTTGCTCATGATCTGTATTTGCAGCTTGGACTATGCTATTTAGAGAATTAGATTACCCTGGTGTCTGTATGCTTTTGTAGCAATTGAGACAGCAAATTTTACATGAATATTTTAATAACAGTTCTAGCAGAAACAGCATATCTGCCTACTTCATTCCCTTCAAATGTTTCCTAAATGGCTAAGCATGGCAATCTGAAAGTCTCCGGAAACCCATGATTAGTCTGCAGTGCCCAAGGTGTCAGAAGATCAACACAAAGCCAGAAGAGACTTTTGGTATTACCTTGCATGTTGAGTGGAAAAGCTCCTGTGAAGAAAACAGGCTGAAAGGCTGGCACAGGTCCCATGCAGGAGCTGTTCCCTTGCTGGGGTAGGGACTGGTTGGATCCTGCTGGCAGAGAGGGACTTCTGCCCCAAGCCACTGAGCCCTGGTAAACAGGAGCTCTCTGCAGGACAGGGTTTGGGTGTGATGGCCCAGCAGACCCTCGAGGCAGGGGTGGGATGTCCCTGTTGGGAGGAGCCTCAGGAGCAGCGTTCCCAGGCTGACACGGCGCTCGTGCTCGTCCACAGGTGTCTGAGTCGGGTACGGGTGGAGGGTTGGTGTCTTGTGGTTCCAAGTGTGAGACATTCCCATTCAGGGGAGGATCTGGAATGCTGGTACTCAAGGTGTTGTAAACATATGGGAAAGGTGGGTTAGCCAGGTAATTGGGGATGATTGGCAGATCTGAATCTTGCTTTAAGTCAGGGAGTTCATCTTCCACTGTAAAACAAACCAAACAACATTCTCCAAGACTGATTTTGGGTTTCTTTTTTTTGGGAATAGAGTGTTAAAAGCATCACAGGTTAAAAGATGCATCAGGAAGCACCATGTCTTTTTTTCGTACAATAAGTAGAATGCTCAGGTGTTGCCATACAGACATAAAAGCTGAGTCTGATTCTAATAATTCCGGGGGTGGTAATTCCTTCTAAACACTGCAGTACTTCTGTTTTGGCTTGTTTTAATCTGTACAGACTATCGTAGCATGGTCTCTGGTGGAATAATGCTGTCATCTTCATAATGTTGCAGGCAACAAAAAACAAAGGGTCATATGTTGTTTGATATTAAGGTAGAGTATAAAGGGAACATGCAATACTGGGAGAGCTGCAGGATTTCCCATTCAACAGCTGGGAGAGACAACAGTGAAAACAAAACCAGACACAGGAGTACACAGGAGAGACAAGATGTTGTTAATCAGCTGCATTTCAAATTACTTATCACCTCCAGCAGCAAAGCCTGCTCTATTCCAGCAGCTATAAAGCATGATAGAGATGCTCTACTGATGTCTTTTAATGAGCCATTTATCTAGGCTGCTGATTTTTGATTTATCCAACACAGAACATAAGGAAAATCAGGTGTTGCTCATAGAAGACCTTCCTACAGATATTTTTCTCCTGCTGTCCTTCTGAAAACTGGAAACTGCATCTACCTGGCACACAGCATTCCTGAAAATACGGTTTTTCTAAATTTCCAGTGTTTTGAAAAAAGTTTGGCTATCTGGGTATGGAATTTATTGGTAATCCCCTTTACTTAAAACTTTGTTTTCTTATCATGTAAACACTCTAGAAAGCAAGTCCTAATACTAAAATCCAAACACAATATCTTCACATGCAAAACAAAGATTGGCGCACACATGCTTTGAACACCCTTTTACCAATCTTTGATGATCATATGGCACAGTCACTGTAGGTTACCTCCCAACATCTTCCTGATCTCTCTCTTGGATGTTAACTGGGCTGGCCTCTCCCCTTTCTTTGTCAGGATGTCCTTGTCAGCCCCAGCATGCAGCAGATAAGCCACGACTGCCGCATGGTTCCGCTTGCAGGCCCAGTGCAAACAGGTCCTGCACATGGAAAACACTGTGTCAAATCCTCAGTTATGGCAGATTTGTTCCCACTCATTCTTGCTGCCTATAAGAACACTCTACGTACATGTAAAATAGGTTTGAGTTGCTAACTTCATTGGAAATTTGCCCTGGACTGGGAGTCTGCAATGGCACCTGCTGATGCCATTTTCTCTTTGCTCCAATGATCTTTACTGCAATAGTATTTTCAAAGTTCAGGATCTTTTCAATTTATCATTTCTTAGGGTACAGTCTTTAGGCTACTGGAAAAATAAGTATGAAAGTAAGGTTTGTGTATGATATTTTAATCTTTAAAAGAATCAGCTGTACTTAGAATACTTGTGTTTGTGTATATGTGATCTATTACTGGTATCTCCCTAGGACATGTACTCTTTAATTAATGCTGCCAGCACGACTACTTGCACTTTCTGGCAAGTAAATGTAATTTAAAATATTGTAAGCATCATTTCTAAGAACAGTTCTTTGCCCAATTGCCATTTGCTGTATCAGCAATTACTTGGCTTAGATCTGCAGACAACTAATTTTCTGCAATCTGTAAGTGATGCACAGAACTAATCCCTTTTCTGCATTTTCAAATTATTATTTGCAGTTTCTGACTAGAGAAACATATTAAGGAAACATAAAAGCTGCTTAGTGCTCAGATCTTATTTAGTGTATGTATTAAGTACTTAAAGACTCACACATTAACTTGCTATAGAGTTGTACCATTCTTTCCTACCCATGTTCTAGTGATATTTGACCCTTCTCTAGCTTTTATATTTTAATTCTCTAGCTCCAGCTGAAGGAAATTCTTCAGGAAAATGAACATGCTCAACCCTTCTCCAAGTTTGTTTATTTATTTTTTAAGAATTACATAAAATAAAGCAGAGATAAATAAACTTAGAAGGGAAAAATCTGTCAGTTGAAAGTTTTCAAAAAGCTTTTTCAACTTTGGGTGGTTTGGTTTGGTAGGGTTTTTTTACAGAAAGAGACTGCAAAGTCAGACAGGGGGTATTTGCATTGAGAACAAAATTTGCTGGTTTAGTTTTTAGAGAAGATATGTAAAGCTCAACAGCACAGCTTCAGTTGGGATTCATCCTAGCCATTCCATATGGCCTGTGCAGAGAGGAACCATCTACCCACAGACTTGATACTCACCAAAATATAAGTACTCAGCACCTCTAAGAATCACACATACTAAGAAGCTCACTGCAAAAATTTTAATTGTACAAACTTGAACAACAATGAGGATCCATTTATTGCCATGGTTAAAAACTACCATGTTGCAGGGTGAAGCAATATCCTGTTTTAGCTATCCCAGTTTCCCAGGTGTGCCAACCTCTCCCTTCCCCTCCCCCTTGCCCCCTTGCTAAGTGCTGCCGGTCAATTTTAACATTCCAGCACGGGCGCAGTCTGGTTGGTGAAGTTCAAAAGATGCTCCTCAGCCTTGGGGTCACTGGCCCGTCCGGGTGTCATTGTCCCCTGAGACTCCGTCCTCCCACCTGGTTGGTGGCACACCTACCCCTTCCCTCCCCCTTTCCCCGGGCTTACAAAGACACGGGACCGTGCGGTCGGGATTCTGTTGGAGCTGTTACCAAGATTCAGATGTCTGTGACCCTGAAATAAAACTCTGGATTTAACCCTCTGGCAGAATCCATCTCCTTTTCCTCTTCACCTCGCCTAAAGCCTTTCCATCAGAGGTAAAACCTGAGTTCCTGCTCGCCTGGACTCGTTCCAAGTGACAGCTGCCACATACAGCTGGCCAAAGGTGTCTCTGAGGTGAAACCACCTCATTTGCCGCCTCTGGTCGAGCAGCAAGAGCCAGACGAGCCCAGGCACGTTCCATCCGCTAATATTGGAACCTTACTGCAATACTACCAGATCACTATTTTTAAAAATAATTAATTTTATTACAAGACTTATTTCATCAATTCCAGTTTTAGACACAAACTTATCCCGATGACAGGCTGGTTTTTATCTCACTCACTAAGATAATTCAGCATCCTTTGAATCAGTTGTATTTTTACAAGCTTTAATTTTAATGACAGTTTAAAGCTCAAGTTGTTAAGTGTTCCATCCTTCTCAAAACTGCTGATTGAACTTTCATCTTCAAATGTCTTGCTCCTTTCCTAATTTTGTTTTTCCTGTTTTTAATTATAATGTCATAGAATCCTAGAATGGTTTGAGTTGTAAGGGACCCTAAAGTTCATCTCATTCTACCCTCTGCAGAGACAGGGACACTTTCCACTCTCCCAGGTTGCTCCAAGCCCTGTCCAACCCAGCCTTGAACATTTCCAGGACAGGAGCAGCCAGTTTCTCTGGGCAACCTGTGCCAGGGCTTCCCCACACTCACAGGGAAGAATTTTTTCCTTACATCTAATCTAAGTCTCTCCTCTTTTAATTTAAAACTGTTCCCCCTTGTCTTATAACTATCTGTCCGTGTAAAAAGTTGTTTCCCCTTTCTTATATATTTTCAAGCGTGAAACAGCAAATACAGGCTGAATTGAGCCTGCAAAAAACAGTCTCCAAAAATGTCTTAGCATTCCCTCAAAAATCTTCCTTCAAATAAAATTATGCATCTGTTTATGTCTACAGTGTTACTTGTACAAGTGTGTATTACAGAACAGCCTTCTCTTTAATGTCCTCAGGTGGATCTAAACGAGATGCCAAATCCCCAAGTGTTTGCATACATCGCTAGAACAAGTTCCCTGCTTGAAAGAGAAAGTAATTTTCAAACTTGAGTTAATAATAAATATTTCTGCTTAGGCAAGATCATGTAAAGCTGAGGTTTGTGTTCTGACAGACCACACCGTCTCAGGCTGGGGAAAAAAAAATCAAAACCAACACTACAAAGTAAGTCCACAATGACCTAGAGAAGGGGCAGACAGGGCAGGAGGTGGAGCGAGGACGCGTGTTTGTGACCCTGGTTATCCTCTCTGGAATAGGGACAGCTCCACAGCAGAGTATTCGGAGGCGGATCGACCTTTTCCTTCCTCCTCAATTCACCCCGCCTCGCCTTTCACGTGCGGAGCGAATGGACAGCAGCCTCGGCACGGGACCGCCCGGGCCGAGCTCCCCGGGAGACTGGGTTCGGGGGGCGCCCTTACCATCCGTTGACTTCGTTCTGGGAGTTGAGGCCGACCCCCAGCTCCACGAGCCGCCGCACCTCCTCCGCGTCGCCGAGCGCCGCCGCCTCCCTCAGCCGCTCCTGCCGCTCCCGCTCCGCCATCTCCCCGCAGCCGCCGCCCGCCTCCCGCATCGCCTTCCGCGCTGCCGCGGCCGCGCCGCGCCTCCGCCGCTACCCCCGCCGCTACCCCCGCCGTGCTCCGGCGCGGGGGACACTATTGCCGGTGACAACCCGGCCCCGACAGCCGGTTCCGGGGCGCGGCCGCTGCCCAGGGACGGGCCAGACCGGGCAGTCCCGGGTAAATGTTGTTGAAATGACGTACGGAGGCATCGTTATGTGCTGTCTCTTGCTCTGATGATTGTTTTTGCGGGCTCTCGATTTATCATAGAGTGAATTATGGAATCATCGACTGTTAAGTATTGGGAGGGACCTTGAGATCATCTCGTTCCACCCCCCCCCCCAGCCGCTCTCCACGGGCAGGGACACTTTTCACTACGCCGGGTTATTTAGAGGCCCCGTCCAGCCTGGTATTGGACTCTTCTAGGGGTGGGCCACATTTCTAGCTCACTGAGTGTCTGTGGTAATTTAATTAAGATTAATTTTATACAGTGGTTTTACTCAAGGAAAGAAGAACTTTATTATAACCACTGTTGTGCAAAAACCTTCTGCTAAAGAGGCTAAATAGAGGGATTCAGAAAAACTGGATTTGCCTGGTAACTCCATGAGGAGGTACTGAAGAGATTTTTAAGATTATGATGATTTGGGTTGGGAAGGAACATGACACCTATCCCGTTCCAACCTCCTGCCATGGGCAGGGGCAACTTCCACTAGACCAGGTTGCTCCAAGCCCTACCCAGCCTGGCCTCGAACACTTCCAGAGATGGGGCACCCTCTTGTCCTGCAGAGGAAACTCTTGTCATCTTTGTGCATTCTCAGCAGTCAAAGAATCCGTAAAAAACATAAGTAAAATAAAGATCACTATCTGTCTGCAAAGCAACTGGAAAGATTATAGGTAATTCCTCCCATTTTCATGGTTTGGTTTGAAAAGCTGATTTTTGTTGTCATGGATTTGTCCTAATCCAAGTTACAGAGCGGTCAGTAAAAACTTTACCACTATGAAAAGTCAAAATAATAATTTCAGACTTCACTCAGACTTTTGTATTCCAGGTTGCTCTGTGCAGCCGTGGCAGAATGCCAGGGAATTCTGGGTAGTTGGTCTCCAGTGTACCTGTTTGCCTCCTCGATGCAATCAGAATATTACAAAGAAACTGAAACAGCCCAAGTTCTGCCCCAGTTCCCAGCATTAGCACCCCACCTTCCCTTCCATCCCCAAACTGAGACTGCAGGATATTGACTGAAAATTCATACCATATCTTGTGCTACATTGATTTCAATCACACTGTTTCAACCGTTCCGTTGGGTTCTTAAATCATTTCAAGCTGGAAAGCTTGAAAGAGGTTCAAGGTGCCTCACAGTGCTGCATCAGGGAGACATTTCCAAAAGGAAACTCCTCAGATAACAACTGGTGCTTGCATGAAGCCCTCAGTGATGCTGAACAAAGTTGCTGTCAGTCTAAGCCGGTTTTACAGGATCAGCATGAACATTGGCTTCAAGCATTTCAAAAAATATGATATAATTAAAATTTTAGTTAGTTGTATGTACCTAGGACATTCAAAATTATGTTGAGCAATTGTAAAATAATTGACAATTGCTATGTGAAATTCAGTATATATTGAGTACAAAGTAACATCTAGAAAAGAAAACAAAGTGGGCTGCTTCCAAGGTCAAAGACTAAGATTTTTGTTACATATGCAGGACTTCTATTCTCCCTCAACCTGTGAAGCATGGGACAGGCTTTCCAGAGAAGTGGTGGTATCATCCCTCGAAGCATTCGAAAAATGTGTGAATATGGCACATGAGGACATGGTTTATTAGTGAATGTGGTGATGGCTGGACTAGATGATCTTAGAGGCCTTTTCCAACCATAACGATCCTACAATTCCCCGAATTCCTATGTGATCATGCACAGCTGGAGGCACTCAGAACAGGGACTCAGAAGGAGCGCATGAGGAGCAGTTTGGGTGACCTTCTCCTGCCAGGATGGAGAGGGGACAATGACACTGCTTCAGCTGTGCTCAGGCCCGTGTCCTTAGCCTCCAGCCACGACCAGCTAGGCCACTAGCACGTTGTCTCTGTGCTGTGTCCCTGCATTCGGACACCGCACTGGGCTGGACACTCTGTCGTGACAAGTTACCATCTGCAGTGATACCACACGGATCCGGACAGCATTTGTCAGGACACCTCACTGGGCAGGCGCCGTCTGTGTGGCACCCGCTGCCCCTTACGCGGAGCCACACGCGCCCGTGGTGGTTCCGCGTTCCGGTATTTGTCGGGACTCCCCGTTCCTCCTGCGCGCCACACGGCTGCTCGGGCTGGGCAGCGCGGAGGCGCCGTGAGGGAGCGGAGCACGGCGGGCTCGGCCCGCGCGGTGCATTGTGGGCAGGGCCAGCCACCGCCGCCATTTTGTCTCCGTCAGGCGCGGCGCGGGTTGTCGGGGCGAGGTGGGCGAGCTGGTGTCTGGCGAGGGGGATTCGGCCCGCATCTCACGATGATATCGGCCGCCCAGCTCCTCGATGAGCTCATGGGCAGGGACAGGAACCTGGCCCCGGATGAAAAGCGCAGCAACGTGCGGTGGGACCACGAGAGTGTGAGTGTAGCGGGGCCGCCTCTCTCCTCCCTCCGCTGCTCTCGCGCACTGCGCGGAACCGGGGGTTTGTCGGAGCGACATGGGCGGCTTCTCTTGACCAGGGACAACTGCAGGAAGGAGGGAGAAGGGGGGAAGAGGGAAGGCATGGCGTGCCGGCCGGAGCTGGGGTTCCGCGTGGGTTGTCGGGGTGCGGGTCGGGCCCTCCGTGCTGGGCCCTGCATGGCGGCCTGGGGCGGGCCGGCCCTGGCCGTGCGCGGGACCGGCGCCGAGTCTCACCGAGGAGGAGGAGGAAGGTCCCGACACAGGCGGGCTGTTGTTGGGCTGCAGGAGGGACAGCCCCGGTGTTTGGGTGTCTTCGGGGGAAGGCTGTGCCCGCCGGCGCCGCCGTTAACGGGAACGGGGGTTTCCAGGGAGCTGCTGGTGGCAGGGGTCTCCCGGGGCGGCTAAAGGAATTCAACACTTCTGAGTGGAAGCTGCTGACTTGCACGAAGGGGGTTGAGACAGATGTTCGAGTTTGGGAGATAAATGTATCTGGATCTCTTTCTGAGGATGTTATTGGAGGAGGAAAAACGAAGGCACGCGCGTACCGATTTTAATGTCTGGAGCTTGTACTACAAGGAAAAATCCTAAGATTTTTGGTTAAGAAAAGGTTGATTCTTTCTGTATTTCCTCACTCAGAAGAATCTGCTTGGGAGAGGGGGACGGACACTATCCTAAACAAGACTGTGTTAGGAGTACTTAACGTACTTTTGTTAATATGGTGTTTGTTCATTTTCTGCAGTAAGTAGCCGAAACAGGACAAGATTATTATTATTATTATTGTTATTATTATTATTATTAATAATAATAATAATTGGGGTTTCTCCAGTTGGTTGAGCTTTAATGAATGATGAGTTAGTTTTGGCTATTATAGTTGCATTGTAAGTTATTTCAGGAAAACTCAGTGGTACCTACAGAGTTCCTATAGCTGCTGCTTGGGGAGAGATGAACACTGAGGAATTTTTAAATTTTATTTTCTCCCGTTCATGATACCTTTTTTTCGTAATGATGTATGTTAAAAGAAAGTGTCACAGTTACAATAATTTATGTCTTGAATGACAGGGATTTCTGTGGTTAAAGCTGCACAAAGCATTTAGCTCCTCCCCCTGTGTTGTTGTTTATTTGGGGGGAGGGAGAAATGCTTGCATTAAATCATGTTAATCAAGACATGTTTTCATGTTCTTATATGGGATTTAGGTCATTATAAAGGAGGACAATACTTGTTTGAATTTGTTTGGAATGGTTGAGTTTGTATTATCTTAGGACCAATACCTATCTTACCTTAGAGTTTTCAAGTGTGAGGAACCGTTCTTTCCCTAGAAAAATGCTGCTCTGTAGATAAGCAGTGCACATCAGGAAGAAATCATGATTTCAGGAAGTTTTCATGACCTTGTTTATGTGTTTCTAGATTTACTTTATTAAGAAAATAATTTGCTTGAATGTTCGGTTAGATACTTTCCTTTGATTATGAATTTAAAATAAGGAGGAGTTAGGTGAAACACATGGAATACAAGGTGAATGGCTTGAGCCATGTTGGCCCAGGTAGAACAGATAAGGTGATTGGTTTGGTTTATTCGTTAAGGTGAGAAAGACTTCGTTGTTGGTTTTTGTTTTCCCCATCATTCGCTTTTAGTAAGTTCAGATTACCTTCTTCATCTTCAATTGAACAAATCACAGAGTATTTTCAGTTTTTCTTTTCGCTTACGGCTTTAGGCTGTAGAGTTTGACTCCAACCAAATGACTCCGTCTCTGAGCTGTTCAGTTTTGTTGGTACAAAAACAGGGCCTTGTCTCTCCTTGCCAGTCCTGTGACAGTTCAAAAAAGGAGCACTGTCCTGTGTCTGAGAGCAGGGGGAAAGTTACAGGCTTAGGGTTGAGCCTTCAGTCCTGCAGGATCTGCTGCTGTTTGCTTCTGCTTTTATTTGTGATTAAATACAACCTTTCTGCAAGGAATGTTTTCCTAGATTCCTGTAGTCCTGATGAGGTCAGAAACCCCAACAATTACTGCCGTTAAACACATGTCTCCCTTTGACTTTCTTTGTCACCTAAAGATTAAATTTGCAATGCCACTTGTTTTAAAAGACAGAAAATGCAGATAAGGTTCAAATGGTAACATTAATTCCTCTGCTTGCTGTCCTGCTTTTCAGGTGAAATACATCTGCTACTGTAATTTCTTTTGAGATTAGACATTGATCAACATGCAACCTGCTCAATGCCAGCATGTTGTATTGATCCCATAGTATAGGATTTTGTGTCACATTTCATCGGTTTTGAATGTGGAAGATTACCAAGAAGCTCATCTGTATTTTGCTTATTCTTTGGAGATTGCTCCACGTGGCCGTCAGAAACTGCAGGGTGCAGTGAAATACAAGATGGAAGTGGAAAGTGTGGAAGCAGAGGGTGTGATAGCTCGGTGTGTGATTTATTTGCAGTGCCAATGAAACATGTAGATCATATATTATAAAAGTATTTCTAGAGCTTAAGTTCTTACTATAAAACTTTGACATGATTAAAGCCTTTAATCTTTAAAAATTGGAATTCCACTTTTGGTATATTTCTCTAGGGTGGCATGTCTTTAGGTGATCAGTCCTGGTTTTGGCAAAAAGGCTTTGTGTGCAGGAAGAAGTTATTAGTATCGTGTATTTTTGTCTTTCTGCTTACTATCATATCTGTGGACAAAGTGTATTTCTTTATTGATTCACACCTTCCTGCTTTAATGTGCTGCTTGCCTGCACAAAGCGAGGAAAAAGTTCTTACAGAAATAATAATTGCATCAGAATTCTGAGGCTGTTCTGTAGTACAAGACGCACAGCATGGGCTGCCCCTGCTCCTGTAAGGTTTGAAATTTTGATGCTTCTTCAAGGCAAACTCAGGGTTTTCAGAAAGTGGAGAGGGATGAAGAGCTGTTAGAGACAAACAACTGTGAGCAATCATCTCTGATGATGCAGTTTCTCCAAATGTTGCTTTGTATTCAGAGTATGATGGCATGATTTTAGCTATTTATGATGTGTTGTGCTTTTAGAATGCCAGCAACCTAAATTGCTTTGTATCTAGGTAGAATTTAAGGACTTAATCCTCCAGGGGATGGAGGGAGAGGACTTAACCTTTCATTACTAATACTCTTCCTACAACAAATAACATTTATCTTTAAGAGTGGATTCTGGAGAAGGGCTGATGTTTGGATTTGGGTGGGTGGACATTGCTCTTAAAATATCTACTGCCTGTGAGCTTTAATGGATTCAAAGAACTCAACTATGAGAAGGAATTTACTAGTTTTTAATGTGTAAGCCTCAGCCTGCTGAATTTTATTCTCAGCCTTTTTACTAGGAATTGTCTCTCTAAAGGAATTTGCTTTTGTAATTGTTTATTACTGTTAGAGAGATACTTCTCTATCAGTAAATAAATTTCTTGCAGAAGAGAAACACGTTAATGTAGAAGCACTAACAATATAGAGCTGTTAACAGCTTCTTTACATGGGAGAGCTTTGAACTGCTTCCCAAACTCCGGTTGAGCTTGCAGTTCTTGCTGTTAACTTTTTGCACTTGGATGTAAAGGATGCTGCTTTCCCACCTGCTAGAGATTTCAGGGATTAGTGAATTTGCGAGGAAGAAATGGAAAGTTCCAACATCCCTGTTGTAGCATCTTAGCGAAGTGTGAGTGCTTAGGGCTTTGAGACCCAGGCTGTCTCAAAGGCTTATCCTGCAGCAGCACTTTGACACTCACACGTGTCTGCTGCCCCTTCTCGCTAGCAGAGCTGGCAGAATAACTCTGCAAAAGGAGTAAATTAAATGCTCGTTACCTGCATTGGTGGTTACTCCCACCAAACTTTCTGTTGTGGAATGTGTTTTCATATTGCTTGTGATCAGTGCAGCCATGCTGATAAACCATGGGTGAGTGATGCCAGCTGGAGCTCATCAGTCACATCTGTTTCAGTCCTTCAGTGGTTCCATGATGCTTAAACCATTCCTTGGCCCTTACTGTTCCCACTCACCACTGATTACTTAGGATTGATGGAAAGTGCAGTTGATGTTCAGCTGGGAAGGCAGATGTTGCACTGTATGAAGCTGAGCTGGAGTGATACCTGCAAGATTCTGCAGAATTCCAGCAGGTTGTATTTTCCTGTTGAAGCATATAAAATTGAAGAGCATAATGAAATGGGTATGAGAGGGGAAGAAAATTGCTTCAGCCACAGTAGTCTGAACCACTCTGAAGTGAGTATTTCTCTGCAGGCTGCTTCCTAGGAGAGAATGTCAAGTAATACACTGAGTACCATCCTAGTGCTAGAGTGGCAGCATCTAGAGCTTGTAGAAGAAAATTATGGCAGCTTTTTGCTCTGTGTGTGTGGTTTTTGTCATTATTTTGGGTTTGAGTTTTTTTGTTTGTTTGATATAGCTTGTGTTTGTTTTGGGTTTTTAATATATAAATAATTAATACAATGTAGGGCACGTTTAAACCTCATATTTCAGTATTGGTTATTCCAACCAGTTCATAAAAAGAGGCTTTTCCTAGTAATGCTGTTTCATAATAATTGTAATTCTTTCTGGTTTTATTGAGGATGGGTGTCTTGCTTTGTTCGTCATACTTCTAATTTTTCCTTTGCTTCTTTTGTTACTACTAGTTTCTAAACTGTTACGGGCCACTTTTTAATTTTTTGGTTGATAGAAGATATTCTACAACCCCTTTAATTATTTGGTGTGCTTAGACTGTCATTACTGTGCTGTGTCTTGAGAAATTGTTTAATCCTTCTCTGAAATATTTTGGGAAATGTCTTTCCACTGATCCTTATACCTGGATGTGAGTATGAGAAAATGGAAGAAGAAGAGAATGTATAGACAAATTACAGTTCTGTGGAAAAATCCATCAGAAAAACTGAACAGAAAAATCCATCCCAGAAACTGCTCCTTTGAAGTAACTGTAGTAAAACAGGGGATATTGCAGCTTTCCAAGAAGAGCAAATTCTGAAATCAGATTTTGTCCAATAACTTTCTCCTTCCTTCTGAGAAGAAAAAAAAAAGTCACTTCACATGTTTTCTTAACTATTCTTGTTAAATTGCTTCAGATAGGTACCAGTGTCCAAACCTGGATTGGGGGAGAAGTATTCAAATTACATAATAAGCGATTTGTTTGTTGGTGTTTCTTTTCCATGGTTTGTTAATAGAAAGCCTGGTTGTTTCTCTGAGCAATCTTAAAGCAGTCAGGAGAGTTTGAACTTCCGTGGGCTGATTTGCAGTCTGGCAGTTAGCTTGGAAAAATAAATCAGGCTGGTCTGATTTGATCAATGGGTATCACAGGCTTTTTTGTGAGGTGGTGGTGTTTGGGGCTTCAGTCCTTACCCTCATTTCTTCAGATACTTCAGTCTGTATCTTGGGAGATAAGATAGTCCAAGTCTGTGTTCACAGGGTATGTGAGAGGATTAGAACTAGGCTGTAATGCATTTGGAGTTATTAGATTGCCAAAATTTAAATTGATGTCATGTAAAGGAGGTGCTGGAAGAACGTCCAGGCCAGTTTTGGATTTACACCTTAATTAATGGCAGTCACATCTGTGGGGAGGGTCTAGTGAAAAGTTAATTATTTATGATTATTTATTAAGTTAGGGATGAAAGTATGTCTGATTCTACCCTTGCATTCTAATTGATAGACAGGAGATATTTCTGTGTCATGAACTTCAGGAACTGACCACCTTGACTAGCTAAGCTCATGCTCATGGGTGAGGGTGAATAATCTTTTTAGCAAAAGCTGGTTTTTCCCATCATATTGTAAGTATTTATTGACTAGAATAACAAGTTTGTGGGTTTTGGGGTTTTTGAAATTTCTGGTGGTCTTTTTTTGTTATCAGAAAGAGAACCTGACTCAATAATGTACAACCAGGCTGTGGAGAAGCAAACCAAACTCTTTCTAGTTGGCAGGAAACCAGATTAAAATGAATGCCTTTTCTGCCTGAAGAGGTATATAATAGTCTTGTTGGCTATCATTCTTAAAATAGGGAATTGTAAGAACAGTGCTGTGGGAAAGCTTCTGGATAATTCTGTCTTTTAATTGCCATCAAAGTCCTTGGGATAGTACCAAATGTTTTAGTGCAGGTAGCTCTGGTTCTCCAGGCCAGTAGCTCTGAGGAAGTGAAGGCTGAACACAGAGTAGTCCCATGTTCCATGCTTCCATGCCAGTTTTTCTCACCTCTTGTGGCTTTTCACAGTTAAGAATTTCACTGAAACATACTAAATAGTCCATTCTGATCTCATTCCTTTCCTTTGGAAATACTAAATATTTAAAATTTATAAATTGATGACACTTTAATCTTAAATATTTAGATTTAATGGTAGAATTAAGAACTGTTACAAGGAAAAGTAAGATTTTTAGTGTTTTGTCATCAAAGTGCATCTTGTAGCACTTACTGCTGCCAAGAAATATAAAGATAAAGGGTGTGTAAAATTTCTAGAAATTTTATTATGTTCAAAGGAAACTTTGACACTGAAACTTTGTGTTTTAGTATAAAAAGCAATTGCATAAAATTTTCAATTCGAGAGGCAAAAAATGATGCCTGTTTCTTTCTTCTGTCAGGTTTGCAAATACTATCTTTGTGGCTTTTGCCCAGCTGAGTTATTTACAAACACCCGTTCTGATTTAGGTAAGTTTGTAAGTCATGACATTTTTATTCACGGAAAAGTAGTTACAGTTGAGCTTTTGTTTGCAAACTATGTTTTTATTGTTAATTGCTTTGTCAAAACACTTGAATTTTTTTTTTTTCATTTCAAGGGTTGCCAGTGATACAGTGTGGTAAAAGTAATATTTATTCCAGATCCTACTTTGTCTAAGTTGAAAGGCTTCTTAAAAATTTTTTCTTACTATGTAAGCTAAGTTGCTGGGTGTGGGGTGTTTTTCTCCTGTTCAAGTGGCAGTTTCTGTTTTGGGTTACTCTGCCTGGGCAGGGTTTTAACCTGGTTTTGTGTGATAAACTATTGAGCTGCTTTACCTAAAGTAAAAGACTCACTTACTGTAATAGTTATTTCTAAAGAACAGCTCTCAATTGCTGGTAGTTGATGGCTACATGTAGTATATATTTTGGAGATGTTCACTTAGCAAAACCAGACTTTTTGTCTTAGTGTTAGTTTCTAAGTCTGTTAAAGAGTTTGAGAGTCTGGGGAAGGTGAGGAATTTTAACACAGTCACCTTCATGACCTCAGGGTACATACCTCCTAATTTATTCTGAAGATCTGTTTTAAGTAGCCAGTGTGTTGCAGAGAACCCTGGAAATTAGAAAGTGCCTGATGAAATTTCCCTTCATATGTAATTTTTCTTTTTTCTGTTCTTTTTTTTTTTTTTTAAGCCCCAGGTGTTTAGGATATTACATTGTTTGTATTTACTGATGTAAAACTTGATCTGGAAATTTTATTTTTTATCATGACTGCATATGTTGAGTCTCTTTTTTATAACTACATAATGATGTTGGCATTCTTTTTCTTCAGTGTGTCTTTCAAGCTCCAAGCAAAGGAAGCAGAAAGGCAGAAGCATAAAAGGCTTTGTGAAATGTTTATAGTTCTGTTCTGTCATGATGCACAAACAAATGTTGGTGGAATGTGGGTACAACATTTAGGAATGCAAACTTAAGCTTTTTGTGTTGTCTTCTTAGGTCCTTGTGAAAAAATTCATGATGAAAATCTACGCAAACAGTAAGTTTGTTTTTTGATATGTTAAAGTAAATGGAGTTTCTGGTATCTTTGCAATTTGTTAATAGCAGCCCAAACATTACGAATTACTTGCTCTTTTTATTTGCAAAAGTTTATTTAAATTTTTATTTAAATAAAAATTTACTTATTTAAATATGTCGTATTCTCTTACTGTGAGCAAGAATTGATAATACTGTGTGTCTTGTTACTTAGTTTTCATCTATTAGAGATTTATGTGAGCTCTCATTTTTAAAACCTTTTCTCAGGTATGAGAAGAGCTCTCGATTTATGAAGGTGGGCTATGAGAGGGATTTCCTGCGCTATTTGCAGAGCTTGCTTGCAGAGGTGGAGCGCAGGATCCGGAGGGGCCACGCTCGTTTGGCCCTCTCACAGAACCAACAGTCTTCTGGGGTGAGTCTGCAGGAGTCAGTGAGGCAGCTTTTCCTGTAGATAGGATCTTCAGGGGCTTACCTATTCAGATGAAACTTACTATTATCCAGAAGATTCCTGATGAATTAAGATTTTTTGCCTGTTAGCCACAAGATTGTATCTGGCATTAAGAGACAAGGCAGGTGACTCCAGAGTCACCAAGAGCCCTCTCTGTTCTCACTGTCTGTGGGATCTCAGCACAGCAGTCCTGATGTGCAGAGTCACTGAGACAACCCTTGGGGGGCTCGGAGGTCCTGGAATGTTGCCAGAAGTGTCTGGTGGTTGGACTTTGATCCTGCACAGGAGACGACACCTGTATGAGGATGGGAGGATCTCACTGGGATAAATGGTGAAGGGATAGGATAATTATGGTGTGAAACACAGGCTTTAGAATTTTGGTACAGGGGGGTCTAGAGAAGCAAGATGGAGGAATTGGGGCGTGTCCTGTTCTTCTTCTTCTTCTTCTTGGCCTCCATCTTCTGTGGTGGTGGTGGCACTTTGGGATTGGTTCTTACTAAAAGTGCACTTGTCAATAAGGGTGAAAGGTATTGGGGAAAATAGGTTAAATATCTTATACATAGTTTTGGGTATAAAGATAAGTGACCGCCCCGAGGGCTCTCAGTGTGTCCATGGCTGACGCGCTGTGCGGACCTCTGTCGGGCCGGGAGAAAATCTTGTAGATAAAAACTAATAAACACTGAAGACCGAGAAAAAACCTGAAGACTCTTTTCATCCTTTGGAGCGCGGGCTGTCCCAAGGCCATCCCGAGCATTTCCAGGCCATCAAAAACAGCCGAGGAACGGGACAACTGTCTCTTGTTTCCTCAGAATGAGTATCTGCTCTCTACCTGTCAGGTGTTGCCTTTACCCTGACAACATCAGTTTATGTTCTCTCCTCTAGTGGCACATTCCTCCCTCCCTGCGCTAGCAAGCTGTGTCTTTCCCCATGATGGATTTGGAACAGTGTCTGTGGCCTGTGCTCTCTGGGTTTTGTGACTGCCAGGACAGCCTTGCTCTTTCTGCTGCCCCACCTCACTGTTCTGTACAAAGTCCAGTTGCTTCAGAAGGAGCTGTGGACAGTATCAAGTTGAGAGATGCCACTTGTGGAGCAGATGTGGGAGTGCAGCAAAAAGTCTGTTCTAGCAGCCTGCAGAGAGGACACTGCTAACAAGTACATCTCTGAAGTGAGATTCTTTTTGCATTTTACGCTCAGAGTTTGAAATGTAAAGTGTACAGAACCTCTGAGTCATACTCAAATGTCTGCAAAGATATGTAAGAGCTGCATGGAAGTGTCAGAGTTTAAAGTTAGGACTTAGAATACAGTTTTCTTACTTTTTATGGGCCAGGATCTTGAACATTTTTGTTGAGTTGGGAGGAATTAGTGTGACTAGACTTAGCAAGGGTGGAGTAAGTTGTGTCGAGGAGTGTTTTATAGTAGACTAGACTGTTATTAGGAGCTTCTTGTGGGAGAAGAGGCCAGGGGAGGTTATTCCCAAAGTGTCTCTGGAATATGAGAAGACATACATTTGTGTGTTTAAGCTATTTTAACAAAAGAAAAAGAAAAAAAAAAAAACGAGGAAAGAAAAAAAGCCCCAGCTCACTCTTGCACTTTTTACAGGGAGCTGGACCTACCGGTAAAAACGAAGAGAAGATTCAGGTGTTAACTGACAAAATTGATGTACTGCTTCAACAGGTGAGAACTTTTTAACCCCCATGAGAGAGATCACTTGCTTTTGTTACTTGATCAAAAAATAAACTTAATGTTTTTATTGCCTTTTAGATTGAAGAACTAGGTTCAGAAGGAAAGGTGGAAGAAGCACAAGGAATGATGAAACTTGTTGAACAGTTAAAGGAAGAGAGAGAACTGCTGAGGTCTACGACTTCAGTAAGTCATGTGTTCATAGTTCTGTGAGACATATCAAAGTTTGGTGCACAGTACATTCTAAATAACCATGTTCTTCCACTGAAGGCATGCAAGGTCTGTGTAGAGTTCATTACACAGTTAACAGGACATTTGGCTGTGATAATCCAGTGTATTGATTAGGCATTCTGTCTTGGGAGTGGGCTTCCTGCACACAGATTATGAAATTACTCACCCAGCAGTCCTGGAGGAGAGCTTTCACCTTCCTCTGGTTGAGGTCTCAGTTAAACTTTGCTCTGTGACCTCTGCACTAGAATTATACTGTTAGAGAAGCTGTTACAGAAGGTGCTTGAGTCAGGGCTGTGACTGGCATCCGGCTGACTCTCAGAGCTACATAAATCAGAGGGAATGTGTTAAGTATCAAGTTCTTAATAAAAAGGAGCTTAAGTTTAAAGATTTTATTTTTACATTTAATTAAATGCTCAAATTGAGATTCTTGTTTTAAGAATTCATTTTGAATTCTTAAATTCAGTTATGTCTGTACCATATTTTAAGAGCTCTTGTTGCTCTGTGCAACACTGAAGAGTTCTTCATTACAATTTATTGAAACAATGGCTGGAAGGATTAAAAGTTTGAAAATTTTGTTGTTGGTTTTGTTTCTAATTAAGAGATCTTGTTTTTGTTAAAAAACCTGATAATTCCAGTAGAAATGCGTTCATAGCAAAAGTTTTTTAAAAGGTGTAATAGTTTTGAGGAGGTTAATTTGAACTTTGTCTTGTTAACATGTTCTTGGGTGTGATATGGTTTGATGTTTTTCATTGGGACTCAGTTTTTTTACTTGAAGAGATTTGAAGCATACTTTTTGCTTTAAGTGACTAATTGGGAAAGGACTTTTAATTTGTTTTCCTTTAAAGGTTTTTATTAAAATAGGGATATTTTCTTTTAGTTTTGCTTGTGTGTTATTTGAAACATGCTTAAAAATTGGTGGATTGGGTTTTGTAACAGCCGTTTAAGAAATTAAGAACATATAAAGCTTTGTTTGACTTTATTTGTGGTGTGATTTTTATTTTCTTTTGTTGGTGAAGAATGCATTTTAATGTTTGATGTGTTCTCTTAACAAGTGTTTGATTTGTGGGAGAATGAAGCATATTAAAGGTGTGATGAATACCTTAATTTTTTTAAAATGTGGTTACTTTTTGAGATATATATGTGGGACTATTGTTAGTTTTTACTTTTTGCGGCATACTTAATGAAGTAAAAACTTGTAAAAATGTTGATAGGCATGATTACTTTTTTTTTTTTAAGAACTCTTAAATGTTGCACACAGCATGTTTATGTCCATGCTGTATGATTCATGAACCTGGGCTTATGTTGAAATTTCAGTGTACTTCTCTTATGTCTGTTGAAACAGTGGTTTTATTTGACCACCATACTTTTAAATAGAAGCCAGTATTTTTTTATTTTTGTTTTTCTTGATGTAGTATTCTAGCCTTTTGATTCCTTGAGGTGTATTCCATGGTAGTTCTGCAGCTCCTGACATTTCAGTTGATGCCAAAGATATCTTAAAACAGTTTTAAAAGAAAAACTTTAATTTTTCTGATATTGCAAGGAAGCTGCAGATACAACTGTGTGCATGTTAATGCAGTGAGTAATGGTTCTGTGGTTTTCCATGGGCTCCTTCCATGTGGGAATGGGCATAGGGTGGCCTCTTCTCTCTCTCTTTTCTGTGATGGGGTGCAGTGCACCAAAGATAAAGCAGGCAGATGTGATTTCAACTTTCAGTAGAGCTTGGGATTTGACAACAGTAACAAATAGTTGTAAACCTCTTCACTGACTAAAACTTCTCTTTTGCCGTATCAAATATTCTTCTTTTTCAGACAATTGAGAGCTTTGCAGCCCAGGAAAAACAAATGGAAGTTTGTGAAGTTTGTGGAGCCTTTTTAATTGTAGGAGATGCACAGTCCAGGGTAGATGACCACTTAATGGGCAAGCAGCACATGGGTTATGCCAAAATAAAAGCTACTGTAGAAGATTTAAAAGTAAGTATTTCCTCCAGTTGTTGAAATGAAAAGTGCTTGGAGGTTTCCTGACGTACATAAAAGGCTGTCCAGTGAATTTTCTCAAGAAGGTGAAACACTCCCAAGAAATGGAATCCTGCATTGTGCTTTCACTGATGTGATTTGTTGTGACATTAGATACAAGCAAAGATGCTGGTTCAGGTTGGAATTTTTATGGTCTTTTTAAGAAAATGTAGTGTGGCCTCTGTTGTGAGAGTGACAGGCAAAAAAAGGTTCTGCAAGACAAAGGATTTTCATTTCAGGGATTTTAGGAAGTACTGTCCTTTGTTTGGAAGATAAAACAGACCTGTTTTAAAAGTTTGGGCCTTTACATCCTCAGAATCTGTAAGCTTAAGTGTCTTGAGTAGTCTTCATTTCTTCCTGTGAACTTCCTTTTTTAAGGAAAAGTTACGAAAAAGAACAGAAGAGCCTGACCGTGATGAAAGGTTGAAAAAAGAGAAGCTAGAACGAGAAGAGAGGGAGAAGGAGAGGGAGCGGGAAAGAGAAGAGCGGGAAAGGAAGAGACGACGTGAGGAGGAGGAAAAGGAGAAAGAGAGGGCTCGTGATAGAGAGAGACGCAAAAGGAGCCGCTCGCGGAGCAGGCATTCCAGCAGGACATCTGACAGGAGGTGCAGCCGCTCACGAGACCACAAAAGGTCAAGAAGCAGAGAAAGAAGACGAAGCAGGTACCTCTGTGTGTGTCTGTGTGTCTCTTAAGTATTTTCAGGTAAATTTCCAAAAGGTAAAAATCTTGTGGGGACTTACTGTCAGCCTGAGTAACATCAATGATTTGTTAGCTTCACTTAGGTGTTTCTTCTCAAGTGAAGACATACCTTATTGGTTCTAAGGATAAGCAAGTTTTTGCTTATGAGGGAGCTTTCAGCAAACAAAAGTGTTCCCCAAAAATACAGTTTCTTGTTTCTTCCTTCAGCTGGTCTTTATTTCATGGTTGTAGATACTTTTAAACTACGTAGTTAAGTGTTTCAGTAAATAAAGAGGCATATTTCTTATGTACTGGGAAACATTTCTATACAATATGTTAAGATTTGGTTTCTGCAGGCAATCACTGTATTTTAAAGTGCTGCTGTTTTACTGTTGTATATTCTGAGATAGAGAATAGCAGCTGAGATTTACGTTTTGAAATTCTGTCTGAATGTTAAGGAGTCGTGATCGGAAGAGAAGCAGAAGCCACGATAGATCAGAAAGGAAACACAGGTCTCGTAGTAGGGACAGGAGACGGTCAAAAAGCCGGGATCGAAAATCCTACAAGCACAGAAGCAAAAGCAGAGAGAGAGAACAAGACAGGAAGTCAAAAGAAAAAGGTATGTTTGTATAAGGACTGAGTTCTTAGCAAGTTCTGAAATGAATCTTTTCTTAGAGTCTCAAAAGCTGTTAGCTTTTCAGTGAGTGCCTGAAAGTTCTTAGTACCAAATCAGACCTCATTCTGAGAGGTGTGTGTGTTGCTGTAAGCAATTTGAAGGATTTTGTTCTTTCCAGTTACTGTCACTACATGTGTGTGTGCATACCTGCACCCCAGTGTCCTTCTCTTACCTGTTGCAGTTTGCCTGCAGGTGAAGTGTGCAAGGATTTTTATATATTTTAAGACCTGTTTACCTTTAGAAAAACATAAGCCTGTAAACATCATTTTCTAAGAGTGAATGTCTTATATTCCTACTCGTAGTGGATATTTGCAATTACCCTTTGCAGGTGCATGTTTTGTGGGGGGCTGGTACCTTGCTTCTCACCTGTATGACCTATTAATTCCCAACACTATCATGTTTCCTTTATTACTCTTTTAACAGTGCTTTTAAGTTTTTTCCCCAATCTATAAATGCAGTTCAAGATAAATACTGCAGAATCCCTGTGATGCTCTAAATGACAATTTATGCCTTCTCCCCAGTCTCCTGCTCTTCCCCCCGCACCTTCCTCCTTTTGTTTTTTTTTTGTTTGTTGTTTAAACAAAGTGAGTCTTGCTTTGTCAGTATTCAGGTGAGTCTGAACAGAAAGCTGTGTTAGTCTTTGAAACAGTTTTGTAGCTGTAGGCGCCATGTATCACAGCATTCACGGTGACCAGAGGCTGAAGCTCAGAAACTTTAGGTAGGATTACAAAGAGCTACAGTGAGAACGCTGTAGATTCACATTCTGTGAGAAGATACTAATTCAATGCTAAATTTCCCCCTTTAAAAGTCTTTTGGAACTTCTATAGGAACGTAATACTTCTGGCTCTGGTGGGGAGCTGACTAATGGCCAGTCCGAAACAGCCACCCCACTTCATGGGCTGATCATCAGTAATGGATGAAACAATTGTGTTTCTAAGGTACTTTTGAGGTTCTCTGGAATGAAAGGTGCTCTGTGCATGTGTCTGGGTTGCATAGGCCTGTCTGCTTGACCCTTCTCTGTATTTATCCAGTGGATTAGTTGCCAAAATGTTGGTGATGCTTCATGTATTTCTCTTCCCTGACTTCCTTGAATTGTTTCAATTATTCTGGCTTATAGTATGGGACACCTTTAGTATTGATTCTTCTCTCATTTTCCTTTGCCGTGTAAGAGAGTGGGTTTTGTTGCTTGCTCATTGGCAGTGGAAATGATGTGCAGGCTTTAAACTCAGATTCAGTGTTGTAGCCTGTATTTGTCCATTTATTACTATTCTTACCTGATATTTTTGCCTGCTTTATGAACAGATTTCTGGTACTTGGTGAAGAATGTCCTATTCTCCTGAATGCTTGTTATCTATACATATAAATAACTGTTTTCTTACTTCTTCAAATTTGGTCTGGTTTTGAGCTTTTCAGTTCTTTCATTAATCTTCCCATAAATAGAGGAGCTAGTGAACTCTCTTCAACGTCTCAAGTATTTTTAGTTTTAACTTGACTGATTTCCTTGCTGGCTGTTTTGTTTTCTGCTTGCTGCTTTCTTCCGCCAGAAATGAGAACAGTGAGGTGATGCTATGAGCTGTGATGAAAATCCCACCTGGGAAAATCAATTACTTTTTTTTGACTATGCCATCCTAACATTTGTAAAAGCACAAATAAGCCTTAGAACAGGACTGTAATGCTGAAGAAGTTTGTGATTTTTTTCCCTTTGTTGGGAAAGTCTTCTAACAGAAAAAAATACAAAAGAGGAGGGAAGGAAGGAGGGAAAAAACCAAACCCAGTAGTAATTACTAAGGCAACATTGAATTTCTGTACTGAAGCTGTAAGCACCATTGCATCGTCATATTTGCAATGATAGGTAGTTAGGTAGTTAGATAGGTAGCTAAGAATAAAGCTTTTAGAGATTCATATATTTGAAGTGTGTAGCTTTTGCACAAATAGTAACTTCAAAGTTAAATCTTAACTTACTACATTGGGAATCTTGTCTTCAGAATCTACTTGTCTTTATTAGCCACCACTGATCTGCAGTTGTAAAAGTAAGCAGCAAAGGCTGTAACTACTCATGGTAGTGCCTTTCATCTGGATATCTCAGACTGCTTTATAAACATGAATATTAACACAAAAAAAACCCCAAGGAGCAGTTTACCAAGACTTGTGTACAATTGCACATTAAATTAGTCCCACACTTGAAAAATTCAGAAGTCCTGGTTTCTTGTTCACTAAGATGCCATAGAAGACGGCAACCAAGGTTATAAGAAAAAAGAAAAAGCAAAAATGGGGGCACTTGCTTTGAGACACAGATTTCAGTGTCAGAGATACCTTTGCTAAAGAAAGGAGCCACCAGCCATAAACACCAGCTGAGCATTAGCTTAATATAAACCAGTAGAGTGCACCTACTGTTCAAGTAAACAAACTTCAGAGCAGATGCAATAAATAGGGGGTTTTAATAAAACAAAAATTATTTTCCAAGTACCTTCATTTTATGAAGAGTTAATACTGGAATGGGCCTCTAGACCACTTTGGCTTGGCTTTCTGTCTTCCCTAATCTAGATTCTGATACTTACATAAAAATAATTATGATCATGTTTTAATGTTAGTGATTAAACCTCAGCAAATACTGCCAGAACACTTCAGTAATACTGGATATTATGTTTGATTTTCTGAACAGTAAAGCGATTCACTTTGTCATGATAAGAATTCTCATAAAACACATCTCAGTTGCCCACACAAACTCAGTCAGAAAAATGTGCATGTGTTTAATCAGGAAGCAAAGTCAGTATGAATGTGATTATACCTAATAGATTACAGCTGAAATAATACATCCAGTTCCAACAGCAAACTAATTTTATATGCTTTCTCTCTTACTGATTAAAAATGCAGTGGGGGAACTTAACTTCTTGCAGATACTCTAGGGGTTGGAAAGTTATTGGGCTATTTGTTGAATACACTTTTTCAGTTCTGCTTGGCAAACTGGAGGTTCGGTATGGTATACCTATTTTAATACTAAAATTTTTAGAAGAATTTGATCTTTCATACCACAGTTTTTTTTTAACCTTGAACAAAATTATCCTCTTGACCATATTCAAGACACAAACAAGACAGAACAAAACCCTGCACACTGCACATCCATAGGGCTATTAAGATCTACCATATCTACATAGGACAGAAGATAAGATTATTGGACTGACTACTAGTCCTCTGCGGGGAAACAAGACTACTATTCCTCAGTGGATCCACGTGTGCACCGGAGATACCTTTAAGACACAAAAAGAAGACTTTTTAACAAGGTTAGTTAGAGTGCAATCTACCTGCCGAGTTGCCAAATTGAGGGCAGACAGACCCAAACTGACTCAGTCCTTCAGTGAGCTGGGTGATGTTGCCCTGTGCTTGCTTCAAGCACCCTGCCCTGGATGTGCTGCTGCAGGTGAATCCTCACTACTGGTGGTCATTAGGCAGTTGCCCTCATTTCTCTGTGAGGACTTTACCCTATCCTTTGGTAGTCTTATAAAACAAAGAAGTTGGAATGTTGCTGCTCTTTTAAAGCTTAATTTCTTGCTTTGTGTCCTGGAATATAAAAGTGTGTTATGCCAGTCTAGGTGATAATGTTATTTTAAATAGCTTTTTCAGAGTGTTCCATCTGTGTGCTCCTGTGTCAGGGATATATCTATCTATTTATATTATTTATTTTGATTGCCCAGATAGCAGGGAATAATCAGAAAAAAGAGCATGAATGTTGTTCTGTATGATGACATCTGAGAGGTTGGTTTTTTGGATTTCTTTTTTCTCTCCAGAGTGTCTTTACTGAGCAAGAGTTGAATATTATGGTGTGAAATAATACAGCAGGAATTGGTATTTTTATTAAATTTGCAAATACTGAATTTACAGATGAGGC
Source organism: Melozone crissalis (assembly GCF_028551555.1). NCBI lineage: Eukaryota > Metazoa > Chordata > Aves > Passeriformes > Passerellidae > Melozone > Melozone crissalis. Next base: position 3,125,951 of record NW_026535804.1, on the reverse strand, counting down.
ACGCAGCTCTAATACTGAATGTTTTTCTTCCCATGGAAATATTTTTACTTCTGGCTTCCTTCCTTCTTTGAAGATTGAGTTTTTAGTGTAGCAAATACTTCAGTAAGTTTCCCAATTCATGATCAAATTGTGGGCTCCTTCCCCCACAGCTTGCTGTTTCTTTGCCTTTGAAAAAAGATTGCTTTTTATATATCTTCCGAGCTATCTCCCCAAGCCCTTTTAATGAGTTGTTTATAAATGACTGCTGGTTTTATAAAATTGAGAATTAACAATGCTGACAAATGTGCAACTTCAAATTTAATTTTGGTCATCACTGATCTCCGCCTTCAAAGCTGTCAGTGCTTAATATTATTTCCCAAAGTATTTGATAGTTTGAGATTGCTAGTTTTTAACTGGCAAGTATAAATTTCTTTGATTATGCAGTCAAGCATTGTCCACCACTCCTTTCTGATTCCTTTTCAAGAACCATAACTAACAAAAATTATAAACCAAAGCAAGCCATACACAATCAGAAATCAAAACGTGGGGACCAAAAGAGTCCCATAATAAGTAAGGAAGCCATGCACCATAATTACACATCTGCCTAACCTCTTTACCTCCAATTTGTTCATTTTGACAGAGAGCTGAGTAGCTGCCTCTGTTAGGAGGTCTGACCTTTCTCCTCTTCCCCCACCCTATACTGTCTCCTTCTACCTTTATTTTGTCCCCTCTCCATTCCAGCATGGTAGTCTGATGCCTATTTCTGTAACTTTTTGAGTATTACTCTTATTGCTATAGAATGTAATTGTCCCATGTTGTATGCAGTATATATCTCACGTGTGCAATGTTTGTTTTTACTTTGAAATCCATGGTCAATGTCTTCTTTCATGGCAGAAAAGAGGGGATCTGATGATAAAAAAAGTAGTGTGAAGTCCAGTAGTCGAGAAAAACAGAGTGAAGACACAAATACAGACTCGAAGGAGAGTGAGACTAAGAATGAGGTCAATGGGACCAATGAAGACATTAAATCTGAAGGTGACACTCAGTCCAATTAAAACTGATCTGATATGACCTCAGATCAGACAGAGGTAAGTGCATTATTTCAAACTTTGATTAGGGCTTTTTGTTACTGTTTAACAGTGCAGCGTAAGTATGCACAGATGAAGATGGAACTAAGTCAAGTAAGAAGACAAACTAAAGCACCTTCTGAAGGAAATGACAGTGTAGTCCTGCAAAACGTTTTGAGGTACATTGTTTTGTCTCAGCTATTTTGTAGCAGACTCATGCCCCCATTAGTGTGCCTCTTTGGGACATATTTGTAATATAGTCACCATAGAAAAATTAATTACCCTTTTTTATTTTTAGGGATTTTGTTATCTTTTTTTTTTTTTTTAATTGAACTGGTTTTGTATTTAAGTCCATATTGTGTTGGTACATCAGCAGAAACTTTTGCTTAAATACTTAATATTTGAGGCACATGTTGGACTACTTTGTTTTCATATAAACTGCTAGTATTTCTTTGTCAAGGATGTTTCTAGTTTTTTTGCTTTATTGCCTTGCATTCTAATGCAGTTTGTTCTGTAACTCGAGAGCCAGTAGCATTGGATTGATGGAAGTGTAGGGTTTATGAATTATTGCAGCTGACTACCATACCTCACACAGCGTTGGTGTTGTGAGCGGCCCATGAAAAGCCAAATTAAAAATCAAGGATTCAGTCAAACTAAGCAGGTACTCATGCCAGGTACTCCTTTCTCTACCCACATCCATGTTTGAATGCTGTTGCCTGTAATCTTTAAGCTTACTGTTGTGTTTTTGATTTTGAAGCTAGTGAAAAGGACTTTTTGTGTATTGTGTGAATACTGTAAATCTGATGTTAACAGAATGGAATTTTCTTTCAACTGTGTGTAGGGATGCAGTGCTGCCCAGAATTAGATATCTTTAAAGAGTTTAAAATGCAATAAACACTACATAATATTCGCCTTGTTACTTTCAATGCAATTCAAGTCCTTAAGAGGTATGTGCTTAATATTTCCTACTGTGTAGGAGACTGTGCAGTCAGCCATAGCACAGAAGAGTGGAATGGCTGGTAACAGGCTTGTAAGGCAGATATAAGTGCAGAGACAGATGCCACCAAATGATGGCAGTGTTGATGGCAGGAATGTATGCTGGAAACTATTTGTGGGAAATTAAGCAGCTAAGCAATAGGCAATTATGTATTGAAAGGGTAACTTGAAGTTTTTTCCCCACTCGTGACATAGCTTTCTTACAGAAGGTCTTTAGTTGTATTCCTGAAATCAGGAACTAACAGTGGAGGTGACAGCTGATAAATGAGCTTCTTGCAATATAATTTGTTACTGTAGTTGCATTATGTATGCTAGGAACTCTTAAACATTTAATGTTGATATTAAACCATTAATGCTACATCATTGCTTCTAATGCCAGTCATGTTCAATGGTGATGCTCTTGTAGAGTTAAGATGACAGCTAACAACTGGGCGAGTGTATAGGAATGGTAAACAAAATGCTCCTAATGCTGTCTAATGGTCTGTTCTCCCAAAATTTTGCATTATAGGACTACTGTGTGAAGAGTCTGCGAAGATAGTGGAAGACAGCTTAAACTGAAGATCTGCTATTAAATGAGGTGAAAGAAAGCTGTAGTGGCATAGAAAAATATAAAGTTGAGTTAGATTTTTTTTTTAATAAAATTTAATTCAGGACTGGTGTTTCCTCCCAGAGTTCAAAAAGATGTGTTGATAATAGCACATATGCTACTGAGAATATAAGTCCTGTATCCTTCTTTTTCTTTAAGACTTTTTAAGATAAGAAACCAACATAACCTGAACACATGGCTTGCTCAGTGTTTAATTGCAAGTTTTCATTCTTGGACTTTAAAACACAAGAATAAATGTTTAGTATTTGTGTGAATTGAACTAAAATGAATCCCATTTTTACAACTAAGCAATTCCTAGCTTCTTGATATATGAGAAATGGAAATAAAGTATCTTTGAATTTCTGTTACAAATTTGATTGTCTCTGTCATTGAACATTTAATATTAAATAAGCTTCTTTCCTAATAAATTTCTCGTGTCTTCAAGCTTAGTTCATTAATTTGGATGCTTAGTTATTCTGTGCTGTTTGTAGGTTTGGGTTTTTTTGGTTCTATCAGGATTTAATTTCAGGCTTACTTTTGCAGCAGTTAGCTGCTGTTGGGTTCACTGTCTTCCCCAAAAAGTGCCTTTTGCTGCAGTAGGTTAAGAAATGACAGAAATCTTGCAATAAAAATGGCAGTATTAATTCTTATTAAACAGGTCAACTTTGACAGCATGTTTAGAGAGATGCCAGTGCTGAGACTGGCATTCAGACTGCTTCACATTTGCATTGCAATATTGCTTTGGGGTATTGATGAACAGCCCTGTGCAGTTGGTCAGAACAGACACACGGGCAGGGAGATGTGCTTCCTGCTTCCCTGTGAAGCTGTAGTGCAAGCAAGAGTGGTTCTTGTTGGAAAAGAACTGCATTGTGTACGAGTCAGTGCTCTGGCTGTAAGGCAGTGAATTTACATTGTTTAATAAGAGCATTATCTTTTCCATTAGTATTCAGGCCTTGACTGTATGTGTAACCAAAGTCAGACATGGACAGAACACCATTGTAACTGATGCTGATTTATTTGGCCTGTGTGTGGAAGTGCACTTGGGAGGAATCTGCATCTACTCTGGTCACTAGTGCTAGTTTTGATACCACATGTAGACAGCCATGTTCCTTTTTGACTTTTATTGTTCTAAACCAGACACGGGCACAGGGGATGGAGATTGGGTGTGGTGGTTTTGGGAAAAAATAAGGTGGGAGCAAGTGAAATTATAACTAAATTCTAACTGGAGACATTAGATGAACACCTCCTCCTTTTGAAACTTGGGGGACAGGACTCAGCCTCTTTCAGCGGTGAAAATGTTTGTCTTGTACCTTCCACTGCACTTATTTGTTACAGGATTTGCATTTCCCCTTACTTTGCAAAAGAAAAAATGATAAAATGAGGTACCTAAAAATGATAAAATCCCTCATAGATTAGCCTGGGATTCAGATTCTCACATGTCTCATGGGGAGTCTTTTTAATGCTTTGAAGATGAAGGAAAATTCTGTTTTGCAGAGCATAGGAAACAGCACCTTTCTGCTTCCAGATTTGACTGTTCAGACATCTCCACAGAGATTCATCTTTGTGAGAAATATCTTCACAGCTTAAGCCCAGGATAAATACTATCCCAGATTTTTTAGGAATGCTAGGCAAAAGTAGCTGATTTCAGTAAGCACCTCTGACGTGCTTTCTCTATACTGGTTTTGACAGCCTGACAGTCTTTATTAGGTGTTAAAAGTGTACTGGCCTATGATTTTTCAAAGTTGCATTAAAATTTTAAGCGTCCTGTCCACTTTAGAGTTATCCTCCTCACATCCTTCTACTCCCTACCCTGAAAAAGGAAGAGATCAAAGTACTTAAAATTACTTATACTTTATTTTAAGTGAAGAGTAGCAATGTCAGTTCAGTACAAGTTTGTAGTGCAAACAAAAGGCATCCTTGGAAAAACAGTAAGCTTTGTAAATTTAATCTCAGTTATCATTCCAACAGTTCATTGTTTAAAGAAAAAGCCCAGCAAAAACCAGCTAACATAACTAGTGTGACCTAGAGTTTATCAAACTGCATAAAACATACAAAAATACTTCTGTGAATGCATAGATATAGTGTTATTACAGTCAGATTTATGAGTTTAACTCTTAACACATAACAGTTATTCTTGGTGGAAACTAGACAAATAAAGCTTTTTAAACCAGCTGCCCTCTAGCAGAATGCTCAGTAATTAGTGGAGACAGTCCTTACACTGACTTCCTAAATAAAGGAACTGGAAACAAATTAGATACTCTTACTAATTTTGAACCATTTAACCACTACTGTTTTTCACACAGTTATTGCACATAATCTAAGCTAGCCTCCAAGCTGGAGAGATAAATACACAATTGTTAAAATAGAACTTTCTTTCCTGTCTTACAAGAAAAACAAAGCAGGAACCTTAGTTAAGAAGTTTTACTTCATACTGTGTCAGAGTCTTGAGCTTCCCAGGAGTTGAATCTGGCATTAAACATAACTAGTTCTCTCAGCTCCTGGCTGGAGAAAAACCAGGATTGAGAATGGGAGGTTAGCAGAGTTGAGGTGATGGGTGTGGAACATGGAGGAAAGGATGATAATTATTTTGACTGAAATAAGCAAGAATTTTAAGCTTAAGTAACTTGGTGAAATCCTGAGCCCAGAGTCAAGTATCTCTGCTGGAAGAAGGAGTTTCTGTCTTCTCTGGGTGTGCAGCCGCTTGAGAGAGTCTTCCAGGCTAAAGCAAGACATGGGGAGGGTGGCAGCCATGCTACTTCTACTAGAACATGGTGCTGTACTATTTATAGTTTGACTGTCAACATTGCAGTTCAGATCAACAACACACACAGCATCCATCAGCTGTGCAGAAACTCTGCCTGAAGCTGCATAAAGCAGAAATGGAAGGAAAATCAATAGTTTGGGGTAGGGGGGAGCAGAGGGGAGAAAAAGCAGCTCATGCAGAAAAAGCAAATCCCTGAGCCCTCCACCCGCCTCAGGACCCATTTAAGGGTTTTGGTGCAAAGGTCAGCATTGTATTTTTTGGTAAAAAAGAAAACAGCCTCCAAAAGTGTTATTTTCCAGGCTGCCATGTTAATATAGGAAAGCTTCAGGCTGTTTAATACTCCAGCAATGCTGTGACTCAAGTATTTTAACCCACAGGTGAATTTTTTCATTACTTACTTGCTTAAATGCAAGTTAAACAGTCTGTAGCTTAACCAGAGTTATGTTTTTTTTCACTCCCCGCAAAAAACAGGGGGGAAAAAAAAGTTGAAAGCACCTGGAGACATTCAGCCCTTTCAGTACTCACCTGGCTAAAGCAAGGCTATGTACCAGTGACAGTAGACTGTGCAGGATGTAAAGTTACAAGTTAGTTACTTACTAGTGGTGTTTTTTCCCATCCAGTGGCTCATAAAAGCCTTCTATGTTCCTTCCACCTGTGATGTCTCAACCATCTCCCTTGGAACTGGTGTACAAGGGAGGGCCACACAGAGCTTTCCTGTCTGGACAATACTGACACCTGGTGTGAGTAATGCACAGGCTCACATCGGTAAGTAAATAAAACCACGGACACAGATTGGGGGTCCCTCCCCATCTGAAACAAAGGCTTTCTCTTGAAAGGACTCTCAATAGGAACATTTAAGAGAGGCTTTCATAATTTTTGGTGGAGGTACAATATTCTCACAGGGGAAATAAACATTTAAGTACAGATGTGCTTATTCCAGTTATTTTCAGCCCAGTAAAAGGATTTCTCCTGCCACTTCTCAGCATTAAGTATCTCTAGACAAACCATCCTGGTGAGTGTTTGTGAGGGGCAAGAGATTAAGGACTTGCACATTCACATTTTTAGAGAGCAACTATCCATTATGTATCTCTTTCATCTAATTTAATGTGGAAGTACACACAGAGACATACAATGTCCTGAATCTTTCTATGAGTCTTACTTGGTCAGAGTGGGTGTACTTAACAAAATTTTCATATCAATAATTTACATCTTTCGTGCCCTGCACTGCCAGATACAACCAATAAACTTCAAATACACTGGAAACCTGTGATTTTCCTGGACAAATGAGGTATCTCTTGCCTGAATACAGTATCAAGTAAAAAAATAAAAGCAAACAGGATATTAAATATAAAATATTAGTTAAAATAGTAACCCTAATAATAACTTAAGGTTTTACACAGACTTAAGTCACTGCCTTCCAAAGGGCAGCACATGTCACTGGCAGGTGTTCCCACTGCAGATGCAGCTGCCAGGGTCAGTAGGTCAGCTTGGATGCTCTGCTGTTGAAGCACGGCTGCTCCATCAGCGCAGCCGCAGCGTTCCGGAAAGGAGAGCTGTCACTTCTCGTCAGGACCAGCTCCAGCTCTTGGAAGTCCTGGAGTCTGGCAACATCCTTGTCCTTGTAAGGAACAGAGAGAACAACATTATTACTCCTATTATTACTAGCTGGTTGTTATTTATAAAATAACTATATTGAAGTGAAGGGAGAAGCAACCATCCTGGTGATGCATCGAACTCCGATTTATTGATCAATCAGCCACTTTATGTAACAGTGTTAATGAACTTCATGCATATTGCAAAATCCAAGCTCACGATAGGTTAACAGAGAAAACTCTAACCCCTCCTTTTGTTTTCAATACCTGTGGTTTGTTATTGAATCGAAGATTTATTTTCTCACCCTGTTACGAAAGTTCTTAAGGCCTCCATGTTATTGAAGACAGGTTTGAGAATTTAGCTGTTTACAGAAACAGGCTGTGAGAATTTGCTCCTCACAGCTGCCTTTTAAGCCATTTCTGAGCAAAATTCTCCAACATAACTATAATTCCAGGGACATCATTCCCAGTAACAGCAATATATAATTAAAAACTAAGAATTCCAGGGATATCATCCCCAATAATAGCAATAAAGAATTAAAAAAAAAATCCTACCAACATATACTCATTAGAAGTGTAGCAGGTTTGCTTGTTTGGTTTTTCTCCTCAAACTTTTTCTTCTCCTTTAATTTCATTACTGTATGTCACTTAACCAAGACTTGTGACCACTTTCATCTACAGACCTCTGAAATATACTTTTTTGGAACAGAAGAGCAGTTTCATTTGTTAACAGCATTATCTTTAAGTTGTTCATATGCCAATTTGTGGAGTTTTTCCCCCTACTGTTAATTCTTTTTAGGCAAGCAGACAGTGAAGTAGTACTTGGCAATTACGTCCTTTTAAAGCACCCTAAATGCACTGTTTCTGATACATTTTTTAAAAGTCAAGCTGTAATAGTTCCATATGCTTTAGGAGCTAAAATACTCTGCCTATTTTGACGAGACTATTTTTAAACAAGTTATGATGAAGTTTTAAGAAAGGTCCAGCATCCCTTTGAATCTGTCAGTTTTTATTCAACAAAAGTGACATTTTGCCAATCTTTTTGCAAAAATACATCCTCTGAGGTCTGCAAAGTGAAGAGTCAAGTTAATCTCTCATTTCTATTCTTACCTTTCTTAGAAGTGTATTGGGTAGTTTTCTGATCTTCTCTACTTCCTCTGGATTAACACCCAGTTCACAGCAGCTCACTCTGAGCAGATCTTGGTAGGTCAATTCTTGTCTGTCCAGTTCAATCTCAATGAAGTCATTGTCTCTCAGGTTCTGAACTCTGACCTTAAGTACAAGTTCTGACAGAGAAACAATTAAAAGGTTAACAACAGAAAAGACAACAAACTCAAAACTAACATTTACAGTATTTACTATTACCTTCTGAATTCATGCTTTAATAAAATCCCTATGATCTGAGAAATACTATGCAGTTAGCAGAAGCTTCCAGCAAAAATACACAGGAGAACGATGTTAACACTGTTGAAACCGATCCATTCAGTCACTAATTTGAGTTGTTACCAAACTACCGGAGCTGCATTTGATGCACATGTAGTGCAAAATTTACATGTTCATGTTACATGGACTGATCTTTCCATTGTTTTGCAAAGTATTACCATGGTTAAAATACAGTATAACAGACATTTTACATAACTGAGCAGAAGAAAGATCAGAGCACTTTTGGCCACAGAATTCAACATCTCTGCCTCTATTCTACTAGAGTCTGAAATGAAATGATTACTTAACTTCATTTTTCACCCAGTAACTGTAACAGAACTATGAGACCCAGCACCTCTTTACCTTGCATGTTATATGGGAATGTTCCAGTGAAGAAGAAGGGCTGGAAGGTGGGCGTGGGGCTGCTGGGGGAGGTGTGAGGCTGCAGAGGCAAGGCCTGGCGGGATACTCCTGGGGAGCAGCGCCCCAGGCTGGGGGTCGTGGCCGGGGGGCAGCCGGGGCCGTGGGGCACCCCTGGGCTGGCACACGCTGCGGCTGCAGGGACGGTGGGCACGGGGGGTGGCCGGGCTGCTGCATCCGCTGCTGGGGAAATCTCGCCGCTGCTGCACGACGTGGGTATGCAGATCCTCTCAGCCTGAGTTGTTGATGGACAAGGGCTACTTTCACTCTGGGAAGCAGAAGAGATGGAAGCACTTTCACTCTGGGATTCTGCCAAGCTGCCTGGAATGCTTTCTTCGGTGTAAATGTTAGGGAATGGGTTGGCCAAGTAGTTCGCAACAATGGATAAATTTAAATCCTTCACTCCTTGACATTCAGTGTGTTCCTCTATTGATGAAGTTCAAAAATGAGGGGTAAGGGATGGAGAGAGAAAAAAATCCATCATGTTACTGGATAGATATTTCTCATTTTGAATATAGTTAGTTTTCCTATGTCTTGAAACTATATCACATTCCACGGTCATCAAAGAATGACACTAATGTTCCAGAAGCATGTAACACTTGGAGGCCAGTAGCTGTAAAGTAAAAAAAACCTATAAATGTCTTCAGTATATTCTGTTTTTTGATAACAGAGTGGGGGGGAGTAACCTTTGAAAGACACATCATTTCTAGCAGTGTTGTTCCAGTGCTTTCAAATGAACTGGATGACCAGTACTCCTTTATTGAATCTAATTTTAAAATGCTCTTAATAGCACTGCTGTAAATAGATTATTATGACCTAGGCCAGCAAATTTTACCCAGTATTTCTTCAAGGAAGTGACTACTTGCTGTAATACCCAAACAAACTCAACTCTCGGATAGAAGCACTGCAGTAAGTGACATCCCTGCCTAAGGATTACAGAACATAAATAGTGATGTCAAAGCAGTTCAGAAAGATCTGCTAAATGATACCTCACTCCCAGAATAAAAACTAGCAGAAAAGGTAAGTGATATGTGTTTATTCCCCAGGAAACACATGAAAGCTTCACAGACAGAAAAATAAAACAACTATGAACAGAGTTCATCTACGTGTGCTTGACAGTTTCGATGTTAAAAACGGGTGAGTCGTTTGCCACAAACTAAGCCCACACTGCACCCAAAATAAAGCAAAGCATCATGTAAGAACATGCCATTCCTTCAGGCTTAACTGTTGGAACCTGAGTCATGATTTAGCTGCAACCTTGTGAAGGATAACCCTGCCCTGTTGTTGTAAGAGCAGATCACTGCAAAGAGCAATTTAAGTTCAATTGCAGAAGACAGCACATTTCCAAAGGTAAAGCACTTTAGAATTTTTATCTGGAGCACAGTATCTGGATGCTGTTCAGGAGTGTCACACACATCTAACTGGGTTTGCTGTGCATATGAAAAGTGTAAGATGGCAGAATTACAGAGCAAAAATTAACCATACCACCAAGTCACACTATAACAAATAGCTCAGAAGGCATAACTTCCTGAGTGATAAAACTGTTTTGAGGGGATTTGTAGTATTGATCATGGTCAGACCACAGCAAATTGTACAATTGTGAAAACCTCTATTGGCAGCTTAATAACAGCAAACAGGAGTGCAGTAGCACACTTCCCAAAGCATACAGCTCTTCCACTTCTTGGTGACAAAGCTCGGAAGACAAGGCCTTCCTACCTGAAATCTCCACATCTATTTGCCCAAATATGAATTCCAGTTATAAATCAGAGCTATCTAATGAGATACAATGGTCCTAGCCAAGGTTTTGCCAATTACTGCTTCAGATAAAAGCACTAAAAACGTTTTAGTGTTTACACCAAGAATTCTAGATGATTTTTAAAATGGGAACTGTACCTCCCAAAATCTTGCGGATGTCTGGTTTCGACGTTAGCTGTGCTGCCAGCTCTCCCTCAGCAGTGAGGATGTGCTTGTCTGCGCCAGCCTCCAGCAGGCAGGACACCACTTGGGCATGGTTCCGCTTACAGGCCCAGTGCAGGCAGGTCCTGCAGGAAGGAAGCAGAAGGGTTGGGATTCATCGGCCTGGCTCTGCCTCACCAACCCTGTCCTACCTCATCCAAGTTATGCATAAAGTGATAACCGGGAATAAAGTTTCCTTCATTGCGGCACTTTCTAAAATTCTGAATCTGTGAGTTACGCAGGGCAGGGCCCTCTTTTGCCTTGCAGAGTGACTCCCACTACTGTCCCACACAAGCGACTGGACGGGGACCTTGAGCAAACACGCAGTGACAGGTGAAAGGAGGGCGATCTGCTTTTATCGGGATCCTCTTTAGCAGTAAATCTCCAAGCCTCCCGAGATTAGCTTTTCTGTATTTACAAATGGGAAAACTAAGAAACACAGTAGCTGCGTTCCCAAAGCAGCTCCCTCCTCCCGCGCCTGATGATGGGCTGGGGGGGGAGCCCCAAGCCCAAGAACCCCGAACACCGCCACTGAGAAGGGCAGCGGGGGAAGAGCCGGGCCCCGCAGCGACCCCGGCCTGCCCCTCGTCCCCCGCAGCGCCGGACCCGGCGCGACGCCGCCGCCCCTCACCAGCCATTGATCTCGTTGCGGGAGTCGATGTCCGCCCCCGCGCCCAGCAGCCGCCGCACCTCCGCCACGTCCCCCAGGGCCGCCGCCTCTCGCAGCCGCTCTTCCAGCTCCCGCGCCTCCGCCGCTCCGCTCATGGCCGGGTCCGGCTGCGGCCCCTCCCCGCCGCCCTGGAACCCGTCGGGAGGGGCCGGGCGGCCTCAGCGCGGCGGAGCGGGGCCCTTCCCGCCCCGGGGCCCCGTTCCGGCCCTCACGGCTGCCGCCATCTTGAGACCGGGGCGGGCGCGAGCGCTGGGGTTGGCCGGGGCAGGGAACGGCCCTGTTCTGTTGTTCTCTGTCCGGTTCTGGGCTCCTCAACACAGGAAAGAACGGCCCTGTTCTGGTGTTCTCTGTCCGGTTCTGGGCTCCTCAGCACAGGAAAGAACGGCCCTGTTCTGGTGTTCTCTGTCCGGTTCTGGGCTCCTCAGCACAGGAAAGAACGGCCGTGTTCTGGTGTTCTCTGTCCGGTTCTGGGCTCCTCAGCACAGGAAAGAACGGCCCTGTTCTGGTGTTCTCTGTCCGGTTCTGGGCTGCTCAGCACAGGAAAGAACGGCCGTGTTCTGGTGTTCTCTGTCCGGTTCTGGGCTCCTCAGCACAGGCCATTTTTGCGGCCTTCCCTGGACCCTCTCTTTGCTGGAGAGGGTCCAGCAAAGGCCACAAAGATGATGAGGGGTCTGGAGCATCTCTCTGATGCACAGACATTGCGAGAGCTGGGCCTGTTTGGTCTGCAGAAGACTGAGAGGGGATCTCATCAATGCATTCAGATATATCCACGGAGTGTCAGAGGATGCTGTCAGACTCTTTTCCATTGGTGTCCAGCTCAACACTAGGAAGAACTCCTTTACATTAAGGGTGATAGAGCTCTGGAACAGCTGCCCAGAGAGGCTGTGTAGTCTCCTTCTCTGGAGGCATTCCAAACCCACCTGGACACATTCCTGTGTCACCTCCTCCAGACGAACCTGCCCTAGCAGGGTGTTGGACTGGATGATCTCCAGAGGTCCTTTCCAACCCCAATCATTCTGTGATTCTATGGGCCCTCCCACCTCAGGCACTGAGATGGGGGCCTGGACAGGGTGAAAATCCAAGACTGGAGTGTTTCCTCTGATGGGTTCATCCTACCCTCCCGTGACATCCTGAGCCATGTGTGGGGGCTTGAGGGGAGAGAGCGCTTAAGAAGAGGGAAAAAGCTGCAGGTAAAAACTGCCTGCAGGCAAAAGCACCTTATAGTATTATTTAGGTTGGAAAAGACCTCCAAGGTCTTTAAGTCCAACCTATCATCTATCACTGTGGCCTGTCATGGACATATTTTCTGAAAAATCCTTTTGCTAGGATTTTTCTCCTGACAAGATGAGAGGCCTCAGGAACGAAATGTAAACAATAATTATCTGCTGCTGTGGAATGCAACAGGGCATCTTTGATTGGATTCATGTGGTTGTTTTTAATTAATGGCCAATCACAGTCCAGCTGTCTTGGACTCTCTGGTCAGTCACAAGATTTTATTATCATTTCGTTGCTTTCTATTCCTTGTTAGCCTTCTGATGAAATCCTTTCTTCTTTTAGTATATTCTAATCTATAATTTTCTTTTAATGTAATATATATCATAAAATAATAAATCAGCCTTCTGAAACATGGAGTCAAGATCCTCATCTCTTCCCATGCTGGGGCTGCCTGCAAATTCAACGGTGGCCTTGCCCTTCTTGGGGTGTTTTTTAGCCAGCAGCTAAAAAACTCCTGCCTTCGAGGTGTGAGGCTGCCATGGGCTGGGAAAGGACCACAAGCATGGGTTCAAATCCACGGCTTTCCCCATACACTTCCAGCCCTGGCACCTCCAGTTCCCAGCCCTTCCCTCTCCAGTGTGTTGCTCACACTCTTAATTAAATCACTGTGGCATGTGTTGGGGAGCTCATTTAACTCCAGGCTTTCTGTTTTGGCATCAGTGTTTGCCACCAAAGAGCAATTTTCACTAAGATTTTTTTTTCCATTGCCTCTCTTTTATTGCTTACTTTTCTTATTAGTGACATTATTTTAACCTACCATTTAATTTAGGGCTTGAGTTGCTGTTGCTTTGCTCTGCTGTTCCTTCTCTGGTAGTTATGACCATTAGGTGAAGATGACACCTGCAGCATCGCCATCCAAATAGTTCCTGAATATCTCTCCATATAAATGAAGCTTCAAAGCACAAATACTCATCTTCCTTTTAATCAGTCAGGAGAGGCAGAGGCCCACAGGCCAAATGTTTCTCTAAGGGAGATGTGGCAGACTACCTGCAAACTACCCTCGTGAAAGCAGGAGCAAAAAGTAAGCAGTGACATTGTTAACTACTGTGGCAAAGGTTACACGTGGCTCAGTGGCAAGTTTTTCACACCAGATCACATGTTTTTGATCCCATGCAAGAGGTTGAACAAAAATTTTGCCCAGCTGCTACCAAAAGACTCAACAAACTGTATGGAAAACACTGGATTTGGAGAATGGTTTGCAAACAAGATTTACCTGATGACAAACGCAAATTCAAATCTTAGAGACCTGGAAGACCAGCCCTCAACTGGACACTGCTGTGGCCTGAATATTTGCATTTTAACTCATTTGCTTTTTCAGTGGAGGCATCTTAAATGATCACTTGTTAACCCATGATCTCTTTTGTAATTTTTCAGTGTCTGTGCCATAAAGCTGTAAAACAAAGACAAGCACACACAAGTGGAGACCTAGTGATACATTCTAGGAAGCACACTGTGAAAAGCTTTAAATCCCGATTGTTTTACATCTGTAAAAATCCCATAGGATTAGTGGCAAAAGAGCTTTTTCCAAAATAATACAAGACAACTCTCAGATGGATGGGGAAAGGCTACTCGGGAGGTGAGTGCAGGGACAAGCTTAAAACAAGGAACACCATTCCTGTTCTGTTCTCCAATGCCACTGCCACTAGATGTCACAGTGATACAGCAAGAAGATCCTGGAGTGTGGCTTTGTGCTTCTTGCTGTAATTGTGAAATGCCTTTAAATTTGTCTTGGCACATCCATAGTGTCTCCATACAGCTTTGATCCTGCAGATTTCAGAGCTCTCTGTGGTGCAAAGGGACATTATGCAACATTTCCACACAAGTGCAGGGATACCCAGTGCAGGGAGCTGCTTTCTGGGGAGTTACAGGCTTTTTTGTTTTTCTTTTCCTTTTTTCCCCCCCTCTACTTGAGCTCCTCTCCCAAAGCCACACAGGGCTTTTAAGGACTCTAAGCCGGCGGGTGAGGCACGGAGATGCTCTCTCTCACGCTCTCTTGGGGTGAGTATCCTACTCTGTTGCACCTGTGCCAAGCCTTGTTAAATGGAGCTTGGGTTCACCATTGCTTAGTTACACAATGTACTTCTCCCTGGAGTCATGAGATCTCCTCCCTCAAGGAAGGCTGTTTGCAAGAGGATTAGCAGTGAGTTCACTTGACTCAAAGCTCCCCACCGCCACCATGAACCTCCTGCTCATGCCCTACACATGGAGCCTCAGACCCCCTTGTACTCGTGTGTCCCCTCTCCATTTACTGGCACTGGTGTCACACCAGCTCTCAACAGAGCCAAGAACTTGTCCTTTTCCTGCTCCTTTCCCATGTGATAGCTGGGTTTGTGCATGCACCTATGCAAGGCATACATGCACACACACCTCCCTGCCAAGAGCAGCAGGGCCTGCAGGATCTGCAGGTGTGGGGCAGGTGCCAGCTGCGTGCTGATTGTCACCTGTTGGGAATTTAGCTGCTAGAGACTGGAAAAGTACAAAGCCGTGGCTAATTCCAAGTCCTGCACCTGTGAGATAGCGTGTCCTTGGGCCTAGCTGTAGTATAATAACAAATAGTGAAAGAGACATGAGAAAAGAGAGATGTAACCCCTAAGGAATGAGGAAGAGTTCATGGTATAGTTTAACCAGTAGATTGCTTGGCTTACAGAATATTCATAAGCTTATTATTTGCTGTATAAGTGTTTGATGCTTTCTTTAATAAACTGGACCTGTGATGAACCAGCTGGTGTCCTGGTCCCCTTCCTACGACAGTCACCTTTGGAAACTGCTGGGAATTGCACATGATGCTCATGGCTGGAGCAGCCGCTTTGCCTCCCAAATGTGAAATGACCTTGGCCTTCAGTGGGAACGTGCTGAGCTCTGAGCCTGTGCCTGGAGCCCAGCTCCGTGATGTTTTGTTTTCTTTGTGATTTACAGGTGCTCAGTGCTCCCTGTTCACCAGCCTTGGGCACAGCCCTGAGCCCGTGGCTTTACCCAGCAGAGCCAGCACCTCGCTATCACAGCCTTGCACTAACCACAGGGGATGCTTGGGCCAGTCTTTGTTCCCACAGCAAGTTTTCCAGATTTTGTGGGTTTTGTGTTAATATATGTCTTTATGCAAGCTTCTAACTGTGCCTGATCCTCTGGATTTGTTATTTTCTGGTTTTTTTGAGAAACCATGGTCTGTTTGCTGTTTGCTCCTGGGTTTCTTAAGGCTTATGAAGTTTTTTATTCCCTTTGCATTTCAGGTTTCATTCCCCTCCTAACTCCATTCCTCCCCATTGAACCAACTTCTCAGTCACTGAAAGTTATGATTAAACATATTTTTAAAGGCTTAATTCCCAGTAACACAGTAATACTGACAGCTGTACAATCATATTTAAAACACTCGGTCCCCACCCCACCAAAATAACATTTCTGGCAATTTAAACCAACACTGCCATTGTGGACACAACTGCAGTTGTGTGAGAAATATGATTTAGGTTCAGAAACTTTAGATATGATACTTAATGCACACACACATTTAAAGCTATTACCTGATTAAGGCTCAAGGAAATGGAAGGACTGGTGGAGAATAAAGATGGAATTAAAAGTCAAGCCAAATATTCACTTAAATTTAACCTAACTGTGCAGCTCACACTGGACCTTTCCATGAGTTTGAAGGAAGAGGAGACAGTTTCAAAGGAGGAAGTCAAAGTCACATGGGAGCAGCAGTTTATGCTATAGCAGTTTTTGTGCTCACTCCATGGAAGCCCCCTCTGAGTGTCTGCAGGTGAAATTAGGTTAAATTCAAACCCCCATGTTATCAAGTCTGAGCCTGTGTCACCCAACACTCACTTCATGTTGATGGGGGGAAGCATGCAGCACAGAGGCAGATGCATCTCCTCCCAGGGCAAGGGTCTGAAATAGCACAGCCAAATCATACTCTGAAGATGCCCCTTGTGCCCCTTTGCCCCTGCCACAGGATCCAAAGAGAATGAGCTTTGAAGCAAAACATTTCCAGCTGCCTACTGCCAGGCAAGATGAGCACCTGAGGCAGGGTGTATGTCCCGTTCTTGGCTGTTTTTGATGGCCTGGAAATGCTCGGGATGGCCTTGGGTCAGCCCGCGCTCCAAAGGACGAAAGGAGTCTTCAGGTTTTTTCTCGGTCTTCAGTGTTTATTAGTTTTTATCTACAAGATTTTCTCCCGGCCCGACAGAGGTCCGCACAGCACGTCAGCCATGGACACACTGAGAGCCCTCGGGGCGGTCACTTATCTTTATACCCAAAACTACGTATAAGATATTTACTTATTTTCCCCAATACCTTTCACCCTTATTGACAAGTGCACTTTTAGTAAGAACCAATCCCAAAGTGCCACCACCACCACAGAAGATGGAGGCCAAGAAGAAGAGAAGAAGGACAGGACACGCCCCAATTCCTCCATCATGTCTCCCTAGAACCCCCCTGTACCGAGATTCTAAAACCTGTGTTTCACTCTATAATTAACCTATCCTTTCACCATTTATCCCAGTGAGATCCTCCCATCCTCATACAGGTGTCGTCTCCTGTGCAGGATCAAAGTCCAACCACCAGACACTTCTGGCAACATTCCAGGACCTCCGAGCCCCCCAAGGGTTGTCTCGGTGACTCTGCACATCAGGACTGCTGTGCTGAGATGCCACAGATGCATATGGCTCTACTCAAGAATAGTTCCTCTATTTTTTGATGAGATAAAAAATCCTTCCAGTGAATTCCAGAATTGCAGGGAACACACCCATCATCTTTCTTTTGACCATAAATGACAGCTTTTTCACTAAATCACCTGGAAGGAATTGCTACGCTGATAATGGTACAGAGGACTGGGATTCAGGACAGGTTTTAGCACCCTGGAGCACCCCTGAATTTCACTGCAACCAGCCATCTCATGGATTTTCAGCACTGCTGAGCATCCTGCAGGGGTTCAAAGGGAGCTGAGTGTCTAAAGAGGGACATTTAAGCAGGTGTGAGCACACACTCATGCACACAGCTGCAAATGCCTGCAGCGTGGAGTGAAATTTGACAGGAAGAGTTTGGAAAATGGCATTTATATTTGGGGGAATGGTGATCTGCAAGGGAAAGATCTGCTCAGGCAGCCAAATGCCTTTAGAAATCAGGCATGGTGTGTGGCTGATTTTTTTTTTCCCAGTTGTTAATTTAATCTTATTTCTGTTTGTAGAACAAATAAATAATTTCTGAAGAAACAAATCAGGGACCTGGAGCCTGAGGGGCGTGGTACATCAGCTCAGGGACTTGTAGTTAAGTCCAATAGATTTTGATAACAAGAGGAAATTGTTCAGTGGACTAGTACCTAAAGCCAGTTTGGCTTCCAGTAATGACAAGCCTGAGCTGCAGTGTCGTGGAGCCAAATTTCTCCCCCTGAGGATGGCTGTTGCTTGTGTTGGGGTAGTGGCAGTGTCCCCAGGTATCAGCCCAATCCCTTCTGAGCTCAGAGACATCCTAACCTGGAAAACTCTGCAGAAAAGGGACTGCCTTTGCTTTTTCTCCAAATTTTTGGCTGCATTTTTCTCTGCCCATGTCTGCAGTCCCTCCCTTTGCTCTACTAATGCATGAAACACGTTCATCCTGGAGATAAGGGGCAGATATAACTAGTTGCCTGAATCCTGCATAGAGGCATATCCTGTCTAGGCATTTGGAATCAAAAGGCTCCTGGGAATCTTGTCCCACTTCATCTCCTGCAGGAGCTGACTCCTGTGGAAAGTTCACAAGATGACAGAGATGTTTCCCTTGCATGCCTGACAAAAAAAAAAAAATTGTTCTGCTAACCAAGAGCTCCAGAGCTCTTTTCTTTAGAAAAAGCTGGCCTCATGGAGAAGATCAGGTGAAGGTGTTTGGATTCTCCTTAGGATGTGTTTTGGTCATCAAGGAGAAAGACCTCAGTGCAAATCATAACTGGTTACCCCAAGGGGCTGTGCCCTGTGCATCCCTCATGAGCACAAGACACAGCCAGTCAGTTTGGAACTCTCCCTTGACTTGGCCAGGCTTTCAACCAGGCACTTTACAATTCGCGCGAGTAATTAGCAACGCTGTAACTAAAGAGGTCTCCATGGAGATTGACAGCATCACCTCCCAGCTGGTACATTCTCTGCCTCCTATTCTAAATTTGTTCTTGCTGTTTCCCTGGCTCTAATTCATAAGGTTAGTAAAATCTTCCAACATTTGTGACACATTACAGCAGTGGAAAGAGGGATAAAGGTGGCTGGGAGGGGGCTGAAAAAGAAAGAACCTGGTTGGTGCCTCAAGGAAAGCAGCAGAAACTGTTCAGACATATATAGCCAGAGTTTTGAGAATGGGATTAGGCAGAACAGCACCTCTGCCTGCCTGTCACTTGCAAATTCTTGCTAATACTTTAGCAGCTTATTGAAGGTCAGCACCGAACACCCAAACAGACTAATCTGTATTATAGACACATAATCAAAGTCACAAGGTTTTACATAATATATATCGGTGACACAAGAAGTGTTTGTTTGAATAATTTTGTCATCAAGATTAGCGGCCATGAAAGCCTCTACTGTGCACTAACCTGGTTTTTATGGCCATGGGTACACCGGATTCCTCAGAAAAATCAAAAAGGAGCTGAGAAAGCTGAAAATATTGTCCTGAAACAATTACACTATTGGGTTTCTGACCATGGCAAAGTTTAAAAAACAAAGTGTGTGTGTGTGTGTGTATGAATTAGAAAGGGCTGTGCTTGAACTTCAGTTTAAGAGATGTGAGCAAATGGCCAGAGATACAATTTTTGCATTCACCATTTTCCCCCAATGTTTTTTCAGTTGCAGCAAATCACATCTCACACTCACACATAGCTCTGAGGGCGTGGCAAGAAGTTGGGGTTTCAAAGTTAAATTGATGTCACTTGACGTACTCGAGACCTTTTTAGTCCCCTTCAGGGAGGTGGAAGCTATACTGCATAGAGCAACCACTCTGGGCTCACAAAAGTCAGTGGCAAAGACTGAAAAAGTTCCTGTGCAGATAACAATTCCAAACTGACAAATCTGATTGACTTCAAAAGAAAATTAGTTAATGGAAATGTTTGGAAATGTTTACAAACGTTTGATTTTCCACTCTCATAGAGCTTTTTAAGTATGATGTTACACAAACACAAAAGAAAGTGTCCAAAATTATGAAAGAAAAAACACCCCTTCCCAGAAAACAAAAGAGAAAAAGGAGGAAAATAATTCAAGACCATTTTCTCTGGGCTGGGAAGAGACAGAACCACAGCTCATGCTACATTGTAAAGATTTTCCAGGCATTTTGACCGGCTTGTTCTCCTGGCTGATGCACAGCAAAGCCAAAGGTCTTGTGAGGGTACCCCACATTCTGCTGCCCCAGTGCAGGAGTTGGCCCCACCAAACTGAAGTACCTCCATGGGAATCCCATTGCCCTGAACTCCCCCACAGTCAGCAAGGAGACAGCAAGAATGATGCCAGCCAGACATCTGCAGAAGTGGAGTCAAAACTTGGGAGGACTGAATCAGCCTCTAAATTTGCCACAATTCACATGCTGCTACTATGTGAACCCAGGGCTAAAAACACTCCGGCGGCTTTTCCAGGGCTCCTGAAAGCTCCTTTGTGAAAGCAGAGCTGACTGAACTGCCATTCAGGTCAGGAAAAATCAGGCACTGGATGTGATTTCCAAGAGTACTTGGCTGTAACCTCACCCCTTTGAAGTCAGCAGAATATTTACATCGACTTCAACTGGAGAAAAATCAGGCCATTACAGAGCATGTGAAACACTCACCACTAATGATGCTCTGGTTCTTTTTTAACCCCCCAGCTCAAAGACCGTCTGCTGTGTCTGTCATTAAACACAATCCCAGCAATTGGTGATACAGAGCACTGAGCCTAAGGTGCTGGCCCTAAAGGCACAGGGAAGTTGTAAAGATTAAACCACGTGAATCTGTTCAACCTAGGATCACTCTGCCAGCCACCATTGTGTCAGACAGGACCCATTATCTCCAAAAGTGCCATGGAAAGAAAGTACTGCATCTCAGCAGACCCTGTTATGCTGTGGGCTGCAGGTGGACTCTGAAAAAAATAAAAGATCAAAATAAGAATGTATGTTGAATTAGCTATAATCAGAAAGAGCAACGGTGAAAAAAAGCTATTAAATGCAGACAAACATCCCATTGTCAGGGCAGGAAGTATGAGCTAGCTGCTCAAAAGATCAGTGGAAGTGGGTCATCACTGGTTTGCAGACATCACTCACACCTCCAGCCTATTGTTCAGATGTGCTGTTGAATAAATGCCAGGAGAAGAGCACCTTTAAAAACCAGACCTGCACTCTGGCGCCTTTGGACACTTCCAGTAAGGGCATCAGTAGCCCCAAAGAGCTGCTCTGTCTCCTTCTGTTTGCCACTGTCTGGGTCCAACCGATGCACACTGTGTGATGCCTTGCATCTGGTGGCACACAGGGCAAACTAAAACAAAATAGTTCACCTCTTGGAAAGACTCTTAATGTGTCCAGCTTAGAAGGCAGGGACTGCTCCTGGCAGAGGTCACCCTCTGGGCATGGGCAGAGGATGTGCTGTGTAACAGCCAGGACTGCTAATGGCCAGCAAAGCCAAATCAGGGCAATAATTCTTCAGTTAAAAAGGAATTTTGTCCTAATTTAGATTTAAATTCCAAGAAGACAGAATTGTTGCTAAAGGGATTTCATGGTATCTGCAGGAATGGAAATAGTTCCATTTTGTGAAAATTAGCTTGTTTATAGTGAAGTTTTGGATACCAAACCCACAGAGGAGCTCTGGAACTTCCACGTTGTCTGTAGAAGCCAACACTCATTGCCTGATCTGCATCTCCTGGAGAGGCTCCCAGCCAGAAGGAGGGTTCCAAACTTCCACAGATTCAGGGATTTGGTAAAGTCTCAAAATGGAACACAAAATCATGCAAATCTGCAGCAGTTTAATCCCACCTCACAAACTCTCCTCCACTGAAAGGTTCATAATCTTTCTAAAAAAAGATCAGCCCCAAGTGACAAAGAGATGGTTCCTTCATGCTGAAGTCACAGGGAATTAAGGCTTTGGGTTAAATTAAATTAGTACAGCACGTTAAAACTTTACTGTTTATATAAATTGAATCACATCACAAACAAAATCAAGGTGACTTTAATATATTGAACCTGCATTTTGAGAAGGAAATGCTGCCCATGAGGCTGGCAGCAGGATCTTGGGACTCTAAACTTTTGTGGCTGTTGCTGTGTGATATTCAGCAAGTGATTTCCTCCCAGCTTTAAATTCCTAAAAGTAAATATAAGGGAGGTTAAATTAGGGTCATTTGTAGACTGAAGTGAATCTGTGCAATGAGTTCAGCTATTTCAGCTATATTCATTAGTCTACATGGGAAACTAAATTAACTTAGGTTCCTGGAGAAACACCACCAGGTCTGAGCATGTGCCAGGCCTGCACCTCACTTTTATTCTGAGCTTTGCTTCAAATCGAGCTGGAACCAAGCAGAACAACTGAAAGTCATGAAGAACAACAACAAATATACCAGTCCAGTCCCAAAGATTTTATGCTATGGCCCCACACACCCACACAGCAGTGCTGCAAGCCATGGGAACATCTCCATTTGCACACCACGGGTTTGGTGCCAGTTCCCTAAAGTGCTGTTATTCAAGCTTGCCATAAAACTTACTATGAACTCCTGAAAGCTGTAACAAAACAAGGTGCTCAAGCCTCCATGCTGCAGCCGTGTGTCCATGGTGTCTGTATCTGCCATGCTCAGCAGGTGACAGGGCCTGGTCCAGCCTGTACATCAGTTAGCTGAGAGGGCCTAATACAGAAAGTGCTGGTCCTGCACTGGTAGCAGTGTGACTATGATTTCTATTGCTTGGTATTCCAGGTTGCATTACAGACCTCAGATTTCCTTAACTCAAAGCTGAATTGATGGAGCAGGTCTCTCTCAGCATTGACAGTGACAGACAACAGAGCTTGAAGGATCTTTAGGAAGTGATTTAGATCATCCTGCTCTAAGGCAGGATGAACCCATTCCCAACATTTCATCTTTGCAATCTTGACAATCCAAAGATACCAACATGACCTCTCCAAATTATCTAAGGGGTATCTTAGGCTTTGTTTCTGAAACAGAGACAGAAAGAGATGAGCTGGTGAAAGACTAGCTTCTGAGCTCAGCTTTTCCCCTTATCTCTCTGATAACAGATATCTCATTGATTATCTTCCTTTGTATCCTTGGTGCCTCTTGCTGTGCTGTTTCAGACAGAATAAACCAAACAATAATGAACCATCATCAAACTGGCAATTGCTTCCTGCCCAGCTTACGTTTGCAGAGAAAGAGAAAGCAAATGATGATTAGTCTTATGTCTGCACTCAAAGATAAAACCCCTGAGCAGAAGCCATCTGCTGAGGCATAAAATAATAATTCTGGCCCTAGCCATCAGCTCTTCCCAAAACACAATGCAACACAGGCCTAATGCTCAGTTCTAGCAGGTGGCCCATAACCCTGTAATAAACTCCCTGACATTATTGATTTTCCCCCGCCAAACTGAGCCCTTTTGTCTAACCACATTAACTCCTGCTTACCGAGCAGCTGCACATGAGGCAGCGTGTACATCAACAGCAGCTCCTTTCAGTGAGCAATCACCATACCAAATATGCCCACTGAGCTTTCCCTGCTCTCTGGGATCTACTCAGATATGTTATTTTAGAAGTCAAAACCAGCTCCTTGTTAGTTCTGGATGCTTACAGGGAGATTTCTATCTTAACTTGGGGAAAACTGAAATATGACTCTGCTGCTACTTGTGCATATGAAGAGAGCCAAAATAGGACCCAGACAGGCTGTTCCCATTGTACACCTTCAGCCCAAATCTGCCTGGTGTGTGTGCATGTGGCCAGCACAGCAGCCTTTGCCTGCACTTTGATGTTCAGAGGTGCATCTCATGCTGCCAAAAATCCTCCTTGCTCAGCCAACCATCCAGCCAGCAGGAGATGTGTGGTCCTCTGAGGGCTGTGATAAGCATCCAAGATGGGATCCCTGGCCATCCCCTTTGCAGGTCCTGCCTGGGTTCAGGATGTCACTCAAAGGGAAAGGTTTGACTCTTTGCAGTCCAAAGCAAGATAAAGGTGAAGTCCCAGGGCATTATCTGTATTTCTCTGTGAAAGCAATGTTTCTGCTTGAGACAAGCAGTTGGCAGCTGCACACCAAAAGGGATCTGGCAGTGACGTTCGCTTTTAAATGTCTGGCTATCAGCTTTAAGTGCAATAAGCTTTGCATACAGCCTGGAACATTGTTACTGTCTAAATGAAACAGGTTTGTTTTAGAGTACAGGCATCATAATTTTCAGCTGTGCATGGACAAGGAGCCACCTACAGAAGGTGCATGCTGAAGAGCATGGCCTTGGAGCAGCCTGCATGACCAGGGTCCCTGTGGGTAAGGCATATTTGGGTGTTCCATTTGGAGGAAGGGGCTCATTGATGCTGTGAGTGCAGGGAGTTGGCACCAGACCCTGCTGTCACCAGCTGTCCTGTGAGATGAGCAGGAAGGCAGCCTCAAGGACCAGACAGAGTCGTTTTTTACACTGCTCTCAGAGGCAGAGCAGGTCCAGCATCCGACCTTCACCTCTGGCCTTAATCTGCAGCATGTGCTGGGGACATCCATGGCACTGCCACTCCAGCCAGGAGCCCCTGGGTAGGCAGCAAGTGCCACCAGCAGTGATGAGTCACAGACTGTCTGGAGAGGGGGTAGCTCGTGTTTGTGTTGGCAAATCCAGCTGCCAATGGCAGTGGGCCCAGGGAGCACGAGAGGCTGGAGCTGGAAGGGCCCCTGTGCTGAGGAAGAGATCAATAGGAGTTGGAGCTTTAACATTGCAGGGAGACAGTTCCTGCCAAGAGCTTTCACAATAAAACCAGCAAATTAATCCACCCTCCACTGAGTAACTCCAGATGAGGACTGCTGGCCTAGTAAATCTGATCAACAGTTTGCTACTCCTTTAGTGGGGCTTAAGGAAAAATACCCAAATAAAATGATACTTTTCTGTGCACCAGAGAATCCTGTTTCCATCCTCAATTAAAAGGTGTCACAGCACACACTCGGTCAACACTTGGCACAGAAGAGGAGGGCAGAAAAAAGGACAAAGAAACTATAATTTACAAAAAACCCAACAACAGTTAAGCCAGTTCAAGATTAATAACCCTAACCAGGACCTTGGGTATTTGTTGTGGTTGAGGGCAGGACAAATAGGCAAGCCCTCCTAGGAGGGCTTTTCAGGACTGAGGCTGGTCACATACCAATGTCTCCACCGCTGGGAGCAGACCCCGGATGTTGCTTTGTGCCATTGGGGCTCAGGTTTGTCCATCTAAGATCCAGAGAAGTTCATCCAGGTTCCCCATCCAGCAGACTCATTCATTCCAGCATGTTGGTCAGAAAGGGGGATTTTGGGGTAGTTAACAGGGTTGCTTCAGAGGCTTGATCTCTTTTGGGAAGACCTTTATCACATCAGTATCTGACATGGCTGAGATAAGTCATAAAATCAGCTTTCATAATGGATTTGGTCATAGAAATCGAGAATGGGGATTACTTTATCGCTTATATTAAAGAAAAATGCACAGTGCTTTATACACAAGGAGGAACAGAAAAACTGGGCTGGGGACCATGACAGAGACCTCACTGCACAACTGGCATTAACTGGTGGTGTTTTGGAGTGTCCAGTCAGATCCACTGAGGTCACTGCAGTTAAATTAACTTAAAACAGGCAAGTAAACAGCTGTCCATGAAGCCCAGGAGACAGTGAGTGCATTAGTCAGAGCTTGGCTGTCCATGCTGGGGCAATCAGGGTCCCTGCTGTCCCTGAGCCAACCTGGGGCAGCCTATACAGTGGTTTCCCTCCTGGATGTGCTCCTCAGGCTGGGTAACAGCATCTCTGGGATGTCCTGGCAGGAACAGGGCAGCTGTCAGGGGTTGTTTGGGCCCCTCACTGCTTCTCTTGCCTTCTGGAGCTGTCTGCCTACATTCACAGGGAGATTTATGGCAATGTTTTCCTCTCTCCTGGCTGAGCTCAAGTGGCCAAGGGACTGATCCAGGAACACAATCCCTCAGAGCTGAAAGCAGAGAACTGCAATGGGACTTACCTGTCACTGGAGAATATCCCTATGGGTGGAGAAGGACATAGCAAAGCAGAAGACTGCTCTGCCTGTCTGATGCAAATGAGTATCTGATTTTTCAGAGCCCCACTCTGCTTCCCCACAGCTGAAATGTGCCACTGGGCAAGGGATCCCTGGTCAGGGACAGTTAAAAATAAGATAGTGCTGTTTTTTCCTGTTTGGAGCAGAGTTCTACCTATGGTGGCCCACATTAGTGTGTCTCTCACTCACCAAAGCTAGCAAGGACATGGCTGTCTGGCACTAGGAGAGGAGATGGAGACTGTAAGATCCACCTGTGGCCCAGCAGCTAAGGTGTAAAACAGCCATAAAAGATTAAAGCTCGCAGGGAAAAATCCCATCCATGGCTACTCTGTGGCAATGCAATGGATTGAGGAAAACTCCCTCCATGTGCAGTGGCTGTTGAGATCAACAAGGCAGCTTCCCCAGCACCCTGGACACCTGCACTCCTCAAGACCCACATACAGCTGGTTTCAAAGCTTATCTGTAGTCAGTTTTACAATATAAAGTGTCTTTGTTTAGTCAACAGTACCACTAATACATGTGATTTTGTTGTTAATAGAGCTGCAAGAATTTTAAGTATCTCTTGGGAATGTGTCATTTTTGGTTGGATTTTTTAGGCATCACAGGGTGCTGAGTTTGTAAACAAATACTGAATAAAACATTTAGTGCACAGCCACACTTTGTACAAGTGTCATGCAGGTTTCTAAAGTTTCAGAGTGAATAAATCAACTGCAAACTGCTGCCTGGCCATTGACTTTGCTCCTTATAAGTAGCTAATTTGGACAACTTCGCTCTGCACGTCCCATGAAATTCAAATACTGTGCATATGGTTAATGCAGGAACACAAATCAGAGCTACACAGTCCCTTTTATGAGCCTGGGCTGCTGTAGAAATGCCACAGCCCGGGGCAGGTTGGGTCCAGGGTGCCCTCCCTTGTTGTATTTCCCTTTCTCCCACAGGCGATCCCGGGAAACACCAGCGGGTCGCTGTGCTCTGCTGTCTGGCCCCAGGGGAAGAGCAGGAGCCCCATGGTGACCCAGTTCATTGCTGGTTGTGCTGGTTGGCAGCCATCATTGCTCAGGGGAGAATAAAGTCCAAACTCAGCCATGTAAAACAGCCCTGGATTTATAAGCCCAATGGAAAAAAGTAAGGGCTGACTCTGACTGGCTTTGCAGCTCTCAGCACTGGACATGGAGTGGATGCACAACCTTTCCTCCTACCCAGGCACAGCGCTGCTGGTCCAGCCCTGCAGAACCTCCACATGGGATGCAAGCTTACTTGATTGTCCCAGGAGGCTCTTAGCAACATGCAGGATCCACCCAAGCTAGCCCAAAACTCAGCCAAGAGGCCCTAATCCTGGAAGGTGCTGAGCAGCTCAGACTTCTGCCACTTATCTCAGGATTTTGGCACATGTTCAGCACGAGCAGGATCAGCCCTTGCTGTAATAGTCAGGGAATGAGGAACTCAGCTTGACTGAGTTTCCTTCCCACCCCCTAATGCAAAAATGCTGTACATTCCTTTATGCAGGTTTCCATAGAGTTGAACTTCTATTTTTTGTTGTTGCTGTTAAAGGGGTCAGCAATGCACTGTACAATGGGATCTGGCTGTCAGAAAATGTGGAGGAATTCAGGGACACTTTTAACATCTTCCTGGTGGGACTGGAAGGCAGCATTAAACTTAGCATCATGGAAATCTCCCAACCAAAGAGAAGAAAAAGCCTGGAGGAGCCTCAGGAGAAGTTACGAAGACGTTCTGCTTTGTTGATCCTAAGTTTAAAAAAGTTATTTCTTCCCTACTTCCTTTGTTAAAATATGATATTCTGGCTTTAATTGCTTCAATCCTATTATTTGTTTCTTTTAGCAAGTGATTGTGTAGCCCCTTGCCGTGGGGAAATCCCCTGACTGCGGTCCCTGTTACTTAGACAAGTCCCCTTTCAGAAGTAAATGCCATTCTTAGCATAGGGAAGTACTTTAGGTCTAAAGGGGTTAAGAAGGCCTCCCTGCATTCAGAAACATGCAGGGGTCCCACCATGCCAGTTCCAGCCTTTTGAACTCTTTCCAGCTTTTTTTTCTTGCAACAAATCTGTCTGACTGCCACCAGGACATAGGAAGCGTGTGCCTGTCAAAGAAATCAAGTTTACTTTTTCTGAGTTGTTAACAGAGGCAGGGTATAAATAGAGCTAACTCTGCTCGCACAAGTAGCGTTTCTCTTAAAATAAGGGGGTGACTTTCTAGGACCTTTAATCCAATGAGGTCCAGACCAAACTGCACTATCGACAGAGGCAGCAGAGGAGCTTGCTGAAGATTTTACCAAAGTCAGGTGCATCTGAGTTCCTCAAAAGCTTAAGGCTTACAGAAAAAAAAAAAAAAAAAAAAGGCAACCCCAAGCAAAAAAGAACTACTTCCAACTTAGACACTGCCACTGCCCTGGAGAAATTCTGAGATGTTGTTGGTGCTGTTCGCTCGGTGGATGTGGATCTTGCTAGGGAAGAGCAGTGTCCTCCTGCTCCTGGAGGTCTCTCTGAAAGGGAGAGCCCTACCTCCAATCCGGTACTCCCACGCTGGAATATGCCCCAATGACATGAACCCCAACCTGTGGGTCGACGCACAGAGCACTTGCAAGAGGGAGTGCGACGCTGACCTGGTGAGTGATGCACATTTCTGTGTCTCTGCGTCACGGCTGCTGCTGGGGCTGTCGGGGTGTTTGGTGGGAGCCTTCTGTCCCAGCTGCAAGGGCACTGGCACTGGGCAGGACCCAGTGCAGACAGTGCATGTAGTGAACTGACCTGTGACCTATATAACATAGAAAAGGTTTGATGAGTTATCAGTTAAGAGGGGAGGTGTGTGCCAGCTGTCACTTTTGCTGGTGTGGGTATAGCATTCACTCTCTTTGATCCTTTTCCTTGTTTTCATGTCAAAAGAAATATCTGAATTTGATACTCCCGAACTCAGCATGCCCTGGGGCCAATTGTAGTATTTTAACAGTGTAATTATGCTCTTTGTTGTTGGTGGCCATCATCAATGTTTTATATTCCTGGGAGGAATCCTGTATGAAATAGTTTGATTTAACATTTAAGTCATCAGCCTTTGCTACATTTGAAGCGCAAAGCTTACTTGGGGTGCAGAACGGGGCATGGCTAAAATGACCAGGCAGATGTTCTGTGGGATGCTCCCAGCTCAAAATTTGTTTAGCTTACCACCCTAAAATTCATTTTTCAACCTGTCAGCACTGCCAGCTCAAGCTGGCATCTGAAAATACCTGCTAGTCTTAATTCTTACATCATGTCCCATGACAAAGCTTCTGCAGCCCAAACCTGGCTGACAGAACATTTACTGTGCTGAAAAAAAGTGTTTGGGTTTGTGCTCTGTAGCCAGGTTGTTTCTGCAATGTTAAAAAGTGGGGGGAAACTGACAAAAATTCTGGCTATAAGTAAACAAAGACATTTACTCAGATGGATCCCATGTGTTAGGAATGAAGGTGCTCTTTTTACTTTTGCCATTCCCAAATAAGCTGCCTCTGTTCCAACTACCAGGTGCAGCAATGAACAGTGAAACACTTTCAAAACCCCAGCAGCAGAGGCAGCAGTAGCAGATGATGATGTTTTAATAATTTACTGGTCAAAACCTGAAAGCCAGAAGTCACTGGTTACAAATATTCATTTTGCTTAGTGGCAGCACAGAGTCCTGGGACTTTGGATAGAGTGAGTGTACTGCAGGCAACCAAGGACTCTGCCAAGCCACACTCCTTAACCCCAGCTGAAAACCTCCGCAGTCCTGGTTTCTAGCTTTGCTTTTGAAACCTAGTAATGTGCAGCTGCAAATGGGGAAAGACTTTTGATATTAGATCATCTTTTTCCCAGTAAGGAAAGGATACTGGACTCAAAAGAAGCTCTTTAGCTTGGTAGCTTAAAAAACATTTTGTTCTCACTTATGGAGAAAGCTAATGGATTTTAGGGGGCTTGTACAGGTTTAACACATGGTGGTAGTGTGCCCTGTTGGGCACATGGGAGCAGTTTTCCTGGTCCCTTGAAGTAATCTATAACCACCCGGCAACCCTGGTCACATGTATCAAATACCTTTTCTGCACAGAAGATGAAAATTCTGCTAAAATTAACCACAATTTAAGAGCTGGCTGAAGCCAAGGCGGGATGTAATAAATCACTAGAAGAGCGATGCTGCATTTGAAAATAAGACTAAAATAGGACAGAGAAGCCATAATGAGCTGTTTGGGGTTTCTTTTTTTAAATACCATAGAAAAACTATTTTTGGAGCAACTATTACCTTACTTTTGAGATATTCTATTATTTCCTCTACAATGAGAACAATTACAAATCCTTGGCAGTTTCACCTCCAAGAGCTGGCTGTTAGTCTCAGGGAATTCAAATAATACTTTACATACTTCTGTGGAAAATAAGAAGGATTACTGCCTACAGCCATATGATAAGACTTTCCATCTGCTCGTGTTTCTCAGGGCTTGTCCTCAGGCATTTCAGAAAGCATGGAAGGGGGCGGTTGGTTCATAGTCAAGCAGTCCATGTGACTCTGGGGTAAAGACTTATGAGGAGGTGTGTGCTTAAGAAACAGAAATACATTTTCCTTCTCAAGAGTGTTCTCCTTTAGCACTTCAGAACCCCCTGAGAAATGCTGAGGGGATGTTTCTACTCACTGACAGCTGGGGCAATGAGTTTCAGACCATGGATATCTGTGGCAGAGCTGAGTTTCTGAGCTCTCTGCTTGCTGAGTCTCCAAAAAGGCCTTTACTCTGTTCCCAGTAATGATCAGGTTATTTTCCTTCCCCACAGGAGTGTGAGACCTTTGAGAAGTGCTGCCCCAATGTCTGTGGAACCAAGAGCTGTGTGGCTGCTCGGTACATGGACATCAAGGGGAAAAAGGGGCCTGTGGGGATGCCCAAAGAGGCAACCTGTGACCGCTTCATGTGCATCCAGCAAGGCTCAGAGTGCGACATCTGGGACGGGCAGCCTGTCTGCAAGTGCAAGGACAGATGTGAGAAAGAACCAAGCTTTACCTGTGCCTCTGATGGACTCACCTACTACAACAAGTGCTACATGGATGCAGAGGCCTGCATCAAAGGCATTACACTCAATGTGGTCACCTGTAGGTACCATCTCACCTGGCCAAACACCAGCCCTATCCCCCCAGAAACAACAGCTCGCCCTACCACTGCCTATTCCGAGACAACAGTCATTGATATCCTGCCACCTGCACTGGTGAACAACCCCGTCCATCAGTCCGTCTACGTGGGAGAGACCGTCAGCTTCCTCTGCGACGTTTCAGGGAGACCCAAGCCAGAAATCACATGGGAGAAGCAGGTCGATGGGAAGGACAAAGTCATCATGAAGCCAAACCATGTCAGAGGGAATGTCGTGGTCACCAACATCGCCCAGCTGGTCATCTACAATACGCAGCTGCAGGATGCAGGAATCTACACCTGCACTGCCCAGAACACTGGTGGCCTCCTCCGGGCAGATTTCCCTTTGTCAGTCATCAGAGGAGAGCCCACATCCAAGGAAACTTCCCAGAACAAAACACATTTTCCTACCGACGAGTGCCTGAAGCAGCCGGACAGTGAAGACTGTGGGGAAGAGCAGACCAGGTGGTACTATGATGCCAAGAAAAACAACTGCTTTACTTTCATCTATGGGAACTGCAACAGCAACCTCAACCACTTTGAGACCTACGAGAGCTGCATGCTAACGTGCATGAATGGCCCCATCAACATCTGCAACCTGCCTGCCCTTCAAGGCCACTGCAAGGCCTACGAGCCTAGGTGGGCCTACAACAGCTTGACAAAGCAGTGCCAGTCCTTTATCTATGGCGGGTGTGGAGGCAATGAGAATAACTTTGAGAGCCGGGAGGCCTGCGAGGAGATGTGCCCCTTTCCGAAGAACACTCACTGCAAGGCCTGCAAGCCCCGCCAGAAGCTGGTGACCAGCTTCTGCAAAAGTGACTTTGTCATCCTGGGCCGCATCACGGAGCTGACCGAAGACCAAGACTCAGGACACGCCCTGGTGACAGTGGAGGAGATTCTCAAGGATGACAAAATGGGATTAAAATTCCTGGGGAAGGAACCACTAGAAATCACGCTTTTGAACATGGACTGGAGCTGCCCATGTCCCAACATGACCACAGTGGATGGCCAGCTCATCATCATGGGGGATGTCCACAATGGCATGGCCATCCTACAGCCAGACAGCTTTGTGGGCACCTCCAGCATCCGGCGCGTGCGCAAGCTCCGCGAAGTCATCCACAAGAAAACCTGTGAGCTTTTGAAAGAGTTCCTGGGATTGCATTAACCTCCCTCACATGTGTGAGCTGCCCTGATCCATTAGTAGGGCTAACAAGTGCTAGGCTAGAGCCAAACTAAACACACTGTTTGAAGATACCCTGTAGGAATTATGTGGAACCCCTATTTTAATCCATTAATGATGCTTAGCAACAACATAGTTTGGTCTTTGGCAGGCATGTAAACCAGCAGCAAAAGGCCATTAATCTTGCCTTGAAATCAGTTTCTCCATATAGGAGTGCTATTTAGGTGACTCACTTAATTACAAAATTTTTATCTAGCTTCCATCATAAATGACAGAATTCATAGCATTTGTTTGGCTACACAGCTAAGAAATATATAATGTCAATTTAATCTGTCTCACTTTCAGTCTGATTTGTCGTTGTAAGTAACATGCTTGGCTTCTTACAGCAGCACTAATATTTCAAGAGAAAAGTCTGTAAATTATTGTCTCTACTTACAATTGTGCACATTTAACCAACTTATGCATGAGTTTTCTTCTTTTAATTGCAATTTTCCTTTTTTTTCCTTTTAAAAACCTCATTTTTAAATCACAACTACTACCTATATTGCAATCCTTACTGAAGGACAAACTCCCTTGATCCTATGCCCAGGACAACAGGTCCCTGTAAAAGCTCAAGGCACAATCTCACCCTGAAATGACATTTCTGTCACCAGAACAAGGTCAGCAAACACCCTCATCCCTATTTAAGTTTCAATCAATATATTGTCTACCACAAAAAATTCAAGCCAAGTCAGCAGTGTGCTGCCAGCTGTCTTGCTTTTGAAAAGCCTTTACACCTGAGCATACACAGCAATTTATTGCTTATTTTCAGTAACAATTCTGCTTTTATGGATGAGAGAGCAAAGTAAGAGGAGTCAGAACAAAATTCAACCTAGGAAAATGTGATACACAGTCTGCCAACTGCATTAGGCATACACAAAGCTCCTGAATCTGAACTGCACAAACATAAGCAGACAAAGCAGACAATTTAAAGGCTTTTATCAATGTCACCCTTTTAGAGCCTTTTTAGAGTCTTTCAAACTTCAGAATACACTTTCCACCAGGCCACAGTATACAGGTGTATGAATGAATTCCCTAAGACAGCCAGCACAGGCTGTGGGTGGGAGCAGGTGAGTATGCATAGGATCAATCATTTTAACATTTGTGTGTCCAAAAAATGTAACATTTGCCTATACAAAATCCTTAAATAAAGAAAAGGCTGATCATGGAAACATCCTGCCTTGCTGAGGACTGTGATTGCG
Organism: Melozone crissalis; assembly: GCF_028551555.1. Lineage (NCBI taxonomy): Eukaryota > Metazoa > Chordata > Aves > Passeriformes > Passerellidae > Melozone > Melozone crissalis. The sequence continues at coordinate 3,092,520 of NW_026535804.1, read as the reverse complement.
GGGAAGAGGGGCGAACACGGCATAGTGAGCCTTGTCCCTGCTCCTTGCTCTGTGGGCTCAGCCAAGTGACTGTAGCAGGGCTTAGAGCTTTCTGCCCTACACAAAGGGCCAGTTCAGGGCTGCAGAAGTGTCAAGACATGTCAGGGTGAAAGGAAGGAAGGGAGGAAGAGAGGCAGGAATGTGCTGCCCCATGGTGCCATCTAATGGGCTCGCTGCAGGGTGGCTGAGGCTGGCAGCGGGTTCACTGCTGCAGGCCTGTGCTGGGACTAGGTATGGCAAGGCTGGGGAAGGAGATTAAACAGGCAGATGTTGGACATCTGCACCCCCCCAAAGCCTGTGCATGCTGAGTGTTTGGTTGTTGCAGGGAGGAAAACTCACAGCGAGAGAAACAGCGTCGGATGTGAGCTCAGCTCTGCTTCCCCTAATTCCATGCTCTGCACCAGCAGCCAAGCCATGGGTAGAGACCACTGCACGATGGAGAACTGGGCTCCTCCCCCAGTGATTTGGGCTTGGTTTATTTCTGAAATGTTCCTGCAACAGGAACAGATGTAAATCTCCAGTTATTTGGGTAATTTCACAAGAAGATGTGTGGGAGGGAGAGAGAGGAGTCTGGACTCGGCTTTGCTGACCAAGAAAATACCTGCTGGGTTTTTTGTTGTACTTTTCCTAAGTGTATGTGAAAAAAAAATCCAATTAAAGGCCCATAATGTTTGTGTATGTTCTTGTGGAGACCATTTTCTGTAGATGGGAGATGCTAGCCCTGCTGCCCTCTGAAGCAGCCAGCATGTCCACAAGATCATTCCTGGCTGTGGCAGCCACCCCTGATCCATGGCCCATCTGCCATTTTTGAGCAACCTGTAGGAAGTGGAATGTTCTTGCCATACTGACACAAAGGTTTTGGAGGATGAAGGTTTAATAAAGACAGGGTTTGTATGGCTCCTTTTTTTCCTAAAGTTAGGGGATTTTGTAAGTGTGGGAGTGCTGAAGTGACTCGGGAGTGTTGGAATGTCTTGGGAGACATGGAGCTGATTGTTCAGAAGAGCTGGGATGCAAACATAGCTGGGAGCAGAAAGCAGAGGATTCATTGCTGCTAAACAGCACAGTGCATTGCTGAAGCCTTGGCTCAGAAGTGCTTTATTGGCTTTCCCTCCTGGTGAAGCCCTGGTGATGCCCTGGGAAGGCATCAGGCACTTAAAACATGCAGCATGCAAGTGCTCTGAGGCACCGAGAGCCAGGGCTGTGCAAGGAGTGCCTGCCAGCCTCCTTGGGACGCGTGGGCCTGGTGTGCAAGGGTTTTCCTGCACAGGAGATCCTGGGGGACACTCTGGGTCAGTTTTCCAATGCGGTGGGGTGAGATGGACACTGAACAGACCAGCCCAACTCCCTAACCACTCTCGTGTAGCTCCTGCCCAAACCTCCAGACATGATCCTGTGAGCCCCTCGGAGTGCCCCTGGCTGTGCCCCACTGCACAGAACCATCAGAGGTGCCTGAGGCAGAAGGAGCAGTGCCACAGGCATCCCTCACCTGCTCACCAGGAAAAAAACCTGTTCCTAGCAGTGCTGGGAGCACCACACCTCCCCGTGGCATGGCACTGACCCCAACCCCAAGCCTCTCCACCTTCTGACCTTGAAGAATTCAGCTCTCCATTCAAAGCTAGAATTTTAGTTCAGCCTCTTATTAAACCCTTAAGAAGCCTAAAATTCAAGCCTGACCAGTCCAGCAGCCTGGGGATGCTCCTGCACGGGGCCAGTGCAGGGATGTTGGCCCACCTTTCAGGATTAATGGGCATGTGCATGTGGCTCCTCACCAGGAAGTCCCTTTTGTGTGTCCCTCATCAGCTCAGGTTCCATCTTGCTCTGTGGGGTCTTTCTCTCAGGCTGTCAGAAAGCTGGAAGGAAATGCTAGTATTTAGTTTATATAAAATGTATGAGAGGAGAGAGAAAGGGAAAAGCTTCCTTGAGTCCTTTCACTGCATGGCTGTGGGCTCAGAAGGCGCACCAGTGCCTGTGTCAGGCTCCAAGGAAGATCTGGGGCATTAATGCCACCTCCAAAGCCACATGGCTGTGGCCAATGACCTGATGGCAAAGCTTTCCTTCTCATGCAGACCGGAGGGAAACAGCATTCCCCACAGACACTGGCTCAGGAAGCAACAGAGAATCATAGAATCATTAAGGTTGGAAAATACCTCCTAAGATGGAGTCCAACCAAGAAGCTGGGAACAGACCCACATTGGCTGGGTCTGAGACCTGCAGAAGTTCCCCAGGGATCAGGGATGGATCTGATGGATACTTGATAGCCCTGAACCAGCATGAGGTGCCCACCTTCCTCACTCCCAGCCTGGAATGAGGATGAGAACTGCAACCCCCAAATCTGCAAACCCTGCAGCTGAACGGACACCATGCAGCACCGGGATCCCAACAGGAGTCACGGGTGGTTGTGTCTCACTCTGTTAACAGGGGACAAACAGCAGCAGCAGCAAAGGGATGGTGTGTGGCTGCTGCTCACAGATTGTACCTGGGGCTGGTGCCACGCAGGGCTGGTGCCACACAGCTGGCAGGGTACAAGGAGCTGCACGCACGGAGAGCTGGCTGGGTGATTACTCAGCGACAGATACTGCATCACATAACGCCCAGAGCTGCTGAGCTCAAAGGAAAGAGGCAATTGAGCATGTTCTCATTGCAGGGGCTCCAGATGAGGTCAGGCAGAAGATTTTTTGGGCAACCAGTTCCAGAACGAGGAGCACACAGCAGTGATGACGCCACTGGAATATGATTCAGACAGCAAAGGTATTTAAGAGCTGGGTTTCCACTTGTTTTAAAAGAAATTAAGGACCCCTGAAAGAATTCCTCCTGAGGGAGGTGGTTGTGATGAAGGTCATACATACCTTCAGCCAATACCTAATGATTTCCTGAAAAAAGGAGGATTAATTCAGCGGGCACCAAATTAGCACCTTGCACCACAGGACACACTTCCTCCACCTGAAGCACCTTGTGCTCCATTTGGCTGTAATTTGTGCATGTGCTGGGAAATTCTCCCTGTGGATAATTACCAGGAAAAGATCATGACCAAGCTGTACCTCCAATGAGGCTGGATGGAGCCAGATTTTAAAGTCACAGCTGTGAAAATGTCAGCCTGAGCAAGAATATCCAGTTTAGAGCCTGTTTTAATAAAAGTATTTAGTGTTTTCCTCTCTGCCAGGACTGGTTACTGATTGACTACAAGTGACCTCCAGCTGCTGTATTGATTTACAGCAGCTGTCAAAGGGCAAAAAATTATCCCCATGCCTAAGACCTGAGAACCTCTGAATGGAGGTTGCACAACTGAATGAATGTTCTGCCAGCACTTTAGAACTTGGAAAGAAAATGACAGCTTAAGGTCTTGATCTCCAATGCAAACAGCAGTGGGATTTTAAGATAAGGTTGCAGCACTAGATGACATATCTATTAGCCAAAAAGCAGCACAGTCTGTTTGATTCTCAGCTATTTATGGCTGGGCAAATGATATGACATTTAGGCCTCAGAGTTCAGAAAGCAAATGGAAAGTCTTCCAAGGGCTGATAGGTGGGTCAGGTTTCAGTGAGGAAACTCTCTAACTCCAGTATTTTTCTGTATGCACATCCCTACATCCACCTTTCTTCCCACCCAGCTGTCCCTGGTGCTAGCCCAGCCAAAAGGTGTTGGGGGTCTCCTCCAAACCTCTGGCTTGTTGGTGGACTCAGACCTGCATGTGCCAGGGACCAGCTGTGACAAAGGCAACGAGAGTTGACTGACTGTGTTTCAGAATTATAAGGCTGCTCCAGGATGGGGACAAGCCTCCCCAGAGCCCTGGTACTCTCCCCTGGTGATTGTAGGATGGAAAGCCACTGGGCTTGTCCCACCTGGCAATTACTAACCCCTCTCATGTGTCCCAGATATGCAGGAGGGAATGAGAAGGCTGGACACAAGAGAAAGAGAGAAAGGGAAAGACTCCTCCAGAGGAGGGAGGGGGAACATTTTTTCACCTTAAACTGGTCTTTCAACATAACAGTTGGTCTGGATTAGCTGGCATAAAATGAACTACCATAAAGGGCTTTGTGCCTTCTCTTTCTCCTTTGCTCTGCTCCTCACTCCTCTGAGCCAAGGGGGGACTGTAACACGGGTAAAGGATATTGCTTCCTCTACTGCTCGAAATAAACAGGAAAACAGCAGTAATAAATCTCCAGGATCAGATGGTTTTCACCCAAGGGTAAAAGTACTTTTATAAAACATTGCTTAACCATTAACTTAGCAGATAACCTTTGCTTCAGTGCATGGCAGGAACAGAGCAGGGAAGGCAGCAAACATGGGGCTAATTTTAGAGGATGGTTCCCAAGGGCTGGGTATGTAAACTCAGCAAGTCTGGTAGAAACTGTAAGAGGCTAAAACTCACAGCTGGGTGGTAAACAGAATTTGAGGAGGGAGAGTGTGTAGTGTGTGTGCTTCAACAGAGGGAAGTGATGTTCTGAGACACTTCCTTTGAAGCAATCACAAGGACAGGGATGGTCCAGCTGAGGGAGTTGACTTGGATCAAGGCCTTAGAGCTCCAGCTCTCTCACCCAAGGCTTTTAGAATAATTTAACTGCCCTGGGTCTTGAGAGATGTGACACCCTACTTAGCCAACAACTGGTTGAAACATCAGAAAGAAAGAGTAAGACCAAAAGGTCAGAGTTCAGTGTGCAGAGAAGTCATCAGCAGTGTCCCAGGGAACCTGTGGAGAAGGTCTGGAAAGGCATTGGAGAGGTAGGATATGAAGGTTGTTGTTGAGATCAGTTTATTCAGGGCTGGAAAACCACAAGCTGACTGTGAGGAGCTCCAGTAATACCAAGTGACAGGATGATAAAATAGCAAATGAAATGTGATATTGATTAATATACATGGGGGAAATTGAGTCCTGGCTCTGCATTCCTATGACAACCTCAAGCAAGTTGCTCCCATTCCAGACCTGGATGATCCACACATGGGTCTGACCAGGGGGTCCAGCTTGATTCTTGTGTGCAGGCAGCCCCCTGAGCGGATCCTCCACATCACATGTCTCAAAGCAGCACCAGCAGCTTGACAATCTGCAACATTCCCATTTACAGCCACAAAAGCCCATGGACAACTCAAAATCCCAGCAGGGCTGGCACATGCTCAGGCTGAACAGGTTACTGCCCTGCTAAGAGAATGCTCCTTGCAATTAGGAACGTGCTCCTGAGATCACCAGGTAAATCTCAGCCACATCCCAGCCCCATAATGTCAGGTCTTCCTAAAACAGGCGCCTCACTTGCATCTGCCCCCACAAGCAGCCTGCGCTGCAGAACGGACAACAGGCACAGACCCAAACCCAGCTCTGGAGCCCTGAGGCTCTTCAGAAGTTCCCCACAATTCCTGCCTCTCTGGTGCTTGGAGAAGATGCTAGAAATCATAAAGCTCCTTCTGGAAATGCCTCCAAAGCTGGCCTTGACCAAATCCCTCCATCCCTGAACAGAGAGCAAGATGAAATCAGGATATTCCAGGAGAGCTGTGGGGCAGAGGGGGTGTCACCAGCCTCAGCAGGACTCACCATACCCTAGAAGTGTAGCATCATCAAAGGGTTTTGGTTGGAAGGGACCTTTAAAGACCTTCTCCTTCTATGTCCTGCCATGCGCAGGGACACTTTCCACCAGCTCCGGCTGCTCCAAGCCCCATCCAACCTGACCTTGAATGTTTCCAGGGATGGAGCATCCACCATCTCCCTGGGCAGGCTGTGCCAGGGCCTCCCCACCCTCACTCTACAAGCAGGGCCTGGTTCTCCATCCAACACTGCCCAAAATTTACCAACAGAGCCACAGCCAACAGCGTGACACCATCATGGCGCCAGTGATGCGAGGTCTTCTTCACATGGTCTCAGCTTCCTATCTTGGCAATATTGGAGAGCAAATTAATAATAAATAAATAAATAAATAAATAAATAAAGCCCTTATCTCCGAGCGCCGACATGACGTCAGGCGGCTGGAATGGGGACAGGCGGCTCCAGCCGCTCCCGGCGCCCGACGCGAGATGGCGCGTGGCATCGCGACATGAATGACATCGGCGGGGACACGGCGACATCTGCGGCTGAAAGAGAAAGAGCGGCATCCTCCCGCTGAGGCTGGACCGACCTGGCCCTGGTTCATTTAACTGTTTCACAGACACCTGGCTGCATAATTTGTATTATTATAATTTGTATTATTCATGGCAGCTGGGTCCGGCCTCACTGATTTCATCATTGTCTCGTTGGCAAAACAGGAGGAGAGATTTTCTGTTTATCAGGGGGGAAAAAAAGATCTAGTAGGGGGTGCGATAAGGCAATTAAATCCATTTCCAGAGCTACAGAGAAAAGTCACAATGTATAATTTACTTGAGACTTTCTCTCTCCCTGTTTGTAAATTGCACAGTTTCTAAAGATATTGGTCCAGTTATTCAAAATTATTCATGAATCTCTTAGTAGATAATACTCAACCACCAGATAATCCCAAAAGTGAGTATTGCAGTAGCATTGCAACAAAATTCTCCATTTCTGCTGTAATTTATTGTCACTAACAGATGTGGACGACTCAGGTAATTAACCCAGGATAAAATTCAAATTGGTTATAATATTTGCAATTTGGTTATAATATTTGCAATTCTCGAGTTTTACTGTGCTAGCCAGCTCCAAAGGTCACCTCATAAAGAGGTGGGTGAAAGCATCTGACCTCTGACATAACGGAATTGCTGCTTTTATTGTGAGGTTTGGATTTTGGTGATGGAGCACTCAGTGAGCACAGAGAGACAGCAGAAAATAAACACAGATTAAAAGGGAAAAGTTAATGGCCTTCTCCGATCTACTAATCTAACAGGTGGTATCAGAAGGACTTACTCCAAAATCTCTTTATCTGTTGGGTCTCTGATGGTGCTTTTCCCCTGAAATACCAGGTGTGGCAACCCAAAGCATTTAGGAATCATGAGTCACATCTCCCAGCATCAGAAAATTTGCTTTAAATTCATGTTATTTATTTAAAAAAAAAAAATTAATTGTTGCCATTTTTTGGGTCATTCTTTTAGTTTGCCTTCAGATGGCAGAGCCTTCCAGCAATCACAAGTTTACACTTTTCCACCAGCAGCATTAAACAGAAACTCTTTTCCTCAGTTTTCTTTGTGAATGAAAGTTTAAGGTCCCTCTCGGCCACAGAACCTCCAAAGCTGGGGCTGGAGCTCTCACCCAGGACAAGGAGGCTCTGGAGGAGCAGCGTTGCCACCCAAGGATTCCAGAGAGCTCTGAAAGAGTTTTCTCCAAGTTGGGATGCTCTGACACGTTTCTGTTGGGCCATGGCTGTTTGCCTGCTCACTGCAGGAGTCCTGGCAGGGAAGCAGGTTTTGGAGATGGTCTTTTTGGCTTAGCTTTTGTTTTCCTACAAAATTATTAGCCTTTGTGGCTCAGCACTGTGTGCCAGCCAGAAATGCTCCACCAGCTGCCTCGTAAAGACTCCCACAGCCCCTCCACCATAGGCTCTAGGAGCACATTCATCCCCAAGGTGCACCCCTACACCTTTTACTTATTAATCAAATTTTTCATGTTTATCTCTAGAAGTTTTTCAGCAGACAAAAGCCAGAGGAGGATTTGCTGCTCTCACCCTGACAGGAAGATAAATACATGAGCAAATGATTTGTAACAAACACTGTGTAAGACAGACAGAGCTGCTCCTCTGGTTCACGAATTACTCACAGACCATGGGCTTGAAGAGGAAGAAAGGTTTTACTTGCTTTGTGAAGTACACACAGATGCATTAATTTATTATTATTATTTATAACCTCTTTCACAGTAAAATACACTCCTGAGAGCATCTTTGCAGAATTATTGCAGCTTACAGGTTATTTAGTTAGCAATCTGGACAGATGACAGATTTGGTTGGTTGGGTTTTTTTTTCCTTTCCCCCCTTTTTTAGCAATTGCCTTGACCAGCAAGATTTTTGTCACAGGCTTGAGTCTCTGGGGATTACAAGGTCATACAGTTGAAGTTCCTGGCCTCCACTTTTCTCACCAGTCTGCTCAAGAGACAGTATTGCCAAATCAGGCCCTGGGTTTTGCTGGGTGAGCACAGGGCTTTAAATCTGACTCTTGGGCAAATGCTCTGGCCCAGTCCTCAGTGATGGAGCTCTGCAAGTGCTCTCCAGCACCATGGAAAAATTCCTGCTTCCAGAGCTGTGTCTGGAAAGATGGGGGGTTTCTGGAGCCTCCCGAAGCTGTGAGAGATGGACAGGTAACCAGAAACAAGGGCCATGGGCACCCTGAAGGGCTCAGAAAGGTGTTTCTACATACAGCCTTGACGTTTGCTTCTATTTCATATTTCCCATATAAAGAACCAGTTTCTTTCTTTGTGGATAAAACTTTTTTTCCCTACTTCCATAGTCAGAATTAAAATGCATTGCCATGTCCTTGGCAGTGCTGTGATCCGGTCCCTGATCCGGTGTTGCGATCCTTGTCCTGTGCTACATTCATGTGGAATTTGGAGTTTTCTTTCTTGGCCAGCCAGGTGAGGGAGGCCACTCTGCAGGTAGAGCTGCATCCTGCAGGAGTTGTGCAATGAAATGGGCACTGCCACTCTGTGCCTCAGAAATCTAACAGCTCATTAAAAATCAATAAATAAAAATATGTATTTTTATCCTGAAATCCTGACAGTGCCAGGTGCTAGCAAGATCACTACTCAGTCCCTGCCCTCGTGGCTCATATGGTCCAGATGTCAGCATATGAGTCCACGTTCTGTATTGATTGGTACAAATCATGTAACGTATGTAAAACCTGTGAACTGAGCAAACACACAATGGCTCTGTGAATCCATTACTGGTAGGCCCAGATGGGTTCCTGGCCTAAATAAACACATTTCAAACGCCTCTAGGTCTGCTTTCAAAAGCAGCACATTGTTTATGTAACACAGTGCAGCCAGGCTCCTGCCCCTTCTGCTCACCAAACCCTCCCTGCCTTGGAGTTCAGGTACTTTCATTACTGCATAAAGAAAATCAGAACATGAATACATTTTTGTAAACATAACTAAGGAAAAAAACCCTCTTGATTTGTAAATAAGAGTAAAGCATTATTTACATTCAGGCACTGTTAGCTGGAAGCATCCACAACATGTCACTCTCAGGCACAGCAAAATAGGCACAGAATAAAAATAGCTCTAAAGACCTGGACCCGTAAATGCTGAGTAATTTTATAGTCTGGAGCAAAAGGGCTTTGAAACATCCCTCCCAGCTGGAGCTGCACATGGGGGATTGCCAAAGTCAGAAATAAAAAGCTGTTTTCCCTTATCCTGAAGCTGACAAAAAACCCCAGTCAATGAGGTAGGGGAAAGCACGTTTTTGTTTGTTTTGTAGGGGCTGCTCATTCATCTGGGGAAGCCTATTTTCGACAGGTCCCCGGAGCCCGCAGCTCCCCAGACGGACAGACAGACAGCGTGTGCGGGAGAGGAGGCAGAGGAGAGGAGGAGAAGGCGGAGGAGGAGCCGCTCACGGGGCTCAGCGGCGCCTGCCCGAGGCGGGCTCGGAGCGGCGGCGGCGGCAGCGCTCGCACTCGGGGCTCTGCACGGCCACCGCTGCCGGCAGGCTCTCCATGGCTCTCCATGGCTCTCCATGGCTGTCCATGCCTCTCCATGCCTCTCCATGCCTCTCCATGGCTCTCCACGGCTCTCCATGGCTGTCCATGGCTCTCCACGGCTCTCCATGCCTCTCCACGGCCGCCTCTGCTGGCAGGCTCGGGCACAGCTGACGTGGCACCCCCCGTGTCACCTTGGTCTGTCCCCTGTGCCGCGCCTTCCGCAGGGGGAGCGGACCACGTCCTTTCTAATGTTTTGTATTCGCTTTTGGGGCTTAGAAAGAAAACGAAAGGAAGAAGAGCGCCCTGCAGAGGAGGGAGGAGGTGGAGACATTTCTCCTTCCGTATGTTTTTCCTGTTTCTTCGTTTCCTTGTTTTCCGGTTTGCAGTCTCTTCCCCGACCTCTTGAAAAGTGGCTACCGCGACACAATGAGGGGAAAGCTGCAATTTTAATGTGTACACTTATTTAAAATTGAATTTTAAATAAGTCCTTTTTAAAAAACCCCAAAACAACTCAGAGGGAAGGAGCGTGTGCCTCTGTCTGCTCTGCCACCCGCAGCCGCTGGCCGTCCCTGGCACCTCTCTGAGACACCCTCCCACCCTGGCACAAGGCAATGTTTACACTTGTCACTTGTATTTTTAGAGCATCCTAGCCCCAGCCGTGCCTCAGCACATCCTCGTGGGCCAATTGCCACGGGGGAAGGCACCTCCCAGTAAATGTTACTTCATTTCTGGAAGGACTGGGGAAAGAACAATCCCCAAGTGAATCCTGACAGGAGCTGGCTGCAGGTCCCCATTTTCACCAGTCCTTCAGGTTCTTCCAGTTCACAAGGACAAGGTGCAGAGCAAAGGCATTTGTTCTGCAAGTGGCCTCCCAGCACCTGATCCTGTGAATGCAAACAGCAGTTAAAGCAGCACAGACCCCTCAGCCAGCCTGACAGCAGCACAGAGCGACCATCAGGCTAAATCCATTGGAGTTTGGCGGCTCTTTGGGGTCTGTTTCTAAAAGGACCTCAAAGAGTTACAAGTAACAGCGACCAATTTCCAATTTTCCTTCATTTTTGTCTCAATTGGCTTGTCCCTGTACTGCTGGGATGACACTGAGTGTCGGACAATACCCATTAACATCCTCACTGTGGGCACAGCCCAACTGATCCCCAGAAGAAATTGACCCCGTCTACAGTGACAGTCACTGCTGTTTAGTCCTACTCAACATCAGCTCCCTTGAAAACACCCCATAATCAGCTGTCCCCAGTTTAAGCACATCCCAGCCAAGCACAGGACGTGTAATGGATGGAAAGCAAATAATACTTTACCTTTTCCCTGCTGTGGGGGGGATCGTGCATTTCACAGGAGAAAAAGGCCAACCTGGGGCCACAGTCCAGGGCTCTCCTCAACAGGGGAAGCAATGCCACAGGGGGATTTTCTGAGGATAAAAGCCTGTGGGTGATTAGGAGGTGCTTTACAGCAGCAGTGATATCATAGCCTGGGCTCAGACACAGCTCTCAGGCAAGAAGAAAACTTTAGAGCTCCTCTGACAGACACAGAAATGGGGTTACACCTCATTCTGAAGGGGAATGGGTGCCCAGAGAAACCAGAACTGCTGCTGGAACGCAGGAATAGGAGAGCAGGTCATATGCTCCCTTTCCCAGCTTTCCATGGCATGATTTATCAAGTGTTAAAAAAAAACCCCCAAAAAACTAACAAAAAAAAAAAAACAAAACCAAAACCAACAACAACAACAACAAAAGAAAAACAAGTAAATAAAGAAATATACTAACTGGATGGAGGCTTAGAGGCTGTACAGCCTGGACTCCTCTTTCCCTTCCAGCTTGCCTTGATAATTGTCATTCTGGGAAAGGCTGGAGATGAGATACAGCCCTCAAGTTCAGGAGCTCTAATGGGGAATGAAAGAAAAGGCTCTGGATGAAGATAACTGTATCAGTGATATGACTAATCTGAACATCTTCAGATGTTTTCCCCTCTGCCTGTAAGAGTTATGTGATCCTAAACATCCTCAAGGGAAAAAAAAAACCATTCTGGCTAGCAGATGACTAACTGCTTGCAAATAGTACAGATATATTATTATACATGACAAAAGACTAAAATATCTAGAATGACAGTGCCCCACAGGAGGGCACAAACTGGGCACTCCAGCACTGCTCTTTCCAAAGGACAACTGGGAGCTGCACAGAGCGAGAGCCTGGCCAGAGCCAGAATGAGCCTTTTGTTCCAGTGGGCCACTTGCCACCTCGCAGCAACACCCCCAGCAGCAGGGCTGGGCTAGGCAGCCCCAGATCTCTCTGGAAAAGAAGCAAAGTCAAAATCCTCTCCCTCTGGCCATTCTGGCTTCTGGGGGGAAGCATCACCAAGTTGGGCTCACAGCTGATCCTCATCTCTGCTCACACAGTGCTCGTTCTTCAGTTCCACTCGGGAGATGTTTATGTGCAGAGCCCATTTGCGCAGGCAGCAAAAAGTCCAAATCTCCTAACTGGAGATCCCTGGCCAAAAATCCTTTTAAAATGCATTATTAGCCACACATTACCCCCAGCACATGTGCAGAGGGACATTTCAGTGGAAGTTTCAGTTTTTTAAAGGCAGAAGTCTGTCCTGCATGCCTGAGGTTTCACCCCCAACCTTTACCTCTGTGAGCAGGCTCATCCTTGCTCCTCATCCATCCTCCTTTTCTGGTCCTCCCACAGTGGGAGAGCCAAGTGAGGAGGACTCTTCCAAAAGCAGCAGCCGAGGCCAAGGAAGTCAGCCTTGGAACAGATGTTACAGAGGAGGAAAGGGATAAAGTTAAGACATTACTACAGCATGACTGGTTAAAAGGTTTTAGTCTTGTGTTGCCATTGACAGTTAACTATAAATCAGCAGAGGAACATTGTTCTCTAACATAAGCCCTTGTATTTTTAGATAAATACCTTCCACAAATATTTTGCAAAGGATGTTCCTTTGCCTAAAGGATCTACTTCTTCCCAAGCCGCAGTGGTACAGCATAAACCACGTTACTAGTGACAATTGTTCCTGCATTTGTTTCTGGAACATAGATCACACAACACAGTTTATTTGGGAGTGTCTGTGTACTCTTCTATTTCTGTCCTTCTTATTCAGCCTCACAGAGTAAAACAGGCAACTGTGAGTCCAGGGCAGGACACAGCCCTGCCCTAGAGAGATTACAGTCTCCATCAGATAATACGCTGCAAATTATACATGGTGAGGCACAGACCTCAGACAAGCAGCAAGGGAGAACAGCTTGGTTTGGGAAGGAAACTAAGAAAAGCAAGTTTTAAGGGAGACCTTGAAGGAAGACGGAAATAAAAATTAGGAGGGGGAAACCTAGAAATGTCAAGGACTAAACAAGGTAGGAGAGGGGTTGTACAGCAGAACAGTGGAAAAAAGATGGATGTATACCAGATGAGATCCAGGTGCTGAATTTACCAGATCTTCTGGTACCTTACTTTGGGCAGGTCAAAGACTCTAAACACCGCATACTTAAAACCATAGAGACACCAAGAAAAAATGAAAGACAACTTTATTGACCTCCAAAATTTCCATCACCCCCAAATGAGTGCTGTCTAACAAAATGATCATCCAGCCAGCCTTGCTCCCAGCTCTCCATTATCACCAGCAGCTTAACTTACCTGTCACCAGCCCCTGCCAGGTGGCACTGGGTGGGATGGTGGTGCAGACAGAGCAGCTCCAGCACAGGATGCCTGCACTTCCCCCTTGAGCTGGGCCAGCGGAGCACCTCCCATAGCAGCTCCTTGAGGTGGTGCCTTCATTGGCAGGCTCAGCCCAGCAGGAACAAGCCTGGAGGTGCAGCAGAGGCATCAGAGCCAGGACAGGGCAAGATGGAAGTGAGGCAAGGGCAGGGACAGGGGACATCATTTATTGGGTCAGTGGGCACGCTCAGAAAAACTACACATGATTGCAGGCACATCAGGCTGCTTCAGATCTGAAATAGAAGCAATAATCTTAGAGCTAAATGCAGACTGAGAATAGTTGTTCTGTGTTAAACTTCATTATATTAATTAGGCAGTTTGAGAGAAAGGGTGATTAATTCCTGTTGATGAAAGGGAGGATGCTAGCCAGAGGACAGCTGATGATGTAATTTGTGGCACAAAGAGAGAGTAAGAGAGATAGGAATAATTATTGCCTAGGAATGTCTGGTGATGGCAAAAACCATAATGTAATATGCAGTCAATATCTATGTGATTTTCTATCCTGGAGTCAGGAATTTTAGTACTTGGATTGTCTTTTGAAGCAGTTCTGGAGACCTTCCTTGTAGGTCAGGAGTGAGAGGCAGGAGATGGAGTGGCTGATCTCTTTACTGGGCATTTCTGTCCCTTATCAGTTGGCACAAGTCAATTTGAGGGGTTGCCTGCAGTTGTTGCCACCAGCCTGCCAAATCTGTCATGCCAAGCACACAGGCAGGAGGGTGGTAGCAGGTCTCAGTCCTTCTGTGTCATTTAGAAATCTGATTCTATTAAGCAGCTGTGGTTAGTCGCTAGCACTTCTGAGCTCATCACTGTCCCTTCAATATTGTCTCCTGCGCAGTGACAGTTCCAGAGAAATTGTGATTTCCTAAGGACCTAAATTTTCACATAAATATAAGTTCTTAGAGAACCTGTGGAGAGAAGGAAACTCTGAAATCTATTTACCTCTACACCCATAAGATAAATTAATGTGAGGTGAGGTGGATTATTATTTATGATTACCTCATAATTTCTAAAATCTTCTTGGAAGACTGAATCACAATTTCTCAAGTGATTTGGTTTAGCAATGCTGAAAGGAATCTTTAAGGACAGCACTGTAACAGTCTAGAGGGAAAAGAGCAGAACATCCTTTACTCAAAACACCTGTTATTCAAAAATGAAATAGCAATTTTCTCAAGTAAAATATGCAAATATGTCTCAAAGCAGTTAATAAACACAACGTGAGATTCAATATGTAGTATTCATATATCTGCAAAATAGGTAATTGCCCCAAGTGTTAATATTTTCAACAGTAACTGGAATTTTGCACTCTTCCACTCAGTTGCAAAGGTGCTGTAGGTACCTGGTTAACCCTGGAAAGCACAGACCCCTGAGCTTCAAAAACATATTGTAGTTACCTACAACATCTGAGACTCAGCAGGGAGTGAAAGGCTCAAATATTGGCTTAAAAGCACCAAATATACTCTTGCCCAGTCGATCTGTAGAAGATTCACACTTCTTAGCATGGCTGTGGCAGAGCCCAGCAGTCCTGTCTCTATGGTGGCATGTGGGATGTGTAGTATCAGGGTCTAATGAAAATCAAAGGGGAATTCATTTTAGTTTGTAAAATCTGTCTGCAAATCTAATTTTGACCAGCAACAACTTCAGCTGCAAAATTTTCACATTATTTGTACTGGAGGAATATATACTTTCACATATATAGAAACATCCACAGACATTCTTTTAGAGAATCACAATAATCAGTATGTGAGATTTCAGTGCTCCAGAGGCCTTCTGCTCTGATGGGGGTGAATCAGACTCTACATGCCATGAACAATGAGAACCCAGTGCCTCACTCTTGTAGGCATGCCTTGTTTCAAAACACAAGGGTTACCTAATCCAGGTTAAGAGAATTGAGCAACAAAGGAGGCACTCCAAGGCCACAGAGACTAAATGCAATAAAAGGAGGGAATGGCAGGTCAGCCTCAGAGTTTGTTCCTGTGGCACAGAGAAACTGGATGAAGTTCCTTATAGCAAACAGCCAGGGAAAGTCTGACACTTACAGTGGATTCCAATGGAGACAGAGGCAGAAACAACACAGAGAAGGGCAATGCCTTGCCCAGAGTCAGCTCTGCTCTGTGGAGTACCTAAGCTATCATCTATGACACCATGCTTCTCTCTAACCTGCCACCTCTGGTTACCATCAGTGTGGCTGAAAACTCCTGGACTGTTGCATTACTGAGGCTGCCCAAGCAGCAAATTCACCCCATTCCCTGGGATGTGAGCACCTCCTGCAACCCTTCCCTGTGTTCTGACATTCCTAAACTCTTGACACTGCACCTTTGAAGTGAAGCCAAGCAAAGCCTGAGGCCAGGAGGTGCTGGGAGAGGGCACCTCTCTCACTGGAGCCTTGCATGCCGTGTCTCCCCTGGAAGAGCAGCTCCAGCACCTCGCAGGGCAGGGCTGAGGTCAGGCAGAAGTGGAGTCTGGGTGAAGAGAGGAGCAACATGAAAGCCTGGAACAGCACAGCAAGTAGCAAGAAGTGGTGAACAAAGGGAGCAACACAGAACTCGGTCCTACTGAAGATGCTGTGGGAGGAAGAAAAGCTATGGTTATGGGTGTAGCAGTGAATGAATATGTTCTGCCAAGGAAAGAAGGTGGATTTCCAGGCCTGGTTTTAAAGGCATTAGCCAGTTGATAAAAACTTCTCAGAGAAGCTCACAGGGGCACTAAACAACAATAATTAAGGCTCTACATTCCCAGAGTCCTCTTTTCTTTTATGCTCTTGGTAATCCTGAAGCCAAGGGTACAAGGGAATGTAGCACAATGAGCTCCATGGCTGTCAGACTGAGTAAATGCAAGAGTGTTCCAAAATTCAGAAAAAAGGCGCTGTGATTCCAAGCCTCTCAAGTGCCAAATCACCAAATGCAAACTACAGCAAGTTCCACCAAAAACGCAGTCATCAATACAACAGGTTGTTTATAACAAACCAAAGCTGACTGAATAAAGGATGGAGGTTAAGGGAGGTCTGCACTGCACACCAAGGTTTTTCTAAAAATATTGTACACCTGCCATTTGTTGCACACACTGATCATATTTCGTCTATGACATAGAGAACTCGTAGTTCCAAAGGGGATGTGGTTTACGTTCCTGAGTCTTAATGCTTTTTCCCTTCTGTAAGGCAAAACTCCTTACTACTGTCACTAAAATAAAGCCAAGAGGACAAAAGTCACACGGTAACAGTTTAACTGTTCCTCTCATTGATCTTTGGAAACAGTCTCTTCAGCAGGATTGTACAGCTCTGGCACTTCAATTTAGCAAACTTTTTATGCAACTCATGAAGGGAATGCAGCCAACTCTGTACACTCAATTTAAATCAACTTGCTGATGATATAAAAAAGAGTGCTGAACCACCGGTTTGCTTCATCTGCTCCAAAACTACCAACACAAACCCTGAGGTATTTATTCCTGAAACGTTAATAGAACAGTCTAGGGCATCAGATCAGTATGTGAACTCTGCTTTGATCCCATGTCAGTCCAAAGAGCTGATTTAACAACTCGTTGTTTGGTTACTTGACAGTTCAGAATGTAGCTGGGCTTTTTGCTCCCACCAGGCTTTTGCAGGTTGGGATGTGGTGGGAGCAGAGAGTGCAGCACTGGGGGATCATCTGTCCTGGCTGTGCACCAAGAGATTGTACAAGCAATTTTCAGCAGCTTTCTAATTTTGCATCATCAAAGAAGGATGATCCTTCCATGGCTTATAGAACCATAGAATGGTTTGGATTGGAAGGGACCTTGATGGCTCACCTAGTCCAACTCCCCGCAAGGAGCACAGACAGCTTCAATTAAATCAAATTCAATATGTATGAATTACCTGAGCCAAAATTGAGAACTGCAGAACTTGTACTCATCAACCTGCAGTGCCAGGCCCTGGACTCAGCTCCAGGGACCCTGGAGAACAGGACACAACAAAGGTGCCCTACTCTGTGAACTCCACCCATGATTCAGGTTCCCACGGCAGAAATAACCAGAGCATTTAAGTTTGGTGGCCATTACCAGGCTCCTGATCAAGAGAGAAGCCTGTTCCCCACCCACAGAATGGACACAGTACAGACTGTAGTTGTGCCCTGAACTTTCTATGCAACCATACTGGAGCCTCTGAAGAGCTTCAGGGATCCTAGACTGCAATTTTGAAAAGTTATTTACTTGTGCTGATTTGAGCCCTACAGATCAAAGTACCTGGAACTTGTGCTTGGGTAGGGACCTGGGGTGATGTGATAGGAGGCACTAAGCAGCACTGAGGGGGTCTCATATTTCTACCCTTTCCTTCACTGTAAATTGAAGTCACTTTCCAAGGTTTAACCCACACTGGGAATTCCAAGGAAGTAAATTGCATGTTCACGTGAGAAAATACAAAAGAATTTACACACCTGAGCAAATGCTTCCTTTTCCCCATTTTTATGTCCCTTTGATCCAAGCAAGTGCATTTACCTGACAGCTGAATACTGGGTGTGCACAAATGACCCCAGCGATTGACCTGGCACTCGGTGAGAACAGAATGTTACAACGTGAATGTTTGGTCTCAGAAGTTCATCACGGAACCTCAGCAAAAGATAAATAACTGGGTGAAGCAGACCGAACACAAAGCAGGCATCTCTCAGTCCTCTAAGAAGATTAAAAAAATCATTCACACTTAAAGGTTAAAAATCATTAAAACAAAAAATCTCCACGCTTGCATTGAGAGAACTTGAAGTTCTCTTTTTGACTTGTCTCCTTTCAAAGCACCAGAACTAAACCTCGCTTGTCAAATCTTTGTATTGAAAGGTGCTGCAAAAATGTGTGTTCCAATAGATTTTTCCTTGCATGGCCCATCAGACACAGAGCTGGTTGCAGTGGAAAGGAACAAATCAGCCTGGGAAAAGGATAGGCTTGCTGACCTCTAAACAAATGATCTCAGTTTAAATCACAGGAATAGAAATATTACAGAACACATGAAGAGTCTCCCCTGTCAGAGTTGCTCAGCCTCTTGGGCAGTTTAGGTATTAATATTGTGCTGTAAATAGTAAAACAGTAGTAAATATTAAAGTGTAGGCATTCATATAGGAACAATACACAGAGCTGGCATTCTCTGTTTTCCAGCAATTGATTCAGCATTTTTCTAATTCCTCTTAAAAGCAAAATCATCCACTTAAAATGAGGTACCAAGCAATGCGCTTTTAAGGCCAGTGCTGTCCGCAGCTGTGCTGTGAGCGGAAAGATAAACCAGATGGCAAACTCAATAAAAGGGAGCCAGTTAAACAGAGACAGATGAACGCCAAAAAAACCCTTTTGCTGCATTATTGCTTTTGAACTGGTTGTCATGGCACTGGAAATGGATACCACTGTCAGCCTCCCACCTCTGCCCGGCCAGCTCTTCCCAGCCTCTGCCAAAAGCAGGGAGTTTGCACTGCTGTGAAAAGCACAGGCTGCTGCCACTACAGCTCCACTCCCACCAAAGAGGTGTGTGCATGGAGTTGCACCTTTTGTCACATCAAGTGCATCCAACAGGAAAAGACCGACCTTCGGTCTCAAATTTCAGTGTCAGAACACTGAAGTTCAGGTCATTGCAATCCTGTGCTCTGTCTGTAGCTCACAACTTACTGCCAAGAGTCAAGGACTATCCACTTAGCACTGGCTCTCTGTATGGCTGGAGCAGCAATGGAACAGAAGCTGACCTTTGTCAGATTTACACATTAATGCAGTTTCTCTTCCCTTTGACAATGTCTATTAGCAACGAACACTATTTGCTGAGCAGGTGGAAAAGAGTAAAGGATTCAACTTCAAAATAGACCTGGAAAAACTGAGTTGTTCTGTCAGCCTCTGAATTATTTCCCCTCCCATTCCCCATTTGATTTTGAGAAACTATTCAGTTAAAATTCGTAAAATCTGCTAAAATAAATACCTTAGAATGTCACAGTGTAGTTGCATTACACTTCTCTTTTTAATAGAGCATATAAAATGCAAGTTTACAATAGCTTTAGTAAGCTGTAAATCAGCACTTTTATTCAGTTTAGTTTCTGAGCTATTAATCCCTAATACAGAGGCAGAGTGCTGATTTGCTGGTCTAGGACCTCCCGAGAGAATAGTTCCAATAATCCTGATGACATGGAAAGGAAATGTTACTGAATCACCTGAGTCCCTGCTACTCACATCCCATCACCCCATAACTCAATGTTCACAGAGCTTAAGAGTCTTAATTATCAAGGAAAAAATATATAATACCATTTTGGCTTCAGTGAGCTGCAGTTACGAAAAACAAGTGTGATTTTTTCAAATAATTGTAGGCAAGCCCCTAATGAGGTTATGTACTTTGTCAGGGCTATTTTGGGTAAGGAACCCCACATGAGGTCCAGCCATAGAGCCCTTTGCTCCAGAGTCAGACTCTGGTGCATCACCAGCAGTGCCAGCACGAGGAACACAGTGCTCAGCTCGTCAGCAGGACACAAAGAACACACACATCACCACAGCCAAGTAATTTTAAAGAATTTTAATACAAACTTAATATAAACTATTTCAGTCCCTCTTAACATGTAAGACACTGACTCAAAATACTTTTATACCTTTTTTCAAGTATTGCACAATGTAGGTACAAAATTAATATTTACGATTACATTTTCTTCCATAATATATAGCAAAAATCTTTAAACTTTTAACAGAAAATACAATTTGTGTTTCTTTTGAAAAAAGCAAATATTTCGTACATTTTAATTCCACCACTAAGGAATATTCTGTACACAACCTTTTTACTTTTTTTAGAATTGATGTCTTTAAGATGGATATTTTACAATTTCAGTAAAAAAAATACAACATGAAGCTGCTGCAGCTGTCACAGATCACTGTAGTAAAAAGATATAAATGCAATACCATGTTGTAGAAACAATATATATACTCTGATATTTTACAAACTTTGTACTAAATTAAATTATACAATTAGAAAAAGACCAATAAACCCACCTATTAGTGCCAATTTTTTAATACATATACATATATGTCTGAGCACACATATATATACACATGAAAAAATTAGCCACTTCCTTGCTATATCTTAAATACTGTAAGAGGCCATATTTTTGAGAGTATATTTTTGTAATGTACAGTCTGTATAAAATAATTTTGTGCTTGGTTGGCAAATGAAAAAATGATGCATGTTGTATTTATCTAACCAAGCCTGAATGTATTCATACTACAAGCCTTAAAAAAAATCTCAAGAGGTGGGAAAAAAGATACACCCTTGGGTACGTGCACTTCAACTTGTACAACAGTATTTACTTGGATTTCTCTGTTTATTTTCAGTTAGCCATAACTGGCTGGAATTGCTGGTTAGAATACTGCATGTTGTTTAAACTAAAATTCAAGCCATCCACAAAAGACTTCTCATTTAAACCTCCATAGGCTGCAAACATATCAAAGGCATTACTGTACTGGAGAGGACTGAGGTTCAGCGGGCTGTCACCAGGAAAGATGCTGCTACCTTGGCCCTGCACGTTGGGGACAACAAACTCCTTTGCGTTAGGAGAGAGAGCAGAACTCTTCTGCTGCTGCTGCTGCTGACTGCCTAGGCCGAGCCCATACAGAGAGTGCATGGAGGAGGAGAGGGATTTCTGCTTCAACAGCTCATTGACATTCAAGCCAAGGTTGGTGGGAGAGGTGCGGGCGACCTTGTTGCCACGGCCGCTGTTCTTCATTTTGGTTGAGCCAAACTTGGTGGCAGCAAATGTGGCAGTGGTGAAGGTTAAAGGCTGAGTAGAGCGGGGCATGAAGGTGGGGCTCACAGCAGCTGAGTGACCAAAGGGAGGAGAAGGAGAACTGGACACTGAAGATGCTGGGTCACTAATAGGCATGAACACCTGGGCCTCGGGGTTAAAGCTGTTCTTGATTTCCTTATCCAACTCACATCCATTTTCATTATCATCCACATAAAGCACTTTCACTGGTCCCTTTTCACCGATTTGGTACGAAACCTCAAACGGGTCAATCCAAACACTAAGATCCTGAGGCAAGTTGCCACGAACATCATCAATGTCCAAACCACTCTCTTTGGATGCTTGTTCTATGACGGGGTCCACTTTCTCCCCTATATGAATACATCTAAACCCTGATCCTTTGTATGGCTTTTCTGGATACCAGTGCCCTTCATACTTCTTTTTCAGAAGTCTTTCAAGCTCTTCACCAAAAATGTTGACACGTCGTCTGGGAAGCTTATTGTACAGATATGAAATAATAAAATTGAGTGCTACTTGGATTTCAAGCTGCATAGCTGCTGTGCCACAGAGTTATAAGTCTGTTTCAAAACCCAAAGAAGAAAGTGTTCAAGATGCCACAGGGAAACAAAATTTCATTGAAAATGCTGATTCAAGTTGATTATTGTCCTTCACCTTGAGTGCTCTTGTTCCTTTAAGAAAAGAGAAAAGCAAACACATCCAAATAAGAACAGTGTAAGATCAAGCTCCAAGGCCTATTCTTTAGCTCCATTTTCTGCAGAAAATAGGTTACTTTTTAAGTGAAAAAATGTGCCTCAAACTATTTCTGTTCCTGCCTGCGGAAGGTGAGGATGTCAGCTCCACTCAGTGTGACTTACAAACAACACTAGAGAGGATAGGCATGTGTTTACATATGCAGCATGAGGCACTTCCAAATCACGTGAGCTGCGTGTTTAGTTATTCACAAAGCAGCAAGGATAATTTTTAAGACATCACAGAACTGCCAAGAGTGTCAACAGTTCAATTATCAACCTGTATTTGGATGATTTACAGTACTCAGCTGCAAAATTTAGTACCAGACCATTAGTTTAGCCTGAAAGGTCTTAGTCCAAGGGTCATTTATCACTTTAAAGTTTGGAAACATATTGACTACAACCACAGGCTGCAGAATTATAATAATGTTAACAGTTGCTTTAGATAGTTTCTTACAAATAGCTTAAATGATGCAACATTTATTAAGTCCAAGCAAATCTCCCTAAACTCTGCGCGGGTGAAATGACGCAAACTGAGGAGAAAATGTCTGCTGTGCACATCCAACAGCTCACACTGAAACGCAGTCAGCACATACATAATAGCTGCCCGTATGTTCTGTCACAAGGGTGACCAAGACTGATAATTAGTAGACAATTTTTTCTCTTTTTTTCAAATTATTCTCTATTTTCAGATGCAAGATGCAGTTATATACTCAATTGTATTGCACTGTCTGTAACTCAGATTTCACAAAGTTCCTGGGCTAACCGGGCTTTTGACAGCCTCAAACCAGATTGCCTTTCTCCTTCTCCATGACTCCATTTTATATTTAATGTAAGATATCGTTGTCACTGCTTCACAAAGGACAAAAGAGAAATTTAGCTGTCTGAAGTTAGAGAAGGGACAAGAATCAGGCATTAGCACATGAACTGCTAATACGAATCCTGCAGTACACCTTGGTGTAAACATACACACACACCACACACCTTTGTCAAAACGATCCAATAAAACGAATTATGGGGAGCGTTTTTGGATCAAGTTAAAAGCCCAAAGAGAATCTCTATTACCTGTGGGCTTTTCTGCACTGCATCACTAAGAACAAAATTTAGCATAGCTGTCACTAAAGATTAGAGAAATCAAAGTTAAAGGATTTTGACATTAACAATGTGACTACACGGCTTTTTTATTTCTTGCTTCAAATAATCTCCTTTTAAAGTCTGGAACCCTATTTCCAAGCCATTCGTGTTCTCCCCAACATGGTATGGGAATAGTCTGAAAGGCTACATGTATGATAAGGCGACCTTTAAACGTTTGCTGGATCAGCTCCGGGTGGGGATAAGGAAAAGATCAAGGGCAAACAGAAGATATTTACAAAAGGGGCACAATCAGTACCGAAAAGCTGATTGGGTGGTTAAACGGGGCATTTAAAAATTATTTATTAATCCATTTGCGCTGTTTCACTTCCTCCATGTCCTTTAAGAAAGGAATGCTCCTTTCAGAGCGCACCAGGCTGACGCTGTAAATTTCTCTACGCGAAGCGGATCCACGGTACAAAAGCAGCTGATCAAATATACTGGCTTGATCATTTTGAACTTGTTCTTTTTATGTATTTATGGGAAGACGGCAGTATTTCTGGAGGATCCGAGCCCATACGTGGCCCAGTAACAGCGCCCTGGCAGGAGCCTTAAGCAGTGGGAGTTACATAACCAGGCAGTCGGGTCTCATTAGATTTCTGCTCACAGCCCTAGAGCTCCGGCGGCAGCAGGAGGAGGAAGAGCATTTTCTGAGCCCGTAGGAAAGCGAAGGAGGAAGAGGAAGGGGATATCTGGAGGGCAGGTGGGGGTTGCAGGGCTCCTCTCCTGGCGCACAGTGGGGCAGGTCCCGCCGGGCGCTGCCGGCGCTCCCGGAGCGGCCCAGCGCCGATTACTCAGCCGGCACCGCTCCCTCCTCCTCGCCCGAGCGCGGCCAGGGCGGCCCAGGGGGAGCGACCCCTCACAGCCCAGCCGCGCTGTCTCTCCCAGCCCCTTCCCCGAGGAGCCCCTGCACCCACCGGATCCCCTTCGGCGCCCCCGGCACCGCGGGCTCGTGATTGCCTCAGCACACCCCGCCCAGGAGCCGAGGCCGAGCCGTGCTGCCTCAACCCCCCGCCCGCGCTCCCCTGCGCCTTACGGCCGGTACTCACCCAGGGGCGCGGGGTTAGTGCAAACAGTTCCGGCGGGGGTGTGAGGGCGGGGGCTGGCGGCTCAGCAACCGAGCCCCATCTCCGAGCGCCAGCTCCCTCGGCGAGGATGGGAGGGGAGAGGATAGAGAAGAAAAAAAAAAAAAAAAAGGGAGGGGGAAGGGTCGGAAAAAAAAAGGGGGGGAGGGAAGGGGGGGGAGGGCAGTGCTGCTCACACCCCCACGACGGGCGCTCTCGGCCGCCGCAGCTGCAACCCCTCTGCTTATGCTCCGCCGCCTGCCGCGCCCCTACTTATACCCTCCCTTGCCCCGCCCACGGCCGCCCCTCGCCCACGTCCCGCGCGGCCACATCGCCCAAGCCCCACCCCCCAGTGACTCGCGTCCGGGCAGCCCTGTCCCAGCTGCCGAGGCTCCGCCCCCTGGCCGAGCCGCTCCGCTGCCTCGTCTCTCTTCTCCGCCCCTCCCCCCGGTGCGGCGCGCGGGACCTCTCTGACGTCAACGCGCTACTCGCTTCGCAGCCCCGCTGCGTCACTGTCTACGTCAAAGCGTGCCCTTGCGCCCCTCAGCCCCGCGGGGTAGGGAAAGGGGGGAGCGCTGAACTACATCTCCCATGACCACCGTAGCCCGTGGGGCCCTCGGCAGCAGCGATGGCGGGCCTGGCAGGGGCCGCTTGCACAGCTGCCGCTTGCACAGCTGGCACCCCTCAAGCTCTGAGGTGATGCGGGCGGGCTCCTTCCTTACGGGGGGCGGGGGGGGGAGGGGGGGGGGCAGGACGACCCCTCACATCACCGCCAGTACCCTCCCCTTCGCCGCGCCCGGCGGCTAAAAATACTCCCCACAGATAGCAACGCCCGGCGATTGGCTGTCTGCCCGAGCGGCCGCCGCTGATTGGCCAGCGGGACGGGGGGGCGGCTCCAGGCCGGGTTTTGGCGGAACAAAGGTGAGCAGCGGTGGGCGGGCAGTGTGTGTGTCCGTGTCCCTCAGTGCCGGCGGGCCTGCTGCGACCTCGGGCTTCTGGGGGCCTTTGGGATGGACCCACCCCAGTGTTCCTTAAAACATCTCCGAGTTTGCTCTTAAACACCCCTAGGGGTGTTCAGCGTTGGTGCAGGGGCGGTTTCCCCCTCACATCGCCAGCAGAACCCGGTTCTGGAGGACAAATTGTAAAGGGCTTTTTTTTTTTTTTTTTTTTTTTTTTTTTTTTTTTTTTTTTTCTTCTCCGCCTCTTGCTCTGTTTGTATAATAATAAAGCATTTTGGCATAAGCGCTACATGGGCCCCCGGAGAAGTTTGGAAATGCCAGTCGGAAGAAATTCCAAGACTTTTTAACCCTTTGTAGCTGAGAGCATATATGAAAATGGAAGGCAGTAACCCAAAAGCTGAAATATTAAGGGAAAGAAAAGGGAAAGAAGAGGGTAAATATTTAGGATTTTCCACAGCTTAACGTTTCTGATGGAAGGTTTAATTGATTGTAAAACAAAGTTTTTATTCAGATATATCAATGTTGATGCTACTGGGATTGCAGTATTGCAAACAACTTGAAAATCTTGATTAAAATTCAAAATATTTACAATTTTCCCGTGTATTTCTCCCCCATTTTTAAGTCTAGAGGGTTGAACATGCTTTCAGTGAAAACTGGGTCACTTGTCACTATGCACCCCAAATGGAAAATAAAACGTGAAGATTATAACATTACAATCATTGGCAACTGTGAGACTACTGGGAACTTATGTGGCATCTCCAGGAATCTGAAAGAGTCCTGGGTATTTGTTTTGATCAAAAAGAGACAAAGTGAAACAACTCTCTAAACAGAGAAGGTGAAAAGACAAATAGAGGGGGTTGTTTTGGTTTGTTTTGGTTTTGACATTAGAGCTCAAGAGTCTCCATGGAGCAACAAGCACACATTGACAGGTGACATCAGCCACCAGCGACGGGTTCAGCTCTCGCTGGGCTCAGTTCTGGGGTGGCAGCAGCAGATTTCCCTTTGAAGTGGGAAAAACTGCACAGTGCTGCAGATCAGTGTTTTCAGGTGAGATTTCATAAGGAGCTTTACAAGCCTGGTAACTGCTGCTGAGCTGCTAAAAAAAGCCAGATTTTAAAAGCAGAGACTTTCTTTTTAATGGCTTTAGTGCTACATGAGGAGCATTAGAACTGAATTAAATGTACAGAGCTAAGATGTTGGTAATCAATGCAACCATGGGATCCTTTAAAGCTGTAAAAATTGGGATGTGCTTTTCTGGGGCTTATGTAAAGGAAGCTTCTCATGCAGTCCATGCTGTAGAAAAATCTGCTCTTAAATGCAACTAGACCGATTTTTAGGTGCCTCCCACCCCAAACCATTCTATGATTCTAAATGTTAATGATGGGTCATTGGCCCAGGAATAACCTCTTTGAGGATCAACCCCACTTTCTACTGTTCCACTGAAAGTTTCAGTTTATCCTTTTTGTCTGAAAAAATAGCTTTTAAACTGCAGTGATCACAGTGTGGTCTACATATGGCATGTCAGAGGTAGGTGGCCAAACTGTAGTAGTGTTAAATTATTAACACCTAAAGCCAGAGTTTAATCCACGATCATTTTTATTCTTAAAACCTCTACAGGCTTTTTGATGCATAAGGGTCAGAGTGGGGCCTGCAGTGTTTTTCAGCCCTTTTGATTAATGGCAATAACAAAATATCTGCCTCCCTGCTAGAAAAATCTTTAAAAATGCAATCAATACAAAATAACTCCAGCAGCAAAATTTTACTCATGTTACCAGATCTATTCAGCTGGAAGATTAATGTTAAAAGAAAAGAAAAACTATATATTCTCATCTCTCCTGACAGACATTGACAAGTCTTCTCCACAGCAGAGCAAATCTACACAAGGATTTCAGAGCAAGGCAGGAGGCAGGAGTGAGATTAGAAGTAAGAAGACTTTCTTAATCTGTATTAAATAAGAAGGGTTTGATCTAATGCTCTGTTCATAGCCAGATCCTGCCATGCTGGCCATCAACAACTGAACTAGAATTTCCACAGTCTGGGTCTCTGCAGAATAATGTCCAAATCTAAGATCTCTGCATTGTAAAACAACTACATTGCTGCAAAACCTTGCACTGCACAGACTTGACAAAGAGCCCTTCTTTTCTACTAAAAAATCTAAATTTGATTCCTGAAATAATAACTGTCTCTCTTTAAAAATCTAAATTAGTATTTTTTATTGATCAACACCTCCAAATCCAAAATACAGTTTGTAAATCTTAAAAGTTGTTTAAAGCAATTATATATAACCAAGGAAATTTTTGCTAATTATGTCATTAAGGACAAGAATTTGAAAGCTGCTGGAAGACAGGCTCAGAATTCCCACCATCCATCCTTTTCATAGAATCCTCTTCTCTGATAAATGAATGTTGCTGTACTGAATATATAAGATTTGTCCTGATGGTGGACATGAAACTTTGTATTATACATTCCCGAATAGAGTGCAGTCTCTTTTTTAACATTTTCCTATTTGGGATCAAAATTCTCCTTTTAGCATGGGAGCCTGGGCTTTGATCTTGAAAAATTGGAAAACTTTCCCCATTGTATTCATCCCTCTCAAGCCCAATTTTATCCATTTGCTGATTTTAACATGTGTTCCTTTCCCCCACCATCTATCAGTGCAAGCAACCAGGCCTGGCTGCTCTCCAGCAGATATCTTAACACTGAGTTTGAAATGGGATGTAGATTCTCTTACATTTCACTTTACCAGCAGTGATTTTTCCATAAATGCTGATTAGAAAGGGGGTCTGGACGTATCAGATGTTGGCCAGTACCAAAAGCTCTCTGACCACAAAGGTTTTTTGAGGTGAGAAACCACAAAATCACCTTTTAAGTGACGTTGTTTCAATGGAGTAAAAAATAAGCAGGAGCAGAATTCAGGCAAAACAGCCAGGTCATCTTCTAGGAGAGCCCCAAGCTTGTCTCTAATCCTGTGAATATATCATTTTTCTGGGCCAACATCAATAGAAGGAACTGATCTGCAGGAGACTAGAGCTCAGGGCTCACAAGGACATCCCCCTCTCCTAAGTGGAATGCTACCGATATTATAGCTCACCTAGAATAAGTTGATGGAGTCCTGAGCAAGACACAGAAAGAAAGCAGCTCTTGGGTAAGAAGGAGAAATAAAACCAGGAGAAATAAAGATTTTGCACCAAGGCTTTTTTCTCCCTGAAGTTTCATCCAGCTTCAAGGATGAAACTTGAAGTAAAAATGTGGGTTGTTTGTTTTGCCTGAAGATGGTATAAGGTAGGATCTGTTCTTGAAGAGGAGCCTGATAAGCGACATTTTCAGAATGGGGTACAGATTCTGAGAAGGCCAGTAAAAAAGAGTGAAATGGGGAGTAAGTAATCTAAAACTGCTGTGAAAGGTAATGGTCACAAGTAGAGAGAAACTATAATAAGAGGGAGAGGGAATGGGAAATATTTTATGAGCATCAGAATTTTCTATAGCTGTGAATAAATGGGCTGAAGAAGGAGGAAGGAGGATTGATTTCATACATTAGAGAGGTTGACCTTTGAAGAAAGTTTTATTAAAATTCAGTATAATTTTTTACTTGAGTTCACCTTTGTGCTGGAAACCTGCCAGTTTAATGTCAGTTAGTTGTGCAGTATCTGTTGATAGATAAAATTATGAGATGAGGACTGTCCTAGCTGATAGCCATGGAACTTCTAAGTTAATCAGCTTCAAATTCTTTACTATACTCATTCCAAACAATGATTCATAAACAGTTTTAAAGAGACAGAAAGCTGATTTTTAAACTGTCAATACTTTCATGGGGATCAAAAATAAACACTGAAGATGAAGGGCTGGTCTTTTGCCCTTTCAGTCTTTGAATTGATGAAAGTAGCTTGAAAATGTCTCACTAGGAATTTGCTTAAGAATTTTGTGTACTTAGCATTTTCCAGGAAGGCAAGTAAATGCTTGTTTTCCTGAAAAGGGAATTCCAGGAAAGCCATTCAGGCTTATTCAAGAGAGATACTAAATGTGAAAAAAAAAATATAGTAAATGGGGAAAAAACGTCAGTTACAAAGAAATAGCTTTAATTCAGTCCATTTAAACTGAAAGAAGGAGCAATAGAGAGGTGACTGTTTACCAAAAAGGTGATGTTTTGATTATCATCAGCTTGGGTAAAAAAACATATCATCTGACAACTACCAGGGGTCTCTTTTTGAAATAAATGGAAACTCCACTTTATTTATGCAAAGATCCAGCTAATAC
Source organism: Melozone crissalis (assembly GCF_028551555.1). NCBI lineage: Eukaryota > Metazoa > Chordata > Aves > Passeriformes > Passerellidae > Melozone > Melozone crissalis. The sequence goes on along the minus strand of NW_026535804.1, from coordinate 3,063,338 downwards.
CACTTTTTCTGACTAACCACAATGTCCTCTAAAGCAAATCTGCACCATTGGGTCTCCCAGCAATGCTTTTTGTTTACTTAGGAAAGATCAGTGAGGCCTTCACTGTTTTTTAGTTTTTCAACAAAGTGATCTAGATGCACCTTGAATGAGAAGGGGAGGAAGGATGTTTCCATGCACTGTCAATTTATTATCAAGATTGGAAGGTACTTGAGGTTTATGCAATGAAATTCAGAACAAAATATAATTTTAACATCCCCAGAAGATCTCCCTTGTTTCTTGCCGAAGAATTTAAACCAACCAAGAACAGTGCAGCTCAGTAAGAAGCCTTCCATATTTTAAGCTTTTGGGCAATCCCTTTTCTCTGGAGCATGTGGCTGTTGACTGGGTTTCTTATGCCTTTCTTCATGCTATTTCTATCAGTTACAGTGTTTTATTCTGAGCCCAGGACTTGGAGAGTTTAATTAGTGACTACCAGGTGACAGGCAGAATACCACCTTTAGGAAAGGCACTAGTTAGAAGTGTTGATACTGGGTCTGAAGGTAGTCTGGTTTGAGAAGTGCTGAGTTAACCTGCTGGGCTGTCATGCTATGACAGTTTGAGTGACGGTGACTTCAAAGTAAATGAGTTCAAATATCTGTCTTGATAAATACAGTCTGAAAATCATCCCCATGAGAAGACCATGAAAACTATCTGTATTTTATAAAAAAAAAAAAAAAAACAAACAAAAAACAACAAGGTTGTTTCTTTTCAGCTGAACAGGAACCCAGTACTTGTGCAGACATGAAGAGCTAGTTGAGTGGAAAGATATCAGGATGTGACAGGTGAAGGTTTGACCCTGAATCTTTAAGGGTATTATCCAAGGGGGAAAAAAAGTAAGTGGAAATTTCTCTTTGAGCTTGCTGTGCTACAGATCTGGTCCTTACTCAGCTCCTGTTCAAGTCCATTAAGTCACAGAGAAGGAAAATAATGGAAGGGAATGAAGATTCAAGCTGTGTGTTTGCTCCTGAGACATACATAGCAGATTTTACACAGTTTGTGCATCCTGTTCATGTAAAGAACATGGGCGACTCAGTCTGTCACCGGCATTGAAATGATTGTTCGGTTCAAATAGTAAATCATTCATTTCCTCTCCAACTTCTGATTCCTAAAGGTGTAATTCCCAATTTAATATAATAAGTGCCATAAAAGATTAAGCAAAAGGTCATGTTAGCATAATGTCTTTCCTGAACTGATATCAAAAGGCTGCATAAAGCCACACCTTGAAATCCCCCAGGACAGCGCTCATGGGACTTGCCAATAACACAATTTCACAGAGGTTCCTCTGTTTCACAGGTCACAGCTCTTTACCCTGTGATGGATAGACTGAGCTACCTCCGTGTACCTACATATATATGACCCACTTCATTAGAACAGAATGTTTTCTCTAGAATACACAGCCCAGTAGGAGCCATTATCTCATGTACTATTATTAATGCAAAGACTTCAGACAGCTCCTGCACACAGCAGTGAATCTGTGCAGTCTCAAGAGTAGCTGTAACTAAAATCTTCAGAAGCAGGGATAAAACAGCCATGTCACACAATTACATTGAGCTTGGCAATGGGAAGAAGAGATTTCTTCTTGATCCCCCATGATGTTTATCTTCTATGCTGGGAAATGAGCACTTGGAATGACATACTTTTTATTGTAGCTAATGGAACTCAGATTTGTAAAGAAAGTGATTCTGCTGTGTGACCATATTATCTAAATTGCTTTGTCGCCAACGCATAAAAAACTGAATATAAAATTGCCTGAGTATAATTGAGTGCTGACTCACCCCTCGATTAGGGTAAATGGTGCAGTGTTCCAGGGTGCCTTGGAGTGTTCTATAGTCTCACAATCCTATGTGAAATTCCCTGATTGGTTTTTTCCTCCTCCAAGCAAACTTATGTTTCATGCTCCTATTTGAGGCTAGATGCTACAAATCCAGCTGCTGTCACAAGACATCTTCCCCCTGCTTCGTTATCTTGATCAATTTTCTGCTGAAACTCATCTTTCATCCTGGCTGGTGCAGTTGCCTCCCTTGAGATTATTCCAACTCCTGGCTCTCCATATTCATAGCCACTCTCTGAGCTCCAACTCCAACTCTCTAGTTTCTAAGGCTATATAGCTGAGGATGTTTTCTCACTAAAAGCTTTTCCATAAATTCTCACAATTTCATTTCAGTCTAATCCAAGGCTGCATACACACATGACACTTCTCAGAACAGACTTTTATTAAAAGTACCGGCTTACATGAGCAAGAAAATACAGACCCAAGTATTTTAAATGGATTTTTTTTAAATCCTGAAAATAGTCTCATATTCATTTGGAGGTATAACAGTGTGATTATGCTTATATATAGAAGAATTCTCAGGTTTTGAAATTTAAGTATAAGAAGGGCAATTGTAAGAAGCAATGCCAGAGACCCGAGGTGAACTGAGCCACGCATGTTGAGCAGAGAGCTCAGATTTAGCTGACTGTGGCAGTAAGTTAAACCAGCACTCCTGCCTTGGGTGATCCCTGTTTCAGCTCTCCCTCAGGCAGTGAAAAGAAAGAGAAGAAGAAGGGCTATGACCTAAATGAATTACAGCAATTATTAACCAGCAATCCCACCTCTGAGGATTTGCAAAAGATGCCAGCCCTGAGCTGGGTGATCTGGGATTGAAACCAGTCATGGAAGTGGCAGAAATTGGTTTTGTTTCCAATTATCTATGAACATCTCCTTTCTGGCTGGCTGAACTATTGAGCAACTGAGCAGATGTTGAAAACCGAGTAAGGAAGAGGCTGAAATTTGTTTCCTTTATATGTGGGACTGGTTTCATATCAGAAAATAAAGAGTAACTTCAGCACATGCATCGGGCTTAGATTCTCCAGAAGCACTTGTTGCTGCACAGTCCAACCTTGTTCCTTGCCAGTAATTGTAACTTTTGTTGTCTGATAAATGCTTTGCCTCAAAGAGGATAGAACCCATTTATCTCCAGCTCCAGAGAGATAGTAACATAATTGTTCCTTCACCAGGAGATCTACTCCCTGAAAGTTCTCTTCTGAGTTGGATGATATTTTCTCCAAGAGTTTCCTTCTGTAGAATAAAAAAAAGAAATCAGTTGAAATGCATTTTCAGAGACAATCCCTTAAGAATAAAACTAATTGTAAAAAAATCTTAAATTGGTAAGGAGGAGTAAATCTAAAATTCAGAGCTGATCTAAAGCTGGGTCGGAATCCAGCCAGAGTTAAGGATCTAGTCTCTTCTTGCTGATCAGCACAAAGGCTGTACCTTTGCAAAATAAAGACACATTTAAAAGATGTAATGGAATAAAAAAGGAATCTCTAAAAGTGAAGAAAGCAACACATTCTAAGATTTTAAAAACTGTTGTCAGAACCCTTCAAAGATAGGGGTGAAATACATAAAAGCATCATGGCTTCCCCAGAAAGGTTAGTGTTGTTACTCCCAGCCCAGGCTGCATTTGACAGCTCTCACTTCTATTGCCAGAAGTGTGTTTTGAAAGGCCAGTATTCCTATCCAGATTGTTCTTTCTAAATGTTTGACAGCAGCCTGCCCAAGTGACGTCCAAATGGGCACAATTAATTGTTAATGTCCCCAGTTTGGCTGAATCAGGGAAGTGCCTAGATGACAGGGAAGAACGTCACTGGGAAGACTCAAGGGAGGCACCAGGGGATTTGCCGAGGACAGCGATGGATTCAATGTCTGCAGTCACTCCAACATTTAACCTCCTCATCTATAACAACTGGTGGGTTACTCAGCTGCCATTTATTGCTACCCTGACAGGAGGATTGCGGGCAGAGCAGGGAGCAGAGCACTCTTGGCCAGAAGTCCCAACTCATTCTGCAGCAAAGATAAGCCCTTGAATTGAAATTCTTCAAAGGGATGAGGCCGGGCAGACTGTTACTATGGGTGTCTTGGAGCAGGCAATCAGTCCTCCCTTTAATAAATAGAGATATGAGATGATCAGGGAAGAGCATGCTTCTTAAATGTGTTGGAAAATGAGTCTGGGACATCTGTCATCTCTGATCTACAAAGTGATGGAGGTTCCTGAAGAGGCATCAACACCTGCACAATCAAACAGGAGCAACTCCGCTGGTCCTGCCCGGCAGCTTGTGCTCTAAACTATAACTAATGAGTGTAAAGGCCTTGACAAAAAAAGCTTCTACAGAATCCCTTTTCTAAGTCCTTTGATTTTACTGGAATATGCACAGCAGTAAAATTCATATAGCCAATGGAAAGCCATGTCCTGGCATGACCCTGCCACAGAAAACAATGAAACAAAAGGACAGCAATTTGGGGTCATGTTTGGGGAGGATGAGGACCCATGATTCAGCATGTCTGTTTACTAAATCTCCTCTAATTTGTCACGTAATGAAGGAGTGGGGCAAACACCTGCAGCTCTAGGCTGCTGCTTCATTATGAAAAGGTACAACCCAGGCAGTGATGAGCATCTGAGGAATAAATGAGTTTCAATTAGGACAGTAGGTCAGAAAGAGCAAGATGATTCATATCCAGGATGTATTCCAACCCTCCACAATAACACTCAGCATTCTGTTCAGCTTTGCTCCTTCAAAGTGCCGGCAAACACCCCATCCTTTCCAATGTATTCCAACCCTCCACAATAACACTCAGCATTCTGTTCAGCTTTGCTCCTTCAAAGTGCCGGCAAACACCCCATCCTTTCCATGGCTCTGGCAGGTAACAGGCAGAGAGCCTTGGGTGTGTGCTGAGACCTGCTGATTCCTGGAATAATTGAACTAAGCTGGGAAAAAATGCCTTCCACAGCAGCAGGAAGGAATGAGACAGCTCTGTCCTTGTCACAGCATGCCACTGTGTGTTCAGAAATCAGGGGATGTAAAGATTCACATCTGAGAATTAATAAATCAGGTACTCAGAATTAATAGCCTCTTGTAGGGAGTCATCTACATGAGTTTTTCCCAGGAGTAAGGAACAGGTCATGACAGATGGAGCTTAGGAGTGTGTGGCTCCTAGGTTAGCGCCCTGACAATGCCTCTGCTCAGCTGTGCAAATCATATTTTACTTGCTTGACTGTGAGTTGCTGGGCAATGGGATGTAATTTTCCATGCTTGCTGTTGGCACTGGGTTTTACCTTGACTTGCATCTGATAATGCAAGCTCTGTCAACATTGTTTTGCCTATTGGAAAATAATAATTAAGAAGCCTGGATGATAGGCATGTGTTAGTACCCAAGAATGCATGGCTAGCTCCACTTTAACCTAGTCACTATAGTTTACTACTCTGCCACAAAATGTCTTTTCCAGGTTTACTTGAAGACTGGGATGTAAGAAAACCTTAGGGGTGCCAGACATTGGGTTGACTTTGATCTCTCTGAAAACAAATCCTTTAAAGTTAAGATCAAGGAATCTTTTAATGAAACAAAGAAATCGTGCCACTTATATCAGTTCCAGATATAAATAAGTCTGCTAGAAATAAACAGAAGCAAGGCAGAAAGGAGACAGCCATGCTCTGCAATGTCAGTCGAAAGTGACTGTCTGATGGATGATGATATGGCTGGCTGGGAAAAAAGTCAGTCTAAAATCTTGCTGCGAGCCATCTGGCAAATCTTCCAAAGGATATTGCTATACAATGGCACTGAATTCGTACCTGCTTTGCATCTCCTGCTCTCAAGAAAGGCTATTTGCTCCTTTAACGAAGTGAAGATTTTGAAATCTCTACTATGACTCTCATCTGAGGGACTCATTGTAACCCTCCCCACTGCTAGTTGTCTGTTCCCTCCCCCCACCAGTCTGCCGTGGATGCAGAATCTTATCCCAGGATCCTTTAGAATGGAAAAGATCTGTAAGATCAAGTCGAGCTGTAACCCAGCACTGCCAAGACCTCCACTAAACCATGTCCCCAAGTGCCACACCTGCAAGTCTTTTAGATACCACTAGGAGTGGTGACTCCGCCACTGCCCTGGGCAGCCTGTTCCAATTCTTGGCAGCCCTTTAGGCGAAGAAATTTTTCCTAATATCATCACAGGACCATGGAATGGTTGAGGTTGGCTTACCCAGAGCAGGTTGCACAAAGTAAATGTTACAGTATGTTTTTATTTTGCGGGTTTATTGTTTGATTTGTGCTTTGGTAGTCCTTTTGGGGTTTTTTCCCCCCCCCCCGGTTTTAGAGGGACACAGACCTGCCTTTGTTATTCAATTGAGTCAGGTGTCTTATCTGTTGTTACTTAACTACTTCCCTGCCAAGTTTCAAACCCCTTTCCCCCCACATCCAGTTGTTAACCCCTCCTATCCCAAGCAGTTTTCCTCCCTTGTATTCCCTGCCTTGTGTTCCACCCCCAGTTCTCCTGATTAGCTGAACATTGTATCCTCCCTTGAGACCTGTTCCCCTTTATAAGCTGTTGTTTGCCCCCAGTCCATTGCTTGGGACCCCGGAACTCAGGGAGTTTACCATCAAATAAAGTAACCCAGTGCCCTCCAGGCCCGTGCTGTGGCCCCTTTTGTTCTGCGTTGTGCCTCCACTGGTAGCTGGTATTCTGCAGATCCCAAGAGAGGGGGACTGTCACCCCCCCACTGTCACCATCTAGCTGGGAAGTGCGACAATAAAGATGATTTGTTAAAATATCTTTCCACAGTAAAGATGCTCTTGGACATTTAGTGCATCACTAAGACACAGTGCACACCTGACTCCATCCAGGCAGTTCCAGCTCGGGATTCTCTTCCCTTGTTCCGCAGGGGAGGCAGAAGTTGACAGCACTGGAATTTGTAGCACATCCATCCTCTTACTCCAGAATCATCATTACTTCATGCTTGGAACTGAAGAGCCACATTTCATATTTCTGAACAGTGTAAGGCTTATTTTCATAACTGAGTCATTTGGACTCTGTACCCCAGAAGGCAACAGTAAATATCACCACTGGCCATTTCCTAATGAACATAAAGCGGTAACAATTTAATGTCACTTCAAAAAACCCAAAAAACTTGCCATAAAAACAAAAATATCCCTGAAGGACAGGCTGTCTGTTTTAATGATATTTTTCTCCTGCTTCTTCAGCTCCTCTCATGTGATGCATAATCAGCTGTAACCGAGTTCACAACCCTCCTGAGTTGTGATGAACCGCAATGGCTTGAGACCATGGAACTGGGAGTACCAGCACATAGATAACCCCAACTGAGGAGCAGCTGAATATCTGGTGACCAGACACTTCTGGGTTTTAACATGGGCCCAGTAAAAGCTATTTTCAGCCTAAATGATCTTTGATACTGAAACTAGAGTTAACCTGGCTGGTGAGCAGAGGAGATCATCTGTTCTGAGAAATAAACCAAGGGAGAAGGAGGTGGGAGAAGAGTAGGAAGATAACAAAGGAGAGGGACTCTTTAGGGAGAGGAATAAATTTGGAAACATGCAGTGATGGAAAAAGGAACAGAAGAAAAACTGCTGTTGCATCTCCCTATCACTCCCTCTCAGGTCCCTGTCCCTGCTCAACTGCCAGCCACATTTGTCATTTGTAATTCTCAGCCTTCTTAAATAGATGGGACTAAGAAGCAAAAACTGACTCAAAGCAACTCCCCTCACTTTTGCTATTGCCAATTTTAGTAATTTTTTGTCAGTTTGGTTTGGTTGTTAATAAGGACTTGATTCTAATTTCACCATGTGCAGCAGTAACTTGTTAACAAGCTGCTCCAAGAGATCTTTGTAGGACAGTGGAAACCAGGGAGAGGGAATAATTACAGCATTTCCACCTATGACAGTCTGCTTCAGGGCAGGTGTAAATAGATCCGTAAGTGTTTGTTCACTTAAAAGTTCAGCCCAACTGCTTTCTCAATTTCCAGCAGCAGAATTAATAGATAGGGGTTTTTCCTTAAAAAATGAGGGCAAAAATTATCTACTAAATATCACCCTCCCTTCCCACTAGACTGCAAGTAGTATTAAAAAAGTTTCAGAATTTTTACCAAAACCAGATGTTGGGTGTATAAAAGTACAGGCAGTTTTTCAAAGCATTCTGTTTGGAAAGGGAAGGACAATTAGATCCGAAAACTCAATTCAGCTTCAGAACAGAGGAACTTAATGGGGAAAAAAAGAAGGAAATTACATTTCATTCACTTGGTGCATCCAAAAAGTTCTGGACTGGTGCATGCAAAGAGTAACTCCCTTTGGAGCAGCACCACAAGCTTTGAGAAAGCAGTTGCTAAAGTGTCTGAAAGCATCCTGTTTCTTGTCCTCTGCTCTCTGAAGAGCAGAAGGAGCACAACACAATACCCAGATGGGGTGGAACAGGGGTCCCCAGATTATGGGGACATTGATCTGTGAGCTGGGCAGTGGGACACTTGCATCCAGTTTGAGCATCCCAGAAATAACCTACCTGACTCAAAGAAGGATTGGAAACCTCTCCTCAGGGCTCAGCACACCTTGATGCGGGAGGAAGAAGAGCCCAGTGTGGGTGGCCTGGGCCTCTCTCTGGGAGCAACACTCCCACGGCTCCATCTACTTCTGGCTGGAACCTAAAGCCCTGCCAATCCATTTTTCCGTGCACCAAGTCGTTTAAAGAAACTTCCTCAGTGTGGACTCAAATAAATGCAATAAACATTTGTGTGGTTCCTTGGGAGCTCAGCTAATGGAATGCTTGGAAGGACTTGCTAGGCAAATGTTCTGCCTCTGGCTTCCCATACTGAAACCTCACCTTGCACTCTGTGACAGCCCATCAGTGCAATACCCTGCTTCTGCCTATTGTTCAAGCTGCAGGTACCACATTTAACCAAACAATAGCTAAAAACAAAAGACATTTTAAGTGACTTGTGGTGTCTGCTGAGCACCAGCTGCCTTTTTTGTGTTCTACTGTGTCTTCAATCCCGATGCTCCATGCTCAGATCTCCTGGGTTCCATTCAGCTGCAAAAGCCCAAAGCCACAGTGAGAGGAACAATCTAATCTGCTAGGGAAATAAAACAGTTGATGACTCATAAAAGCAAAAGGGACAGATATTTGAAAAGGAAAATAGTAGAACAGATTCAGATATAATTGTGAGTCCTATCACAGGAGTGCATGGAGAAGTAGTGAGTTCTGCCACGTTCTTCCACTTGAGCCCTCAGCCAGCTTCAATAGAGCCAGGACTCAAACCTGTGGTTCCAGGTAGCATTAATAAAGCCTGGATCTGAACTAAACTACTCTTCTGCATGCCTGGGGATATGGTGGCATGTGGCAGGCTTGGCTGCTTCAGGCTGCCCTGGAGCATGTGAAGGAACGTGTTGGTGAGTGACAGCCCAAAGCAGTGGGACGGACCTGTGTGCAGCCACAGGAGCTGGGCCTCTGCTGGAGTCTGAGATAGCCTGAGGGAGAAGGAGCTGTTCACAGGTTTCCCATGGGGAGCTGATGCCAAAATAAACTCTTTTGAAGGCAGCAACAACAGCACAAGACCCTGGGCAGCACAGGGATGCATGTGTGGCTCTAGGAGAGGAGGATGGGAGGCTGAGCCCACTCACCTGAACACCCACCTCCTCCCCTGGAGGGGCAGCAGATGTTGTCAGTGGCTGCTCTTCAGGGGAAGAAGGACCCCAGACCGGCTCAGACACCTCTGTGATGCAGAGGGGTGGGATATCCTCTCTGAGATAAATGGGACCCCCCTCATAGCCCAGCTGTAGCACTTGGGGCTGTCTCCTCTGTGCTCCCTTCTCTCTCCCCAAGGCAGCATAATGAGGCCATTGGAAATCTGAAGAAGAGAGATTTCCTTTACTCAAGTATTCCTATTCAAAGCTACAGCTATTGACATATTTTTTCTATTCCTATGCTTGGCAGAAGTTAATAGTATTTATTAAGCTGATCTTAGGCGCCAGATCTGGATCCTGACTCTTGATGCATAGGCAATCATCAGAGCCTGTTGTGTTTGCATGAATGTACTAATCCTGCCTCTGCTTCCTGAATGCATAAAGCAATGTATAGGACCACTCATCTCTGAGAGACTTGGAGATGGCTGCAGAGGGCAAGACAATGTTTTTAATATGGAGAACTCCAAGGCAAAGTATTTTGGTACCTCAGGATTATTAACATTTTTGAAAGTCTGAGAAGCCACTAACATTTATAAGACATTACAATCAAGACTCATTCTCCCAAATGGAGAAAGAGCTCCTATTTTTCATATACACTCTAGATATTGATAATTTTCTCATTTTCTGATATGACAGGGCTTGGGGATTTCTTCCCCACTGAGACAAGATGACTGACAGATGGAGATAAGAATTTCTCATGAAGAGAAGCAATGCATTTTTACACAGCTGAGGCTGGAAGAAAGTAATAATTCTCCTAATATATAGGCACAGCCCTCCAGAATGGCTGATTATTTACTTCAAGAATTAGTCATCACTGACCAGAATGCCAGACATGTCTTCCCAAGCCAAGATGTGAGCTGAGATCAGTGCAAACAAATGCTCACCCCTCTGCCCACCTGCTGTGCTGGTGGGTGGTGAAGGCTGGTCCTGGGTGGTGATGCTAGCCTGGGAGACCCTGACTATGGTGGGTCAGACCAGCAGAGATTCACCAACACTGCTGTCATGGTGAGTCCAAGCCGCTGTCACAGAGGTGGCACTTGGCACAGGCTTGGTTCAGTTCTAGGGTCATTCTCAGCAAGCACTGGGGTGCTTGGAGAGCCCAGACAACTTGGGGCAGGCGTTAGAGCTGCCACTGCAGAACCCATCTGGAATCTGCCTTAAAAAACAAGACAATAAAAACCACCAAAACCTCCTCAAAACAACAACAATAATAAAAAGAAAATCAAAACAAACAAACAAACAAAACTCCCACCAAACCCCCCAAAAGAAAGCCAGAGGAACTGCCTCCAACTCTAGGGCCAGGATAAAGCCTTGGAGCAGCAGGAGAGCAGGAGTGCCTGTTCTCAGTGTCAGCACCACTTCTGTCCCCCTAGAGCAGCTGAGCAGCTTTGCTTCCTGCAGGGATCCTCTGGAACTGCCTGGTTTTTGCCATGCTAGACCACTTCTTGCAGGGTTGTAGCGGTTGTACTGGTACACACGAGCCAAAATTTACACTCCTTTACCTGCTTTCCTCTCAACCTCCTCTTTCAGCTGTTCTCCCCTCTCACTATCTGCATATTCTGTTCTTCACTACTGTTCCTAACAGCTTCTATCTATGCCAAGTCCCATCCTACTCAGCTCTCATTAAACCTCCAACCTTGGGCAGAGCTTTTCTGCATTGGTCTCCCAGACAGCTTTTGTCTCTTTGACTTCTAGGTTCTCTTTGTTTGTGCTTTTCTCTCTGGATCTGGGAATTATTCTGCTTCAGTTGATGCATGGATCCAGACCCTGATATTTTGTTGAACTCTGTGAGATCTCTTCTGATCACAACTGCTTCCAGCATCAGCAGCACCCACAGTGTTGCAAAGGCCTTGAGAGGCTGATGTGTATTTCAAACAGTAGGAAGCTTATCCTGTGCTAGACATTGGCTTGAGAGAGACATTGTCCCTGGAAGATAACAGCTCCAGAGAGACATTTTCCATGGCATCCCTGCTCAGGAATAGATCCTGACTTCATCTAACAGAGGAACTGATTGCACAGGACTGTGCTGCTCACTGGAGGATGGCACAGCCAGAGCGAGTGGCATTGGGTCGCCACTGCGTGCTTTGTTCTTCTGATGCCTCAGATCAGTATCTCAGTACAAGGCTTCGGATCTGAGCAGCCCCTGCCGGTAGCAAGTGCTCCCCCTGCAGCACGACAGGTCTCGAAATATATGTGCCAAGTGGATCTTTTATTTGGAAAACAAATGGTATTGACTACCTATAAACCTTGGCTTAGACCGAGGCAAAACTAGCAGGAAAAAATGCCACCATGGGTGAGTGAAGGTGCTTAATGAGGAGTAGGGCAGCCCTGAATTATAGGGCAGCAGTGAGCAAGTGACTTAGCCTTTTCTTTTTTGCCTCCTACTGATTTAGTCTGGAAACATTTCAGCAGGCACTTTGTCCTGTTGTATGGTGATAAAAACCTGGACTCAATAACTGAGATCTGCTGTCTGCCATCACAGCAATACAAATAACAATAAAAGAAACAAAATAGAGGTGAGTCAGGCTGATTTTCACTAGGAAAAACATCAGTTATCTTTATTACTCACCAGCTCTCGTCCAGGGTAGTCTGCTGGCCACCATTGAGGCTGCAGTTGTAGGAGGGCTGTATTTTGCTCAGGTCCTCCTAAAAAAGGTTCTCCCTGGGGTTTTGGAGAGTTGGTGATTGCATATCCACATCAACAGGACCATGAGTATAAGCAGCCTTTTTGCAGAGCAGAAGCCTTTTAGCAGCTGAGCCCAGTGGAGACACAAGGCTGAAGAAACAACACAGCATGGAGAGGCCACAGCCCATGGTGGGACAGACAATCCTTGAGGACCAGGTCTTCATCTGGGAGGGAAAAACAGAGGAGGGAGGCTGGAGGTGGGCCACCCTGGCCCTGAGGCTGGCTGAAGTCACCCATAGGTTCCTGAGCTGTGGCTTTGTCATGCCCCAGAGAGCATAATCACAACAGCTCTGATGCATCCAAAACACAGACAAGCGGCCAATTCCAGCTGGAAGTTGCTTCGTGCTGTTGAGATTTGTATTTATTAATTTGTAGCCCACTTGCTTTCTTTTGGCACCATTTTTCTCTGCAAGTGAAAAATTTCCCCTGAATCACTGCATGTTATTTCCACTTGTCAAGATAAAGGTTAATGAAATACCAGTAACTGCAACACAAATCCAGCTCCATATCTATCCAGGATTTTATATGGCAAATATGGCAGTACTGCACAGTCTGTTCTTAGAAAAGGCTGTGATTAAAAAAACTAAAATTGTCAGAGGTCAAGAAATTCATAGTTAGAGCAGCATAGCCTCTGCCCTTCACTCCTCACATCTCGCCTGAAGGACAAGGAATAAAAATCCTCCTGGAACTGGCACAAGCAAATGTGGGATGAGATTTCCTCAAAAACACACAACATTCTGCAGGACTGTGGTATTTAAACAGCATTTTCATTTGCAAATGTTGCCTGCATCTGGATAGTGGTTACTTGGATATTTATACACTATGTAAATAATATATAAATACATAAATACCATAGAATCATAGAATATCTGGAGTTGGAAAAGACCATCGAGTCCTATAAATATATATAAAATTTAGAAGCAACATGATGCTATAATTGACATATATCTGTCTTCAAAGAGATTTGCATCAGAGTCAGAAGAATTTGACATACTTGCTTACATACCTACAGAATTTGACACTCTGTGCCCATGGACTGGGGAGCTGAGACCAATTTTAATGCTGCAAACAACTTTTCAAGATCCACTGGCACAGCCACACTCCCCCAGTTAAACACTTGAAAACACAGAAGATGCCCCTGTCCAGAGCCGTTGGAGCATGTGAGGTTTCAGGAAGGAAGGGAGGAGCTGCTTTGTTTTCTTCCTAGGGAAGGCCAGCAATGGGATGAGTGTCAGGAACTGCCATTTGGGGTGAGTCAGGAGATTGGCATGGGGTGGTTTGCATTAATACCAGCTTGAACACATGCCAGAGAGGATTTCCAAAATTCACAGCCAGTTATTTCTCTTCACAGAGTTAAGAGATCCTATAGCCTGTTCTTCCACTCTGAGGCATGCGATCAAAAGCCTGTGGAAATTATTCTGAGAAGGTTTGTTTGTTCTGTAAATATGTATTTAAAATCTTGAATACAGATTACTAAGCTTGAAGAAAATAAAAGCCAAAACAAAAAATTCTGACAGAGAAACTCTCTCACAGAGTATCTGATCCCTTCTTGGAGGTGGATTAAAAAGTATTGTTATGAAATCACAGTGCAGATTTTATTATGGGCTAAATCAAAATGCTTTGGAGTTTTTGGAATTCAGACCTGAAGTTCAGTGTTTCAGCCCTATGATCCATATAAAAGACAAATGAGAGAATGTACTTTTCCTTCCTTTTGATATGCAAAGATTCAGATGAAATGCTTACTCTCCAATTTGTTTTTTCCAGTAGAAATTGACTAGAGATCCTATCAACATGAAATACCCTGTGAAACCTGAGAAGCTCCTGAAATGATGGATGACATCAAGAGCCAAAAGACCAAAACGTCTGCAGAAGAGATCCTTAATCACTTTGTGAAGCCTGTTGATCTGTTGCCAACTTCTTAACTTAAAGCTTGTGTTGTCATATATCTAACTTTAAAGTTTAATGAACCAGGTGGTGAAAGAAAATCTCTGTTAAAAAATTCAGTCCTGTCCCTTCAGCTGCGGTGTGAGCAATAGCACACTTCATTGGATGCTCTCAGCAAGTCCCTCATTAAAACAGTAGCACCAAATGAGATCTAATTTTCCTAATATTTGTAGACTACAATGCAAGAAGGACAATATTTGAGATTTTCTGTATTCCTGAAGAATAAGTTAAAAAAACAACAACAACAAAACAGTGAAAGCTTCTCCCCAGGTTATACGCTACACCTCTTTAATTTACAAGTATTTTACTACTGAAAGTGAGTATCAATGTTATTTAAAATTTTTAAAAATTGCCCACTAGGTGGCTGTAATTGTTATGGCCATGCTTAATTTTTGGTATCAAATTCCCATATTTAAAAAAATCCGTTCTTCCTTTTTGTTGATCTTCAGCACATGCTCTCAATCTCCAAGGCTGTCTTTGTAACAATAGGATCCTCACCTTGGAAATTTCAGCAGTTTATAGGAAATTTAGTTGTTCAAAATGGCTGCTGCAATGGGCTTGCATAACATGTAAGGCACAGAAATCCACTGCCATTTGAAGGATAAAGTGGGAATTAATTTTTCATTATTGAAAGAAACACTTTTTTTCTGCTATTACAAGGAATGATCAAAGACTCGGAGTGCTTTGGAAAGAGTTTCCAATAGTGTGGCATTTAATGTGAGCAGCTTGTGATTACTGTTGGAGCACAAAAACGTTGTAAATCTGATGAAGGAGAGCCCAGAAGGCAGGATTGAGCATCTCCTGTGTCCTAGATTCAGCAGAGGAGCTGAAGTGAAAAAGAAGCGGGATCTGCTGGAAGGAAAGCTCAAGTGATGTATCACAGGAAATAAAATTTCCCTGCTGTTGGCATGGGCTGTAGTCCAGGAACAGCAGTGCATCTGGGTAGAGGATTTGCAAAGAGTTTGCTGGCTGTGGTTCCTCCTGCAGTTTTCCTGAAGATTCATTCAAAGGGAATAGGCTCAGGTGGAGAGGGAGACTTCCCCCATTCAGCCAGTGAGCAGGGCACTGATGCTTCCTCTGAACAGAAATGCCTGAAAATAAACATCTACATCTCTTTGGCAGCTCTTGACTGCAACATATGAAAAGGGAACTGCCTGTCTACAAGTTTTAAGCAGCATGCAAAGACATTTGTAGGAATTCTCCACAAAGGATGAGCCAGTACGGAATCACTGAGGCATTGCTGCAGACCCTTGGGCATGGTGCATGGTCCTGCCAGCAGCACATAAATCTGCCTTTAATGGGAATTAATTAATTTCCATTGAGGAATTTGCCCACCAGTTTAGCACTGCACCAAAGGGGTTATCAGGGGCCATCAGGTTTCATAAGACTTAAGTGCCACTTCATTAAGTGTCTTTGAAAGATAGTTTGTACATCTGGAGTAAGAACAGTTCGGCCGGGGCAGTGCCTGTGGCTCACCTAAAAAAAACCCTCAGCACAGCACTGAGCTCTGTGTATCAGGGGAGGGAAGGGGAGGGGAGGGAGCACCTCTGGCAAAGGAAGTGCTGTGATAAGATTTGTTTTAGAGAAATTCAGGACTGCTGTAGTGCACTGGTTTAATACCAGTCAAGTAGATAATTTCAGTTATTGCTCGCTCTTCCAAAAATGCCATGCTGAGGTGCTCAGAGGGCCCAGCTGCAGTCAGACCAGAGCATCCCCCTCCTCTACCTGGATTTCTTCCTAATTCAGTAGAACTGAGCGCTCTTTTTGTGTAGGCACAAGTAGAATCATGCCAGCACGTGAATCCCATGCGCTGTGGGTTCGTCAGCCAGAGGCTGGGCACAGTCCCTACCCCTCCGGATCAGCTCCAGGCATTGTGCCAGACCTACCTTGACTCAGCTGTCTTATCATGGTGTGTGTGGGGTCTGGTTTGCCTTCAATCTTTTCCTGGCGCATGCAAATTCAGGCTACCTGGATATATAAATCAAGTTCATTGTCATGCTAGCTGAACACCTTATAAAGGTATGTTAATCAAGAAAGAATAATGAGATTTCAAATTCCCCTAAGTTGTAAATAAGGACAAAATGCTCAAGCAAAATATCCCTCATTCTAAATGGTTCTTTACTTCTAAGTCTTCTCCATCCACAAAACAGGGTTAAGTCAACACTGAGACAAAGGGATGAAAAAAGTTAAGTACTCCTCAGGAAGATGAACCTCTGTTTTACCCTCTCGTCCTATTCCCTTCAAAGACATTCATATCATCCTGTGAAACAATCTGAATAAGTCCCTGGAACTCAAGACATTTGTTTGAGATTCTCTGACTTGCTGATTTTTCTGTCTTTGTTTGTCTACAGTGAATCTTGCTGAACAGGTTGAACCAAAATTATCTTCTTGCAAGCATTCTGCAAGTAGATCAATGCCATATTCTGTATCAAACATCCTACCTAGAGTCCATTTAATAAATGGGATGTCTTTGCTATGAAATTACAAACCAGAACTTCAT
This sequence comes from Melozone crissalis, assembly GCF_028551555.1. Classification (NCBI taxonomy): domain Eukaryota; kingdom Metazoa; phylum Chordata; class Aves; order Passeriformes; family Passerellidae; genus Melozone; species Melozone crissalis. The sequence continues at coordinate 3,046,671 of NW_026535804.1, read as the reverse complement.
GTGGCATCATACCCATATAGATTTGAAATAATTTCACTCTCAGCAGAGTTTTCAGCATTGCAATAAGAGCAGTATAAATAGCCACAGTCTCTGAGCATTGCAAAGAACAGGGATTAAAGTCAGCAGCCACACTGCAGTCTTTGGCCTTTGAAGACTGTCTGGAGCAGACTACAGAAGGTGCAGGGTACCTGGGGGTCCCATTCAACTGTAATGGGGTTGTGGATGCCTTGTATTTCTTGATAATCACTCTGGAGGGATATGAACAAGAAACAGATTTGTAGAAACCTGCAAGATACTTTTGAATAACAGAAGCTGTCTTGCAGAGAGGACAAGGCTGGTTCAAGACCACAGCACCTGCTCCTGCATGGAGCAAAGTTCCCTCCTTGCTCCATGTTGTCCCAGTGGAGCACAGCTCACCTGCTCAAAGGAAACTTCACACCACAGGGGTTTGCTGGGTAAACAACGAGTCACCCCTGAGATATCAGCACTGGAGAGAAATAGAGGAAGAGATGCAATGAATGCTCCTCACCTCATGTGACTCACCCCAAGAAGGTGTTTGGGTGTTTGGTATTTTTAAAGCTGACAGAGAGAGCAGGCTAAATTATGTACAAAGAAGAAATTCTTCCCAGTGAGGCTTGTGATGTCCTGGCATGGATTGCCCAGAGAAGCTGTGGCTGCCCCATCCCTGGAAGTATCCCAGGTCAGCTTGGATGGGGCTTGGAGCAGCATGATCTGATGGAAGGTGCCCGTACCCATGGCAGGGGGTTGGAACTGAATGAGTGTTAAGGTCCCTCCCAGCCCAAGCCATTTTATGAGTCTGTTTGGAAGAGTGACACATGCAAGATGCTGAAATACATTCAGGTACCCCAGAGAGTCATCTGAATTGTGCTAGAGATATACAGCTCAGTCAGAGCCCAAGGAAACCATGAAGGCTGAGAGCGACCCTGTTGGGTCAGATGGCTGCTCACTTTCTCAGGCTGAGTTGTGCTCACTCCAGAGCCAGGGGAAGGCTCTGAACAACATACCTGGCATCAGATGGGCTGTGGGGTGGGTCACACTCTTTCTGAGAAGGGACTGTCACCTTCATTGGTCTTATCTGAAAAGAAGCATTTTGTGAGCCTGAACAAAAACGCTGGGGAGCGCTCAGCAGCGAATTCTTTCACATGCTGCCTTTTTGTTTTGTATGATTTCCAACGTTTCTGGCAAAAACATTTCCTCTGACTATTTTCCTTCTAGAAACAGCCTTCTTCCAGACAGGGCTTCTCTGCCACTATTTAGCTGGGTAGACACTGGGCTATTTAAAACACAGAGCTGGAACATCAGCAAAGCACTTGTCTCATTCCAGGACAAGCAGGGAAGGGGAGGGTGCACATCGCTGAGTGCAACCTTGTTCGTCCCTGGGAGGTTTGCGCCTGCATCATGCCAATTTGTGTTGAATTTAAGGTTTCTGGGGATGAAGTCTGTGACAAAATCTGATGAGATTTTTTAGAAACCACAAGTTCACAGCCTTGAGTATGATTTTTGGCTGCCAGGTCTCACATACATTGCGGTCAGATGTTTAATTATTTACCAGGCTCTGTACAGTACAGTTCAAGCAGCAATCATCAAATCTGACATTTTGATAATGCTAGGGTAATTGGGTAATTTTTTTTTTTCTTTCCCTCCCGCCAGCTCCAACTCTCTATTCTGCTGGGAGATGCAGAGTCATAGCTCTGCTGGCTTGGCTTCCCGCCATCTCACTGCTCCTTTAAAACCCCATACCTCTCATTGAAGGAACTCAGTGTCCTGTTCACCAGGAGGACGTCAATGTTTCTATGGAAACTCTTCCCAAAGATTCTTGCTCTGCACTGCCACTGCTGCGTATTGTATGACTGGCTTTGTACGCTGCAGTTCATTATCCAGGCTGTGACGAAAAGGGAGCAGCTTTCTGCCCAACAGGAAAAAGCATTAAAGGAAAAAAAAAGACCCAAAGCACTAACCCCCCTGCTCCACCACCTTAATATTAATCAAATAAGCCACTAAAACCAAAGGTGCTTAAATCGTTTGGCATTTGAGTTATGATTAGAATCTGCTTGCCTATGCTCCTTGCAGTGAAAAATACCCTTTCCTGAATAATTAACTTAGCTGAAGAAGCTTATAAATTCTTTGCAAGGTCCTTTTTCCTTCTGAGTAGTGAGAAGAAAATTTTCCACCCCTCACAATTGCAATCCTGATGATGGATGAGTGTCACATAGGTAACCAATGTGCCTGAGCAGGAAGCCTCTGCATGAACTGTGTGGAGAACAGGGGGAGGCTCAAACTCAGGCTCAGATTTTGCATTTTAATTAATATCTGCAAAGGGGATGCAGAATTAATAGGCTGAAGGAAAATTCACATTAATTTCTCATTTGCCTCAATAATAGGAAATATCTGGGACCAGCAGAGAACATGATGACAAGTGACATGTTTATAGACATGTCCCTTACTAATGATGTCCAAAGGTGGCCCAATTACTCACCCCCCTGCAGATGAGCTCCAGGTGTTACACACTTGACAGGTAGAATGGTCTAGATTTTGTTCCCACCTCTATCACAGATTTGCTGTTATTTTGTATTCAGACATCACTGTTAACTTTGAAAATCTGAATTTCTAGGTGGTGCACTGAAAAAGCTTGGAACCTGATTTTCTTGACTTCCACTGGATCACTGATGATCCTCTCAGCCCCTCAAGCAATCAGATTTCTGGTGTCCCAAAGCATGTACCTCAAACCCAAGGTACTCAACTTGTGACACTTGGAGAAAGAGAACTCCTTAACCCAGCAGAACTTTGAGATCTGAAGAAAAACATTACTCATCTGCTATGCTGGGAACCAGCACTGAGTAAAAACCTGAGTAAAGATGAGGATGAGAGGAGACAAGTATTTTATTTTTAAACCTTATGAATTTCTGAGTAGTTCTGCTTTCCTAGAGAGGAAGGCAGGGTTGGGAAGATCAGATTTTCAAACTCTACTCCCTCCCTGATAGCACACTAAAGACTTGTATTACCTTTAATTGATGTTTCTGAGTGCATCCTCATTGATTTACTCCAGCCGTGCTCTTTATGCAGGGAACATTCTATTCTCAGAGCATCATCTAGACCCATACGAACAATATAGATGTTTCCTGATAACATAATTTAGAAAGAGGAGATGTAATTGCTGTCTGTGCTGAATGCACAGCATCTCTCTGCTTGCCAGAGCACTGCAAACTCATGAGCCCTTTTGGAATCCACACAGGGAGAAAAGTCCCAAATCCTTCAATGTGGTTCTCATTTTGTCATTTCCATTTTATTAAATATGCTGTTCCTTGTGCCTTTGATTTTAACTTCCTAAGGATAGCTCATGCTGAAATTATTTAAAAGGCTCTCAGAGGCTTTTAGATTAAATTCAGGGATCATTCCTACAGAAATGTGTCTGTTTGTGGGACACAGGACAGCAGCAACTTGGGCATCTGCTGCAGAAAAATGGGCAAGGGACCCAGCAAGTTCCTCCTCAGGTAACTTGTTCTTTTAAGAAGTGCAACAGAGCAGGTTCTTGTTAAGGACTTCCCTTAAATACTTGAAGCAGAGGTTGGAACTCATCTAACCTGCTCCAAAACCAGTTGGCTTGGCTGTGCAGTCCAATCGCTGTGATTTAAAATGAGTGGTTGCAGTGCTTTTGTCTTCTAAATCATCCCAAAAACACTGTGCTTTACTGTCTTCTCTCGGATGGAAGGATATCCAGGGTGAGACATTACAATTCAAATTTTCATCTCTAGGGTCAAATCTGTCTCAGTTCTGTAACACCTGGAAAGCACTACCATGCAGTGGGGTTTGATGTGAAATAAGCGCGGGTCCCTCCACAGCACAGTCAATCAAGATCCACAGCACACAAAAATCACCACTGTAATTGCTCTCTGTATCAGCTGCCTCAGGAAAATATAAAATAAAATCATAAATAAATAAAAATCAATGACTGGATTGGCCCTAGAGACTGAGTTACTCTCCTCTGTTTTAGAGAGTGGTCCCTCCTGAGCAGTTTTCCACATTGCAGAGCCACCGCATAATGGAACAATTCAGTTCCACTGACAGCCCTGGCTAAAATAGCCCAAGGGCAAGATAGGGTAGGTGTAGGTCACTGGTAAGACGCTTGGGAGGGCTGACAGTGAGAACCATGCCAACACTAAGAGTTTTTCAAATTACTTCAGCAAGACCAGACTTAGCTTGCAAGCCTGGTGTGATTGTGTCAGAGAGAAGCCGTTTTGTATTTTGGATCCATGCTAATTGGATATCAGCTTCTCCCTGTGTTCTGCAGCAGCAGCTTCCCTGGTAATCATCCATTAATGGCCAGGTACAGGTTGGCTCTGTAATCCATTGTCAGAGTAGAGGGCTCAACTCTCCAACTTGTTTCTTTCCTGGGATCTGACAGAGCCTGAATTTAATTTGCCCTGTGATTCTGGCTAAAGCCCCTCTACACATAAAAATCATGTAGTGCTTTAAACTCTTTAAGCATGGCCCTCAATTGGTCTGAAGAACAAGAAATACCCATTATACCTGTTTCTTGTTATCTGAATTGGACATGAGGGGAGCAGGAGTTGAGTTCAGCAAGCATTGGGATTAAGAACAAGGAGACCACCTTTATGGAAAATAACAGCAAGCAAACATGTGAGCAAGCGGAAAACACAATCAAAGAGGGACCAGTTGACAAAAATGATGCTAAATATCACTGGTATTTAGCATTAATCTTTTTGTCTTTGTCTTGCTATGCATCCTCCCAAATCTCACGTCTGGTGAGAATGGACAACCCAGAGGGTTTGGCTTATAACCAGTTCAGGTTAATTCTGCAGAATTAACATGGGTAAGACTAAACCATATAGCTCATGACGTAACAACATTATTCATGATAAGAAGCCAAACTGAAGTTCAATTTGTTCCAAAAAGCACCATTTCTAAGGCAGAAGAGCAGCCAAATCAATGACTGAGAGGAACTAGAGGTGAAAATTGAGAAAAAGAGATATAAATACACTTACTTTTAAACATTTTAATTTCAAGTGACAGAAAAACCATTCAATGTGTGTCCTGGGGTTTCTTTAAACAGGGAAAGAAGATTAAAATACTAATCCCTGCTGATTTCCCTGTGCTGCAGCAAAAATGAGCATGGCTCAAAAGACTGATCTGTGATCAAAGATTAAGAGCAGCAAAATTTGTATAGCTTGGCTAAGCAGCAACCATGAGGGACACACTGGCAGAGTGCAAAACCAGAGAAAATGGAGTATTACTTGGAAAGACAACAATATCAGGGGATGAAAACTAAAGAAAGATCAGGCAGAATGGTAAAGTCCCTATTTTAAGGAATGAAAGCCAGAACACTCCAAGTATACAAGGACAAGGATGAACTAGACACTGGTGTGAGGATCTTTGGATGCGACCAGCAACTTTAAGCACTTCTATTCCTGAGTTTCCAAAGAAAATCACCTTTAGAAATGGGACAGCTCATACTATAAATCATTTCTTCTTAAGCTCAGCACCCAGCAGCCGCCAATCAGTTCTTAAAATCTTGAGTGAAAAATAAACCACAAGGAACAATCCTGTACTCGGAGGGAATGGACAAGCTAATCTAATACATCTTTGTCATCTGTGGTTTCCATGACAGTTGCATAATCAGACATTTATGTAAGTAGAGGTTTCCTCCTTAAATAGCAGCCTATGATCTCATCTGCACCTACGGTATAACCCATTTGGATGGAAACGATGTGCCAGTCATGTGTACAACTAATTTTTTAATGCTTCTCTCTTATTTTTGTTTCTTTATTGTGGAACGTAAGCCTGCGGAGTGCTGCTTACACATGACTAACTCTTCTTGTTGTGGTCTTCTCATGGTCCAGAAATAACTACAGTCCCCAGGTCCAATTAATGGCTGGGCTCACACTTGCTCAGCAATTCAATGTGGAAAGTGATGGCGTATCAACAAATCCCAGTGCAGTACTTAAGCCTTGTGATGGTGTATCCACAAACCCCAGCGCAGCCTCCTAGAAAAACACAAGGGTTTGGATTGGAAGGGACCTTGAAAACCATTTAGTTCCAAACCCAGGGGTAGGGACACCTTCCACCAGACCAGGTTCCTCAGAGCCACATTCAACCTGGCTTGGAACATTTCCGGGGATGGGACAGCCATACCTCCTCTGGGCAACCTGGTGGTGCCAGAGCCCCACCACCCTCACAGGGGAAAATTTCTTTCTGATATCTAAACGAAACCTTCCCTGTGTCAGTTTGAAGTCATTCTCCCTTGTTCTGCCACTCCCGGCCCTTGTCCATAGTCCCTCTCCAGGCCTCTGGCACTGGAAGGGGTTCTAAGGTCTCCCCAGAGCCTTCTCTTTTCCACTCTGAACTCCCCCAGCTCTCCCAGCCTGGCCCCAGAGGAGAGAGGGTCCAGCCCTGATCATGTCTGTGGCCTCCTCTGGATCTGCTTCAGCAGGTCCAAATCCTCATGGTGGGGACCCCAGGGACAAAGTATTTTGGGTGGGTGATTCAACAGAGTCACCTTCCTTGACCTGCTGGTGAAGCTTCTTGTGATGCACCCAAGACATGGTTGGCTTTTGGGGCTGCCAGTGCACATTTAGGGTCATGTCCAGCAGCCCAAGTCCTTCTCACAGCTGCTCCCACAGCAGGTCTCTTCAAGCTGCTCAAACCTAGAGGTTATGGGCTGCCCTCAGACCCTGTTGCGGATTTTCCAGGAAGTTGGGATTTCCAAGCCATACTTTTCCCCAAGGGGCTGGGGGGAGGACCATAGGAGAACTCCAGGGATTTGTCTTGGACAATCTGGGATTTCTCAGGGTTGGAGGAAAGCTCCCAGGACCACTCTACTCCTGCTGCAGAGACTGCCTAGGGACTCCTCTGAACTCATGCAGAGTATCCTGAAGCAATGCCAAAAATGCAGATCTCTTCTTATATGCCATATTAATTGAAATTAAGAAAAGCAGACCCAGTCTATGAAATCTCACTCCTACTCCCATCTAAGTTCATGTAACAAGAGTGAAGACAAGCAAAAGTAACTGCACTTAAATCTGCAGGCAGAAATTCTCAAAAACATCTAAAAAAATCAGCTACCTAGAAGGAGTGACTTTTATCTAAAGGCTGCAGACATCAGCAGGCTAGGGAGCTGATTCCAGTAGGCAAATAGATCTTAATATGGATGTCCAGGGGTATCAGAAACTCTTCAAAATCTGTCCAGAAGCTGAGAAGTGAGTTGATCCTGAAATGTAAGTAGTTCCATTTAGACCATCCTCTTAGTGCTTTTTTGCATCACTCTGCATCAGCCACTGTGCACAAAAATATGCCCCAAAGCAGAGGAAAACAGGCAAGAACAGAATCCTAATCCAATCTGCCAGCCTTCGCAGCATCAAATTTGTGAGACTCTTTCCAGCCTTTGGATGTTGTAGCACCTTCTCTCAAAGATGTAACTATAAAAACAACAAGTATATTATGCACTATTGTTTCCAAAATCAAACAATCAGCGAAAATATCTCCTCTTGCTGTTCAGCCTGATGTCGCTTCTCCCACTGAAGCTGATTTAGTGACAAAGATGGAGAGAAATAGAGTGGATTGGGTTTGCGAGTGATTATCAATTGGATTTTGTGAGCCCAGCGGTATCAAGGAGTGGGTTTCAATTTTCCCTGAACCCCCTGCAGCTCCCATTAGCCTCAATAACTGCTCCTAATTTTGGCTAGGACATTTGCTCAGATTTTTGAAGGAAGGGGGGTGTGGGGGGTGTCTTTCCCTGGTGCAGAGAGACTCCTGCCTCCATGCAGCAAACATGGGCTCGGTAATGGTTTAATTACAGCAAGAATTCCTGCCCTGTCCAGCCAGGCTCTGACACACGTTACGTAACTGGATTGTTAATGCTTTTTATATGTTGGTGGAACTGAAATTAAATGAGGAAATTATTCTCCTGATGCTCAACTCTAATCCCCATCTGTCTGTGTTTTTACTTTTCTGCACTTGCAAAGCTCCCTGATCAAAAGGTCTTGAATAGATTCCAGATTTCCAATTTAGTTCGCTTATGTAACCGAAAATATTATGGCAGTCTTTCCTTGGGGGCGATTAAGCATATATTTTCAGATCCTCCAATTCTCTCTGTTCCAAATGTGCTAAAAATGGCATAAAGCTTTAGCTCATTCCATACCATTAGCACCACAAACATTTTTTTAAGACTTTTTTAGGAAGATAGGAATAGCCAAGAGCTTTACAGGGAAGGAATATATTCTGAAAAATAAAAAAGGGGGGGACTTGTTAAATGTCCCCTATGCCTGAGTGAAAGCAAGCAGAGTCTGTACTGAGAGAGTACAGGGCAGGGCATATAGAGGGAGACTAGGCAGGCGAGGAGGGAGCTACATCTTCAACCAGGGTAGACTCCTGGTTCCAAAAATACTCAAGAGCGCTCTAGATCCAGACTTTTTCTTTGTCCCATCTAAAGGATAAGCTTCAGGTGGACAACTGAGAGTAGATCTGATCCTTCCTCTAGTACTTTGATCATTCCCATCTGAAACTGACACCAATTTTTTTATCCATTTGCTCTTCTTTCCCAGTCTTTTCTCTGGTGCTGGAACTACATCATCAGCAGCTGGTTTTATTAGTGGGAACGAGGAGGCTCCTTTTTTTGGAAAATGAAACTTTTACCCAAATCACCAGCAAATGAACAAAAAGTGCTGCTGTAACACTTGTGTTTCATTGCCTCTTTGGTTTCTGAGTGCAGGATGGGAGGCAGCACCCCCAATGCTCACCTGGATCCTGATCACTGCGATGCTGTCACACCAGAGAGAGCAGTGGAGAGAGCACTTGGGACCATTGGTGTTGGGCTCACTGTTCCTAAAGAGATTTTTTTGTTTTGAATACAGAAAATTGAATGAAGAAAAAGTCTTTATTTACCCACAGCTGGTGTGTGTCTGCTCACATGGAGCAGGCAGCAAAACAGAGGATGGGGCCACACCTTCTGGCCACTGGTCCTGTGTTTGTGGCAGCTACGGGATGATGGCATCACAATGCAGCTCTGGGCCTAAAATCTGAATGACACTTTTTCCAAATTTGGATTAGGGAAGCTGTGATTTAGACAATTGCTGAGTCCCAGAAAATACTATGCTCTGGCTCAGAAAGGCTTGGAGCCTTTCTGCTTTCCAGGATAATTTGATTTGAGAGTCCAAAGAGTGTCAATCTCCCAGGTTTCAGAGAAACTCAGCATACAAACCAAACAGGTGATCCTGGTGGAAACCCTGCTGATCTCAACCTGACTGGTTTTCTTAAATTCAGCAGCAGATCATCTCTGCTGAATATTTTGACAAAGTGCCAAACCCTACCCTGAACATCTCCAGGCTGAGCTTTCCCTCCAGTGGGGTCCAGTTTTAAATACACCAACACACTTGAAGCCTTAGAGCAGAAAGGGTGTTGGAGAGCCCCCATCACAGCCAGCCCATCCAGGAAAGGCCTTGGATGTACTCAGCAAAGTGCCTTCTGTCAAATCACAAGAGCCATTTATTATCTGAATTTCAGCAACACCCACAGGGACCTGCACTGTGCCTCTGTAGCAACATCCAAATATAGAGCAAGACAACAGCACAGCCACAAAGCTTCACTCATTCCAGAGCATCATCCCCCTCCCTGCCCTGACAAAAGCCCTTCCAGTCCCAAACTGGGGAGGAGCTGCTCTTGCTTTTACCAGAAATAGCTTATTATAAGGTGTTTGGTTTTTTTCAATCTTTTTAGCAGTGTGACAGATCCACCAGTTCCAGAAAGGCAGGAGGATAATCATCTGCCAGGGCTGCTCAGGTTCCAGGTTTGAGGAATATTTAAGCATATGCTCAAATTCCCTTGTCTCTGGTTAAAGCAAAGCATGTGTTTAAATGCTTTGCTGAGTAGAGGTGGACTTAAGGACATACCTTGCTGTAGGCATGTGCTTAACTATTTTGTAAAATTAAACTGAAGATAATCAAGTGCTTTTGCTGAATCAGGCTCAAGTGCTCTGCAAACCCCCATCCTCTTAAGCAAGGCTGCTTTCAGCAACATTTAATTTGAGAATACACTCAGAAAATACCATTTAAAAATGTTGAAGAGCCAAGAGCTTTAGAGAGTGGAAATAAATAACTAAAAAGATATCTGAGGAAATAATTAAACTGCACAAACCAGGACTGGGCTTTAAAAAAAGAAACTTTGCCTTCTGTCAGCTCAGCACTTGCACATAGATGAGAGATGCTTCAGCTGCAGGGACCTGAATTGTGTTGGATTTTCCCCCCAGTTCATGCCACCAACGCTGATACCAAATCAGGCAGATTCAGTCTCACACATTTGCCCTTCAGCCCAGGCCCAAAGGGGGTTATTTTGGAGAGGGTGGGAGAAAACCTGGCAACAGACACACTGTGGGCCAGTCTGTGTGTATGTGTCCCTGGGTGCCAAGGATTCCATCCCAGCGAGGTCCCTGATCAAACATTGCTGCTCTCAGACATGAGGACCCCATGTATAAATAACCCCACATTCCATTGCTCCCTGACCTTTGTGTCTCAGCCCTGCCAAACCAGTTCTGTGCAAATCCAAACTTAAAACAGTCACACCTCTGTCCCAGGCAGGCATCCCTGGGGGTTTTGGGGTTCCATCCCAGCTTGGGTGATGGTGATGTCCCCTACACAGTGAACCAGCCCCCCACCAATGACAACGTGGCAGAGTCACCCCCAGATGGCAACAGCTCAATTGGGTTTGAGTCAGCGCCTTTGGGGTGGTTTGCCAGGAGATTTTTCATTGAAAAAGAAGGGGTTTCATGTAAAAGGTTTGATAAAAGGGTTTGCACATTCTCAGGTGTCTTAATACAAACCAGCAAAACTTGGGTAGAAATGGAATGGTAGGTAGAAATTTAGATAGAAATTAAATGTGGCTGTGCTTGGCAAAATTTTACCTGTTTTTAAGTGCACCTTTTGAATGCAAAACTCACTGCAGATAGAATTGATGAAGCTCATAAAACACAGAGATCCTCTCCCCCTCCCCAGACTTCCATCAAGAGGAGATTTCTTGGTTACACTTAGACTTGCAAGCCTTAGGCCAGATTGGCCCAAGTCAGTTTGGGCTGATTTGGAGCTTGGATTCATAAACTCAGTGACATGAAACAGGAGGAAACACGGCTGTTCCTGCCTTGGTCCCGGCCTAAAACTACTGACTGAGCCATAGAGTTTTGGACCAAACTCACCCTGAATACACACCCAGGGCATCCCAAATACCAGCCCCACCCCCACCAAATACCTTCCTGAGCACACACAGCCTTCTTGTCATTTATGGTCCATGCAGCATTCCTCAATGACTCAAAAATAAAATGTCATTTCTTTAGGAGAGTTGCATTTTGTATTAACTCTAGTAGCCCAAATAAACCTCAGGTGTTTGCACATCTGATCTGGGCTTTTTTTCTTGCCATAAAGTGTCTATAACCAGGTGCTTTCCTCAAAGTTTGATTTTGAAACTTTATCAGCAGTGAAAAAGAATGACAAAAAATTCTTTCCTGAGTGATTTGGTATAAATATTTAAAGGGTTTAAAAAAAAATTAGAGTCACCACTGATATTGCTGAAGCTCACAGTGCCCTGCTGCCCTACTGCTGGAGTGGCATAATCTGTTTTCTACAGGATTTTTTTGCACAGGTGCTTGGGGGAATGCAAATTTTTAGTATTTACTTGATGCCACATTCCCAGCATCGGCTATAAGATTGCCAGCAGCACAAGGTTTTGCAGAAGGCAAGTGAGAGGGAGCCCCGTGCTGCCACTTCCCAACATACTCTGCGGTCATGATCCCTTCCTGCTGGGACTGGTTGTCTCTATGAGCAGCACAGCAAATGCTTGAGTGCATTTTGACATTTCCCACTGCAGGAAAACCCTATTTTGAAGTCTCAGTGGTGTCTTGTGGAAAACCTTTTGAGAAATGTGCTGGATGAAGGCAAACTTGCTTATTTTGGGATAATAGATCCATGCTTCAGTGGCTCTTTCTCTACAGGACATGAGCTTAAACATCAAGTTTAAGCTGGTAAACCCACTAGCCATCAGCCCTTCAGCATCCAAATAAATAACAAATGTGCTGGGTAACAACCTTCTGAGTACATGGAGAAGTGAAATTGCCAAAAAATGGCCTTGAGAAGTTGATGGAATTATGGGTTTGTACCTCCAGACCCAAACTGTCAGGCACACCAGGAGCAGTGTGTGGCACAGGGCTGGTCCAGGAGAAGGGATGCAGCCAGCTGGGCAACGTGGCATCTACACATCCTTCAGGGGGACTGAAGTTAAACTCTCACACTAAAGACTGGGCGAAGAGCATATGCCAGTGTTTTCTCCCTGTCAGCAGCTCTTGAAGGCTTAAGAGCTTTGCTCTGGTTTTAAAATGCTTCTTTCAGCATTGACAATGCCCAGGGATGTTTTTTAATTTAAATAAATAAATAAATAATATATTTTTAAAGTTAGTTCCTTCATGCAAACTATTTAAAATTTTATTTTATGCCATTTTTTAAATTTAATTTTTTCTTTTTAAATGAAATGCTCTAAGCACACCAAACTTTTCAGAGTCTGGTTATTCACAGCCAGTTTCAGGGCTGGGCCTGTTTAAGAAACCAGAACATTTGGATGAAGCCTGGGTTACTCTCTGTTTATTTGAGAAGTAGGTTTCAAAACCAGGAATTTTGCAATTCTTTGTCACCATCAGTATTGGGCTGAAGCTTTGCTGTAGTTTTGCTGTACAAGAAGCACCAAATGCATCTGAGTAAACTCCAGAGGGATTTTAAACTCGAAGTCATCTTTGTGGGGCTCTGAACTTCCTTATAATTGACAAAACCTTTGATCCTGATGGTACTGAGCTGCAGCTGGATGAGGAACAGCCAGGGGGCTGAATGGGTTTGTGCTCTGCAATGTCAAATTCATTTTAAATAGTGACACTGCCTGTGCTATTTGGGATCTCAGAGGGAATCTCAGCTCATCCAAAAAAATATTTCCATCATTGGCTCTTCCTGAGCACCCTGTGAACCCATGAGGTCTGCTAGTTCAGAGGGGTTTGTGCTGGTGCCAAAGCAGAGCAAGCTCAGCTCTGTGATACCTTTACAGAGATTTGGTATTGGGCAGCAATATTTAGGAAAATATTGTCCCTTTTTTTCCCCTCCCCAGGTAGATAATGAAAGATCTACTAAATTGGAAGCTGTGACCATGCTTGCTGGCTCAACTGTTCTGGTTTTAAAACAGGACCATAATATTCATACTATTACAAAAAACAGACAAACAAAATAATTTAATCCAAACCACTATTCAGTGTAACATTCACTTTAGGGATTTTGCATCATTATTAAAAAATGCAAAATAGGATATCCCAGGTCAGACTGTGACTGCTGGAAATAGTGTGCAACTGCGTTTCAGGTATTTTAAAAATGCTTCCAAAAGTCAATAGATAGAATACTGAAACAAGCTATGAAACTTCAGATCAAAAAACTTCCTTTGTTTTCCCTTTTGTCCTTGGTACCAGTGCTGTCCCAAAACCACAGCTGTCAATGTGCCTTGGGCACCTCTGCATTTCGTAGGAAAGGTAACCTCATCACCTGGGGACCTGCCTTGGGAATTCTCTGTGTGAAATGGAGCCCTAAAGTAGTGCAACCCCCTGGGTAAATACAGTTGTGTAAAGTATTTTATTCCTCTCAAGAGTAAGAGAAGCTGCAGCTTCCCTGGGGACTTTTCAGGGATTTCAGTTCTGGATAAGGCCTGTGGATCTGGTTGGATGGAGCATCACTTCAGTGCCTGAGGAAAATCTGTTATTTCCCATAGGACCCCTCTAGAAGAAGCTGATCTCCTTCATACACACCTTTTCTATCTCAAGAAACCATCAGAGCTGGACAAGAGATATTTATCACTGGTTACAATGCAGATAAAACAAACAAAACAGATAAAACACCTTCCCATGCAGATAAAACAAATTCCACACTGCTCTTCCCTGCTGCAAAATCAATATGTTGCTAGAAGGCTCTCCACTTTCTCCCCATGCCCACTGCCATTTGCACACAGGTGTTAGCAAGAATAGCTAATATGGAAGAACAACAAACTTTCCCCTTCCTTTCTTCTGGAATTCATTTCCAATGAACTGGCATTTTAAATTTCTTGATAGCAAAGCGTAAAACAAGTATGTCTTCAGTATGGCCTCAGTGCAATCTAAGGGCATTGTAAATCTATCAAAAACTGTCACTTTTTCTGTAACTGTAATTTTCTGTGGTCACGGGAAAAAATATTATATAGTAAGATAAACTGAACCATTCTCTTTTGAACTTTCCCTTTGTTTGAGTTAAACACTCTGGAAGCCACCACTAGTTAACCACAGGAGTTAGCCACACTGCAAAACCCATCAAGTTTGCAAGCTTAGATTATTTTTTTTAATGAGCAAGTGTTCCTTGTGATAACTTGAATTATACTTTCTGAATGGTGGGAAAATACACAATTGTGTCACACCCCCCAAAATAAACACACTATTCAGGAAACACAATTAAAATTTAAAACCAAATAATTCTTCTTTGTTTCAGTACTGGAGAACTTCATTTGGGGATTATAAATCCTTTTGAAATATTCCTTTTTTATGATGTCACTCCTATTCATGTTCCTTTTACAGCATTTTCTGAATTGTTTTCAGTGTTTGGATCTGATTAGTTGCCTTGAAAAATATATTTTCCCCCTTCTAGAGTAACATTAGATCTAAAACTCTTTTTGTTCTGATGTTATGAAGTAGGTGCTTTTGAGATTGCAGTTTGTGATGCAATTAATCTTGTTTCATTTCCAAGGATAATTGCTATTTCTGCTACAGTAAATCACTCGTTTCCACTGACTGGCAAGTCTTGGGGGGTTGCTGGTTTCTGCTCTCCAGTCCTGCCTGCACAGTCCAAGGCCCAGCACCCAAAACTGGCCTCACATCCCCTGAGTTGTGCAGAAGGAGACAGAACAGCGAGTCCAACCTCTTCCAGTGCCTCCACCTTTAGCTTGTACCCTCCAGGCAATTTGTTGTCAGCAGAACTTTTTACTCCTTCAAATCTCAGGAATAATGTAAGGTACATATAACTTGATAATTGATAAGGATTGGGGCTTGAATGGGGTTGTGGGAAACAGCTGAGCATCTTCTGCAGAGCCCCCTGCACAGCAGCACCTTTGTTCAGCTTTGAATCTCTTGGATTAAACTTCCCAGTGAATTTTTTTTTTATGGGTTTTTTCCTGTTGCAGCAAAAAGCCATGCCAGCTTCAGGAGAAGCCAGCCCACTACAACTGGAAGAGGAAGGAAGCAAAAACAAAAAACCAAAACAACCAAAAAACTCCAAAAAAACACCAACACCCCCCCCCCCCCAAAAAAAGCCAAAACAAAACCAAAATAAAACCAAGTGCAAATTGCAAAATATGGCAAGTTTTCCAGGATGGAATGAGCCCAGATGGATTCTCCCATTCCCTTTGCCAGAAGCAGAAGTGACTCAGAGCTTATGTGTTTCATGGTGGAGGCTCAGCACCCTGCAACTGCCCCAGGAAGAAGCCAGGGACAAGAGTGAAGGCAGATTCAAAAATCAGACACTTTTCAATTACAGGAGATCAAAGAACAGACCTCAAACATCCAAGCTGAAAGATGTGTATAGCGCTTGTTTCTTGTTAAGAATGTCTGTGTTTTTCCCAGAAATTTGTCTCCTTGTTTCCTTAGTAACCCCTCTTGGTAGAAGTTAAGGAAGAAGAAAATGCACCTGGGCATAGCTTAGCAATTGGAATGTTCTCCATGCATTGTGCATCCCTTCCCACCCTCACACAGTGTCTCTAGGAGCATCCCTGTCGGCCCCTCTGCGCACGGAGGACAAGCTGAATGCTGGTGGAGGAGCTGCACTTGGAGAGCAAGGAGCCCACTAACCAAAAACTCTCAGCAAAGAACAAAAATAAACCCTCACCAGTCACTTCTTGCAAATGTTGCTCCCAAGGGATGGGGGGAAAAAAAATGTGTACTCCAAGATGTACACGAAGGAGCTGCCTACACTGTTGCGTGGGAAGGGGTTTAATAGGGAGCCGAGAAAGAGCCTGAGCGTAGGAGGAGAAAAGAGCAGATGTTAGCAGTGCCTTTTTGTTTTCCTGGATGGCATGGCAGGCAGGAAAGATGGAAAGAAAAGCTCCCCTTCTGCAGAAATAGAAGCTGAATGTAGGTAAGCCTTTTTCCACGTGTCCAGGCTGGGCTCAGAGGTGGTTGCAACATCCATAAGAAGAGGATCCAGGGGCTCACTGCCAGCACCACCCACTGACCATCCTGAAGCACCATGAAAAGAAAGAGCCTTGTTGTGAGACACCAGACTTGTAAATTACTCCACTGTGCTTATGAAAGCTGGAACAAGTCCCCTTTATCCTCCCCCAGGGACTCTGGAGTTGGAGACAGTCACGGGCTGCCAGGGGCATCTCCCATCAGGAACCTGCTGACAGGTTTCTGAATACACCAAGGACTCCAGTTCCACTACAAAATTTTAGTGACTTTCTGAAGAAACATCTCTCTCCCCAAAATAGCCCTGTGGCATGCAAGTACATGTAATGTGATGCGTAATACTCCAAGGAAGGGAGGGCTGGGTAATTCATTACATCAGGCATCCACACTCCATTCCCAGACCATGTTATTGCATTTACTATCTTGAATTTTTATGTCAGGCTGTTTGATAATCTCCAATGCAAATTCCAGGTGAGTAACCATGCCTGGTGAGCTACTGGACACACACAAACCCTGCTCCTTGTGTGAGCAGAGAGGCTTCTTCTCAGAAGAAAGGACTTGCAGGTAAGATATAAAGTGCAAAATTAAGCCAGAAGAGGAACAAACAGTGTCTACAAGGCACACAGGACAGGAGACTGAGAGGACAAAATATCTCTACTTACCATAGATACCCTCTGTTACCTGGTTTGCACTGTAATAGGTTTTAAAAGCCCAGAAGTTAATCTCTGGCACTGCACTGCACTGAAGATGCCTTCTGTTCAAAAATCTTCTTGGAAGACTTTTTACTCAAATATTTCACAGAATTTGTTCTTCTGTAACTCAGAGAAAGGCTGGGACTACATAGATCCTTCAGAAGTGCCTGGGCTCTGCATGCAGAGGCCATTTCAATGTCCAGTTGACTGCTCTGGGTGTTTTCATGTAGTTTTGTTCACTGGCAGAGACTGTACAGACTGCTTGCCCCATCTTCCCACATCTCCCCATCTGAGCAGAGCACAGAGGCAAGGGCCCTTTAAAGCCTGCATGAATGAGGCTTTCATAAATTCCATATTTGAGAAACTCTGGCTGTATCCTTTGGTCATAAAAAGAAATTAAAACTGCATGTAACATACTGTACCCTGTAATCCTGCTGCACAAGCCTTGTGCTTGCATAAATCAGCCTCTCATGAATATTGCACTGTACCTGCAACTGGCTGACCTGGGAGTTTAAAAAGGATGAATCAAAGGGAAACAAAGCAACAGTCACAGAAAGGCCTCACAAGCAGCACCTGCTCTCTGAGAGCCTTAAAGGTCACCAAAAGCAATCTGAGAAGTGCAGAGATTTCAGGGACCCAATCAAAGCTCTAAAAGGGGGAGAGAGTGGATATTTTGCCTTCTCTCTTGCCACAGTGAAGAAAGCCTTGGAATACACAGCAAATCTGGCAGGAGTTTTGTGGTCATGGAGAGGAACAAGCTGTGGAACACCCAGAGTGTGGAGAGGAGCAAAGAAGAAAAGCTATTTTATAAACCTTGGAGGGGGAGGATTATTATTGCTGCTTTTAATGAAGGGATGAGACTATCATCGGGTTAAGAACAATTTATTGCTCACATAAACATCAGTCTCAGAGGCTGTGAGATCTATGAGAGCAAGCAGACAGCCATAGCTCAACGTAGTCACAAGTTCTTTGTTACAAGGCAATATATAACTTTCTAATCCAACAGATAGTTGCCAAAGCATTTATTTTGCTTTTCTAATCTATCACCTTTACATATTTTCCTGCACTGTGGAAGCTTTTATCTAATGGGCTGCTATTGCATGTACGCCTGTATGCTTCTGTTATAACTTCTAAACTCTTCACTTAATCTATACAATTACGTCACTACATTATAAACCCTTCCACATCTTATCTAATACAGTTACTTACTTAAGGCATATTTTACTTACAACTATAGAAACATAAGTTTATTATTTTTCTGCCTAATGTCTGTGTATTGTATTTTTATATCAATCCAAGCTTCTTACAAGGCTGTAAATTCAACCCCCTTGTGTCTGTGGAAGTTTCTGTTTTTCCATTTCCCACAGAGAACCTGAGCTTCAACAGTGCTTTTCTATCAGAAATAAGTCACAAAAACTTAGGATTTCAAATTCTGTCTTGGTTAAATATAATGAACTCTCACTCACTCCGTGTATTTTTTTTAATTCAAAAACTTAAAACAAGAAAAAGTCTATCTTGTCCAGCACAAAAAAGACAGCAGCAACAGCTCAGAGACCTAGAAACAACTTCCTCAGAGACCTAGAAAACACATCACAGTGCTCAGGGAGAGGTTTTATGGCTGAAATCTTCAGTAACAGGACAGAAAAAATTCAGCCAAGACATCCCCCTCTGTTCCCTCCACCTTTCCCAGTTTATTTGCAGCCCAGCAGCTCATGCCTCGCAGAATTTGTGCACAGCAACCGTGGCAGGGAGTCCATCTTCTCTGAATAGATTCAGAGACCATGGGCTAAAATTGTCACACTGCCTGGCCATTAACTTGCTTTGCAACCTTTGCTAAGTTAAGCACTCTGCCTCAGCTTCCCCACTTGGGAATAGTAAAGTTTTGTATTTCAAACTCCATGGTGTCCACCAAGCACCTTATAAGAAGCCACTTGAGCTTTGACCTGTAGAATTTGATGCAGGGCTTTGCACAGATTTGCTGTCTGCCACCTTCCCTCCAAAGTGTGGACTTTTTCTTTCACAGATGCACCCCTCTTTCAGCTCCTCAGTGATACTCTTGTCAGCCAGAAACACAAAATGCTTCATGCTCTCTGTTCCTGTGTTTCAAAATCCTACATCTTAAGACATTCAGAAAAGGTTTGTATTGCAGCGAACAAACACCGTTAAAGGGTATTGAAAGCTTCTTCCATTGCTATTAATTGAGTGAAGAGAAAATTAGTTCAGCTATAAATAGCTCAGGTTACTCACTGTTTTCTGTTCCTCTTTTATAAGGTCAAGGCTGCAGCCAAAAGGAGTAGCAGCACATCCCAGAGGAGCATCCCTCTCTTCTACTTGGATTTAGGTAAAACAGCAAGAAAAGGAGTGCATCTCTAATCAATGATCCCAAGGCTACACAATTACATAATAATTAGACAAATAATTAGTCTCATTTAGGTAGGAAGAGTATTAACAAGCCCACATATTTGCAAATTTACCTTAGCCTAATTAATGATTATTTTCAAACCAACTTTAGCTAAACTGCCTTTGTTTTTGTTGGATGATGTTTCTGTATTGACTTGGCTTTATCTTTGATTTTTTCTGCATTAAGTAGAGCTTCTACATGAGAAAAGCCAGTGAAACAAGCTGTGACACCAAGGTACTTTCTTCACCTTAATTAAGGGCTTTCAAACTTCCCTTTGTGCAAGCCCTGCTCTTGCATTTGCTGCAGTTGACCCTGTCCCATCTGCCGCTTGTTAGACATGATAAACTGAATATCCAGGCACTCTGATAGTACTAGATCAAGATACTATATAGATCTGTAAGAAAAAGCAGTTGTAGCAACTTGGATCCCAGTGCAGATCTGGTCAGCAGATCTACTCTGCCCCTAGATGTATTTAATGGGCACTGCTTTAGAAAGATGTGCATTGCTTGATACAAACAGCAGCCACACCGTGTCCCTTCACCTTTCCCACTGGATTAGCTTTGCCATAATTTCAGAATTGTCCCTGTGTTTCAGCCAGTAATATCTTCGGTATACAACAAATCAAATCTACACTAGATAAATATATTCCATAGTTGCATTAATTAGAAGAGATCTTTGAAATTGTATAAGAATGCTCTAAACAGAGCTGTTTGCATGAGGTTGTTGTTATCCCCAGGGAATATTCCCCTGATGCTCAAGAATGCACTTAAGTATTTAGCTACTTTTGGGTGATGTTTATTTTGTGCAAGTTACAGCCTCAGTTCCAGACCATGAGCTGCACAACGATGTATTTAGATCTATCTCTAGCCACTACATGAGACCTAAAATATTTCTTTTCTTCCTTCCTAACTTCCCAACTCTTTGCAACATCATCAATCACAGAACCTTCTTTCCCCATGCTTGCTCAGGGCTATGCAAGTGGGGACTGGAGTCTCTATCCACTGTTCAAAGCAAAAGAAGATTTTCTACAATTGTTGAGTTTTCACAGGAGGCAGTGGGAGTTAAATATCCAGATTGAAAAATGTATTTGCACTCAAGAAGGTCTGGCAGGTCTTCAAGAGGATCCTGACCTACTCCTAGATATTTTTTCCTGCCTAGTCTCACATGCAACCATATTTTCCAGGTACAATTATCTACCTGTCACACACAGTGATGTAAAACCCTGAAGAAAGTAAAGCAGGTGATTTCCTTTCCCCAGTCAAGTGTAGCAGAAAGGTCAGATTTAATATGAAGCTGAGGGATGACAAAATAACACAGAAAATGTACAAAAATAGGGCGTAGCCATGCTGGGAGGTAAGCAGGTCTGCTCGTCCCCCTGGAGTAACCAGCAGCCCAGACACACCATTCATCTCTGCACAGGCTCTTTATTTCCCCCTAGTCTTTGACTTGGGACTTGGTTTCACTATCATAGAAGATACATTTTTGGGAAAATGTGAATTAGGCAGGTGAATAATTTCCTTCTGCATGGCCTCCAGCCTCCTGTGGTGGCTGGCCAGGCTCTGTACAGAGCCACTAACATTCAGCATCCCCCAACTCCTTGAGCCTTCCCGAAGGAATTGAATTGTTCCAGGCTTTTATGATGGAAAAGATATTTTTCCTCAATCCCACCCTTTCAATGGCGGGGAAGCTGCTAGGTGTTGGATACACAGTCCTGCAGTTACTTATTTTAATCTTGGTACTGTCTTTGAGCATTGCTGGACTCCTACAAAATCAGCACCTAAATGGAAATAAATGCACAATGCCGCAGCTCCCTGCATTCAGAGGAATTCAGTGTAGCCCCCCCATGTCCTAAATGCAATTGGATATTTCACAACTTTTGCATCTAAATTAGGTTTTTCCATGCACATTTTTTTCCTCGTAGTCCTGTCCAAATTCAGAGCAAATTCCAAGGAGAAATTTTCCTTGGACCACTCACTAGGGCTTGAACCCTACATCCAAAGCACTTAGACTGAAGATCAGCTGTAGAAAACAGAAGTTTCATAGTTCCACAGTTGAAAACAAGGTCCTGCTTTTACTCTCCCATGTAATTTTGAGTTCAGGATTCCAAGTTCCTTTCTGCACTCAGGTCTGTGCAGACCTGTTTGGCTAGATGAATGCCTTGAAGGTTATGGGTAAGACCTCAAACCTGGAAGTGGTTTTCCTCAAAGCTAAGAATGGAAAATTCCTGAAGGTCTTCATGATAAGTCGGTAAGAAATAATGTAGAATTGTTTAATTTAAACACAAACAACAATTCATAGCATCACTTATTCATCCATAAACCAACAATTCATCCATTATCACAACAATTCATCCATTGCATCACTTGTGATAAAGACATTGTGAAAGTTGTCAGATGAAAGTCTGCATGCTAAATCTTTTTAATATTGAAGAGAAATGTAACAATTTACTGTCCATTATGAAACCTGGGCTTCCTAGAAGGGTACCTTGCCTTGCTGCTTCTTCATGTTCCCTGTGTCTGCCTCTGCCTTTCAAATGAGTGTCATGAATCACAGTCTAATAGCAATGTTTTACAGAACTACTTCTTTCCTAGGAAGTCAGATGAATCCCAATTATAAGTGAACTCTGTGAATGTGCCAAATATTTAGAGAATAAATCTCAAAGCCAGGAATGATCTGCTTCCTTTATCTGCAGACCCTGGGTGTAATGCAGATACCAGCATGCCCAGCATCTCTTGCAGACCCATGGTGTGAGTTCATGAGGGGAATTAAGAAAAATTCACATAGAATCAAAAGTAGATTCAGAAAACCCCACTGACAGCTGATTCTGGCCAGCTAAAAAATCAGTATATCATCTAAATTAGTCACCCTAGACCTTTGCTTTTGGAAGTTAGCTTTCATCACAGGGTGCCTTTGAATCACCCCCTCCATCAGAAATGTAGCACCACCAAATGAAGAGCTGGTTTCAAACCTCTTTAAGACCCATATGAAAAGTCTATGCCCTGCAGCAAATTGGCAGTCAGCACTTATAAAATAAACTCAGCTCCAGTATGATTGTTTGCACAGTGTATGGTGACTAAAATTAGCCTCAACTCCATTGCAGGAGGATATCTGAGTTGCCACTGCAGTTTCAGGTTTATTGGCTTTCAGAGAAATTCGTAGCATCCAAGGCACACAGACATGTCTTCTGTGCAGCTCTGCTCCTCTTGGCTGCCACTGCTCTCCCAAGCTGCATCTCAAAGATGTCCTACAGCACCAGAAAAAGCTCTGTTCTTCCTCACATGGGAAACCAGAATGTGCTGAAACCTTTGAAAGCCTTTTTTTCAGTATGAAAATGTTTGGGAGATAAATTAGTAAGGAGAAAATGCACTGCAGGTCACAAATGGCCTATCATGGGGGTAGGAAGGGTAAAACCTCCTTGAGAGCTAATTACCACATGAGACAGAGGTTTCTCAAAGCAGAGGTGGGCTGGAAGGTGCTCTGCAGGAGACATACACCCTGTAAAACTGGGTTAGGACTGGTAGTTTAACCTTCATAGCTGCAGGATGAAGGTGAGATCCCCAACTTGATTCTCAGCCATCACCCCACAATATCATTGTGTATCAGAGCTTGTGTTCCTCTGTCACAATTTAATACTGTGATTTGGCCAGCCAGAGAGCTCACATGCTCCCTTGGTCTCATTTTATTCTGCAGAAGAACAGATGTCCATAGGAGGTCATGCTAGTCTACCCTGTTAAACCTGAATTATTCAAAAAGTCAGTCATCAGCTAAGTGATAAGCTACTGTGGCTTCTTGGGGTTAGTTTTTTGTTTATTTTTCAGCTTGAGATGTGGCTATAGCTTCTCTCCCCAGGATGCATAAATAATTCATGCAGTTATGAAGTAGAATCACTCAGGACCTGTGTGAAGAGTGCTGCTGGCTCATATCCCCCTATCACCTACTGAACGAACCCAGGTCAGCTCTCCTCCTTCATCCATCCTCTGCCCGGGTCAGGCCATGGGCCCTCAGGCCACATTTCACAGAGTTTTGGTTCCTCTATCCCTGCAAGATCCCAGATACCTTTGAATCCAAGATCACAGCTACCAGAGGCTTGTAGCTTAATATTTGTAGTAAATTCTTACAAAAAAAATTTGCTGTAGCAACAATCCAGTTAAGTACTTGTTTTTATATTTTATATGAATGCAGGCCAGCAACTAATTTTATTTGCTGCTGAGGTGTAGAATTGAAAGGTAATGATTCACCCTTAAAAAATACATTTAAAATTACTTAGTAACTACTCTGACTATAGTAGATATCTTATGGAGGGAGCCCAAAGTAAAAGCTCAGTGATGTACAGAGTCCTGGTTGGATGCAATTAGGAAGAGAGCAGCCCCATGACATGAAATCTGATGGTACATTGGACTTCTGACCTATAGGAGAAATCTGATCGTCAGCATCCATCTTCTTCATTTCAGCTCTGTTCAGGAAAACAAAAGTCTTCATTCAGCATTCAATTTTCTCCACCCTTCACCACTGGAATTTTTATATGAGCTGAATTAAATATGCCAGACTTTCAGGTAAATGTCCTGAGTGGCTCAGTGATATCCATGGTGCCTTTCTGTTTCTTTAGCCATTGTCATTAAGCCTCGTTCTGTTCTGATGAGGCCCTACAGGAAAGTGAGGTGCTCCTGCGTCCAGCTTCACTGTGCTTTAAGCAGAATAAAATACTTGCTATAGTACTACTGGATTACTTTATGTCTGAACTGGAGGCAATCACTGGGTTTTGCCTACTTTAGCCACATTCTCTGCTCTGAAGTTACTAAGTATTAACCCTGAAGTCCTTATTCAGGATTCCCAACATCCAAGGCAAAGTTTGAGGCAGACACAGACTACACAGAGCTTAATGACCATCCAGAGATGGTGAGCTGGGGTGGAAGCACCCAATAACCGTGGCGTGTCACCACCATCGGGTGACACATCTGGAGTATGGTGTGGAGATAATTAGGCCTTAAAAGACATGGCACCATGGCTGGATGGAGGCCAGCTCAACAGTCCTTATCTGAGCTCCTGCTCAGCTTCAGGCACATTGCTCTTTGCTCATCCACAGCTGAGCTCCCTGGGACACGGGCATGCGTAACGGGACAAGGGCTCTACCCACCCATGCTCTGATAAGCTAAAAACAGAATGAAGGTCTAAGTCAACTACACTTGAGCATGTGATAAAATTCTTTGCTAAACTGGGGCCTAAGTCAATGTGTTCTTAGGGTGGAACTCAAATAGCTGCTCTTGGAGGAGAAAGAATAGGCACACAAATGGAGCCAAAGGTTCTCCTGGAGTGATGGGCTGGAGTGAGCGGCAAGAGCCAGAGCAAATGGGGAAACAGCCTGATGCAAGAGGAGGAAGGATTGTTGTGACTGGCTGTGTGGCTATGGCTTGGAAGGAGGAATTTCCTCATGGGAATGTTGCCAGGAGGGTGAGGAAATTGCTTGCTTTTCTAAGCTGAAGCAACTAAAGAAGAAGGGGTGAGAACAAAGGTTATGTGCTGCGGGCAGTGTCACTGAGACACAGCAGGAGTGATGATTTGGGTTGTGGAGCCCAAAATAGCACACTGGCTTCAGACCTCAAAAACTGTGAAAGAGTAAAGTTATAGAGATCTTCATCCCAGATTAATATCTGTGGTAACTGTCGGGGGATAGAATATAAGAAAATAAAGGTAGTGTAGAAAGTAATCTTACCCTAAGGAGTTGCAGCTGTGCCAATTATCAAAAGCTTAGGAACAGGCCTGACTACAACAGGCCACAGCTGTAACCAATGAGAAGAGTGCTATAAAAGAGTGGGTTGGCTGGTTGAGAAGGGCACTGGAGTTTGTTGGCTACTTTGTGAAGAAGGAAGAGTTAGTGCTTGGAGGGAATGCCCACGAGAAACACCAAGAAGGTATGAAACTTTTGCGATAGGAGACAACAGTACGGAGCCCCTGCAATTACACGGCAACGGGTGACCATTCAGGAGATCTAGGGCAATGGTTTGTGTAGTTAAGGATAAAAATAACCCAGATTTAAATACCAGCCCCACATTTCATGCAAAATTTTGGAGAGCAAGTGTTAGCTGAGTCTTTGCAGCGCCTCAATACGCCAGGCTGCTGGACTGCCTGTTCTCTCTGTTTGTGCTTTCTTTGGGGCTTTTGGGCCACCTAACAGTTCCTTGTTCTAAAATATACATTGTTCTAAAATGAAACTTCTTCATTGTGTAATAGGGGAGAGCTTCTGTCCTTCTAAAAGAATTTGTGCAAAAGGCATGGAAGGACTAGAAAGAAATGGTTCAGGTTTTTGTCTCTTTTGGAAAATAAGTAAAATGCAATATGGGTGGAAGGGACCATAACTTCCCAGGAAAACTCTTCAATGCATCAGGAACTACACTCTGAAATTGTTAGTGCTATGTGTGCAAGAACACAGCTTCTCCACTCACAAAGACACTTCAGCTACAGCCAAAAAATCTGTGACAGATAGAACCAACTAACGTCCCAAAACTGCATTCCCCCTAAGGGGAGTTTTGGGCACTGTGCTGGCTCACAAGAGGCTTGGAGCTGTGCAGAAAAGTTGTTTCTGGAGATATGCTTACTACACAGAGGGAAAGAAGATTTCATGCCTGAAGGATCTCCTTGATTACATCTCCATTTTGTAGGCACCATCTACAACTGGTTAGAGTCTAAAACCAGCAATTTCTTCTGCTCAGAAGAGACAGCAGCCTCTTTTCTCTTCTTATACCAGAAAAAAATATTGTTTTGAACTGACTCTTCTAGATAAATAGCACTTAAAGTGTAGTGCTCGTGATGAATCTCATGTAGGGATTTGCAGTTGCTTTTCATGCCACAGATCACAAATTAATTAAGAAAATCTTGTCTCTTGGAAACTCTTCTATTCACAGTTGCATCAAGTCACTGTAGCAGTAACTTGCATGGAAAAATAACATTAGGGATATTTTTATTTTTAGCTGTCTTAATGAAATATAGCAGATGGAAATGAAGCAGAGAAGCCCATCCTATGTGACTAGCCATCTGTCTGGGGATCAGCAACAAGTGTTTCATGGATCACAACTAGAAAATTAGTAGGTAATTAATGTCAGTCTTCAAGCTACCCTACAACTCTTCACACTGATTATTCTACTCTATAGAGCGACTTTCATACACTGCCCAGAGCTTACCCAGCTGTGAGGGAAGTGCTCCTATCACCACCCATGGCTTTAGAGCACTAAACCTTGGGCTGAACACCAGCGGTTCCCTCCCATCCTGCCTGCCCTCTCACACAAAGCTGACAGTGACCACATAAAATCCACACTCCCAAGATCCCAAGGACTATTCCAGTCATTTACCTTTTCCTAAATTTGCCTTTAAGATGTTCCTATCCCACCCTCAGTTCTCCAGCACATCAAGCACTGGGATTTGCACTGGGCATGCCATGGAAACCAGGTTACCAACATGAACATGGGGTAAAGAGCTATTACACAAAACTAGTTTTTTGTGTTGGATTTATTTCTGGCCGCATGTGACTTTTCCAAGTCCATTGAGTAGCTGGTCTGGAATCTCACTCAAAACCCATTCCAATGACTTCTATACACTGCTCTGCTGGAGGAAGCCTGCCTTGTTTAATGACATCCCAAACAGACAATCCTGAGCACTGATAAAGGTCAGGCAGCCTGAGCTTTTGGAGATGAGATACTTGCTCAGTTTTGTCATTGTTATACCCTCTTGGTGCCCACACAAGCTGCATTACATCTCTGGGTTGCTCTCCCCTTCCTTTCTTGGAAAATCAATGCCTTCTCTCAAGAAAGGTTTTGTATTTCACCATTAGAAAGTAATGGCTATTCTTCTTTCGTAACAGGATATTGTTATCAGGCTGTTTTAACTTTGTTTATTACCTCCATTCCTCCAATTGCTACAATTCACTTGATACAGGTTTGGTTATTTTTATGCTTTGATTTAAGAACAGTGTGCTCCAAGGCTGCACTTAAAGAAATGCCCAAGGAGTGGAGTCAAGGGCGTCATCAGCTTACCCACTGGACTGAGCTGAGCCCAACACAATGCCTTAGGAAATATCCTCTCTTCCTGGAAATCCATGGATAACTGTTAAACTCTACTGTATGGCATCAACATAATTAGTTTTCATAAAATCCTGGGCATGCAACATCTGAATGTGACATAGCAGTTGGTGCTATGGAATTGTGTTATTCTTCATACAGGGAAAGTGGCCCCACTGACAGAGCTTAAATCTAGGGAATCCTCTTTGTAGGCCTGCTTGAGTTTTGGCTGTGTCTATCACTGTTATGGCCCTTCCACCCCCCCCCCCCCCCCCCAATCTTTCTGAATGAGTAAGCAATCACAGTTTGCTGTCAAATGCCAAATATTTGCAAACATGTTTCAGTCTGCCCTTTCCAAGCTTGAAGGTAGATTTATAAGTCATGGAAAGGTTCCCTCCACTCTGCATCAATGCCTTCACCATCTCCCCCCCCCTCCTTTTTTTCCAGCCCATCTCAGAACAGATGAAGGAATCAGGGCTGGAATGGGATTGGGATGTCAGTAGAGGGATGCCATCAATCAGCCTGTACCTTCCCACTTTCCTCTGAAAAAGGAGAAACATTACCTGTAAGGAAATCATTGATGTACATCCCAGCTCATCTACTGAGGTGTAAATTAGCAGAGCAGATGTGAGGGTTGAGTGCGTGCAGCCTTTCCAGGTGAGCCATCCACCCGGAGCCGTGTCCCTTGTGGGATGGTGGGGCTCACCCTCGTATGCTCCCGGCTGGTGGGACATGTGAGTGGGTGGTTTGCTTTGATAGAGTTGATCTGCCTAAAAATTGGGAGTTGTAGAGCTTCTCCTCTCCATAAAGACACCGTGAGGATGATCCAGTTAACACACAAAGGGTTGCTAGAGAGCTGCAAAGGGAGAGCTGAGATGTAAAATGCCAATTGGTTTTTAATGAAAAAAGCAAGAGATTATCTTAAAAACAAACACAGATGCAGTGTCATGTGCCTTCTGGGCATCCTTTGCTGTGGCCTAGTTTCTGTTTCAGTTGCGTGTGCACATCTGGACATGCACATCTGGAAGCTTCTGCTGTTTTACTGCCTGGAAACTGAATAGACTCAAGAGCAGGTGTGCAGAGGTACTGCTGCCCAGAGAGAGGGGATCCTCACTTTCCCTTCTTTGCTGCACTCTTAGCTACACTCTAATGTACAGCCGGAATATTGACTTCCCTGGTACTTTATACCCAAATTAAGGTTGTAGAGACAGCAGGGTTGTTCCAGATATCTCCCTCATATCTTCTAGAGTTTTGAGCAGCCAGAAGGTTGCCCAGAGACCAAGACAAAGGGAATTTCTTCATGAGCTTTACCTAAGCCGAGTTCCCCAGCAGTGAACTCGAAAGTTAATTTTGGAAAAGCTCTTGGCGCTTTGCTGTGGTTTCTGTTTCAACCCCAGGAGCAAGGCGGAGCCTTTTGCAAGGCAGGCAGCTTCCTCTTCTCAAGAGGGCTCTGACAAGGAGGCCAAGCTCAGACCTGGCCACAAATCCTGTCCATGTGGTGGAGTTGCCACACCAGGGCAAAAGCCTGTATCCACCGGTTTGAAGCTATCTGGGGATTTGGGCAGGCACACACTTGGGGCTCTATGGTGTGCACATCCTCAATTTTCTTCCAAAGGACCATGAGAATCCTTTGCCAGGTCTTACTCTACCTTCTTTTTTTCACCTGTTCTGGCCTGTTGTCAGTACTTGTAGCAGCAGAGAACACAGAGCTCATTTCAAAATCCTTCTCTGCTCTCATGGCTGAATTAACCTCTGTTATGATCCTATTTAAACACAGAAGAGCAGAGGGAACAAAGCCTCTGTGAGTAAAATGGATCAAACCAGAAAGGTTCAAAATATACCCAAAAAAACATGATTAAAACCAAACAAGGTTAGATGTTGGTGCCAAAAATTTGATACATTTAGTTTAACAGTAGAAGATGCAAAGAGAAAAAAAGAGAAAAGAAAGAAATAGAGCAAGAAGTGTGCGTGGTGTGGTGAGGCCACGGTGGCAGGGGGGGACCCTCACCATCCAGAAGACCAGATGGAGGGGAGCAATGAGACATCATTGGGACCCCCAGAAGGGTTAATATGTTTCTACCTAACCCTGGTCACTCTCTCCCTGTCCCCCCACCCCCTACGCACACTTCTTTCTTTTACTTTCTTTCTCTTTGCCTCTTTTAATATTAAACAAAATGTATCAAATTTTGGCACCAACATCTAACCCCGTTTGGTTTTAATCTTTTTTCTTGGGTATATTTCAAACCTTTCTTGGATTGATTTGCTTTATTCACAGAGACTTCATTTCCTCTGCCCTTCTGTGTTTAAACCGGGTTGTAAGGATCTCACAGCTATCCAGGAACTGGTAACCAAGCCTGGTGTCTCCGGGGGCTCAATGGCACATGACACAACCACCCTCCCTCTCCACACTGCCATCCTGCACAGAGAAACCCAAGCTTTGTTAGGATATATTCAACCTGCAGCTCTATCTCCTGTAGGGATAGGGTTGGGATTTTTCAAATGACACCACTGGGAATTTGTTGTTCAATTCCAATTGTGTATCCAGGGACTTGGCAAATAACTCACAGCCTTTTTTAAGGCTCTCACGCAAAACAGCAATGAACTTGAATTTGCAAGTTGTCCACAGAGACAGACTGCTGGTTTATTATAGCACCAGTTAAATGTTATTTATCTTGTCTCATTCTAGTTATTGTCTCATTCATTATTTCCCCCAGAAACTCAAAGAGTTGGATGCCTGAGAGCGCTAGACAAAGTTCTTTGTTCAACTGTCATTCTCTGTTTAGGAATAATACCTAGAAATATCTTTTCCTGCAGAGTCATAAGGCTCTAGCCAGAGCAAACGACTGCTTATTACAGGAGCGCAGATCCAAAGTTTGCCACTGTTCATGGGGAGCCAGATCTAATGTTTCAGTTTGGCTGATGGTAAAGAAAGGCGAAGCAAAGCTGAGTAAATCCAGATCTGACCCACTCCCAGTGTCCATTGCCGGGGACTGGGCTGCTTTCATTTCATCTTCAGAGAAGCCCATGGCCTGAGCTGCAAAATCAATTCTGGTGCACCAGAAGGGTTTGATTAAAATACATTGCTGCTACTCACACTAAATAAATACATGAAGTAAGACCTGCTGTGGTGAAGAAAGCTGCATCTAAGTCATGACATTTGAATTGCTGAGCTGCACGGTCGAGATTTGTATCCTGGGTTTGCTGAGGGGCTGCTTCCCTGGGCAGGCAGCCAGCACCGTTCCGGGCTCCTTGGAAAGCTGTGAGTGTTTCCTGGGCTGTAACACAGCCTAAAGGGCTCTGGTCCCTGCTCTAGGTGATGAACAACACAGCTGCCAGGGGCGCTGAGAGAGCCTGGAGGGGGCAGACGGCTCGGACCACGCCGTTGGGTCTGAGGAACCCCAGCCAAGGCGCTGGCAAGCCCCGGCAGGATCCCTCTGCGGGCTGGAACGGGCAGGGAAAGGAGCTCGGATGCAGGAGGTGACCTGGCAGGATGCTCCCACAGTGACAGCACAGCTGATCCCCCCTTCCCAAACCAAATCCTTCCCCTGATCCCTCATCTCACTGCTCAACACAAACACAAACTGCCCTTTGCAGCTGAAGGAAAAGGGCAACCAGATTTCTTGTCTCTGTCGATCCTATCTCCTGTTCTAGTTGGAAGCTCAAGATCCCTGTCATTTTTTGAAGCCTGAATGCTGCTGAAGTGCAAATGCTTCCCTGCCTTTACCTTTAATGATAGTGTTTGAGTACTGTTTTCATTGCAGTAATGGTAAGAAACTATGAAGCAAAAAATAAACCACAAGGCAACCCTCAGATTTTTACTCACAAATTGAAGGAGGCAGATATAGAAAAGTGACTACAAGCCCTTACCCAATTTAAAATTAAAGAGCAGAAAACTCCATCCTACTCTTCAGCACCAAAGGTCTCTTTTCCAGTAAAACGTACCTCCTGAGCTGGGGTGTCTCCCAAATGAAAACAAGTTTCAGAGTCATGGTTTTGGATACCATTTCAGTGGGCACATGCATGAATGCTCTTCTGAACCTCTGCCTCCCTAATTACCCCTCAGCTAAACACCTGGCAGCTGCTGGAGCTGACAGCACTGGGGATCGTTATGGAACAGATTTTTCATAACCCCCTTGAAAATGAAAATATAAGCAAGCCAGTTCCTGCTGGTGTTTGTTTTACCTGCCCTTGCCAAAACATCACCTTCAGTTTCCAAACTTGCTGCCCTCTTTCTTAGGATCAGGATGATCACTAGACTTGTTGGGCTAGAGGATCAGGAAATTCAGGCTCTTATCCTTCTACCTCAATATTTGGGAATTTTATTCCATCGTCTATTTTAGCCACACATTAAATAACAGAGGTGGCACATGAAAAAGGGAATAAAAAAATATCCTTATCCAAATACCCTGTGACTAGTGAGGCACCAGGTATGCCATGTACTCTGCTGCTTGGGGTTTGGCTGCTGTTCTTGTGGAGCTGGGGGGTGCAGTGGGTGCCCTCGGCCACCCACCCCATCCCGAGGGACAGGCTTGAGCAGCAGTGTCTGCTGCCTGTCAGGACATGCATTTTGATCTTACTCATGGCTCAAAAATAGCCAACCTGCTTTATTTTCACATCTGCTTCAGCAGTGTGGGGTTAGGTAGGCTTTGCTTCAGTCTCAAAGGCTGGAGACCAGCCCAAGTTTGAAAGGTTTTAGGGAAAAAAGTGTTATGGGATGAGAGAAAATAATCCAGGAGAAACTTGCTGCTGCTTCAAGCCACAGCTCAGGCATGACTCATCATGAACATAACCCTTTCCTCCTAATTTTTTTGTCCAGCCCATGGGTCCAGCCTAGAGGAGGCATGTGGAGTCAGTGCTCTCCACAGCAGAGCTCCAAATCATCTCACCCACCTGTTTGAGCCTGCTTTTCTCATAGAGATTACGTGTTCAGGGGCATAGGGACATTGTTATTGGCAATCCTCAGAATGCCTTGCCCAGAGGGCCTGATGAACCTTCTCATACTGACTGAATGCACACAGAAAGACCTTGCTACTGCCACCCAAATTAGTGAGGGGGAAAGGCAGTGTGTGTATTAAATAATACTTACCAGTACAAAGGACTAATTGTCCTGTTCATGTAAGGCAAGGAAAAAAAATAAAAAGTAGAGAAAAAGGAGCTTTCTAAAAGCTAAAATTTGAGGCCCATTACTTTGCTGAGCAGCTGGGCCTCCCACAGTCTGGTTTGATGTGAATCTCTCACACAAAGACTCTGTGTACTCAGAGCCCCCACTATCCACAGGCAGATGTATGTGTGTGTGTGTGTGTGTGTGTGTGTGTGTGTGTGTGTGTGTGAGTGCTACCCACCACCAGCTCACAGGTTCCAGCTAATTAGCAGAAATACTCTGCTATTAAATTTGGTCGGCCAGTCAGTCAAGGAGAATCCCATGGTCCTGCCTGATGTCCATCCCAGGACTGCAGCCATCCACTATTTGCTACTAAAATTTAAGTTTACAAAGGCCCATGGAAGCCTCCAGCTGGTAACACCTCACACCAAAGCCCTAGACTTGGGCTCAGCCCTGGCTGCAGCAGAAACCAGCAGCAGGGGGGATACAGCAGAAAACCAGCACTAAATAAACCCAATTTAGCACTAAGGTTGGGATACAGCAATAAGAAACTGAAAATAAAAACCTGCAATAATAAAAAAAGAAAAAATGCATGGCAAAAAAAAAAGTTCAGATGCTGACAAAAAGGTGGTTGGTTTGGACCAGGCTGCCTAAAATTCTCTCTCCTGAAGCCTGTCACATGTCTTGTCCTAGCAGGACTATGGCTTGCACACACCAGCACACGTCAGCTTGTATTCATAGTCCTAAAGCTGTACACTCCACAAATGACTGCAAGATCTGAGATGCTGCTTCCCCCTGCCCCTGCCCACCCCTGCTGCTGTTTCAGCTGCCTGTTCCATCCATCATCATCCCATCCCCAGCTCCACCTCAGCATATATTGCAGGACAAGAAATATAATTCAGTTCAGAAGATTCACTTTGAGGTAACCAGGTGTCTTGCACCACCTTGGACATGTTTCCCATGTCTCAATTAGCAGAGGGAAAATGGCAGCACTGATGGTGGAGGTCTGGAAGCCCTTGCTTCACTGCAAAGCAAACTGGATTCACATTGACATAGAGAAGCATCCTCTCGAGGAACACACCCTGCAAAGGCTCTTGAAGCGCTGCTATGGACTTGGAGAGGACTCAATTCCTGGTGCTCTTCACCTGCTCACATCCTGATTGCCTGCAGACAGGATTAAGCTGTGACTTCCCTTTGTTTTGCTTTAGGGTTGTAGGCTTGGTTTATTATGGTCAGATGAACAAACACAGGTTGTGAGTCAGTGCTGTTACTTCTGGATGTTGGCTGGGGGATGTGGTGGTGGCAGTGACACACGTACCAGAGCAATGAGGGTACAGGAGCTGCACACACAAGTCAGGATTAGCTGAATGCCGACAGCACAGACATCCACCAAGACTTTGTGACAATGGCATTTCCAGATTGCTGCTTTACAAGGAAATGTAAAGCATTTTCAGAAGGAAATGCCTTGATATTCCATAAAATAACAGGACAGAACACCCCAGCCTGTCAGTCAGGGCCCAGACTCACAGCCGAATAGTTCACGCAGGTCAGTAGGGCTGGTGTAGTTCTCTCCAAAACCCCTTTACTCCTCTCCTAAAAGCTTAAATCCCTCTGATGGCCTTCAGGTGAACTCTTGGCCTGCAGAAAGGGAACGGATTATACAGAGGGGATGGGTGATGCTGGTAAACCAGCAAGCAGCACCTGGGAGAAGCAGCACTGATGGGAGGAAGCCAGACACTGTCTGGGTCACTGCTCCAGGGCAGGTTTTCCCTATAGATGTCCATGCTGTGTAGGGATGTCCATAAGCCACAGTTCCTTTCCAGGGAATGGTGTGGGGCTATTTCTGTCTCCCTGTCAGCAGCTGGGAGCCCCAGGATGTTCCTCTTCCAGCCCTGCATTTCCCCCAGGGCCAGGTTTCCTCCTTCTGTCCCATCCAGCTTGCTGGGTCCCTGCCAGAGGCCCCGGTGCCAAGGGAGGGGTGACACAACTCCCATCTCTCTGAATGGAGCTGAGAGGGACAGGGGAGGGACGCAGAGTTTCTGACTCATGCACCTGTCACCCTGCTGCTCCCTCACCTCTGGATGATCCCACTGCACTGGGAGGAGCACTTTGGTGTGGGATGTGCAGCAGGGATGTGACTTACTTTGCTGAGACCTCACCAAGCTCACACCTCAGTGCTGCAAACCACAAAACAAGACCCCCAAACCAACACAACACCCCATTTCTGTATACTCAGCTGTGTTTGGAAACAGCTGAGACAAACTCACCACGGGTTGGGTTTCCAGCAGGAGCAGTCATGCCTGAAGTGCAGGTCCTGCCCTGGGATGGGGCTTTGATTTGGGGCTCAGCTGCAGCACCTGCAGGCCTGGCTGGGTGTCAGCTGCTGGACAACCAAAACTGTGCCTGTCCTCCCACACCAGCAGGTCCTGTTGCCTCAGAGCATCTCATTGCGCTGCCTGCAGACAAAAATACTTCCCCAGCTGCTGCCCACCTGGTGCTGGAGACGAGTTTAGGACACAGCAATAAGAAACTGAAAATAAAAGGCTGAAAAGAGAGAGATACAGGGTTCATACCAGAAGTGAGAGTGCTAAAAATAGTGGTGATACAATCCATCAGAGTTATAGGACATCATTAAGCACTTGAGTGTCTTTGGACATCAAGCAACTGCCTCTTCAGCAATAGGAAACTCACAGAGGTTTAACAGGAGAGATGGTGTGTCCCAGGCTCCCAGCACATCCTGGGCTCCCAGCTGGCGACTGCCAAAAATAGAGGATGTATGGACAGTGCTCTGAGGGGCTAATGCCAGGTGATGGTGGGGCATTGCCCCTCCACACTGCTTTAGGCTCCACCACACTCCTTTCACCCTCAGCCATGGAAATGTGGGGTTTTCCAGGGGATGGAACAACCACTCCTGCTGGGAGAGTAAAGGGCAGGGAGGAGCAGCATGGCCACCCCTCGGGGCACAAGCCCACTGCTGTATCCCTAGTAGTTCTCAGGATCTGCTGGGATATGGATACACCACAAAGATGCAGGAGCAGCTTGTATGAGGCTCAGGCACATCAGCCAGCATCACCTTCATGGTAGTTTTGGAAGGAGAAGCCACAGCTCTGAGCCATCTTCCAGTCTGGAGATAATCCCTGCTTGCTGGTCTGCCCTAAACCAGGCAGCTGCATTTTCCATGGGGAGTTCCCAGCCCCTGAGAGGCTGGTTTGATTGCAATCCAAGCTTCTATCAAAAGTCTAGTTGGTGCTCAAGTGACTAAAATGATCAAGGCAAGACACATGGATGTGCCCTTTCCTCATTGATGAAGCCTCAGCTCCACCCCTCCCAACACAGTCGTGCAAAGCGTGGCAGAGTAGGGACTGCCCATTCCTGGGGTGCCCCATTTCCCCAAGAAAAGGTGTTTTTCTGCCAGTAAACTTCACCAGGGGATGAGTGGCCCATCAGGTTTGGTTCAATGCTGCTGTGCCCATCCCAGTGCCTGTGGGTCCAGTGTCTGGCCGAGTGTCCACACCAGTGATATCATGATCAGCTAAAAGATGCCTCTCAAGTCTATTTATGCTGCTCTTTAGATTCTGTATAGAATATCATGCATGAGATTGAGTGGAAAATGTCTTTAACTCCTCCAGTTACAGGATTATTTAACTGAGCTACTGTTTCCTAGAAACTTTTGACTCTAGCATTACAACATTGCAATACAGGAGAAATTAATACCACAACAGCCCTTGGCTAATCCCTTTTCTCTTCTGGGACCTGGAAAGCTCAGACTGGAATAAGGAAATTTAAAACCAGTTCAGCTTTAAGAATAAATGGTAGTGAAAACCAGCAAGAAATAGGTGAGGATTTTGAAAACAAATGCATGGCTTAATCAAACATGATCCTAAAAGAAGTTAAAGCAGCTACAACCCCAGTGCTGCTCCTGCTTGGTGTGTGCAGAGTATGTGAACAGGCTGAAGGATACGGCAGCCAGCAGGGGCTGAGACTAAGGCAAACTTCATGGCACAGACTTGGCCATCAGGAGCACAGCACTGAGACCAGGAAGAGGAGACTGATGTCCACTGTGTGGCCATGGCTAAGGGTGCCACCCCCAAGGGTATCCCATGCACCTGCAGCTGCACAGCTAGACTGCGTTTGAGTCAGAAGAGCTTGAAAGTCATAATTTTATTTTCTCTCATTCTCCCTATTTTTGGCTTCAGATTCTTGGATGTCTCCTGCCTACTCGCCAGATAAGTGACAAGGAGTAGGTTTGAGATAGTAACAATATGAAAATGAGTCAAAGCACAGATTGAGCTGAAAGTTAGCACAAATGCAGGATAAAAACCTCTCAGCAAAAAATAAGAGTCAGGTAGGCAGAAGATCCTCAGGAAAAGACTGGGGAGCCAAGGGAGTACTGCAGGTTCAGTGGGGTCCCCAGTGCCACATGGTTTAGGAAATCTCACAGGGACGGTCACACTTCAGACACTCCCTGCTCAGCACTGCCCAGGCTGAACCAAGGAGGCAAAAATCCAGAGAGGAATGGGAATGATTCCAAAATACAGGCTATGAGGAGAGAGAGGGAGATAGCAAATAAACAAACTCCAAGATATTAAAGGCCAATAAGATCTTGCACCCTCCACAGCCATAAAACATGCAGAAATAGAGATGCCAAATACTGACACCATTTAAAGGGAGGGCACAATATTGTGTCACTATATGGTGACGTGGCCCTGGCCAAGACCCTCAATTACAGTACACACACACCTGGCAGTGGCTCATTTTTTGTCTATGCCCATCTTTCCTCTGGGGACATCCCCTGGCTTCCTGCAGGGTACATCCTCATGGGATGGGGAGCTTTCCCCAGCAAAGAATTTATGTCAAGAAATTATTAGCTGGCTTATTCCAATCACAAAGTATTTTTACATTTTTAACCAGAAGACATAAAAATCCAGGAAACGTGCATTTATGGCCTACAAAAGGTTCAGCTTGAGCTATGACCTATGGTTTTATGTAATTTACTACTGGCCTTAGAGTGGACTCCAATTCCAGCACCCCAGTGAGCTCTTTTTGGAGCATTTCTTGATTTGGGCTCTTTTAAAGCACAGCTGGGCAGTCAATCAGATATGGGAGCTTGGAGGGCAGCTGGGCACTTGCCCCATGGCACAGGAGAGCCAGGAAGTGCCAACTTTCAGTTTCTCATGAAGACTGTGCCTGTGCCAAGTTGGAAAACCTCACCCCAATCTTGGCCCTTAGTGTTTGCTCCGGAAACAAGGTGTTTGCTGGTGGGACTGCTCCTTTCTCACCCCTCTCCATTTCTTCAGGTGCCAGCAAGTCAAAACCTTTGAAGAGATAAATTGAGCAGAGTGGTTGTATCCATGTCTTGGCTTGCAGAAGGATCTGCCCCAGGGCCTGGCAATGTTTCTGCTGCGATGTCGAAGCTTGTGGGGGTGACTGGAGCATCTCTTCACCACAACCCACTTTGATGCCATTATTACCTTGAAGGCTTCTCAGAAGATTCAGCCCTGACACAGCCCTATGAAGGAGCAATATATCATCATGAAATATGCTGAGTTGGAAGGGACCCACAAGGATCATCAAAGACCAACTCCTGGTCCTGCACAGGACACCCCGATAATCCCACTATTGTGCCTGAGAGAATTGTCCAAATGCTGCTGGAGCTCTGACAGTTTTGGGGCTGTGACCATTGCCTTGGAGTAACTTCGTACTCTTGAGAACATGTCTGGGTGATCCATCTTTGGAAAGAAGGTTCTGCAGCATTAGTGATTTATTTAGTTTATGATAAGAAGTGATGAGAGCTGCTCAAGCAGAGTGTGAGATATACCTAAAAAATGGAATCTGTGCAAAGTAGAAAGGAAATTGCAGCAACTGTGGAGCAAAGCTACCGTGTCTCTTGACCAAACACCAGAGCTTCCCTGGAGGAAGGTGTGCTGCACACTGTGCCTTGAGGCCAGTATTTGTGTGTAGAGTAGCTGGAGGACCAAATACTGACAGCCCTGAAGAACCTCCAGACTAGTGCCAGTCTGATCTGCAGTTCTCCTGAACCATGACTTTCTCAGCTGGTTTTTTTGCTCTGATTTTTTCTTTTGGGGATCAGTCTGAGAACAGACCTACTTCATCACAGTTAAACACCAGCCCAAAGCAACACTGAGCAGTAAGAAGCACAGTCTAGCTTGGTGTCATGCAACCCAGCTGCTCAAGGTACAGAGTCTCCTTGAACTATAAGAGGAACATGGAAACTGCCACTTCATCAGTAGATAAAGCCCTGCCAGTGCTGCCTCCTTCTGAAAACTCTCCTTATGACCTATTCACACTTCCTTCACTTTCTTATTTCTGATTTCAGATCACACCTCACACTGCTTGCAAAACCCAGCTCACAAAACAAGAACAGTTCAACACCCAAGTGTTGCTGCTGTCAGCCCAGAACACTGCTGGTGGCTCAGCAGAGCTTTGTTAATGTCTCTTCATCCCTCCAAAAATTCTCATCCATGATCCTTTTGAATGTTTCTGAGCCATTTGTGTGATTTCCAGGCTGAGTGAAGGGATGAACCCCCTTTATGCTGCCCCTTTATCTGCTGTCAGCCAAGAGGAACTCCTGCACCTCTAGCTCTTCTGACGGACCAGGCCATTCTGCAGGCATTTCAAAGAGATTGTGACCAGCAGAGCCCTGAGCTTCCTGCAAACCAGGATGGCAGCAGAGCCTGGGCTGGAAGGGTGTGAAGAGCTGCAACTTCCCAGGATGAGCAGCCCCACAGTGATCCTGGTGTAAACTCCACCTCACCCTGTGCCCAGAGTGGCACACCCAGCTCTCTGCTCAGAGCTCGCTGTAGTTCAGCCACAGCTTTGGCCCAGAGGTGACATTTGGGGCTTTATTGCAGATGCAGGTTGCTATGGTGAAATGACTTTCTGAGCACCCTGTAAAGTTCAGAGAAGGATTAAAAATGCTTGCAAAAGCCAATCATTGATTTGCTGTGCCTGGCTGATGGCAGCTTGTCACCCAAAAAGCAGCAAAGCATCTTCCTCACCTCCTTTGCATGAAACCTTTATTCTGTCTTGGTGTTCTGTAGTGCTGGTACTGCCAGTCAGATGATGCTGGGATGTTCCGGGTGCTTTCCTTTCCTCTGGAAATGTCCTTCCTCATTTTCTCATCCCACATGGGGAAGTCTGTACAGCCCCGGGCAGGACAAGGATGGGTACATCATGTCTGGTGCTGAGTTTGCAATGCCGAGGTTGGGGGTCCTGCACCCCTTGAACCTCTGAGCTTGGGCCTGGCTGGGCTATCCGTCCTCCCTCCTTCCTTTCTTCTCAGGAGGAATAAGACAAAAGCACATCTGCACAGGGCAGAAGAGCTTTTTTAGCTCCCAAGCACCCACACAGTGTTTATTTGCAAGTGAGTCAACCGTACTCTAATGGGTTTGTGGATGCTGCACAATTCACCTCTCTCTTATCTCAGGGATTTTCATTAACTTTTGGGC
This sequence comes from Melozone crissalis, assembly GCF_028551555.1. Classification (NCBI taxonomy): domain Eukaryota; kingdom Metazoa; phylum Chordata; class Aves; order Passeriformes; family Passerellidae; genus Melozone; species Melozone crissalis. Next base: position 3,006,714 of record NW_026535804.1, on the reverse strand, counting down.
AATTTTGACAAGGATTGAATTTTCCCCACCCACACACACATCCTGCTGTTCTCTCATTGAACACATCAATTAGCAACCAAAAGAGTCCTCAGCACCTTTTCTCGCCTGGATACAGCCTCCCCCATCAGCCTTTAACAACATTTCCTTGTGCAGTTACCCACCCCAAACCAGGTCTGGCCTGAAAAGGCTGAAACACTTCACACCTCATCCATGTGCTGCTCATCACACAGATATCCCACAGATCTCTGTGCCATTCCAGGAGCAGAATCCAAATGCCCCAAGCAAGGACAGAGCCATGTATAGCACCTGCAACCCTACAACATCATCTCCCAGGAGCAACCATGCAGTGGCAGAACAAGTGTAAAATTTTCTATCATTCTCATTCAGAGTATCCAGAGTATTTCAGAGGTACTCCAGCTGCTTTTGCAAACCAGTGAGCTCTCTGATTTCCTGATTTTTAGTCCTGCTGGGATACAGACAGCTGCACAATTTTCCATCAGTCCAGTTGTTTCCACAAGGTAGAAGCTGATTCATCCAGCCTGGACACAGCAGGATCCAGAGTGACGTGTGGAACACCTCCCCACACTCCCGCTCCCTCCTAGTGCTGCTTTCAGCCACCACCATGGCATGCGCTCTGACCCAGGGCAGCACCATCAGCTCTCCTTTTTCCTTGAACTCAAAGCAAACATCAGCCAAATTTAATTTTAAAGGGAGACCCTGAGATCTGTGTCTGCAGACCAGGCTTTGGGAAAGTCTAAGGATCACACTGGGAGGAAGCGCTGCTATTGCTACCACAAAGGGCCTAGCTGGTGGCAGCTCCATCCCTGCCAGCCCTGAGCCAGGGCAGGCCCTCAGGGACACAAGGATATTGATCCCATCTCAGCCCTGTGTGCTGAAAGGTGGAAGTGAAAAGTAGATGTGATGTCTGGGAAAGTTTCCAACATGATTTTTTGGGTTTTTTTCCCCCCTTTTCCTCTTCATTTAAGCTCCAAATCTGAGACAGCCTAAAAGGCATCTGGACGCAGCAACATTCAGGAGCAGGAGATGGCAGCACCCCCCAAACATGCCCCAAATCCCTGGGCATTGGAGGTGGGTGGTCTGGGGTAGATGCAAGGAGATCAGCCCTCTCAGCCCTGCAGCCCAATCTGCTGCAGGCTCATGAGTTCAGAACCGCTGTTCCCAGGCAGAGAACGAACGGGGCCTTTAACATCGCATCTGCAAACTGGAACAGAACTTCCCTGAAGGCTGGAGAAGCAGCAGGAAGGGGAGTGCTGGGGAGCAGCTGCTCAGGGCTTGCAGTGCCAAGAAACCTCATCTCCCCTGCCCTGCCTGGCTCCATCCCAGGGCCCAGCAGGACCTTTGTCTAATACAGGAAAACCTTTCACTTTCCCAGATGTTAGGTGAATTGGACAGGAGACCCCAGCTCCAGAGCATACAGAGGCAAATCCCAACTGAAGCACTTCCAGAGGTGAGGGCAGGGGAGCATCTCCTGAACCCTGAGTGGCTTGGGTTCCACTGTCCTTCCTTAGACACAACAGCTTCATCTGGGAGAGCCGTTTCAGGGAACCTGAGGCTTGGCTGCTGTAGATAGGCTAGGAGAAGGGAATGCTCAAGCAGAATGAGTTTTCTCTCGGGCTCCACATTTTGTTTGAATTGTAAGAGCACCATCTTGTGTCACAACCCAGACTGCTCCTGCTCCTGGCCAGAAAAGCTCAAGCTGAGCGTAATAAGCACCAATCCGCATCTCTTCCCTTCAGCTCCCTTCCTGCCATCATCCTGAAGTGTTTTAAAAAGCAGGAAACTATTTGCACTCAAAATACACTTCTTTTTTTAAAGAAGTGTAACCACACAGATTCACAGAGTCCTGCAGGTCCTGCCAGGAGCTAGTTCAGGTCCCTGGCCAGAGGCCCCTCACAGCTTGTTTTACAGCAGAATTAAGGGGCACTTGTGCATCAGAGATCACCACAATGGTCAGTACCAGCTCCAGACTGTATTGTACAGACAGGACACTGAAAATGGGAGGTGAAGGCAAAAAGAATCCCAATTTTTGGTTTACTATTTATTACATTGTAGAAAAATGGAAATAGTCTCCCTTAGTAAGTTTGAGGTTTAATTTCCAAGCAAAAATAGTGTTTTTCAATAAAAGCATTGGCAGTGAAAAAGTTTAATAGTGTGTGTATTCTGCCCTGAACACTTCTTGGTGTAGGAGACTGGTACAACTGAGAAAACTTTTTAGAAATCTACCTCAGAAACAGTGAATGCTTTTCCCATGATCCCATGCCCAGTGCAGACAGGTTTGTTATTTCCAATGGCTTCAAACGCCAGTCTCCAAACACTACTTGTAACTCCTTAGCTCAGTTCAGAACTCTATTCTCTTATCTCTCTCAACACCAGATCTGAAAAATTCAATTGCTTACGCACAGACCTGAGGGCCTCCAGGGCTGCTGGAAGAGCTGAAACATTTCCAGAGTGAAGATTTATATTGTTTCTTCCCTTTTAATACAGACACAATCTGTTTTAGCACAGTGCAGTGTGTGACCTGCCTGGGAATGGACATGGCCCCAGAATCATCACTGTAAGGAGAGGGAAACGCACCAGGACATATGTTCTGGAGAGGAAAAAATCTTCCAGGAAAATCCGATAACTAAGCAAAAATTATGGTGGGTTTGTTAAGCACCAGGTTTATAGAGCTTCAAGGCGGTACAACAGTGGTAACAGGACAATTGGTAGTTCTCATCCATGGATGATTCCAGTACTTGCACATGCATTTGTGCAAACAAATCTGAAGCATTTTTGTTCCGGAAGTTTTAAACAACTTCATGTGAGCCCTTCACCAGGGCCCAAGGGCAGCAGTAGCACCTGCAGTGACACTCATGGGGAGGGCAGGGGGGGTTTTGTGTCCCCAGCACAGTTTTCTGCACCCAGTGGGGCTCCCTCAGCTGCTGGGAATAGCCAGGGGTTCATAGGGACACTCCTGACACACTGATCAGGACACACAGCTGGGACAAATGTGCCTAGAAAGGGGCAGAGGAGCTGGGAAAAATGAAACCCTGGCTCTGGCCAAGTGTTCTGTTCTGCAGTCACCATGTCCTCATTATTCTCCCTTAAAAACACATCACTTCCTTTGCTGAGCAGGAAGTAACCAGCAAGCATTTGAGCTCTAATGAATCTCTGCTAAAACAATTTCAAAAATAAATCTCAGTGTCAGCATCTATTTCATCTGATATAATCCATTTCATCTGAGATGCATTAAGCAGATCTCCTCCAGATTTGTATCTTAACAGAGGCACAGACATCATAACTTTTCTTCACAGCTTTTGTCTGAGCCCACTATGAGAGAGCAGGATAACACTAGTCCCAGACTGACTCAAACACATCATTGATAATGACAATATTTGGCATTAGTGTAAAATTCCCAAAATTGTGTCTTCTGATAGCACCAAAACTCGGCAAAATTAACATGAGATTACAAAGAACACAATGACCCAATGCATGTTTCATATACATATTTATATATATTTCATGTACAAAGTTACATTCTGAACCTCATGGATTCAATAATAGAAATAAATACTGAAATAACTACACTGCTATATGAGCTCTTCTGCTCACAGAAAAGAAGCCTCAAGTTTAACAGACAGCAAGTTTAACGCTGTAGAATCCATCTCAGATTACAGAGGCAAGTAAAATTGAGCATAAAGTGTCCAACAGACAAAACTTTCAAAAATTACAGACCATAAATTGTTTAAAATATATGTTTAAAAGATTGAGAAATGTGCATCAACAAAATTAATAAAGGAAACTTAATCTTGTTAGAGGGCGGGAGAGACATTTAGTGTATAGAAAAATGCTTTGAGGTGCAATACAGGTTGTTACAATATGGCATAACCCTGTTTGAAAAGAACATTTAATTTCCCTAAAGAAGAACTGTATTTGAGTTTACCATGTCTTGTTTTACAGAGCGAGGCCTTCATAAGGCCCGCCTCAACAGGGCCATTTACAGAGTGCTAAGTCAGGTTTAATCCTTTGGTAACTTTTATAATACTCACATGGAAATAAATATTCAGTTGCACAGCATTTTTTAAAGACATACGTTCTTTAGAACAGTTAGTATATTAAAACAGATTAAACATTTGTTTATTACTAAGGCAGCCTATGATAAAGTGTCTACGCCCTGTCAACTCAATCCTATCAGGTACAGGAAGACCTTCCCAAGGAATGGACAATGCAGCCTCACCCTCACCATGCAAACACCCCTACCCAGGCAAGTCACGTGCTGCATATTTTGTGCTCAAAATGTTTCCAAACTATTAACAAGCTGTAGATATCAAGAGACTAGCTCCTATTTATATGATGCTTTAATCACGAGTGTAATGCATAAACACATTCTTGAGACAGATTTGAGGGTGTATTGTCATCACAGTGCCTGGGATTTGCGTGCTTTATTCACCTTTCAAAGTGACCTTAAGGGGAGTTTACACAGCCCAGCACACTGTGATGGCAACAGGACCCAATTAATCTACTGTACCTTAGGACAGGGGATAAAGTTTTTAAATGAGAAATAGAGAGAAGTGCACATGCCTTTATCTACACTCATAGTGCTACACAGTTCAACTACTGTCTGCTTTAAAACCCTTCCACTTTGGGACAGAAGCAATCCATCATTCTCTGAACTATTTGCAAGGGCTGGCCCACTGAAGTGACTAAAATGGCACAGTGGGCCAGCTCCATTTGGCAAAAGACCAGGTACACACTTGCCAGGTTGCACTGCTCCAGCTGGAGCAGTAATGCCACTCAGAGAAAACAGCTTGTCTTTAACAACAAATTAAATCCTACAAAGAACCAAGGAACAGAATTGTGCGCTTTTCTTCTGAGAACATGAGAATGTGACAATCAACCAGTGACTAAAAAACTTTGGAGGTTGTGTTTTCCGAAGAGAAAAAAAAAATTCAAGAAAATGGCAGGAAATGCAATGAAACGGCACCGCTCACAGTGAAGATTCTACACAAACATAAAAGTTTAGACAGCATTTTTCTTAAGACATCCCATCAGTTAATTCAGATGTGCTTCATGTTCAGCATACATGCCTATAAGTTTAAAATAGGTCTAAGAGTGTTGACTTGGGTTACTTTTGTATAATTGGTATTTGTATAATTTTTAATAAGCTTCCAGACTTTATATTTAAGCCAAAGTACTTTAAGAGTGACATTCAAGATGAATATGGAAAGCAAATTATGAACAACATGCTCTCATTGCTTTTGGCATTCTTGAAGAGAAAAATACTACCAAGATATTAAACATCTTTAATAACGATTTTTACTACATAGTTCATGTCCTAAATACATATTTACGAGAGGAACAGCTGTGTACAAAATATGTTGCTTAAAAAGTATTTATAGATATAAATCTAACCAATAGACCTGAATGGAGATTTTCTGGTTTATCAGCTATGATATGCATTTGAAAAAGCTGCCTAAATATATATTTACACAATAGACCTCAGCTAAATGCGTTCATTTTAAAAACTAAGAAAATATATAAACATATGTTTGTCTGATAGACCAGAACTGCTCCTATTGCATAAAAATGTTTAGGCAGTTTTAAAAAAGTGATTCTATATTTACTCCTCTGAAACTGTTCAGTTCTCTCACATAATCAAGTTACTTAATTTCTCTGCTAATCTGAACAGCTCCAGCCTTTTGGGGGTAAATGCTGGATGTACATTAAAACCCCTCAAAACTTTTACTTTCCAGAGACTAAATTAATGAGCAAATCTGGGTTTTTAAATCTTCTCAAGTACAGAAATCATGAAGTGTTTAACTTAGGTCTGATACTAATGCAGAAATTTCAATGTAAAAGGAAGACCATCTTAAACTCACATTTATGGTTAAAAAAAAAAGATGATGAGTAGACAGAATGTCAGCCTAAGATTAGTCTCTTGACTTTTGGTAATTTTATCTGTCCTTGCGTTACCGGATAATATTGTTGCTGAGTTATTTATTTTTTAACTAAACTGGGGTATGGAGCCACAAAAAAAAAAAAAAAAGACAATTTGTACCTAATTATCTGGAACTACACTTCCTTTCATGCCTTAGGCATCACCTTTACGATCTTACTTGTGTAGAATGTGTTTTTTTTCCTGTACACTTTCAGTCTTTTCTCATACTCTAATTGAGGTCTCCAACCTTCACACACATAGTGCCTTATGAGTTTGAACAGTTAGGCAGAGAAGATCATTCTAAGTGCTTAGGACATAAGGGGTTAAGAAAAGAACAAAACATATCCCCTGATTGAGAATTTTACAGTTATTTTCCAATTTATATCAACCTAAGAATACCCTTTAGAACCAGAGTTGTCCCATGTCAGGGAAATGGAAAAACATGCTCAAAATTGCTCATTACTGAGGGCAGCAGTTGTCAAACTTTAAGGTTCAATAGTGAAAATAAGATTTTATTTAAATATTTTCATTTTAATTCCTATACAGCCTCCTCTTTCCCCCCACAAATTCTGAAGAATGTAACAAATTAAACTGTGTACAGTGTATGAGAAAGATTATCCAGGTTTGAAAACAAAAGCTGAAATATACAATTTGCTTTAGCCCTCACTAAGTATTTGGATGAGTCTTAGTAATCCATCTTTTAATTTGTCCATTTTTTTCATATCCTGGGAATAACTTTGCTGTTTTACCCAATGCATTATACAGTGAAATGAAGCTCAGTTGGAACAAAGCTGAACTCAAGTGAGACTGCCAAAGAAGTGAACACATGAGATTGCTGTGGTACAGTCAAACTGTATCAGCTGCTCACTGTGGTGTGCACACCAGCTGGAGAAACATCTGATTTCCTCACACTGTTCCATTTAACACAGGTGCAGTAAAACAGCACAAGCTAATTCCTGTATAGCTGAATTATGACAGGTTTCAATATAAAGTTAAACAGCAAAGAAATGCTTCAACATCGTGTAGTGAAACAGGTTCACAAAATAAAAAAAAAACAAAACATGCAGAAGCATTTTTTTTTTTGCTTCCCCCCTCCCCCCCACCATTTTTAAGATCTCCAACTGCACCCTACAGGCTCACTCACTGCCACACATGACTTGCCACACTATCAAGTGACTCCTCTCAGCTTTGGCTACAGAAGGTTCAAGTGGTAGAGCTTCTCCCAGGAGTTCAGATTCTCCTCCTTCATCACCTGGAACAAAACAGCTTTGGTTGAGGCAGCCAATAACCAGAACAGCATCAACACCACATGCAGCAAGACAAAAACTAACACTAAAAAGACAGTGTTGCCATATGCTGATATAAAAACATATTAAAGTCTGTGAATGTAAACAGAGTGTGTTGCATAATTATCTCAGAGCCCAGCATTCTGCTGGCAATATTCTTTCCTTCTAGCCCAAAAAATAATGGCAGGTTCATAAGTATCCATATTCTACATGTTTCATTACTTATAACTCTTTAATGGAGAGAAACCTAACAAACCCAAACATATAAATGCTATGGGACAAGAGCTGTAATTGAGCACATGTGAGTCAACACAACATTCATGTCCGTGGTCAACCTCTCCCACTCTTTCCTCCTGTTCCAGTTATTCCAGCTTGTCACAACTCTGCCCACAGTGGCAAAGACAGCCTTGAGCATGTTCTCCATCATTGCTCTTCACGAAGAAGAGCAGTTTTGTAGCTGCACCAGAACTCTGGGTGACAGCAGCTGGCTGGGACCAAAAGTGACACTGAACTGCCCATGGACAGTCAGGACCATCAATCCAGAAGGTCTCTTTTAATCACAGGAAATAGGAACTGACCTACACCTTCAGGAAGGTGCCAAATCAGATTTTGGCTGGTGTTCTGGTTAGACTCCTTTGGAGGGTGCTGAGGGAGCTAAACACAGAGTAACCCCAAAGTTTGCTAGGCTCATGTGGCACTGGCTGGGCTAACACAGCACTGGCACTCAGCTCATGGCTTTGCCATCATGCAAGGGAGAGCAAAATGAGCATTTGGAATGTGGCTGTTCCAGCTGCCCTGAGTGACCGCGGCACTTGAGCCTTCACTGCACTGTGGCACAGAACTGTCTCCAGTCCTGACTCTCACAGGAAATCCAACACGGTCACCCCAGGAACCTGCTTGTCACTGATTAGTGGGATGACAGTAGTTGGAATGGCCTTCCTGGGTTTTCCTTTGTAATGGTTTATAGTGGGTTGTTTTGCTGTTTGGTTGGTTTTGAAAGACTACAGACAGATTTAGGCAAAAGGTCAAAAGCAGATCTAAGAGTTGTGATACCTTTTTATGCACTTTTTTTCAAGGTCTCCAGCTGCAGACTATAAGCACAGAATCACAACAGCTCTCACTTTATTTCCCCAAAGAGTTCAATTAAAAAGAAGATACATGTTTATACAAGAAATCTTTTATGGGCTAGATCATGCCAAACTGCCAACTAAGAAAAGCAGTGATCAAATAGCAGTGATGGGCATGCACAGATAAGTGATTTACTTTCCCACTCAAAAATGACTAAATTTTACACTGAGTATTCTTCACTTAATATGACTTGTTTTTAGTCAGTCTGCATATTTAAGTAACTAAGGACATGTCTTCCAGCAGTTTGAGACAAAAGATTAACCTGACAAAGAAAGACTGAAAGCATTAACAGGAAGGTGATACATGACTCCAAAGCAGAGTTTCAAATAAACCTTCTGACACAGTCATTCCTGTTACAGATGAGTAATTAGATGGTTGGCTCTCACAATTAAGGGGCAAATGTTAAGAGAAGTTTTGTAGATGTATAGTTATGTTGCTGTAATATGTCCTCCCCCTTGCATTGGGATGGCCTTGGTAGCTGGGGCATTTGGGGAGGGTCACCTTGTTATTACGGTAACACCTGATCTCCAATCAAGATGTAAGAAAGTGAAGTCCACCACTAGACAGCAAAGAAGGAGTCGACTGATGAGACTTTGCGAGGAGCTAGAGGTAGAAAAGACAGAGCATCCAGTTTGTAGACTGGTGAATATGGTGGTTGAGTCCTTTGCTCCCAGCACTGTATTTTTTCTTTTTTAGTCCTTTTGTTGTATTTTTGTTAAGTGTGAAAAGTGCATATTATATGGCTCTATGCAGATATTTACTATATGTATTTTGTTGTATTGATTAGTAGTGCTGTATTAACATTTTAACAGTACGATAAATGTAGTTTTGTAGTTAAAAGGTAACTTTTGTAGTTAAAATTGGAACTATGTAAGTGGGATAATTTTTTAAGAAACAAATAAGGTACTCGCAGCAGATAGCAGCCACAGGACACCTAAGTCTTCAGAGATAAAGAATTTATTGTTCTCTAATCAGAGGAAACTGACTTCTTCCTGTCACGATCAGGATCAAAGACGCCCGTTAGGATAAGGAGGAAGAAGCTGTCATGACCAGACCGAATCCTTTGTTTGAATGGAATTCATGCATCAGGTATGGGATGTATGAATATTCAAAGGGCTATTGCTTTTAAGGGTTAATCCTTTGCTAACGGGTGTCCTTTTTCGGGGTTGCGCTGCCCAGAAAAAGGTATCTGGAGTCCATAACTCTTTGTTTCTATTGTCTCAATAATGTCCTAATTCAAATTGTCCAAATTATTACTACTCCAATTGTATTACTATTTTTATAACCATTTTACCAGTATTAAACTTTTCAAATTTTGAAAACAAGTGATTGGCGTTTTTCACATTAAAGTTGAATAAACCTTTGAAATTTTAAAAGTGAGCATCATTTCTCACATCCCAAAGGTCATGGTTCGTTGGGAGGAGGAGAAGCTGAAGGTGTGTGTCAGAATAAAAATATTTCTACCCCTGCAGTGTATGGTAAAGATTCTGTATACTGACCACACAAATGCACTCACTGCAATCACAACAGCAGTTATTATGTGGTTAATTGCTGTTATTAGATTTCTAGAGTCCCATACTGTTGTTATTAGATTTCTAGAGTCCCATACCTTCTCTCGGTATTTTCTTATGGCTGCAGATCTTCACAGCACAGACTCCTTCTGCATGTGGCTCCTTCTTAGTCAGGGCTCCTCCAAGGCTCTTCTTGACTGGCCAACCCACCCCCTCTTATCCCAGTTATCTTCACTAGCCACAGCTGCAGCCCAATGAAGGACATCACAGATGCAGCCCATCAACAACAACTGAGACCTACCAGGGCAAGGCCTATATACAGATATTCAAGTACAATACTGATATTTTACTAGCACTCAAAGGCCACCTCCACTACAGTTAATACCTTTTCAGTATGAAGTACGACTCATTTAAAGCTCAGATTTCTTACCCATTCTGAAGTCAATGTATCCTTCTCCACCGCTTATCACCAACATTGATTTTAAGGGACTCTGGTTCAAGGACTCCTGGGCTTGTTTATCAGCTGTTAGATCTGTTCCACTACTACTCTGAGGGCAAACAACCTGACCTGGGTGGAAAACAGAACACTTTTTTATGCCTTATCTCGGAGTAAAAACTTCTGTGCTTGGTCATTAGATGACAATGTCTAAAGGAGTTAAATACCTTCTTAACATGCAAGTGCTCACTTAGCACAGCACCATTTTCACAGAAGGAAGCAAAGTCCCTGCTTGTGATCAAGCCCTTTTCCTCCCATTAAACAGGGCTGTATTTAGCAATCAGACAAGCCTTGTAATTAAAATACATTGTTTCTGAGAGTACTCTTGCTATCTTTGACTAAGCACTGTGTTCAACTAAGTGAATGAAGGAAAAAACAACAAACAAACAAAAAATCCAAACCAAAAAACCACCTCTCTTAAAGGTGGTAACAAAACCTCACCTGGTACTGCAACAAAGAATTTCACAGCATCCCGGTGGCCGTGGAAGCAGAGCTGTGCGTGCGCCATGGAACAGTAGGGGATGAATGTCCCTGGAGTCACTTTGTCACTGTGCTCATCTCCATACACACGGATCACACTCCCCGGACGGTTTCCAGAGCCTGCTGCTGATTTATTGGCTGTAAAAGAAGAGGTTGTTTTCTACTTCAAAACACAAATTGCTGGAGTGGTTATTTGGTAAGAAACCTTATGGTACAATCTAAAAGCTAAAGCCAACTTAGATAAAAATGAAACAGGAGGGCAGCAATGCCAATTCAAGACAGAGCTGGAAAGAAAAAGATTGCATGCTTCGTTATTTAAGTACATCAGAAAATGGAGCAGGATTCTTATTAGTCTAGCATAAACACCAGATTTCAATATCCTACTTTTGGGGAAAAATAATTTGTGACAGGACTGTGTCTTTCAAAGAAAATAAGTACCTCTAATGTGTTTCAATATGAGCAAATTCCATGTACTTAAACATGTAATTAAAGACAGTTTCATTCCAACTAATCATAATGTATGCCCTTGCCAGCAAAAATTCTCTAGAAACAGCCACCTGTGGCCATGAAAGAGCTACCCTATTATCATTCTATATCTACATTTTACTGTGAAGTTTTAAAATACATTAAACCAGAGAAGTACTCATGCTAGACATACAAGCCATCTCCATTCCAAAGACTATCAAAGTAGTGAATGAAACAGTGATTTGTAACAAGACAGCAAATGATGTGGATTAATGACAAAGTTATAAGATGTGATATCACATTGGCTGGAAGAGAAAGTCTATATGAGAGTTCAGCTGCAACACAGGATGATATGCTAAACTGCTGAGCAGATTGGTGGCCATTTAGCAAACATAAAACTGCTGCAATGCAGAAACTGCAAGTGGAAAAACATTTAGGAACATACAAAGGGTAAATCTATAAGGAGTGGGAAACAGCCTCGAAGTGGCTATTATAAGCCTGAAAGTAGGTTTTGGTTCAGAATCTGCACTTACCCCGCAGCCCCAGTAAACGTCCCTGGTGGAGGATTACAGCTAGTGAGAAAGGAGGAAAGGGGAATGGATAGGTATGACAGTAGAGGAGAAGGATTAATGAGAACCCACTGCTCATATTTTGGTTTTTGATAAGGCAGAGCTTAAAATTTTAGCTCCTAAAAAAAACCAACAGATATTTAATTACCGAAGATTCGATCAAATGTCACAAAGAACAGCATCTTACTATAGAATTTCCAGTACAAAATAGACCACAAAAGGACTGTCACGTATTTTTAAGTTTATTATTGATTAGCAACATTTCCCCTTTCTCTCTTTCCTTGACAGGAGGCTCCAGAATAATATAGAATGACTCATGTTTTCAAGTACCCTTTTGGAACATCATCTGCTGCCCTGCTACTAAGACCCAGGGGATTGAGAGATGCCACTGCTTATGCAAGGATGTAGCTGCTTTATTACTATTTCTGACCAAGGTTCTCAGCCCCACTATCAGGCTACCCCCAAAAGGCTGTTCTGACCCACAACCAACCAACAGAAATGAAATGCAACTGAACAGCTTTAATAGGGACTTCTTCCCTTCACTCCTGGCTTAAAACAAACTCCTCTGGAAACATTAACTTAAGCTTGACGCAAATTAAGACCTGTCATTTTTGAAAGCATGATTTAAAGTGTCTCAAAATCCATGACAGGAAGTCCGTCCTTCCTTAGTACATTCATGCAAAAAAAAAGACAGTTTCTGAATGGATGGACAATGCAATGGAACAACATGAGAAACAATGCATGTGTTTGCTGTTCAACAAAGCAGACATAACATGAAGAGTTTTCACTATCAAATCACCCTAAAACTCCACCTGTCAGACCACACTATTTTCTAATTAACAACAGTACAATTAGGACTATCACAGGTCTGTATTTTATTTTCTGAAACTTTCTGTCCACCTGTTATAACATTAGTCTCAGGCACAAGTGTTGAGGCTTTAATTTTGTTGTTGTTATTTAAATGCAATCAATTTACCAAGCTTTACCTATTTAAGATTTGGTTTGCCCTTGAGCTGTTCTTTTCTCCTGAGATTCAACTGCCCTCACTTAGTTTCAGCCTATGACAAGAGTCTGGGGTCTGTTACGAAGCAAAACCCACAATTTACATGATTGGAATGTGACCTGGATGTTAGTGCCCTGTCTGAATGTATTTACAGCTCCTATAACTCTGAACGTGTCCTTTAAAGCAATCTGTGCTACTTCTGTTCCAGTCCTTTATATGCAATTTGTGATTAATTCACAAAAATTAAAGCAAATCAAACTGTATTAGCAACAACAACATCAACATGCTCAAATCAAAGAAAAATGTATTTTGTGATCACACGGCAATCAAAAATAGCATTAATAAGAAAACTAATGATGGCTCGTATAAGCAATAAACATCTATCCATGCTCTTAATGCTCAGAACACCTCCAAGGCTTCAAAGTGTCCCTTTGATTCAAGCCAACTCTGCTCAAATGGCAGTACAGGAGATTCTGGAGATTTGTTATTTTTTCAGGGTAACTGTAACCACACACACAGATACAGGTGCTGAACATCACACAGGCCAGATCTGTTACAAACCTGGCAGCGAAGTTTTCTATCCATTAGCAAGCACCTGAATGCTGTTTAATACTCTCTCTTTTTTTTATGCCTACAGCATATTGCACAGTGCTATTCATTGATATTTTACTTACTTTCTGTTAATGGAATGGAGATGATGACACCATTTCCTGTTCCTACCCATAAACGATTACAAGACACCATAAGTGCTGTGATTCTCACAAATGAGAATCCCAGTTTACCAGTACCTAAAAACAAAAGACGCTTTTCATCAAAAATTATGAGCAAGAATAATTTTAGTTCTACAACAGAGAATCTAAAATCCAGCTCCCAAATCACACACACAAGTAATTCCCTCCCACTTAAGACAGAAACAAAGCAGAGGAGCACATTTAAGTTGTAAAGATAACCTAGAAGGCTACAACACTGTAATTAAATTGAGAACCTATGTTTAGAAGTCTAACATTAGCTATGAGAAAGCAAAAAAGGTCCTTAATGCTGCACAATAAAATTTTTTAGGGCTTACCAGCTTTTAAAACAAACAAAAAAGTGAGCTTACAGACATAAGACAGTGGTTTGTAATCCATTTAAATTAATTTCTCATTAGTTAGTGGGGGAGCAGAAGGCTGACACGAGCCATGTGCAATGCACAGCAGTGACTTGTGAAGGATTTCCCAGAGCCTAGTTACCTGTATTTGTTGTGTAAGGTATGTGGTCAAACTGCTCTTATACAGATATTAATGAAAATAATCAGAGAGCCTACTAGGTTCAACAGCAATAAAAATTTCTTATCTTGAGGGGGTTTTTTTTGAAAAATTAGGCAATTTTTCCAGGCAGGTAATGGATTCTTCACATTTTTAGCTATAAAAAATCGTATCAGTATAGAAAAAGAGAAAGATTGTGGTGTCTCTACTGGTGCCTGCCCAACTCAACCACCACTTTCCTCATTAGTTATGAGTTTTTAAGGACACTTTACACACTAGGTAAGGTCAACAGACTGTAACAGAAGATCCATCACCCCCATCATGCTTCACAGACTGACTTAGGCTTCTACTTCCAGATTCAAGCTTGCACAAACTGATTTTAACTGGTCTTTCCACCTTTACCCCAAATCTGCAGTAAGAACTGCCTGATCTCTAGCAGGAAAAGGAAGCTGCAGACAGCAAGAACACACCAGTTTTTCCTGGGAACTTACCAAGCATTTTGCTTACATAGGGCTCAATGTCCACATCCTGCAGGTGCTGATAGGTGTGGGCATGGTAGAGGCGCAGGGTGGAGTCCAGGCGGATGGACACCCATACCCCATCCCCCACCCATGCCAGCTGCCTCACTTGGCTCTCCCTCCTTGGGTGGGCATCAAAGGACTTCTGTGAAACAGTGGGGTTCAAATGAGAAGGTAAAACAAAGGGAAGAGTAAGAAAGGTTTCTCTGTTACTCTCAAACAGTCTGAATTGGCAATTTTCAATCAAGCACAACCCTCTGATTTGCAAGATCACAGACAGTGTTTAGCTCAGTTACAAATAGTATGTGATGCTATAAAATTGCTAATTCCCTTCCCTGAGTGTGATCTCAAAGCTGTAATTTCCTACTTGGTCTTCATCTACACATCTCATCCCAGCCTGCTCCAGCTTGTCTCCCTTGAATCTGGAGCCTTTTTGGTCTGACATCCTGCTGCCACAGCACATGGTACATGTGCCTAAAAAATGCCTTTCTTCCTTGTTCATCATGACTGACTTATAAATAACCCCACCATGTGCAAAATACACACTATCCACCAGCAAAACAATCAATTTCACTTTTATATTAACTTCATTTCAGTTTTCCCATATATATTTATAGTCTTCTTCACAAAAACAGGTCATTATTGAGTGACTGATATTTTCAGAAGAGCTGAGCAGCCACCCTCAAAGGCCTGGCCCATGTCTCAGGCCAATTAGCAGGAGCTGAAGCACTTATATTGCTCAAAGCTTGCAGAAACCTCAGCCACTTTCTGCTCTTGAGATGACAGACTAAACACTGCAGACAAAACACCAGCTCACACACCTTGCATAAACTTTTCTCTAACTGGAAAGAGAGTACATTCCAAATTAACGCTTGCAAATCTCTACACGTGGGTGGAGAACAAAATAAGGCACACCCAGAATATGCTGGGAGCTGGCTGTACAAACTCTGCACAAGCACACTTTCCAGTTTCTGGCCAGCCAGAAGTGGAGAACGAAATCTCCCAAAAACTGGTTTCAATAAGGGAAAACTTTCTCATCATAGCTTTAAGTCTTCCGAAACAACTATTTCATAAAACAAATTTGCTAGGTAGCCTGTTTCTGTACTGATGAAAACAGATGCTTCCGGAGTTACTCGGGAGTCCAAGCTGCAGCATTAAAACACAACATTTAATTATTTTAATCAGCATTGGAACTTACCTCTATTTTCATGGCCTTTGGATGAACAACATAGATTTTGTTCCTATAGCCGCACCAGACCTTGTCATGTACCACTGTCATGCACCGGATGGAGTGGTGTGGCCGGCCCAGGTCCAAGAGGTGATAGTTTGACAAATCCCATTGACCATCTGCAAAAACAGGAAGAAAAAAAGTAACACAGGAACCTGTGTTTGGTTTAAGGAAAATTTAGAAGTAAAAGCAACTATCTTAAAAGTCTAATTTTTTAAAGTATTATAATAATCTGGATAAATCTGTACAAGTTTATGGCTAGGCTCCTCTTAAACAAACAGCAACTAACATCCCAAATGTTAAGTTTTTTAAAAAATAAAGTTGTACAATGATTCAGGTTAAAAATTCAGCAAACCATTTTTAAATCAGCAGGTTGCCCTGTGATACAGGCTGTGCTTGACTATGACCAGTACCTGTGACAACAAACAGCTTCCCATACAGCACTAGGCACCTGCTGCTTGGCAGAACATAGAAGTGTTGGCCAGTGCAGATTTATTTAAAATATGCTGCAAGGTCTTAAAAAAGGCACCTGAAATCTACTAAAAACGTACTAAATTTCATCATTCAACACCAATTAAAATTCTTCTGTAGACTGAACTAAGGCCACAGATCATCAATGACATTCACTAGAGAGGCTTAGGTATTGTGAACCACTGCAGTGAGCTTTAAAAAAATAAACAAAACAAAACCACCAAAAACAACTTCATCGCAGCTGCATCTTTTCCAGTATTTGCATTAGTGTTGTGCAACCTTTTAAATTCTTTTAAATGCTGAGCACAAGGATTTAAGCATCACAAGGGAAAGATGAAATTAATAGGGTGGAAAAACAAGCTAATACATAAGTTTCAGTTGCTCCATAATAAGACCTTCCCCTCCAGGTCCTATTTCTGGAGGCTGAGGAATGGAGGTCGTTCAGGAGCAGTTTGAGCAAAAATTCTGAAGGGATGCTTACAAAATTCTCATTGAAGGACATGCCCAGAGACAATTTTTATCACTAATAAAACATGACTATTGAGCATAATGAAAACTGCAAGACAGATGATAATCAATGCAGACTTTCATATGGCATTTCCCTATTTAGCAAATCTATCCCATTCTCCATTTCAGAGTAAGAAAATACTCCATAAATGCACCACAACAGTGCAACACAAGAACTTGAATCTGCAACTGAAATAACAAGAAATATTTCTCATAACAATCCATAAAAAGGTCAATGGGGAACACATTATCAAAACATTACTTGTAAATGGCACATTTCTTTCCTAACTACTGTTGAGAATTCCCTGGTTCCCGGATGCAACAGAATCCTTACCAACTCCCCGGTGAAAGATCGCAAGCGTCCCATCTGCCAGCGCAACCAAGACTATTCCTTTGACATGTCTGAGGAAAAAGGAGGCACAACAACACAGTCTGTTAGACTGCTCTGCTCAGAAGGCAAGTTTAAAACTAGGTATAAACATTTCATATTTCAGCATATTTTTCACAGTCATTTTTTATTAGCCCCAGTGTTTTGATTTCTACAATATAGCTCAAGAGAAGGGATGTACCAAGGGATCAAAATCCAGTTCAGAGAGATTGAAATATATCTGGTTACAATGCCTGAAGAAAACAGCAAAAATAGCAACCTACAACTGTTTTGCATAACTACAGCTCATCCTTTGGGCTGTGTATTTCCAACAGGTACAAGATTCCTTTTATTTTCCTTACTCCCTAGAAGGTTTCCACTGTCCCTCAAAAAGCATGCAGGCAATTATAGCAACTGACATTCCCAATATCTGAGGAGGAAATAAAAAACTACTTTGGAAAGTATTTTAACAGAAATTCATTATGATTTACATGACATTCTTTCAGGACTTACACAATACTGAGAATAGAATCTTTAAGTTTAATGGCATGAACACATTTCCTCCACTGGGCCACTGACGAATGAACATACAGGCTGCAAAGACAAATCAGGAGGGATTAAAAGCACTACCGGACAAAAACAACCACAAGCAAAACCCTTATAAACTGAAATCCACAATCAAAGAGAAAACAAGTTTTCATCTTCCACTGGAAATTATGTGTACACTGAAAGGAAGAACTACATAAGCAGCAGAATGGTTTTTTCACAGGTCTAAAGCATTACAAACTCCCTTGCAGATCCATCTGCAGTAAAAATTACAATACATTTTTCTAGCATACTAAAATATTGAAAACTATTTAATTAACAGACCATAACAATTTCTTTGAATACAAAAAAACCCCAGAACTTCTCTGCAGATAAAGTGTTATCTAATAAAAAAGGATTTGCTAATCACCTACAATACTTCCTTTGAATTCTGTAATGCCTAAAAACTGCAGCAAAGCATTCAAGGTTTTGCCTCTCTTTAGATCATCCTGCGCTTAATCTTGACTTGAGACGGTTATCAGGCCTGTAGGCACAAGAAGCAAGTTTAAAGTAATGATTATAAATAAATATAACAAGATGAGCACTTCCTTACCATCCATTCTGTGCTCCAAGCCACATGGTTGGTAAAAGGCTACTCATTTTCTGTGCTTCTTCTCTCACTAGATCTTGCTCGCTTGGCAGAACTGCAACATCCTTATATAACTGTGACTCAGTACTAGAAAAAAACATCAGTTAAAATACATTTAATGAACTGCACAGATTACTCAGGCTATAAGCCAGGTGTTTACTTCACAATTCAGAGTTGCTACACTACCTTTTGAAGTACATGAGATGTTTAAAAATACAGTAACCACACATGAAAGTACAATACAGATGAAAACCTCAATAACCATGAATTTCTTCAAGTGGACATTTACTTTTACAGGGAAAACTAGGTTCCATTCAAACTTGTCAGTATTATTACCTCTGGGGAATTGCAGAAGAGTCACAAAGCACAGTCTTGTACCAAGACTACTTATATGAACTTCAACACACTTAAAAAGGAAAAAGTAGCAATTTTGTCTCCATGCTATGTGCCTACAAACATTATACTTTTTAAAAATACATTTTAAGAGGTATGAGGCCCGAGACTAGGTACTTAGGCTGATACACTGGAGATGCCTCTGTTGTATGCTGCACTCCCAAGGGATCTGTAAAGACATGCTCTGTGTAGACTCCAGTTTGTGCAATATCAGCTGTGTCTTCTCCTGTCCCTGCATTGGCTTCTGTTGCTTCTGTTGCCTCCTCTGCTGTTGGAATGTTCTCATCTACTGAATTATTTTCAGCTGCAATATCTATGAAATAAGCAAATTTGAAAAACTTTTAAACAACTGCAATAGAATTTGTTATTGTTTAAAACAGCCAGAACTTGATACTTAAAACTGAAGTGAATAGCTGTTATAGCCAGACAGTTACAATTTCCACATCAGAAATGCCCAAATTTTAGTAGGTGGCACTGTATAAACAAATGTCAAATGCACTTTTAAGTATCAGCCTGATGGCTCAGACTGGCCATTAAATTATTAACTAGGACAGCAGTAAACAAGGCCAACCACCACATATCCATTGACAATCATATCACCATACAGCTCTGCAGGCCATATGACAAAAAAATTATGAATGTCTACAAAATAATCACTTACACTTAAATCTCTATTAAGACTTGACAAAATCTAAGGTATATATTTTAGTCACTCTCTGGTATGATCTGCATTTCAAATACCACATTAAAATCTCTCTAGAGCAGGCACAAGAATTCTCTCAAAAGTACCCACAAGAAGCAGCTGCCAATTCCCATTTCATGTCACCTCCACCACTTTCTCAGCTACAATTTACAGATTTACAGTGAGTTTATGTTATCACAGCTTACACACTGTTAACCTCAGTAGTTGCACCACTTATTTCCAGCTTCATCTCAAGGTGTTTGGCCAGCCCTGATATACCTGTAGTGTTTATCACATACCTGAATGTTTCTCTGCCACAGGTGAGGCCCCGTTGGTGTCATGGGCACCAGGAGTCCCCGTGAGACCCTCAGCAGTGCAGCCCACCACAGTGATTCCCCCCAGCAGGCTGTCAGTCTCAGCAGAGCTGTTGCTGGTCATACTGCCACACAGGGAGGATTTGTCCACTTGGCTGGAATCTGCTTCCTGCAACCCTTCTTCTCCTGCAGGGTAGTCTGTTTCTCTTGCCCCTGAGAGAGATTAAACTCAGAATAACATAATATCCTGAGCTGGAAGGGACCTACAAAGATCCAGTCCAACTCCTGGCGCTGCACAGACACCCAGCAATCCCACCCTTTGTCTCAGAGCATTATCCAAATGCTCCTGGAGCTCTGGCAGCCTTGGTGCCATGACCACTGCTCTGGGGAGCCCTTTCAGTGCCCCACCACCCCCTGGGAAAGAATCTTTTCCTGATATACAGCCTAAACCTCCCCTGGCACAACTTCAAGCCATTCCCTTGGACCCTGTCACTCGGTGTTTTTCATAGGGATAAAGCCAAATAACCTCTCTATCTAATAGCTAAGCTTCAAACTCAATGAGCTCTCCAGAGATTAAACATGCAGACAGCCCCTATCTACAAGGTTAGTTTCACATAATCAGCAAATGTGGAAGATGCTGTCACAAAGCTCACAAAACAAAAGCAAGATCGACATATGCTGCAATACAATGTCATTCTCTCTATTTCAATCTGCAGCTTTCCAAATAGTTTATTTCAATTTTAATTATATCGTCCTCTAAAATCAGATTTCATAACAGTGCAGGTACACAAGGGCACCTATCTATGTCGTCATGAAGAATTTAGGTGCAATAGAGCCTTGGTTCTGGAAGAAAAACTGTTTTTCTCATGTCCAATTCTCTTATACTTTCAAGACTTGAATTATAAATGCAAAAAGGATTCCCTCTGAAGGGAGCTTGCTTATCTTCAAGAGGCTGAAGAAGTCAAAAAAACAACAAACATATTCTTCTTTTTGTGATGTTTGCAATTCCATGAAATATCTACACTGTTGCAGTTTGTAGTACATCAAACAAAACAGTTCCCCTTGGCTGCTGACATCTCTCTGATTTTCAGTTCATGCAAGTCAACAGCCAACTAAAGAGTAAAACAGTAGGGTAGAGATGCAATAGTTTAATGTACAACTAACCACTTTCTTATTGCTTTGTTACAGTAACCTTTCATCATACTAAGTAACAAATCTGTGGGTTTTCATTGCATACGAAAAACTGAATAAGAATCAGTTAAAAAAGGCAGGAGCTGAACCAGCCCAAGCATTTACCTGGCACACTGGCAATACAAAGCACATGAGAATTGCAAACAATGAAACTGTCCAGAATATTCCCAGGTTGGTTTGCATCAATAATGATAACTTTTGTAGCAGAATGTGTGCTAGTACAGATCCAAACTAGACTGGATAATTCTTCCTGGTGCTTCAGCTCCTTCTGCTGATCCTGAAGGAGAACAAAGGCAGAAATTAACAACAGAAAGGGGGACAAGAATAGAATTACTACATTTGATCTTTTATGGTCTTATATTTTCACCTAGAGAAATATACATAAATATGTGGGAAGTTAAGTATCTTTAATGCCATTGCAAAACTACACATAATTACTAGTTGTTTATGTAAATGAAGTATAAAGTTCCCTCATATTTCATACTTCTATTAAAAATACATAAAATATTATAATTACACTGCATAATTATACAGCTAGACCAGTATAAAATAAAAACATTATTGACATGCTAACTGCCATACTCAGTATCACCACAGGTTAATGTGATATCCCAAAGCACTTGAAAATTTAGACTGTTTTTATGCCCTTAATATGAATTCCATTTATGGCAATTAGAACATAAACAGGTCTGTCACAAATGGTTTTTAAAGGAGGCAGCACTGGTATAAGGGTATAAGCAGTACATAATTTTGATGTAAAATTTATTTGCTCCTGAGATTTGCCGGCAAGGGAAGATTCAAAAGTATTTAATAGTTGGATTCAATAACCCAAACATTCTGGGCTAATGAGTAACCAAGAAAACTCTATTTGTTACCAATGAACCTGATTAGAAAATACTTTAGTACTCTACAGTTACACAGTAAAGGTGTATAACTATATAATTTATTAAATGTGCCTTGCAGTGACCTTACCTTGAGCTCTTGATCTAGTTTATCTAAGCTACTCTGGGATCCTGTTTGCTGCTTGTTGCCATCTGCATCCACACCAGTCACATCATTGTAGAACACACTGGCACCAACCACAGATCCTCCATCTCGTGTCTTCCCTCCTGACAGGTTCACCCCTACAGCACACCACAGCTTGGGAGAAAAAGAAATGTTTCACTTGAATCTCAAACTAAAAAAAGAGAGAGAGACAAGCATTGTTAAATATGCTAAGTGATATCAACATTATTATATATCCGGAGTCCATTTTAAGTTATTAATTACAATTAAAGTCATATACATTTTACTGAGACATAAATTCTTCTTCACTATATTAAAAAAAAAATCCAACTTATTTGAAAAAGAATGCAATTGAGTCCAAAAAAAAATATTCGAGCTATAGTTTGCCCGAGTCTCTTATCATCACTGGAAACATCCTACCTTCATAGAGGTATCCTTCTCATCCAAAGGTCTCAGGTAAACAGGTACAGGCAAGTTCTTCATCTTATTTTCACCCTGTCCACCATTTGCCACCTAGACAAAAAAACAAACAAAAAATTTTACCTTTAAAATAGGTTTACAATCTTTGGAATCAGTTGCTCAGAATTTATTAAACACAATGAAGAGTTTTGCATTGTTGTCTCCTTTACAAAGATTCTTTGCTGCTAAGTTCAACAAAAAAAAGCTAGAATCAAACACAAGCTGTGAAATTACACC
Organism: Melozone crissalis; assembly: GCF_028551555.1. Classification (NCBI taxonomy): domain Eukaryota; kingdom Metazoa; phylum Chordata; class Aves; order Passeriformes; family Passerellidae; genus Melozone; species Melozone crissalis. The sequence continues at coordinate 2,984,048 of NW_026535804.1, read as the reverse complement.
CTCTACAAATGTGACAAAACATGAAGCTGTTACCATTACGCTTGAAAACATCATACCTGTTTGTATTTCTGAGGTAGACTCCAGCCAAAAGCCTGCACTCTGCCATCCTCCTTCTGGACATGAGCTTTCACCTGGCGGTACTGCTCCCTCTTCTGCTCCCGGCGTGAGGCTAAACTGGCTTCAGTTCTGGGCAAGAATCAGGATTGAGGAACTTCTTATTTATGATCTTTAGAATCTCTTGTGCAATGGGAATTGCTGTTAAACTCAATAACCAAGATCACTGTGGAAGCACTGGGTTACCAAGGCTGTACCTAGGTTTTTTTCACCTTTCAAGACACCTGGTTTCCTGTGGGCTATTTTTAAGGGATTGGGGAAAACCAGGCAAAACCAGAAAGTCTATTGCCAGCATCCTCAAAAGAAATTAACTTGGGTTGTGTAGCTTTACTAGGAGCTTTAAAAGTTGTAACTCACAAGGACATATTGCCAAAACAAAGCACAGGAGAAAAAAAATAATTACAGATTCTTGTTAGTCTGACTCTTAAGTGAACCTTAAGTACCTGTACAGTTATTGCTCAGCTACAACATTTTCATATAAAAGCATACCAAGGGTTGCCTCCTGTGCCTAAATGCATTTTCTTGAAAGACAGTGGTATTTACCAAGTAGAATATTTCACCCAGGTGCTCCAAGTATTCACCCACTGCTGCACATTTCACTCTGCACTATCTTGATGCCTTATGAATCAACACTCACTTCAGGAGATTATACTTCACTTAGCAGCATGCTAGCAATCTCAGAGAACTAAAAGAGTAAACACTTGATTGAGCATATCTACTATAAAACCAAAATGTCTTACTCTTCACTGAGGAATTCGAAGGCTTTAGATTTGTCACTGGGTAATTGAGATAAGGTGCTGCTTCTTTTCTTGACTGATGGAGTAATGTGTGAGGTTGGAGCATTATATTTAACATTGACAGGAGGTTCTGGTTTCTTTGCTGTATTGCTGGATGAACTGAAGAGCCTGCTAAAACTAGAAGAAGAGAAAAAGACAAGAGTCAAGATTTGTCAGATACATCCAAACTTCACCACACAGGCAAAACACAGCATATGCCAGCCTGTTCAAGACAGTTATAAGGTAAGAAACTGGAGCCCAACACACTCAGCAACACTCTCAACGCACAAAACTCATGTCCATAAGAAAAATTTTTAAAGGATTATCATCCCATTTATCAAATCCAATGGGAACTTCATCTTTAATTAACGTTTACACGGAACCAACAAAATTAGGATGTTAACATCAGACCTGGAAGACAGTTCTATGAAGGACATTAGTTCATGCAGAGAGCATTTTAAAAAACCCACTATTTTCTATGCAACAAGATAGAACAGTTTTCTGCAAGTCACAACATCAAAAGGATTATTTGACAAACATCTTGTTGAGAAAAATACTGGTTTAGATTTAAGAGCTTGAAGTCAGAAAGGAGAATGTAACACTCGGTAAGCTGTACCTCACAAGAGGGAAAAGAAGCTGAAATAAATGCAACCCACACATGCTATTCAGGTTTCTACTTTTCATCAAAAAAAATGAATGTGGAAAAAATGCTCAGAACAAGAATCCTGGCGCATATTCAGCTAGGAAAAAAATTCCAGCACTTTGGTATTTAACTTCACAAAGTGCACAGCCACTCACTACACACTGCAGCTTACAATACATTTTGTCTTCCAGAGCAGTCTTACCGAGTTGGCATGCTGGGCAACAAGAGGAGAAGTGTTAAGATATCTTCATCTGCCAAAAAATAATTAGCTAACATACGCAAATGTGCCAGCTAATTGGTTAGGGTCTTTATTTCTGCCAGTAAGTTGTGCTTCTATACTTACAATTGCCAAATGCTTGATCTTTTCTTCTCTTGCATGGCTGGATTTTCTCTGGATGCTCTACAAGAAATTAATTCCAAGTTAGCAACAATTTAAAAAGGAAAAGGAATTGAACAGTGTGAAACTCTTATTTTTTTAAAAAAGGATAACATCTTGAAAATAACAAAGTCTTTTTTTTTTCACACTACTACTTCTTTACTGATCAGAGCACAATACCGAAATTCCCACTACAGGAAATAAAGTTACATAATAAACTTCATCCCCATTTCTTTGCATCCCAAACAAACTGGCAACTTTTCAGACAGAAGAGATAAGTCTGCATAACACTTTGTAATGAAAAAAGCTTGAAGAAAGCAGCAAACCATTTTAAATTGTTCTGCCCCCTATTTAATATTTTAACCACTGTCTTTTGTTTTAAAGTCTATTAATCTTCAATACATCAGTAAATAATTGATAAAGTCTCCCCATAGCCATAGATTAGAGATAGGAAAGGATTTCTACAGCAGATAATAGCTACAGACGAACAAGCTATGGCTGTTGGAAATGCACATTTTTCCTCCTAAAGGGTCACAGGCATGAGGACAATAGGAACAACTACATGTCACTGCTGTCCATGGCCAGCAGGCAGCACCACAGCCTCTGGTACCTGTGGTCAGGGACAAGGATGAGTTGGTCTGAGGCAGAAAACTTATGTTTTCAAACCATACCTTCCAAACAACTGAATATTCAGGATGCAAATGAGACCAAATCACCATCTATATTGTTTATATTTAACATGCCTTGCACAGCTTTAAACTGTTTTATCCTGAACAACGCAAGTCTTTCCAAAGGAATTATGCTCAGTCTGAAGACACTATCCCTATTTTGACAGCACAAGGCATGTGTACACACAGAGTAATTTTTAATGCCCACCACATTAACGTTATTTACAAATACCAACTTTTTTTTCTGTTTCAGAATAAGCATCCCTTGAAAAAATGTGTGTATTTCACATCATATGAAGTAACATATCTTCACTGAGGTCTCACCAAGAACCATTCTGACAAATTATATGCCCTTAACTTAAAAACAATGATCCTCATGGGCATGAGGAAGACAAGCAGAAGGCAATGAACTTGCTGACCAGATCACCCAGCATCTAAAAATCACAAGGAGCTCTGTCAAAGATTCTATAAGAGCCTTTTCACCTTATCATCTCAGTCCATCGGACAGCCTCCTGCAGCTCCATCAGCCTCTCCTTGTACTGGTTCCTCTCCATCAGCACTCGGGCCATTTCCACACGTGTGAAGCGTTTCCGCTGTGCCGTGGGGACATCGCTCTGGGCACACAAGTTAATAAACATGGCAGGGACAAAGCTGCACCACAGGGCCCTGCAGAGCCACCCTCTGCCTCTTGATAATAGCCAGGCTAGGGCACAATTCCAGATTTCAAATAGTTTGGGGCTTTGGAAATCTGGGTTTTACTTTTCTCTCCTCCCATCCTTTGAATGCAATATAATGTGAATGAAAACAGGTCTTCAAAAAAAGTGTGTGCTAACAGTGGGCAGAGAGGAAAGCAAGACAACTAATCACTGTCAATTTAAGTTTACTTGTGCTCTTAGATCTTCTGTCATTTCTATATAGGAAGGAACTTTACCACTACTTGTTAAGCAGTAAGTTTTAGTAGCACTCACTAAACACACAGACTTCTAATGTGCCATTGACGTATGCACACAAAACCACACATATACACCTACATCATCATCCTCTTTAGCCTTCTGTCTTGCTTCTTCTGCTTCTGCACGAGCTCTAAATAGAAAATAAAAAACAGCTGCAATAAATACCACAGTAGGGTTTGTCTTCTTTTTCTTTTTGACAACCATGGAATTAAACTTACTTTCTCAGTTCTTCTTCCAGTTCTTTATTCTTCTCTTCAAGCTTTTGCTTTGCTTGTTTTATAGCCTCTAATTCACCTTGTAGTACATCCTTTTCACAGGTCAATTCATCCACCTTTGCTATTAAATCATTCTTCACTACATTCAGTGCATTTCTACACAAACATTGAAAACATATGGTTATAAGGATGGCCATGGTCTTGCAGTTCAGCTTCAGCCTGGTTTTATTTTTAAAGACCTACACATTTCTTACACAGAGCTGCTGTAAAAAGATACAGCTTTCTTAGAGGTCAAATCATTCCTCCCAAATCTCAAACATTCAAACACATTCACATTCTTTCTATTAGAAAAAAGTACTGATAAATAGTTTGATTTTCCCTCAGCAGTGCTCCCGTGGATTTGTCTCTGCACTTAAAGCTGTGTTTCTGACAGGGAGTTGATCTCATCAGGACACAGCACTGCATTTCTGGGAGTCTTACAAGGATAAAAGCAGATTTTTCCTACTAGATCTTTAATTTCTAGAAGACCAACTCAGACAAATGCACCTACAAATTCAAAATACTCACACCCCCATTACTCTGAGAACTGAGAGCACATTTGCATAGTTTCAATTCCGTATCAGGATGTTGAAGATGTAATGAAATAACAGAAAGTCAGTATTTTTTACATAAACATTCTCACTTACTTTGTCTCCAGCAGCTGAGTGTTTTCCAAAATAAGGTTTTCAACCTCACGCCCCATTCCTTTCCAAAGGAAACAAACACATTAAATTAGCAAATAAAATGGATGTTTTTACAAAACTTATGTTTTGCCATTGTCTAAAGTCAAATGAATTTTACATATGACAAACTTGTCAGAAGAACTGTGAGCTATCTGAAGTTTCAGGTCCAACCTACCTTCTACAATTAGTCTTCCCTCCCACCTTCTCCCAGCCTGACTTCAATTAAAAAAACCCTACCTAAGCACAGGCCAGTGCTGCTACTCTGTATATTTAGAAAATGTTACAGTACTAAGTCAAAAAGCAAACACAGCATATATTGCAGAAGTATCAGACCACAAAATGTTCAGTTTAAAATGCTCAACTGTGTTTTACAGCATTATCATTATTGCTTTTTGATCTCTTATAAATTGTTATATACCAAAGTGTATCAGTTATAGACAAAAAACATGCTGAATAAAGTTCAGATTGTGAAAGCCCTGCAGATTTCCCCAGAGCAAATGATACCTTACCAAAGAAATTATGGTCTTTAAAGCCCATGCATTCCATGTAGAGCAAAAACAAGAACAAGAAACATGTCATGTGAGGTGCAGCATGATTGAGGAGAAATAAAATATTAAGACTTAGGAAGTAAGAGCGAATAAAAACAAAGCCACCACCAAAAATCTGAAGTGGGATGTAATGCGATTAGAAGCAGGATTTATAGAGAAGACTGATGTGGAAGGATTTAAGTTTGTCACAACCATTTCCATCGGTTAAACCTCTTATATGAATCAGTAACTCAATAAAAGTGTCTCATTTTCTGTGAAATAATTTAGAAGCACAGTCCTTGGAAGAAATTCTAAGCCATTCAGAAGTTTCCAATTAAAATGCTCTTATGGAGAAAAGTGAACATAACTTTTCAACATAACTACTAACATAACTACTTCAGTGTTACTTAGATTTCCGGAAATTATTTTCTCACCCTATTTTTTGCATACCTAATATAATTTTCAGAATTTTAAAAAAGGTAGTTTCAGGAGAGAATAATTATTTTGCATCTTGCACAGCAAAATAATTATGACATAGATAACAGCAGAAATTATGTTAATTCAAGATTAACATAATGAATGAAAAAGGTATCTTAATGGTGGAGGCTTTTAAAAATACTTTAGAAACACAATCTTCCAAGCAACTTTGGTGGCAGAAGATTTTAAAGATATTTGGATAAAGAAGAAAAGATATCTATAAATAGACATGCAAGTCAAAGTTCTCTCTTTTGACATTTCCCTCTCTGGGTTTTGGATTAAAAGTAAATGATATTTACTGAAGTAACTTAGATCAACCATGGTTGATTTATCAATATCTGGAAAAATCCCCTATACTACAGCCATCAAGAGATTTTATTGAAGTTGCTCGTGCTTTTTAAACTCTTTCAATATTCACAGATAAAAGTATGTAGGATCACATCCAACAGGTTTCAGGATCTTTTATAATGCGAGAACAAAAACTAGAAAGCCAGAGTGCAACGGCAAAATAAAGTTACCAAGCAGGGAAAAAATGCAGAGAACATATTGTATGAGAGCAGCAGCCAAGAATGCCTAACTGGAGAAGCAACAAATTTCAAAGATTTTTTGAAAAAAGAAGCATACACACCAGAATATTCCCCTGGGTATGCAGCCCAAGAGAAAACAGATTAGAGAATCCTAATTAACTATTTTTAAACAACTCTATACTGAAGTTTAATGCTCACTTAGAACAGGTCCAAATGCTTCAAACACACAGGCTATCCTGGATGCAGGTGTGGCTTTTCAGATTTTGAACTATGGCTGTTCTCAAAGCGAAATTATGATTCTAAAATAAAATTTTCAGACCAACACATTCTGCATAACAAATGCAGGTATAACCCTAGGCTTAGTGTGCACACACTGGTGTTTCCAGCAACAGATTTACAGAAAATGGTAATAAACTCACTGACAAACCTTAAATTAGTTAAACTAAAAATTATATTATTTTTTGCCCATGAAAAACAAAGTATTAGGATCAGGATATCCTGACAATAGTTTGATTTCTTTAATGAATTTATCACAGCTAAGGGATGGATGTTGCTCCATGTTAATACTCTCCAGTATCTGTATTTTTGCATGCAGAATGCATGATTATTTATCTCTGTGAGAATGAAATGACATCCAAGAGTTTTAGATGGAGTATGTAGCAGTAAGGATGTGGAGAGCCTCACTGCTCAGAGTGACAACAAAGAAAAACCATCTCAGACTGGAGATAGGCTCATTACTCCTGGTGAGTAATACCATACCTGCAGAAATGTCACCAGTTTGATATAAAGTAAGTTTCTGGAGGAACACTGAACAACCAGAAAAACAGATTGCACACAGGAGTCTCAACAGTCCTAACAATCTGTATTTTTGCAGGATCAGAGGACAGAAGCAAACAAGCTGCTGATTTTCTGCACTCAACTCATTTTGAAAACACCTGAGAGTAGCATCTGGATTTTATACATTCCATAGTATTGGCTTTCATTATTTCAAAATGAGGCCTGAACAATAACATAGTAAAAATATCTTGCTATATTGTTTATAGAAAGATTATTCTTCTGATGACCTTTTTGATCTTGGTCAACTCAATTTTATTTCAGTCATTTGAAATAAGTGACTGAAATAGTCAGCATAGAAGTAACAGCAAGATCCTTAGGGGAAGGAGAAATATGGGTTTTCCCTCCCCTATCAATTAACAGTTTGATTCTCAAATTACCACCATTTCATTTGCTGCAATTCTTTCACGTTAAAATCTTTAAGGAGGTGATAAAGCCAGGCCACTACAGATCAGGCACGACCTGATTAAAACTACCTAAAACTAGTTCAAGTCAAAAATCCTTCCTTGAGAAAAAAAATCCTTATGTAAGAGAGCACAGAGGGAGAAATGGAGAATAGTGTAGGAAGTGCCCCAGAAGATTAAAGCTCCTTATACAGAGAGAAAGAAGAAACACTTCTGGTTTTGCATTCCAATGATTACCTTAGGATGCTACTCAAACAATTTTAATGCAAATGAAACGTAACAACAAATCCAGCAAGTCTAATTAAGCACTTCCTAAAAAGGAAAATTTCTGTATACAGCATCTTTCTTACCCAGTAAATCTGCACCTTCGTCCACATCTCCAATTAGGCCAGAACCAGCAGATGACAGCTCTTCAAAGAGTGACTCTGTGTTACGGTCAAATGCTTTGTTCTTGATGCCTTTGGTGGGAGTGCTGGGCAGAGAATTAAACAAGACATGAAAAAGCAGGGAAATAATACTCCCACAATGAAGAAAAGCTTTCTCTGTATTTTTTACCAGTAGTTCATTTATTCCCTCAAACAAACCCCACAAGCTTTCATTTGACTTAAAAGTTCTAGACTCTATTTTCAAATACTGCTTTGCCATCAAGATCTCAAACTTAAAGCAGTTGCTGATACTGAACTGGACAGGATTGTAATAAATCAAAGCATGTCAAGTTTTGGCCTATAGAAATTGAGTTGTGTCAGGACTTACCCCAAATGCCTGAAGAACAGACAGCTCAGCTAAACTGGAAGATATTTAATTGAACAAGAATGCAAGAGAAGTGAATAGTAGGAGGTCAAAATATTCCTCTGGTCAGAGAAGGGGCTCCTTTCACACAAAGCTCTTCTTACATCCTTAAGATTCACCATATAGGGTAATTTTATCCTTCTCATCACAAGAATTAAACAAAGACAAGAAAAGGAAAATTCCCATATACAGCATCTTTAAATAACCGTCTAAAATTTGTCTTCTTCCTCAAACCACAACACACAACTTACCTGGAACCCTTATATCCGCTGAGATCTTTATCCATATCCAACTCTGGAGTTGACTCAATAATTGCCTGAACTTCAGATTTTTCTTCATTTTCATTTCCCCCTGGGGCAAAGCAAGTGGTACATGCCCATTAAGAAAATCATCATGACATTAACTACATGCAGTAGTTCTTCATCAATCACCAACTTAGGATACTTCTGTACAAAGACTTATCAAAATAAATAAATGAAAAGACCCACAGATTTTGATACTCTAGTGCAGATACTGGAATTTCTAGGTCTCTCCCAAATTTAACACAAGTCATCCAACAGCACTTATTTCCTACTACTTCTGTAACTGAAACCAAGATGCCCAACACTTCACAACTCTATGTGCCTTTTCTACTGCCAAAGAAATGTCTTAAATAATTCTGATTCTGAAGCAAAAAGGACTAAAGTCACCAATAAACAACAGACTTATCTCTGACCAATATTCTGTACTCCTTAAAATATTGAGTAGAAACCCCATTCTCATTTGTGGCACAACAAAAGGTAGTTAATAAGTGATCAAATATGAGGTCCATAGTAACCCTACATTAAGAAGTTAAAGCAGCTCACCAGTGCACACATTTCTTGTCTCTTGAGCTACCTGTACTTCAATATTCTTGCTTACATCCAGCTTCTCATTTGACATCTCTGTGTCCTTTGCAAGCCCTTCAACATTTTCCTTTTGAGGGGTTTCAGCAGGCAGCACAGGAACATCTGAAGCAGCTGTGGATGCTGGCGTAGTACATTTGGAGCCTGCTTGGCTAACATCAGAGAGCTCATCCTAGAATTGCACCATTACCAGTAAAAAATGAACATAAAGTTTTATTAAAAGAGTTGGGCATATACACTAAGGAACAGACAACAAAATCACTGTATTTTATTGAAAATTATGCAAATGCAAAGACAAATGAATAAAAATAATATTTTAAGCCAGTACAGTCATCTTTAGCCTGTTTCACTCTTGCTAAGACAATTACAGCTACATAAAAATGCCTTTATTTTTAATAGCAATGTTTGATCTCAGCTGATCATTTCAGCCACTACTTTTCTGTGAAGGCTTCCAGAAAACAAGCAGCATTCTCATCCTAAGAGTCCTTCTAGCTGCACAATGAACTGCCTAATCGTCCCAAAGCTGTTATAAAATTAATGGTTCTGAATATACATAGTACCTTAAAAAGCAGCCACTGAAGAACTGATGCAAATACGGATTTAACTAATATAAAACTGTGGTAATTCATAGAGTCATAATCACAGAATGGTTTGGGTTGGGAGGAACCTTAAAGATAATTTTGCTTCAACACCCTGCTGTGGGCAGGGATGCTTTCCACTAGACCAGGTTGCTCTGAGCCCGGTCCAACCTGGCCTTGAACATTTCCATATTTGCAAGCACTTCGCTTAAGTTTTCCACGCTTTCTAGTCTGAACTGTGAGCACTGGCTGACAGTGGGAATGAGACCTGGAACTGTGGTAACTACTTGTCCAGTTAGATTTCAGATCCACCAAGGAACATCAGCATACAGTTCCTCCTCAGAAACTGATTCCTAGCAACATTTCACAGTGACACCATGTCAAGACCCAGGTATGACATTAATTACAGACTTAGTCCAGCTGCTGGACTCCAGATTGGGACCATCACCCAGACACAGCTGCATCCAGCACTGTGTGGGAGGGCAGAGTGGACTGTGTGTGACACAGCCAGAGGCCACTACCTGAATATACCAACAGCCCTTTTTCAGCTCTTCACTCATCTCCTTCATTCACATTTTACTGCCCATTCATGCCCAGACCCACATCAGATGTCTGATCTGTGACTTAAGTAGCACATGACAGTGAACAACAGCCCACTGCAGAGAGGAAAACAAGTCTGCCTGTTTAGGCCAATAGTTTCTAGCACACACCATTAGAGGAATCTTGTTGGGGAAAACAAAGATGAACTTTGAGGCTGCTGTGTGCAAAATGGAGGCAGGATGGTAACATTTTATCAAAAGTTCTAGTAAAGTTTGTTTGGGAATCACAGGTGAAAGAAAGGCTCTTGGACAAGTCTGTAACATTTTTGTCAAGCACAAAACAGGTTTAGATTTTGCAAAGCACAAATTCACTGCATGCCTTTTTGAGGAAGAAATAAAACTGAATTTAAAGGTTATTTTAAAATAACACAGAAGAGACCTGCATGTAGATGTACACTGTCTCACTTGTACTTAGCATAAGATTAGTATGAATTGTAACTTACAGATTTCTCCTTTTATAACTTACTAAGGCAAAAATTTTATTTGTGTGGGGACAGGGACGAAAGCAGATATTTATGTATATCAGCATAAACGCAAAGCTTGCATCCTATAGTAACATCTCCACACTGAATTTGCAAATCCTAGAAACAAAAATACAGCACTCATTGCCTATAAATTACTGACGGTTCTCATTGTTTTATAGTAAATTGCAGAATAATCAATTATTAATATTCAGTTTTCTGTCAAAAGTATTCAGAAATACAGACACCTCTAAAGGAATGAAAGAAAAGAAAAAACCACTGCAATTTACCCAACTGCCTTCTGAATGGGTGAAGTTGAGGCATTGGCTAATGGTTCATACTCGAGTGAGCAGATACAGAAGGGAGGAAGTGGTGCCCCTTACCAAGGGCAACCAGAGCTCACACAAACAAGAAATAAAACCTCAGCAGAGTTGCTGGCTCTGTTTAAACACTTCTACATCTTTGTATTCCAAGAGCATCCACTAACTGATGCAGCACAAACCAATCACCGACTTTCACACGCAAAGCTCAAGGAAAATAGCTTGATGGCACAAGAAAAAACAGGGAATAGAATAGTTCTTTCCCTAAGGGAATTTCAAATCACCCATATATTTTATATTTCTGACTTTATTATCTATGGTATTTTTTTAGCTTACTCTTGGAAACCACACAAATTACACTATTACAAATGTTCGTTCTAGAACTAAAGAAAAGCAAAAGTAATTTAATTAAAATGACACTGAATTAATCAGAATATCTCAAAGACTAAACATTTGAAATTCAGTGTGGTGCTGACTTAGCAAAATTGACTTTTTTCATCATGCTGCCCAAAGACACCTCCTGGAAAAAAAAAAAAAGTTTAAAAATTCAATAATTAAATCTGAAGGAGTAACACATCTGCAGTGGTGTGCAGGAATGAGCAGAAAAGAATGACTGGTACATAAATGTGTGTCATCTTACAACGATATCCAGCAATCTCACTATTGCACAAGCTGCAGAATAACAGATTTTTTCATCTCTGCCTATCTGCTCCCTGTTTGTGATAGTTTTGGCGGAAACACTGACCATTAAGGAAAGGATCAGGCATGAATGGAAAATAGATGCTAGAAAGCAGCAGAATCTTGTTTGTGCCTTGTACTGGATGTCAAAAATATTCAGAGGAAAAGTACTAGAGAAAAAAGTTTCAAATGCTGGTTTTGACTTCAATATATCAGGTTATTCAACAGGTTCAATTCAGAAGTATTTTACATTCATAGCTACAAAGTAAAGATGTTGCTTTGGACTCAAGGAACTTATTCTGAATAAATAGATTTGAACAACTACAGTTTGTGCTATTTTGTGAATTCTCATTTTAGCAGTGCATTATTTTTAGAATAATTATATCAAGAAGCCTATTTTGACAATATGGATTAGCCAATTTTCTGAGGAGGAAGATGAAATCAGAAGCTTCCCTTTCTACCTCATCTCCATCTACTCTTAGTCATAACTTATTGTACATAAGTTATATTTCAGTCAGCTTTCCTAAAATCTGCCAATTCACTAATGCTAATAGCATAAGACAAAGGGAATTGGACATATTCAAGATCCAACCTCCTGACTAGCACTCTCTTTTAAGTGAAAAATTTTTAGAAGCAAACTCACACTGTCCCTTTGATATATCCCTATAATTAACCACTATTTACTCTTCCCATTATCTCCTTATGACATCCATGATAAAGAAATGGATTCCTATTACCTCCAAATAGTTTTGTAGTTCTGATCAATTAACATTCCTGGGCTAGGCAGGTATTAAGTTCACTTAACAGGAAACTCCTCTCAGCTATATGCCTTTCCAAAAATAACAGTACATTCCAAAAATCTTCATGAAGAAATATATACTGGGAGGATTTACACATTCTGGAGTTCTTCACTCTGTAGATCCTCCTCCTGCTGTGCTGTGAGTGCACCTTAGACTGCCAGACATCACACTCCAACACCACTCCCCCATTCCTCCACTCCTGCAGACTGGTTTATTCCACCCTCTCACAGCTGGAACATAGAACAATTGCAGGAATGATGACCAGGCTACAAGCAAGGGAAATCATGCTCACAGACTAATTTAGGAAAGTTACGTCATTCTTAGCTCTGTGGTCTACCTGCACCATACAGCTGGTAATAGGCAGAGGCTGCATGAGGAGCACTTACCATGTAGTAATCAAAGCTTTCCTTCTAAAGCAGCATTATTAAAGCTAATTAGACTGTTCCCACTACCTAGTAAGATATTTAGTGTGGAAACAGAAGTTGGAACCTTTGGAAAGGGTCCTTAGTCAGAAAGAAAAGACCCACTACTGAAAATAAGAGGAGAACTAATCTGTATTATCACTCATTTGGAAAATGTCCCCAACACTTTGTTTCTTGTACTAAGAAAAGTTCCCTCAAAGTTCACTGGAGTAAGCAATGCATTTGACTTAATCAGAGAAGTTTCAGGGCTCTACCTCCCCTCTTTCAATTTGGCGGCTTATTGGTTTTTTGCACCCTCCCAAAGATCTACCATCTGTTATGGGAGTTTTTCCTGCCACACAAGGCAGCCAGGCTGCACTCACCTTGAGGCTGGTGTGGGACCGTGGCTGGCTCAGCTCATGGAATTTCCACTGCTCTGCTGCAGGCGTTTCTGCTACCTCCCTCTGAGCCTCGGGTGTGAGGAGAGCATCTCCTGCAGGTAATGGGAAGATGCCCAGGGATATTGGACGCTCCTTCCTGTTGGAAAGACATGCAGGGTTCATCAGCCATCTCAGATGTCCCACAGTTTATTTGCCTGCAGCCTCTGAAATCAGCAGGGAAGTGGTGAAATTCCAGGTTCGAACATCTAGACACTGCTCCATTAAATGCACAGTGCAGCACACCCAGACTGCGTCACAGCACCCAATAATTCCTCATTTCACAATTGCCAAGTCAATTGCATGGTTTTAAATAGCAATTATTGATTTACACTACAGCTAAATTTTTATGGAAATGAAACACCTGTTCAATACAAGTAGAAGACAAAAATGTTTCCTTACTTCAGACTGAAAATAGTTTTCAGCAGCCACTATTAAAAATACCATTTTGCAACTTTTTCTTCAAGATATAAGCACATAATTTCTACAACAGCAAACAGCTAAATCATCAACTGAAACGTTTGCAAAATTGTAAACAGTAACCCTCAAGCAACTCTTCTCAAATCATTCGGTATTTTATTCTGAAGATCACAGAAATGGATTTGTGTAAGAGAAAAGAACTGGGTCAGGGAATTACCAATGTTACAACTGGCTCAGCTAAAAATTGTGTAGTTTTACCCAAGATCAGTTCCAACACTCTACTTTAGCCTAAAGCTACACAAAAGCTTGTGCCAGCAAAGCAAATTATTTCATCCCAAATTTTCACTTCCTCACTCTTTCTTCTTCCCTATGGCAAATAGTATCTGGAAATTCCAAAGGTTTACGTAGTAATCCTCAAAAGAAACAAAACACCAGCAGTGTGCTCAGTGAACAAAAGGATTCATTCTTCCTGCTAGCAAGAGACAAAACCATTGTGTGCAATGTCATTCATAGGATACTGAGGCCAGCCCTGAAAAGGAAAATTATCAGCCAGGCCTAGAACTGAGATAAGCAAAGTGTTTGTTCAGGCAAAACAATGTAATGTAGAAAAAAAATGACTATAATCAATGAGCACAGTTTTAAGTATAGTAGACGGAGAAGATAAAAGTGTGCACAAGTGATGGCATAGTTTTCACATTTTAGCATTATGAAAAGCCAACACACAACCACGTGCGCTTTATTTCACAAGGTCCTTCACAGATTAAATATAACCTAGGCGGAATTAGTATCTGCATACAAAATACACGCAAATATATGGCAAGGTGTGCTGAAAAGCAAAAGCTTTGGACATATTTTTGATTTTGTTTATTTACTTCGAAGAAAAGTTAGTGAAGAAGGGATTTCATTCACCAATTTATCAGTAAACTCCCTTTGGTAAATATTACACTGTCAAAATCACAATGTTCAAACAGCAAACAATTTAAATTGGCATGAACCTTTCCAGTTCAGGTGTACAAAGATGCTCCTTGTCACAAAATCCTTTGCACCTAATTCTCACATTAGAGCTATCTTGGTCTTTCAGAAATATTATTCCAAATTAAGCCATTAATTGTGAAGTAGTTTAGCACAACAAAGCCGGCAACAAGTAAGTAAAGCAAAATCTATCTGGGTTACAAAATTCAAAACATCTGATAATGTTCCAGCATCTGCAACTGCTGGAATGAGAAACCCCACAGTGGATTCCAAGAGTTCCCACTATTGTAACAGGTCCTGCTTTGCTTTCAATTTCCCACAAGTCTCAGGCATGTGGGGAACAAAAGACAGGCCACAGAAGCTGAGATTATGTCAAAAGAGGGGCTGAGACCATTTCAGTGGATAAAAAGTGCAGGAACAAAAAGGAGGAAGAAAAGCTGCCCTTTAGTGGTTGATAGAGCTGCATTGTGAGAGGCCTGGCTTAATGCAGAGGGTCCAGCACATTTCCATATTGCACATTCCACATGCCACAAAGTTGATCTGCTTTGCAATCCTCAAAAGAAAGAATATTAAATGGGTACAGTTTAAACAGTTCACACCTGGCATCATTTCTTTTTTCCAGATTAGTTTGAAAAAAAACTTTATTATAAACATACTTTGATGCGTTAGAACAGAGGCCAGGTGCATTGCAAGGCTGTACAGTAAATGAAGTTTGCAAGAGGCTATTTTGGAAATTAAGCTTATTATGTGAGTGTCTGCATTAAAAGAAATTATCCAATTAAACTGAAGCAATTTCAATTTATTTCACTGCTTGTTGAGCAGAAAACAAAGAACCTCTTCCACCTCCCCAGTGCACAAAAAAAATATCTGAAAATGCCTCAGTGAGCAAAATGGAAACACATATTTTAAAAGCCTAAACTAATAAGTGATGCATTGACACATTTGCAGGAGCCTTTAAGGAACTTTTAGATGCTCAGTTCTAAAATCTGACTAGTGTTTAAAAATAGAAAATTTTTTTCTACAATTACATTCCTTCATCCTGTATTTTTATCTCTTTTTTAAAAATTAATTAAGACTAAGAAAGTGAATTTTAATTCATGTAATTCCTAAAGCAAATTAGAAGGGCAGGAAAAAACATAACTTCCCCAAACCCCTCAAATCCATTAAATACTCTGGGGGAGTAAAAGCACATTAGAAAAAAAAAACTATTTCTCAAGCCATTTGACTTGTTTAAAACTTAAAAGTAACTTGTAAGTTACTGAATATGAAATTCTGCTTTGGTTTTGTTTGGTTTTAGAGTTGGGAAATATTTGTTCTGGGCTTGTGTTGTTCCCCCCCCCCCCCCACCTTTAAACAAACACAGCCTTACCAACTAGGTCAATCTACAGAGTTTCACTTGAAAATTTCTTTTATTTCATCACATTTAAATATTCATTCAAGTTTTTTATTGGCTACTGGTATAAACTGTTATTTTTTTCAATCTATTGGTTGCATTTAATCTTTGGAACAACACTTCTGTGCTCACAGACCCAAGTTAAAAGTATGCTACCATACAAAATCTACATGCACCAAGTATTAAGGAGGAAAAAGTCACATTAGTGACTTCACAATATTAGTGTGTAGAGAGCAGTAATTTCCAGCATTTTTCCCATTTAAAATAAAATTTACAATTAAATTTATAGCCACAGGTAAAACACGTCAAGTTTTCAGGCCAGAAAGCTGCATTTTTAAACTTTTCCAGCTGTAATTATAGTATTAAAAGATGCCAAGACTACTTTTGGCCACAATATTCTAAAGCGTTTCTGTCTGTTACTGCTCCAGGCACATAGGACAAACAGAACACAACCAGGGTGGGGGGGAGACGGGACACAGGACAGACAGCTGGCAAATTGCCATACATGTACAGAAACAGAGGAGAGGGCAACATTTGGCTGAACAATAGTGAATACAATTTAAGAGCTCTAATGCTTCAATAATGAAAGATTTTCCCCCCCCACCAACCAATAATCAGATTTCTTGAAAATAATATGATCAATTAATTACTGTGGTTTTAACATCAATTAACTGATCTTACATAAGCCTTTTTATTAAAACAGAAGCAGTTTAATAGTACAAAGCCTTGGACTACATACATTTATGCTACACAAGATCAGCCAAGTACGTGACAATACACTGAACATGAGCTTTATCCCTGACATTAACACTGCAGCTTTTGCAGCAGGTTATATTAAACTGATGCTAAAGCTTTGCACAGAAGAGATACATAAACTGACCTTAAATAAAAGGCAATGATAAAAGTAGATTGTATCTCCATACATAGACACATTTACAACAAAACCTGACATTTATACATAATTTACTTCTCTAATTTGTCCCTGTTTGAAAAAGCAGGAGAACAGAAAGCAGGGGAGCAGTGAGAGCACACAAAGATGGGGTTCAGTGGGTTGGAGTACCTGAGGATCCTCGGGAGGTTCTGCGTCAGAGCTGGCACCCCAGTGGAAATGGAAAAGTGCACGAGCAGCAGAACCGAGAGCGACACCAGGATGGCTGAGTTAATGACCACCGCCCCGCCAACGAAGCCAAACACAAACAGCAGCATGCAGCCCGGATTCATGGCGCTGCGCTGGCATGGTGGAATGCCGGCTCTGAGAAGGCTACGCAGGGGCCAAGGGGGGATCTTTGTAGGCAAAGTCTGTCATTCGGCCGCCACCACAAAAACAATGCCATCAGCAGCAGCAGCATTCCGCTCTTCTGCAGCAGCTCCAAAGCAATGACATCACCACCCTCCTCCCCCTTGCCGCTCCTCACAGCATCAATGCAGCAGCGCAGAAGCACAGCCAGCCCGAGAGTGCTTCTCCCTCCTTCCACGAAGGGTTCATAGATTCCAAAGCTCCCAAATCTGCATAATCTATTCCCAGCAAGCCCTGAGGACAAGTAGGTACCATGCAGGCACACAAAGACGCAGCTAGACCGCGGCCATGCTGGGACAGTCACTGACATTTTCCCTGCCTGCCCCAGCACAAACACTCCAAAAAGCTCAAATTGTTTAAGGTTAATTAATCTACGAAGTATATCTCAACGCTTAGTCGCACAACGGCAAAAGCCACTTTCTACGGATTTCTACGTTGTTCTCTTACTGCATTCCAATCATACAACAAATCTTTCTGATTCAGCCAAACTGTTGTTGTAGGATTAAAGAACAAAGTCTTGCAAACACAAACGAATTGAATTTTTTTCTCATTTCAGGGTGAGAGCAATAAATAGCTTACCTAATTCTACTGTGTGTTGTGGATTCTAGCTGATCACCCCCTGTTAGCTGATGAAGTTTGGTTCTTTCCAAGTGCTCCATATAATTGTGTATCATCTGTTTAAAAGGACAGAAACAGAAATACTTAGTAACATTTACTTGTACTACAACTGCATAGTTCTTGACCAATATATTCTCCCCCTGTAATGCTAAACAGAAGAGGACTTAGAGATATTAAAGAAATAAAGAAGAAAAATTATACAGACCAGAAGAGAAGTCCGTAATAAATTAAACATATTGGAGAACTTCCTTGTACATTTGTGTACAGAAAACATCCTAAGGGTAAAGAAAGTGCATGCACTATTTCAAACATGAGTTTGGAAAAGAATCACCATGTTCAAATCCATTTTGGATTCTGAGACCTCTATGTCCAGCAGATATTAGCATTTTTTACATGATACATATTAGGCACTATAGGCCTAATTGCAAAGTACTGTGAAGGTCAGACAATATGCTCCTCAAATATTAAAGACTCTGAATCTACAGGCTAATAATGATATTATTTCTGTAGGCAGAAATATGAAGTCCTCACTTCTTTTTTTCTTCTAAAACACAAATAAACTTAAGCCTTCTGTATTTTCTATAAGGGAAGTTTGGTTTTAAATTATCTAGACTGATATCTCATTAAAAGGACAGAATGGCTGTGGATTTTTAGCACTCAAGATGAGTTCTGTTTGCTCTTTCTTTCTCACAAGAGACAAGCACAGGACAACATGGTATTCCTACAGTCATGACTTGTTTAATGAGCCCCAACTCCCATGGCCAAAGGATGCTGCTCTCAGCATGTAACGGATCCAGGACATGCATGGGGAGAAGATGAGGTTTCACTGCATCATTCCAAGGGCTTCATTTGGACACACATCTCTGAACTTAAAACTGGGAAAGTCTGAGAAGCCTATGTACAATTTGATATTTTTAGCACTTCCAACGTTCACGTTCACAGATGAATGGGGCTATAAGAACAATAAAAGAAGAAAAATCACAGGTGTACTGCAGAGGAATTTAATGTACTTTTTTTCCCTGAGACATCTTGAGGTTACATCTTAACAGCTTCCTCTAGAAAAAACAAACAAACAAACAAACAAGCAAACTAGTCTTTAAAACTGTAATTTCTTCTGCTATTCTACAAAAAGTATACAAACACTTCAGAATAGTGATATTCCAGGCATTTGTACAACCAGTTTATATAACCTTTTCTTCTGGGGGCAGCTGCACACATGAGTACAGAACTCAGCAGGACCTGGAAACCTACATTTATGAGTTACTCTCAAGACAGGTTTGATGTATCCAAGTTTGACCTTCAGATGCCACCAACCTCCACTAGCTCCAGCTTTTCCTCAAATGCCATTTGCCAGCATTAGCTACATAGGAATAAATGTTCTTGGTTCCAGATTTTTCTGATCAATAAACTGGCTTAAGACATCCTGACTGATGGATATTCTACAAATCAGTAACTTATGGTAAGTGCTGGTTACATACAGATGTTGGTTTTCCCAGCATTCACCTGAACTAATAAATATAATTCAGACCAGAAAAAAATATAATGCTATTTTCAGAGAAACATTATATAATATTCTTGGACTGCTGTCAAAAGCTTACAGCATTTATCCTCCAACAAAACACAGTGTTCCACCAGACCATCCCATTTGTTTTCTGGTTTTTAATGTTTGCTCACACACAGAGACAAACAAAAGGCACAAAAGGACTGAAAGCTCCACCTTCAACCATCCACATTTGTTTTTTTCCATTTTAACCAAGCAGCCAGAACTAGGTGTTCCGCTTATTCCTTTGCATAGTTTTACAGAAATTTATTATAATGCAGATAGTTTAGGAATTCGGGGTGGGGGGGAGCAAGTGTGTCTAACTTTGAAATGCACATTAGACCATTCCATATTCTGTTCATGTATTCCCTCATAACAGGAGGAGGATATTGCTGACCTGCCTACAAAACCCCCCATTTTCAGCACACCAATTGGTTTCTCAAAGTTAAATTTTAAATAGAACAACTGTTTTGTTTTCAGCCAGTGAACAGAAGATAAGTGTCTAGTACCTCTGCAGGGAACTGTAACACATAAGAAAAAGTAATAGGGTCAGTAAAACCCAACAGCTTTCACGTTTTGCAAAGGACATGGTTTTAACCTACTCTCTTCCCTCCTCTCAGTCTGTTCTTTTGTTTACTGAAACGTCTCATCATATTTATTATCCACAGAGGCTGGAGGGCAAGTCAATTTAAAGGACTGTTCAGTTTCTATTGTTCTGCAGCTGAAAATGAAGCTGATAATAAAGTATGCAAATCTGTAGATCACATACTTCAGCACAATGCATATAAGCTATAGGAACCAAAAAATAAAACTAAAACCAGAATGTGCAATGCTGCATGGCAACTGAAGATTGACAGAATCATAAGGTTCTATGTGCATGGGCTACACAGCAATTTCTCCACTGATCCAGGCTATATGTGCCTGTGATGTCCAAAAAATCAGAACAGTGGTTCCACCATGTAAAGTCCACTCTCTGCCTCAACTCAGGGTCCCAAAGATAAAAGTTCACAACACTGGAATAGTGTCCACAAGGAAAAGAGTTCCTCACCCTCCCTTCCCAGGGGATGGGGAGCTCCACAGCTGGTGCTGTAGAGTCATAAGAAACGGTGTGTGAATTCCCAACTTCCACAAACTTAATTTGAAGGTTAAAGTAATAAATACTGCAGCTTCTTGAGAAGTAAGCCCACTCTAACCACTCATCTGCAATAAAACTTTGAAGACTCATTCCAAAACCACCGGGATTTGAACCAGATGATATTCAAAAATCTTTTCAATCTAAATGACCCTCAAGTCTTGACATATCCATGAAGTGTCATTCTGATCCAAAAACCTGTAATGAATTACTGCACTAGAATTCTGAGGGCTCAAAATCTGATTAGAATCTGCTGTTTTGAGATTATTCCACTTTTGAAATAAAAAGGTTTTAATATTACTAACAGTTTTAAAATAGACTTAAATGGACTGACTTGCTCTCCACTCAGCACAATTTTTACTGAAGTTATGCTGGAGGACCGATGATAAATAATTGACTGTGTCTACCCATCTTCAATACAAGCTGCAGTAAATATTTAGCCACTCATAACCTTCCACTATGGACAATTTGCTCTGCTGCCCATGAAGTCCACAAGTACTTTGAAAACAACCAGCTGCTCCTAGGAATACACATCACAGACAGAGAGCACTTCAGCATTGTTGTAGTTGAACACATTGCTCAATTATTATTAGCTCAGGGAATTAAACTCAGAACTTGGAAGGATTACCTTAGTTAACAGCAATTCACAGTTCAGGTGTTAATGACTTTAAGGTACATGTACAAACCAACTACAGCATGCCTTTGAACATATTACAGAGTGAACATGAAATCAATTCCCTTTGACTGCAATGTCTCTTTCCACCTCATAAAAGTACTCAGATTTCCTCATAGGGCACCTGACAAGTTTTACAACTGCAGAAGTGTTACAAAGTTTTTCTACATCTTAAACTTCAGCACTCAGTAAAAAACAATTAACATCCTGGCACTCATTTCAATTTCTACCCTTACAAATACAACCACTCCCAATGCATACAAGCCTGGCACTTGGCATATCCACATTTGTTTGTGACATGTTGGAGATGTTACCTGCAGCTTTGCCTTAACCAGGCTGAGAGCATCTCCTTTATACCTTCCTTGCTCTTTTGCTCCTCCTTTTTGTGTCACTGCTTTAACTCCCCCAGACAGGTTTTAGTAATTCTTTGGCTGTCAGACCAGTCTCAGTGCTATAGACCCCACTGCTTCTCCTGCAGATCCAGCCAGGCTGGGCACAAGCAGCTCCTCCCTTTGGGAATGTGCACCCAACTGTGTGCATATAGATCTTTCTCTGTACCAAATAATCTAGTTTTATTGAAGTAACATATTTATAGAATCTCCTTGATCCAGTATCAAAGTTCTAGACATCCATGTTCCACCTTTTTTCCTTTCAGGGTTTGTGGTGAGTTTCTCACCTAAGTAAAAGCACCATTCTCATGAGAGAGCTTGATGCATCTTTATCCATGCACAAGATGGTGTTGCTGGCAGATACTTCAGTAAGTAAAGATGTTACAATCCAGGTTTTATAGATCAAGCTGTTAATGCTCAGCATAAGGCTTTAGGAAAAACTATTTGCTTGAATTGATATCCAAAGTCTAATCTCACAGACAATGTGACAGCTGCCCATGCTTAGCTATAATTGTAAATAGACAACACCACTAGCCTTCTCTTCCTGTCCCCTGCCCAGGGACTTGCTAGGGATATGTTTATCCTAATGAACCCGACAAAGTCCATTCCCAATGCCAGAGCCAGGCTCACTGTTCTGTCACATTGTATCAGTGCAGAACACTGAGAAACTTCCATGGCCCAATTATGCTTCATTAAATTAAGCCCATATTCTATGTGTCAGGGAAAGATATCGAACTACCTCAGCCTAGTGCTTCCCAAAGGAGAAAAAGAATAACTTCCTTAAAAAAAGAAAAATGAGGTTTATTTTGGAAACCTGCGCACAGAGAGGCCCCAAGTATTAGTCAATTCTCCAGGAGATCTCAAGTATTGCTTTGCCTCAGTTTCCCAAATGAGTAATAAACATAAAAGCCTTAGCCAAGTCTTTAAAAAGCCAGTGCCATAGTTATGAAGTTATGTCCTTTAGCTCTGCAGAAAAAAGAAAGTAAGATCCTTTACCTCCTACTCACCAGGTAAAACCACCCTGAATGGTTTGCTCTCAAAGAGACAGCAGCAGTGCATCATCTCAGCAGCAAAGGCAAAAAATTGCCACCGTAAACCATTCTGCTTTCCAGCACACTGCCCTTTGCTGTATAATTGCTTCCTTCATCTAGTCCTTTACAGTCAGAGAAAGATGGAAACAAGATTTTGCATAGTTAGGTTCCAGAAGTTCCACCCCACGAACTCCAGCACATAGTTTTGTCACTCATCTCATCTGAGTGTCAAAGCAGAGCATGATCAGTGAAAGATCAAAACCCACTGCAAGCACAGGAAAGACAAGGAACCAGAGCACAGAAGTCAGAACATGTTCAGGCTGTTCCAGTCATTCTGTTCAGACCAAACATTTTATCCTCTTCACTACCTGCTACACCTCACCTTCCAATCTGCCATCTCAACTGCTCAGGTTCTTATACCCTGTATCAAGCCAGTTAGCGGGAAGGAGGCTTAATGGGATATCCTGCATTCACACCAGCCAGCGCACTGCCCTCTCCAGAGAGCAGCAAGACAGACACTGATTTAACAGAAGGATGATGGAGGGTAAAGCCTGTCTCCACAGCTCTCCCCATCCAGGGTATCTCTGCAGCTGCAGACACTTCATTGCTGGGCAGGCTGGTGCTGGAACTGCAATGCAGACCCTGTCTCTGGCAGGTTGAGCTCCAAGGAGAACTCCCAGCTCTCACCACAACACATACACTGTAGAGAGGAATTGATTCAGCTCTCTGCTTCACATCCCTGGTAGAACTCACCAAGGTGACTCAGCTTCAGTAGGTCTTGGTCCATTGGGATTGGAAATGGGTGACATTCCCTGGGGTGCTGAGCCACCACCTTAGCTGGGCAGTGAACTCCAGCAAAGGCAGCCACAGACAGACAGGGAGGGCTGAAAGGTGGATATTTTGAAGGACATGGATACTGATTCAGGTCAGTAGTTGGAAGAGAAAGACATCCAACTTTGAAATATTCATCAGTGAAGTAAAGAATAAGGGTGGCTGGGAGGTAGAAGGAAACAAATAATGAAGATGGAAGAGAGAAAAATCATCAGAAATTAAGACTGCACAAAATGTAGTTACATCGCATCTTTAACATGACATCTGTCAAATAAGCATCTTGAGCTAAAATTAAAAAAAAAAAATCTTTCTAAATGTTCTGTCCATTATTTAGTCAACTGAAAGAAAAACAATTGCCATTGTAAGTACCAAAGATGGATCGCTTGTAAAGAAACAGTGAAGTGGACTCAGAAGGAAAGAAGCCGCCCTTCCTAGTAAAACATGAAAGAAAAAAGTTTAAGAACTAAGTATTTGATAGAAATATTTGATCAAATAAAACTGATAAACTTAAATGCTGAAAGGAGATTGGATATCTGCCAAAACACTTTGCATTAAAAGAAGAAAGTTACTATATAGATATAAAGTTTTAGAATTTGTTAGTAGAAAGGGAAGCAGGAAATCAAAAGGGAATGGGGAGTTGAGCATTATTATCAGCCAGTCCTTTCCAGTTCCCAGGGATTTCTGTCCCTGAGTCTCAGACATGCACCAGGATACAACATTAAAATATTGACATGCTCAATCCTTTAAAGAGGTGCATCTTTGCAAGATTCACTCTGGTCTGGAAAACAAAGAATCAAGGAAGCAATCATACTGAAAGCGAGGAGTACAGAAAACAGGAGATCTAATTTTAGGAGAACAGAGGCACTGATATACCATGGTGCACTACAAAATATTTCTTTATGAAGAACAGATAGTCACCCCAGTAATAGTAAAACCCAAGGAAACATCTCTCCCTACACCAAAGAAAGCAAATTTAAGATGTAAAAGAATTTAATAAATTGGGATCAAACCAGCAGAGGCTGTTGTCCATTTTGGAGCAAAACTTATACAGAACATGACATTCAGACATATCATGACATGTTATTCGGAACATGACATTAGCGTTTCATTGAGTTGTGCACTGAATGGTGCCCAATACATTTAATCTTTAATTCTGTGAAACAGGATTCAATGAAAACCTGTCAGTTCTATTGTGACAGAACCCACAGGTTCGAATTACAATAACTGGAACTCTGCAAGCATCCAATACTCTGAAGTACTTCCAGATCAAAAGGCGGCCAAACCTCGGGGCAGCATTAAGATTTGTCACTTCTAGTTTTATTTAGATTTCCAGTTTTCAACAAATGTTGAAAACTATCTAGTTTTCTAGATATTCTAAAGCATTCTAAAGCAGCTACCTAGTAACAAATGTGATTTTTAAAATGCTATAATTTCAGTAAACATATTATTTTTAAGAGCTTCAGAAGTCTTGTCACACAAGCACTACAGACTAGTCATGGTTCCAAGTCACTTTTCAGCTGCTGTCAATATAAAACACCTAACATTGCTGAAAACATTCAAGATAACCAAATCTGACATCTGTATCTGCTTCCCCTTTCCCCACATGGGTCTTTTGAACTGGGAGCAGTCAGTATGGCATTGATCTCTTTGATAGCAATGATCTAAAACCAGCTCTCTGACCTTCCAAAGGCAAAGCAAGGAAAGTAAGGAGAACTGTGCCCAAGCGAGACTCTAGATTAATCAGAATAATTCAAAGGACCTAGTGACCTCCTCAATAAAATATGTATATGACTTAGGCAGTAAAACCTCCCTGCATGGCCAAGACAACCTGCTAGTGAAAACTGAAGTACTGCAAGTCCTGGTTTTGGGCTTTGCACTCAACTTAAACAGCGTGGATCTTATTTATTTAAATTAACAAATTCTAACTTTTTCTATATTCATCAGCAAATCCCATTTTCAATAGGTATCAACAAAGTATGGCAGGGAATTTTTTAAATCACAAATCCCAGCAGGCTAGGTTTTGAAAGGATTTTTTCCTTCAATGGTACAAATAAAACTAACACAGAAAATTGACACAAAGAGTACAAAAATGTAATTTCATTTCTATCTCTTTGAAGCCTATTAGTGTGTTTTGAAAAATTGCCTCTGAAATATGGAAGAACAAATTCCTTTTTAAAACTTCTCCATACCTGACAAAGCTATAAAAATGACAGATGTGTAATCAAACATTGAGAAATAGTCACTCAGATGTGAATGAGAAAAACTACATCACCAAATGAAGCCTGGTTACAACTTAGTGTACAAACCAAAATATTCAATAATTTTCCCTATTTCTCACAACACAAGGTTTTCCACAGATATATATTTTTACAGATACCCCAAAATCATCTTGATGTAACAACCTACCTCTGTATGTCTTGAATGAAGTGCATTGTATTCCTTCTTGAGTTCTGCCTCCCGCTCCTCAAGTCTGCTAACTGGAAGAAAAAATAAAAATAAAAGAATTAAAATTAACCTCAGAGTTCTAGTAAGTGAGACTGACTTGCCTGGGACTAAGCAAATAGATTAGAGTATTCCTAGAAGTGAATAGCACAAAGCAGGATAAAAAGTATGTCAGTGGCTATGTTTTTAAGCTCTTATCACTGAGCTTTCTAAGTACATCAACAGCAGCACAATACTGCAATTTGCATTCCCCTAAGGAGCCCAAGTCCTATTTTCCCCTGCTGATTGCTAGGCCAGTGACAGGGGATTTTTCTGTTCAAGGCCAGCTTACTGCTCACCCCAACCCAGATTGTTTCACATGGAAACTGCAGGAAGAGGCAGAGGCCATGGCACTCAATCCCAGATGAAGCCATGTGCTCCAACTAAGGTCCTACATCAGTTCCCTAAAACACATCCACACAATTTCCAGAGGTGTTTAACCAGGACAAACGTAGGCAAGGTATCTGTTAAAATACGTTCAAGCCCTATGTGGTACAGAAATTAAGGTTTCTGCTGGCACTCACTCACACTTCACTGAGCATTAAGGCAATAGATTTAAAGAGAGAAAACATTTGAATACTTCTGTAGGTATTCCAGGAAATTAAAAATAGATCTAGAAGATTTAGGAGAACTTTAAAATGTAAGTTCTTATTAGAGGGAGATGAAACCAACTGAGCAGCTCAGTTCATCTGTGCTGCGTTACAGCCCAGATGAAACTGAGCAGAAACAAACTGTGATCTCCCAATGCAATTAATTTGCAGGAAAAGTAACAGAATTCAGAACCTTCTACACACAACTTATTGTGTCATTCAAACACAAAACATTTTTGCTGCTTAGATGTGAATTCTATCTATTCAGATATTTTTGAACACAATATTCATGTGACATAAGCACATGTATCAAATTGTGTAACTGAGCTTATTCTACTAGCTATGTTTAAATATCCCTGGGAAAGTTCAAACTTATAGTTCCATGTTTCCAGAGAGTCACTGCCAGACACACATTATCTGAAGACAAATGTCCAGACCTTCTCTGCTCTTTGCATACTTTCGTGATGCCAGCTGGGTCTCCTGAAAATTAATTCTCCATATATCATTTCTTTTCGATCTGTGTATCTGTATTTTGGCACAGTATTTAATCATAAGTATGTTTTAAAGAAAAAACTCTTTGCTCAAGTCAAATGAGTGAACCAAAATACATAACTGTCTACTCACTCAAATTTGTATAAACATTC
Organism: Melozone crissalis; assembly: GCF_028551555.1. Taxonomy (NCBI): domain Eukaryota; kingdom Metazoa; phylum Chordata; class Aves; order Passeriformes; family Passerellidae; genus Melozone; species Melozone crissalis. The sequence continues at coordinate 2,956,854 of NW_026535804.1, read as the reverse complement.
TGCACTACTAATCTAATCTTGCTCTTATAAGAACATTACGCTCCTTGCTACAACCTTTTGCAGTCCACCTATAAATATAGGGCCAAAATATTACATCAAATATTATTTATACCATTGCCAGATCTAATGCTTCCATTTCTGCCCTGTTATCAAACAGAACAAAAGCTCTTTGGATCAAATAGCAGCAGGGAAGGTACAAGTATCTATAACACAACATAGAGAAAAATTTATTTTACAGCACAATGCATGCATCAAAAAATACATACTTATGTAATGCAGAACACTACTAAACAGAAGAGTTCCGTTTATTGTTTTGATGCACAAGGTGTTTTAAGTCTCCTTGTACATCTGAAGTGCAGTTTTATGGAAGCCTTTGGGAAGACATTACAGAAGCAAGAGTCAGAACTTATAATTAACAAAGCTATGATGTGACAGACCGTATTTTATACACTATCTTTGCCTGATTAACATCCAAGTCATGAGTTACGAGATGCTAAACAGCTGCCCATCAGAAATACTCAGCAGGTCTCATGTGAGCACACTGTGCCCAGGCTGTGTACCACAGATCCCAGAGGATCTCCCTTGTAAACCTCTCCACTGTGCTAAACCCTCTTTGGGAAAACAGGAGATCAAAAAGTGCTAACTGTATGACTGCTGGACCTTGTATTTGCTGAAACCAGCTCCCTCTCCAACAAACAGTGTCCAAGGATCCTCCCCTGCTGCTTTGTGCTGGGTGGTGAAGTCACCATTCAATTCAGCCTCGCCCGGAACTCCCACACCCACCAGGGTGATGCACCCAACACTGTTTAGCGAGTTCATGTCTACACAGTGCAGACAACCCCAGGGATGAATTCTACAAGCGAATCTGGCAAAGTATTCAACAATACATTTAATGAAGATAAACACTACATCAGGTGTTACCAACACCCTTCTTTGCAGCTGTCCAAAACCAGCCTTCAGGAAATCCAGAAAAGCATTTCCCACTGTTACGGATACAACACACACTTTTCACAGAGGTTGAGGTTCCATAAAGAAGCACACCACTTTTTCCGTCTGTGAAGAAAGAAAAGCTTTAAATGTTTTTAAAGTTTAATGGCCCAGTTATAATAAACAGTTCCTTGAATCAAGTCACGGAAGACAAATGTACATGGCTAGTGACGCTGCACAGTCAAGGGGGATATCTCCATGAGATCTGACCACTGTTTTCATTAAGTACAAAGGTTAAAACTATTAATGGCCCAGAAGATGATATAACTTGACATTAAGCACTTTCTTCTGGAAGTCATTTCCAGCTGTGCAACAGTGCTAGAGGTAGAAGTTTCAGCCAGAAGAGGATGTACCTAAGTTACACACCCTCAACAGACACCACAACAGTCCTCAGAACTGGTTTTTCCAATACCTGCAGGATGAGATATAGCACCAGAAATCTATTCTACCCAAAATATGCCTCCCATCAAGATATGATCTTGCAGAACAAACCAACAGAATACACTATATTTTTCCAATTAAACATTGTGAAAGAGATCAGATATTCCCCAAGGATCAGAAATCACCACCAACTTGATCACAGAGTCAGAAGAATTTTGAGGAAGACTACCAGATTCTCACCCCAAAAACTCTGAGAAACTTAAGTCCCATCAGCAGTAAGAAGAAACTAAATAGGAGGGCAAAATGCCTTTCACTGGCATCCAGAAACACGTTTTAAACTGAATTGTTGCCAGTTCCATTTTAATACACCAACATACAAAGGACTGGAAGTCTGGCCCTGATAACACCTCAAGAGGAATGGAGTTGGGTGCTGGCACTGCCTGCCACATGCTGAGCCTGCCAAGTGCCAACCAGACATAGTTCCTATCAGACTAAAGTAACAATACAAAAAGTTCCTCTGATATTTCAGTCTCAGACTTTTTTCCACTAAGATGTCAAATTCTTATGGGTGGATGATAAAATTAGTTTGATTATATATATCCTAAAAGCAAAAGTATCCATTGTCTCTGTGCAATGTGTCTTTACAAAGCCATTACAAAGCCTTGTCACCTCAAGGAAGACCTTACATTGCAAGATTACATTGTTTAACATAATGCATGTGCAAAATGTAACACCCAACAAAAAAGTTGCACTACTCACTCTTAGAAGCTTATGTTGAAAAAAGAGAAAGGTCTTCAAGCATCATGAGCATAAAATGCAAATATTCTAATGCTTTTAGGCTGATGAGAAGGCATTCCCCTGAAACATCTCCACAAACTCAAACCCAAGGTCTAGTGCAAACTTCTCCAGCACTGCCAATGTTCTAACACCTTTAATGACCTGAGATACCAATCTTGATGAAGGTTCTCTCACAGAAAACCAATTAAGCCTAAAAATAGGATATTAAATGTAATAGTAAACTAGAGAAATTGGAGTTTCTGTCTCCTGACAGCATTATGAGGAACTAGGCAGCCAAGCTGCCCACTCTGCCTGTTCAAAAGTCAGAGCTTACCTCCCAAGTCTGATGGCTTTTACCAAGTTTGGAACACCCTTCATCTGTATGTAGTCCTCTGCCTCAAACTCCTGATAAGCCTGAGGGGGAGAAAGAGAAACAGACCTGCTAGAATGGCAAATCCAACCAGTGTGATGCCTTCAAGAGGAATTACAAGTTCTTCCTACACAAGCCAGGACAGAGATCCAGCTAATTAACAAGCCCTTCCTGGCATCAGGACTGTCTGAAGACTCTCATTGGACAGCTTTCATCTGGCTCTATTCTTTAATGCAGGTCCCACACCAAAGTTAAGATACAGATCCAGAAGGACCTCATGACCTCCTAAGTAGTTGCCAAAGAGCACACACATCACTCGTGGACTGAAAAGGGGACTAAGCTATCAAACAAGTGTTTAACCTGGAAGTGGTAAGGCCTGCAAATCAAACCAGCACAGAAAAGTAATTTGTAAAACAAGCGAAAAATTCAACCCCTTGACAAGACCAACATGTTCAAGTAGCTCTTACACTGTGAAATACAGTTCTAGATCTCAGTTTAATAAGTAGAGCACTTGAAATTATGAAGATAATTTAGCTGTCAAGAATGCTCTGTTGATAGCAAGTATCAACACATGCAGCAGCAATGGTCTTATCCCTGACACTTCTGGACTGTTCAAGTTTGCACTATGTCTCAGGCACACAAAATCCCTGCAATTTGTTATCAAAAACTCAAAACAAAACTTAAAAAAAACCAAAACTCTTTAAACATTCTGCTACAACATTTAATATAAAGACAACCACATGCCAGGACATTCCTCACATAGGCTGAAACTCAAACAATCAAAAATACATATCAGAAACTTCTACACAAAATCAAGCCCAAAATCCAACCTCTTGCCCAGTCACTGCAAAAGAGGTGTTTTACTGAGAAAACTTTTGATTGACTGCTTTGCAAACAGTGGAATGCTCCATTTATACATTTGGCTATTGAAGCAACTCCCCGTCTGATAAAATCCACATCAAGTCAGTGTGGACACAGAAGCTTTAGCAGACTGGATTTGTTGTAAAAGCCAGTAAAAACTCAGGAACGTAAGATTCTAAAAGACATTTAAAGTAATTTTCTCAAGTTACTGCAGTATTTTGAGCAACAGAATCACTATAACAACCAAACTCCAGCACATAAACTACAATACTCCCTTAACTTAAAAACACACATGAGCAGTTAATTATACACCAGTGAATTTCAAGCTCTTCTCACCACTTTTGCTCAGGTATATTAACAGCAAAGCTTAAAGCAGGCCAATCACTGTTCTAATTTCCTACTCCATTTTATTTTAGCCTTGAGCCCTGTAGCTTGGCTCAGTGCCTGCCCTGGGGCCAGCTGTACCCCCTGCTCCATCTAGTGGGCTGCTGGCTCCCAAAACCACATAGACAGCAGGTCTTTGGGAACAGAGTTGGGAAGCCAGGGAAGGCACAGTGAAATGCACAGTCAGGATGAAAGCCCCCCTTTCCAGCGCACCCTGGTACTCACACTTCCTACAGAAGGATTTTTCAGGTGTAGTGACTGACACCTGTGGCACAGTGTAGCAAAGGGCAGGGGGAATCTGCCTGGTAAATATACCTGAGATAATGAGTGATATCATCAGAGATGAGGAACATCCACACTGAGAACACACTAGCAAAGAGTTCAGTTCCACACCTGCTAATCAAGAAATACAAGAACCCAAGCCATTCTGTTCCTCCTTTGCTGGAAATCAGATTAGTTCTACTGCTGTCAGCCTGTGAAAATGAAGCAGGAACAATCCAGGTCCCCAGTGAACAAACCTGAACTTTTCAACTTCTTTCCAGGACCTATTGAAAAGCTTTCTTGTATTCCTTGAGATACACACCAGTAGAGCCATCCCTAGAAGCAGCATTTACTGACAGAGCTGTTTCACACCAGTTTAGTTATTCACATCACCATCTGTGCAGATACACAAATCAAGTCTCAAAACAACTTTCTGGGAAGTTTCTGTTTCCGTTAAACTTCACAGCTGAAAGTTCACTTCACAGACTCCCTGTTAACTACAGAGCCACATGAGCAGCATGATATCCCATGTGCAGAGATCTTAGATATTGGATGCCTTCAGATTATCTAAGAGTGGCTGTCTGCCTGGGTGTACATTACAGCAATGCTGGTGTCCTGAGAGCTCAGAGGAGAAATCAGATATCAAATACCATCGGAAGAACATTCACAACAAAACCTGGTCTTGCATCTTCACTTGAAGCCAATGAAAGCAATAGTTCTGTTTAGCTTCTGAGAAAAACAAATGTTTTTAGGTCAGCTTCCAAAGCATTTGTCTCATATACCAAATAAAACTTTCAGCAAGCAATATCTGCAGAGTATCACCTGACATGGAAAATACCATCATCTCAAGAGTTGTGTCACAACATTTACAGCTCCAAAACTCAAGAGCTGTTTCTTGGGATTATACTCATTTGGGGTTTGTTTGTTTTGTTAGGGTTCTCTCACAAATGCAGTTTTCTCCAAATGTAATCTATCTTGCACACAAAGCTCAGGTTTGATAAAGTCAGGTATGTAGATATATCTGTTTTCTTGTCAAATGCAGTTTGTTATTTTGGTTGTACTTAAGCACTAGGCAGATCCAGAAAAGGAGCCAAATCTTTCAAGTCCTATAGCCTACCACCTCCATTAGAAAGCACAGAAAGCACTTCAATCATGCAGACATGGTGTTTTTCAGATTCTCTAATAGATAAGTTACCCCAAGAATGATTCCTCCAGAAAGCTTATGCCAAAGCTGTTCCATTCCTGTAGTAAGTCAAAATATACTAGCCATTTTTTATTCCCAAAAATTTAATTAACTTATAGCCTGTAATACATAAAGAAAACTGACATTCCCAGAAAGAGGCAAGGAAGGAAACTAAAATAAACCTCTGTAGCCTGCCTGCTCCGTCCCTCCCCTCCCCTCCCCTCCCCCGGTCCCCCATCCCCAGCCAGAACTCAGTGGAACAACCCATGAGCCTGAGAAGATCTTATCCCTTCCTGTAACTGGAGACTGAGCACTATCCCAGCAGTGTCGTGTGCATCCACAGAGCGCTGCTGGACAAATGAGCTGTGTATTGCTATTACAAGTTTTTAACAGCCCTCTGTTTTCCAGGTCCAGGGTTGACATTTCAAATATTTTAATGCTGCAAACAAATTACAAGTAGCACAAAGGAGTCTCACAACAGCAAAGACTTGAAGTAATGTGGAAGTCAGGTATTTTCAAATTCTTCTAAGAAATACTTAAAATTATATCACAACCTGGCATTGGCCTCAGATATACCACTGCAAAACAAAATAATGTTATTTACTAAACATGTGGCATTATCATGTCCACAGGTGCCCTCTGCTGCTGAGAGGGAAAAAATTACATGAATTCTGGGTAAGTCATAAACCCAAAAATAAACATTTGTCAACACTCAGTAAAAGTTTACTATAGACCCACAGCAAGAACTTCTAAAATCTCTGCCTGTACCAACATCATTCCTAAACAAATCCCCAGGAACTTTCTGCTATTTAACTTGCTTGAGCTTCCACATGGCACAGACTCCAAGAATACAGGCACTGCCTTTCCCCCCCTCTCTGTCCAGGTACTGCTGAGAGCCAGGCCACACAAGGGACAGGAGCAACCCAGGGAAAGTTAAAGCCAAGAGCAGCAGTGCAAAATGAGATGAAAAGCTGGACCATAAGACAAGGAGCTCCATCCAAGCTCTTGATTTGAGCCCATTCCTGCGCTCAAATAGAAGCCACAAATCCTTATGCCTCTGCTCTCCTTCAAGCAGTTCTAAAGTTTAATGAATTTATCCCAGATTGCCACATTTTGCACCATTTTTTTGCAGCAAACTTGACTTAGGCAGCCACCACATCAAGTATCAGGACTGAGTGCTACCCATCATGCAGGAGTGGTAACTCCAGTGCATTTGCTTCCACCGTTCAGGATTTCATCATCTGCTAGGCTCACAGTCCTTCCAGCAGTGTTTTGCCGTCATCTCCCCCTCTTTCCACCTCCTAAAAAAGAACAGAGTACTTCAAGGTAGTTCACTCAGGTGGCAGCAACTGTTTCAATTTCTGATGAGGGGAAAAGAAGTCAGTGAACCATAGGAAGGGAGCAACTGCTTGACACAAAATAACCTCTGGATTTCACTCCAGGAATTTCAAAAGGCAGCTTCATTCTAACCGAAGTGATTGAATACACGGCTAACGATGCAATCCCACAGGGTAAATTTAAGTGCAAAGAAATACATTTTTTTCCTTTTGATTTAGTATGACAATCACTTAGACTGCACAAACAAGTACTTAAAATTCAGGACATAATAACCACAACTTCTTAACTGGCACACAGATTTAAGCACATACAATCAAGCAGAACTCAACCATGTGACTCAAGAGCTGCCCCAGCTGACAAGTCTTCACTAAATGCTCAGCACTGCCAGTGTTAAAGGGAATGAGTCAAAACTTTTTAATGGACAAAACTTGTTCTCACAGGCTTTGCTTATTTGAGAAAAAACACACAGAGCACAGGCAGCCTACACAAAGCAAAAAGTCTTGCAGGTAAAGTTTTCCATTCTAATCTATTACTCATATCACCAGCTGATGTTGTGATCTCACTCTGCACTCCAGACCCAGGTTTTATTTGGTTACTTGCTCTGTGCCAGACATTTGCAACTCCCATTACCAGTGATAACACTGCCACCGTTTTGAATGTTGACGTGGTAACACAGCAATACTAGAGCCTAACTTAGATGCACAGGCAGTACTACAGAAGTAGAAGAGAAAAAGCAATATAGCTAAAAGACTTGGAGCTGAATTAAAGTGGCACATCGATCATTCGGATTGTACAACATGCCAGTTGCCTAGTCTATAAAACAAAACAAGGTAATACAGTAAGGTTAAGCTGCTTCACAAATATGTACTTGTATGGTTTTCATACCTTAGAAATTTAGATCACTAAAAAAAACAGTTAACTTGCATAACATTCATTAGGTGTTCAACAAATGTGCTTATGTCCCCTTTGATCTTGCTCTGCATCAGCAGCATGACAAATCTTCCCAGCAGCCTTTCATGCTGTCCCAGACAGCTTATCAAGGCCAAGCACAAGCAAGCTCAGTGTTTAACCCAGCCCTATTGTTTCTCCAAACATACAGTTTTGCCATCACAGAAGGTTTTTCTCCAATACAAAGATTTTTTTTCTCTAATAAATAGATTTTGGAACTGTCTAAAATCATTGTTTCATCACTAGAGCTTTACATAGTTATGGTAACTGTTTTTAGTAACATTACTTCTTACAATAAAAGTAGTTGTAGCAGTGCTTCTACTGGAACTGCTGAGTTTCTTGGGAAAATACTTTCATTATTATTATAGATATACACACACATATACACACAATATATAAATAAAACTTTAAAATCATACATATACTTGAAGGCTTCAAAGCAAAAAGATAATTTCACACCAACAGACTCACAGAGCAACATAAAATGTTGTTATCAATACATGGTAAATGTAATTTCTATTAGAGAAACTCCAGGTATGCTGCCACATACACTGTCAGAAACCCAACTGATTTTTCTTTTTCGTGCAACCACTTTATCCTTTGGATTGCATTAACAGAATAAAGCCATGGCCTACAGGACAGGACGCAATCCCGATCCACAATCTTGTTGTCAGTGAGTGGGGTCTCCCATGAACAAGCTGTTTGCGCTGCGTGTTATGAGCACAGGTCTTCTAGAAACAGTATCTTTGTCACCAAAACAGGCCTCTTAACTCCTGCTACAATGTTTTATTTTCCCCTCCTGTGAGGCTCTTAGATACACACACAACATCGTTCCACGAGAATCGCAGGGTTTCAGGTACAAGTCTCTACAATTAATCATTTTAGCCTGACTTCATCTACAAAGAGACAATCCTAGGAAATAATCACACTGGTCTTTGCTAGGAAAGATTGCTTGAAGTGCTCCTTCATCCCTGCCTCTACAGAATCTGGGAATATTTGAACATGGATAATGAAGCAGGTGATGCCTCTAAGATTTGCCAACAACATTCTGAGCTGCCCAAATTTCAGTAAAATTCTGCCCTAGGTGCCACCTACATTCATCTTAACACTCAGACTAATACTCCTGCCTTGCTACAGGCTCAATCATGCCACTGAAAATGAAACTTTACAGGAAAATTTTAGAGCGTCAGCTGGAAAAGAGCTATAACTTACTGTGTTAGGGGCAGGAAAGGTAGCTGAGCAGAAATAAAGGAAGAAAGAGTAGTGAAAAGGGGCTACTTTGAAGACTGACACTGCTTTTAGAAACTGGTCATCTCTCAGCCTCATCACAATCTCACTTTACATTCCTGCAGAGTCCAGCAATAAAAGCTAGATATTAACTGATGAACACACCAGTCTCACATCAACAGAAGATGGCTTAGAAGCTTGAAGTATAAAAGTAGAAAAACTGATGAAGTTTCATTCAATGACTGTGTGGCTGGATAAGAAGCAGCCCAGCAGAATGTCTAAACTACAATATATTCAACTTCAAGTGTTTCGAGACAACTGATCGCTATCATCTTTTTCCAAAGTTTCCAGAAGTTTTTTTTCTGTTACATCTCTAAAAAGGGAAGTGTTCTCCCTAAACTGTTTTTCTATAAAAACTAAATGTCTCCTAGAAATAAATCATTTAGCAAAAATTATATAGAAGTTAATGCGAATCACCAACAATGCTCTTCTCCTCCCAGCTGTGCTTCTAAACCTGAAGATTACCTTTATTTTAGCACAGACAACTGTTTAATAGGAAGAAAATATCTTATTTTGTTATCACTAACAAGGAAGTAATCAAAGCATCTTCTGAAAAAGTTGCTAAATGTGAAGAAAGCACTGTCTAAAAGGTAAGCAATACAAGCAGGATACCAGAAGAATCGATTACAAGTCACAAGCTTGTATCTGACTTGTTTGCCTTAATTCTAAAGAAAAAAAGACTTGCACAAGAGTTAAATCCAGTTATCTGTCTAAGTACAGGAATCAGAAGGCATATGCATTATCACTTTACAGAACAAAAATTAAAATGCACTAATACACTTAAAAGGAGAGCACCATGTTTTACTTACTTTGATCAGCATAGTTTTTTGCTTTTAGTTCAAGTTGTCGAGTTTGTGACTCTAATGCTTCCACTCTGGTCTGTAAGTCCTTTTTCTCTTGTTCTTGAGAATCTTCAAACTCAATGAATTTCTAAACAACAAAAAAATAGTTAAGTTAGACCAAACAACTAATTACAGGTTTTGCAGCAGGTAGGAAGAAACACAGCAGCCCTTCACAGCCAGGAAGGTGCAAGGTGGTTTCCAAAACAACTGAATAGATCCATAGGCCACATTTAAACACAAAGAACTATTTCAGTCCAGGTCCATCAGTCAAGCACCCAGTCTAGGTTATACTGTGTAATAACTTGCAACTAAGTGCCAGCTACTCCAGAGAACCTGCTTGGGATTAACATAAATACGAATTACTTCATTATTGTCTAACTTAATGTACAACAACTGCCAACAGTGCATGTGAACACAGGGAGTCTTGGTATCCTTAGTCTGACTAAGGAACATCAGTGAAGTTATTTTCACCCATAAGCCACAAAGGTACACACTGCAACAGGGACACACTAGCAGTAGTGCCAACCAAAATGATTTGATATGTTTTCCATTCCCACCCAATTCTGCTATAAATTCTCATAGTCTTCATCAGATCCTTAATAACCATCTACAATCTGTCAACCGCACAGAAAACTCTGTGCTGATCACCATCACCTTCTATTTCCTTGGTTTACCACACTTGTGATTCCCCATATTCTGGAATTCACTGATGAATGCATCAGTGTTTATATTCTCTAACATAAAAATTACCAACATGCCATTATAGCAGCTTTGAAAGCACTTTTTTTTGCTATTTATCTTACCTAAGAAGTCAAGAAATTCAATATGTATTACTGGCACAAAGAACACTTCTAAAAGCCAAGGATATTTTAGGTCATGCAGTACTCTATGCTCTGCATTGCAAGGAGAAGACAAGGCCACCAACACAAGTTATGCAGAAGGCTCACAGAACAGGGAGGAGAAGCAGACCAGAAACCTCTGCAGGAAAAAATCCTTAACATCCACAACAGTAAAAGGGGCAAAGGCAGCTGAGGACCACATGGCAGAAAAGGGACAGTGAAGGCAGCAACTTGAAAACAGTAATCTGATTTGAATATTTTTTCCTATGTATTGTTTGGAAAATTTAGTGGGAAAAGTATTTCTAACGGTCATACATCAACTGTTAATGAACTATTACTACATTGTAGCCATTGCACACACATTTTTTACAAAAGCAGAAATTCATAACCTTATGAAAAGGGCTTCAGTTGAACAGGATCATCAGAAGTTCTGACTAAAAAGTACTTCAGATGTAGAAATGCATCAAAACCTATGAAGCGAAACAAGAGTCCCTTTCAGACATGCTCTGCACAGCTATCACAGGACTGGGCATGGTGTTCATATGACTGTGCTTGAAACCAAACCACAACAATTGAGGAAGAGCTGACATAGCCCAGGTAGCTCTGCTTTGGGTGCTGCCATTGAAAAATCCCTCCTCAAACACAGATGTGCAGGAATCTTTCTACCTCCTCCACACGAAGTTTGGGAATATTAATTAATCCATGTAATTTGAAAACCTCAATGATTAAGTTTGTTTCATTTCTTCTTTGTAGTAACTGATTCAAGACTTTTGCCCATTTAATATTCAAGTCATGTCTGGCCTATTCTTGGCAGACTCCTTTTTCAAAAAGGGCTTCAAAGTTTGACACAAATTAGGCACTGGGGCTAAAGTTACACTAAACACAGGAAGTTTGTTACACTAAACATGGGAAAACATGAAATAAGAATTATAAAACTGTACCATCTTTGTTTAGTTGTTTCTCTGATGATTTCCCAAAAATATGTCATAGCTTGTTAAAGGCCAGGGGCAATTATACTCATGAATAACAAACAGCCATTCAGAGCCATTAATGTCATTGTTACTCATGAAACCACAGATAGATATAACTTTGTATTTCCTCTCAAGTTCTTCAACTGCAAGTGGTAAAACTGTTTTTTCCTAAAACGGAAAAAGTTACCTTCCATTAGTTTACCTTCATTTTGTTAAAGTCCAAATTTACATTACTATACTTGAAAGCATTTCTGTAATTACACTTGAGTATTTTTCCCTCCCTTGCTGATCAGATCTTGGGATTGAGAACTTTGGACTTTGAATACTGTTATTTGGTTTCATTTCTCCTTCTGGTGATGGTATAATGACAAACACAGGCCCAGCAGATTGATCATCACACTCTAACTAAGCCTGCACAAGTATGACAGAAGAACTAGTGAGATGAACCACCACAGCAGCCAAGGACAGGCTGAGCACCCATACTAAACTACTTTTTAAAATTTACATTTACAATACACTCAACTACTACTTACCTCCTGCACTGTTTAATGTAAATCCAGCAGCGTATGTAGGAACACATTAGGCACTCAATAGTCATCCTCTCATTTCAACCCCAGCTACTGGTTATTCAAAACACTGAGGCAGACAAAAATCTAGTTTTCCCCATTTTAAGTGACATCTTGTTTGGGCCACAAAGATGTATTTTACAACTCTAATGAGAAGTGTGAGAAGTGAGATTTTTGGTACTTTTTTTTTTAAGAGCAAGCTGAAGGACACCAACCTGTCTTTAAAACAATCAGACCAGATTATATAAGATTACAGAAAATACAGCTGGAATGATCCTTAAAAGGCCATCTTGTTTCCAGGTTCTGATGCTTAGTATTGGATACCTGGATCCTAATTTTGATTAGGCTACGATGAGGTGTAACACATGCAATGCAGAGCTCCTCCTGCATGTGCCTGCTAGTGAAACCCAACCTGGGATACCTTCATCAGCCATCTTTGGCAACTCCCATTTAATCCGTCCCATTTTCTCCAGGCAGGATCACATGTGTCATTTCAGACCTTTGTCCAACATGTTTTTACAGATCTCATATAAAAAGTGTAGAAAGTCCCACACAACTAAACTCAAAAATATTTATGTAATCAATTTTAAACCTACTTGAAAGCTTGCAGAGGTCCTTGGAATAAATAAGAACTCAAGACTACACAACAGCCCAGCACATTTGGAGCCCTCTGTCCTATACACAACCACTGAAGCACTCAGTAATACATTATTAGCCAAATGAAATATCTCTTCCTTTATTTATATCATCTTCTGTCTCTACATGTTGACTGGTTTTCCTGTCACAGGACCCAGGTGCAATGCTGAGCATATCTGATGTCAGGGTGCCACCCACTTGGCAATCTTTATTACTCTATGACACGTCCTTCAGCAATGTGGATTGCAACAATGACAGATTCTCAGCCAATGGCAAGTTCTTGGAGCAGAGAGAAAAAAAAACACCTAAAAAGCCAGTTCAGATGGACTTGGGGGACAGAAAAACATGTGAAAATGAAAACAACCTGATAGCCATAAAATAGAGTGGAAGTTTTCTGTAAAATGCATCTCAGTTTTGATCGCTCAAATTAAAAATACTTAAACTCTTACTGCACAGTGTTTACTCAACATACATTCCTAACGAAGAAAGTTACCTCTGGGAACAGTAAGGAAAAGCAGACATTAAGTTTATGCTATGACTTAAACCAATTTTAATAGTGGTAGATGCTTTTTCCCAGTTGCCAAAGAGTTCAAAAACAGTTTAATCCCACCAACAGCAGAAAAGCTAAAAGATATCCTAATTTGGCACAGCTAAATGGAGTAAATTTTATCCTCTTTCCAAGTGCACACAAAACACATGCCAGCTACAAGTGCAGGCCTGAAACAGCACATTGCTGCAGAAGTAACTCCTATCAGAGTATAAAATAGCAGAAGCACAAATGCTGGTTCCTCTCCCCCTTCTTTGGGGCAGGAATTGTTACCTCAGTCACCAAGTGCAAAGGTAAGAACTGGAAGCAGAACAGCAGAGCAGCTGGTTCCTCCATTCCTTCAGCAATATCAAAAAACCTACCATGTTAAACGTCAGACAAGTGATTTCACAGCAACTACAAAGATCAAAACTGTACCCAGAGGGTTAAGAAGTAGGCCCAGAACTTCTGTCAGGGTGACTTTAAAAACAATTATTCCAGAAATCCTCAGGCAACAACTTTTAAGATATCTCTTTAGTAACATGTTTTAAGCACACGAAATAAAGAAGGCAAATTACAAAAATGGGGTAAGGAGACCCCTACCCAAATAGTAAACTATTTAATGTTCATAAAGATGCTGCTGCAAATAAATGTCCTACAACAGAAAACAAACAGAAAGTAAAAGAAGGTGTGTTAATTGTCCAGCGAAACTGTGGCTGCCTCATCCCTGGATGTGCTCAAGGGTAGGCTGGACAGGGCTTGGAGCAACATGGTGTTGCAACGATGTCCCTGTCCGTGGCAGGGGTTGGAGTGACATGAACTTTAAGGTCCCTTCCAACCCAAACCATTGTGTGAAATTATGAACAGATGACAATAAATATGGAACTCAGCAGCTCAAAATTCTCCATTTTGTCACCACATGACACGGGCAAACTCCAAACTAAGATAATGTGCTAAGCAAGCAACTTTTTGTCCAAGGAAATGTTAAATTTCTGTTCCCTCCTTTTACTTCAACCATACTGCACCCATCAGGTTATCTCAGCATTGAAAAAATAATTCAACAACCATGCCTGACTAACACACGCACCTCTCCTGAACACACTAGGCTGTACCTAACACTTTCACACCTGTACAGTGCAATGACCTCAGCACACCACAAAAATGACCTTTGTGCTCACCATGAAAATACAGTCTCTGGTCTAACTGCATTTTGGAAAGCATCAGCCAGGTGTCTTGCAGCGTGAGCACTGGTTCTTCAACTGCATAAAGCCTGTCCTCTCAATTTATCATGACACAGAGAAATGGAGATGGCAGTGAAGCACACTACTAAAACAGGCACTTACAGTTCCTGAAAAGCTACAACAACAAAATTAACCCCATGTTCTGTTTCATCACATTGGTACGGTTTCTGTCCTGCTGCCCAAGGCCTGTTTTTTGATCTGGCAAATGCTGCCTCTGCTTCAAACCTGATGGATTTTCTCATTAATTAGTTCAGAAAGTATTTATCAATCCCTTCCTATTACTCTCAATATAAACATATTTTCTAAAAGACCCTTTTACATCAGCTTGTGTCAGAAATAGTGTGGCAACTCCAGTCCCCTGACTGGAGTCCATAAAGCATTATAAAACCACCATGTGTTTGACAAGGAGGATGAATGATTTATCAGTCCAACAGCTGGGGGGACACCATTCATACCGCAGGTCTTCATAACAAACTGAGTCCTGGAATAATCTGCAGACAACATTTTGCACTCACAAACAAGTATTTGTACAGGGCTAATGCTTTTTAAATTAAGCTTTTACTGTTAATGTTGTGTTCACCCTCAGTGCAGTTGTTCTTCTGATGTTTGGAAAATTTAGAAGGCAAGCACAACCAGAGAGATTAGCACAGGACAAGGGGTCTGGAAATACACTTTTAAGATGGCTTGTTCCATTACAGATAATGCTGCCAATCCAATTTCCTTCAAGAGTTTGGCAAGACAATGAGCTGGAGGAAGTTACCCTGCACAGCTGCTTCCTATTGCATCGGTTTATAATATCAGATCAGATAATGCCTCTCAAGCTTGTCTATGCTGAAATGATTCTTGGTACAAACGCTAAAATAAAAACATTTAACATCCCAAACCAGAGTCGACATCACTGGAGAGTCCACACCACCTGTTGCTGCCTACAGCTTTATGTTCCATCTCTGAAGGGCTTCAGCCTACACACTGTGTATTTCCACGTTTTTTGTAATGCGTTGTCACTATTTTTGCAAAAATGGACAACCCGCCTCCCTCCGCGGGGAGCATCCCGCGTGGCCGTGACAGCACAACCAGCGCACGGTTCCATGTTTGCGCCTCTCCCCTCCCTTCCCGCAGCGCTCCGCAGAAGTGACCGGGAATCCCTCCGTGACGAGCGGCTCAGGGCACCGCATGCACATGGACCCGCACGGACGGGTCCCGCTGCGGCTTAGCTGCACGGACCGGGAGGTACTCCGCGCCCTCCTCATCCTTCTGCCAAGCTGCGTCGCGACCCCAACTCCGGCCGCGCGGCCGGACGGGGCAGCCCCGCTCTGCCCCGGGCAGGCCCAGCGCGGGAGGTGCGGCCGCCCCCACGGAGCCGCCCCGGCCCAGCGCCGCGCTCACCTCCTCGGCCTGCTTGCGCAGCGCCTTCTCCCGCTCGTACTGCGTGAGCAGCTGCTCGTTATCGTCCCGCAGCAGCTCCAGCTCCACGCTGGTCTCCTGGCTGTGAGCGCACACCGAGTCCAAGTTTTCTAACACGGCCACCACCAGCGGCATCAGCTCGGCCACCACCTCCTCGTCGTAGCGCCCGATGAGCCGCTCGAACTCGCGGTAAATGGAGCCCGCCAGCCCCGACACCCGCTCCGACATCATGGCGGGGCCGGGCCCGCCGGGATCCTCCTGGTACACCACGCCGTCCGCCAGCTCCATGGCGGCAGGGAGTTGTGCGGGGCCTGGCGGGGCCCGGGGGTCCTGCTCGGAGCGGCTCCCTGCGGCAGCGGCAAAGCCTCGGTCGGGCCGGGCGGGGAGCGGCGCGCGTCTCTGACCTCACCCGCCGCGCCGGGCGGGGTCTGCCGGGACGGCAGCGTGGGGCGGAGCTACGGACTAGAAGCCAGCGCGGGGGGGTGTGGTCTGCTGGTGATGTCATCGAGAGGCGGGGCCTGTGCGAGGCTATGGCGGCGGCTGCTCGCGGAGTTTGTGTGGCGGTTCAGGAAAATGCGTTCGGCGGGAGCAGGGTGGCAGCGGGAAGGGTTAGGCTGTCGGGGACACGTCAGGAATCACCGAATCTTGACAAATCACCGAATCGTCAAGACTGGAAGAGACCTGTAAAAGGGCAATAAGGCTGGAGAATGTTTGGAGCACACTTCCTGTGAGGAGCGGCTGAGGGAGCTGTGGGGAGCTCGGCCTGGAGAAAAGGAGGCTCGCGGGACATCTTATCCCTCTCTACAACTCCTCCTGTCAGGAGGGTGCAGCCAGGCGAGGGTCGGGCTCTGCTCTGCCGTGTCCCAGGGAACAAGGAACTGTCGCAGACATCTTCATATGAAAATCCTTTCCTTAGGATTTTTTCCTCCTGAGAAGCTGAGAGGCCTCAGGAACAAATGTAAACAATTATTGTCTGCTGCTGTGGAATGCAACAGGTGCATCTGTGATTGGTCTCATGTGCTTGTTTGTAGTTAATGGCCAATCACGGCACAGCTGGCTCGGACAGAGAGTCTGGGACTGCTGCTGCCTTTGTTATTCATTCTTTTCTATTCTTAGCCTAGCCTTCTGATGAGAACTTTTTCATCTATTCTTTTAGTATAGCTTTAATGTAATATATATCATAAAATAATAAATCAAGCCTTCTGAAGCATGGAGTCAAATTCTCGTCTCTTCCCTCCTCTGAAAACCCCTGTGAACACCATCACAAGGAACAGGACAGGAGGATGCAGCCCTGCGCTGTGCCAGGGGAGGTTCGGGTTGGACATTAGGAAGAAATCCTTCACAGAATGAGTGATTGGACATTGGAATGGGCTACCCGGGGAGGTGTCACCGTCCCTGGAGGTGTTGAAGAAAAGACTGGATGTGGTATGCAGTGCCACACTCTGGTTGACAAGGTGATGTTGGGTCAGGTTGGACTGGATGATCTCAAAGGTCTTCTCCAACCTAGTTGATTCTGTGGTTCTGTTACCCAGTCTGACCATGCACCTGGCACTACCACTGTAACTTCTAAACCAGTATTATGCAGTGCTGGGTACAGATGCCTCTTAAATAGGTCCAGTGTGGTGATTTCAAGCCCTGACCACACAAACAGTAAAAAAAAAAAAAAATCAAGTATTTAATCTGAATCTCCCCTATCTCAGCTGAAGGCCATTTTCTTTGGTCTTGTCTCTGCAGGCACAGCAGAAGAGCCCCATCCCCACCTCGCTACATGCTCCTGTCAGTAGTTCTAGAGAGCTGTGAGGTCACCCCTGAACCTCCTCAAGACTAAACAAATCCAGCCTCATAAGACATGTTTTCTAGCCCCTTTATAAGCCTTGTTCCTCTTCTCTGGGCACACTCCAGCCTCTCAATATCCTTTTTAAAGTGAGTGGCCCAAAACTGAACACAGCAGTGCCAAGAACAGAGGGAGAATCACTTCCCTGGTGCTGCTGGCCACGCTATTCCTGATACAGGCCTAGATACCCCAGGTCACCGGAGTGAATATCAAAGCCCTGGTGTCGTTGGTGGAGGCTCTGGAGCCCCTTGACAACAGAAGGTTTGGTCCCTTTAGACACTTACTGTGGGGCCAGGGTGGGGAGCTCCGGTTGGGTTGTGGGGTTGGGGTGTCCCATAGGCAGCTCCCTCTGTGAATGGCAGATGTGAGGCAATGCAGTCTGACAGCTCCCAGGGTATTTGTTTATCACACCCATGGAGGCAGAAATAGACCCGGTGATTCACTGAGGGGTGACTGGAGGAGTTAGAATCTTAACTCCTGAATTTTGGGACTCTGCAGCTCTATTTGCTGGTGTCTGGCAGCAAAAAGGCCTTTGCCTTCTAATAAGGTCTCCGGATAATATCAGAAATCCTGTTTTCTTAACAGTAATACAGCTTAGAAGGCATCTTGCACTTGCTGAGAGAGATTGATTTTCTTAGGATTTGGAATAGGGGGTTCCCTTCTGGATCATGTGTTCTGTCATGGGAACAATGGGAGCTGTTACAGACATTTACAGTAAACTTGAAAATACCTGTTGAAAATTTTCTGAGTTTTTTCACATCCTTCATTTTGTCGTGGGGTAATTTAAGTTGGGAAAACCCTTTAAGACCATCAAGTCCATCCATTAACCCAGCACGACCAAGGACACCACTAAACCATGTCCCCAAGTGCCATATCTGCAGTTTTTTCAGATGTCTCAAGAGATGGTTAACTCCATCATGCCCTGGGCAGCCTCTGCCAGGGCTTGACAGTGCTTTCAGTGAAGAAATTTTTCCCAGTATCAACTCTAAACCTCCTCTGGTGCAACTTCTGTCATACAACTTGAACTTGGGGAAATCAGTATTCTTCATTAGGTAATATCACATGTACAGCTGAGGAACCCGGTTGCCCAGCAGCAGTCCAGGAGCAAAGAAATGAAAATGTGCTTTAAAAAAGACAGAACGCTTGAGAAGGGATGGAATTTTAACTGTCGTGATTGCATTCAGCTCCACTGGAGTGCAGCAGAGCCTTGCACTTAAGTTTTTCTCATTTGGACTGGTTCTAAGGCAGGAACTGTGCTTTAAATGCATGTGCTTCTTATCTCTTCATTTACCGAGCCAGTGAGTCTGTGCAGGAATGACGAAGAAGAAAAGACTCCAGCCCTGTATATCGGATTTATTGTGAGTCCTGTTTAGACATCGTCATCCTCCCAAGCTAATATTTAAAGTGGTACAGCCAGGGCACAGTTAAAATGCAATTTATAAACATGGCAAAAGGAAAGAAAAGCTGTTTGACTTTTAATTATTATGAAAAAAATACATAATTCCAGCTAAAAAATAATTTTTAAAAGACATGATATGTACTCTCATACATATTCTCAAGTGAAATTTTCATTTAAATTATTGGAAATTATCTCTATGATGGAATTTTTTTTCCTGTTTCTCTTTAGCAGTTAGAGACTGCCCTAGTTTGAAAGACAAGGGCAAAGGAAGGCGGGAACCTCCCTTGGAATGGAAAATGTGACCCCCTTCCCTCTGAATTATTACAACTTTGAAATTAAGGGGCTTTCAGGCAAAGATACGGGAAAAGGGAAAACAGTTCTGTACATGTATGTGTATGTGTGTGTGTGTGTATGTGTATGTACATGTACATGTATGTTGAAAGCGAAGGGAGCCAACCCATCTTTGTTGACCAGCATTGACTCCGATTTATTGATCAAATCAGCCACCTTTTATAACAGTGTAAATTAACTTCATGCATATTGCAAAATTCGAGCTCACAATAGGCTACAGAGAAAACTCTAACCCCTCCTTTTGTTTACAATACCTGTGGTTTGTTTATTGAAACCAGGATCAGTGTTCTCACCGTGATATGAAAAGTTCTCAAAACCTTCATATCTATTCCCAGAGCAGCTATCTGTTCCCAGAGCAGCCAAGGACAGAATGTTTTGCCTCTTATGAGAAGACTGTCTGGGAATCTTATTGTTTATAAAAAATATGCTTGAGAACCTAATTATTTACAGAATCAAGCCTGAGAAGTGCTGCTTTACAGCTGCCTTTTACTTTTCCATCAGCTGTATACCTTTATGGCCTCTTTCTTTAAGCCATGTTTGAACCAGGCTCTCCACGTATGTATATGTATATGTGTATGTGTATGTGTATGTATATGTATATGTACATGTATATGTACATGTACATGTATGTGTATATGTACATGTACATGTATATGTATATGTATGTGTATGTGTATATGTGTATGTGTATGTATATGTATATGTATATGTATATGTACATGTATATGTAAATGTACATGTACGTGTATATGTACATGTACATGTATGTGTATGTGTATATGTGTATGTGTATGTGTACGTGTACATGTATATGTATATGTATATGTATATGTATATGTATATGTATATGTATATGTATATGGCTAACAAGGCAAACAAACAGCAGCAGCAGCAGCAGCCCCCAGCAGAGCCCCGAGCCAGCGCAGCCCTCTCGCAGCTGCCGGCACCTTCCCCTCCGCTGCCGTTCTGGTCACAGCCGGCAGGGGCGCTGGTGGCCCCGGTCGGGCCGGGCAGGTGCGATGATTCCCCCGCGGCTGCACCTGGGCAATGGTGGGGGGCCGGCGGGAGAGCCGGAAAGGCGCTTCCTTCACAAACCCACAGGTTGGCCAGTCCCGGTGCGCCCCCGGATGGCGAAATGGACTGTAGCGGGAACCTCAGAAGCAGCCAACAGGAACAGCAGAGATGAGCAGACATGAGATGACAAACATAGCAAGAGACTCTGGGACAGGCATGCTCCTGGTCCCAGCGTGGCATGCAGTGGCTCTGGGCTCCTAAGCAGCAGAGAAGCAAGCTCCAGTCACAGTGCCAAAGGGAAAGAAAAAAGTGGGCAAAAGCCACATAGTATCTCTCGTCAGAGGGATGGCACTGCACGGCCACTGAGATGAAATCACCCCATCGGGAGGACGCAACCATCCCTTGCCTGCAACTCTCTCAGGAAATCCTGGGCTGGCTCTAACCCATCACGATACACTGAGAGCCAGGGAAGGGGGAAGGGGGCAGCAGTGACCACCCCAGACGTAAAACAAAAATGGATATGGGATAAAAAGCCAATCCCCAAGACATTCCACCCCTTATCCCATACCACATGATCAATACCTAAATTAATACATTTCAACTGCGAAGACATGTATCTATCTATAACTCTCTATATATGTGTGTACTATATGGTAGAGATAATTCATGCTATTAATGTATAAAATATAGTAAAATCCAAACTATGTCTTTTGACATCCTGGCCGGGAGCAGTGTCTTATTCATATACATCTGGTTGCCGGACGCACGTTAAGATAAACATCGAGGTTTTAACGTAACAATAGAAGCTTCCAGGTCGATAATCGCTGGCTTTGCCCCCCAGGTTGCTGGGCCCACCTGAAAGTGATTATCACCTCGCATCTGTCGAGATAACCAACAGCGCAACCCTGATCCATGTGAATACATGGCTTCTCCGGAGTCACTGACAACATCGAGACACCTGGACTGAACCTTTGTCCAGCTCTGCACATGTAAAGCCACGGCCATGCATGTGAAGAGACACAAAGAACATTTGGTCATCGCTGCCTTGAGCAGAGATGTATAAAAACTTGCTGCTTGAGGCAGCATTTGTGAACAGGGGGAGACTCTGACATTCGGAGGTCAGATCTGTGTTCACCTGGCACCGATCCCAGGCTCGACTCTGACTCTTTGGCTGTGGTGGTTTTCGATGACCGAACTTTGGTCTCACAGACAAATTCATAAATCTTTGCTTAATTTTCTCATAAGTTTGGTTCACGATTTGATAATTTATAATGTGCATTACCTTAATTATATACATACATACATCTAGATCTAGATACAGGCATAGTGTGATGGATGATTTACCCCAAAACAATGTCCCCTTGAGGTATGCATCATGTCTCTCCATCCTTCCATATCACCCACCAGGTGCAACCTGGTCCTTGAGCAAAGATAGCCCCACGGACTGGTTTGTCTTTGCTCGAGGCAGAATTAATCCAAATAGTTTTTCCCAGCATACCTCTCATGTGTACATGAGGTTCATGTACAAGAGAGGTACATCTCGTGTATATGCTGGGAAATAGGTAGGGAAAAGGTGTCCACTGGAACCTTATGTCCATTTGTTGTTTGCAAGGGTTCAGATTGGGCAGGGCCTGCCTGGTTAGTGGAGCCTCTGGTATTAACTAACCATGGGGCCTTTGCTAAATGCAGCTCCCAATTTTTGAAAGTCCCTCCGCCCAGTGCCTTCAAGGTGGTTTTAAGCAGTCTGTTGCACTGATCAACTTTCCCAGCAGCTGGTGCATGATAGGAATATGGTACCCCCATTCAATGCCATGTTCCCTAGCCCAGGTGTTGATA
This sequence comes from Melozone crissalis, assembly GCF_028551555.1. Lineage (NCBI taxonomy): Eukaryota > Metazoa > Chordata > Aves > Passeriformes > Passerellidae > Melozone > Melozone crissalis. The sequence continues at coordinate 2,934,618 of NW_026535804.1, read as the reverse complement.
AGGCTGTCCTTGAAATTAGTCCCTTTGTTGGACTCAAGCCTCTCAGGGGTACCATGCCTCGCACAGGATAGGTTTCCAACCATCCAGTGGTGGCCTCTACCATTGTGAGCACGTAGTGCTTGCCTTGGCGGGTTTGAGGCAGTGCGATGTAATTGATCTGCCAGGCCTCCCCATACTTATATTCGGACCACCATCCACCGTACCAACAGGGGCTTCACTTGCTTGGCCTGTTTGATCACAGCGCACATCTCACAATCACTGATAACCTGGCAGATGCTGTCCACGGTTAGATCCACCCCTTGGTTTCATGCCCACTTATAGGTGGCATCTCTGCTCTGACAGCCTGAAGCATCATGGGCTTATCGAGCTAGGAAAAACTCTCCCTTATGTTGCCAGTCCAAATCTATCTATGATATCTCTATTTTTGCAGCCTGATCTACCTGGTTTGTTGTTTTGCATCTCCCTGTTAGCCCAACTCTTGGTGACATGGGCATCCACACAGCAGACTTTCCTAGGTAGCTTCTCTACTGGAGCAGCAATGTCTTGCCATTCCTCAGAAGCCCAGACAGGTCTTCCTCTATGCTGCCAGTTGGCCTTTATCCACCTTTCCAGCCAACCCCACAGAGCATAGGCTACCATCCATAAATCCATGAAAAAGTATAGCTTTGGCCACTTCTCTCTTTCAACAATGTCCAAGGCCAGCTGGACAGCTTTGAGTTCAGCAAGTATTGAGTTCACCTTCCTCCTTCAGTAGTTTCTGCAACCTGTCATGTGGGGCTTCATACAGCTGCTTTCCATTTTTTATTTGTCCCTACAACAAGGGAAATGTTAGTGCAAAGAGCATGCCGTGTTTCTTCCTGTGGCAGTTGGTTGTATGGTGGAGCTTCCTCAGCATGGGTCACCTGTTCCTGCTCCTCTTTGTCAGTCAGACCAAAATTTTCTTCTTTGGGCCAATTTGTATTTATTTCCAAGATCCCAGGGCAATTCAAGTTTCTAATACAGGCACACTGTGTGATGAGGGCAATCCATTTGCTTCATGTGGTGTCAGTAGTGTGGTGGGTAGAGGGAACCTTTCCTTTAAACGTCCACCCTAGTACTGGTAGTTGGGGTGCCAGGAGGAGTTGTGCTTCTGTGCTGATCACTTCTGAGGCACCTTGGACTTCTTTATAGGCTGCCAGGATTTCCTTCTCTGTTGGGTTGTAGTTGACTTCAGAGCCTCTGTAACTTCAGCTCCAGAATCCCAGTGGTCAACTTCGAGTCTCCCCAGGCACCTTCTGCCAAAGGCTCCAGGACAGACCAGGGTTCCTGGCTGCAGAGTAGAGCACTTTCTTTACCTCTGGTCCTGTCCTGACTGGGCTAAGGGCAACTGCATGAGGGATTTCCTGCTTGATCTGGGTGAAGGCTTGTTGCTGTTCAGGACCCCAGTGGAAAGTGTTCTTCTTGCGAGTGACCAGGTAGAGAGGGCTCACGATCTGACTGTACTAAGGGATGTGCATTCTCCAAAAGCATTCCTATGGCACCTAGGAAAGCTTGCGTTTCCTTCTTGCTGGTTGGGAGAGAGACGTCACTGTGATCTTATTGATGACCTCAGTGGGTATCTGATGCCACCCATCTTGCCACTTCATTCCCAGGAACTGGGTCTCTTGGGCAGGTCCCTTGACTTTACTCTTTTTGTTGGCAAAGCTGGCTTCCAGGAGAATCTGAATTATTTTCTCTCCTTTCACAAATACTTCTGCTGCCGTGTTCCACCATGCAATGATGTCATCAATATACTGCAGATGTTCTGGAGCCTCACCCTTTTCCAGTGCAGCCTGGATCAGTCCATGGCAGATGGAGGGGCCGTGCTTCCACCCCTTGGGCAGTCGGTTCCAGGTGTACTGCACGCCTCTCCAGGTGAAAGCAAACTGAGGCCTGCATTCTGTTGCCAGAGGAATGGAGAAAAATGTCTTGGCAATGTCAATGGTGGCATACCACCTTGCTGCCTTGGACTCAAGCTTGTACTGGAGTTCCAGCATGTCCAGCACAGCAGTGCTCAGCAGTAGAGTAACTTCATTCAAGGCATGATAGTCCACATTCCATCCCCATTCTCTGTTAGGCTTGTGCACGGGACAAGTGGGACTGTTGAAGGGTGAGTGGGCCTTACTGACCATCCCTTGGCTCTCCAGCTCACAGATCATCTTGTGCGATGGCATCTCAATTCATCCAAAACTGCTAGCGGTGCGCTGTTGAGGTTGCAACTGGGACATGTTGTTCCTCCACCTTCAGGAGTCCAGGTGCAGAAGGACTCTGTCACACTCCAGGCAAGGTGTTCAATTGCTCAGTGTCCTCTGCCTCCACAGCAGCTATTCCAAAAGCCCACCTGAATCCTTTGGGTCTTTGTAAGAGCCACTCCAGAGGAAATCCATGCCCAGAATACAAGTAATCTCTGGACCAGTCACAATAGGATGTTTCTGCCACTACTTCCCAGTCAAGTTCACTTCAACTTCCAACAGGGTCAACTGCTGCAACCCCCCTGTCACCTCAGCACTAGAAACAGCTTCTGCCCCCACATGTCCCAATGGGATTAATGTGCAATGTGCTCCAGTATCAACCAAAGCTTCGTATTTCTGTGGTTCTGATGTGCCAGGCCATTGGATCCACACAGTCCAAAAGAAACAATTCTCCCATGCCTCTACCTCTGGCTAGAGGCAGGAGCCCCACCGCATCAAGTAAATTGATTTGCAATTTATCAGGGAAGAAAATCAGCCCTTGGATCACTGTGGATTTAGAAAAGTTTAACTGTCACTTTACCTAGAGGAAGAAATTTTATGTAAAATCTTAATTCTATTCTGGTTTATACCTTAAAGCACAACAGAAATCAAGATAAAGACTGATGAATGATAGCATCACTCAGCTAAATGAAGAGTAGGATACCCTGGAGCAACAAAGCATGTCAGAGTGAGGACTGGTTACAAGGAGCAAGAGGAACACAGCACAAATTACGAGTTTTGATGAGAACCCCTAATATTCCGAGTGGTACAGACAGAGGCTGTGAGCTGAGACCAGTGTAAAACTGGGCCCAAGCCAGAAAAGCTGGAGCTGTGTTAAATTCTCCTGAAGTCTGGAGACATTCACAGTCAGTCCTTTGTCTCAGGCCTGTTTTAAAAATCTCTACTGGGTTTAAGTAATGTGGAAATGGTTTGAGCTCAACAGTTACACTTAGTTCACTCACTGACAACTTTGAAGGTGTTTACTTCTTTCCCATGATCAGTCTATCTTTTTGAAATTATTTGTCTAGACTCTCTACTTCTTCACATTTTAGATAAACATGTAATTTCCAATGTTATTAAGTGATCTTGGTAAAATTTGCAACAAGCAAAATCTCATTTATACAGTAACAACTTGCTTTGCTAATCATGGATTAATCTCAAAAGTGGCAGAGTTGACCCTTATTTAATGAGGTTAAAAGACTTGGCATACATCACAGAACAGACCTATGGTAAAGCTGGAAGTCATGCTTGTCCACCTTAGGGCAAGTCCTAAGCTTTAATCATTAAATGACGTAGATTTAACAAGACTGTAAATAGATGTCCTATTGCTGCTTTAAACTTGATATTTTTATAAACATCCTGTTTCTAGAGGCCTTTCTTTTTTTTTATGTATTATTTTGCCATAGTGAAGATTACAGCATTAGAGTTTGTTTAAGTAGTATGAAACATCTTGAATAAATGTGTATAAAAGCAAGAGAACAAATTGGATTTGCATTGTCAGGAGACTACTCAGAAACTCTAATTTCAAAATAACCTCAAGGAGGACTTGCTAGAATGTATGACACTATTTTTTTAAATATTGTCTGCTAAATCAGAGCTCTTGGAAACTGTGATGGAAAAGGACCCTGAATACAAGAAAGCAGGTTGGTTGAGTAGATGCTTAGGTCAGATCTGGAGTCTCCCACCAGAACTAAAAGTACCACATGGATGTGTGATGGACTGTAGTGAAGAGAAGGGATCCCAAGTAAGGAAGTCCATGTTATCAAAAAGCTGAAGTTTTCCCTGTCAAGAAGTCCTGCCCAGAGGGAAGCAAAATCTTCATTGTTTTGCTTTCAAGAACAGCCAAGAAGCGGAGCCCAGCAAGTCCACCTCAGTTTGGAAGCAAAAACAGGACAAGCATGGATTTCCATCCAGATGCTTTATCCTCAATTCCCTTAAAGGCAATAAAATGCTCAAGGCAAAGCAGCTCAGGGTTAGGTAAATGGTTGAAGGGTCTTTTGACTCAAAGAGCTAATATAGTATAACCAGAAAAAAAACCAAACACAATTAATTACCTCATTTAAAGAGGAAATACAAGCAGAACAGTACGATAACGACATTTTTATTAAAATAATGTAATGTGACTTTTGTTAAATAAAACCCGGGATCCAGCAGGCAAGACTGAAATGCTGGAAGGGCTGAGCCCGGCACTCCTGCTCTGAGGGGAGAGGCATTGGGTGGGTGCTGGTGTTCCCGGGGCGGGGGATCGGGCACAGGGATCGATCCCGAACTCCCCCCTCGCGAGCGGGGCTGGGGCGGTCACGGCGCTGGGCACGGACGGGAGGCCGCGCTGTCGCCACGGCAGCCGCTGTGCGGGGGCGAGGGGGTGGGGCACGGCTAAACCGGGTGAGAACCCGCGGTGACACGGCTTGACAGAGCCACCGGCGGGGGACACGGGCTGCCAGAGCCGCGGGGAAACAGCGGGGGACACGGGCTGCGGGAGACGCCCAGGGAACAGCGGAGTATTCGGGCTCCGACACTCACCGAGGTCATCAGCGGGGGACACTGTTTGCCACAGCCACCGGGCCACCGGCGAGGGACAAGGCTTCAAGGTTTGCCAGAGCCACTGGGCCGCCAGCGGGTAAGCCGGGTTGCGGGGCAGCGGGAAGGGTCCCTCCGTCCCCGGGCAGTGTCACCGCACCCCCCGCGCGGAGCCTCCCCGCAGCCCCTGCATCCCTCACCTGCCCGCTCAGGTGTGCTCCAGCGTGGGGCTCAGAGCCCCTCTGGTCCTGCTGGTTTCCAGGTGAAAACTCTGTGCGTGTACTAATTTATTAATTTATTGCACGGCACTGGAAGATGGATCTGTGGGGATCATTACCTTCCTTTCCATTCAGTTTTTCTGATTTCGGTATTCGCTGATTGTTCTTACACTTGGCATCCTTCCACTGGTTCAAACTCACTCCTGCAGCGCTTGGGAAAAGCTGTGTCCTGTCACTGGTTTGTCCGAACATTGGAGACCATGGATTACTGACTCAGATGCAGCAAATCTAATTACACTTATAGCAGACAGGGTTGGGATGGACTGGGATCCCACAGTCCTGGAATAACAAATTTTATTCCCTCCCTCCTCAGAATCATGGCTGCCATTGAGGAGCGCACCTTCATTGCCATCAAGCCTGATGGGGTCCAGAGGGGACTGGTGGGGGAGATCATCAAACGCTTTGAGAAGAAAGGATTCAAACTGGTAGCCATGAAATTAATACACGTAAGCTCTCCTCAATTGCTGTGTCTACTTTTTTATATCAGTTGTAGCCTTCAAGCATAGCAGCATGCTGTAACAACAAATGTGGCCTCTGTAACATTTAAAACTGAAATTTTGAGAAGTTGTACTTGGGATGTTTTTGGAAAAGTTCCAATTCCCAGCTCTGGCTAAATGCTTTAGACATGCTAAGCACACTAATTTTAGTAACCTGATGCCCTTAGTCTGAAGAGAATATTCTTTCAGGTGCCTCCTATGCCAAATAAACATCTTTGAGTATCTTTTACAAATCCCAGGTCACATAAACTACCTGCATGGACAAAAAAACTTTTCTAAGTTTAGTTGTAGTTAAAGCAAACAGTTCAAATTCATATAGACCAAAAGTACTCCTAGGAAGGTGCTGGAAATACTGAATTTTAAAGTGCGTGCCAGTTTCAGGATTACCAATGCTCTGTGGTTTACCTCTGTGATTTCACTATGCTCTTAAGCTCTTATTGTAAGCTTTTTTCTCTGTCTGTCTGTTTTATAACCCAGGCCTCTGAGGACCTTCTGAGGGAACACTACATTGACCTCAAGGACCGGCCATTCTACGATGGCCTGGTGCAGTACATGCACTCAGGACCTGTTGTAGCCATGGTGAGTTCCTGTCAAGGAAAACCACACTGCTTGATTGTCTTCCCTGCAATGAGATTGTGTTACCTGCTGAATTCCAGTTTATTTTTTAAAGGATTTTAAAATCTGGATTTAAATACTGTGATTAGGAAGATGTGCTGTTAACTATTTTTCTTTAATATTTTCTCATAATCTTTCTCTCCTTTGAGTCAGTTTTTTGAGGAAGAGGGCAGGGGCAAAAAGGAATCACAACCAGGACCTTGAGAAACAGTAAACCTGCACAAAAGCCTCCCTCTGAAATGCCATGTAGTAAGAAAGCTGAAAAAGGATGGTGGAACATTTTAACTTTAGTTCTCTTTTTCTCCTTGATAATGTATTTGTAAAATAGTTGAGGCCTAGCTATCCCATGAACAAACAGCTCTGTGAGACTGTTTGACATACTGAGATGGAAAATGGTTCTCTCTCCACCCTTTGTGAGGAGAGGGACTGTAAAGAGGGGGACCATGTGAGCAGATGCTTCAAGAATCTGACAGAAGAATTGGAGATAAATTTGTCTCACTGTGACAAATATTCAGATAGTGATTTGTGCCATGATGGACAGCCCTGTGTTCTTGTGGATGGTATAATTTATCTGCTGCTAATATTTAATAATCTGAAAGGATTTTTTTTTTCTTTAAGGTGTGGGAAGGTCTTAATGTGATTAAGACTGGAAGAATGATGCTGGGGGAAACCAATCCATTCGATTCCAAGCCTGGCACTATTCGTGGGGACTTCTGTGTCCAAGTTGGAAAGTAAATTTTAAAACATTTGGTATCACTCAAAAGCACTAAATGCTAAGTGTTATGTCATGATATCTACAGGAACTGTGCTCCATCCTTCTGTTTTACACATGGAGCTGCCATTCTCTGTGCCCATGACATATTAGTGTCTAAGGATACAGATCAAGTCATGGTTGTCCCCATTGACAAAAATGAGGAGCAAAGCTGGCACTGCCTATGCTGTGTCTTTTCGTACTTTACTGTTACTTAAAGCTTCTGTCCATAGTGGGAATCACTTCAAAACAAGAAGCTTACTTTACTTTAAGAATTCCTTTTCTCTTTTATTCACCTTTTCTTTTCCTAGGAACATCATTCATGGCAGTGATTCTGTGGAAAGTGCTGAGACAGAGATCAATTTATGGTTCACTCCTGAAGAACTGGTTGATTACAGAAGCTGTGCTCATGAGTGGATCTATGATTAACACCCAGCCTGGATCTTCTGATATTCCCATGTCCATAAGCAGCTGCTAGCCTCTAGCTATTTCAAAGAATTCCCTGGTAGAAACCTCAGAAAACAGTGAAATTGCTCTGTTGTGGATGTCAGGGTCAGTGCTTGCTGCTCCTTTGATTTAAAAGTTGTCAAGTTATAGATGGAATTGCACATTTTAAAAGCTGCTTCTGGGACTGAGAGATATGAGATGAAAACACAGAATAGATAACATATATTTTTCTGAAGCATTTTATAGTCATAGAGTGTATTTTGGTAAACACGATAAAAATGGGTAAAAATTTATTTGGTAAATAAATATGCAAATGGCTCAGAGTCAGAGGTTAACTTTGCTAAAACATTACAGGACAACTGATGGTGTGTAAATGCATTGATAATATGCCCAAATGCTGAGGATTTACTTAATATTAAGTCAAGTGTGTCCCCATTCCTAAAATGGCTGCAGAAAAAAAAGCTCATTTCTCTCCCCAGAACATGCTGTGCCCATAAAGAGCTCAGCTCTGGCTAAAATGACAACTGGCCTCCACGCTGACACCGTTTCAACTCACTCTTTTTTCCTTCCACATGGGATTTATGTAGTATTTTAAGGACTGATTAACCAGCCAGGCTTGATGAAATGTTCTTTTATGTGAAAAGAAGATTAATGTGAGGATGGATGAGGGAGATTCTACCCTTAGCCACTTCAGTGCAGCAGCTCTCTGACATTGCACAGAGCAATAAGTGGTGTTTGCTTTGCCGGCTGAACAACAGGTAATTTAGCTGTGTTCTCATTAGTGTAGTTTCCTCAGTAGCTGGAACTTCAAAGCAAATCCTTCTTGGATAAGTTGTTTTAGAAGTGACTTCATCACTATCGTTTTGTATTAAATGATGTAAAGAAGTAGAGTCATAATAATGCAGAAGGTGTTTCAGTTTCAACAGCGAAAGTTGTACTGGATGAGGAAGTTGGGATTGATATTATGTATTTATTTCTCTGCAACATTTTATTCACTAAGAGCAAGAGTTTCACGGAATCAGTTGCTCAAGCTCCGCTATTTTTTCCCCCAAAGCGAATTCTTGTATCTGAATACTGAACTATGCAGTGAATGTTGAATGGAAGGCTCATGATACCTTATGGTGATATCAAGCTCCCAAAAAGAGATGGCACAAAATAAAACAATATTTGCTGTTTCTTAAGTGAAATAAAATGAAATCTTAAATATTTTGTCTTTAATTGACGAGTATAAGGAAGTGTAACAAATTCTCTAACTATGAAGGTGTAGGTGAAGCTGTGAGCCCCACTTCTGAAACTATTCAATGTTATAGAAGATAAATCACTCGGTTAAAAGAAGTTGGAGGAAAGGGAATATGTGGCAAACCTGAGCATGAGATGAGTGGTCTCCAGTTTAATCTTTGCTTGAAAGGTTACTTGAGACATCTCAATTCTACAAAATAGAGAATTGTGCTTTATCTGGAGGTGCTTGGGTTGTCAGGAAGCTGCTGATTAGTGTTTCTAATATGATGCAACAGGGAAGAGGTGGAAGCCAGCAATCCTGCATAGCTGAGGTACTTGAGCAGGTCCAGCGTGAAACCACTAACTGACCCTGTGAGGACACTAACTGGCCCCTCAATAAGAGACAGTGCAAGGACTGCAGAGGTTATTTCATTCATATCCTAGCTGCAGTGATGGTGTGTGATTATAACTTGCTCAGGCAAAGGCGCTTATCAACTAGGAAAGGGCCAAGCAGTAAACATCATAAAAAGTAACAACACACTCCCCGCTTCATGTTGTGACACAGGTTCAGGGACTGTGAGGTTTTGACACTTGGCAGCTTCATCTTCCCAATGAAATTATCAATAATGTTCCTGTGTTACAGGTACCACATCACTTTTCTGTGATAAATATGCTTTTGAAGAGCTGTAGCCGTGCTGTGCAGTGCAGCCTGGTTGGCAGGACCAACCCTCAGGCCGCGGGGACACCTGAAAGCAGCCAACTCAGCAAAAAATTAGTAAAAATTTATTTAGTTGTGTTAAACATCCGCCAGCGTTTCAGTGCCTTAAAGGCTTAAGCCACAGTTGCTGCGTCTGTAAATAACCGTCGAGGCGGCGGAGGCGACAGGTGCGGCCAGGGCTGGCCAAGAGCCACCCCGCGGTCCCTGGGCCCCGAAGCGGCCGCTCTCCGGTCTAGTCCCACTTCATCCCGGCCCGGCCCGGTTCCGCTTGGCGCTGGCGATCCCGCCCCGGAAGCGCCGCCGACCCGGCGGCTCCTCCTCTGCGCAGGGCGGGGGATCTGCGGCGTGCACGCCTCGTCCTGCGCCTCTTCCTCCGGCGGCAGCAGTGCGGAGGGTAGCGGCGGCGGCAGCTCCGGATAGGTGAGTCCGGGCCGGGTCGGGCCCCGCGCTCCAGGGGCATGGGGGGTGCAGGCGGAGGGGCCCGGCGGGGTTCGGCGGGGCCGGGCCGGGCTCGGTGGGGCCGGGGGGACATTCCGTGGCGGTGCCGCGTGGCAGGGCGGTACCGCCATGGCCGTCGCCGACCTTGAGGCCGCGCGTCCCCTCACGGCGCGCTCCTGCCCGCAGCGCCATGGCGGGGAACAGCGAGCGCACCTTCATCGCCATCAAGCCCGACGGCGTCCAGCGCGGGCTGGTCGGGGAGATTATCAAGCGGTTCGAGCAGAAAGGGTTCCGGCTCGTAGCCATGAAGTTCGTACACGTGAGTGCCCACGCCTTGCCCCCCAACCCTGTCCGTGCCCTGCCCGAGAAGGGCTCACCATACCCGTACCGAGAATCTCCCCTTGCGGCTTCTCCTGCGGCAGAACTGGGATCAGATGGCGCCTGTGCTGGAGCGCGCGTCAGGCCCTTCCTCCCCGGCACACAGCTTCTACCCTTTCCATAACCAGCGAATTTTGCTTCAGAGGTTTAATGCAGCCCGACTGAGAGGTGGAATGGCCTAGGCTGAAAGGTTGTGTTGGGTAACATCACCCCGGGACCTCGTGCTCCCCGTACTCTGCTTATTGCAGAGGCTCACTGCCGTGCAAAGAAATCATATTGACAATTCCCAGCACAGCCACAAAGAACTCCTTTAATATTACAGCAGGAGCTCACACTGATACACACAATAGCACTGCAGCATTGTTGGTAACATGAATTGTGAATCTAATCACTAAGGCCGCGGTCTTACATCTGTAACACCTTTTGTTCAATGACATTCAGAAAATGATATTTAAAGTTAAATCTGTCCTTTTGAAGGCCTCTGAAGACCTTCTCAAACAACATTACATTGACCTGAAAGACCGCCCCTTCTTCCCTGGTTTGGTTAAATACATGAACTCTGGACCTGTTGTGGCCATGGTAAGTGACTTCATTTTAGTTTAAGATTACTTTCTTAAATATATTTTTCTTGCTCTATAAATTATTAAGAATATTTAGAGATGGTGCTGCAGAAATATTTTTTTAAACTACCTTGTTCTGATAGTGACAAAAGAAAAAATTAAGACAGTGAAATTTCTATATAATAAGAAAAGTGCTCATATAAAATGGGTATTAAAATGCTCAATGTATAAATGTATAAAGCAAAATTCCTGAAAGCAAATCTTCTGTGCCAAAAAATCTGTTTTGGGCCAAAAAAAGGTCAGGCTCTCTGACACAAACTTCTGTGTCATATATTTTTACATTCCCCCCAAAACAAGGTACTTGCTCTAGTAGCATCTCCTGGTGTGATAATGACAGAGGAGAGAACACTCAGCAGGGTGTCCCTGTTCCACAACACAAAAGGTTGGGAGTTCGCTTTGTACATTAACTTCCAGTTCAGTTGTTTTTTTCCCTTGTCACCTTTACAAGCCCAAGAGATAATCTAGGCAAGGTTAATATCTTTAATGGTAGAACCTTTCTTTGCAATGTATGGTGGAGCAAAGCTGAACTGTCAGTATTTTGCATAAGCATGGCTTAACAGAATTTTTGTGTTTTTTATCTTAAGGTATGGGAAGGACTCAATGTGGTTAAAACTGGCAGAGTAATGCTGGGGGAAACCAACCCTGCAGACTCCAAGCCTGGCACCATCCGTGGTGATTTCTGCATTCAAGTGGGAAGGTTTGTACTCAGTCTGTTAAAACAACTCCTACTCGCTGTTTACCTGCCAACACAAAAACTGTTGGCAGTCTTTTATTTTGGAAAACCAAAACTGGTGGTAGAGACCTTAGTCTGATTGTATTTTATTTGCAGGTCACAGTGCATATCTGCTACTTAGGAAAGTGGTACAAAGCTGACTTTGTTTGCAGTCCAGCTCTTCCCCAAAGCAGCATGTAAGCTCAGGCAGGGGCTGTTGCAGAACAGTAGCTCTAGAGTGACCCTGATAGGCATAACTAGCTCTTGGAGGGGTGGGGTGTTGGAACACTCTACCTGAAATAACAGCAGTAGTCTCCCCACTCTAGATGCTTCATCCACATTTTTGCAAACTGAGAACAAGGCTGCTGGAGGTGTATTTTTATAGGGATCAATGTTTGTCTCCTTCCACAGGAACATCATCCATGGCAGCGACTCTGTGGAGAGTGCACAGAAGGAGATCAACCTGTGGTTCAAACCCACAGAGCTCATTGACTTCAAGCCGTGTGCACATGACTGGATCTATGAGTGATGGGTTCCCACAGTGATTTGTGCCTTCCAACACCTCATCTCATTCCAGCTGCTGCCCTGGGAGCAACCACAGTTATCTTAGTGCTGAAAGTGACTGTCAAATAAATGGGTGTGAACTAATTCCTTGTGGTGCATTCACTTACAACAGACCCCCTGTTCAAATACTCATAAAAGTAATTTTAATCATTCAGGAGCCACTGACATGTGACCCTGGCACAGCTGTTGGACTCAAGCAGCAGCAACTTTGCAGAGAGAGAGCTGAAGTGAGGCTGGAGCTACTTCCAACACAGCTAGAAGAAAAAAGGGATACCACAAAATTTTCTCCTTACACAAATATTAATACTAAATGAAATGAGACTGAGTGCAAAGCTTGCTCTCTAAAATGCTTATGGAATTCACCTTCTCTTATCAAACCCCTTACCTTGTGCTCAGGGCCCCACACCATTTGTCGTCACACCAACATACTTAAAATACTCATATTATCACAGATTGTGGGTATTTTTAATAAGGTTAAGAGTGTAAGCAAAACAATCACTATTCAGAAAAAGACTTTTAATCATTTTTATTTTGTGTAAAAAAGGCAAATTTAGTGAATTATTTTTATCTTGTACACAAAGTTATGATTTAATGCTTTTCACATCCATGCTGAAAATCCGCAGTCTTGTAAAAATGAAAGTAACATTAATTTTTCCAAAAGCATTTTTTCACTGAGTTATGTACATTGCATGAGAAAGCTTTAAATACTCCCTCACTGACCACACAAATTACAAAGAAAATAAAAGATTAAATTTGTACAGATATTGATCTATATATCAAATACATACAGAAATTATGTAAAAACCCATTTGTTTATTCTTGATTCTTGCCCCCAGCATTTTTCCAGGGGCCAAAGCTGATGCCTTTTTTGTATAAATGGCTGTGGCTTTTAATTTTAAATATGAAAAAAAATCAAAAGGAAGAAAAATTCAGCTAAAATCACAGTTTTTTTAAAATCCCTTCCTAATAAAGGATTGTTACCAAATGTGTTAGCACCATCATACAAAGATCGAGGGAGGGTATTCACATCACAGAAAACAACAATAAAAAACCCAAAACAAACACTGCAACCCGTGTTAGCATCCATAGAACAAGGAATCAGTAACTGCTGTAGCTTTCCTCAGATGCAGCAAGGAACAGGTTAAGAGAGTTCTACTGAAAATAATGTAATAATCAAAGATCAGCAGAGAGATCTGGAACAAGAAGGACAGCAGCCAAGTTGGGGACAGGGCTTGGGCTGCCTCATGGTCGGAAAAAGCTGCTGTGCCCAATGCCAGCATTAGTCCAACCCCATTGAAGGTTTTAGGTGTCCAACATTTGCTGCTCCCTCAGGCAGGTACTACAGCTTGAAAGCCATGAGAAACATCCCAGAGCCACAGGAATGCTTTGCAAAGCCAGGGAGCTGCCACAGCGACACCCCTCAGGTTCTCTGGGGACCACATCCCTGGTAGCACCTTGCTCAGGTTTTCCCTGAGCTGCTCCTCAGCAAGTGACTTCCAGCAGCTCCTTCCATGGTTTGCTTAGCACAGATGCCACTGTACTTGACAATTACACAACTGAGGCATATTATGAACCCAGAGACACAAAAGGCGTTTCACCAACTGCTGAAGTCGCACAGGTACCTGAGAACATAGATCACCTCACAGACTTTAGTGTTTGATGAATAAAGGAATATTACAAAGACTGACAGACTTTAGGACAGACTCCTATAATTCTCCCAACACAGGAAGTGTGTTAAGGACTAATTTTCCCTCTTGACATTTGGAGATCGACTCTGAAATCAGGGATGAGCCGGGGCAATACTCAGTTTAGTGACTGGGCAATGCACCTCACTCATTAACTAGTCCAACCCTCTCTCTACATTATGACACACTAATTAATGCAACAGTTTTTCTACTGAAGTCAGAAGCTGTTGATGAGAGAAGAAAGCAAGACTGTGAGAACCTTGTTCCAGCTGATGGGATAACCTGCAAGTTGTTGCATTAAAAAAAAAAAAAAAATCAATAGTGCTATACTTACCAAATGAAATCAATGCTTGCAGAGCTGGATTTTACAGCAGATTAAATTGAGAACACAGGAAAACAAGCAAGGCTCAAACTGTCACTACAATGGTCTCTAATCCTAGGTTCTCCAATCTAGGCTGTGGTCTATTTTGATGTTCAAAATAAACATCGTGGGTGGGTCAGAATCTGAGATAAGCTATTTGAAGACTACCAGGTCCAACAAAGTCCTTTTTATGGCTATTTTAGTGAGCTAAAATGCCTTTACCACCTGAAGTTACAGATTCTTGTAATCAGATTAACAGATTCTGTCAATAGAAGAAGCTGTTGTTAAAAACAGGTTGTAATTTAAGAAATTTTACCAGTAAGGGAGGAAAGAATTCCAGACATTCCTAAACTATACAGCACATGCTTTACTTCCTGTAGTAAATACAAAACTTTACATAATTCACCCCCCTTGCATAGAATGAGGTAAACCTGTGTATATCACCAATGCTATGTACCCAAAGTTGGAGCGATATGTTAGAAAATAATCAAATTGCTGGTTTTCAACTTTCTATGCACTATTTTTTTAAGCTCAAACAACAATATACAAAAAAAATGGTCTCCCCGGGGCTCTGTGGGTTGATATCCTTAAAACATTTCTTAGGCTGTAGGATACAGATGTTAATAATTTTTGATCAATTTTTTTTTTAAGTCTTAATTTCTGATCAAGAGTCAGATGATCATTGTACTGCTCTGAAGGGAACCTGTGAAGACCCAGAAGCACTTACAGAACTTATAATTCCTGAGAGTTTAGTTAATGAACCTTACCAGTAAAAGCTAAAGCTCTTGATGCACATTCTTCCAGTCACAGCTCTGCAGGGCTGATCAAACACCTCACTCATCAACTCCATTTACAAAAATGTACAAAAGTTTAAAATATGGAAAGATAAAATCCAAATTATTAAAAGCTCCTGCAAAAATACTTTGTGCTTAAATGCTCATCATTTTCACCCTTTTATGTGACTTTTGCCTTGTAAAAATCTGGAAGTTGACCAGTTGGGGGGCAATGGGATGCTTGACATGAGACAAGAATTCCAGGCAATAGGCAAATCCAGTTTCTGAATTATAGACTAAAACCATGTCATTTTGATACTGTTCTCAACTCCTGTGTTACACTATTGCAGCAAGACATGAATATTGCAGGTTATGCAGGACTGAACTAATTTTTAATCCACAATGTAGGGCTCCTTTTAGGTCACCTGAAACCATGTGGCACATCATCTGAATGATCACATATAAATATTTAAGATGGTAAAGAAACATTTAGGGCTTTCTGAATGGGGGGGAAAAAAAAAAAAAATCACAAGAATACTCACAAGTTCCTTCCCACTACCAAGCGAATCCTTAGTGACTGTCCATCTAAGCTGCTTCTTCAGTCAAAATTCAGAGCTACAACTAATCTTCCAATCACAGAATTTTCTGAAGTTCCAGTTTGGTATAGGGCTCTGTAAACATTTGCTGAAGCATTCCAAGACTACAGACATTCATATACAGACAAGAGCTTTATAGATCCAATCCAATGCCCACTGCAGTCGGCGGAGACAAGGCTACTGATATTAATGGGCACTGAATCAGCCCCTAAAAAATGTTAAAAAACCAAAAACCTTATATCAAAAAGGGTATTTTAAACTAAATAAAAACACCTTGAAAATGTAAAATCTTCCTCAGGCGATGGCTCCGTTGCACTTGGGGCTACTCACTGAGTAGAGCTTTACAGGACTGTCTTCTGTATATAATTTATGCCTTTAAATCGGGGCTTTAAAGCCTTATTTTCACAATTAAAAAAACAGAGACGTGACCAGTGCAGTTCACAAGAGTACAACAGTCTCCCAACTTGTACCAAAAAGGTTCATTTGTTATGACAGTTCATTTGTATTTGCAACTATATCTTCCTCCAACTGCTTCCCACAATCATGCTAAATAAACTTTAATCTTACAAAAAAACTAGAATTTCAGTTCTTGTTAACAATGCACAATAAATCTGAACTTGAAAATATTACAAAATTCTTTCAAAAGCTTCAAATACAACACAAAAGTGTCCTTTGTTTTTGTTTTTAATAAATTGAAAAATCTTTTTCACTAAAATAGTTTCCACACTGTTCCAAAAAATTCTGAACCGAGTCTAATTCATCTACATTTAGCAAAGCGCCCCAGGCACAGTCACCTGAACTGCACCATCCAAGTGGAAACAGAATCAGTCAGTCTTGGTGAAAGGTTCTTTTCCTATCACCGATGCTGTGCCCCTCACTCCAGGGAGCTGCCTCAGGGTTCCTGTTTGATGTAATAGCTGGCGGAGCCGTTGCTTTCCTGGTCAGACGTTCCCTGCAGGAAGCTGTACTCCTCTCCATCCAGCAACTCCTCCTTCAGCTGTAACGAAGTCACTAGAAATCAAAAATTCACATTAAACATCTATACAACATAAATTGACGTAATATTATTGATATTGGGAGCATCCCAGATTCCCCATTTTCTCACATGGTGCATTTTAGCGATGCTTTAATGCTCAGGATCCCACAGAGAACAGACACTTTGTGAGTGCAGATGGAACTGTATGTTATACTCTAATTCTAAGAGATTTAAAATTACTTACAATAATATATTCTCTACCAGATTTTCTCAAAAACTGAGTATTTTAAACCATTTTAACTTTTAACCCACTTTGCTTCCTATTTAGTCATTATGCAAGTGAAAACGAGATTGGAAATGGCCAACAGTTAACCTACAATTCAAACTACTTCACAAACAGTTATTGCAAACAGTCTATGTCAGACAACAAAACATATTAACAAAGATTTCTCAATCCATCAATAAAATTTTAAGATCCCAGAAGGTAAGTTTCATGAAAACAAAATTATTTTCGTACTTTTAATCTTCCCTTTTCTTCTCAAAATTAAAAAGAAATGGGATTAAGAGAAAGATATTATGAATAGCAATGTCACAATTACTTTTCCACTTTCACTAACAAATAGACATGATTATCAAAATATGAGCACAATGAAAAGAACACTGAAAACAAAACAGGTAAACATTCATTAAAGGTGCAGTAGCCACATGAAAGGATTGATTATACAAAAATGAATTATTCTCTATGACCAAATGAATGAGAAAAGTATCAAAGTTTATAATTATTCAATATATTGTTTATATACCTCGCCAATGTGTCTTGAAATGCAAAAATATGCAGTGAAAGGAAAACACCCCAACCCAGAACCTGCTGCTACTGATAGCACTGCAGTAATTTATAAGCTGTTTGATTATTCTTTTAAAAATATTCTATGTTGAAACAAGCTGTTGAGCTAAATAAAGATAAAATTTGAAAATTAAGATAGCAGAAGATGTCAAAAGCTGCTGCAGCATAATGCAAGCTCTCCTCATCTTTCTTTAATAGAGTCCTCCTCCCACCTACAGAACCCACAATCCCTTCCTTATTTTTTTTCTCCCAAATACTTCTCCCTGCATCATGGCCAACTCTGTCCAAGATTCCTGATCTCTGGGGGGGCAACAACGTACTATCTAAATGATAAGACACACAACTGGCTACTTGACTATGTTGCAATGCCTCAGGCAAAGGCTATACAGAGGTCAGGGATACAAACCAACCCACCATTCATGTCATTTCCCTTCTCTCCCCTGAGCAGGAAGCTCCTGCAGGTACAAGAGTAACAGCAGTTGCCATGATTTGTATTGCCTCCGGCTCATTTGAACCAAAGTCCTAACACTTAGACATTTAATGATATCTTACTTCATTTGTTCATGTTATACAGCTTTTAGCTACAATCCTCCATTAGAAAAGCTTAGTTACAGCTGCACACCAAATTGCTTGAAAGAAGAAAAAGGAAAACTAATTTAAATCATCCAACTGAAGGGAAAGGAGTGCAGATTGGGCAAAGTACTTCCTTTTTACATCGTCTCAGTGATTTGCCAGGACTCAGAGACACACTGTCTGATGCCATGACATTCAAACCTCCCAAAACCAGTACAAATAGCGCAATATGTTTCACAATTGGGTGAATCTCTGGGAACAGTCTCTTCTTCTGCAAGACTGGCTGTACATCCTTTTTAAAAATGAAGCAGTCCAACAGGTGAATTTCAGTGCTCAAGAGATCATTTCAGACTGAAAGATGCAAAGTACTCAAAGCACCAGGCATTTGCTAGAGAGCAAAACCACATCATACAAACCAAGGTGAAGAGCTGAACCTTTCTCCCGTGCTCATGATGATACAAAAGGGGAAAGAATTGGGTTTGAACCCTTACTGAGATCTCCCATGGACAAGAAGTTTCACAACAGATGCTGTTTTGTTACTCATCTTCCACTGATTCCATTCAAAGCCATGCAAAACATCCCATGCACTGTGTCTGCATATGTCCTACAGCTACTGCAATATCAGGCAATGAATGATGCTGAGAATATGCACCTAATTAATGAGTTCTGGCCAATCTCAAATGTGCTTTAATTGATTAGATGGTATCAATGTGATGCCTCCTTCCCAGAGACTGAAAAGGTATGGTCTTGCTGGTTTCAATCTATATCTACCTATATCTATCTATATAGAGATATATATCTATCTTTGGACAATGACAAGGCTAACCACACCACAAACAAAATTAATTTTCTCCAGCCTTACCAAAATTCAGTGTTGAAAAGTTCCCCTCAATTAATCACAACCATCCCCTCAACTGATCACTGAGTATCAGAAACCAAGGAACACAGGTGTTTCATAGGAACTTTGATACAGAAATTCAGACTGTGTATGCCTTTGCACTAAGGAAATGCAATGCAGATGTAGATTTAGCACAAAAGAACATTTGGGAAGAAATAGATGCTCCAGAACACTCTCCTGTAAGTAAGGCTTCTCTTTGGCATCAAAGGCTCTGTTAAACATGGCATGCACACAGCAGCAGGAACATGAAGTGAAACGAAAGAGTTCCTTCAGAAGTGTTGAGAGGTGTGCAGAAGAGAGTAGGGTTCTAAAGGTGGTCACCTCAGGGTCTAAAGGTGGCATTTGGGTTCCTTTTCTCCCAGTCTGTTAATGGATAACACATGGACAGGAGAAACTGTTCTGGATGCATTCCAGTCAGTAGAGAGTGCTGACACGGCAGCCTGTGCAGACTAAGACAAGATTAAGGGAGTAATCAAGCAAATCTGAAGCTAAATCTATCAACCTGGCAACTGTCCTGCAGGGAGAACATCATCCAGTCTGTCTGACAGCTCCTATTGCTGCAATATATTTGTTAGCAATAATCTGCTGCATTACATTGCCAGAGATATGAGGAAAAGGGAAGAGAAAAACTACCAGTGCATTTGTATAATTGAAGATTGATTACATTATGTAAACTATACTTAAAGAAGTTCAAAATTTTAATCGACTTCAATATTACCAATTAATTTTTAAGTTTTTCCTCTGCTCACTCATACAGATGAACAATTACACTGCTTCAAACATATTTTCTTAGTAATCCACAAAATTTCAAATAACATATTCCAAAGATATTTTCCCAGATAACTGCCTTTTTCTGATATAAAGACAAAAATCTTTATTTACAGCATATGGTTATTTTCTCTGCAAAGGATAATACACAATAATAACCTACTTACATCCAATATTCCCAGATCCACATTATCATTCAGTTTTATAGGGTGCATTTTTTGTATCTTAACAATTCGCAGGGCCCCTCCAGGATTCTCAGTAACCCACACCACAACCTTCTTTCTCTGAAATTCTAAACCAGCTGCAACCCTCCGCTATGATTAATTCATAGCAGTAAAAAAGTAACATGGTGCATCAGCAAGAATGAAAAGCTCTCTAGCAGAAAAAATTAAACCAACTGAAATTCAAAGGAAAAAAAAGGGAAAAAAGAAAGATTGGATGAGTCAGCACATGACACCCTAGACCTTAGCTTCCCACTCTGCAGTGAAACACTGCTGTGACCAGTTACCTGTTTGGAGGCTGGGATTGAACTCCTGGCTATTCCTGGGAGGCTGGAAGGCCTCAGAGGCTGTCTGTGCTGGAAGGGCTCGGTATGGAGGAGGAATCAACTTGCTGTCCCCAGAGAAGCTCCTCTGCACCTCACCTGCCATGGGTGGCCTGGACAAACTGACAGGTTTCTTTCCAACAGGTACCTTCCTCTCTAAACATCAAGTCAAACTAAAATAAATGCTCAAGTTAAACTGCATCAGGAAACTCTGACGGTTCACTGAGAAATGGCTCTGACTGATATTCACCCATTCTCAAAAACCAGGGCCTGGACAATGGCACCATTTTGTTTTTACTGGGAATATTGTTCTCAACAGCCACATCGTAGTCCCTGAATTTTACAGGCTACGGGTAAGACTTCAAGGGCATTGCTTAATACCATTAACCACTTATTTCATGCTCAATCAATGAACTACAAATGCTGTGAATTACTTCTGCTGCAGTTACATTGCACAGTCACACACATTCCTCTGCCTGGACACCCAAGATACTTGGCTCAGTTTCAGGCTGCAGGTGTTTCAGTGAGTGTGCCTAAGAGACAGAAGGATGCTTCTGGGGAAATAATCCTCTCCAAAGTTTATCACCGCTAAAAATACATGCTCTTAATTCCCTTAGAATGGTATTTACCATTTTACCCATAAATACAAATTATTGTATTGCTACTGCGTAGCAAAAAAACTTCTAAAATGCCCTCGAATTATTAAACACTGCATTCATGAAAAAGTTTTATTAGAACATTTCCCATACAAATTACCATGTTTCTCCTTTATCACTAAGATGCTCCTATTCTGTGCTCAAGGCATGCTCTCTGAGGGTACAAGATCTGTATTGAGGGTACAAGACCTGTAGCACAAATCCATGCTTTCAGCTACATCAAAACTGTGGCTGCTGATGCTTCAGTCCTATCAGCATTGTCAGACAGCCCTGAAAAGGTAACTGACTATGCATATTCTAAAGATACCACCCTGCTTAAATATTCTTCTTATAAGACAACTTCAGGATAGCCTTATAGAGAGATCAATGAGGCAGAATGGTGTCTACAGAATTCCAACCTTGAAAATCTAGAGGTCAGATTATCATTTCAGTAACCTTATTCTGATATACACACCCAAGAGGAAGCAGACAATACCAGCAAATATCACATCCTTCATTATTAATTAACTGTCCCAGCATGCTGGCATGTTACCTTTCAAGAAGTCACCTGCACAGCCTTCTGAGCAGCAGGCAAAACCATACTCACTGAAAGAAGCAGTGTCAGAAAGGGAATTGGGGGAGATTCTCAAATATCCCCAAAAGCATTCCCAAAGGTTTATGACGCAATCAGTTCTGCTTCCCAGTGAACATGTCCACTCCAGTGCCCCCAGGAAAGAGGAGACACTGTAGCAGAAATCTGCATCGTTACACACAGCAAAAAGGCTCAATGACATCCATGACATCCTGGGCTGGGTTGTGAGCACATGAGAAAAATGTGTGGAAATAACCCTGCTCTGCTCAAACTAACCTAATGTAAGACACAGAGTTTTTTGTTCATCATCTGTGGTGACTTTACATGGTACCATAAAAACATCATGGCTGCATTATATGGTTTTGTGACTGAAATAATTTACAAAATAACTTTCTATTTTATTTACAAGTCCTGAACAAGAAAAAGCTTCAGAAGACATTTTTGTGTTATTTCCGATGACTCACCACTTTGGTTGCCATAACTTATTTAGAAAAAACCCATACACAAGGTAGCTGGCTCTAACTGTTCATGATGTTATTCTCTCATCTTCTAGTGTTAAGAGGATTTCTTAGTATTCAGCAAACAGTCCAGAACACAATCAGAAGTTTTCTTTGCTTCCACAGGCAACATTTACCTTAAGTTGGTGAGAAGTGAAGAAGAAACTTACCTAGACTAAATTTTCTAAAGCTAGACTAAAGCTTCCTATGGCACTAAGTAAGATAGCATTAATTTTCCAGGTTTGGGTCACACTTACTGTAAGAGGTAGCAGAGGTATTAGGAAATGGATAAGGTAAGGAGAATGATGGGCTAGAACAGCTTGCTAAACAAAATCTGCACAGATAGTGTAGAGTTATCCAAAACCAGGTCTTACACAAAGGTAATTAACCATAAAGCCATATTTCCCCAGCTTAAAGCAACAGGATTCACAGCTTTCCCCAGATATTCTCAAATCAGGAGTTTTCCAGTACCTGAATTCTATTGTAAAAATACTGCTTTCCGAAAAGGATCTGGATTTTACTGTTTACTTCCTCCAACATCGAAAAGAAAACCAGTGCAATGCTTGAGGCGCTTAACAGGAATTCCTAAGAACTTCCGAGACACTGTTCTACCTGTGACACTCACCAGCCAACTTCTTTTCGTCCCCAAAGATCAACACAGCATAAGTTGTATTCTCAATGACTGGGGAAGAAGGTTCCAATTGGCCTTAATAGACCCATTCACAAACTCACCAGGAAGACAAGGTTTTAATTCCTCGCATTAGTTTGATACTACAACGAAACTCTCTGGAAACAGAACTAAATTAAGCAAGCTAATTTTACATTTTGACAACTTGATTCAAAGGGAACCAATTACTGTGGAAAGTACCTGAACACTGCAGATTCTTAAAAATGTCATTACTGTGTTTTACTGTGACAAGAACAGCCACATACAGCAATGCTATTTGTTTCTGAAAGTAATAATACAAAAGCTTAATTTACATAAATGCCTAAACCAAAAAAACTGGCAAATAAGTATTTTTTTTGTTTCAAAGAGAAGCCAGTTGGATGATTATTTAAATTTTCTACACCTCATTCTTTCTGATCCCAGTGATTTGGGTCTTATTCCTTTACCTGTGTTACAGAGAGCAGACGGAAAAGTGTGTTGATACCTGAGTATTTTGTACAAGGCAGTACAACTACCAATATAGTACACAGCAAATGTATTATTTAACTGAAATTATGTCAGAATACAAAATTATTTTAACCATTGTCCATCTACAATTAATAGATTATTATTATTAGCAACATCTACCCTACCACAAACTATAAAAATGATTATTCTCAATGAAAAAGTTCTTTTTGTGGCATACTGCACCTTTAAGCATAACACCTGTTTAGACATGTGCATAAAACATGAAAATTTCCAAATAGAACAGGAACTTAGGTAGAGACCACAAACTTTAAAGCATCAGGTAAACTGCAAACACTATTTTGTCACCCACTTTTCTTATGTCCTTTGTACTGTTGTGATTTAGCTTTTTTCTTCTGTTTGGATGAACTTGACTGGCTATCTCTTGATGCTGCAAAAATGAAGAATTCAAAATTTATGCTCATTTAAAAAAAAAAACAACCCCACTTTAAAATGTGTCAAAGCTGTTACACAGTTTAAGAATTTTTCCTTAGTGACTGAACAAAGATAGAAATTTACTGTGGAAAATCAATTTGCATTAAACTACTTAACAAGAACTTGCTCATTACCCTCATATTAAAAAACTGTTTTTGAAATGCATATCATCAGTTATTATCACTTGATCTGACAAGGACAAGTTGTGATGTAACAAATTACATACAGCTTCTGCACAGGCTGAGTTCCACTAGTTTAGGAGGTGAAACAGACACACTGGCAGTCTTAAAGCAATATAAATTCTCAGCAAGCTCCTCCAGAACTGACAAGAGGCTTTTTCCCAGCATCAAGTCAGCACCTTCTGGCATTGAAAAGTAGTAAAAAACACTCCGAAGTACTTTAGAAATCAAAGTGGGAAAGATTAGAACTGTCAATTAGAACTTCCAGGCATTAGCAAGAGTTTTTTCTATTTTTGTTACGCCTAGGGACCTAACTGGAAAAGGTTAGTAAAATGAGTCCCCATTAAATTAATTTTCATTATTGACAAAGCAGGACTCACATTGTGGCGCTGGAGGCTGGAGCTGGTATCCAGTGAGCTGACACCATCCCACAGGATACAGATCTGGGGACTCACAATCCACCCACTGATCATATTCATCTTCCCACCCATCAAAGTGTATCCTCAGAAGCCGGTGAATAATGCGCGTTACTGTGGCCACACACACCAGGCGAGGCTCCATCAGATCTACTGCCTCCAGTTTCATGCCAACATGAAACCCATGGTTTGGAACTTCCTGGGGAAGCAAAGAAAGCAAACATCAGTAAACAGACGTTCATCAAGATAGTTTAAGCACAGTGCTGAAACAGGGATTTCAATCCGCTTAATACAGAAAAAAAACAAGTATCATTGATGAAGTTTCCTGGACCTCTGCAGTTGTTTAACATTTCAGAGATACCAACATTTGTTTACTCAAATGGTTCTTATCTCTAAAAGTTTTAGCTTTTCAAAGCTGTGTTTAACAAATGGGTCTATCCCATGCACTATGCAAAAATGTAAGGAAAACACTAATTCCAATACAAACACGTATAATTTCATTACCTTATTGAAGAGCTTTACTGGTGCAGCTATTGAGTCAGTTTCCCTGAGGTAGTCAAACCATTTAAAAGGGAGTTTTGCATAACCTGTGAATTTTAAACAACATTTTCATACATCAACTGCAAATTTCACGTGTAAGAACAACAGCAAAAATAGCACACAGTGAGTGTGCTACAGCTAAAAAAACAACAAGGGTCAAATACCAGTAGCAGAAACCTCCACTCTCTGAGCTTTGATCTAAGGGACAAAAAGACACCTAGACATTGCCCATTTGCAACTAACAAGGATGAAGCACTGGGTAATGTAAAAGATATCATTCAGTTAAGATTAATCACTTAAACTGGAAGTTTTTTGTCCATGCAGATTCTTATCTCAACAAATGCCCTATACAAATGACCCAGAACAGATCATGGAATTGAGAATATCCAGTTTCTTCCCTGTGGGGAAATAGCTCCACTATTGAAACACTTAAATTGTCAGGAACAGAATAGTAAGAATAAACATGGATATTTTAAAAGTTTATTAAGGGTAAAAATAGCAGGAATATGTAATATGGAAAATTAAAGGATTTTTTAAAAGCTATTATAACGGGAAGAAAATCTCTCAAAAAGATATGTATCTGCTACTGAATATGCATAAAACACAGGAATATCTTTTCCTTTGAGCAATTTTAACAACTGCTTTAAACTAATAATTCTCTAATTCTAGCTGGAGGAACAATAGCCTGGAGGATTTCTCTGCATCAGTGTGCAGTGATGGACACTCTGAAAATCTGCAGTGCAGTGGGCATGGTGTGGGAGCCACAGGAGAGGTCTGCATCTCACTTCTATGGGGATAGAGGGCTGCCACTCTCAGTACCCACAGCCCAAAATTCAATCCCATCCCTCAAGATGCCTAAGCATCTTCATCTTCTACTGATTTCAGCATGGGATGAAGAAGTTTGAGAGGAATAAGCTTTGTAAAGTCCAATGATTTCACAGCAACTGAAGTTATCCACAATACTAAATGCAACTTGAATAAGAGTGCTCACAGTGGCTATGGAATCTATCCATGAATAGATGCAGCTAGAGAGTTAATTAATAATGGCAATACTGTATCAGTTCTGCATATTAATGTTTTTCTTCTCAATGTAACATTCCTCTGCTACACCAATATATTTGTACTCAAGTTCATCACACACAGGAAATGTGCACGTGGGCCTTGTCAGAGCAGGCAGAATTAAAAAGCTGTCCATTTTCCAGCCCATGATTTGGAAAGCAAAGTACCCTCCTCATTGGAGCTAAGGAGCTTTGATCACTTCGGTCCTATTAAAATTGCTAATGCACATTACAGTCTGTATTTTACTGCTAGTAATTCCTCTTCCAAATTACTTTTAGATTATTGCATGTGTGATTTATAATCACCTCTCGCTGATGACACAGCACTTAGGAAAAACTGCAATAAAGGGGAAAATGTACATGGAGGTAAAGAATTAGCTTGCCATGATACAAGAAACACTATAAGTATCATAAATGTGCTAACAACAAAATCCACATTTTGAAAGCAGTGTTTCAAGAGTGAAATCAAAGGCAAGTTTTTCTCCTATTCCATCTCATCAGTTTCATACATGTATTTCTAAATTGATTGATACCTATTGATATACAAGCATTTTCTCCCATAAAAACTTCTCTTGCAAGAGTCTCTGCACCTCAGATTTGAGGGATGCTGGTGCCCATGAATTTCTAGGCAATAAATTTACTAAATGAGCTGACTGAAAAAAACTCCCTAAATCTGTATAACTGCACTTTCCACACACTCTAAGGTGAGAGAGCTGTCACTGTATGACAAAAATGGTATGAAATTATTTTCTTCATGTTGCATTACACTGTAGTTATTACTGCAAGAATGAGAATGGAGGGAAAAAGCCATAGAAAATCATTGTAATCTGTCAGCTGTTATACAGCTATGATCCCCCTAAAATGTACCAGACCAAGGCAAAAAATGGGGAAAGGGAGGCAAAGTCTTCTGTAGACACATGTGCTTGTGAACAGAAAGCTTTTCCTCACAGAGGGGTTTATTTACTGTACAGTCCTAAAGCTCAAGTTTGTGTATAGCCTTCCAAAATTTGACTTGTCTCATTGTGAATTAGCCTGAGATTCTTTACAGTGTTTGTTAATGTTTTGGTGGGCAGGACTTCCTAACCAGTGACACTTCCTGAAGAGCCCTTTTAGTGACTCCCACACTTTCCACTGACTTAGTGGAATCCTCAATTTCTGACAGCAAATGCAAATTATTTCAGCCAATAACCAATCTAACTTTTTCTAAATGAAAAGCTGGTGACCTCTGGTTTAGATTACTTGGAAGTAAAGCTGTTGTATTTGTTTCAGACTTGAGAAAGTCCTAAGAAGTGACCTGAATTTTGTAGGCTGAGTTAAGAAACAAAGCATATGGCACATACAGAATCACTGAGCAGTATTAACAATAAAAGGTGTCAGAATGCTACCTGTACCTCTGGGCGGAGTTAGTTCAATCATGTTAATTTCACAGAAACCAACAGGGAAAATAGAAGGGGAAGTGGCATGGTAACAAAACCAATCAGACCCATCTGCTGCTTCTGAGCCATCAATCCCAATCATAAGATAGCCATCTGCTAATACCTTGGTAAAGAGAAACAAAATTTCACATTAAATGAATACCTTCAGCTAGGTGAGAAAGCGAGAAAGAAAGCATGCCACGTTTTAAGACCGAAAGCAATTCAATAATAATGGAAGCACACTTAGAAGGATATTCAATTATAACAAAACCCCTCCAAATCATATCTGTCTCTAGGACTGTGAATACAACTGTTACATGTACCTTTGATAACGGCAAAGTTATGAGATGAACATTTCCTTTTTCTGATCTCTAGTTTATTTTTCTTGTGAACAACAGCCCTATTTCTAAAGCTTTGTAACTGAGTCTGTTCCTCAGCTTGCAAGGATATTCAGTACGCCATTACTCAAAATCATAACAATTCTCCTCACTGGAAAGGTTAAACAATTCAGCTAAGCTGCTTTTTACATTTTCTCTTTTAAAGCAGATTTCACATGGATTGGTTCCCTTTCAATCAAACTAAGAAAGAAGGACAGCCTTAAAATATCTTCATAAACTTCTGCCAGTCAGCAAGATGAGATCTGGTTTTGAACAGTTGCAAAACACTTGGTATAATTAGCAGAACATTTTCCTGTAAATTCCTCTCACAAATACATTCTAACTAAAGGTAAGGCTGAATTTCCAGAGCTTAAAGTCAAATTTACATAAGCACATTTTCATAGCGGTTGTATATGAACAATTGACAAACATACCCTATTCACTGTGCAAATGAACTCTCCTAATTTTGGTTTTGAGCTTCTTGTTTCAAGCCTGAATAAAGGTTAGGGGAAACGGATTCCTCTTCACCTCCCCAAAATGCACATTTGCTTTCTTACCTTTCTGATAGTTGCCACACATATTGCTGAAAGATTTAGGGGGTCTATAGCTTCCAATTTCATTCCTTCTTTAAACCACTCTCCAGCTGCATCAACCTCTTTTACCTAAAGAATCACAGAACAGCAGCAGAAACAAAGAATTTAATGAGCCTGGAACAAAATATACCCCAACACTGCCAAAGCAACAGACTGAAATATGTGTTCTACCACATCTGCTTATATCAAGGAGATCAGATTGGATAACACAAACAGAAACACTTGTGCTGGGCCAGGATGTAAATAGAGTTTCAGGTCTGGTTTACACACAACAGGAACTGAAGGTCCTCAATCAACTCTGCGAAGAGTGTTCTAGCTACTCAACTCACCTTCATAAATAAGTGTGGGGGTGCATCAAAATGTCCGTCCTGTTTCTTTGTAATATCTACAAGGAATAATAATAATAATACTATAATATTGTTCAAAAGTTTTGTTCACAGAGCACACAACATGTTTTTCTGAACATGTTAACCAATACCACACAATCACTGGTGTTGGGAGGCCCACAGTTTATTAGTAACACTACCACAAAAATCTGGGGGACTTAATCCATCGATTTTCCTTGCTGACTTCAACCTGAACTGCCTCTATAAAACAAACATAATTTATGGAAAAAAAAAACCCCAATATCCACTATTTACAAGACCATTTGATTACATCACAAAATTGATGAAAGTGTAACATAGAAGTTTTTGCAAAAAATGGGCAGGTTTAAATTACTTTGCACTATGCTATGATAGAAAATTACATTTATATATATTTTTATATAATTACATATAATCACTTTAAATGCATGTGTGTGTGTGTCTATTTATAAATGGCTTCAGAGAAAGTTGAAGCGTTAGGAAAACTGAAGGCCTTTTCCTGAAGGGAAGCCTTTTGGAATGCTTTACAGAAATTCTGTTTCTTACAAGGGATACCAGCTCAAAGGAACAGAGAAATAATAAAAAACCCACACTTTCTTTTTGTTTGTTTAGAAGTCTGAACTATTTCAAATTACAATTGCTTTTGCATTTTAGTTAGCAAAGGCCTTAACTGTGTCCCCTCTATCACACTGTCACTTCATTTTCCCAGCCCATTCCTGAATGCCCTCTAAATCATGTTAATACTGCAATTATAAAATATTAGACAGTCTTTAAACTCGCCAGTAAATAGAAATTCTGTTTGTACTAGGATACGTGTCCACATTGCATTGTAGAAAGAAGGAGTTAGACGTGAAGAAACTAGGAGTTTGTGGAGTAGGGCTGTAATTCCAGGTATCAGCATGAAAAGTGAAGTCTATCATGCTTGAATTGTGCAGTTAAAGGTTTTTCTACCTTTAGTTTGCAAGCTTCTGTTTATCACTGAATCTTCTAAACACTAAAGGTTATTCTGGCTTTTCCACTGCTGTATAATATGTTAATTGTAATTTTAACTAAAATTGCTAAGTGTCATAAAATTGGTAAAACCCCTGGGCCACATTACATAACATTCTCAAGTACCATTATTCAAGGTAGTTTCACTAATTGTATAAAGCAACAGACCTGCTAAAGCCAGACTCCTCCCAGCCAACACTACCTACAAAACACCTCTAACCCAAACCAAACTTACCAGATCTTTTGAACCTGTGCCCTATACTTCGAGACCAGCCAATATGATGAATGAGTGGGCTGTACATATGGCACCAGAAGTCATCAGTTTTGTCCTCACTCTCTTCATACACCAATCTCAGGCGGCCCCCAACAACACTATCCACCACTGCCACTCTTGTCCGGCAGAGGTGCGTCTTGTCCACTACTTCTACCCTCATGGAAGTTTTGAATGGGTACTGCATACTCTCAGACACCTTGAAACAACACAAAACATACATTCTGTAACAATATCTTCTGTTTTTCCATTTCCTGTCTTTTAAAGCACAGTATTGACACACTTCATTTAATTGAAGTACTCGTTAATCATGCCAGAGAAATGACAAAACTTATTTGTCTTCTATTTCATTGTAACAAAATATTTCAGAAAACTAAGAACAGATCCTACAATGCCTTAATTGTTTCAAGGTCATCCCTTAAGATGAGATACAATTCTCACATAAGTTCAAGGAATTTTCAACTGACATAATGAAAGCTTGTCCAGTTGTTAACAATGGCTGAAGTTACCTTGAGAAACAACTTTAACAAAAAAACCTCAATATTTTTTGTTCTTGCTGTGTCATCCACTCAAAATACAGCATTTTAAAAACAGGATTAAAATGCTTTAAGGTATGGAAAACAAATCTTCAACATAATTAACGCTGGCCATTTACAAAAGTATTTCTTCAAAATACACAAAAGAAATAGATGTTAATCTGCTCTGTGAAAACAGACTGTATTAAAAAGCAGTATCTGTCACTTGCCATTTTCATTAACACCTCTGCAAAGGACTGAGATCTTGCCAATTTAATTTGGCTTCCAAGTGAGGCAATTGTAAAATAAAAATTAACAACTGCAGAAAGGCATTTTGGTTGGTTTTAAAACATTACATGCAGTGTAAAACAATGAATTAAGCTTGCATGTTTCCACTAAGAACTATATACACCATCATCTCACAATATTGGCAAGTAAACTTCCAGCACACTATACAGCAGCTGCCACACCTGAAGGCATGACTAAGACAGGAAGAAACCTAGTCCAGAGCAGGAAAAAAATACTAAGATTTAAAACTATGATCTTCATTCCTTCTACATCCATGCTATATTAACATATTCTGTTCAGTTCATGAAACAAATGATTCCTGAATTAGAAAAATCAGTTTTAATTTTTCTTAAATATCACAGGGTAACTCATGAGCACATCTGGGTTTTCTGTGGATTTTTTAAAATGGGATATTTTAAAATTAAAATAGACCAAGTAGTTTTTACAGACATCTATTCTTTCTAGAGCAAAGTTTACCAAATACATACTGCCAAGTGTGGACAAAACTGGAGAAGGGATTCCAAGGAAAACTGTGTCTTAGGGAAGAAACTACTGTACCTCCTTCCCTGCAAGAGAAGCTAATGTGCCACTGTAAAATATTTCAGTTCTTCACACTGTGCTGCAGTTTTCTTTACAGAACATCACAGATACTGGATCAGCCTTACCTTCTGAGAAAAGTCAGGAGGAAGTGTTTTGGCACCAGTAAGTCGTTTCACTAGAAAAGCTTTCCAGTTTGTGTATTTGTGTTGGATGCCTGTTGCAAATAAGGGGAAGAAATAAGCAACTGATTTTTAATTGTGCCCATTAGAGATTAATATTAGAGTCTGGAATATGTAAAGAAGAAATCCCAGATGACTATTAAAAGGCCTAGATGACAATAATGACAAAAAGCCTCTTTAGAGAATGAATGCTATTCAAGATTAAGTTAATAGGCCAGGGTGAACAACTTAATACCAAAGTATAAATAAAATAAGTGCATATTCCCATAACTGCTTAGCTAACTGCTGCCACCCCAGTCATAAAAGCTTTGAGTCACATCAGATGGGCTACTCCAAGAAAAAGAGCATCAGTCAAAAGTTAAAATTATTAATTCATAACTGTTGAAAAAGTTATGGCAAAAGAACATTTTGCTATCTGGATCATGAGCAAATTTAGTTTAATAAAGAGACTTTGAAATCAGTAAGACTACTATTTACATACTGCGAGGAGGAACTAAGGGCTTCCCACTGGTTGCACACCAACCAACTGGGTGGATGTCAGACCCACAAATGTTGCACCAGAAGTCAAGACTCGAATCATTTTCAAATCCTTCATATCTCAGCAGAGCATTGTAGCCTGAAAGAAAGCATTTAAAAAAATACAAGAATGAAACAAGATTATAAAATATGTTTGAATATTTTTGACCAATCATCATATACATTATACTGATTTTCTAAATGTAATTTTTAATAGCAAGTTGGGGTTTTTTGGCACATTTCTGGATGCTATTAATGCACAGAATTGATTACTTTGATAAATGCGCGTGTATTATCATGTAAATCAATTTAAATAAGATTAAAATTCTGGAACTAAAAACCTTTAGAAATTGCACAAAAGAGGACAAAATTAATTATGCACAGTATCTGCTTTTTCATATCTTAGATCTGTAACCTTGAATTTCTAACTTTTCACCAGTGATTTGTATAATGAGGCTTCTTGACAGGTCTTATACCACGTCTCCTTTCTGCTCTGCACTAGTCTTACTGCACTCTGAGGCAATATTAAAAAAAAATCAAACCAAGGAAAGACATTCTCAAGCATCACAGCAGCCAGTGTAGAACAGTGACAGCACTACAATGTATAATCTACAGACACAGCTCTGCCAACCTGACCAATGTCAGCATCTCTCTCACCAGGTGATTGCTGACTAAAGTACTTATCTTTTCACATAGTTCTTTGGATTATTTTAATTTCAACTGAAACACATTTACCTGCTAATTTTACAATTCCAGCTATCCAGAAGACTTTGGTAGGTAGGCTGCAGTCAGTGTTTGGAACCTCTACTCGCACTCCTTCAGCAATGTCACCCCAGCAAGTCCCCATGGGTGCCTGTCAAGGTTGGGGTTAAAAAGTCATCAGCTCACCATGTGAAAATAGTAATTTTTAGTTATCTCCATGTTCTACAAGCAACTTAAAAAGACAAAACATTGAATACACATATAACAAACATGGTTAGAAACCACTGTTTCTACAAGAACCTACTTTTGTTTTGATTTGACAACTATGTGTAATACTGAAATTGTATCCAATTATTCCTGTGTATTTACTGAAAAAAAGCTATAGCATTCCAAGTTTAAATAGCAGTTAAGCACAAATTGTACATTCCCAAAGGTCAGTTTTATTCTATGATATTTCAGTTGGGAAGAAACTACTGATGTTAGTAAGAATGGTGGAAAACGCTATGCAATTCTACTTGCAAGAAAATCATGGTACCTGTAGCACAGACATCAAAACCTTTAAATTCTGCAAGTCAGGCATGCTTCTGGAAGAATGCCTAAAAATTATTTCTTTATTCTATGCTGATGATTTATTATGGTAGGGTTCATCACCCACTGCTTCACATCCTCTCAGAGGAACAAGCTTTCACACCACCTGCAAGTGATCACTCCATGGAGCAGACAAAAAGAACAGAAGGCTCTGAAGGGCACCTTTTTAATGAACATCAGAAGGAAAGGCACAGCAAGATCCCCCACACTGTCCCATGTGAGGAATATGTTAGGAACAAGAAAGAATATCCACCTGATGAACTCATAAGGGTTTGCAGAAGCTGGTGATAGAAATTACATTTAGTTTGTTATCTCCAGAAGAACATTTTGTTGAACAGAGCATAATGAAATATCAGTCAAAGATGGTATTGTAGATACCAGAAATGCAGAGTACTGAAGAACCTAAATTCTTAACAGTAACTCAACCGAAGTTATATTGGTAACAAGCTACAGAATTTCTCAGTGTGCAATAAACTTGAGACTACCCAGGAGAGAGAGATTCATATTTTGGGTGTTTTATAACAACAGTCACATCAATTCTGAGAAACACAAATTCTTATCTGTTCAGAGATTACCCAGCTATCACTGGGACAACTGAAGGAGGGATCCTCTGGCTCTGCACTGTGTCTCATTTACAAAGCTCTTTGCAAACCCAGAGCACTGAACCACTCAGTGGGAATAGCCTCCAACTGCTACGAACAGAAGCTACGAGTGAAGAAATCTGGATTAATCCTGAATAACTGAAAATTACAATATTGGAATTTTGCTGGCAATCAGCAATTGCCATTAGTAGCACTAGAAGCTGAATTTATCTTAAAAAAAGGAAATCCCTCACTAGTTGAAGTATTTGAGGTTATACAAAACTTAAAACTAGTTTCAACTCTTAAAGGAAATATAAGTATGCCAGTTTCTATTCTTGAAGCTTTGTCTCTTCATGTTCTGCTATGTCCCATCTACACCAGTCTAGACCACAGAGCTCTCTTCTGCCAACTGGCAGCCAGAGAAGAATCCAACTGAAAAGATGACAGCTTATTTTCACACACAAAATATGCAGATACAACTTAAGTTCCATCCTGTGATCACTACCCTCTCTAAATTAACATGTGTAGGTTTTTGAATTGAATTGGGGAAATAAACTTTTCAAACTGCTTATTTTAGCAAATCTTGTTGCCCGTATAGAGATACAGATGAGGCCAAACAATCCAAAATAAAAGTGCTGACTAATTTCATAATCCACCTGCGCTGAAGTACATTTTATTGCCTGCTCGTCTATTCTGTTGATTCAGTGAGAATAGTATATCAAAAGACTTCTCCTGACATCAACTTAAAATGGAAATTTCGTTTCCAGAGTGTGGATTGGTATAGACGGAAATAGCAGAAAGTTAAATTTGTCCTTGTCTGTGAAAACATTGGTTCTGCTAGTTCTCCTACACCAATCCATATGGCTCACCCTTTCAAGAAGGAAGCCATCCTGTGCAGCATCACTGCTTAAGTGTCAGACAACTATACTGTCCTGAGGGATGGTTTACAGCACATCTGCTTCACTGCACTATCTTAATCTCCTTCACTCATTAGGGATATTCTTGAAGCAGGAAGACCTGGATAAACCAGGGCTGTGACAGCCATCTTCCTTCATCTCTCCTCTGTCTCATCTGATTAATCAATGAGTGTTTGAAGAGTGCTTTTAAAAACTCAAAGTGCACTAGAGAAGTGTTAAGTCTTACTTATCTGCTGACTGAAAGGTGACTGCAGTCTGGATTGGCATAGTGTGAACTAGCAGAACCATCATTTACAGGTAAGAACAAATTTACCTTTCAAACTCATGACGAGATCCACGTCACATCACTCCCAAACAAGGAAGAGCTGGTTCCTGGCTTCCTGCTCCGGGACATGACCTGGGAGGGGTCTATCTGTGAGCACCAAGGGCCTTCTCTGCAAGGTAAGGTGCAGTCAGGAAGGGCCTGTTTGATAGGAGCACCTAAAGGCCAAGTATTCCACATACGCACCTGAATAAAGAGCTCATATGGCTTAAATAAGTGGCTTCTAGAGGTTTTGGCTGGCATCAACACTGCCATGATTGCAGACTTTAAATCAGGATTTTAATGGCAAATCCTGATGGTGATGCTACCGATTCCATTGGTACCGTGGTGATGCTACCAATTCCTGAATTGTATATAATGCTGAAACTTCGTTTGTGAGCAGTGCTCCAACAGTAGGTAATGCCAGAGGAGAAAACATGCAAAAGGGTTTAAACAAAAACCTTCAAAGCAGAACACTGCCACCCAGTGTAGCATCCTGGAAATGCTCCCTTAAATCACTGGATATAGCTTAAAAACAGATGAAATCAAGAGAATGAAAGTATTTCGGCTCAGAATAAAATTCGGGTGGAAGAAAGAACTTCAGGAAATGTACCTCTCATTAGCAATACAGTGAAAAGAAATAATTGCTCTTAATTGTGCATAAAATTGTCCAGTAAGTAGTACTGAGAAATAACTCAAACCACTGTAATTTGCTTTCAGTTGTAGAAATGGTTTGAACTAATAAAAGCAACTATAGAAAAGAGTAAAAAGTGTTTAGAGGATAAAAAGTGGAATGCAGGTCAGCAATGAGCTCACTGTATGGGACTAAACTATAACTCAATATTAAAAACATTAAATTGAGTTTTTCTCCTTGCAGCAGCTATTGCTGTGTGCCTGATTAACGCAATCTCACAAAATAAAAAAAAAGAGGCTGCAACGTGCACAAATGGGAATTCTGGCTTTGTCATGGGCTTCCTGTAGGACATAAACAAAAGCAGTTCCCTACTTCAGTTTACTCAATGCTGAAATCATAGGCATGACCACTCTATTGCTACTGAATTTCATTAGTGTTACTCAACACTCAAGTCTGGAATAAATGTAACATGGAAGCACAAAAAGTATATCAAAATACTTTAAAATTAATTCTTATCATAAAGAGAAAGAACTTCCCAAGATTTAGATACTTTAATTCTAAAATGTAGCTGTTTTAAAATGAAGAAGAAATAACTTCCCAGGAAAAAAATAAACAAAACCAGAAAAACTGATGTGTGAAATCTATATCAGAGCTGAGATACTTAAGCACGTCAGGTTCTTAAAAAAAAGCCAAATCTCACATCTCATAATTCCTTTAAATTTTCTTTAACACTGATCCTAATGTTCCCTATCAAATATCCATACAGATATATCCAGTATAACCAGTAAATTCAATATATTTTACTGAATAATGAATTTAAGGGTAGATATGTCACGATTTTACTGTCAACTCAAAACTTTGATCTTGAACAGAATAAGCTTTATATCTTCAATCACACACATACAGGTGTATGAAATTCATAATATGGATGGTAAAAAACCATCAACTAATACAAACTTTTACAAATCAAAGCAATACAGTATATAGATAACAGCAATAATCTTTCCAGAAAGTCAAAAAGAGTACTGTTTAATTATCAATGGAGAGTAGGACAAAGAGAAGGACCTAACGAAAGAGCACTGATGTGTTTGTCAGATTCTGACTGGTCTAAATAATGTATTTTTCAAAGAAATAATTACATAAAGTTAAATGCAAATCATACCTTTATAACACTAACTCATATCCACCAAAGAAGTAGAAATCTCCAAAGAAAATAGCAGGATTTGCATTTTACTTGTATGAAAAAGGAAAATGAGGACAGAAAAGAAACAACTTTCAGGCTACATGGTAGTACAGTTGCCATTATCTTGTGAAAATCTTCAAGGTACAATGTGACCACGAGCGTGGTCTTGGTTCACATTATTGGGGCACTGTGCAGCTGAATGAATGAAACAGTGAGAACGGGAGATAAAATTGCTTTTAATAAAATGTAATAATAATTTACAAGTGATCTGACGACTGTAGCTGTCTCTAATACAGGATGCCACACACCCTGAGACATTTGCAGATCCAATAGCACAGTCCATGTTATCAAACGAGACTTTGAAATCACTTATTACATGTACATAGCTGTGAAAGCAAAGTGCAAACATGCTGACTCGAGCATGCAGAATTTGATACAAATTCCCCAAGTTCTCCTAGCACAAGGCTCTGTCCTGGGCAGTAGCTGAGGCCTCTGAGCATAAAGGGTACTATTCACAGAGTGCCAACTGCCAGGAGCCCTCAACTCCCACTGGTTTATGATCTGAGAGGGCTCAGCAGGAATTCCTGCGCTGAAGAGGAAATATTTCTCTTCTCTCTCATGGACAACTTCCATGAAGAAAAATGTTTGTTTTGATTAAAACTTTGAGCACATAATTTAGAGCAAGACAAAAGTATTGTAATACAGTACACTTCAACCTCTCAAATTAAAAAAATATGCTGAGAAAACACCTTTTGTCAAAGCTTTTACTTAAGAGACACAAAGTAATGACAATATTTTAATTGTCAGTCTAATGTCTCATGCCTGGAATTTTAGAAACACATTAAAGACAGATGGCGCTAAATATTTTCCCCAACCACTACTTTCCTCAGTCATCAAAGAATGTCTTTTCGTCTGAAACTTTTGAAACTCTAAAACAAAGAAAACCAACTTTTTAAATCTCAGATTTCTAAACAGCCTTAATTTTCCCCCATACTAGACCACCTGGCAGCATGACTGACAGGGAGAATCTGACAAATAATAA
The DNA here is from genome assembly GCF_028551555.1 of Melozone crissalis. Lineage (NCBI taxonomy): Eukaryota > Metazoa > Chordata > Aves > Passeriformes > Passerellidae > Melozone > Melozone crissalis. The sequence goes on along the minus strand of NW_026535804.1, from coordinate 2,897,075 downwards.
AGAATGAAAACCCCAAATCTAAATATGTAACAAAAAGATCAGTCCAACACAATGGAACGGGCCTGATTTAATATAAAAAGCCTTTTGTAACTGTTTTCAGTACAGCTTGAGTTGGCTGGTTTGTTACTCTGCAGTATGTGGGATGATTTGGTGACTTGAACATAAGAAAAACAATTCTCAAGTATGTAAGAGCCTTCCTTTTTGTTTATGAGAGCGTATCTATGATAAAAGTAACTGGTGGTGTTCAGAATTATTTTAAAGGACAGATAAATTATCTAAAAAGTAGTGATACTCACATCATGAAAAATATTGGGATATTCATGTTTTGAAAAAATTAATTTAAGAACTTCCACAGACTCACTTATACACACAGAGAAGGAAAGCACAAACTGAGAAATACTCACGTGTTTAAAGCAGGTAACAGGAGCTGCTGTAAAGCTATTACTATTGATGTAGTTACCCCAGCTGAAACCTTCCACAGGGACAGCTGCTAAGGGAAAGTTATTTCAGTTAGGAAGCTGCTCATGAGGCACCAATCTTTCAGTGTTTTTGTTTCAGGTCTGTTTATATGCTGTTACCTGCTTTTGTCTTTGCCTGGTTTTGTAAAGTTGCTTGGTACTGGGCATATGCTGCTAATTTAGCCACTAAGGGCTGTTTTTGTAGAACTTTAGCCTTCTTTGTTGGAGGTTTACCCTAAAAAAAAAAAACACAACCCAAGTAAATAACATCTTTCCAAACTCCTGTCAGGAAATTTCCACAGGTCTGCAGCTATCTTTAACAGATTTAAACTAAAATCAGAAGTACACAGAGACTAAGTATGACACACATAATATAAAATAAATTAAAAAACCAGTAGTAAGGAGTGTCCAAAAGATGACTTTTGTACTACTATCCCAACTTGAACAGCACTATAGATTCACTGTTGTTTACCTGAAAAAAAGATATCTCTTAAAAGCAGATCAAAAGGAAGAACTTTTAATCTAACTCAATAGCAACACAATTTCTTGGCATTTGTTGCAATGAATTTGAGACAGGTTATAATGATATTTCTTGACATTTATTTTTCTCTTTTCTTGAATACTACAGACACACCTGGATGATTACTTGATTAATATTTTAAGTCAACACACATCAACACACATATACCTACTTTGAAACTCTATAAAGAAAACCCTCAAACCCAAGAACCTAATCTACAAACATGCAGCCATCTATACAAATACCCAATTTCACCATCACAGACAACAGAAAGGATGTAAAGAAAACGGTGTCTGTACCGCTACCTGAAGCCTGGCCAGAATGCTGGCCTTCTTGGAGTTGGAGGAATAGCTTCTGGAGCACGACACACTGCAGAAGCGCTTGGTTTTAGAGTAAAAAGCATCTCGGACACCAACCATCCCACACATCTCACACGTAGCTAATCAGAAGAAAGAAAAAAACCTCAAAATATTAAGAGTGTAGTTAAAGTTGCAAAAAAATTCAGAATGTAGAGGACAGAATGAAGGTCCTGGAGGTGGTACCATCAAACCGTTTCTGAGGGCTTTACCCCAAAGAAAATTGCACAGGAAAAAAAAAATTTAAAACACCACTACTAATATCAGTTAAACAGCAAGAACCTCAAGTTCACTGGTGAAACAGTGCCTCTTTCTCCTCCCTATTAATTTCATCTCCGGTGCAAGTGAATGACCCAGCTAAATTAGCTCAAGCTGATTATTGGTTTTTCACTGTTCTCAAGGAAGCATCTGCTTTGAATCTGGGCTTGCCAATCTTGGTTTCCTCTAAACATAGAATACTTCCAACCTGAAATAAAACCAGATTTACTGTTTGATTCATAAATTACTGTATCCCAATTACCCCAGCCCACTAGTGCTTTCTTCTGGCTAGAATCATGTTCCAGAGATGGACAGCATCACCCACAGTTTCTCATTAAGAGTAAGACTCGGAGACCAATTAATGCCAGTGAGACAACACTCAAATTCTGCCCAGAGAGAGCTTTACACTAATCACTAGAATTTCACATAAAATATTTTTCCCTGACAACAAAAGAAATCTTCCCTTTCAATTTATTTTCCTAGCATCCTCCAACTCACAGCTAGTGAGAAGTGAACAGGTATACACTAACAGGTTTTATACAGTAGCAATAATGAAGTTTTCCTAGTATAGGAAGAAATATTTAAACATATTGTACGTGTAACAAAGGGCAGAGAAAAGGTATGCCCTGGCATAGATAGAACACACTGACATTGTCCTCAAAGCTCCAAGAATAAAACCTATGCACATGAGAACACACACATGCATGTGCAAACACAATACATTTGACAGGAGGGCAGATGTTCCCATACTATTTCTTCCCTGTCAGCAGGATTCAAACCCTCTTTTATTTCAGTTTAGCAGAACCCAAACAATTCCCCTTCTCAAAACCAACCAACCCCAACCCTTTAGCTGCTTTGGTCCCTTTTCAGTTGGGACCAACATTTCAGATGGGACCGTCACAACCCAGCACACGCTAAAATCCACCAATATCCAACTCCTAGCACTCACATAGCACATACTTACCCATGCCAGATTTGCCATCTGGATAAGTATAAACTTGCCCGTTGTTCTTGATAATTGGGAGACTGGATGGCAAAGGAGCAACCTCCTCCTCACTTTCATCTGAACTGGAGCTGCTGCTGGTGTCCTCACTACAACTATCATAACCGTCAAACATCCCGAATGAGTCTCGGTGTTTCCTTTCCACTTGTGAACTACGTTCTGTCTAAAAATTAAAAATAACCAAACAACAAAAAAACCAAAGAATAGCAGAATGTTCTGAATGCAAAGATTTCAAAGTCAAGCTTAAAAAGTTTCACAGGTCAGTCTTCACAGGTCAGTATTCTAAGGCACTGCTGTATCAGCACAGACATGAGCCTTGTAATGCCAATTACATGAGCACTGGTATAATCAAAACTGGCCAATTTTGGTGCTGTGATATACAGAAAGAAAAAAAAGTATCTCATGATCCACTGAGAATAAACAGGAGCCATCCATACATTTAATTTCCTTGGTATCTTTAGAGTTCATTAAGTCTGATGAGCTATACACTGACAGACACACTGATCTTATATGCAAATGAGCACATTCCAGATGGCTGCAGCCAATTCCACTAAAATTCATTAATTTGAGAAAGCTGGGCAGAGAAAAGACAGTTCAATCAAGAGGGCCCTTATACCATAGCAAAAGGAATGAGAGGCTCTCTGCTCTTATTGGCTTGTGGGGTTATCCATAAATCACTCAGCTCCCCTACGAGTCCATGACTCCCATGTGAAGCAGGAACACCTCTCCAGCTCACAGAGCTGTTCAGAGGATTAATACATTAACCATTATAAAGAGCTCAGTTACTATGGCAATAGGGTCTGTACAAATGCTGAAAGAGGGAAAGGTAACTAATTTGCCATTGTCATTTACAAAAAACTTGTTACATAATAGTTTTCCTATAATCAAAAAATCTGAAGTAGGATAAAACCACACAATTCTGTAGAAGGCATGACAGTTAAGCAATTTCCAGCAAAGACAGTAAAGAAGCAAGAGATTAACTGATGTACTTTTTCTGAGGCACATCTACCATATGCATTTTGATACAGTGACAATTTTCACTTATGAATATCTTACACAGCTCCATTGAAACAAGGCTACTCCTATGTGAGTTGCCCTCATTAAGCTAAAAAAAAATATGGCTTCATATTATTTCCATAATCTTAGTATCTACTAAGTTTGAGAGGAAATAAATAAAGAGAAAAAAAGAAATTCTACAATAAAAGCACAAGTTAGGGGAGTGAAGTACAGACAAAAAAATAAGAAAAATTAAAAAAGCCTTTGGCTCAACTTCCTTTTCCAAGAACTAATTTTCCTTTTTCTGCCATGCTATGCCTTTATTATAATATATTCTACTTTGCAATCTAAATAAATCCTATTATGGAAGAATTTCCTAATAGGCACAAGGGAAAACTGATTTCCACACTGACCCAATCCTAGCATGCAATTATTAAAAAAAAAAATCAAAAAACCCAGTAAGCATAAGAGGTTATGCAATAAGGCAAACACTTTAAACACACTTACAGTAGTTCTGAAACAAAACAACCAAGTCAGTGTAATGTTAATTATGAATATACACCCCAGCCAAAAAAAAAAAATTTATTACACCAAACCAAATTTAGGATAGGGCAAAACCCAACAACTTCCTCAAGGCCAGCCCATGGGATTGTTAGAGGAAACACTGAGCCATGGCAGACAAAGCTCGGCCCTGACCCGTGCTGGCAGCAGTGTCACCTGTCCCATCTGCCACCAACATGCATGTCAGTGACTTGTTTGTGTGTGCACATGTGTGCAGCTTAAAGCAGAAGATGATCACAATGTTGCCATGGATACAGTGTCCTGCCAACACTGCCAGGAATTTTCAGAGCAGATGATGAAAACTAGTCATCCTCCTCAAGATTTCAGGAACTCCTTAACATCTCACAGTGTTTAAGGTCTCCTGAACACTGTCTCTGCTCTGATATAAATTGTGATTCCATATGAACCATTTCCACCAGTACTACCAGAGCACTACGATGCTTAGGTTTTATGGACAGATACTTGTGGTGTTTCAAAGCCCAGGGAAGGATCTCCCTCTTCATGCCCTTATTCTCTTTAAGACTCATCTGATTTCACTGAGAGATTAGGGCCTCATCCCTTACCAAGGTGTGATTCTATGGCTTCAGCCCTCTTATGGAGGCTGCAGTACAAACCTGTCTTAGGATATCCCCTTCCCACTCCAGACTGGAGAACCCTGGACCTATAGGATGGTAACTTTGCTCAGTGGTGTGAAATACTGATGCCACTCAGAAGGAATTGAAGTGCAGCCCATTCCCAGCCCCACTAATTCCCCATGCCAGCTCTGCTCCCACTGCCAGGGAAGGTCAAAGGAGAACTGGGAAGCTGTAGGCAAGGTGAAGGACCAGAAGCTGAAGCACAGGGCAAGGTGACTACCACAACAGCGCATCCGGCTCTTTTCGTTGTTCTTTTGCATCATTTCCATTTAGAACATCAATATTACTGCTAAGCTCTCTTTGCCAAAATATCCACAGGTGGGAAGGAAAACAGCTCCTCTTTGTAAATGGAAAGTTGGGCGCTCAATTAGGAAAAATCATTCTTCAGTTTTATACAACTTCAAAAGTAGCAATCATTAAGTTTTTGAGTTTAACTACACTGTCAAAACAAACCTCATGTATCACCTTTCCACTTATTTAATAATTAGCCACACAGTTCCAATTCAAAATTATTGAATATCAAATCTGCAATTCAAATCAGCAGTTTTGCTTATCATTTTAAAATAATACTGTAGTTTTTATAAAACATTTGAATCCCAGCTTTTGCCAGATAATTTATGCAGGACAGTCTTAATGTTAATTTGTAGTTATTACCTGGACTGCAGGGAAACGACTCAAAATACTTTATGAGATTTCAAAAAGGCAGAGTTTGCAGGAAGAAAACCAACAAAATACTTTGTACACACAAGTAGGTGAAAGTTAGGGAAGATGATATACAAATACCTATGCTGGAATTTTGTAAGAGCAGATCAAAACACTTCTGTTTTGACAATAAACACCACAGAGATTCTTTTTAACCCATGTTGAAACACAGCATTTGTAGGAACAAAGTGAACATGAGGAAGCATTGATAACCCTTCCTGCAGAATTCAGATGAAGAAAAGGAACTCTAACATCTGGAAGTGAAAAAAGTAGGAGCACTGCTTGAATTCAAAGGTCAAACACACATCCTTACAAAAAAGGACAATGTATACCTCAAACAGAATTATAACCAAGATAAAGCAGCAGGTTTGGTACAGCAGCAGTTTGCAATTTCTGTTGAGTCCTTGCTAATTGGTTCCACCTTTTTCTTTTGAAAATTAAGTACAAAATTTCCCCCTTCCTGATTTTCTAGGGCCTCAATCTTTTTCCAGAAGCTCTCAATCATCTCATCAACAGTTCCTGAAGTGCTGGTGGCCTCTAATACACTATGGTGAGCTTCGTCAGAGATACCAGGAAATTGGAATCATCTACCTTATGCACACCTTCTCTCTCCCTTTGTTGTTATCCCTCCTATCTTTGGAAAAGGCAAAAGCAGAGCCCAGGAAATGACAAATCAAAGAGCCTCATCTCATCCCTGATGAGGTAACAGAACAAGCAATGTTGGAAGTCATTTCTAGGCATGTGAAGGACAAGCAATTCTTGATGAGTCCTTTAAGGCTTCACAGACAACAGCAACACCTTGTCTGTCTGAAGCAGCATCTCCCCACAGGAGCTGCAGGACCTTGGATTCAAAAAGAGGCATGCAAAGAAAAAAACCAACCCTTAAATCAACATAATACCAACTTCCTACTCTTCAAAGCTGGACTAAGCACTAAAAATCAGGCTGAGGAGATTGTCTTTTCCTCAAAACACAATCTAAACAGTATTCAACTTCTAACAAAACAGGGACCAGCCTCCTGTCTCTCCACAGAAACCGCTTGGAGCAGGAGCCTGGCTTGCTATTAAACAGAACGTTGCGGCTGGTTAACGCCAAAGGAGCAGCAGCTTGAGTAACTACTCCGCTAACAGCACCTATCTGTACATTAAGCAGAAGCAATGCACAAACAAAAGAACACAACAAACTTTCAGGCATTCTGAAAGTTTGGCTAAAGTTTATTTTTCTAATAAGATTAGGAAAGGCTAAGGTTAATTTTCCTAATAAGATTACTTATTAGCTTCCTCAACAGAGGTTGAGGTTTTTAGTCAGAGCACTGTGAAATGTATCATGAGCAGCACTAGCAAATTACCCTGTACTATTTGCTCAGGGGGTTTCTTGCATACTTTTCTTTATTGAAGGGATGGGTGGAGAAAGGAACTCTTAAGAACTCCTTTCTTTTTCTGCCCAACTTCCCATTTTCCTGTTCTTCCCCTCCTCCCTGTGAATACTTGACAACAGACCATTTTTAAGAAATACTCTTAATTAAGCATTACATAAGGCAAATGGTATGAAAAAGAACACAGGGAAACTGGTTTTCCCGAGAGCAGGAAGGCAACTCTAAACAAATAAGAAAATAACCAGTTTCTCACTCTAAACACACATTTTTATATAAAATATATATACACACACATTGAATTTGATCAATACATTATAGCATACATTCTTTGAGTTTAGTAACTACTCTTACAACACAAAAAAGTGGGCACAAAGGGTGAGCAATCCATGGCAAAACCAGAAACCATTTCACCTTATTTAGACATCAAACACTTACTTAGGAAATGGCTTCAGTGCTTTGATGAAGACTATGCTTAAGCATTGGCAAAATTTATGCAGAAGAGTTTTGAAGGTAAGAACTTTCAAGAAAAGCACCCCATTATTATGTAACCAAAACTATTACCCTCAGGTACGTAGTGCAGCTGGCCACAGGAGGAAGATGCAAAACAGCCACAGAAAGGTTTCAAACCACTCCAAATGATTGTTGTTACTTTGGAATTCAATCTGGGACTTGAACTCAGAATGGAAGCAATTTGGAGCGTGGAGTACAAGAGCTGTAGCTCAGCAAAGGTACACCAGCACCTGAACAGAGGCATTACTTCCTATATTCAGCTCCAACTCTCCCAAACAGGACAGAACTATGGACAGATGGGATCTGAGACCAAGGTCAACAATGAGGTCACCACAACCTTCAAGCCAAGGGTCATAAGACAGATTTAATCACATATCCTGAATGGATCCAAGGGTATTTCCAAGTTAAAATTAAGCTTGATGCATAGGTTTTGTTTTCAATAGTTCATTTATCCTTTATGCTACAAACTTAGATTCAGCTCTGGATGTTAAGGAAACACTACAACAGAACTAATTTATTACAACTCTTTTGAATACAAATTGGCCAAAGTAATTTACAGTAGAATAGTAGCTTGTCCCTGTGGAACTGAAGCCTAATTGTGCCTCAGAACAAGACCAAAAAAGAAAATTCAAACATGATACCAATTTAAAGAAAACACACTTTCAGCTTTCATTAAAAACAAACAAAGACTCCCAAAACTAAACATCTTGGGATTCTTGGAAATCAGAACCAACCAAACTTACTTTTTTATATAGCAACTCACCTCTATCTGGAAATGTGCCTTCCACTCTTATTATAAGTAAAATCTCTGCTGGAAAATTACAGAAATGTTTTTTCCTGTCTCTTCATTTGCTATGTATGACAGCATTTTGTCTGAAGCCAGTTTCTGCTGTTTGTCAATGGTTTTGTCCATAGCCTCTTCCCCAGGGGGTTTCACACAAGAGGGGAGACTCTTTCATAAAAAAATATATCACATTAGCAGGAAATTTTGGAGGGGGGGGGGTGTGATGATTAATCTGTGAAATATCTGAGTTTTGATAACACTGAAAATCTGTTACAAACTCTATTACATTTCTATAAGGCCTTTACAGGAGTACGGCAAAGGAAGAGGCAAATATTTCACTTTAAACACTGTGTTACCGTTAAAATTAACAAACAAACCCCCAAATGAAATAACAAATTTAAATGCAAAGAACCCCCAAACCACCACCAACCCAAAATCAAAGTCTTCAACACCTAAATTCATTCCACTCAGAGCCAGGTTCAGCAAAGGATCCCACATCCCCAGTGTGTTCCAACTTACCTGAGAAATGAAGGAATGCAGTAGTGGTTTGCAGAAGATATGAAAAGCCTTGCAAAATTAAATCAAATTTTAGAAGGTAAGAGAAATGAAAGCCAAGGAGAGAGAACTTCTCTGAATGTTACCACTCCTGCCAGGGGCACCTTGCTCTTTGGGGAACAATGAGGAGAATTCTTACTTCCAGTTTGCAATCTTTCGGCATGTGCACAAGCCCACATATTCTCAAGAACAGCACCTAAACTGTTCCTGGGAAACAAGATCCCTCTGCATAGTTTCCTACAGCCTACATTACCCACTTCCTCAAAACGATGCCCAGGCTGAAGAAATGAGTACGGACAATTAACCTGCCAAGTTTTATTGCCTTCTTAAGGGAATATATTATTTTAGTTCTCATTGAAGGCTCCAGATTAGACTCTCATAGCCTTAGTTAATTCCTTTTAAGTCAAAATCAAACTGTTGAATACAATAAATAGGTAAATGCAGGTCCTCAAACGTGCAAAATAATTTTAATTTAAAATACAAGAGATTGCCCTGCAGCTTTCAGTTTTGACTAGGTTTAGATTTGAAAAATTGTAACAGTTGCCACCCACATTTTAAAATAAATTGCTTTTTCACACAGAGAATTTTTTACTATAATCACCATATGCTTTGTAGTAGGTATTTCTAATTTTCAAAGCAAAAACCTGAAAGTGAAACTGGTTTCACGAGTTTACTACTTCTCACAAAAAGAACAGTCACAACATCAGAAGTCATGAAAATTGCACGGAATGGGGGGGAAGTGGCCGCAAAAAATCCAAAACTTTTGAAGCGCTGATAATAAAGAAAACTCTCCAGCAGTGAACTTGACCACGCTGGAAAACTCAACTTGAAAAGGTTGGAACTACAGGAAGAAGTTGCTGAAAGCCGGCACTACAGCAGAGCAGGGGGAGAAGCGGATCCGAGCGCACCCGCGAGAAGATGAAACTTTTCTCCGAGACAAGAGGAAAGAGAGGCGAAGGACAAAACTCGACCCCGCATAGGCGGGCCGCAACAAAGGGGTACAGCCCTGCCGCCCCCAGGTACCCCGACCGGACTCCCCCGCGAACAACAGCGCCGGCCCGGCCCCCGGAGCCCCAGACCTGGGCGGGCACAACCCCCGCACCCCGTGGGGTCGCCCCCGCAACAGCCGGGGCTGTCCCCGACTTTCACCCACACACTGCGAGGCCGCCTCCCCCCCGCTCGGGCACCGGGGATCGCTCAGCTCCTCCCCCCCCCGGCTCAGCCCGCGCCGCTCCCCCACCAGAGGCTGGGGCTTCCGCGGGGCTGCGGCGGTCACACCACCCGCGGGCTCCGGTACTCACCAGCTCCTTTGTGTTTTCCATCAGGCCCTCATGGGCAGGAGCCGCCTGCTGCCTCTAGGCGCTTGCCCCAGGGACTCGGGCGCTGCAGGTGCCCGCGGTCGGGGCCGGGCCCAGCGGGGCGGGGATGGGCCGGGCAGTCCAGCCGCTCCGAGCGCCGGGAACCGACCAGGACCGACTACGGCCGCCGGGACATCAACAACATGAGCGCGCTGCTGCGCAGCCGCGGACACGCCCCCGCCGGGATCGGGCTGCGCGGAGCGGCCACACAGCCATATGCCCCCCCCCACCTGGGCGAAATCATTTGTTACCGGGGGTGGACACTCCGGGCCACGGCAGGGACCGCGGGGCGTAAGAGCAGCCGTGTCCGCCAGCGAGTGGCGGTGCACACGGGATGTCCCGGTGAGGGGCCGATGAGGGACGAGTGTTGCCTCCCGGGTCGGGGATTCCCCCCTCCGCGAGCTCGCAATGGAGCGGTCCAACTGGGCCCCGTCACGTGGAAGTCGGGATGGGCGGAGAGCTGGGAGCAAGGGGAGGTAACGTGGTGAGTCACGTGACCACGGGTCACAGCCGGGAGCGGGGACTTGATCACATGGGGCGGGGGCGGGGCGGTGTCAGGAGCCTATGGCAGGTGGGGGCGTGTCCAAGCGGGGGTCATGTGACTAGGTACACGTTTTCCGGTTCCGGGTCCGGTGCGCCATGCGTGCTCTGGCGGCGGTTGTGGGGCGGGAGCGGGGAGCGGCAAAAGCATCCAGCATGAAGGTGGCGAAGAAAGCGTCTAAAGGGACCAAAGCGGGTAAAATGACGAAACCCAAGTGGACGGCGAAGCGGCTTCTGGTTGTGGCGAATCAGGCGGCGGCCGCCCAGGCAGCGCGACGCGCCCGCCACCTGAAGGCGCTGAGCTGCGTGTCAGGCGCCGAGCGGGAGCTGGAGGAGCTGGTGTTCGGTGACAGCCTCAATGGGGAGGAGGACGAGCTGCTGCGGCGCCTGGCCGGGCCTCGACGGGTACGGCACATCCAGGCCCTACCCGACAGCGGCAGCCCCGCCCGCTCGGTCCCCGGGCTCCCGGCCGTGTCCCCGGTCGCACGGTCCGTTTGGTTGTTTTCAGGTTGCTGCTGCAGAGGAGAAGGACCTCCAGGAAGAGTCCAGCGATTCGGGGGTGGAAAATGAAGCGAAACGTGACTTACTGCTCAAAAGTCCGGCCTGGGTAGATGAGGATGATGAAGCTGAGGAAAAGTAAGTTCAGGTTAGGTGATGAGAATTATTTGTCGCACTTGAGAGTGCTTGTAAGTGGCCTTGGTTTGAACAATGTTTGTGTTCTGTTTGTTTTTACCCTCTAGTGTTGATATGACCCATAAGTACAGGAAAGATTTAATGAAAAGTGATGCCGAGACAACGCTTACTAAGAAAAAACTAAAGAAAAGACTTGAGGAACAGTAAGTTTCACTAATGTTTTTGTGGCTGACTATATCGACTATATTGATTTCATGATCATTGCCCTCCAAGGTAGGTGCCAGAAGGATGTTGCCAGACTCTTTAGTGGCACCTGGAGCAGGACAAGGGGCAGTAACCGTAAACTAAAACACAAAAAGTTCCATCTCAACGTGAAGAAGAATTTCTTTCCATGGAGATGAGCAGAGCACTAGAACAGCTGCCCAGGGAGGCTGTGGAGTCTCCCTCTGGAGACATTCCAAACATACCTGGACATCTTTACATGTCATGTACTCCTGGTGACCCTGCTGTAGCAGGGAGCTGGGGTGGATGATCTCCCTAGTGGATGATCTAGCCAACAATTTTGTAAGCTAAAATATATTTATGTGACATTCAAAGTCACTTTTCTCTTTATCCACTGTTCTCATGTGGTCTCTTTAAAGTCAGGGCTTCCTGCAGTATTTGCGGTGTTCTTAAATAATAAATGATGCTGAGAATAGTAAATAAAATGTGCATTAGCATTGTCTGGACTAGCTTGTTTAGTACTTGTATCAAAGTGCCCAAATTAATTTGTCTTCTAGGGAATTATACAAGAAACAGTGAAATCTTAATTTTTTTTTTTTTAATAAAAAACGTACACTGTGTTCTGAGTACAAGTAATCCTGCAAAATTCTCACTGTGCTTCTTCTAAGTACTTAACTCATAGAAGGAAATTACTGTCTCACAAAAGTTATGGTTTTTTTCTCTTTCCTCTTTTTCTCATAAGGTTTCAGCAAGCCATGGGAGGAGTTCCTGCCTGGGCTGATCTAGAAAACAGGAAGAACTCCAAAAGGACTTTGAGTGATAGTAAATATGCCCAGTGCTATTCTGATAAGTGTTTCTGTGATTCCCTATTTAGCTTGCTAGAAGATAATTACTTTTGATGTCTTCTCAGTTTGCTTTGTTCCTTCAGTGTGCTTTAATTTAATTCATTTCAGTGAGGAATGTGTTGATTTTGCTGTGGGTACTTGTGCAATTAGCTGATTCCACATGCTTTGGTTTAATGAGGTGACAGTGATGAAGATGATGATCTGCTACGCAGGACTGGCAATTTCATAACAAGCTCAGAGTCTCTGCCAAGAGGGATTTTGAAGGTAAAGACAAACCATATCTTTCCACTTCAGTTGGACTTAAGTGCACACTTTGACTCTTGTTGTGTATAAAATTAGTGATTCTGTGAATTTGTTTCTGCAACTAGAAGCTTTAGAGGATAAGTAAAATTGAACAGTTCACATGAAAACATAAAACAATAAACTGAGGTGTATTGTCTGACATAAGAATTTTCTGCAGTCTAAATAGTATCTTGTAGTAGGATTTTAATTTCTGCAGAGAGAGGATGGAATTCTCCCACAACTTTGAAGTGACTGAAATGATCTTTAAGAAGGCCTTAAATGAGTATTTCTCACACAATCTCCTACAGCTATCTCAGATGAGTCAGAATGCAGCTGGTTTTACACTCAGTTTTAATGCAGCTAGAAAGGCTGCTGAGCCTGTATTTGTACTGGAGCAGCTCCCTGAACAGGCTGTGTGTGCTCTCCTCACCTCATGCCGTCCAGAACTTCAGCACAGGGCTTGAGGTCTTGTAGCATAAAGAGTAAATGCATTTTTATTCAGCATAAGTGATTATTGGGTTTTTTTAAAACTGTCTGGTCTGTGTTGTAGATGAGCACCTGCCCTCCTGCAAACCAGGAACGTTTTGCCAATGGAAAACTGGTGACAGTGCAGTTTCACCCTTCAGCTCAAGTGGTGATGACAGCTGGGCATGATCGCTCTGTGTCCCTCTTCCAGGTGAAGAACTTCAGTTTGTACTCTGCTGATGGTCACTAACATAGAACCTTTTTTTTGAATGTTCATGAAATAGCCTGGAATGGTAGACTTTGTTTTTTCTCTTCTTCTGCACATCTGCAGTGGTTACGCAATGTCTGTGGTTGCAATGGAAATTCCTTGGTTAAAGGCTTCTTGAAAGGAATTTCCACCTGTGACTTCACACCAAGCACATGCAGAGTACTGGCAAACTCTTTGTCTCAGAGTTTTTAGCTGAAGGTTTGTGTTTAAAAACATTTGGTTTGAAGGTTTGCAAGGAACAAGTACTAAGGAGATTTTTTGTTCTTAAGTTGTTTGGAGAACCTGTAGTGGGGGGAGCAGCTTTGAGACTGTAAAAATGCTGTGAAACCATGTTGGGGATGGAGAGGCTATGCTGCAGGAAGAAGGTGTTCATCCTGAGATACTGCCGGGCTCGTCTGAAAACTAAATATCCTAATTTTATTTAGGATTTCTTAGCATGGCCTTGTGTTACTGAAATGGTCAGACAAGTGGAATGTGATACTCTCACAGAGCTGCAAGAAAACCCAAATCAAAGCAGATGTTTCCATTTAGAAAAAGCAGAGTAGAAGTGATTATTTGAACAAAGTACGGGCAAAATGAGGAAGGGCAAGAGGTCTATCAGAAAGGCAGGGAGTGCCTGTTACATGAGGTGAGGAGCTAAGAACCAGGTGATTTGTCGGAGAGAGGAAGAATTTAAGGCTTCATGGTGGTGTACCTCTTACTACTTGAGTCTCAGCTGAGAAGTTGGTGTAATTTTACTCTGTAAAAGTATTTGATATATTTCTCAATATGACAGCCTGGTTTGTTACTTTCTTGTTTGAAGGTGGACGGTATAAGGAACCCAAAAATACAGAGCATCTATTTAGAGAGTTTTCCAATTTATAAGGCTCGTTTCAGTGTGGATGGAGAACAAGTTATAGCCACTGGTACTCACCACAGCATGTTCTTTGTGTATGACATGATGGCTGGGAGTATCATCCCTATCCCGAAAGTACGAGGTATGTTTTGCAGCTCTGAGTGTCTGGGTGCAGTTGAAGCTGTCCCAAATAGAGATGGCACATGAGTTTCCTTTAGAATGAAGTGCAGTGGGTTGTTGGAGTTTGTATTATTTACTTGTCTTCAAGGAAATAAAGTACCTTTTTAGTGTTACTTGTCTGGGATATTAATTATTGCACATGAGCAAGGTTGAGTTCAGCTTCTCTGTGACAGCATATTGCAGAAATGAAGAGCTGGAGTCAGGTTTTAGTCAAATTCGTCCTACTTCTAAATATTGAGGCCAAAGAATAAATTGCACCAATTTCAAGTTTCAAATATCTTTTTAAAGGTGTGGAGGAAAAATTCCTCAGAAACTTCGAACTGTCTCCAGATGGATCATTTATGCTGCTGATTGGAAATTCAGGTTATCTTCATTTGCTGTCCATGAAGGTACTTTTTCTGCATGGTGTAGCTTTGCTTCCTTGGTGCCTTTTCTCTTTTGAATCTGCTTTTATCTCATCTGCAAGGCAATCTAACTTTCAACTGAAGGCAAGGTATGACATGTACTGTGACAGCCCTCAAAAATGTGCTGTGGAATCAACCCACTGCAGCTTCAGGGAATTATTTTGGACACACTGAGACTTTGTTCCCCAGCTCCATGGAACTGGTGGAACTCAGGGCAGTTTCATGGGGTTTTCAGCTTGAAGAAGTCGTGTATCAGTGCCGTATTTCAGCTGCTTGCACAAGCACTGTGCTGGTGAGAGGAATGGAAACAGCGTGGGAACAGGCACCTGGGGGTGGAAGAAATATAGGGCTGCTTTTTTGGGAGTCATGCTAGTGCCTGCTACTGTACTCTGTTCATGAATCATACCAAACATTGATTCATAATGCATAGAGCAATCTTTCAGCTGAATTTTGAAATGCCTTTGATGGCAGGTGGATTTGTTTTAAACTGTCACCGGGAAAAATACTTTTAAATAAGAAAGTTCAGTTTTGTATAACTCAGGCCCTTCAGTGAGGGAGCAAACAAGTGTTTGTTGATCCACCTGCAGTTGGAGTCAGGAGCTTATGCTCTGCTCTGCAGGCACTGACAACGTTGGTGCTGTTCTCTGAATGTCAGGGTAAATAAAAAGATTTTTGTGGGACAGGAAACAACTTTTTTGTAGATTTTTAGTAGAATCTCTGTCGGCATTGGTCTTCATCCTGCAGACAAAAGAACTGATCAGCACTATGAAAGTGAATGGAAGGTGCACTGCCTCTGCTTTCACCCCAGACAGCAGTAAAATATACAGCTATTCAAGTGAGTATTGCAGCAGCTCTAGTAGTACCTCAATTTAAATTGCATGAGTTCTTAGAAGTTACTTATAATTTTAGAAAAATAATTTTAAAAATTTATGCTAGTATCTCTCCTGAAAATACAACCAAGTGATCAATCATTAAAGAATGGAATTAACTATTTTAGTATGCCTTTAATCGGTTGGGGTTTTTAAAAATACCCTATATTTGATAGTTGTAAATCAGCTTTTAGTTGTCATCTAATTAAATTTTTTTTAGTAAAGTGGACTAACAAAGTGATGTGTATGTAAGTTTTGTCTAATATCTTTCATTTTGCAACCAGAGGAAGGCGAAGTTTTCATTTGGGATGTGAGAAGTCGAAAGAGTCTACACAAATTTGAAGATGAAGGTTCTTTGGAAGGAAAGTGCATTGCTGTTTCAAAAAATAACCAGTATGTGGCATGTGGGTAAGTGACTGAACTTTGACAGCAACTTCTGCTATCATTTTGAAGCTCTTCAGTGGACCTGTAGGTGGCTGGTGAGAGTGTAGGAATATGGTTTGGTTCTAATAAGAGAAGAGTAGGCATGAATAGATTAATATTCCTTATCTTATGGTAATAATTTACTTTTCTCTTTATAAATATGAAATACCATAGTACACCTAAAACAATAGGAGTGATACTGGTATTACTATTACCATGTTTGGGTTCAGCAGTTAATTTCAAAATCACGCTGACTAAAATTACAAATTCTGTAACAGCAATGTTGATTCAGGGTTTTCTCCCTTTTCTGATTCTCTTCAGTAAATTTGGCTTCTGCCAGGCAGCATGTTAGCCTTTCAAAAGGGGGCCTCAACTCAAAGCCACAGGCTGAAACTGTTTCTCCAAATTTACCGAGATGCTGTTTCAGCTAGTGTCTGGATTCTTTTAAATGAGAATAGCAAATACATAGAGGAGTACAATATATATTTTCCTGGCTCACTGTAGAAGAGGATTTGAAAGTGAGCTTATGCTACAGTTACTAAAAAAAAAATCCAAAACCCAACAAAAAAAACCCCAAAAACAAAAACAAACAAACAAAAAAAAACCAGCCAAAAAACCTTGAAGTTACTTCAGAATTTTTCAATACCAAGCTCTCCTTGCTTTGAATTCAGTCTCTTACTATATAAGGAAAAAGAAAATTCAAAAACTCCTCGACTAGATACTGTTATAAACTCCAAAGGAAAATCAAGCTCCAAACAAAATATTATTGCAGATTTTAGTAAATAATTGGAAATTACATTTTCAGGTGAGTAGTGGCTATAGATAACAAGACAGTATATACTGGAATGCTACTTTTCAGTATAATATTTGTTCATTTTGTTCTTTAGTTCATCTTCTGGAGTTGTAAATTTATACACTACTGATGTCTGCCTCAAAGAAAACCATCCTAAACCAGTTAAGGCCATAATGAACCTTGTTACTTCTGCCACCTGTGTGACCTTTAATCCCACCACAGAGATTTTGGCAGTGGCTTCCCGTGACACTGATGAGGCTGTCAAATTGGTATGTTCAGCTTCTTTTTTATAAATCTTGCTCAAAATACTGCTGGTGACATAACAAAACTTATATGAAGCAGATAAGATACTGCAAAAGGTGCTGGACCAACCAGATCCGGACATGGCCAAGACATTCTGCATTTTCAAGAGTATAATTTTATTTTCCATAGTAAAGTTGCTTTGAAAATAATGTTTTGTAGTTTAGTTTACCTTTTTTACCTTTTTAAAATGCTCTCTAAAATGTCTGGGAGTGTTTGAGGCCAGGTTGGACAGAGCTTGGAGCAAGCTGGTCTAGTGGAAGGTGTCCCAGCCCATGGCAGTGGGTTGGAACTGGATGAAAACTCTGTGGTCCCTTCTAACCTAACCGGTATGTGATTCAATTTCAGTGCTGTAAATATAGCTCAGCACCAAATGTGAGTTTTCAGCAGTTGGTAACTGTAACCATCTTACTATGGGGTTTTTTTGCCAGCCTTATCAAAATTCTGGCCAACAGAGGAACTGTTGAATTAATCTGAGGACTTGTAGGCCTGAGAATTGCAATAATTGGTTCCGTGATGTGTTCCCTGCTCATTTTCTCCAATAGATTTCTATAGGGAGAGTCATGTAGGGTAGGAATATAACTGAAAATTTGAACTTAACATTGAGCTTCAATTATAGATTTGTAGTTTAATTTTATTTTTAGTGGTTTTTTCCCAACTTTAAATTCTGATATATTTCTCAATAGGTGCATCTTCCTTCATATACAGTATTCTCAAATTTCCCAGTCTTCAGAAAAAAACAGATTTATCTTACTCAATCTATGGACTTCTCTCCCAGAAGTGGATATTTCTCTGTAGCCAATAACAAAGGCAAAGCTTTGTTATTTAGGTAGGTACTAAGTTAGGTCCATTAATCCCAGGTAACATGCTTATGTTCTGTAAGATGGGGCAGGTGACTGTAAATGATAAAGTGATTCCTGATCTGAATTACACCTAATGAGTTGCTGGAGTGTGGAGTTGGCTTTCCCTGCTGAAGAACAACCCTTGATCTTTGTCAGATTATGCAATACACCCCGTTTCCAAACTTTTTGATTTTGCTCCCCTGCTGGTGTGGTCCGGGGTGAGGAGCAGGGCTAATTTTAAGCAGGAATTTTTTTTTCAAATCACAACTTCATTGTGCTTGAAAAACTGCTTAATTTTAAGATGAGATTTTAATGATTTATCAAGACAGGGAAAATTTACAAAAATATTCCTAAGTATGAATAAATCTTGTGATTTGTTCTTTATTTGAAATTGAACTGCATATTATAATGGCACTTAAGTTATTCTAGCAGGTGGATGTTTGCTATCTTTTACTACATCTGTGTTTCAGATTAGTTTAGGATACTCAGTGACACTGCTGAAGAGGTATTGTTTCTTTGTGTTGTCCCTTCAACAGATTACTGAGAAGTTTTAAATCTCTCAATTTTTTTTTTCTTTAGGTTGAAACATTATTCATTTTTCTGAAAGAAGATACAGGAGAAAATGAACCAGTAACTGAGGTGAAAACAGCACTAGAACTGTTTACAGTGTTGCCTTGAGAAGCCTCAAAATTTTCATTTTGCTGCCTCCACTTCTTTATAGATGGCAAGAAGAATTTCTTAGCTCTGTGTGATCTGTCCTGCCTAGACACTCATGGGCTGGGGTAGGACTGGCCTTGTCGCTCTCAGCTTTTCTGATAATGCAGCAAGTTCAACTAAAAACTACTGTCAGCCGGACTGAGCTGATTATATTTAAGTCAAACTCAGCAATGTTGATAAACAGCTGCAGGCTGACAGGGACTTGGCTTGATCCTGTTCTGGAGTATTGTAAGCCCACAGAAGTCTGCATATTTTCAAATTCCCATTACAGGAATTACTGAAGTTTGAAGCATAGTTTGTGGGCAGATACGATTTTATTGTTCACTTAAATGTCTTCTTGGGAAACTGGAAAATATTGTAGCCTTGACAATAATATACTAGATTGACAAAAACTGTGTTAATGAGGGGAGGATGAACTTGTTTAGACTGGAAGCAGCTCTGGCTTCTGCATGTTAAGCTTGCATAGAATTTTCTGATGGCTCGGTGTTTGGAGAATACTAACAAAATGATCTCTACTGGTTTTTCCCCAGGTTTTGTAACCTGCAGATAAAATGATGCTGACAAAATCAAAGCATTTTTTTGCAATTATTATTATTATTTTATTTTATATGGAAGCTACAGAGTACTAATAGAATGTATGTATTTTTACATTTGTTGGTTTTAAATATAAATGTACCTGGTAAGTTTCCAGGCAACTTGTTTCAGCTTATTCCAATGCTTTGTGTAAGATCACAAGTAAGATTTTATTGCTTGGCACTCAAGCTTGTGTCTTCCAGAAGTGCTTGAATGTCTTAATTATTATAATTATGTGAAATATTCCAGTGCTGAAACAGAAATTTTTTGCAAACTGACCTCTGCTCCATGCATTTAGCAGGAGCTTTTCCATCAGCCTGGTTTACTTGAGGCTGGGCTGGAAACAGCATTTTGCTGCCTAGAGGAGCCCAGTCCCCTGAGACCCTGTTGATGTTGGTGTTTGTCATGGTTTAGGCCTGGCACAATGTCAGTGCCCCCATGAGAATACCCTCTCCCTGGTGTCTGCTGTGAGATGTGACCAAGAATGAGCAAAGCAGGCTTCAGCTTAGAAATAAAGAAAATTTTATTAACTAAACTACAAGAAAAGAAGAGGGAAAAAACTATAAGGGAAAAAAAAAAAAAAAGAAAACCTTACAAAAGCACCTTCCTCCTCCCCCCCACCAAATTTCCCAATGCAATACATTCCCCCACATCACCAACTCTCAGTCCGGCACCACCCTTTAGAATATTCAGTCTTCAGTTCATGAAGAGGAGAGGAGTCCTTCTTGCACCATAGGCTTCCCCTGGAAACACACTGAAACCTCGTATGTTTCCATGTCACTCAGCACCGCCCAGAAAGTCCTTTTGCCATGGTGACATCTTCCTTCCATGCCCAGTGCTCTCACCACTGTGCATGGACCAGAGCTGCTTTTAGGGCTGTCTTTCAAGGATGCCTTGTCTCACTCCAAAAAAAGGCAGTCTCTTCTTTGGGACATCTGTTCCCCCCCATTTTTTTCACCCCCTGGGGCCGAGGGGTACCCACACTGAACCCTCCTGGTTCTGAGGCACTGCCTCCCCCTAAGTGCAGTCTCTGTGTCACAGGAATAAAAATGATTCAGTCTATGGCCACACACGAAAAGTCCAGCCAAACGGCCACTCCGTCATCTCTGCCCCTCCCTCAGCCAGTCTTCTCCACTTCCCTCTGGCCTAGTCCTTGTTATCTCTTATCTCTTTTCTCATTCAGCTCCAGGAGCATCAGCATTTTGCAAGCTCTCAATCATGTAAGAAAAGGGTTAAAAATTTCAGTCTGCCTGTCCCAGAGCTCCGGCATTCCCACACTGCCCTGCTGGGCACCTTCTCCCCGAACTCCCCTCTTCTCCTGGGCCGGCTGCTATCACATTCCATCGCTGGCTCTCCCTCTCTCTCTCCCCTGGAGTGGGGGGAGTGGCTGCCCGATGTCTCTTGGTGCTCTTCCACCCTTCCATCCTCACCCCCCATCTCTGTCCAGGCCCAAGCTTACCACATGGCTGCCCCTCCCCTGCCCAGCAGCAGCAGCTGGACGGGGGAGGGAGATCCAACCTCTTTATCTCGAAGTCCCCAGAGGAACTCCCAGGGGCGAAGCTCTGCTTTTAACTTCTGTAGGTTCTCAGAGGTGTGTCCAAACCCCACTGGCCACACTAGGTGCCAATATCAAAATCTGAGCACCTATTGGCTTGACCACAGCATCCCAGAATTCCTACTTCTTCCTGGTCAAACCAGCCCAGTGTTGCAGATTAGGCCAATTTCCCAGCTGTAGCTTCAAGGTGCCCTAAACCAAGAGCTGAAAAAAAACCCCACCCCGTTTATGCTTTCCTGCCTCTAGTGTCACAGAAACAACTGCATCTAACATGGGTTAAATTTTTAGGAAAGCATCAGTCTTATCTTTTTGTGAAAGCAAAGAATCCTGAGTATGACATGATTTTTAAATCAGTGGTGAAATTTAAATTTCAGTAGTGAAAATCCATCAGGATCCCCAAGCTGGGACTGGGGTAGAGGGTCTGCTGCTGCTTCTTCATCTGCAGCTAAATCCTGCTCCTCTTCTCCCTTCTTAAAGTGGCTACCTTGTTCTGCCTAAATTCATGAAATAAATGTTGATTAGGGACCTACTACAGTAAAACACTGATTTGAGAGGAAATTGTAACTCATGTCTGACCTCTTTCCACAACGGCATTTTTTGGGAGGTAACAGCACCAGTCAAGGTACTCCAGTAACCAGTCATTAAGACTTCAGTGAATGTGGCATTCCAGAAGATGTACTCTGAGCATGAGAAAAATTGATTGTATAACCACATCAAAGATTTTGACTATAGGAGCCCATTGGTGAATTCTTGTCATGCTATTTTAAAAAATAAAATACCGTATGTTCAGAAATATTAGGTTTTTGAAGTGTTTTTGCCAGTGATTAATTGTGAGATGAGAACTTGAATTCACAAGTCTTGGAAAAAGCAGAGTATGCTCTGGATATATTAAACTGAGTACAGTGTTTAATCTCAACCTGAAGACCTTACGATGGAAGAGTAAAATTAAAAAATAAGCAGACTGTTAATATGCACTGATTAAGATGCTTGCTGTAGGATTCTTGTGTTACGAACAAATCTCTGGCTGAAGTCTGTCTGGGACTGAATCGCCTCAAACCGAGCCAAGAGACATTTCTGAGACCAAGTCTGAGAAGCAAGTATTTTCTTTATTCAGAGTGCTGGGTGCACAGGGATATCTCCTCCTAACAGCATGCACACAGGTACATAGCATATTTCAATATATGGTCATATTTTTATGCATATTCATAGTTTTCCTTAGAAAAGGTGTAGTTATGCAAACTATTTCTTAGAACTCACGATCATTAGCACACGGGAGGGGCAGGTGCAGTGCACCCGTGTGGTCGCTGAGGAAGGCTCCGCATCTTCCTCAGTGGTCCCTTGATGCAGGCTGGATGTCTTCATCCCTGTGCCCTTTTCTCCTTTCTCCTCTAGACATGAGCAATCTCTCATTAGCTGTTTCAGGGATTTTCTCGCTGGTTCTAGCAAACTCTGTCCTTCATTTTTGCATACTTCTCACCAAGTTTCATCCTGTATCTCTTATTGCTAATTTTTTCTAGCTTCTATATTGGTTAAAATGTATTTTATTCTTGCTCAGGTATGCCTAGACACAATGCTTGTAACCCTTTCAGGACTGAGACCTGAATTTCAGAAATCCAGGTGCTGGAAGTGGTTTCTGACTTCAGTAGAGCACAGCTCAACATCACTTATGGAACACTCGGCTGTTGGATGGTACTGACCAGTTTGTCCTGAGACAGCTCTGCTGATGGGAGAGGGTTTCGTTGTGGTTAGCAAGTAATTATCTTTTCTCATCATCTCTGTATTTTATCATTAGGTAAAGTTTAAGTAGTGTGATTTCATCCATAAAATTATTAAATAATTTCAAATAATAGATTTCTAAAAAGGTAAATTTTGCCTTTTACCAAATCTCACTGAAGGGGCTCTGAAGAATTTTAATGCTGTTTAATCTAATGCTCCCCTGACACTGTTCCATTTTTTGCACAGTGTGCACTTCTCCAATGTACCTATTTGAAAGCAAAATTCCCAAATCCAGTAATTCAAAGCCATACAGCAAGTGATTGGCAGGTTTGGGGTTGGAATTTGGGAATTACTGGGTCCTGGACTTTTTAGTTTAGCTGAACACAAGGAATTCCTGCTGTTTTTCCAGTTCATCTTGCTGACCTCTGGTTGTAAGAGGTCAAAATTGGATGGAGCAGGGGAGTAAATGGAAAAGGTGTCATAAAACCAAGGTTCTGTTTGCTCTTGTGTTACTGGAAATGGCTTCAAATAGTGGCAGAAAGAAAGGGTTATGAAATAAACACAGGGAGGAGGCCTTTCTCCTTTTTAATGCCTTTATTAAAAATTATCAGCTTGGGTGGGGAGAACTGATGGGTCTGTGGTCAAGCCATTGCTGTTCCCAGGAGCGACCCGGAGGAAGAGTGCAGCTTTGTCCACTGGTCTGTGGGCAGAGGTGGGGCTTCCATCGAGAGCTTCAGGGGATTCCCTCCTCTTTGGTTTAACATTCGAGATCCTCTGTCTAGCCTACATCTTTTGAGGTTAGCTTGAGGGGTAAAAAGGGTCTTAGCGGATACTAGATTCAGTTCTTCAGATCTGGACATCCCTTTGATTTGTCAATTTTGTGTTGGCTCGTTGTTTTTAGGGGTTTTTAGCTAGGTTTGGTGAGGGGCTTCTCCCATTGCATGCTAGATCCTATGTCATTTGCATGCCAACTCGATGTCCCCTCCTCTTCACCGTCTGGGTGCCGTCTTCCAGGAAGCAGCAGGGCGATGCCCGGCTAAGGGAGCTGGCCAGTGGCGGCCCCCGCGGGACGCGGTGAGCCGGGATGGTCCCCGCGGGGCTCTCCTGGCACAGCCGGGACCCGCGCTGAGGCGGAGGGGGGAGCCCCGCCGCTCCTGGGGCGGGTCCGCACCCCTGGGGCACCCCCGGGGGGCTCCCCCGGCATGGCCAGGACCCGCGACGAGGGAGGGGCGCCCCGCTGCTCCCGGGGCACCCCGGCATGGGTGGGCCCACGCCGAAAGGTCGGGGGGGGCGCTGCTCCCGGGGCGGGAAGGCAGCGGCGGGCTGGCTCTGGGCACTGTTGAAAACAGGTAAATCAAAAGGAAACTGTTAACAGAAGATTACAACATGAAATTATTAACAATAAATAGTTAGAACTCCAACTTGGCAGCAATTGGTTTAACTTGTGAACTCTGCAACTTTTAAAAATATGGACAACTTTTTACTCATAACAGGTTAAACATTTATTTCTTGCAAAATGTGTGATGCAAGTTGCAAATTTTAAGATTTGCTGAGTGTTGTAAATGATCAATCGTGAGCCAAATTATCAAAAATTATGAAAAGATTTATTAATCTTTCTGTGCGACCGAATTACGGTCTTGGAAACCGCCACAGCCAGAGACAGCGTCGAGCCCAGGATCAGCACTGGGTGAACCTGGATTCGACCTTTATAGCATTGGACCCTATCTGGTTCACGAGAACCGCTTCTTGCGGTTTTATACAGTTTATTGTGCCCAAGGCGAAGGAGTCCTAATTTCTTTTTTTAACACTTCACATTCATCGCTGTTTCTTTCAGTGTGCAGAGCTGGACAAAGATCATCTCCAGGTGGATAGTCAGCATTGATGGGCTCCTGGGAAGCCATGAATTCAGATGTATAGTTCTTGCTGGTCGCTGGCTGTCTTGACTGATGTAATCTGCAGGGTGATGATTGCTCTTAGGTGGTTTCCGATGACTCAAGATACGGTGATCGTTGTCCTGGAAGCATTTGTTCTTACACTAAAGTGTCGATTGTTATCTTAGCCGTGTCCAGGAATTCTTTGGAATCTGAATAGACATCTGCTCTTGGGCTGTATGTGGTCAGAGATGTGTTCGGATTTTACAATCTTTATAACATACATTCTTTAATAGCATGAATTATTTCTAACATATATTACACTGAGTAACTCCACTGCAGGAAAGTTTAAGCTTTGTACTAAATAACTTAATTCTTGCTGCTGCATAATTATCTTCTGGAAGACACAGCTTATTGCCCCATCAAATATAAAATAGGGAAGACTTGCTCTGAGAAATAAAGAAAACCTCAAGGTACCAGTTGTATTCTGTAGTGAGTTTTGAGCAATGACACTTTCCTGTACTTACCAGGTCATAAAATTTGGATGATAGGCAAGTAGCTGAAACTACTACCTGTGTGTCTGGAGATATTTATTTGGACAGGTGAATTACTGTAAAGTGCATACTTTGCAGTACTCTTGTTCTGAAAAGGTCAGGTCTTTATCAGTTTGCCAAGTGTTAAAAGTACTTAAGCTTCTGACCGATTTAAAATTTCTGTGTTTAATTCTTTTTGTTCCTAGCATGGCTTTTCCCCCCCCAGCATGGCTTTTTGCTCCCCAGCATTGCTAAGCTCCAGTTCTTTTAATAAATTATTTCTCTGCTTTTCCTCTCCTTGGCAGAATAAATTGTATTGATGTAGCCCATGAAATATTTATCATGGTACCCTTTCCCCTCCAGGCTGTGATCTTGTCTGATTTTGCAAGCTAAAGAGAATTAGGCTGGTTGGTGCTTAGAAAAGGAAACCTCCAAGAACAAAAATCCTGTCTATATGTTAAAGTAATGCTAGATAGTTAGAAGATTATTAGTGAAATAAACAGGGCCAGGAGACTTCTTCGCCTTTTTAATGCCTTTATTATAAGTGATCAGCTCAGCGGGTCTACAGTCTCCCGTCGTCTCTCCCAGGACGACCCAGAGGAGGAGAATATGCGCAGCTTTGTCCACTAGGGGCAGAGCTGGGGGTCGGGTCCTCGTGGGAGCCTTTTAGGGCGTGATGATCCCTTCGTTGGTACTTTTCCCGGCCCCTTCCCGCCTGCTCTCAGCGCCGGGGATGGCTCCCGTGGTCAGGGCGAGAGGGACTCCGAAGGTGTTCCGCATCTCTGCAGGCTCAGCACTCCGCTCCTCACGTCTAGACGTCACTCCAGTCTCTCAACTCTTAGGTGGCTCGTTGTTTTTGGGGTTTTCTCCGTGCATTTGGAATAGGGGTTCCACACAGCATGCTGATCCTTGGGAGTATTTTGCATATCCCTCCCCTCCAAAGTCTCTTCTTGCTGTTCGGGGAGGTCCCCACCCTTCACTGTCTTGGAGAAGGGCCGTTAACTCGCCCCAGCCAGGGCTTTTACTGATACAAAAACAACTATTAACGACAACGACCCGTAATTACCATAACACAAGCAGCACCCCAACAGTACTGGTAACCTTTTTCTCACAGAAAAAAATCAACAGAATTTTTGTTCATAACAGTCCCCCCTCTTTTTCTTTTATCGAGCTTAAATTTTAAACTCGCATCGACTTACAATTTTTGACTCATGGGTTTCATATTTAATTTTTTGAATCGACTATAAATTTCTTGTGCACTTTGGTAATCACTGTTACTTAACTTTGTTACTTTCCTTGGTTTCTTTAGGTTGGTCTGCACGGCAAATGCTGTTTTAATGAAACAGATAAATAAGCATAGTAAAAAGAGCAATCTTCCAAGTATACACACAGTGAGAAAAACTACGTTTTCTCATACATCTTTTTGGAAAATCTCTAGGTTCTCCCACCAACTGGAATCAAGTGTAGGAGTTTGTTCTTGATTATTTACACATGCTAATCTTTTTATTTTGTTTGAAATATTCCTAATAATTGCATTCTTTATTTTTAATACTGCCTGGAGCCTGATGACTTTGTTTAACATAGATATTGGAATCTGAACTTGTACTTTACATTTTTGAATTTCCTCAATTTCTATTTCACTTTGCTTGTTCTGTTTAATTTCTTCCAAATCATTATATATAGGAACTCCTAAACTTGATCTAGTTTCTTTGGGCAACAAGAAGAAAGCTGGTTTTATCATTCTAGTGGTGCAGCTGCCAGACCAGTCTCCTGACAATTTGGTGTGTGCTGTGGTATCAGAGATCAAACCTAGGGGTTTAGAGCTCCCCTGAAATGTGTTTTCAGCTTCTGTTGGGCATTCCCAACATTTACACAGTTCTTTCATTTTCCAAAAGGGGTTTATCTCTTTTTCAGTACACTCATAACATTCATAAACTTCATGGTGAATACACTTGTCTCTTTCTCTTTTCTCAACAGACTCTAATTTGTTTGGATCTCTTGGGATCTATTGGGTAGCTGAATACTTTACTGCTAAATACTTGTTACAAACAATTTTTCTTACCACTTTCACCATTTCTTTTCTTTTTACTAGATCTACTGAGCTTGTTTCAGCAGCATCACATTCAAAGCACAACCAGGCTTCCTCTATAGGGCACTCTCCTAGGAGTGGCTGCCTAAAAGTGGCAATATTGTGGGCTGTCTAATACATTCTCTTATTTTTCTGATAAAGGACCAATTGGGAGAGGTTAACACAATCAGGGTTAGAACTGATGTGGACTCTAGACAAGGAGCTCACTTCCTCCTTGTAGAGGGGTTGGTAGCACTCACTGCACGGCTCTGCTGGGCTCCCCAGAGCACCACCAGCAATCAGAGCCATCATTACTACCCTTCCCATGAGTCTGGTATGGGTCATCTTGCACAGCCTGCCCACCCGGCCTTGCCTCTTGGGGAATTTTACTGAGAAGAAGCTTCCAAGCTCTTTAAGAGTCCCTTCTACCTGCTTCTCTGGTTAAACCTCTTTTGGTCTGCTCCCTACCAATTTTGGTTTCTCCTAGGGGAGTGCGCTAGAGGATTAACTTGGAGTCTTTAGAATTAAATTGGGGAACTTAACCAGAATTACTTATTTACAGTCTTAAACTTTTTACCAATATAGTTTACACAGAACAGTCTTGAAACATTTTAAGCAATGTTAGAACTCTGATACCAATTTTCCCACACAGTTCAGTCTTTTTGACTCTTCCTTCTGAGAGTCAACTTTAAATCACAGTATACTTAGGTGAATTTGAATCCTTATCCAGTGCCTGGAGGTGAGAATGGTGTGGACTCTGGCCCAATGCCAGAGGGAAAAACTGGGAGTCTGGCCCAATGCCAGAAGGAGAAAGGGGTGGAGTCTGGTCCAATGCCAGAGGGAGAATGGGGTGGAGTCCGGTCCAATGCCAGAATGCCAGGGGGGAAAAAAACTGATGTTGAATCTTGGTCCAATGCCAGGAGGTGAGAGTGATGTGGGTCTAACCTTTTTCCTTTGGTCTGCACAGTCAAATTAGTAATGAAGAGTACCTGAAACGGGCTTTCAAACACAGGCATTAATGGTCTGCAATGTTATGATTCTATCAAAACTCAGTTTCTCTGTTTAATGTTATTGGTTAACTTCTCTTTTTCCATAGCTTGCATGTTTCTCTCATCAACTTCTGCATACTCTGTATTTTGCAAGGAGTTGTATTTCTGTTAGCTAACTTAACTCCCAGAGTGCTTTTATTCTCTTATTTTTCTGTGTATTTAATTCACTGGTTTTCTGTTCTATTTTTCAGGATCGTATCTATTTATCTCTTGCTTCTGTTTCTTACTTTCACTTAGAGCTTAAATACTTCTCTCAACCCCTTACACTTCGTCTATATTCACACTCTTATTTCTCATTGAGTTTCACACATTCCTTCACACCCTCAAGACACAAACTGGATCATTATTCCTAGATAATCCCGGGTCCTTGTAGCCCTCCTTCACCCTGGGGTTGGCCCACAGGTCTCAGTATCTCTGGGCCTCTTGGAAGGGCCCTGACTCTGGTTGCCTCTGGTGCACATTCACCTGTGAGGCTGTCTGCGTGTCACTCACGCTCTTACAGCTACGGCTCCCTCACACATCTGGGGAGCACTAGTCTGGTTTGCAGGTCACACACACTCTTTGGCCACAGCCCCCACCCGCCCGGGGGACACAAGCCTGGTTTGCAGGTCACACATACACACACTTCCACTGCCCCCCTTCTCACCTGCCCGGGAAGTTGAGGCTGACTTTGTGACTCACTCTCACACACACAACAAGACAACAAAAAGGTACCATTTACTTTCCCATCACTCATTACAAGTTTAGTGTTACTGGCCAGTTTTGGTGCTATTGGATATCCTTTCTACCTAGCTGTTTTTGTCTAACTTCAGATGTTTTTTCACTATACTATACTATACTTCTTGGTACTTTGTTGAGACAGGACTTATCTGCTCCTGTATCTGCTCAAAAATTCAAATTCTTCATTTAGGGGTCCCACTTCAAAGTTTACTAAGGGCTCTTCTAGATGTTGCATTGGGTCCCCTATAGTGTAAAGCCCCTGACCCTCTAATCGTCACCTTTAAGGATCTTCCCTAAATTATCTTGTTCCCTGGCTATTGCCGCGTCGAAACTGAGCTTTCTACAAAACCTCCTGATATGTCCTGCCTTTCCACAGTATGAGCAATGTCGTTCTCTCAAAGGGCCTTGAGGTGTCTCCATCCCTCTTGCACCTGACAGTACTGGCCTATCCTTGCCTCCTCCTGGTGGTGGACCCGCCCACCCTGCACTTTCTCTAGCTACAGCAACCATGATCTTAGCCTTGGCCTTTGCTTTTTCTTCCTCCCTCCTTAAATACACCTTCAATGCCTCTTTTAATAACTCGTTTATGTCCTTCTCTTGCCAATCTTCCATCTTTTCCAGTTTTCTCCTTATATCAGGCCAAGATTTGGTAACAAATTGGACTTTTAGTAGCATTTGACCTTCTGGGGTGTCTGGGTCTCTTCTAGAATACAACTGGAAGTTCCGCCTTAGGCAATTAAGCCAGGCAGCAGGAGCTTCATCCTTCTCTTGTGTACCCTCAAATGCCAATTGGGTGTTAGTTCCTTTGGGAACTGACTCTTTGATCCCCTGTATTATCAAAGACCTATATTCCCTCATGGCCTTCCTCCCTTCCTCCTGATTAGGGTTCCAGCTGGGATCCATTAGTGGCAATTTCTGTTCACCTGATGGCACCTGGGGTCCTGGACTGTTATCTTTCTCCCAAATTCTGATGCCAGCCGCCCTAATCATCTGGACCTCTTCTGGGGAAAATAAATATACTCAGGATGGAATTCATCTCCCCCCAAGTGTAGATATTTGGACCTAGAAATTGATCCACTTGGTTGGCTATGCCCACTGGGTCCTCAACTAAATGCCCCAACTCTTTCTTGAATCCTCTCACCTCAGAAGCAGTTAGGGGAGCATTCATAAAGCCAACACCTCCCACTATTCCTCCCATAGGAACCTCTCTGAGGGGAAACAGTCTCTCCGCCTTGGAGGTCTTGGATCTGGTGCTACAGTACGGCCCATCTTCAGATGCCAAACTACTTTGAGGGTCATCTTGGTTACCCTGAACGTTCTGCCCATCAGCAGGTGTATTTGCTGATAGCTGTTTACTGGGCGAGGAGGCATTTGTGTCCCAACTAGGAGGAGGTAAAGGGACAGCAATAGGAGGGGGAGAAGAGCCTGAACGAATATTAAGTGGAGCTGGAGAAGGGGTGGAGAATGCAGCAGGTGGAGTAGGTGCTTGTGGTGATGCAGAAGGAACTGGAGGAGCTGAAGGGAGTTGTGAGGGAGTGGTTACCGGAAGAGATACTGGGTTTACCATAGCGGAAGCTGAAGAGGTAGAAGGAGGAGTTTGAGCAGGTGGTAATGAGATGGCAGCCGGGGGAAGAACCGGACCTGCCATTTGAAGAAGAGGATTATAAGGTGGAGGGGCAGAAGGAGGCAAATAATCTAGGGGGTCCCATCTTTTACTAGTTCTATCATCCCCTCCTTCATTCCCCTCTTTCTTCCTCTGTACCTTACAAATTTGCACCCCTTCATCCTCAACAGCGCTCTTTGCCCAGCAAGCCACATACAATAATTGCTCAGGATCAGTATCTCTTCGAGCTGTCAGATAATTATTTAATAGTTGGCACACCCACTTATCCTTTGTCCCACACCAAGGCCATCCTCCTTGCAAGTCTAATTCTGGCCACACTTCCATACAATAATGGATCATTTTCACTTTATCTAATCCCTCCGTGGCCTCTATAGAATCCCATTTTACTAACAGTTCTCCTAAGGGACTACTGGGAGGTATATCCCTCAGTCTCTTGCTGGTCTTTTTACTATTACACCCTCCCATTTTACAGGTCTCAACAGTAAAAAGTCCCAAAGGTGCCTTTACTGACCGGTAATTTCAAAAACAACCTTGTTTGAGGAGCTTCAGCCTCCTCCACTGAACTTCAAATTTCTGCCTGATGCTCAGGACTTTATACTGAAACAACTGCCCGATCTCTTGATTGCCCAACTTCCCAACGTCAGGTCTTACATCTATCGGGACTTGAACACACGAAGCCTCGGCCTTAAGAAACCGGGTCGTGCCTGACTCCCTCAGTCAGGAAAAACAACTGCCTGATTTTTAGTTTGCCTAACCCGCCAATTTTTAGGCTTCACCGTATCAGGACTTAAAAGCAAACCACAGCCTCCTTCGCTGGGGTTTGTGCCTGACTCCTTTGTCAGGACTTATTTTGCCTGCAGGGCTTGTGAGCTACCCGAATCCTTCTCGGGACTGACAAATCTTACTCGAATGCTTCTCGAGACTTACAAATCTGCCTGACTTCCCTCTGTCAGGACTTACTTTAGGTGCGTGCCATTCATACACAGTAATTCCCTCCGCACGCCCGGAGTGGGGGGGCCCTTTATTCCCCCTTGGGAGACTACTCACTCACACTAATTCCACGTGCTTCCCCTGTTTCTGGCCAGCCCCTTCGCAGGAGTCCGCAAACGTGGTACTAAGGGGTCCACTCTCAGGTCGAGGGTCCGGCTGCCGGCCTCGTCTCACTCACACACACATGCGAACGTCTCCCACTCCCGCCACCGGATTTCTCACCTGTCCGGTGCTCCCGTACTCCTCTGCGTCGCTGCTCCTGAGCCGATCCCTCTGGTCCTGATAGCCAGCTGTCCTCTGAAGATCCAAGATGGCCAATCCTGAGTCCTCTTGCAGCGTGGCTATTCCAGACAAGCACCCCAGCTGAAATAAACAGGGCCAGGAGACTTCTTCTCCTTTTTAATGCCTTTATTATAAGTGATCAGCTCACGATTGGGCAGCTCAGCAGGGCTGCAGTCCCCGTCGTGTCTCCCAGGGCGACTCAGAGGAGGAGGATATGCGCAGCTCTGTCCACTAGGGGCAGAGCTGGGGGATCACGTCCTCATGGGAGCCTTTAGGGCGTGGTGATCCCCTTCAGATCTTAGTCCTCCCAGCTCAGTCGGCTCAATCTTACTGCCGGGGACGACTCCCATGGTCAGGGCAAGAGGGACTCCTAAGGTGTTCCGCATCTCTGCAGGCTCAGCACTCGGCTCCTCACGTCCAGACATCACTCCAGTCTCTCAACTCTTATTTGGCCCGTTGTTTTTGGGGTTTTCTCCGTGCGTTTGGAGTCGGGGTCCCACAAAGAATGCTGGTCTTGGAGTCACTTTGCATAACGCCCCCTCACCTTCTCAGGTGTCTTCACTATTCTGGGAAAAGTACACCTTAGCCTCGGGCAAGGCTCTGCTAATACAAAAGGAGCAATTAGCCACAATGACCCGTGATTACAATAACAAAACACACAGAACTTTGGCAGGGACAGTGATCTGGCTGCCGTTTTGTAACTTTTTCTCACAAAAAAAATATTAACCGAATTTTTGTTCATAACAAGGAGGATATGCGCAGCTTTGTCCATTAAGGGCAGAGCTGAGGATCAGGTCCTCGTGGGAGCCTTTAGGGCGTCGTGACCCCTCAGAAGTTGTTGTTTGCCGCTTCGCCCTGTCCGCTCCTGGTTTCGGGACAACTCCCATGCTCAGGGTGAGAGGGATTATGAAGGTGTTGAGCATCTCTGCAGGCTCAGCACTCCGTTCGTCACGTCCAGACATCACTCCAATCTCTCAACTCTTAATTGGCTCGTTGTTTTTGGGTTTTCTCAGTACGTTTGGAGCAGTAGCCCCCCATACCATGCTGGTTCTGGAGTCACTTTGCATGCCACCCACCCCCCCCCCTCCCCCCCCTCCCCCCCCCAATCTCTTAAATATTTGAGGAAAAGTACAACTTAGCCTCGGGCAAGGCTCTGCTAATACAAAAGGAGCAATTAGCCACAACGACCCGTGATTACAATAACAAAACAGGCAGAACTCCAGCAGCAACAGTGATCTGGCTGATTTTTGTAACCTTTTCTCACAAAAAATATTGGCAGATTTTTTATTTATAACAGTCCCCCCTCTTTTTCTTTGATTGAGCTTAAATTTAAGCTCGCATCAACTTACAATTTTTTACTCATGAGCTTCATATTTAATTTTTTGTATTGATTATAAATTTCTTGAGCACTCTGGTAATCATGGTTACTTAACTTTGTTACCTTTCTTGGTTTCTTTAGGTTGGTCTGCTTGGCCAATACTACTTTAATGAAACAGGGAAACAAGCATAGTAAAAAGAGCAATCTTCTAAATAAACACAGTGTGAGAAAAACTTTTTCCCATACACTCTTATTGAAAATCCATAGGTTCTCCCACCAACTGGAATCAAATGTAGGAGTTTGTTCTTGGTTATTTACACATGCTGATTTTTTTTATTTCGTTTGAAATGTTTGTGATAATTGCATTCTTTATTTTTAATACTCCCTGGAGCCAGATGATTCTGTTTAACATAGATATTGGAGTCTGAACTTGGTTTTTACAATTTTGGATTTTCTCAATTTCTATTGCACTTTGCTTCTTCTGTTTGGTTTCTCCTAAATCATTGTATATAGGAACTCCTAAACTTGATCCAGTTTCTTTGGGTAATAAGAAGAAAGCTGGTTTTATTATTCTAGCTGCGTAGCTGCCAGACCAGTCTCCTGACAATTTAGTGTATGCTGTAGTACTAGAGATCAAATCCAGGTGTTTAGAGCTCTCCTGAAATGTGTTATCAGTTTCTGTTGGGCATTCCTTATATTTACACAGTTCTTTCATTTTCCAAGAGGGGTTTATCCCTTTTTCAGTATACTCATAACATTCATATACCTTATAGTGGGTACACTTGTCTCTTTCTCTTTTCTCAACAGACTCTAATTTGTTTGGATCTCTTGGGATCCACTGGGTAGCTGAATACTTTACTGCTAAATACTTATTATAAACAATTTTTCTTACTGTTTTTACCATTTATTTTTTTCTCTAGTTAAATGGTAAATGGTACCATAAACAAAGTGCAAACAATGAAAGGAATGCATATGTATTACCTCAAATAATATCTTGTGGATAATGTCTATTATAAAAAGTCAGTGAATTCATATTATGAGATTAACCACATAATCGGAATCATTAATATATCAGCAATAACTGTCCTAAGAAGTCAAGATCATATTTTTCCACAGATCTATGCATATATGACATTAAAGTAAAATAAAAGTAAGAAAGAAAGCACTAAACATCTTACAACTCTTTAGTTTAGTTTAGTTTGGAATTGTTAGTCATTCTTCTGTGCTATCTATGGAAGATAAAACAGCAAAGGTTGTTATAAATAATTATGTTAATTAACCAGTGCAAAACATTTACACTATAGAATCTTCAATGAAATCAAGAGTCTAACAAACTGTATCTTCACATATTTTACATAAGTTATTATCTTATATCTTTAAACAGGTGTTTACCAATACTTCATCATAGCTGTTTCAGTCAGTTCCATCTTAGGTTTATAACAAAATAACTATATCTTTTAAGTTAAATGAGCAGATTTCAGCAGATGTTAGCCTCATGCAAACTTCACATCATTCATCTCTATAACAAAAGAATTGCATTTTTTAATGTAAACAACCATATTTCAACAGAACTTAAAATTAATTTCACTGAAACTCAATGTTATTTATATATAACAGAAAGTATATCTAATATAACTTAAAGTTAACATTACTGAAACTGAAAAGAAATTGATCTTAATAAAACCTAACAGAACTTAAAATAAAAACTTAAATTGAACAACACTTAATTTTGCTTAATCTTTCCAACACCTAATCTTGACAGAAATTAACTTAATAGAACTTAACCTTAAGAGAATTTAAATTTAACAGAACCTTAACACAAATTAAATGTAACAGAACTTCAAATTAACAGAACGTAAACCTAACATCACTCAAGCTTAATAGAACTTAACATTACTTAAATGTAACAGAACTGAGGTCAGAGTTGAGACTGTTCATTTAAAAGTTCCAGAAAAAACTGAGTTTAACTCATTTTGACTCTATCATTACGAAAAAGTTACTAGAAATCTGTCATACAACAGTTAAACATCAATGAACAACATGCAGGTAAACAACTGTTCCATGACTGAAATAGCAGCAACATGGATTTACTGAAGAGATTATAAAGGTGTGATAAGTATGATTTTAAGTAATTTAGTTTTGAGAATAGTTCATGGTAACTGGAAATATTATTGAAAATACTAGTAGTGGAGATTTTTCTTGTCTAAGTATAACTTTGTCAGGATTTTTCAAAGTGCAGCTTTACTCAGAAAAATGACAACAGTGTAGATTTTGGCAAACTGCCCTTCAAACTTGCACCTTTTTGAAATTGTCTATACAATAGATTTGAGCTTGGCCTAATAAAGGTAATGGGACATAAATACTGAAGGCTAAAACAACAAGAACCTACTTATATAGTACTGCTATGAGTTTTGCACAAGTAACTCAAGTCAATGGGTGTGTAAGACACATATATAAGCTGCTGCAAAGTCAGGGTTTCAGATTATTCTTATGGAGTGAGCTACTGCTCATGGCAGTTGTGGTCCATCAGTGTTCTTAAACTGTTTTGATATCTAGTCCAATTTCAATTCATATGTGGCAAGGAAGAATAAGCACTCTCAAATCACTAAATAGGTATATGGAACCAAAATGCTGTCACAAGTGTCTTTATGGCAAAAGATTCACAACAAATTACTTTAATAAAGATGTGGGGTAAAAAGCAAGCAAACTGGTAAAGCTGGCATAATTTGTCTGCCTTTGCAGTGGAGTTTCATGTACTAATTATAGCTAAGCCTCAAATAGTTGCTGCAGATAAAATTGAAGGTTTGCCTTCAATGTTAGCAAATGAATGCCTGATATATGACTTAGCTAATCGCTTCCAGTGCATCATGCAGTGTGCTGAGTCCGGGTTTGAAAATTAATTGCTGCTCTGTTAACACCTACCCTAAATATTTGCAAGGAGGGGTCCCCCAGATTTTTTAAGGGGACACCCAATCTTACGAATATAAGCCTTCTTGTCTACAAACTGAAATATTATCCAGTTGCAAATATTTTAGGTATATCAGTTTCTAATTTTTGTGGTAATTGCTAACACCATTATAACTTAGCAAAGAATCAGTGTTAATTTAGTGCAACCAGACCTTAAATCAAAATTCTTGAAAAGGGAGTATACATCCTACATGGCATGTTCTACCAATCATGCAATATACCAGCATTTTTGTTAAAGAATATTGGAATATGAATCCCAATATCACCAGTTAGATTGTGCCTGGGCCAGTCTGACCCTTGCTGCTAGGCCAAAGGCAGCAACTGTGGTGTAATCATCCCAGAGATACCTTTAGCTTGCTGGAGATTCCAGCTGGGCACTGAACAAGTCCAGGCTTGTTAGGAACTCTGTTTACTTCAGGAGGAAGGCTTCAGGCGAATGGTGAGGAGGAAAAGGAGATGGATTCTTCTGGAGGGTTATATATCCAGAGGTTTATTCCATGGTTACAGAGGTCTGAACGTGAGCAACAGGTCCAACAGAATCCCGAGCACATGGCCTGATTACCTTTTTAAGCTCCCGGGGCGGGGGGAGGGGAGGGGACAGGTGAGCCACCAACCAGGTGAGAGGGGCAGGGTCTCAGGGGAAGATGACACCCAGACAGGCCAATGACCTCTGGGCATAGGGGCATCTTTTGAACTTGACCAACCACACTACGACCTTCCTGGAATGTTAAGCCTGATTGACAGGACTCACTCAGCATGGGGGCAAGGGGGAAGGGAGAGGCGTATAGGCACACCCGGGAAGTGACCTGGAAGTCTAAAATGGGACATTACAGCACACCGCAACAAAAGAATTTAGATTTTATCATGTTACCAAAATGTAGGAAGAAACTACATTTACACAGGCAGCTTTGAATCTCTCTAGTAAACAATCCTGTTAAAAATCACAGCTCACTGAGAATACAAGGGTAATTTTAGCAAATGTATTTCAAAGCATCTTCTAGGCGTTCTGATAGCGATGTGCCATAGCTTCAGCATTTCATGCAGGCTATGATCCTGCCATGCAACGGATCTGACCAGGCATCAGGCAAGCGGCTCCTGGCAGGCATCAGGTGGAGGAGCCACATGGCGCAGGGACCTGAGAAGAGGTGGGGGAGCTCTGATGAGTTGATGTCACAATCCACTCGTACAAGTGGGGATCGTGATGGTTCGGTAACTGATCTCAGAGTGCAAAAACACAGAGAGGATTTTAGTATTAATCAAAACAAATGCACCTTTATTGAGTGCTTACAGCAAATGTGATAGAAGGATTTAGAATGGAGATAAAGGGTAGAGAGAGAGAGAAAGAGGGGAGGGGTATAGCTACCAGTGGAGAGACGAAATCCTCGTAGTCTAGCCAATAGATCCATCTTGTCACATCTGGGAGCATCTAAAAGTCTTAGTTAACTCAGGGGTCTATTATAGTCATCTGTTGAGGGAGGAGCAGGTAAAAGACGATGAAGAATAAGTCTATTGAAACCACCAAGGGGAGAGCAGGTAAAAGACAATGGAAGAATAAGGCCATTGGAAAATGAGTACAGACAGTTCAGCTCCAAAACATGTCAAAGCAATCTCAGCAGTGAGCGGGACCCATTGTTTTCAGGATTGGTTTCTATGGGATTGGTCCAGCAAACACACCTGCAGGCAACATTTGGCAGACATCTTGCTTCAGTCAGGCCAGTGACTTCGGACCATCTCTTACATTTGAGGTGGCTTTCAAGCCCAGGGACCCAAAACCAGCCATGGGGCAAACTGTGGGCAGGGGGATTGATCTTTTTCCTTGGATCCGTTCTCAGGATCCATTCTCAGGATCCGGGCCTTGGATCTGTGCCCAAATTCGTTATCAGTATCTTTCTTAGCATTCCCTGTTGCAGCTGCTCACAGGAGTTTTAAATCAAGGTCTCTCTCATTTAGGAAAGAGTTACAAGAGTTTTTTTTAACCCATAATAACAGTTGCCCTAATTTGGAGAAAGTGCTGCAATATTTGCAAGCTGCATCGACTTTATCAGAACACTATCCCACTCTTAGGATACTTACAGTTCCATGGTTCCTCATCCAGCAAACACCACAGACCTAATCAGCTGTACCAGGATCTTGCTTTGTGTCAGATTGTATCTGGCAAAGAAAGTCCCCCGTTGTTGTTGCAGGGTCTGACCTCTGCTCTCTGCTCACAGTCTGAAGGTTGTAAAGGTCTGCCTTGCCGAGTCGCAGTCATCCTCCTCACTGTAATCTTATCTCTTGTCGTTCATAGGCAGAGGAGGATAGAACAGGTTTGTCAAAACGGGATGTTAAACAGAGGGTCTCTCATGAGCCAGGTGGTGGTGGCAGCAGCAGTAGCTGCTGCTTCTCCATTGGCTTTTGATTGCAGCAATAAGTCCTGAACCAAGCACTACATCGTTAGCAATCTTGTGGCTATTTCTCCCTTTGTAGCTGTCTCCCATAAGCTTGCCCCACTTCCTCCCACGTTTTGACAAAAAAAGCAGTCGGTACAACTACTCTCACCCCATTTCTTTTGCACCACAGTAATAAGTTCATAAGGACTGTTTATAGCATTTTATCCATTGTTTGCCCTACATGAGTGTCCATATATTCACTGTAGCTTTGTCTTTGGTCGAGTCTTGAACCCCCATTATCCCCAGCAGCTCACCTTGAGCATTTGCAGCTCTTCTCCTGGCTGCATTACCTCTCGCGACTCTCTTGGCCACATACCTGCTACTGACCCCTTTCTCCACCACTATCCTCGCGGTCAGCTATTGCTGCATCACATTGGGATTCCCAGATGTCACAGTAGAGACTGACAAGCCTTCATGCAGCAATAGCTCATCTTCATTCTTCACGGCTCATATTTCTGTAGTTTTCTAAAAGCATCATGTTTAATTCTAATTGGTTAGCAACGTGTTCCTCCCCAGTTCATTGGTTAGTAGTTGCTAGAATATGCTCGCCAAAAACTTACTTCCCTAAAGATGTTTACATTCCTTTTTCACATGGGTACAAGGATGGTTCTCATGGTTATGAATTTCTTTCTCACAGTTACTTTCAGGTGAGCTGTTAGCCATACTTAGCTGAAGTAGCAGGCCTGAGCCATGATTTTACAAGGGTAACAAGGCTCTTATTTTATAATGTTTTACCTGTATGCAACAGCATTGCAGCTAATTAGTGTTAAATCTGGTAGGCAATTTTTGGATGATGAGCATACTTGTCTATAAAGAACAAAATGAGACCAACAGCTTAGTTTGCAGACTAGAACAAGCAGCCATCTGTCACCCTGGTTTTTTAAGGCTTTCTAAATCTTCTGATGTTGACATTCTTGTAGTAAACTTTCTCACACACTTTCTGTAAATAACTCATTGTTTTGCATTCCTTTATGGAGGAAGAGAACGTTAATAGACTGTTAGTTTGACCAGTGTCATTGGAGAGGTGGCACTGTCACCCTCCAATCCGCTGTCACTTTTCGAAAACTGTAAATGTTAGAGTCAGAAAATGAACTTCCCTTTTTTCTTCACCTTGAGAACAGTGATGTGAGCTTGTGTTCTTTCGTGTCCTATAGGGACAGCCATCAGGAGATTATTTTCTGTTCATGAGCTGGAAACTGTGTCAGAGAACTAAAAATATTTGGAGTCCACCATACCTTGCCTTACCTCCGGAGCCAGTTTTGAATTACCTGCCCTACCTTGGTGTGTCTAACCCAGCAATAAACTCACACTTTGAAAATCAGAAAAATTGCAGATCCATGCCTGTAGCAACATTCCAGCTTTACAGTGGGTTTTGTGCTCTCTCTCTCCAGGAGATAGATCTTTTATATAAATTAATTAGGTACAGTAGAAGTGCTGCTAGTTGAATATTAAAGTATCTGCTTTTGCTGCCTATTTGTACTGAGGAGCATGTTGAAATGCTGGATTGCTGCAGATTTTATGCCAGCCATGTACAAAAACAATTACCTGCAAATGATGTTGACATTCTGCCCCCTTGCACTGGAGCCATGCATCGGATCTCTTACCTCTGCCATATATCACTTGATTCTGAATTGTTCTGCTGAGTCATTAAACCTGTTTATTTTAAGTTTTTAGAAGATTGTTACATTTTTAACCCTCTTTCATACTCTTCAAATTATTCTAGCATTTAACTCACAGCTAAACAGCAGAATAGATTAATTTACCACCTGAGAATAAAAAACAAAGTTGAGGAAAATGGATTTATTTTTACAAAAATATAACCTTGCAAAACTTTTTAGGGCAGACAACATGTTTCCACTTTGTGCTTGCCTGCTGCAAAGGAGTTCTGGTCTGGTGCTGGATTTGCAGATATCCCCTTAAATACACAGTAAAATTATACAGGGGAAAGGAATACAAGGGAGAAGCTAAAAATGGATTTTTGTCTCTGTGCATGCAAACAAGATAAGCCTCAGGAAAAACAGAGGAGGAGGAAATCCAGCCATGGGACCACTCCTTGAACAGGCTCCTTTCCCCAGCTGAGCTCTCCCACCCCTTCCTAGAATTATCCATGACTCCTGCCCTATCACATGTGTCACCATGAAAAATCAAATTTTTCTTGAACAGTGGAGAAATCTGGAGACAGCCCTTGAATTCCAAGTTTTGTGCCATCACTGAAACTGAGATCCAGGGACATCACAGTGGTGTGCTTAGCGGAACAGATCGTTCAATCTTCCCCCCTTTCCCAGCAGCAGCACATGAGGTTATTAAAGATTTACTATTTCTAGCTCCAGTCCCAGGTTACAATTAACATTCTGCACCATAGGAGCTTTTCAAAAGCTGTAAATTTTATCTGGTGCACAGAAACCTACTCCTTGCTTTATCTCACTTGGCTTAGTTATATTAAAAAGGAAAAAGTGAGGTTGGAAAGTAATTATGTGGTGGGGGGTGGCAAGGGGGTGGGGCGTGGAATAGAATTTATCATGCTGGAAAGGATTTAGCCCTGCAAATGAGTTCTTTGGGTCCTGAGAACGGTTTCAAATATTTTAGGTAGTCTCTCCAGATATTCTCTATAAAGAAGAGGTGAGGCATCTCACCCATGCCTCAAGATCAATTGGAAGAGAAAGGTACTTTTACCATTACCAGGCCATGAGAAACTTTCTTTTTATCCCAGATTCACCCCAACACTGGCTGCTCCTTTTGCAGTTTCAGATGGTTTTCCAAATAAAAGAATACATCCTCATAAGGCAATTAATTCAATTTCCCTCTCTCCTTCCCTAAACTAAGATACTATTCTCTGGCCTCTTAGTCTGGTAGTTTAACTGGGATACTGGCCACTACTGATGACAATATTGGATTAGTCTAGGTTTACTTGGTGGGTCTCTTCCAATCTGTTTCTAGTTTTTCAATATACATTTCAATGGAGAATTGAAATCTCCCACTTTGGTTTTAGAAGAAACCAGCCCCATTTTCAATAATTACAAATATACAAGCTATTATCTCTGAAAATTATAATGGTATTTCCGGGTTTGTAACAGAAGGGAGAGTGGGGAAGAGAAGGAAGACTGCTACACCGGCAATCACTAAAACTGACACAAGAGGGTGCATTAAGTCCACAAGTGCTTTTTTCATACTATCACAAAAGAAAATTTATTTCTCTTGACAAAATAAAATTTCCCTCAAAAAACTTTTCATTCTGATGCATGATTTAGAAAGCTGACCGCTATGGCAGATTTGTCCTCTAATTCAATACTTTTGTTCAGAAGACACAAATCAGCAACCTGATTACAATGTGATTCAATCACAGTATTGACCTTTGAAATGCAGAGTAAACTAATCATCATCATCATCAGAAAACTGCAGTATTGCTAGTGGTTCAGTGTCAGGCTCAGCAGCAGCAAGGCCTGTAGAGAAGAAGGGAAGGAATTTGCCTTCCTGTCTGCTGCCATCAGCAATGCTCAAAGTGTACAAAGCTACTGCCTTAAATACATCATAAAAAGAAACCTTCTTGGCTGGGATGTCCAAGAAGATCCCAATCTTTGACAAATAGCCAGCCACAGTCAGAGAGGTCCAAGGATTCGTGCAGGCCAAATAATCTTGCCCGTCTACACATGCGATAACCCAGAAGCCATTCTCAGGACACAGAGTCAAAGTCCCTTTGCGAGCCACAGATTCAGAGGCAATACCCAAGGCCCAGTTTCTTCTTGTCCCAACATTTACTTCCCAATAGTGTTTCCCAGAAGTGTATCCTTCCTTTGCCAACACAAACAGATGGGAATCAAATCTCTTCTGATTTCTGAGCATGAATCTGATGACACCAGTATCTTTCACTGTCCTCCCATCTGCAGAGATTTCCAATCTGGGATGAGCTGTGTCAGCATCCAGGATGACATCTCCTGCAATGGTCAAGTCAGGCCATGAGGAGCAGAAAACACAAGCTCTGCTTTGCTGAACCTTTCCCTTCTCTGCCATCATCCCCCTCTCATTTGTCCTTCCCCCTCTCCATGCTCAGGTGCACTCAGCAGGCTCTTGTCTTAGGATATCTCAAGCTTCTCCCTCTCCTCCTGCCATGTCCGTTTCTGCCAGAGAGAGTGGCAGCCAGCATATACCAAATGCCAGACACTCTTCCAGTGTTCCTGAGACTACAGCAGGCAGCTCCTAGGATGAGGCTGTGCTGCTCAACCTTCTCTGCCTCCATCTCTGCATTGCTGGCAGGGGGTAGCCTGAGAGAAAGGATCAGGAGTTGGCAGCAGATGGAATTATGTTTGCTTGCCAGCAGCTGTAATTAGGTTTGGATTAACTCCTTGCCAAAGTCTGAAGGGGATTTTCAAGCTTTAAGCACGTTTTTCCTCAATAACAGGAGACCACCAGTGCATGATATTGCTTGCACATGGATTAGAGTGGAAGAGAAGCCTGCAGTGCCACAAGGATAGGGGAATGTTTCTTGCCTCAGCTTTCTACATGCATCAGGGGATGGGAGGAACCCTGGTAGGACTCAAGCAAGGTGCAGTGCCACAAACTGAGGTCCTCTAGCTCAATTCTGATTGAAAGGAGAAGGAGCTGCTCCTGCTGTGGAGCAAGATCAGCTTCAGACACTTTTCCTGAGAGGCCCAAGAGCCAAATCAGAAGTGGAAGATGGAGCTGCGGTGGCCACTGCAAGCCAGCTGTGCCTGCTCCCCACAGTGGAGAGGGCTCCTGATGAACACAGGCAGGGCCTTGGGCAGCACATAACAGCAAAAAGTCAGCCAACCACCCTTCCCTGAGTGTGTTCTTCCCCAAACAGCTATCTGAGGGGGTTGGATGTGTTTTCTAGAGCTGCACTCAGGCTCTTGAGTACTCACTTCCTCATCTCACTTATGCTTACCTTTGTAGGACTGTAGGACTGGAAGATCTGTGGGAAAGGAGAAAAGCAGGAAATAAGTGCTTGCTCTGGCAATGAAGCAAAATTGGCCAACTCTCCCCCCTTGGTGACAATGAGGCCACTCTCATGCTCCCCTACTCTGACACTGACAGTATGGTCAGATGCAAGGCTCGTAGTGTTGCTGGGGCGCTGACAACACAATCAAACAGAACGGGATTGAGGATATCTCTTAACATGACACCCAGCTCGCTCTCCTTCATCACACTGATGCCACGCCCATGCTCTCCTACTCCCCCACCACACACACGCACCCTTCTCTTAACCAGTTCTACTCTCATTTCATCAAAGACTCCCAGAGAAAACATCAGGGTGTGTGATAATTTTGTTTTCCAGACATGGGGCATGTGGCTCCAGCTTGCTTCCTCTGAGGACCG
Source organism: Melozone crissalis (assembly GCF_028551555.1). Classification (NCBI taxonomy): domain Eukaryota; kingdom Metazoa; phylum Chordata; class Aves; order Passeriformes; family Passerellidae; genus Melozone; species Melozone crissalis. The sequence goes on along the minus strand of NW_026535804.1, from coordinate 2,853,362 downwards.
AGGAGGACTAAAATGTGCTGTGAGATGAACTCAGCCTCCCTTTCCTTTTCAAATGGGAAAGAGAGGCCAGAGGAATGGCCAGACCCTAAACTGAAGGCTTTCACAGAGAAAGGCTTGCCAGGAAGCAAAGGTGACTTTCACTGCACCACTTACCCCTGGAGACCCTGTCAAAGTGATCGAGCACTGCTGGGCCAGGGGGAAGAGGAGCAGGCCTTGCCCAAGGCCTGAGCCCCTACATTTTATCTGGGACTCTCACACTCGTAGTGGTCCTTCCTTCCCTGAAGTCTCCAACTCCCAGTGTTCTGGGGCACATGGGCTCTGGAGAAAGGAGAACAAAGACCCTCCCAGCTCAGTAGAACTGGTTTGGATGGATTGACGGCTGGAGTGCTAGGGAAGGAGCACAGGTCCTGTGAGCACTCCCAAAGGCTTGAGAAAGGCCTGATGGGCAGGATGGAGGGTTGGGATCAGCCCCCTCCATCTCTCCAAACAGCAGGTATGGGCTGTGGGAGACAACAATATTTGTTAAGGGGAAGAGAAGTGGGGAAAGCAAGAAGACAATACTAAGGCATGGAGGTGGGCCCCTTTACCACATATTGGGTCATAGAGAGCCTACACTACACATTCCTTTCATAGACAAGGTAATGAAGAGGAACTTTGACCACCTGCTGCCATCATCTCAGTGTTCAGGTGTCTTCACAGGTGGGGACACAAGAGCTACTTGCCAAGAAAATCTGTCCCTCTCCATCCACTTTAAGAAGCTGTGTACAAGAAGCTCACAGGACAATTTGCCTGTAAAGCAGCTTTTGCCTTCAGAGAGATGAAGTTCTGCTGGAAAAGGCCTTGCTCACCTAAGTCATATTTTGTGGACCCCAGTGAGGTCTGCAAAGTTTTTTCCAGAGTTTGTATTTCTTGGGAGAGCTGCTGGATGTCCATCAGCCTCATGGATTCCAAGACCCTTGAGGTATTTTCCTTCACTTGCCTTCCTGTAAGAGAAGACTGGTGTCAGTGGAAATGTGGTTTTGCCTCACCTGAGATGAGTACGGTATCACAAGTTACAAGGGACGGTTCTTCTTAAAAAGGACTAAAAAGACACTGTGCTTTTACTCCCTCCAAATGTGATGGAGAGAAAACAAACGTTTACTGACTCCCAGCACCATTTCACCATCAAAGATGTTCCACTGTCATGGGACAAAAGAGCTGCTCACAAGGAAGTTCTGCCCCATGCACCTACTTGGAGGAGGCAAAGAACTAGATCACAGGACATTTGTAGAGCAGCTTTTGCCTTTTGAGATATGAAGGCCTGCTGTGAATGGCCTAGCTTACCTAGTTCATTCTTCATGTCTGCTCTTATCATCTGCAGGTCACACTGTGTGGACCCCTTCATGTTCTGGAATGCTTCCTGCAGAGTTTGCATTTGCTGGGAGAGCTGTAGAAGGTCCTTCTTCCACATGGATTCCATAGTCCTTGTATTTGCCTCCACTGTCCTTCCTGTGAAGAAAGAAGCATCTCACTGGAACAGTCTCATTGCTGTCTTGAGGGGGAGACTGGCAACCTGCAATCACAATGCCTTGAAGCTCTGATTTAAACTCCCTGGCAGAGCACCTTCCCTTAGGACTCTCCCATTCCCTGTGGTCCTCCCTAAAGGCGTGACCAAGGCCTGCTGGGCAGCACTGAAGGCAGCACTGGCCTCCATCCATCTCTCCAGACAGCATCTGTGTGCCCTGGGAAACAACACTCTTTTTCACGAGGAAGATGTGGTGGGACATCCCCTACCTGTCCCTCAGAACCCATTGTGGTCCCAGGAACGTTCACTGTACCTCAGCCTTGGTCAGTGGTTCCCGAGATTGGATATGGACCCTGTGCCTGCCCAGGGCAACGTCCCTGGACATTTGGCAGAGAGTGCTGGGTGCTGCCCATGCCCTCTCCTGCCCCCACCTCCTGCACTGGCCATGGAGATGCCCCCTAGCCGAGCAGGTGAGCATGGGGTGGGGCCCATCATGGGCACAGACATGCAGGTTGTGCACAGCCTGGCTTCACCCAGTGTGGCATCAGGACTGAGGCCATAGCAGAAGGGCTGTGGGGAAAGCAACAGAGACAGGGACAAGGGTTCAAGGGGAAACCTTACCAACTATCAGACAGTGAGAGAACTCAGAGTTCAAACTCTCTTTGAAGCAAGGGAGAGAAGAGGGACCTTGAGCCCCTGCAGAGAACACTTTAGCATGGAGGTGTTCCAGTGGAATGGATGACAAATCTATTACCTATGTAAGGGCTGTCCTTCTCCATCCCATTTTAGGAGCTGTCAAAGAATATCCTCTCAGGAAAGTTTGCCTATAAAGCAGCTTCTACCTTTTGAGAGATGAAGGCCTGCTGTGGAATGGCCTAGCTTACCTAGTTCATTCTTCATGTCTGCTCTTATCATCTGCAGGTCACACTGTGTGGACCCCTTCATGTTCTGGAATGCTTCCTGCAGAGTTTGCATTTGCTGGGAGAGCTGTAGAAGGTCCTTCTTCCACATGGATTCCATAGTCCTTGTATTTGCCTCCACTGTCCTTCCTGTGAAGAAAGAAGCATCTCACTGGAACAGTCTCATTGCTGTCTTGAGGGGGAGACTGGCAACCTGCAATCACAATGTCTTGAAGCTCTGATTTAAACTCCCTGGCAGAGCACCTTCCCTTAGGACTCTCCCATTCCCTGTGGTCCTCCCTAAAGGCGTGACCAAGGCCTGCTGGGCAGCACTGAAGGCAGCACTGGCCTCCATCCATCTCTCCAGACAGCATCTGTGTGCCCTGGGAAACAACACTCTTTTTCACGAGGAAGATGTGGTGGGACATCCCCTACCTGTCCTTCAGAACCCATTGTGGTCCCAGGAACGTTCACTGTACCTCAGCCTTGGTCAGTGGTTCCCGAGATTGGATATGGACCCTGTGCCTGCCCAGGGCAACGTCCCTGGACATTTGGCAGAGAGTGCTGGGTGCTGCCAGTGCCCTCTCCTGCCTGCACCTCATGCACTGGCCATGGAGATGCCCCCTAGCCAAGCAGGTGAGCATAGGGTTGGGCTAGTCGTGGGTTCTTCAACTTGGAGGTGTTTCAGTGTCACAGAGCAGAAAACTGGTTTGCCATGTAAGGACTCTCCTTCTTCAACCACTTTGAGGAGGTGAGTCCTGAGAATAAGTTCACAGGACTGTTTGCCTGTAGAACAGCTTTTTTCTTTAGAGAGATGAAAGCTTGCTGGGGAATAGCCTTAGTTTACCTAGGTCATGCTCCAAGTCTGTTCTGATCCTCTGAAGGTCACGCTGTGTGGCCTCATATCTCTTCTGGAAATTTTCCTGCAGAGTTTGAATTTGTTGGGAGGCTTCATGGTGGTCTTTCTCCAGCCTGGCTTCTAAGGTGCTTGTTTTTGCCTCCATTGTCCCTCCTGAGAAGAAAGAACATTTTCATTCGGTCAAAGGTTTCATGGTTCATGGTTTTCTTGAGGGAGAGACCATTGGTCGGTAATGACAATGCCCAAAAGCTTGTCATCACAGCTCGTCATATAAAATCCCTGTCAGAGCATCTCTTAGGGCTCTCTTAGGTATCTCCCACTCCCTGTGGGTCTTCCTAATGGCTTGACCAAGGCCCCCTGGGAAGGATGGAGGGTAGGAATGTTCCCACTCTATCTCTCCAGAGAGTACTCTGGGGAGATAATATTCTTTGTTATGAGGATTGTGTGGTGTCACAGAGCACAAAAACTGTTTCCTGTGTAAGAGCTGTCTTTCCCCATCCCCCTTGAGGAGATGTGGCGGACAAGTTCCAGGACAGTTTGCTTGTAGGGCAGCCTTTGCCTTTAGAGGTATGAAGGCCTGTCATGGAAATGCTTCTGCTCACCTAGTTTGTTCTCCAGGTCTCTTCTGATCATTTGAAGGTCACGCTGTATAGCAACCTTCATGTTCTGGAAAGTTTGCTTCAGAGTTTGAATTTGCTGGGAGAGATGCAGGAGGTCCTTCTGCCACATGAATGCTATATTCCCTGTGACATTTGCCTCCACTGTCCTTCCTGTGAAAAAAGACTGGTGTCACTGGGACAATGATTTTTCTCCCTTGAGGTGAGGTCGTGTCCCACTAATGACACAAAACTTTCCTCTTAAAAAGGAACAAGGAGATGTTCTTTCACTCCCTTTTACAACAAGTGAGAGAAGAGAGACCTTGACCATCTCCAGTTGCCACCTCAGCAACAAAGGTGTTCCAGATGACTGGGATATAAGAGCTGCTCCCAAGGAAGTTCTGCCCTTTCTGACAAAAGGTAAATGATGAACTCACAGGTCAGTTTACCTGTAGAGCCAGATTGACCTTCAGGGAGATGAAGTCCTGCTGGGGAATGGCCCTGCTCACCTAGTTCATCCTTCAGGTCTGTTCTCATAATCTGAAGGTCTCGCTGTGTGTACAGCTGGGTGTTTTGAAAAGCTTTCTGCAGAGTTTGAACTTGTTGGGACACTTCATGGACGTCCTTCTTCCACATGGATTCCAAAGCGTTTGTAGTATTTGCCTGTACTCTCAATCCTATAAAGAAAAAGAACAGTGTCATTGGGACACTCTCATTACCTTCTTGAGGGAGAGAGCAGTGTCCTTATTTAAATTCACTGTCAGAGAGTCTCTTCAGGTTTTCCCTTTGAGTATTCTTGATAAAAAAAGCTGTTCCCCACATAGGGATTGTACTTCTCCATCTGCTTTGAGAAGCTGTGGGGGACAATCACCCAGGACAGTTTGCCTGTAGAGCAGCTTTTGCCTCCATGGAAAAGGCAGCCTGCTGGGGGAATGGCCCTGCTCACCTAATATATTCTCCAGGTCTGTTTTGAGGAGCTGAATATCACACCGTGTGGACTCCTGCTCATTCTGGAAGGCTTCCTGCAGAGTCTGAATTTTTTGGTAGAGGTGCTGGTGGTTCTTCAGCCAAACAGTTTCCAGGGAGCCCACTCTCCTTCCTGTGAAAAAAGACTGGTGTCACAGAGATAATGATTTTTCCTCCCCTGAGGCGAGGACTTTTTCCACTAGTGACATAGGCCTTTCCTCCTAGAAAAGACCAAGGAGACGCTGCTCTTTCACCACCTTCAAGGACAGGGGAGAGAAAAGGGACCTTGATGACCTCCAGTTGCCACATCTGCAATCAAAGATGTTCCACTGGCATGGAACATAAGAGCTGCTCCCAAGGAAATTCTGCACAAGGCACATACTCCAAGGACTAACTCACAAGTCATTTTGATTGTGGAGCAGTGTTTGCTTCCGAAAAGATAAAGTCCTGATGAGGAATGGCCCTGCTTATCTAGTTTTATTTTTTCCTTTTTCTTTCTTTATGCAGGGAGGGCACAAGAAATTCAATTCAGTTTCCTCATGTCCTGCCTATTTCTAATTTATACTCTCCAGACTTTTCTTTCTTCAGACAATCCTTTCTAATTCAGAGGCCTTGGAAAATAACTCAGCCCTGAAAAACAAAGATGGGGACTTCACATTCTGATGGACCTGTAGGCACCCTTACTGATCTCTTCCTTGGTTTTCAAATCCTCTTCCACCAAGAGTTTGCTCTGGGAAGGAGCCTTGGCCTCTCTTCTGGACCTGCATTCTTCCTTGTTACATGGAAACTTTTTTCCACTACAGTTTTTACCTGTTGAAAGGGGTCTCAGCATCACTGTGAGCCCTTCTAAACATGAGCTTGAAGCTGCTGTGCTGCTGGTGAGGAATATTGAAAGGACCCCCATTGCCTCCTCACACCCCAATGGTCTGGCCACAGGGAAGAACCCAGGCTATGCTGCTTGCCAAGTGAGCAAAGAACATTCCTCTGCCAGCATCCCAGCTGGAAAGAATGGGAATGGGAGAAAAGATGGCCTTAGATCCCAGGGAGGATGGGATCCGGAAGAGTCCAGGATGTCCTGGTCAGTGCTGGGAAAAGCCCACTTTTGGGGCAGCTCTGCATCTTGGGAACCTGGAGTCCCGAACATCTGCAAGGGGATGGGAAATATAACAAAGGACTTGTTGGAGGACTGTGTAAGTGGGAATTTCCAGAGGGGCGAGATGTTTGATTGCACTGCGCTAGACCCTCATGCACCTTCTTCTTGCTTGGCAGAGGTTTTTTTCCAAGAACTGTGGGTATGTGCTGGCACTAATCCATCAGAGAATGCTGATGGAAAGGCTTCTCTTTGTGTCACATAGGACCTCCCCTTGGTCATCTGTTGATAGTCTAACAAGAGAATGAGTCTCATAGAAATGCAGAATTGCAAAGTCAACTCACCAGACAATGGTTTGGGTTTTAAGACACCTTATAGACCTCTCTTTCCAATCCACCATCATCTCTTTCCAGCCTTCCACTAGACCACATTGCTCTAAGCCCTATCCAACCCGGCCTTGAACCCTTCCAGGGATGAGATATCCTTAGCTCCTACAGCAATCTGTGCCAGGGCCTCACCACCCTCACAGGGAATATTTTCTTCCTATTATCTGATTTAAATCTACCCTCCTACAGCTTAAAATCAATTCCACCTTGTCCTAGTAATCTGTGCCCTTGTAAGAAGTCCCTCTCCAGCCTTCTTGTAAGCTACTGGAAAGATGTCAGAGACTGGGTAAGTTTAGTGTCTCAAGTCAATGCTTTTCTGTGTGTCTGTATGTGTGTATGTGTATGTGTGTCTTTGCATCTCTGCGTCTGTCTCTGTGTGTGCATGCCTGTTTGTCTGTGTCTGTATGTCTCTGTCTGTGCGTCTGTGCCATCTCTCTGTCTGTATGTCTGTGTCCCTGTGTGTGTCTGTCTGTGTGTGTCTATGTGTCTGTCTGTGTCTGTTCATGTCTGTGTGTGTCTGTCTGTGTTTGTGTGTCTGGTTGTCTCTGTGTCCGTGTGTGTGTCTGTGTATGTGTCTGTGCATGTGTCTGTGTGTCTGTGTGTGTCTCTGTGTCCATGTGTGTATCTTTCTGTCTGTATGTGTCTGTGTGTCTTTGTGTGTGTCTGTATCTGTTTGTGTGTGTCTTTCTGTGTGTGTGTCTGTATCTGTTTGTGTGTATCTAAGTTTGTGTCTGTGTGTCTGTGTCTCTGCATTTCTGTGTCTGTGTTTGTGTATCTATTTGTGTGCGTCTGTGTATGTGAATGTGTGTGTCCATGTGTGTGTGTGTGTGTGTGTGTGTGTGTGTGTGTGTGTGTGTGTGTTTGGAGGCAGGTCAGGCCTTTCTTTCAGGTAAGACAGCGCCCTGCCCCCAGACCCCTCAGATTGACTGAGCTGTCAATCAGTCAAACAGCAGGGGGAATTTCCTGCTCAGCCTCTGATTGGCTGAAGTTCCAGAAATCCCGTCTAGGAGGTGGGCCCACAAAGTGCCAAGGGATTAAAAGGGATGACCATCCAGTACCAAACTGTCTGCCCTTGGTGGCTTTTTTGGGGTTCTGGTCTTACCAACGTCATAACCCTAGGAGTTGGTAGCTATGCCTGTGGTTTTTCTATATCTTTTCTGTCTTTGTCTCTGTCTTCTCCTAATTCTCTTTTCATGAAACTTTGTGGGTGACTTCACATGTTAAGGACTTAAAAGTTTCTAGGTTAAATGGGCTAAGTAAATTAAGTTGCTATCAAACTAATACTAAGTAATGTCACTATAAGTGGTTTCATGTTGAATTTCATGTTGTATTTAATCCTTTTGCCAAAGCTTGCTTAATCTTCTATATTTTGGCAGTAAACTTTTGTGTGATTTTCAGCTCTTGAGAATATCTGGTGGGGATTTATTTCTCCATTGTGCTATCTAGAATCAAGGAACTTTGAGTTTAACCCCTGGATTTAAGTATCCAGGGTGTAATAAAGGGTCTCTAAAGTCTGCCTAGAGCCCTCTCTGCTTCTGTTGTTTTTCATAACTACCATAGGCAATGAATATGGACCATTCCAGATATACCAGGTAGCTGGTCCTGATGCAGCAAAACAACTGACAAGACACCAACCCTCCTGCTCTGGAAGACATCTAGGACAGATAGAACCTACAGTCATGGATAAAATGAACTCAGCAGACATCTTGGTGGGATGGCTGTTGAGTATGGAGATGATACCTATGTTTGTATACTTATGTATACAAACATACCTCACATATATATGTGAATGTTTATGTATATATGTTGGAGGGTGTAGGACGTTTAAATGAGTAGATGGTATAAATTAAGTGGTGGAAAATGTCCTGGTTCAGGCCAGGCCAGGGTTAATTTTTGCAGTGGCTGGGAAAGGGGCATGACCAGGACCCTAATGTGATTTGTTACAAACTCACATCATTGGCATGGGGTTGGTGGGAAGTGGAAAGGGACACTGTCTCTTCTGGGGAAAAGGGATGCCTTCTGGTCAAAAAGAAAGGGCAGGGAGGGAAGTCATCCTGTATTTGTTTATTGTCATGGGGTCCTTGATGTGGATTTTGCATATGAATGACTCTCTCTTTTTTACACTTCCTTTATTAATATTGTTCTTGTTATTGTTTTTTTTCTTATCTCATTGCTGATTCCAGTAAATTATTCTTGTCTAAAACCATGATCTTCATCTTTTGTGCCTCCAGTTCTCAACTCCATCCTGTAGCAGCAGGAAGAGAGAGGAATAGGGGACTGAAAGTATGGTGTGTCATTAGGGAGTCTCAATGGGAGCAGTGAATTGGGGAGTTCCATTCCTAAACCACAATACAGACAGAAATGGAGATGAGGCTGAAGGCACAGAGCTTGAGAGAGGCAACTGGTGTGAGGTCAGTACAGATTTTGGGGAGCGGTCAGTCCTGCCTTGCCATGAGCAATGAGGTGCTGGTGTGGGCCCTTGGCCATGACACTCTGCCACAGGTTCCCAAGGCTTTGCAGGGCCCTGCTCCAGCTCCCAGCCAGGAAGGAAAGCCAAGTCCCCAAAAGCCTCCCAGAAAGGGGAATAGCCGTGCCCTCAGACACCACAGAGCTGGAACACCTGGCACTGGACTGGGGAAACAAGACTTCTCCCCAGCCGTGTCTGCAGAGGCAGAGATCTCTGAACAGGCCCTTACCAAGGTGGGAGGCACCACTGACACTTCTAGGAAAAAAGATCCAGATCTGATGAATGAGCTCCACTGGAACCATTGGGAAGAATGAGACCAATGGAGGTAGAGGAAGGGACGTTCTAATTCACCCCAGAAAAAGTACCTCAATCCCATCCTCCTTCCTTCTCTTGCCTGTAGATGCCATGGTCCACCCAAGCTCTCATGCATGCGGTGGCATCTCCCTTCTGCCTCTGGATGACAGACAGCAAAATTCTACCTGCAGGAGAACTCAGAATTTGAGCTGCGTGGAAGCTAATGCATCTGTGAGCCAGAAGTAGACTCTACATGGTATTTCATCCTATTTGTCAGAGAGTAGTCTTACAAGAGGCTGAGAAATTACATCCTGCAGCCTCATGTCTAAGAACATGAGGTCCTGTGAACCAAGAGGCCTTACCTTGAAATACTAGAACAGCACCAGCCGCCAGGGTGAGAAGGAATAAAGGGAGCTGTATCCAGGAGGCAGGCACCCACTGAGATGCACCTGGAAAAACAGAACCTTTGGGGAAAAAAATTCCAAAATTCCTTTGGGGAAAAAAGTCCACCCCAAGAGATTTTGTGAAGGTAAATGGAGAAATAGTCACAATCCTACACAGGTGGTCAGAGCCTGCCTTCCCTCAGGATGTGCACATCCCTAGGGGCAAGAGGGATCCTGCTCATCTCACGCTGCAACCTGTCCTGCCTGCAGTGCCTTGTGGTGCTCTGGGATGGGTCTGGCTGAGCTGGATAGCTGCCAGCTTCCCTGGCACTGCAATGGGCCTCACAGGGCTCCTGAGACTGTGAGCCTCCAGCAAAGACTTCTGGGGACAACAGAACTCACCTGAGATGTGCACAGTAGTTTTCTTCTCCCTCTGCACCAGTGGGTTCAGGATTTGACAGGTGACTTTTCCCACTTACTCTTCTGTAACTGTGACTCAACTACAGACACTGAAGAACTTATCACTGTCCTGGTTACTTTCAGTGTCTGCAGAGAGCCCCTGCCCATCCTCAGTAACCCACTGGACAACAGGTTCTGGAAACCATCTGTGTGATCTGCAGCCAAGCTCTAGCCCTCGCCCTTGGGGGCCCTGAATTTCAATGAACACTTCACCAATACCTTAAAGACAAGGGAGTTTCTTAGTGAGAGGAGTTTGTTTCCTTGAAAGCAGCTCTTCCTTTGATTCACAGCTCTTTCTTAACCCAGAGTTTCCTGCCAGTTTGTCAGTTTTTCACAAAACCTTTACATTAGTCTTTCTGTCATCCTGCACTTCATCGGCCATAAATGCCAAAATTCCTTTGGCTTTGAGAGAGCTATGGTGTGGGATGGATTCACTTCTCAGCTCCCCATTATTTCATGGAGCAGGCAGGGAGAAGGTGTGTGCTTTGTATTCTTCTTTTGGAATGACTCTGTAGGACCCCCATCCAATTTGAGGATTGGTAAAGCAGGACACAGCACAGTAGAGCCCAGGCACCTCCCCATTCCATGCCAGAACTACAGATGGGCACAGATGGTCACTGACAGGAACTGTGCCAAAGCTTCACCAGTGTGAGGAGGTGGGATGCACCACACACAATTCAGAGTCACACTCCTGGTCAAAGCTGGATTTTATATGAATTTGTCCTGTGTAATACTAGGAAATGGGCGCTGTCTTGAAGCTTTTTCTCTCTCCTCTCCCAAAAGCATCTCTAATCCCCTTTGGATGAGGGGATTTAGATTCGATCTTAGGAAGAAATTCTTGACTAAGAGTGAGGCACTGGCACAGCTTGCCCCGAGCAGCTGTGGATGTCCCATCCCTGGAAGTATTCAAGGCCAGGTTGGACAGCATTTGCTCCTGCCCATGGCTGGGAAATTCAAATGAGAAATTCTTTAAGGTCCCTTCCAACTCATGCTTTTGCTTGATTCTAAGATTCCCTGGTTCCATCATTCTATGCTCTTTCTCATTAGTGAATCAAGGTTCACCAGCTCCATCTGACATTATCAATACCTGCACACAAATGGTGGTGACTGTCCAGCTGGGGGGAACCGGCAGCACAGAACATCTCCTTAGCCCTTACCCCAGCTGAGAAGTCACAAGACAGAGGGCCTCATTCCCATCAGTCCCACAGCCACGGATGCTGAGCACTTGGATGTCTGTCAGGTAGCCTCACACCTCCCCAGCAGGGATTATTGCAATTTTCCAGCCCCATGTGGGTCAGAACAGGGCTCAGGCTAGGCATGGAAGTTGCAGAACATCTTGACAGCTGGCCTATGCTGGGAGTGGGGAGGTGATGTGTTGGGTCATATGAGGGGGGCATCAGCTGGGGGACAGTAATATTTTGGAGAGCTCTTTTCCTTCTGTAAGAGCTTCCCCCCTTCCCTGCCCAGCCCAGAAAGTCTCCAACTGCAATGCTGAGCTTGGTGGCCATATCAACAATCCAATCCCTGGATATCACAGTGAAACTGTACATTTCTTCATCTGCTGGCTGGACATTCCTCAGTGTCAGGGACACATTCCCAGTGTCTAATCCATCTGTTGGCACGGATATCCATCCATGCTATTTCTGCATCTGTTCACCCCCAAACTACCTACGTGTGTAGATGTCCTCTCTGTGCCCATCTGTGATTTTTCTCCACTGCACTTCGGGATTGTCCAGTGGCTATGTGGAAGAGATGGTGCAAGGAATGATTGCATCCTGACCAACTACATTGTATCCTATTCCAACTACATTTTCAGGAGAGGTGAGCTCAAAATTGTCTGTGAGTGAGCATCAGGCTGAAATCCATCAGAAAATGTACTGGTGTGAAGGAAACAGGTCTAGGAGTCACAGTGGGGAACAACTGAAAGTAATAGATTAGAGGGAGAAAACAGGATGATACAAGTTGTACAGGATGGGATTATTTTGGGGAAAAGAAAAAAAAATAAATGCATGAAAGCATATCCAGAGCCATTTCATGCACCTCCCCAGCTGGCCTTGCCCTTTCTCAGCCCTGTGTCACCAGCAGCAAAGTGGCTGTGACAATGCCAACTGCCAATGCAGACAGGGAAATGCTCCTAGCACTGGGGCAGAGCTGGACAGGGCACAGCTGTCTTGGCTTAGGTCTTCCCTGGCTTCACCTCTGACTTCAAACAGCTGGATTCCCCAAAACAGAGGGGCAGGACAGCTCTGGCTCTTGTGGAGTTCGAATCAGGGCTGCTCAGGAGACCATGACCCTCAGCTCCACGACTTTTGATCATCTGCAGGCTGGAATCCCTCAGGAAGGAACAGAAAGGAACAGAATGAAAGGAACAGAACAGCTCATGGAAGCATTACCTGAGAAAGGGATAGCCAGAAGAAGTGCCAGAGCCAACAGGACCCATCTCTTCTGCTCCATCCCTGCAGTCCAAGGGGTGGGATGATCCTGCAGCTGACCTGGAACAGTCACAGAAGGGAAGTGAGAAAAGAAGGGAAATCCTGTCCCAACCCCTTCAGATCTTTCTCCTGGCACTTGTCACCAACTGTGACTCCTGAAGGTGCCAAATCTCAAAAAGCTGAGATCAGAAATCAAGAAAACTTGTGCCTTTCCAGAGATCTCAATTATACTTGCAGCTTCTGGGAATTTCAGTCTAGCGTGCTCTCAGGAAGCTGTGACAGGGAATGCAAGAGAAAATTCAATCCAGTCCCTACTTCCTGCTGTGAAATTTAATGGACACCTTAAAACACCAGTTTAAATCTTTGGTTTGGGATCACAGAATCTTTAGGTTGGAAAAGGCCTCTGAGATCACAGAGTCCAATCTTTGATTAAAGACCACTAGACCAGGCACTTAGCACCACATTCAGTCTTTTCTTAAGCATTTTGAGGATGTTGACTCTACTACCTCCCTGGGTAGCCTGTTCCAATGCCTGACCACCCTTCAGTGAAGAAATTGTTCCTGACATCCAACCTAAACCTCCTCAGCACAACTTAAGGCTTGAATTTCCTCTTGGCATTTTACTAGTTTTCTGGGAGAAGAGGTCAACTCCCAGCTTGCTACAATTTCCTTTCAGGTATAGAGAGTTATATGGTCACCCCTTCTCTCACTCTGTTGAGTTTACATGGGCAGGTTTTGGTAGCAGGGGGGTTCCAGAAGGGTGCCTTCTGTTAGAAGCTTCCCTATGTCCAACAAAACCTATGCCAGCCGGCTCCAGGACAGACTCCCTGCTGGCTAATGCTGAGCTACACATGGATTGTGATGATGCCTCTGTGATAACATATTTAAAAAGAAAGTTATTGTGCAGATGTAACTGAGACCAGAGAATAGTGAGGTGAGAACATGTGAGAAGAACAGCTCTGCAGATAGCCAGGTCAGTGCAAAAAGATGAGCAGGAGTGCTCCAGGTACCAGAGTAGAGATTCCCCTGAGAGTCTGTGGGGAAGCCCATGGTGAGGCAGCTGTGCCCCTGCAGCCCATGGAGGGTACACAGTGCAGAGATCTACCTGCAGCCTTTGGAGGAGCTGCACTCTGGAGCAGGTGGATGCCCAAGAGAGGCTGTGACCCCATGGGAAGCCCGTGCTGGAGCAGAGTACTGGCAGGGACCTGCAGACCCATGGAGAGAAGAGCCTAGGCTTGAGCAGGTTTCCTGGTATGGCTTGTGATCCTGTGAGCAACACACACTGGCATGGACTGTAACTGAAGAACATGAATGTGTGGCCCACATTACAACAGTTCATGGAGAACTGTTCCCTATGGGAAAGACACACACTGAAGAAGTCTGTGGAAAAGTGTCTGCCCTGGGAGGGACCCCACACTGGAGCAGAGGAAGGATTCTGACTCCTCTCCCTGAGCAGGGTCACAAACAAGGTGTGATGAATTGACCATTGCTTCCATTCCCCATCTCCCTGTGCCACTGTGAGGAAGAGGTAGAGCTGGGAAGGAGGGAAGGGTGGGGAGAAGGTGTTTTTAAGATTAATTTTACTTCTCATTGCCCTTCCCTGCTTTTTTTAGTAACAAATTCTATTAATATCCCTGAGTCTGTTTTGTTCTTGACAGTATTTGGTGAGTGATATCTCCTGGTCCATAACTCATGAATCTTCCACTATATTTTCTTTCCCTGTTCATCTGAGAGGGTCAGTGATGGAGCAAGCTTTGATGGGTACCTTGGTAGCATCCAGCCAAAGTCAACCCACTACACCAGGTTAAACAACCACAATTCCTTCAGCCACTCCTCATCGGACATGTGCTCCAGACCCCTCACCAGATTCACTTCCCTTCTCTCTGGACTTGCTCCAGCACCTCGATGTCTTTGATGGGCCTAGAACTTGACACAGCACTCAAGCTGTGGACTCACTACAGCCAAGTACAGTGGGACAATCTCTACCCTAGTCTTGCTGCCACACTATTCCATATACAAAGCATGACAACAGAGGTCTTCTTGCCTACCTGGCCATGTGCTGGGCCATGTTCAGACACTGTTGACCAGTACCCCTAGATCCTTATCTGCTTGGCCACTTTCCACTCTGCTCCTAGTCTGTAGTGCTGCAGGAAGTTGTGGTGGCCAAACTGTATGACAAAACTCATGGTCTTGTTGAACCTCGTGCTGTTGGTCTGGACCCACTGATCCAGCCTAACTCCCTCTAAAGAGCCTTTCCACCCTCCAGGAGATCTATGTTCCCACCCGTCTTGGTGTCATCTACAAATTTACTGAATGTCCATTCAATCTCCTCATCAATTAAGATTTTAAACACAACTGCTCCCTAGGGGAAACCACTGACGACCAGACATCTGCTGCATGCAGCATTATTCCCACCATCCTCTGGGCCCAGCCTCCAATCAGCTCTTAACCCAGTGAAGATGCACCTATCTAAGCTGTAGGCTGCAGCTTCTCCAGGAAATGCTGTGGAAGACTGGGTTGAAGGCTTTAATGAAGTCCAGATAGACAAATTCACAGCCTTTTCCCATGCACCAGATGAGTCACTTGGTCATAAAAGGAAGTCAGGTTGGCCAAGAAGGACCTGTCCTTCTAAGCCCAGGCTGGCTGGGCCTGATTCCCTGGTTGTCTTGTATGTGCTTTGTGGTCACTCTTAAGATTATCTGTTCCATAATCTTGTCAGGCACTGAGGTCAGGCTGACAAGCCTGGAGTTTCCCAGAGCCTCTTTTCAGCCTTTCTTGAAGATGGGCATCACATTGGCAGCTACACTCATCTGGGACTTCCCCTACGAGCCAGAAGTGATGATAAATGATACAGAGCACCTTGGTAAGCTCTTCCACCAGCTTCCTCATCAGCCCCAGATAAATTCCATCTGATCACATAGATTTGTGGGAGTCTAAGTGGCTCAATAGGTCACTATTTCCCCCTGAGTTACAGAGGGTCCATTCTGCTCCATGTTCCTGTGTACCAGCTCAGGTTTGTGCTGAGGATAAGAGATCTTACTGTTAAAGAATGAAGCAAGGAAGGCGTTAGGAACCTCATCCTTTTCTTCATTGTTGGTGATACTCTTTCCCCCACATCCAATAAAGAATAGAGGGTTTTTTTGGTCTTCCTTGTGTTGTTGATATAATTATAAAACCACTTTTTATCATCTTTTAAAAGCAGTGGCCACATTGAGTTCTGACTGAGCTTATGCCTTTCTATTTTTCTTTGTATATGAGCTAATGACATCCTTGTGTTCTTTCTGAGATCCCTGCCCCTTTTTCTTAAGGTCATACACTATCTTTTTTATTTTGACTTCTTGCAAAATCTCCCCATTTAGACAGGCCTGTCTCCTCCCCCACCATCTCATCTGTCAGCAATAGGGACAGGTTGCTCCTACACCTTCAAGATTTCTTCCTGAAAATATGTACAGCCTTTCTGGAAGGTTGGGTTGCAAGAGTGTCTCTGTCCATACACTGAAATGGGAGGAAAAGTAGGAAGAAACAGTTTATGCCATCCCATGCCCACCCTTGGAGGAAGGGGAATCCATGGCACTTGCTATCCCAAAGTTATCACCCTCTGGAAACAATTAGGCTGAAGAGTGACAGTGCATCAGCTCCAGAATAAACCTGAAATCATTTAGGGAGTTGCACCAGGGTTGACTTTGCTGCACTACACTAAAGATCCTTTCCTTCTCTGGCTCTAGCTCTCTCAGTGCATTTTCACATTTCCAGGATGTGCCTGACCTCAGCCCCCACAGCAGCACATTTGGTGTGAAATCTTTATTAGTTTATTCACGTTCAACATTCCATGTTTAATGAGCAGTAGAGAAGGTGAGACATCCTGATGACTTCCAAGCAGGAGTCATTCACCCTACACTGTAGTGTGTGGATATTTCCCAGAGAAGATGACCTACAGGCCTCAGAGCAACACCTCATGAGACTAAATTGGATGCTGTTAGAACAGGCATGGTGATGGATCAAGAGCAGTGACAGGGCAAATGTTCAATTCACATGGTTTTAGTCACAAATTCCCCCTTTTCACTTCCTAAGGAAAGACAGGGACTTCCAGAAATATTTCTTCAAATTAATTATTGACCACTAAGATGAGGATTCATGTCCACTCTGATCTCCATAGCACAGGCTCTTCACTGGTTGTTCTGAGCTCTATTTATGGTACATGGAGGTAAATGAGCATAGTGACTTCTCTGTTCTTGTTTCAGCTGGGATAGAGGTGCTTTTTTCCCAAGTAGCTGGTCTAGGGCTGTGTTTTGGATTCGGTATTGAGAACAACGTTGATAAGATTATTGCTCCATTGTGCTCACCCCAGGTCAAGGATTTTCCAACATCTTTTGCTCTGCCACCAAGCAGATGCATGAGAAGTGAGGAGGAAGTACAGACAGGACAACTGACCCAAACTGGCCAGAGGAATATTCCAGACCATAGAAAATCATGACCTTTATGTAAACTGTGGGAAGCTGGCTGGAAGTGGGCTGATTGATGCTCAAGTACAGGCTGTGCATCAGTCAGTGGTTGGCAAGCAATTACCTTGGGCATCACTTGGGTTTTGCTCCTCTCTCTCTTTCTCTCTATTTATCTCTTTCTCTTTTCCCTCTCTTCTTTTCAACAATATTTTTTTTTAATTGCCATTGCTTGTTTTGTTTTGTTTCAAGCTCTTCTTATCTCAGTCAACAAGTTTTAGTTTTCCAAGGGGCTGTAGGGCACCAGGGAGTGAGTGAGCAACTGTGTGGTACTTAGCGGCCATCTGATGTTAAATCACCATCAAGTCCCATATCATTAATGAAGCCAAAGGTCTTGGAGTGAGGTGGCCACTCCCAGAACTAGACACTGAACTCAAGGTGTGGCGTCACCTGTGCTAAGTACAGGGGAAGAATCACTTCCCTAGTCCTGCTGGCCACACTGTTCCTGATCCAGGTCATGATGCCATTGACCTTTATAGCCACGTGGGCACACTGCTGGTTCATGTTCAATCGGCTGTCAACCAGTACCACCAGGTCCCTTTCTGCCTGGCTGCTGTCCAGCCACACTGTCCCCAGTCTGTGGTGCTGCAGGGGGTTGTTGTGGCAGAAGTGCAGGACATGGCACTTGGTCTTATTGAACCTCATATAGTTTGATTTGGCCCATCTATCCAGCCTGTCCATGTCCCTCTGCTGAGCCCTCCTACCCTCCAGCAGATCAATGCTCCTACACAGCTTGGTGTCATCCATAAATTTGCTAATGGTAGACTCAATCCCCCATCTAGATCATCAATAAAGATATTGAATAGGACTGGGACCAACATTGATCACTGGGGGAGACCAGAGTGTGGTGGATACAGCACCATCCCCATCACTTTCTGGGTCCACCATGACCCAGTCCTTAACCCAGCAAAGATGCATCTGTCCAAGCTGTGGGCTGCAGCTTTTCCAGGAGAATGCTATGGGAGATGATGTTAAAGGCTTTGCTGAAGTCCAGGTAGATACACCCACAACTTTCCCCACATCCACCAGGCAGGCCACCTCTTAATAAAAGGAGATCAGGTTGGTCAGGCAGGACCTGCCCCTCCTAAACCCATGCTGGCTGGGTCTGATCCCCTAGCCACCCTATAGATACCATATGATGGCACTCAGGGTGATGGCACTGTTCTATAACCTGCCTGCCACCGAGGTCAGGCTGATAGGCCCAGAGTTTCCCACTCTGACATCCTCTTGAGACAGAGTAGAAATTTTCCAGAGTAGAAATCCATTTTGGATTTAGGTAAATTAAGTCTTGAATTAAGTCTGTAACTTGCAAACATAGCCTTTTGGTCTGACTGCCTGCTCTTGCAAAAAAATCTATGCTCAAAGAAGCTGCTTCAGCCAAAAGACAGAGATAAGAGAGGGGCTCCTTGGGCTTTAAAACAGATGGAGAGGCTGCAGGAGACAGGGCAGGATGACTCAGGAGTTCTTTCCGTATTTTCAGATAAAAAACTAACTGCAAGGGTAACTAGCTGCAAGTGTAACTAGCTACAAATATAATGTGAAATCAGTAAAATTAATATGTGTCAATATCAACCTATTGTGAAATTCCATGCATATGGATTAATAAGGGAAATAAAAAAAGGATCTGGAGTTCCCAGAGGTATGCATGTCTTTTAAGGGGAGTGATCCCCACATGTGCCCAGTGCTGTAGTAAACATACCGGCTTTACAACTTTTCCAAAGTTGTGGAGTTTTTTTCTTTCCACAAATCACTCCGTCCAGCCCTTCTTGTGGATGGCCATCATATTGGCACCTCCAGTCCTCTGGGGCCAACCTGCTGAGCCAAAACTGATAAATGATGGAGAGTGATTTTGTGAGCTCTTCTGCCAGGTCCCTCATCACCCTAGGATGAATCCCACCTGGTCCCTTATGAGCATCTAAGTGGCTCAGCAGGTCTCTAACTGCTT
The DNA here is from genome assembly GCF_028551555.1 of Melozone crissalis. Lineage (NCBI taxonomy): Eukaryota > Metazoa > Chordata > Aves > Passeriformes > Passerellidae > Melozone > Melozone crissalis. The sequence continues at coordinate 2,834,584 of NW_026535804.1, read as the reverse complement.
CTCTAACTGCTTCCTCCTAGATTACAGAGGGGCTATTCTGCTCCCCATCCCCATCTACTAGCTCAGGAAGCCAGTTGTCCTGAGGACAATATGTCTTATTTTTGAAAATTGAGCCAAAGAAGGTTTTAAATACCTCAGCCTTTTCATCTTCTTTGGTAACTATATCCCCCGCCAAGTCCAATAAAGAATGGAGATTTTCCTTGCTCCTCCTTTTGCTAGTAAATTTTTAGATATGCTTTTTATTGTTCTTTACAGAAATGGCCAGATTAAGTTCTAATTGATCTTTAGCCTCTCTAATTTTCTTTCTGCATGACCTAACAACATCCTTAATCACTTCCTGAGTTACCTGCCCCTCTTTTTAAAGAAAATAAGCCTTTTTTTTTCCTCAATTCCTTTAAAATCTCCCTGTCCATTCAAGCCAGATATCTTCTACACTAGCTCATCTTTCAGCACATAGGGACAGGTTGCTCCTGTGCCTTCAAGATTTCTCTTTTCAAGTATGTTCATCTTTTTCCCAAGGTGCTCTCCAAATCAGTCCTTCAATAGGCTGAAGTCCACTCTCAGGAAGTCCAGAGTGGAAGCTTTGTTGATGCCCCTCATTGTTTCACAGAATATTGAGAATTCTATTATTTCATGATCACTGTACCCCAGACACAGCAGGTCAAGTGTAGTCCCTCTCCTGGTAGGCTCACTCACCAGCTGTGACAAGAAGTTCTCCTCCAGACACTCTAAGAACCTCCTGGACTGCCACTTCTCTGCTGTGTTCTCTTCTCTGTTCCAGCAGAAATCTTGCAGGTTAAATGTCCCACAAGAACCAAGCACTGGTGATCCTAAAACACCCTCCAGGTGCTTGTAGAATAATACATCCCCCTCTTCATCCCGGCTGGGTGATCTGTAACAGACTCCCACCAGGCTGTTGGCCTTCCCCCTGAATCTTGCCCATAGGCACTCGACCTTATCATTAATTAATTAATCTTAGTATCCATGGTGTCAAGAGCCTCCCTAATACACAGAGCCACCCCTCCACCTCTTCACCGCCTGTCTCTTTTGAAGAGCTTGTAGCCACCTATTGCAGTCATGACAGTCATCTCATCACGTTTCCATGATGGAGACTACATCGTAGCTTTCCTCCTGTACAGTGGCTTCCAGCTCCTCTTGTTTGTTATCCATGCTGCATGCACTAGTGTACCTGCACTTACTCTGCCTTACCACCCTTGGGCTTCTTTCTGGAGAGCCTGGTTTCATCCCCCTACCCCTTTAAACCTAGTTTTAAGCCCTCTCAAGCAGCCCTGCCATGGGAACATAGGTGTAAAAAGCTCAACACAACAAGAAACACACAAAGGAAGAATTTCTCCATCCCTCTAAGCTTCCTGTTTAGCCCTGCTAAACAGACACACGGCGACAGAGAGCAACTAACAGCAAGAATCAGTGCTGCAGCAGAAGGGCGGAAAATGGAGTGAGTTTGACTCTGTAACACCTGTCAGATCCCCAAAGATCCCTGAACACTGTGGAATTATGAGATTAATTAATTAGACAATGCCATGATGACCTGAGATTTGCTGCTTACAAATTCGTAAGCTCAATCAATCAATCAATCAATCAAGGTACTAATTGGGAAATTTTAAGCTTAATAATGTTTCTGTATGAGCAACTCACCTGTGGGTGCTCTGGGAGTTATCATCATCCTGAGTTACTATAAAATCAAGGCAGTTTCACACTGTTTCAACTTCCAACAGGAAAGAGTTCTGAGTGGTCATACTTGGAACCAGCCTCACTTACTGAGAAGGAAGTTCCAGCATTATAATTAGTCCTACTTTGCCTCAAGGTCCTGCCTTAAGGGGGTACCCTGGGCCCAACTGTCCTTTCCAGAGGGGGAATTCTCTCCTGCTCTGCTGCCTCTCCCAGACAGTAGCACAACAGTCCTTGGGAAACAAACATCAGACTCAGAAGGCCAGTCCAGATCTCAACTTTCCCCCCAAATGACCATTCCCTATAACTTTTAGTTCCTCTCTGAGCCCTTTTGAGAACAGCTGCGCTGTTGATGCCCTCAGTTCTTGCCACCTGCACCTGAGGAGACCTGGGGGATGGGAAGAGCTTGTGTGCACAACTGGGATGAAAGGAAAAGACCAGCTCCTTTCCACCCCAACAGCAGCACCATATTCACCACTTGCTCAGGAGAGAAAGAAATAACAGAGATCTGCTTACCTGCCTTAGTCAGCAAAGATGAGCACTGATATCGGACAGGTATTTTTCTTCTTGCCAGAGAAATTTCCAGTGGCAGAAGGGAAGGAAAATGAACAGAAGAATCAGATCCTGAAGTTTAAATGTGGTATCTCTTTGCCTAAAACTCACTTTGCTGCCTGAAGGTCAAATCTTATCTGTTATATGAGAGCTCTGTGTTGGTGACATAGGCAATTAGGTGCAAATGGAGCTTCAATGTCAATGAAAGTTTTAAGCAGAGATCCAGCTCAACACCACAAAATATGCCGTTTTAGAATTAGAGCTGGATTTTACCTGTTGTCAGGTAAGAATGATTGCCACGTCTCCAATCTATAGATGAAAGGTGAACTTTGATCAGCTCCTTAAGGAAGTAAATTTGAAGATTTAAACTGAAATTAAGACTTAAACAGCCAGGGATTAACTTGGGGTGTGACTCTGTTTGAAGATCAAGGATCATTCTTCTGTAAGACTGATGATTTTGTTGACAGGTTACCTAGGGAATGAAGGTGGGGTTTTCCTGGGACTTCACGGTCACCCTTTAGAGAAATTAACTTGAAATGGGAGCAATTCTGTTTTTCTAGAGGATGACATCTGAAGTACTCTTGGATTCCCACTCAGCTTGCCCCTTAGTGTCACTTCTCACAGCTGTTTCTTCCTTCAAAGTCTGTGCCAGAAGTATTTCTCATTGCCCTAGAAATTATTTGATATAGTAAAATCCTCTCTAAGTAACTTGATATCCTACTATGAGCCACCTGCCTCATGACAGAAAGATGTTTTCTGAAGGTTTCCTGGGTTATAGTGAGGCTTTTGATAGTGACCCTAACATCAACCTTCTGGACAAGCAGCCCGGCTGTGAGACAAGTGGTACCATAAGTGAAGAACTGCCTGATTGCCAGGGCTCCTAGTGTTCTAGAAAACTGTCTTGGTTTGAAAGACAGGTGTCTGTTAAGGAAGATAGGAGCCTCCCTTGGAAGGGGCGTGGCTGCAGCCTCACCTCATGTGCAACTCTAGGCCCCCTATTTAAGAAGAATATGAAGTTATTTAAAGAGTGGCAACAAAGCTGATGCAAGGGTTGGAGGACAAGTCCTGTCAGAAGCTGCTATGGAAAACTGAAATCCCTTTGTTATGAATACATATTATAATATTGGCTTTTCACAAATATTAATGGATGCTACATGTATAATATTAAAGTAACTTTGCTATAAAGATATAGGAGTTTTTTGTTATTTCTGTTGTTAACTAAACTTAGACATAGTAGTGAGATGTTAGTGAGATCCTTGTGTTAAAATGCCTGCTTGGTTGGGATAACATTCAATGAACATGTGATGGAGACCCCTGCTACTGCCAATTATCAGCACCCACCATCTGTAGAAAATATGGACCAAAGTCCAAAGTGGAGGTGGTAACAAGAACAGACCAAAACTACGGCCAAAAAATATGCATGCTCTAAAAAGGCAGATCCAAGAAGGAGCCATGACAAGCAGTTCTTGCAACATGTAAACTAGTTTGGAGAAAATTTTAAATATTCATAATTCTTTATGAATATGCAATAAGCTGATGCAATAGGAAAGGTATGTAAAGGGCATCTTTACATAAAGACAGAAATAGCAGGTGTGGTCTTGGCAAAATGCCAAGCACACAGCCGTAAATCTTTGCTTTATTGTCTTTGTCTCCTATTATCCTTTATTAAACTTTTAAATTTTTACAGGAGACTAAACCTCCTTTTTCACACATTCTCCTTAGGTGGCCTTTGCCAAGAATCTACAGAGCATCTGGGAATGTAACAGTGGGATATTTTGAGCCACTCATTCCCAGTCAGGCTGATTCCAGTTGCTGTGATCCCACATCACTCCAGAAATACAGACATGTTCTGTCCCTCTGTAGCCTGATGGCATTGGGATACCCTGTGCCCCAGTGTCTGCTGGAGCTTTGTACTCTGGTGGGGCTGCTGTGCCAAGCCCTCAGATGCACACACTCCACAAACCCATTTGTGCGTCTCCTCCTCCTGGCTGCATGCAGGGTCTCCCTGGTTCTGATCATAGGATTGTCCATTTACTTCATGTAAAAACAGTTTAGAATGCCCTTCCACAGGATCAGGAGTAAAATCAGCACTTTCATTCTGTCTGGGAAATAGACAGCTGGAGATTGGAGAAACTGAGTGGAGGAAATGAGGGCAAGCATCTCTTCTGCTGGCTCCCAGCAGCTCGTGGGCTAAATGGCATCTGCCTTTTGTTTAATATGATAATTTAAGTCGCTGACAGATCCGTAAGGAGCCAAGAAAATTCAATGCATGTTCTGCCACCCAAGAGTGAATCTGAGAACTGGTGATCTCACTAGGTCCATGATGGTCATGACAGCCCTCATAGTTTTAGGCAAGGAACCCTAAAATTTTCAAGCTTAGGCAACTTTTCAAGTTTAGTCAAGCTCTAAACCTGAATTAAAAAATTAATTAATTAATTAATTAATTAATCCAGGAGACCAGAGTCTGAACTGCACATTCAAAGGCAGTTGCATTGTGTGGTGAAATGGAGCAGGTAGGAACAGGCTGGCAAAGCTACAAAGAGCCTGGGGGTAGTGCCTAGAGACGCTCTGCAAGCTCAATGCTCAGCCTGAACCCATTTGTTCTGACAAATGTGGCCTGACAAGATGCAATAATCCCTGCTATGTCATCGGGCCGGGGGAAATTTAGGAGCATTCTCAGCCTCGCTCCTCAACCTGTCTGGGCATGCATCTGCTGAGACATGGGTGTGTCCTGATGCCCCCACTCACCCCCCCCCCCCCCCCCCATCCATGGACAAGACTTGGGACACTTTGGAGGCATTTTAGGGGTTAATTAGGCCAGTGCAGGGAGGGCAAAGGGACGATTTAGGGGGGCTTTCTGGTGTGTCTCTGTGTCCCCTCCTACTTGAAATCTCCCCAGTCTGTTGGTATTCCCTGTGTGAAAAACACGTTCACTCTCCTGTGAAAATTTAAAAAGTTTATAAAGGAAAACAGAAGACAATGGAGGTTAGGATCTATAAAATTAGAGGGTTTTGAGAAAATGGTAAAAAAGGCAAGCTTCAAACAGCAGATTTGTGAACATTGCTAATGCAGCAGAAAGTTTTCTAAGCTGTAGCGCAGACGTGAGAAATAGAACAATAAGCCTCTGTGATTTGCCCTTTTAGGTTGCAACAAGTTTATTTAATGTATATCTTTAGAAGGTTAATATGAATGAGTCTCTGTGCTTTGTCTCTCATAAACGAGGCATTGTGTTAGAGAATAAGTCTCTATTGTGTTAACTGCAGTTACGTGTGCTTCATATGATTGGATAGAATTATTGTCAATATGTTTTTGCTCTATGTGTGATTGGCTGAAACTTGGACTGAGATGGCTTTATGCTATGCTGTAACATTACGTTTCCTTGGCATTCCATTTGAATCAGTGAGTTGTTCATGTCTCTTGTCTCCATTGTCATAACAATGTACTGAAACTGATGTTTGAAATAAACAGCTCACGGCACCGATTCGAGTGTCCCGTCCCTGGTTGTGGCTGTATATAAATTGCTGATGGCAAAATGGTGCAGAAAATAATCTCTCTAGCATCCCTCCAAAAAATGATGAACTCTTTCCATGTCGAGAAAAGCGTTCAGAATATTCGTTGTGTTCCGAGAATGTAAGAGTTCATGAAGTTTGTTTAAGGGCGAGTGCCAGCAGCGCAGAAAGAAGAGATGTGAATTTGCAGACATTTTGTGATAAAAGAATTATGTGTTCTAAAATTGTAAATGCAAAGACAGCAGAAACTAGTTTAGAGTCTGTTTGGTCAAGTCAAAGAGCTGTAAGGGTCACTCCTGTGACTGTTTTCCCTTTTCAAAAAGCAACCCCTCAGATTCGGTTTAAGCAGGTAAAGTACTTTGTGATTCAAAGAGTTCTTTTTTGGTAAATTGTTCAAATAAGCCTCTGCCAGGTTTTTCTGTTGTTCGCCAGCCTTTTGAAGTACAAGATGAAATAGCAGTGAATAGAGCTCGTCCACAGGACAGGGCAGAAGAGAAGATAAATGCAGCAAGCAGCAGCCAAGAATTGAGCCAAACTAAGGGGACTCTGCCCAGACAGAAGTTTGAGGAAAGAGCAAGAGATTTTTGAAGGGTTTCTGAGGAGAAACAAGCTGAGATTTTAAAGAATTAGAAATCTATTTCTTTTGCTGTTGAGAGAAAAGATAAGATGTTAAATTCTCAGTCTGATGTTAGCTGTTCTCCAGCTGAATCTCCACAAGCAAAGGGACTTTGTGAAACATGTCATTGTTCTTTAGAAATTATCAGAAGTACAAACTCAAAGTTGCTTTCCCAAAGAAGTTTGAATCTTAGCTTTCCTCCTCAGTCCAAAGAACACACCCTTTGCCCAGCCCCTTCTAGCAGAGCTTCAAAAGGAATGTGTTGTTTAGCTGAGCCCTCCTCTGTCCCTCATGGCAGAGCTCCAAAGAGAGCATGTTGTTTAGATGTCTCTGCCAAGAATTCAAGGGCGTGTTCTTCTGTCCATATTGGCAGAGTTCCTGAGAAACTTTGTTGCTACAGCAACGTCCCTGCCAAGAATTCAGACACTGGCAGAGTTCCCAAAACAGCTGCTGTCAGTGAAACTGTCAGCTCCAGTTCTGACTTTCCATTAAAGCTGCCTAATTAGTCTCACATTAATCAAAAATTAGAAAAATATTTAGACTCAAAGAAACAACTCCTTGCATTACCTGTAAGATATAGTTGCAATGATCGTAACCCACAATACGGAAGACTTACCCACCATGACATAAAAGAATTACGTCAAGCTTTGAAAGAAAGTGAGTTATCTTCTGCCTATTTTAACAATGGGCTGAAAAGTATTTTTTATTCCTATAATTTAGTCCCTGCTGACTGTCGAAATGTGGCTTCTCTAATTTTAACCAATTCACAGTACCTACTATGAGAATTACAATAGAAAAAACTTCTTAATAAGTTAGTTGAAAAATATGCAGATACTGATTATACAGATTTAGATGTTGTTCAATTAGCAAGTGATCCACCTTACCACAGAGCAGAAAATCAAGCAGTAGACTTACGCCAGCCTGTATTAGCAAACATTAAAGATGCTCCTAAGAAAGCCTTGTTTTCAGTACAGCCAGCTAGCACAAATGTAAATTCTTATCTGCTGATTAAACAAGGTGAAGCAGAACCTTATAGTTCGTTTTTAGATAAATTAACTCAAGCAGTTGAAAGGCAATGCCCAGATGAACAAGCCCGTTCCTATATTGTTCAAAACCTTGCTTTTGTAAATGCCAATGATGGATGTAGAAAAATTATTTTAACTTTGCCTGATCAGCCTCCAACTGTCCCACAAATGCTGACAGCTTGCAGCAGAGTCATGAACTCACAAAATCTTGCAAATTTACAAGTCAATGCTTTAAATAAAACATTGAAAAATAATTTGACACAACGAATAGATAAAATTGAAAAGCTTTTAGAGAAACAAAAAAAATATTAGAAAAATTCTGTTAGCACTGTGTGGTTAGACTCTGATAAAAAGCCTCATTGCTTTGCTTGTTGTAAACCTAGTCATGTGAAAAAAAGATTGTCATGTGTAGGCATTCCAACCAAAACAACTTTCTACCTGTCATAAGATATGGTTGTCATGATGTATATGATTTGCTAATATCTAGTGGTACAAGTTTTGTCTTCAGTTCACAGAAGTTTCCAAGATCCAAAATTCTACACTACATGGATGATTTGTTCATCGCAGCTTCAACACAGACAGAGATAAAGCGAACCTGTGCTACTGTTAAAACTGAAATCCAAATGCTGGACTTGACATGTCTACGACAAAGATCCAAAGCTACGACATTAACTCTTCAAAGAAGACAAGCTCATCGCTGTGTTCCGAAAAGCCCTTTCTTTTTTGCAGCTTTAAGAGAGACGATGCAAGTTTGTAGCCTTATTTTTCAGTAAGACCCTTCTGAGCCAGATCCTTTGTTGATAATAGAGTAAATTTTTCCTCCCTACAGGTTTCCAAAGACTATTTTCACAGTTTTAGAAATAGTTGCACACATTATAATTAAAGCCAGAACCAAATTGTTAACTTTAGCAAGCCAAGAATTTTCAGTTATCTATTCACCATTGAAAAAAGATTACCTTAATTGAGCAATGCAAAATTCTGACGATTTACAATATGCATTCTTAAGTCTCCCAGAAATTTGTTCTGTTCACTACCCAGCTCACAAACTATTGCAAGCAAAATTGAGTTTCAGAGAAAAACCTAAATTAAGTGAAGAACCTTTAAATGCAGTGATCCTCTTCACTGATAGCTCTAGCAAAAGTCAGAAATCAGTCGTAACTTAGTTGAATCAAAAAACTAATGCTTAAAAGACCAACATTCAAATAGTAGAAAAGTCTCCTTAAATTGTTAAGCTTGCTGCTGTAGTTCAAACTTTTCAGCTTTTCCCTCAACCTTTTAATTTAATCACAAATTCTGCTTATGTTGCTATTGTAGTTAAGAGATTAGAAAAGTCTGTCACAGACATCTTTTGTGGAAAATCCTTTCTTTAGGAGTTTTCCTCTTCTGGGAAGCTGAGGCCCCAGAAAGAGAATGTAAACAATAATTATCTGCTGCTGTGGAATGCAACAGGTGCATCTGCGATTGGTCTTCTGTGAGTGTTTGGATTTACTGACCACTCACGGGAGAGTTTGTCTTTGCTTTCTTCCTGGACACAGAACTTTGTTTTAGATTCTATTCCTATGCTATTCTTAGCTGAGCAGCTTCTGAACTTGTCTCTCTATTCCTATTAGTATAGTCTTAATGTATTATATATCATAATTTAATAAATCCAGCCTTCTGATCATGAAGCCAAGATTCTAGTCTATCTCTCTCACCCTGAGGAACCCTCACAAGTCATGTAAAAAAAGTCAATTATAAAAGACGTTAGTAATGAAATTTTATATCATTAGCTTTCAGGTCTTTTTACAACTTTGCAATATAGAACTAATCCATATTTTGTTTTTCACATCAGAGCTCATTCTTCACTTCCTAGATTTTTAGTAGAAAGAAACGCGAAAGCAGACAAACTGAAAATGGTTATTTCAAACACTTTGCCAAACATTTTTGAACAAGCAAAATTGAGCCATGCTTTTTTCCACCAAAACACACAAGCACTTGTGCGAACGTTTCAAATCTCTAAAATCTCAAGCTAAAGGTATCATCAGTACTTGCCCTGACTGTCAGCTTGTGCAACCTCCTGTTTCTCCAAGAGCTGTCAACACACAAAGTTTGCAAAGTCTGCAGTTGTAGCAGACATCACTAAATACCCTTCCTTTATTAAATTCAAAAATATTCATGTCCCAGTAAACACGTTCTCTAGTGCAATTTTTGCTTCTCTTCACACAGGTGAAACAAGCAATCATGCCTGTCATCATTTCCTGCAAGCTTTTGCTTCATTAATTGTACCCCAAAAAGTAAAAACTGACAATAGTCCCGCATATATATCTCATAAATTAGCTACGTTTCTAAACAAATGAAGTGTTCGTCACATCTTTAGTATTCCTCACTCTCCCATAAGCCAAGCAATTATTGAAAAAGCACATCAAACATTAAAATGCATTTTAGATCAACAGAGAGGGGGAATTGTGGTCACACCACAGATGAGGCTGAACAAGGCTTTGTATGTTTTTAATTTTCCAAACAGTTTGGGTGCAGAACCTGATCCACCAATCTTTAAGCACTTTTCAAATAACACACAGGCAAAACTGAAAGAAAATCCTCCTGTTCTAATTAGAAACCCTGAATCTAGACAGATTGAAAGTCCTTTTTGATTAATAACGTGGGGCAAAGGGTATGCTTCTATTTCCACAGGTGCTGGAATTAAGTAAGTCCCTGCCAAAAACGTCAAACCATATTGCACCTCAGAACCTGTTGACGAGCCCAGAATCGAAGAAGCAAGTACGCAGACGTGAGCTGAACAGAGGGATCCTAGGTCACGCTTGACGTTCCTTGTGCCTGACGTTCTTTGTGCATCAGTGGAACCTGCAAACTCTGATTTTGTGTTAATGTTTGTGGAGAGCTTTGTTCAAACATGGCTTATAGAAAAAGGCCATGAGCACATACAGCTGGTTAAAAAGTAAAAGGCAGCTGTAAGCAGCAAGTTCTCAGGCTTTTTTCATTAACAACAATAAACACCATGTCCTTGAGTAAGTGATGAGAAAAACATGGTGGAAAACGTGGAGGCCTTGAGAATGGTCAATAACAAGTCAACAACAGGATGAGCAAAACAAGTATTGGCCTCAACAAGAAATCACAGGTGTTGGCAGCAAAGGAGGGGTTGGCATGTAATCTGTGGCCAATGATGAGCTCAGGTTTTGCAATATGTATGCGCTTAATTAAGACTACTATAAAAGTGTGTAAGCTGGATCAATAAATTGAAGATCGATGCTCATCAATCGGATGGTTGTCTCCCTTCACTTTCCTCAAATGTTATTTATGAGTATGTCAATTGTATGTTAAATGTTTGTTTAACAGAGCTGATTTTTGGCAAAAGCTTAGGTTATTGTTTTTGTGGAGAACAAAATGTTAAAATTGATATATCTGTAAGGATTCTGCCAAAACTTAGCTCAAGAAAAAGATGGAGCAAATGCAAGTTGTATGTTCGTATTGGTGGATTTTAATTGTTTTTTGTTGTGCAGATTTGCCTGTGGAATAACCAAAAACAAATGTTTGGGTGACCTTAGCCAAGGCAGCCAGCTCAGATACTATATGTTTGCCTAACTTGGAACCAGAAAAACCTTTTTCAACCTGTCTGGTTGGTGTGCCAGTAAAAGAGTTGCCTTTGGTCAAAAAACCATCCAATGGTAAGCTGGGTGGAATTGACAATGGAACCAATCCCTCATTGAATTGGAATGTTTAGTCCAAAAAACTTCCAAAAGCAGTTATGAAAAAGAAACAAAGGAGAACGAGAGCCGTTCCTCATTATGAGGAGAACTGTCAGAGTGATTTTATGCCTTGGAAAGCTGCAGGAAAAGTTTGAGCAGGTTTGTTTTTACCCCAGTTGGCTTCAGCAGTGGCATTGAAACAATTAGATCATGTTGGGTGCTGGCTGAACAAACTAACGAATGCCACATCCTCTGCAATTAGTGATATGTTAACCGATGTTGATAGTGTTAGACATGCTACACTTCAAAATAGAGCAGCAATTGATTTTCTTTTACTGGCACAAGAGCATGGTTGTGAGGAATTTCAAGGATTGTGTTGTATGAATTTGTCCGATCATTCTGAATCCATTCACAGAAGCATACCAAAACTGAAAGATTTGACAGCTCAAATTAAAGAAGATGGTGATTCCTGGCTAGATGATTTGTTTCAAGAATAGAGCTTTGCACCTTAGCTAAAGCAACTTTGCAAGATAAGTCTTTATGTATTGGGTGTTCTGGTATTGATATTGATAGTAATACCCTGCATACTTCAGTGTGTGCAGCGAATGATGAACAAAAGGGTCCGAGAAGCTTTTGTCATATAAGAGAGAGAATTAGGAAGTAGAAGCACAGAGAGTGTTCGAAATCTCATGAAAATAGTAGACGAAGGTGTTGGAATGGAAGAAGGTTTTGAATTAAGACCCTAGAATCGACCGCAGTTTTTTGAACAATGACTTGTAACTATTGTCAGACGTGATTCATATTTCTTTCAAAGACTAGGCTTTCACAGCATTAAGTTGCTGTGCTGTTACATAGCAATGCTCAGGATCAGTGCAAATAGGCCTCCAGCAGACAGTAAGCAGAAATTTTACAGTAAAGCTATGAAACTCAAGTAGTAAACGACAAGAAAATGAAAGTTGCTTGTTGAGTCAACAAGAATCCTTTTCTAGGGGGCGCCTGGTTTTAGATAAATGATTTCCCATTTTTGTCACCCAGGCCCCCCCCTAGAAAAGGATTACTTACAAACATGTCGGCTGCCGACAATGAGGGGGATGATATAGTCCTCCTGATTAACACCTGGGTGTCCGGCGGCCAGGTTTTCCACAATTTTCTTTTTTATCCTTGTCTACTTTCCTCACACGAGGCACCATTTGCCGCGGCTACTATATACAAGCATGAACGGGGACGGGGCAATCCGAATCAGTGTCGTGAGCTGTTTATTTCACACATCAGTCTCAGTACATTGTTAGGACAATGGAGACAGGATGTTCACAGCTCTCTGATTCCAATGGAATGCCAAGGAAGCGTCACGTTACAGGGTAGCCTAAAGCCATCTCAGCCTAAGTTTCAGCCAATCACACATAGAGCAAAAGTATATTGACAATAATTCTATCCAATCATTGAAACACACGTAATTGTAGTTAACACAATAGGGACTTATTTTCTAACACAATGGCTCGTTTATGAGAGACTGTGAGAGTCTATCTGAAAATCTTTCATTTTTGCCTCACGATTGTCATGAAGAGAAAAGACCACTGAAAGGTTAAAAACTGTTGAGCCAGTTGGGAAAGAAAGTCTTATGCTTATTCAGTGTGTTCACAGGTGGTGTTTGCAGAACATGCCATGCTGAAATCAAAAGGGGCATGCTGCCCTTTCCGAACAATGGATCTGGACTTTCTCCCTACCTCCTGACCTGGCTGGTCTGAGCTCTGGGGTGGTTCCTCCCCTCCAAGAGAAGACCCCTCTTGCCTGCCTTCAACCACCGTGACAGACAAACAGAGATGCGAATCCCCTCATCAAGGAACCAAGACAAGACAAGAAACCCCCTTGGCACCCCCCTGGCACCCCCCTGGCACCCCCTTCCAGAGACTGGGACTGAACGCCCCCCAGCTCAGGGAGAGGGGGAAAAACTGCCCAGAATAAACGTACCTGCGAGCATTCGGCCATGAAAACAATGGAATAAACAACCCCCTCCTTCTGTCCCTATTCTATTCCCTCCTTGGTAAACTTAATTTCGGCCACCCTTCCCCCAATGAAAAACGGTATATTTTGGGGTGCGATCTGACCGTGCTTTGAGATCTCCCCGGGATGTGCACCAGTGAGCTTTGAGGGCTGGACCCCCGAAGGACAATGACACTTTTCAGTAGCTATAGACCGTACCTGTCCTCCTTTCCTCCCTCTTCCCTTGTCTTACCCTTTTCTTCCCCAGATTCCCTCACCAACACATATTCAGCTGTGGTTATTTCAATAAAATTGCATTTTGTTGATTTTTTACTGCAAATCCCCTGTGCCTTGTTGGTTAGCTTGCACCAAAAAATCATCCGTCACCCGTTCATTCAGGCGGACCTCGACAGAGACAAAGCACAGAGACTCATTCATACTAACCTTCTAAAGATATACATTAAATAACCTTGTTGCAACTTATAAAGGCAGATCACAGAAGCTTATTGTTCTATTTCTCACGTCTGCTCTACTGCTTAGAAAACTTTTTGCTGTATTAGCAATGTTCCCAAGTCTGCTGTCTGAGGCCTGCCTTTTTAACCACTTTCTCAAAACCCTCTAATTTTATGAATCCCAACACTCATTCCCTTCTATTCATAACTAATGTATAGCCACCAGTACAATCAGGAAAAGGTGAAACTTACTGATGTCAGCAAGGGAAGGATTTGAAAGAACTATTCCCGTTAATCCTTCTGTAGACAGTAACTCTATCATTAAAATCGGAGCCCTTTTAGTAAGTATCATTTGTGGGAAATTCAGGACTTCTGGACAGCAGCCCATTAGGATTGAGCAGAAGCCATTTCTTGTTTACATGATGAACTTATACATTCTAACTCTCGGCACCTGCTAGTCAGGTATTTCTTATTGGTGCCTTTGTCGTGTCCAGGCATTCTGCATGCACCTCTCAGAAGATGTGTTTGGTTACAGTCCAGGTGCTTTGCCGCCTCCCGTTATTGGGTTCTTTCGGTCTTGGAATTTGGTTTCTCAGCTTCTCCTTCGTTATTTTACCACGGCTTATGTCTTAGTAACCTTGATGAATTCCAGAGGGCCCTGAGAAAATTCTGATAAGAACAGTTCCAAGCTGGATGGCTGGTGCACCCTGTAGTCTAAGTGATTCAGATACATTGCTACAATTCCCCCTTCTTCTCCTTCTTGCACCATCCAGACCCTTTCCACCGTATTTTCTACCAAGTGGTTCACCAATTTCATGATGCATAGAATAACACAAAGCAATATAATAATGACTGCTAGTAATAACAAAGCTCCCTTTACAATATTTTTCAACCATCCAGTTCCTTCCCATCCCTCAAAGCATTCATCCAAACCCCAGTCATTTGCAGTCAATTTATTTGTGTTATTTTGTAGTTGAGTTTCCTGTGAATGGATGCAGAATGGTCAGAGAGGTTAATACAACACATTCCTTCAAAATCCTAACACCCTTGCCCATGTGCTAGCAACAATAAATCTACAGCAGCTCTATTTTGCAGTGTGCCATGTCTAATAGTATCTACATCAGTGAGCATCTCATTTTAAACAGCTGAAGTTATGTTTAGTTGTTTCAGTTGATTAAAAAGACACCTGGTGGAAGCTTTCCTACAGTTGCATTTCCACCAGCACTTCCAGGATAAGTCCAATTGTAGCAATATTTATATGATACCATGTAGAATTGAGATTAAGGATGACATGATTATTTTTGGGTCATGGGACTAGGACATTGCTCGCAGAAGTTGATTGTGGGTTTAAAAAGTGGTTAAAAACCAGGCAATAATTTCCAGGTAGTGATCCTAACAAATCTAGTTCTTGGGGCTCTACTCCGCTTTCATTCTGTGATTGTGTTATTATAGCTGCTTGGAAGCCCTCGCTGTTTGCCTTAATCCCCAACCTTTAGCATATGTCCAATTTTGTACCACTGCTGGCTATGTTACACCAGCGATCCTTTGCACTTGGTTTATTTGCTTCCACCTATTGTTTTCCTCCAACTCCTACCCATTTTGCAAAACCAGTAAAGTTACTTATTGGGATACCAATTAAACATGTGTGGAAAGGATCTCCTGGCATGGTTAAGGATAAACAAAAGAAATCCACCCCAGTAGCATTGGCCCAAATAAGACACATGTTCTCATGATGCCATCTACACCACAGATCACAAGGAACAGAAACCTCCAAAAACCTGTACAACTAATTTAAGACTATTCTTCATCCTTAACATTGGCAAAGAACCCTTCCCCTATGAAATTAGGGGAAAAAACCCAAACTGACTGCCCCTCTTGCTCTTTGTGCTCTTCTCCTATTCTGTCTCCTTTGGTTGTTCTCCTCCCACCTTTGCTTTGTTTGTTGCCATTGCTCAGGTCTAACTCCCCATGTCCCAGGAATAAATACTCCTTTTCTGCATTCAGTAGCCTTGATCTTATTCTCTCTCTCCTTTTTCTTGAGCTCTGAAGGTCGTTATGACGAGGATTCATTATGTCAGGTTTTTGTTCCACTTATGGCTAGTGAAGTAATAGAAGAGATTCTTAGTTCTAGAAAATGTTACTAATCAACACAGACTATTGCTCAGCCAAAGCTATGTTAAATTCCTGAAGCCAGAGCAAGAGAACAGTGACTTGACAGAATTAGGAAGAGTTTCTTTTTCTTTCTTTTATATAGCAAAAGTGAGAGTGCATATTAGAGTTCAGCATAGAGTAGGCAATTCAGGAAGTCTGTACTGTCTGTCTGATTACCTCAGTCAATGAAGCAAAGAAGAGGGTGATGCAGGGGGAAACTTAGGGGACTGCATCCCCTAACCACTTGAATGTCTCCATGGGAAATGCCCCATGGCCTCACCGTTTATTCCAATAAAGTTATGGGATTCCTCTGTCTCTTTCTGGGACAAAACCCTCTGGCATCAGGGATTAATTTTCCTAAGAAAATGAGCACTCCTCTGGGATCCTTGCACCATCCCATGGCAGTGAGCAGAGCTGAAGGCACCCCTCACCCAGTTTTGGTGATCAGTTCCCTTTGGTGGCAGCTGACACTGGGTAATTGGTTGGGTACCCAATAGTGTCCACTTGAGACAGATGAGTAGCGGACTAGAGGGTCCATGAAGAGTCCACAGGGAAGGACCACTGAAAATGTCAGCAGTCAATGGGATTTTTGGGGAGTAAACTTGAGAGGGCAGC
Organism: Melozone crissalis; assembly: GCF_028551555.1. Classification (NCBI taxonomy): domain Eukaryota; kingdom Metazoa; phylum Chordata; class Aves; order Passeriformes; family Passerellidae; genus Melozone; species Melozone crissalis. Next base: position 2,818,312 of record NW_026535804.1, on the reverse strand, counting down.
CATAGAGGGTAGCATTGGTAAAGCCAGCAACAGGTCCTGGCAAAAGGGATGACGATCCCAAAGAATCCCTTAGGAGAATATTGAGGTAGTTTGCACATTCTCCCAGAGGTAAATAAAGACAATCCATGCCCGAGGAGCAGTAAGGGGAGTTGAGAAGGGGTCTCAGCAACAGGGGACAGATGGTGTTGGTATGTTGGGAAAGGATTGGTTGAAGCGGAATGTGGAGGAATATGGTTAAGGCAAGTAGTAGCAGAAGGCATTTATCATCAAAATTTGCCAGCTGATCCAGCTGCAGGTTCTTTGTATCCCCAGCTTCCAGGACAGGGAAAACAAGGAGTCAGGGTGAAGAGGTGTTCTTTATGGTGGGAAATGGCAGGACAGGCACAGAAGTGCAGGACTGTGAGCATGGGCTTGGGGCTCATGGGGAGGTGCGGGCCAGGGCTGGGGCTGTGGGGCAGCCAGGGCTGAGCTCCAGGCAGTACCTGACCCCACCACCGCTCCCCCCAGGAAGGGGCAGCATTGGCCCCCAAGCCCCACGAAGCTGCTAGACATCCTGGGCCCCATGAAGCTGCCAGACACCCCAGCTGCCTGTGATGCTGCCAGCTGTGCCCTCTGGGTGTGCTGGCAGGGGCCATGTTTGGACACTGTAGCAGGACAGAGACTGGCTCTAGTATATGGCGTATGGCAAAGAGGGTGAGCACAAAGAGGAGGAGCAAAGAATATCTGGGAAATGCAAATTGTACGTGGTAGGATTAGGATTTTCTTTTAAGGATTTGATTTGGGTCACTGGAGAAACAAATGATTTTGAGCTGTGGGAGACTGAGCACCCACAGGCAGTAGGGGGGCTGGAGGCTAAAGAAAGGGCAGAATAAAGCTCCTGTATGAACTGGTTAGAAAGATACAGCAAGTGTATGTACAACGGGATGAGGAAAAGGTGAAGGCAAAGGTGATGGCAGTGTTCTTACTGCTGTGGAGGGAGTCACTGCAGGGCCCAAGGGGGCCCCCAGGACAGAAAGGATGAGTTTGGCCACAAGGAGAGAGCAGAGGCATCCCTTCCTCAGCAGGGGAGAGCCCACCCAAAGAGCGTCTTGGAAGGAATCAGTGTACTATCTGCAAGGACACTGAAAGCAAGCTTGCCCACAGAAACTAGATCCTTGGGAGGATCAAGTCCAGCGATGAATGGAGATGGATTACTAGGTGCGTCAGAGGTTCCCATTATATCCGGGAACCCACCACACTGGAGGCCTTGATAACACTTATGGTGCGTCTGGAACGGAAGGAGGTATTTTCCTGGTAGACACAAGGGCCTCTCAATCCACTTTGAATTTTATGCCTTCAAAGGAAAAATTGTCAAGAAGTTCTTTAATTCTTCAGGGGGTAAGTGGAAAAGACGTGAGGATATGTTTCTTTAAACCACAGATTAGCACATGTGGGGGTTAGGTTTGAAATGCATGAATTTCTGTTTATTCCTACTTGTAATTATAGGTCACTGGAGAGGGATTTGCTGGTTACATGGGGAATGCAAAATAACATTGTAAAAAGTGATACAGAAACTAACCCTATTGTAAGTTTGTGAAGCTCCTGCCCTAGCCCTTCTGGACATGGAAAAAGAATTTGAATTCTATGTGGATGTTAAACAGGAGCATACTAAAATAATTTTACCATGGGAACACTGGATTACAGGGCAGCCTGTTGCCTACTTTTCTAAGATATTAAATCCTGAGGCCAGGAGGCTTGCCTCATTGTCTGCAGAATTGTGCAGCTATGGCTTTAGTAGTAACTGAAGCCTGAAAATTGATGACAAGATAATGTTTCGTGAGACTTATGAAAGCCTCACATAGAATTTAAGTTTTGTGAAGCAAAAAAGCCTCTGAGTGAATGTCCAGGGCTTGGTTAATACAGTCTAAAACTTATTGAATGGAAGAGAAAGATGTAGGATTGAGAAGTGGGAAAGGCTTTAACCCAGCCTCCTGTTAAACAAGGACTTTGAACAGTCCTGGAGAGGGGCGCCAGGAAGAAACCCATGACTGCATTCACGTGATGAACCTCCAGACCTGGGCTAGGGAAAATTTAGGAGGCACCCCCTGGCCTAAGGGAGAAAATGTGTTCATTAATGAGCCTTCATGGGCAGTAGAAGGGAAGCAAGTTACAGGAGACGCTATTATTAAGGGATGGGATTTAGAAGATGGGAGGATGTTGCTGCCCACATGGTCAGGTCAGACTGCGGAGCTGTATGTGCTTGCAAGAGCCTGTGAATTAACATTCGTACTTATTCTAAGCATGCATGTGGGGTGCATAAAATAAACCTGTTTCCTCCCACACTTAGAAATGTGTGGGAGGAAACAGGTTTATTAACCTGCAGAGGAAAAAACATTAGCGCATGACAGCTTAATTACTCCTCTCTTGCAGGAAGTGAATTTACCAAAAAGGGGGGCAATTATGTCCATTAGGGGACATCAGGCAAGGTACTCAGAGGAGACAATAGGCAATTGACTGGCAGATGAAGAAACTCAGAAAGGAATATTTTTGCCAGAACTCTCCAAGACCCTCCCTTTGCTCCCAGTGACTCAATCCCTGCCAGACAAACTGTCTTTTCCACCAGAGGAGCTGGAGATAATTAAAAAGAGCAGGGCAGAGGAAAAACTGGAATAATTGGTTTACAAGAGATGGCAAACAATGGAGATCAGAAGCTTTGGCCATACAAATATTAGAACAACTCCATGAAGGGAGTCATTGGAATTCTGGAGGAATTGGCGGAAGCCTTCCTCAAGATGTATTTTGCTGTGGGTCTTTTTAGTCTGGCAAAAGCAGCTGTTGAAGTTTGTTTGATTTGTGCTGAAGCCAATTAACAGGGTTACAAAGAAAGCTGCCAGAGGAGGGAGGCATTAGGCTGTATGTCCCTTCCAAAAATGCCAAGTGAGATGCTCCAAGTGGGAAGGCTTAAATATCTTCTGGTAATAGTATGTCAGCTAACAAGGTGGCCAGAAGCATTCCCAACTCCTTCAGCAACTACAGAATCACCTATTAAGGTATTTTTGGAACAAATTATCCCAAGATACAGGACTGTAGAAGCAACAGACTCAGGGGAACTCATATGAAAGATCCTTCAAAGGGTTATGGCTACTTTAGGAAAAAAATTGATCCTCCATACCCTGTGCCACCACAAGAACTTATGTCAGGTAGAAAGAAATCGAAGAGAGAAATAAAGAAACACCTTTTGAATCTGGCAATAGCCACCAAGATGCCATGAGTAGGGCTTTTGCCATTGGCTTTGGCAAGAATGAACGACAGACAAAAGAGAAAATCAGTTCTCTTCCCTTGAATTATTGTTTAGCATTCTTCACCCAAGTAATTCTCAACCTAGTGGGGTGTAGAGGTAAGTGATGTATATTTAAAAGAATATGTGGCCAGGATGCTGTTTCTTGTGAAATCCCTTCAACAGGAGGCTCAGCTGGCACAGCCCCTGCCTTTGGACTTTGGCTGTTCATAACATCCAACCAGGGGACTTAGTTCTGCTTAAGGAGTGGAAAGACGTACCATGGGTTGCAAAGTGGCGTGGAACTTTCCAAGTGTTACTGACCACAGAAAGAGCCATCTAGACAGCTGAACACAGATGGACCTATCACACTCTGGTCAATGTCTCTAAGGCCCCAGAGATTTGGACATCTCAGCTGGAAAAGAAGGACAGCAGGCTTTGACTGACACTCTGCAGGAGTGGTCTGGAGCAGCAGCCAGTGCGTTGACATGGAGGCAAGCCACATGTACCTAGCCACAGACTGTCTGCTGAAATAGTCTGTATGAGCATCCTTCCTTTAGAATCTATGCTCACTGGGGGGGCTACTACTTGCTGTCATTGTTTTCTTTATCTTAGGTAGTTTCTTAGGTAGTTTCTTTATCTTAGGTAGTGCATCCATTGGCCACAGGTAGTGTAGAAGAGAATGTGAAAATTAGACTAGGTCATTAGAATACACTATTAGAATATTTTCCTTACTAATTCTACTTTTCTTTTGTCAGCTAAGTTTAGGCCAGGAATGGAAGAATCCATTTCCAGCCTTAGGAGAAGAAGCACCCAAAGTTTTTAACTTTAGCTATTGTTGGGTTTGTGGAGGGCCAGAAGGATCTGAAGAGTAGCTACGGGTGACTAGTTCAGTGGAATCTAAATAGTGGCTCAATAACCTAAGTGAGGTCCATAATGGGACAGGATTTGGGGAGAAGGAAGTCCATGGTGACTTCATTCTTCTGAATCAGGCAGTTATTGCCTAAATAGGACAGGGGGTGTCTACTTGGAAAAGCATTTGTGATTTGACTATCTTTGGGTTTAAACAACTGGGCCTGAATTCCCAATTACCCTTCTTTCAGTTGTTCCAAACAACAATCAAATGCCTGTGAAGCTCACTAATGGCAGCTGGCTGAGATGTTCCTACCATCATTACCAAAAATATTTTGAAGACTGTAAAGCAGTGGGGAGGGACAAGGGGGTTTTTTTGGGGGGGGAGAAACCCCTAAAAATAGGACCACCTATATTTAAGTTGCCTCCAAGAAAGTTCCCCAAACAGAACACATGTTGTTTGTGATTATCAGTGCAAATGTCAACACCAGAATAGAACTTGAGCCCTTTTTAGCGAGTTCTTCTCCAAATCCGAGCAAACAGATGGCAGATGTAAATGTAGCTGGCAATCCTGCAGGGGAGCTTGGAAATAAAAACATTGTAACTCTTCGAGTGGGGTAACTACTGTTGTAGCACTGCTGAGGTCAGGACATGAGCTGTCTTTTGACCCACCAGTTGATGACCAAGGGTAGGAAGGCCCCTTTGCTAACAGAACATGGGCTTTGAAAAGACACCATTGGCATTGAAGCCAACATGAGTGTCACAGCTTACCTCCAAACTGCTCAGGAATGTTATATGGGGCATATTAGACCTACCACAAGTTCAGGGAAATCACTTAGGAATCAAAATCTATGATGATTTAAGTAGTGAAAGCAATCAGTGTTAGCAGCCCTGGCTGGAGGGAGCACCCCAAAATGGGGAAAAGATGAATGGCCACCAGAGAAAATGATACCACACTATGGACCAGCCACTTGCAATGCTTATGAATTAATATGAGGTGCCAGAGTGACACCGTGCCCCAGTCACAAGAGGAGGAGATGACACTGGTCACCGGTGAGCTCTGACCCCCTTTCCTCTCGGCACGCATCACAAGTGGCCACTCCCCACTTCAGCCACCGGCAGGCAGAGGGCAGCGGTTCAGTCACAAGCTGAGGTCCCATACTGAGAGAAGCGGCCGACAAGTTGTCCTGGTTTAGGGCAAATTTGTTAAAGAATCTGCAAAGGAGGGCCCCTCCAGAAAGAAAAACCCACACGGCCCCTCCCCCTAACCGGTTCGGGAAAAAATTCCTTGGAGAGAGGTGGAAAGAACCTGTTTATTTGACTGGCCCAGCACCCCCCTAGCACAAAAAATGAACAATACCCGATGACACCACTCTGAGAAAGATGACAAAATCAGAAAGTCTCTTTTGGGGGTGGTTGCTCTGTTCTCAGTCCCTCCGGTGCTGAGGCAGCTGCTGCAGCCAAACGGTGCAAACCTTCGGTGTTCCTGGGTCCCAGTCTGGAGCAGGTTCGAGATGGTCACAGAAACAGGAGAGGAGAAACAGTCCATGAAGGGATGTGGACTGTTTAGCTAGAACTAGCTAATAAGCAGAGGCCAAAGCAGAGCAGAGGCAAGGGCAGAAAAGGGAGCAAGCAAAGCAGCAAGCTGAAGCAAGAAGTGAAAAACAGCCCTATGTACTGCTCATCTCTGTGTTCCTGATAAGAGAAACCCAAACAAAACTTCCACTCTTCAGAGCCGGTCTATAAGGCACAGAACAGATGAATGGGGATACAAACATCATAACGTCACCCCAGGACACAAGTGTAGACCCATGCTGACAGATTGAGGCAAAGGAAAGAGGGAACGACCCCTTGCTTGCATCTCACAACTGTCATTATTACTTCCTGTGAAAAGAGTGGTACAGGTGCAGGAGCTTGAAGGGGAGACAGAAAAAGGTGATTTTTAAAGAGGGGCTGTCCCCCGGGAGGAGACAGCCTAACAACAATCAAGGGCCAGATAGGAGGAATATAGGGGACATACATAAACATAAAACCAAGAGGGAAGGGAAGAGTGAATACCAACGAGTGAAGGGAAATATCATAACTGACAACTAACTTTCTAGATAAATGGATGTAGCAAATAATGACAGACAAGCTGCAGGGGCAGAGTTTGGAGGATGGACAGGGAAAGATCTGGAAATACCAGAACTGACATGGGGAAAGGTAGGAAATTAGATGGTAAACAACTTTAGATAGAGACTATTAGGAAAACCGAACAGGGGTGAATAGGAACAAATAATTACAACATTTTAAATAATTTCTTAAACAAATAAAAGTCCAACACCCCACTGCCACACCAGAGAACCCATTTGTAATTTGAATAAGATATTTAGGTTACAAGCTGTGTTTGAAATAACCAACCAGTCAGCTACAGCTCTTTACCTTCTTGACGACCAATCTATTCCAATGAGGAATGCAATATTTCAGCATTGGATGATATAAAATTGTCTATTAGCAGAAGGAGGAGGAGTTTGTGGAAAATTAAATTATTCAAACTGCTGTTTGCAAAGAGATGGCAACGGAAAATAGGTCAAACAAATAACAAAGGTAGCTCATGTACCAGTCCAAAGGTGGAAAGGATGGGAATGGAACATGTTGTCATGGATACCTGGCAATCTTTGGGTTAAACGAATACTATTTCTCCTCATCTGTGCTATAGTAACTCTGTGGTAGATAGGGACAGGCGGTCGGAAGATTACGCGATGTAATGGAGAGGCAGGACCCCCTGTTCCCCTAAGATAAGAAATTACCCTAGGAATGTAGCCCCTCAAACAGTAGTGCCAGTAACTTTCCATTCCACACCCAGTAACTTTCTACCCCTGGTAACTTTCCAATCCTTACTAACCCTAGATAGTAGAGGCAGACCCCCCTCTGATGTAGAGACCCCCTTAGACTATAAAACCCCACGAGAAGAGATAATAAACGCCTTTTGACCGTCCACCACATTGGTGTCTGCGTGCTCATTGGCCCGAGCGACCCTGGAGAATTGGGTCGCCATGCTGTTCCTCAGAACCAGGTCGCCTTGCCTTATATCAGAAGGCAACAACTGGTGCCGAAAACCTGGGAGCCGATCAGCGCCTGGGGAACGGGGATTTGCCTGGACAGAGGATGGCGGCTGCACAGCTGGCCTAGTGCAGCGGGAGGGACGCCTCCGGACCAGCGACGAGCATGGACGCTATCACAAAGGTCGTAACAGAAATGCACGCACAATGGGGTATAGAATGTAAACTTAGGGACTTAACTCTCGCATTGCCGAGACTGATTAAGCTTGGGGCTATAGAAAGCCCTGTGGATATCCTACATCCGGGGGTGTGGGGTAATTGTACAAAAGCTCTGGCGGAGGACACTATGTCTTCGGGTTCAGGGAAAGCCCTAAAATCGTGGGGCAGAGTTGTCCAGGCTCTGCAAAAAGCTCGACAAGAGCAAGAAACCTGGAAAGCCACGCCAACTTGTTTATTAGCCACGCCGCAGCTCGGGGTGGGCGCGGCGACACAGACTGCGGAGGGTCTTGATCCGGGCGGGTGCGCGGAGGCGCAATCGCTGGAACCCCCTCAGCGAGCGGACTCACCATCGGAGGGGGGGGAACACGCGCGGGCGTTCTGGCAGGGGCTCGCGGAGGAGGCGCGGAACGCGGCGGGATTGTCAGACCCCATAGGCATCGGTGAAAACTTGCCCTCACCATATGTGTTTGAAAATGGCACCGAGCTGCATGGCAAGGGCGGAAAGGAGAAGGCGGGGGGCGGAAATGCAGTCAGCCTGATTAACAACGCATGCGCGGGCGAGCGGGGTGAAGGGGCGTCCCCTGCGGTGGAGCGTAAGACCAATCAGAGCGTTCTATTCAAATTAGGTCCTTATAGGGCAAGGACCTCCCCCAGCAGGAGGCAGGGGAACCCCAGGGGGAGGGAACGGCCCAACCCCCGCAGGAAGGGGCGGGGTCGGAGCCCGAGAAAAAGGCAGAGCAGCCCGGAAGTGTCCAGTCAGTCGACTTCCGGCTCGGACTCTGACTCGAGCTGGGACGGGCTCGAGAGGGAATCGGAGGATTCCGATTTGGATTCTAGCTTTAACAGAGAGAGAGCAGCGGCATGTAAGTTCACTAATTACAGTGCTCCCGCGTGGGGGAAGGGGTTATCAGAGAAAGACCGGACCCCGCTTACAAACTGGCGGAAAATAAAGATGGCTTGCGCCGAGTGGGCCCTGTCTGCGACACTGGTATTCCCAGTCTGCATGGTGGGGGCAGGCGGAAACCAAAGGACCTATTCCCCAGTCAATCCAAAGGATGTCCAGGCAATTGTTAAAGCGATTGCAGACAAGGGAATTAATTCTGCCATGGTTTCCACACTCATTGACGGCCTTTTTGGTGGGGATGACATGATTCCCTTTGATATTAATCAGACGTGTAGAATGATTTTTGATGGGGCAGGGACGATAGTTTTTAAACAAGAGTGGGAAGACAATTGCATGAAGCAGCTAGCCTTGGTAACGGGGGCAGACCACCCACTGCATGGCTCCAGCATACAGAGGTTAATGGGTACAGACCCCACAATGATCACTCCCCAGGTGCAGGCCAAGGGTCTGCGGGCCCATGAGGTTATGACAACAACCCGTGCTGCCCGAGAAGCCATCCGTGATGCTTCTAAAGTAGTAGCCAAACCCTCCCCATGGTCCTCCATAAAACAGAGTGAGAGTGAGAGCTTCACTCAGTTTGTGGACAGGCTTCAGGCCTCATTAGATTCGTCTGCTTTACCCTCAGAGGCTAAGGGTCCGGTGCTGGCAGAGTGCCTACGCCAGCAATGCAACTCAGCCACCAAGGACATTTTAAGATCACTGCCGCAGGGGTCTAATATAGCAGCCATGATCAGACACGTTGCAGAGGAGGAACATCTAGCTCCCATCCAAGCAGCAGTTCACACTGCAATAACCAGTGTGATGGTGTGCCTTAAGTGTGGCCAGGCAGGCCACTTGGCAGTAAACTGCCCCCAGCCAAGACGCCTATCAGCAGCTGCTCCACCACGCCAAGGGGGACTTAGGGGACCATGCTGGGCATGTGGAAGGAAGGGGCATTTAGCTAAGGAATGCAGATCCAGGCCTCAGGGAAACGGGAGAGGGAGGGGGCAGCCGGGCCGTATCCAGCCTCCTCCCACCTGGAGCATGCAGCGGCCCAGCTACAGCAACCCCCAGTGGGGCAGGGGACCCTCATACCCCATGCCCCCACAGGGAGTAGTCAATTTCGCATCCCTGCCTACAGTGCAATGGCAGAGCTATGCAGCACTGCCAGTAACACCTTCACACCCCCCACCACCACAAGCCGCACCAGTGTCACAGGACCAGCAGGGGACGCCCCAGAGCGGGATCCCTGGGTGGCCTTGTGTCCTGGCCATGAGAATAGGAAAGGAACCCCTGATGGTGTGGGGGACATGCCGCCTTTACGGCAGTCAGGATCCCCACGTCATAGGGTTTCAGTTCTGGGCGGACACGGGATCAGACTGCACGATTTTTCCCCAAGCATATTGGCTCAGACATTGGCAATTCAAAGAAGTCCCTCCAGTGAACGGAGTAGGAGGGCAGTCCCGGGCATGGAAAAGCACCCAGCTGGTGCCTATAACACTTCACACGAAAAAGGGACCAGAACAGACAGTGGCGATCTATCCCTATATCCTGCAAAATTCTCCACCCCTGTTAGGAAGGGACGTCCTTTCCATGCTAGGATTCCGGATTACAAATTTATCCTGAGGGCCACTGCCGTACACCCTCTGCTGCCAATCAAATTGACTTGGAAATCATCAGACCCCATATGGGTCGAGCAGTGGCCCCTGACAGAGCCTTGAGCGGCAGCCTTGCTGGAACTGGTCAACTGCGAACTGCAAAAGGGTTACATAGAACCCTCCACCAGCCTGTGGAACACCCCTGTATTCGTGATCCCCAAAAGGTCCGGAGAAGGCTATCGTCTCGTCCACGACCTGAGAGAAGTGAACAAGACGATCCGACCCATGGATCCAGTCCAGACACTGCTACCCACGAACTCAGCCATCCCCGAAGGGCAGCCGTGCGCAGTACTGGATATCAAGGACTGTTTCTTTTCAATACCTCTGCACCCTGAGGACAGAGAGCGATTCGCCTTTTCCATGGTGTTTCGAAACGGCAAGCGGCCCAACCTCTGCTTCCAATGGCGAGTATTGCCACAGGGCCTTGTTGACAGCCCCAGTATATGCCAAATCACCGTGGACAAAGCACTGATGCCAGTCCGACACTCCTATCCCACCACAACCATCATTCAGTACGTGGATGACGTCCTAGTCGCAGCACCATCGGCAAGCCAAGTAGATCACCTGGCGTCCACAATCACGGAGACCCCTCAGGCCAACGGCTTCGAGATCGCGAGCGCAAAGATCAAGAGAGGATCCTGCATGACCTTCCTGGGAGTAGGGATCACAAGCTCCCACGTGACACCCCCTGAGGCGAAGGTCAGTCGAGACATAAGGACGCTCCACGACATGCAACGCCTGGTGGGATCGCTACAGTGGCTTCGCAACATCGTCCTGATTCCTCCCAAGGTCATGGACCCTCTATATGACCTCCTGAAAGGAAAGCACCCCTGGGAACCCAAGGAGCTGACGCCACAAGCCACAAGCTCCCTCGACTTCATCGAAAGCCAGATGTCCACTGGCACACTTGCCAGGTGGAATCCAGCTGTGCCCCTGGACCTATACGTCCACTTTACACTGAAGGGGGGAGTAGAAGCACTGGCCCAAGGACCTTGCAAAAAGGCCCGACCAATCCAATGGGTGGTCCTCGGAAGACCTGCTTGTGCATTCTCCCCGGGAATCGAATGCATCGCTAACTTCATCAAGAAAGGCAGGAAACTCGCCTTGAAACACCTAGGGACAGAGCCGACAAGCATCCACCTTCCGTTCCGCAAGCAACCGACCACGGAGTCAGCCACAATATCGGAGTACCTAGCCCTTGCTCTCACCGGCTTCGGAGGAGAAATCTCCTATTCTGCCAGACCACCCTGGACTCAGCTGCTGACCGTAGTTGACATGGACATGCCACCAAGGGTCATGGACCGACCGCAGCTGGGACCAACGGTCTTCACAGATGCTTCCTCCACGACTTCGACCGCAACAGCAGTGTGGCAGGCAGGAGAACAATGGCATTGCGTCAAAGCATGTGACCCCACACTGTCAGTGCAACAACTGGAGGCAGCAGCAGTGGTCTTGGCGTGCGGACTCTTCCAAGAAGAACACTTCAACATAGTAATGGACTCTATATTCGTGGCAAGGCTTTGTCTAGCCATGGCAGGACCAGGAATGTCAACATCAGCAGCAGCCCTAATGCTGGAAGGAGCACTCTCCTCACGACAAGGCACCGTGTCAGTCATCCACATCAACAGCCATGACTCAGTCAAAGGTTACTTCCAGGTCGGCAACGACAAAGCGGATGCCGCAGCGAAAGGCGTATGGACGTTGCAGAAAGCTCGTCAACTGCACGAGTCGCTCCACATCGGAGCCAAAGCACTGGCGAAGAGACGCAGAATCCCGACAGCGGACGCGAAACATGTGGTGGCCACTTGCCCTCATTGCCAGAAGTCACCCCTATGGATCTGTGGGGTCAACCCGAGAGGTCTCAAGCCTTCAGAGATCTGGCAGTCGGACTTCACCTGGCGTCAATCGCTGAAGCCCCGAGCATGGCTTGCAGTGACAGTAGACACTTATAGCGGAACGATCATAGCCACACAGCACCCCTAAACAAACTCCAAGGCCACAATCCAGCACTGGCTGACAGCCATGGCTTGGCTCGGTATCCCCAAGCAGATCAAAACGGACAACGGGTCCAATTTCACCTCCAAACCAGTGCAAGAATTCGCCACAAAATGGGGCATCACATTAGTGCAAGGTATCCCTTATAACAGTACCGGGCAGGCCATAGTTGAGAGAGCAAATCAGACCCTGAAAATCAAGATAGAAGTATTGGCGAAAGCAGAGGGCTTTGCCAATTCCATTCCCCCAGGAGATCAGGCACGTATGTTGGTAACTGCTTTGCTAGCACTGAATCAATTCCCTAGGGGAGATGAAACAAACAGTCCCGTTCAAAAGCACTGGGCTACTCAAATGCTAGAGGAGGGCCCGCAGGTGGTAATTAGAAACGAGCTAGGCGAATGGGAGCGGGGCTGGAGGTTGATGCTCATGGGGCAAGGGTACGCAGCTGTCAAAAAGGACGGTAAAATCAGGTGGTGTCCACTTAAGTCAATTAAACCTGACCTTCATAGCGAGCAGAATGAGACTGACGAGAATTGCGAGTTTCTGTTTACAGGACATGCTCGTGGGACATCCTCGTGACGCGTACATCCCCATTCCAGAGGAAAGAGACAGACCACCAAGCCGTCAGGCAGCGCCCGAGAGACCCGCACGGGTGAGACCCAAGCATCAACGGTGTTTCTGTGCGATTTTGCTGTTGGGGCTTGTCGCCAGAGGGCAAGCCAACCCAGATCACTACCCCCATCGGCCATTCAGGTGGGTCATGCGACACCTTAGTAGCAACAAGGTGCTCAAAGAAATCACCACACCGAACACCCCATCCTTCGTGCTCCGCATCACCGACCTGTTTCCAGGACAACCAAAGGTAGACCCCAATTCCCCACACGCCCCACACATGTACCTATCCTACTGGTGCCCAGCTTCAAACCCTGGGAGAAGCTACTGCAATCACCCAGGGTGGTGATATTGTGGGCACTGGGGCTGCGAAACCATAGTCACAGATGCCAGACCATTGGGGCCTGGGTGGGATCCACAAGAGCCCGACAAATTCTTACAGTTCACCTGGGCACCCAGTGGCTGCAAAACACCTGTCTTCCTCCAGGGAAGCTTTTATCGAAAGCGCCATAAAGTCCCAAAAATTCGGAAATGCACAGGCTACAACATGACGGTCTTGCAGCCAGATCACCCCAGTTGGGCCATAGGCAGAACGTGGACAGTAGTCCTTCAAGGGTCGAAAGAGAGGGTGAATGTGAGAATTATCAGGTTCCAGCCATCGGCACCCTGAGCGGTCGGACCCAACAAAGTGATTAAAAGCGTGCCGAAAGGGAGAAGTGCAGCCTACCCCAAAACCTTACCCACAGGGGTCAGCAATGTCCCGACCGGCCATGCAGAAGCCTTTCAGATAGGCCGTTTAGTCGGGTCGAAATCAGACCCAATCCTTCGTATGTTAGAAGCTACCTTTGTATCCCTGAACGAATCCAACCCTAACCTAACCAAATCCTGCTGGCTTTGTTACGATGTCAAACCCCCCTTTTACAAAGGAGTCGCTTTAAACACTCCCTTCAGTTACTCCACAGCCGATGCCCCTCACCAGTGCAGATGGGATACCCCTCGCAAAGGAATCACCCTGAGTCAAGTCACAGGCCGGGGTAGATGCTTTGGCAATGCAACCCTAGCTAGGCGAAGAGGCAACGTCTGCACCGAAGTAGTCAAGCCCAACAGGAAAAACAATAAGTGGGTAGTCCCATCCGCACCTGGGATGTGGGTTTGCCAGCAATCTGGAGTGAGTCCCTGTGTGTTCCTTGCCAATTTCGATGACTAAATATATAAGATATATACAGTAATGCTTGTATTACGGATCGTATTGATTTATGTTATTTTATATTTTAAATAATTTAACAATTCTTTATATATCTGCATATATTTGAAACACATTTCTATATTTATCCTTTGGTTGTGATTTTTTCTGGGTGTTTTCTGGGTCTTTTCTTGCCCTTCTTGGAATTTTTTTCTGGGTTTTTTCTTGCCCATCTTGGGGTTTTTTTCCGGGTTTTTTCTTGCTCATCTTCGTCTGTTTTTCGGCGTTTTAAGCCAACATAGGTACATACCATGTCAGTACATACAATATAAACCGGCTGGAAATTTTTTATTCTAAATTTAACAATGAGTTGCAAAACCTGGAAAGCAAAAGTCACACACACAAGGTTAAATCCAGTCAGCATGCGCTCACACACACAGAGATGAGCAGACACAGACAGACACAGTCACGTGCTCTCACACACGCTCACACACTCTTTCCACTTACACGCTCACTGCGGCCCTTACTCGAGACGCTGAAGAACGTGCTGTGACACATCTTCTGGCTGCTGCTCCCTGACGTCAAATAGTAGATTCTGGGGAAATCAGCAGCCTCGGGGACCTGTGAGATGACAGGAAGGGTCAATGAGTGGCTCTCTGACAGCTAGGACTTGTTCCCACTCTGGACTGATAAATTTTCTACCCAAAATCCAATAGAAGACAGATGAACAGTAAAATTTCTGTAACTGTTCTACCTAACTGTGACTACGGGCCAGGGCAGGGCAGCTCTGATCATAAGTGGTACAATATAAGGACATACAATATAAGCTGAGGCAAACAGTGCAAGTGTACATAGACTGTAAGTACACACAATATAGGGTGACGCACTTACATGCTGTGTAATTACACAAAGTACAAGCCAGCATAGGTACATACAATGTGAGTACATACACTATAATCCAAAATAGGTACACACGATATAGGTACATACAACATAAGCCAAGATAGGGAGATACAATAAAAGCCAGGACTTGAGATAACTCTCTGGAAGATGAATTCTTGAGCCCTATTCCCTTTGAGAAGACGGAACCTACAGAACTACTGCAGTCACCTGAGGAGGTGCATCTGAAAAAAAAGTTAGGACAAGAGTGAGACTGTTGCAGGATAACTGAAGAGCTCCAGAGATCCTGTGTCCATCTACAAATCCCATCTAGAGTCCAACTACACCGCACATTACAAAATCCAAGTCCCCAGGACTTCTCCTATTGCACCAGGCTACGTGGCAGGGCAGAGCAGCTCCAGCACAAATGTGTGCAGACACCGTGACACAGGACAGACAGGACAGGACAGGACAGGACAGGACAGACAATGGGGACACAACAGGAACAGAAATCTCTTGGCAAGGAAAATGGCTGCAAGGACTGAGAGAATGCAAAAGGAGATGACTGAGTTCAAACTGATGGTGAGCTGATGAGGCTCAGAGAACCCTGGAGGAAGAAGATGCAACCTGAATGATTTATTCCAAGAACAGCAAAGATGGATGCCTAGGAATCCTATGGTCAGAATCCTCTACCTGCCCTCACATTCTTACAAGTCCTAATGCATGATAATGGATCCAGGTGGGGCATAGCTGTCTGTACAGCTCAGGAAAAGACCTGACAAGACATCTGACTGGATGCTTCCAAAGAGAGAACTTTTGACTAGGGAGCTCAGACAGGTATCAGAATCGCATCTATGGCCTGGGTGCCAGGCCAAGGAATGCAGAGATCACAGATGCTAACAATGATGCCAAGGTTTCTGACAGGCCCCTCAAAGTGCTAAGGTAGAAGACATGAGATACACAAACAACGCATAATGCACAATAGACAAGTGACACAATACACACCGGGACTGCTCTGCCCTGCACACCTCCGCACTGTGATCAAAAGTGAGACTTTGCTTTTATGGGGCCTAAGGGGCTACTTCATGAATAACACCCACTTCCAAATTGAATTTAAAAACCCCTGCCAGTAATTCCTAAACCAGCACCCCGCTTTCATCTCCTCTGTGGGTCATAGCCCTCTACTTACCTCTCAGACATCTGGGGATGCTGATCCCTGTCAGGTGCAAAGAAAGGCCAACTCGTCAGCTGGGAAGGTCCTGCTGGCACCACACTGGCGTCTCTCAGAAAGCTAGATTAAAGAGAACCAAACATCAGTGCCTGATCTTGGCACCACATCAGCCAAAACGCCCCCAGTCTGCTACTCACTGTGCTCCTAAGAAGGCCCGGCACCTCCTAACCCTGACCCACTGCCAAGGATGCAATGCATCTGCACCTGAAAGAAAGTTAGAACATATGTCAAACACCTCCAGGATAACTCACAAGCTGCAAACACCTTATATCAATCTAGGAATAGCATCTAGAGCCCAATTACACCCCACATTACAAATTCCAGCTCCCCAGGCTTGTCCTTTTGCAGCAGGCCATGCGGCAGGGCAGAACAGCTCCGGCACAAATGTGTGCAGACACCCGTGACACAGAACGTGACAAACAGGGGGACATTAAACACGACACATCATGCTTGTGGTGAGGGCCTCGAGGGGAGAAGGCAAAAGGGACCCCAAAGACACACTAGGGAACACGCCACACTGGACTGAGACAGAGTAGAGATCCATTCTGAATTAGGTGAAGTGTCTAAGAGAGGTGAAAAGTCTGTGAGGCCAAAGCTGAAGGAAAAGTCAGATGCCTGAGACAGCAAGACGACAGAGAAAGAAAAACAGAAATGACCACAAGGTCAATTTGCCCCCCCACCTAAGAATTCCTTTGATAAAGGAGAATTGGTGATAAATGTCATGCGGAATGAATATGTATGAACTTATTGTGAAACTGTATGCATATGCATTTGGAAGGGGGAAAAAGGAGACCTGAAGTCTTCAGGGGTACGCATGCCTTTTGGGGAGGCTTGCGTCTGGCGCGTGTCGTAATAAAGGCACACCGGGCTTTACAACTTTTATTAAGTTGTGAGATTTCTTCTTTTCTCTGCAAAACAGGACAACACAACACAAACCAGAGCTGTTCTGCACTGCCCGCCTGAAAGCTGCCATCAAAAGTAGTGCCTCTCTCTTTAGCTGTCCTAGGAGGCCCTTGCAGAAGATTGCTTTTCCTCTGCTAAATTTTAAATTTGTCACAAGAACACCCAACCTGCTACTCTCCCATCTCCAAGCCTTGGCCACCAACTTATCTTTTGGATGATCGGTGATGGGAATCCACGTTGCACCTGAAATGAGTCTGCCTCGGAGGGCCCCGTGATCACCTGTGAGCCTCTCGGTCAGCTACAATAAAGAAAACCAAAACCAAAGTATGAGTCCAGAGTTATGTGGGCCAAATCCCAGCAAGGCAGCTACTTGCCCTCTCCTGAGTGTGCCTGGCTCCTTCAGGCTCCAGCTTCATCCTGAGTCCAAGGCTGTGGCCTTTATTAGGAGTGGCACCAGGGTCAGAGAAAGGCAAAGTTAAATGGCATTCCTGTGAGTGCAGTGGATGACGTTGTGTCCTGTAAGACATGGCAATGCCTCTGCTAGGCTTCTGAGAAGCCTTGTGTGCGGGGGCCCTGAAATAAACAAATAAACACCCTTTCTCACCCTGCTGCCTTAAAACCTCTCCCAGCTGACAATAACTCCTAACTGGATACCTGCTCACCTTCCCTCTCCCAGTCACAATCCTCAACTCACCTGAAGCCCCAATTTCAACACGGGGCAGATCCCTCTTGTGATATGATGAATCTGCTGAAAAAAATGTTGTGCTTTACACAGCTTGGATTTTCAGGGAGTTGCACTCCTCAAATACACCCCCCCACCACCAAAACAAAAACAAACAAACAAACAAACAAACAAAAAACCCACAACCCCAAAAACAAAAAAAGCCAAATCTGAAAACCCACAAAAACAAAACAAACAAACAAAAAAAACCCCCCAAACCCCAACAAAAACAAAAAAACCCCCACAGAACCCCCCCAAAAAAACCAAACCTACAAAAACCAAAAAAACCCAAAAAACCAATGAAAATCAACCAAAAACCCCAAAAAGAAAACAAAAAAACCCCAAAAATTCCACCAAAAAATCCAAGAAAAAAAAAAAAAAGAGCAAAACCATAAATTACAAAAGCACCTTACCCCTAAACACCAAACCCAAAATCACAAACCTAAATGCTCCCTGTATTCCATGGTGTTTTCTTCACAGTCTCTTCCAAGCCTCTGTTGCTTTAGATGCCCAGAAACACCTGCTGGAAACAACCTGAGATAAGCTGAAAGAGCCTCTTCACTGAAATGAGAGGAGAGCCCTCACCCCAGCACATCCCAGACAGGGAATGAAGCCCCTCAGCCAAGGCTGGGGTTAATATACCCCTGATGGTGCCCGCCTCTCGTTCCCATGGCACCCAGGAAAAGGGAGGGAGCGAATCCCACCGGGTATAAAAGCCCTCAGAGCAGCTGCAGCTGTTTGGCTCCTCTGACTCAGATTCAAGGGCAGTAAAGGGCTTGCTGTAGAAGAAAGCTCTTCAGAGAAATAACGGCGCTTTCTTTTTTGCATCAACTACTCGGAGCAGAAGAACAGAAAACTGGTAATATATAAAACTTTGTGGTGAGGTTACATAGCTAGATAAATTGGGAAATTGGGTAATTTGCTGTTACCTTACATAATTATTCTGTGTTTAGCAAAAGCCATCTAGTAAGTTCACACTCAAAACTCCAGCAGCAGAGCTGGTCCTACCAAATCTGCATGTTTACACATACAGTAAACAAAACCAAAATCCCAGTAATAGCTATCAGAAGTGTATGAAAGAAACCTATTGAAATTAATCCTACCTCAAATACAAACCAACCCATCCAGAAAGTCAGCTTCACTCAAAAAACAATTTACACAGAGTTAATAAGACCAAGAAATAAAACAACACACCATATACCACCAATGAATATAATAGTGAAGAAAATAAAAAAAACCACTTTTTTGTTTTAAATTTAAACTAACTTCTTTTATTAGCTAGAACAAAAGCTTTTGCCAGGACTGTAACAACAAGTTACTTCTTCTCCTTCTTCTCCTTCTGAAATGTCCCTTCTCATTCCCAAATTCCTTACAACTTCTGAGTTTACATCCAAGCAAAAAGCAAAATTCCTTCACTTGTGCGTTCGATGCTCCTGTCAGATTCTCCGTTTCCCTCCACATCTTCTTACACTTTCAGTCTTCACGCTGTCCTGCCGTGATGAGTTTGACAGAAGAATTGGTAAATGTTAAGAGAGGATTTCCCTGCCTCCCTCCCCAAAGCTGGTTTCCTTAGTGCATTTCACTCAATCCCAAACTGGCAATGATGCACGCTCACCTCAAGGCTCACAGCTGCTCGGCTAAATTTGGCTGTAATCGGCTAAACTCGGCTATTGTCGGCTGCATTCGGCTGTACTCGACTCTTCAACCCGCCTCGGCTCGCTTCAGCCGAACTCGGAGCCGCTCTGTGCGCTCGGCACGCCTCGGCTCGCTTCGTGTGAACTCGGAGCCGCTCTCTGTACGTTCGGCGCGGCTCGGCTCGCTTCGGCCGAACTCGGAGCCACTCTCTGTGCGTTCGGCTAAGCTCGGCTCGGCTCAGGGCTCCCTGAGGGCGGGCAAGCAGCGCCGCCTCATGTTTAACTCGCCTGGTTCGGGGCTCTCCTGCTGCCGCGTCCCACGGGCGGCCCGGCCATCGCACGGACACGACCGGGAGCGCGGGGTGGCACAGGAGCTCATTACGCTGTGACCGCACTCGCGCTAATTAGCGCGCACGAGAGCAGCGGGCTCGGTTCGGCTGAGCTCGGCTCGGTTCAGGCAGCCTCGCAAGCCTGGCCTCGATTCGCTCGAGGCCGTCAGGTTCGGCTGGTCTCGCCTTGGTTCAGTTGAGCTCGTTCCATTCGGCCGAAGGAGGCGTCGTTCGCTCGTGTTTTTACAAATATCTTTCTATATTGACTGTATATTTCTATATTTAGATTTATATTTCTATAATACTTCTTTTATTTAAAATAAACCCCCCATCTCTAACCAAATAAATACAAAAACCCACCTTCTTTCAAACGATATTGAAATATTTTATACTTAGTATAATTATATCCACATTTATATTTATAGTTTCTTTTGATGCAGTGTATTAATAATTACATATAATATATATAAAATTCTACAAATGGATTGAAATTATTATTTATATTATGTATCATATCTACTGCTACTATTTTTTTCTTGTTTTTAAACTTTATATATATATATATATATATATATATCTGTATTTATTTATGATATATTCCTATACTAACATTTCTACCTTTATATTATTTGTGTTTTTAATTTTTATAATCAAAACCCTGCCTATTGACAAATAAAAAAAGCCCGTTTTATTTAACTATTTAAAATATATTTTTATATTTATAATTTTCATATTTATATTTATAATTTGTTCAATATTACATGAGAACACACCTGCTCCTGCACCCCAGTGGGGCTCCTTCTCCTGGGGACCTTGGGGTGCTCCAACAGCATCAGAGTCTTCACCCCCTTCTCCTCTACTTCGAAACTACACTACAACTTTTTTCCGGAAACAAAGACATTACCTAAATCCTCTCCCCGTGTCCCAGACAGATAGATATTCAGTTATTAGTTGGCTGGGCAGCAGTTTCTTAAATAGAAGGATAAACAAGATGTGAACATTTTAAGTACAAGCAAACAGGCAAATCTGAACAAGGTACCGATGGCCAGCCACTGAAGTTATTTTGAAGCAATTTTTTAAACAATAAAATACTGATACCACAAAAATAAAGCAAAAAGCTAACTACTGGCTAAGAAAAAATTAACTTTTGAGAGCAACAACATTGCAACCACACAGGCTTTTTCACAATGTCATACCTTATAACTACCTCTCTTGGGAATTCTCATCATGTATCCCAAAAGGAATAAATACCTCAGCGTGTCCTAAAGCAAAAAGTAGCACACATGAGCTCCTCACACTCCCGGGAGGCCAGCACAGTGTGCACTGAGTCTGCAACAAATTCTGCTCAGCAAGGGTCTGC
Organism: Melozone crissalis; assembly: GCF_028551555.1. Classification (NCBI taxonomy): domain Eukaryota; kingdom Metazoa; phylum Chordata; class Aves; order Passeriformes; family Passerellidae; genus Melozone; species Melozone crissalis. The sequence continues at coordinate 2,797,556 of NW_026535804.1, read as the reverse complement.
AAACAAAAGTTCAACTGATGAACTGAACTGATTTTAAAGAGAGGTTTTCTAAGCGCTGAAGCACAACAAAGAACAAGTAGAAACAATTCTTTAAAAAATCTGCAAGTTTTATTTAGCATATATGCGACTGATTTCCACACTGTAGCTTCTCACTTTGATTCGTCTGTAGGTTCAGGAAGATGACAATGCACACTCTGCCTTCCCTGAGCCCCCCACAGCAGCTGAGTGCTGCTCCGTGTGCTCAGATCATCAGGAACTGGATTACACGTGCCCGGATGGACTGGAACTGCTCTGCTGCAGATTCAGGAGACGATGGCAGAGAGGGGCTGGCCGAGGCGTCATCCCAATTCCATTTCTGTGTGACGAGAAGCGGTTTGTTCCCAACAGCTGCAACAATCCCCAGCTCGCTTCCGTGGTGAGTACCGATGGCACACAAATGGTAGCCTGAGGAAATCGTGTTCTGGGCTCTAAGTGGTTGGGACAGGGTCTGATTTTTTGTTTTGTATCTGTATGATGATTAGTACGACAGGGCCCTGATTGATGACATGGCAGCACAGAATTAAAAACTCCTCAATACGATTACATCGACTTCGAGGAAAAGACAAAGGCTTAGGACCCTTCTGAAATCTACTTTTAATCCAAAGCACACGGATTGTCACTATGCTGCACCTTCCAGCTTTTCAAAGCAGCTTACTTCTGAAGACCAGGAAACATTGATTTCTACAGAAACAATGGGCAACCCCCAGGCTAATCTAAGCACTACTGTTTAATAGGGGATCTGCCAGCGTGCCAGTCCAGCTTCAAGTGTGCTTTATTTCAGTCTAACATCCCCACAAAATTCTTCTCACGTCTCCCAACCCTGAAATCTTATTTTTCCCTAAGGCTTCTCATTATTAGCAATTTCCAAGTAACATGGTATTTTTACAACATTCAAAAATGTCATGCTGGACTGTGCTAGAGAGTAATCTGCAAATATAAGCTTAGCAAAGTTTGAATTGACTTGTCCAGAGAAAAAGCCTACAAGTGAACACCTACACCTGCCTACAAAGAGCTAACAAGCCTCTGGCAGCTACCAGCATCAAAGCACAGTGGATGTTTCTAATACAGGGTAAGGATAACAATATCACCTTTTGCTCTCTCCAGCTTGTTTTCCCTGCAGTCATATTTTGCTTCTTATGATTTTTTTAGTCTCTGTATCTTCTTGGACAGCACCGAGCCTGACGACAAGGATACGAGAGTCTTTCCCTGCCGTACGGAGAGAACCAGGAAAACTGTTAAAAGAAGAACAGGGTAGTTTGAAATTCATAGTTCCAATGAGAAGCAGTGCCTAACAAACAGAACAAAAGTAAACAAAGCATGATACCTCCCTGGGGACAGAAGACTTATAAACTCTCCAGGATTTACAATTCTAGCGACCAACCCCTTCAGGACAGCAGCCAAGTGTCCCATGAGGTGGTGCTGCACCAAAGAACGATCTGAGAGGTTCCAAAGAGTGAAATGCCCAGTATTTTGCAAAGCTGTAAAATCTTGCAAAATAACAAAAATACAATACATATAAACTACAGGGCAAGAGTACAAGTGTTCACTTTAAGAGCTGGAACCATCCAGGTGAGCACCTGATAACTGGATCCTCACCAGAGTTTGAACCCTTCAGGACACAGAAGGGTTTTCCCCAGAAATTTCACAGACTGAGTTTTGATAGAAGTATACTTGCCAGATCCTCAGAAACATCACCCATTCTCCAGGTGTCTGGAGAGAACTGCAAATGGCTCTCATGTAGTTTGAGCTAGTTCTGTAAGGTCTCAGGGTGAATTTCACCAGATGCAACCAAACTGGGCAACTCCCAGTGGGACAGAAGGAACCCAAAGCTTGGGTAAGCAGAGCTGCAGCAAATACTGAGGAAACAAACATAACAGTGTAAAAAATAATAAACCATCCTTTTTTTTCTCTTGCTTTTGTTTTTTTCTTATTCAGATCAGCATAGCAATTAAAGAGAAGGTGAAAAACTCACCATTACTGAACATTTCATCATCTGTAAGCTGAGCATCCTTAGCATAGAGGACTCCAAAGTTAAAATTCACCGATCCCTGGGAAATAAAACCAAATATTGTATGATAAACAGTCAAACAGCAGACATAAAAATTTGTTTCCTCTAAGGACTTTCAGATATGCATGTATCTTTGCATACATCCTACACATTAGAACATACACTTTATACCATCACCTAATACATAATAATTTACCTTTAAATTTTGATAGTATAGCATGAATTTTTAACTTAAATTGGTGATCTGTTATTATTAAGTTGGTGCTTAAAGTTATTTCTGCTGTCACGGTCAAAAAAACATTAATTTTTTTTACTGTAATGACCAACTGATTTCAAAGTCATCACAAGCCCATCAAAATACAAAGCTGTATTCACTGGACGGGTCTGTGAGCTAGAAGTAGTTAGACTTGTACTTCCCTCTTGTTCTTCCAGAACCAATAAATCCTGTCAACAAAACCAGGATCTTTAGGCCACTGCTGTGAAAGATTCTACAAGGATGATGGTTTGATTTGTGTTTAGAAGTTTTGATTTGAAATGGCCAGTTCAATGGATAAAGACAGTTTAAGTAGTATTACATTACTGTTATTATTATTTCTATTATTATTTTTACTGTTACTACTACTATTATTATCACCTGCTACTGGAAGAAACAAACCAGTAGTACCTATACTTAATTACTTTTATTTCCAGAAAATAATAAAGAAAAAGAACCAAACCAAAAAAAGTCACTTCCTACCTTTTTTATCAAGTGATGAAAAATTTCTCTTGGGCTCTTCTCCAATTTATCAAGACTCATAGCACTGAAAGGCAAACAAAACAGTGTTTTTTAGAAGGGCGAGTGCACATTTCAAGGCTGAACCACCAACTGATTGCAGTGACAGCAGTTACAAAATGAATCGTTCCGAGAGCCTCTGTTAAATGGAATGTTCTGTGGAACTGCCATTTCTTTCCCAAAATACTAACTTCCAACATTCCTAAACCTATTTTGTATTTTAAAACAACAGAAGTTAGTTGTTAGGCTAAGTTAGACTCTGTGTGGAGGTCAGGTTTAAATTTATTTCCTTCTAAAGCACAGAGCTCTGTTCCATCACCCTTCCCTTCGGCTCTACACTGAATCATGGTGAGCATTTGAGGAGTGCTCAATAACCAATTCTATTTCTCTCTTTTTCTAGTTCTCTCTATTCCTAAATAATTCAAGACAAGTCAAATGAAAAATGACAAGTTCAGCATCAAAGTCACACTTTTTCCCTTTGTCTGGTCAAGAACAGGCTCTAAATCCACTTATTGCTGCCTTCAACGATTAAGACTTGCAAAACCATTTTTACCATATTTTATAGGTTTATCATAAAACCCACAGAACGCAAGCTCTGAATTACAGGAAAAGGTACACAGGCAAATATCTAAAGGGATCACTTATTTGTAAATACATACCTTGATAGAGATCGCACTGAGAATGTTTCTGTGGGACTCTAAGGGAGACATATTTTCTGAGTACCCTGTAAACAAGAAAAGCTAGGATATATTACAGGACATACCCACTTTTTCTACATATTCAAATAGGATTTTTAATAAAAACAATTCAGTTAAAAAAGAAGGAAGAAAACCAAGGTAATTTTACTCAGCTATATTTACTGTCGATTTAGACAAAAAAAAAAGTCACGGGTGCTGCAAAGAAAAAAAAAGTGAACCATAAACGCCTACAGTAGAATTTTAAAACAAGTGCTTGGATAAAAGAATCTCATGGAATGTGAAGTAGAAAAAAAGAACCAGTACCAGACCTGCCTATTTTCTCACCATTGTACAAGAAAATCCTAAAAGCAGTATAAAGTCACTGCCTAAAACCGGTCATGGGATGTAACCAAGAACAATTTAGGCATTTGCTAATCTAGACAGAAACCTTTTCTGGATGCTAGTGTCAAATCACAAGTCTTGTCTTTCAGAAGCTCGACAATGCTGGAAAGCATTTTCCATGGGGCTCCGGAGAGCAGGGGCGTAAGGGGGTGAGTTTGCAGATCGCACCTGTGCCATCCGAAGGATACAGCCCGCCTGCTGCCTGCGCTGGGCATTCTCCTGGCCATCTCTGGGTTTACCGGTCAGCGCCGCTCCATCCGTTTTCATGGAAGAAAGAGCCACGAGCACTAAGGCAGCCAGCAGCCCTGTCATTCCGGCGATATTGCAGCGCTCTCTCCTCGCAACGCCCAACACGCGGCGGAGCCACCTCCGCCCGCAGCACCGGCAGCAGCCCGAGGGAGACGGCTGCAGCTCGGGGGCTGCTGCGCCTCCGCCAGCCTGAGGGCAGCCGCCCCACCGGGACCGCGGGAACGCCTGGCGCCGCTTGCCCGGGGCGGCTCCTGCAGCTCCCGGCCCGCGGCAGCAAAGCACCGCCTCGCCCTCCGCCATCGGTGGGCGGCAGCGCCTCCGCCCCCGGCACCGCTGAGTGAGGCCGAGGAACTGGGCGGACGCCCTTTCCGCGATGCTCAGCACCGTGTGGGCGGCCAGACGGAGGCTTCGCCCCTCCAGCGTCGCTGCCGCGGCACCGTCCCGTGCGGGAGCTGCCCGCGCACAGCCCCGCGCGGCCGCCTGGCATGCCAGCCACTCATGTGCCGCGTCAGCTGTTGCGTCACACGCCGCGCCGGCAGCAGGGCCTGCCGGGAGTTGTAATCTCAGGCTGACAGCCACGGCTCCGTCCCACGCCATCGGGAGCTGCAGTCCCTCCCGGGCATCAAATGGGACCCTCACCCCTGGGCGGGGAAGGACCTGAGGCAGCACCGCTCCTCCCGAATGCCCTCTCTTTTTCCCTCCAACTCTTTTTTCTTTTTTTCACTCTGTTTTCACCCCTTCCCTTCCCTCTTGCTCTCCTGCTTCTTTTCCTTTTCCTTTTCCTTTTCCTTTTCCTTTTCCTTTTCTTTTTCCTTTTCCTTTCCCTTTCCCCTTCCCTTTCCCTTTCCTTCCCTTTCCCTCTCCTCTCCTTTCCTTTCTCCTCTCCTTTCTCCTTTCCTTTCTCCTCTCCTTTCTACTTTCCTTTCCTTTCCCCTTTCCTTTCCTTTCCTTTCCTTTCCTTTCCTTTCCTTTCCTTTCCTTCCCTTTCCTTCCCTTTCCTTTCCTTTCCTTTCCTTTCCTTTCCTTTCCTTTCCTTTCCTTTCCTTTCCTTTCCTTTCCTTTCCTTTCCTTTCCTTTCCTTTCCTTTCCTTTCCTTTCCTTTCCTTTCCTTTCCTTTCCTTTCCTTTCCTTCCCTTCCCTTCCCTTCCCTTCCCTTCCCTTCCCTTCCCTTCCCTTTCCCTGTTCCTTTCCCTGTTCCTTTTCCTTTCCTTTCCCTTTTCCTTTCCTTTTCTTCTATTTCTGATCTTGGTTTTCCTTTCTAGCTTTAGAATAAAAAAGCAGCAGTTGAAACTTTCAGGCTACCTGGGAGTAAAAAAAACCTCCAAAATGAAAATTATTTAAAGAAAACTATTTATTCCCTGGGAGCCTGAAATTTTTTAATGCTGCACGTGACATAGAGCTTTTATTCCTTCTTATAGATAGTTGATATTTTATAATTTCTTTATACAGCGCCCCCTGCCGTCTGCCCCGGCGCACTGCAGGCAGAGCGCTGCGGCGTCGTTTGGTTTTGTTTAATTAAACTCGGCTGAATTCGGCTTGGTTCGGCTCTTGGTCTAAACTCGTTTCAGTTCAGCTCTTGGGCTGAACTCAGCACGGTTTGGCTAAACTCGGTCATATTCGGCACATGGTCTAAACGCGGCCAATGTCAGCTACACTCGGCTATCGGTTACAGTTGGCTATCATCTGCTGTTGGTGTAAACTCAGCTGTTTTCGGCTACACTCAGCTGTTTTCGGCTACACTCGGCTCTTCAGGTAAACTCGGCTGTTTTTGGCTACACTCGCCTCTTCGGCTCAAGTCGGCTCTTTTCGGCCACCCTCGGCTCTTCGGAACAATTCGGCCCGGCTCGGCTCGCTGAGGGCGGGAAAGCGGGCGATAAGAGGACCCCGGCACAGAGAGGCGTTTACCCAGATGCCTGTCACAAACCCGCCAAAATACGCCCGCCCGCGGCGCCGCTGAGCCCACAGCATGTGTCGGATACACTTGAAACGCCACAGAAAAATCCATCGGGCCGCCATGACGTCGGTATTCCATGCAGGCAGTCCAGTTACACCCACCATGGTCCTCCACTTCCCCGCCCTTTTCGCTGCCCGCGTTGAGAAGGTCAAGGAAAAGTCCGCGACAAGCCACTCCCAAGGTGGCGGCCTCTCAGTGCAGGGCTGCAGTATCGCGCTCTGCCCACAAGGCAGCAGCACTGCTGCCCGCCCCAGCCAGGGACGCAGCGTGCCTCGGGGCTGCGGGCAGGGAAGGCGGCAAAAAAGAACAGGGGCGAACCCCGACAAAAACTGCTCTGAAATAAATGCCCCGAAACAACCGGGAAGAGGAAAAAAACTTCTGCCTCTAACTTAATAGGATAATAAACAAAACAAAACAAAAAAACCCCCAACAATTTCTCTTAAAAATATTTAAATATTTTAAAAAATATTTTTTCATATTAATATTCACATTTCTGTTTATAATGTATATTGATGTATACTGTCCATTTATCCATTTCTTTTTATAAATACATTTATATTCTATATTGCATATATCCCTAAAACTTAAATTTATTTGTATATTTTTACACATATTTTTACATAGTAAGTAATATTTCGGTTAGGATTTTTACTTCTGTAACACATACAGTATTCAAAATAAAACCCCTGCCTCTACCCATACATGCCAAATAAAAACCCCTTTCATTTCAAGTGTATTTAAATTAAAAAAAAAAAAAATTCGAATTTATATCCACATTTACATTTAAAATGTATACTGATCTATGTTCAATTTTTCATTTATATTTTCTGATTTATTTATAAATTTATATTCTATGTTACATCTGTTCCTATTATTTATATATTATTCAAATATTTTTATTCATATCTTTATATATTTATTATATATTTATTTGTGTTAGGATTTTTACTTCTGTAACACTTACATTATTTAAAAGAAAACCCCTGCCTCAACCCACGTTAAAGCCAAAAAGAATCCCTTTCTTCTCAACTGTATTTAAATATTTTTTAAAAATTCTATTTTTCAGGTTCATATTCACATTTACATTTAACATGTATACTTATGTATACTGTTATTTGTATTCTCCATCACATCTCTTCCTATTATCTGTATTTACTTATATTTTGTGTTTATATATACATTTATATCTTGATTATATATCTCAATATTTAGAAATATATAACAATAATATCTACATTCATATTATTTAAAATAAAAACCCTGCCTCTAACCCAAACAGAATAAAAAAAAACCCAACCCTTTCTTTTAAACAATATTTCAATAGGTTTTATCCTTATGTCTGATTTTTATATTCATATTTGTATTTATAATGTATATTAATGTATATTGCTTACTTATACATTTATCTTTATCAATGTCAATTGATAAATAAATTTATATTCTATATTACATCTGATGCGAGTAGTTATTTATATATTTTTATATTTTTTATACATATTTTTACATATTGATTATATATTTCTGCATCAAGATTTTTACTTCTGTAACACTTATTTAAAATAAAACCCCTGCCTCTACTTAACTAAAAGCCAAAAAACTCCCTTTCTTTTAAACTATATTTGCATATTTTTATATTTATATTCCCATTTATAATTTATATTGCTGTATAATGTTATTTATATTCTATAATACAACTCTTCATATTACTTACATATATTTATATTTAAATTTATATTCATAGTTTAGCAATTTCTCTTTATATATTTTTTATATATTTCTATCTTAAGATTCACATTTCTATAATACTTATATTATTTAAAATAAAACTCCTGCCTCTAACCAAATAAAAACCAAGGACACTCCTTTATTTAAACCATATTTAAAATTTAAGAAGTAACTTTATTTTTCAAAATTATAATCATATTTATATTGATAATTTTTATTTATTATATTGATAGATATTATATATATTAGAGAGAATACCTTCTAATATAATAATAAATATATAATTTCTGTATTATATATTTCTTTTACTTATATTTTTTTAATTTAAATATTTATAGATATTTGTATTTGCATATATATTTGTATCTGAATTTTTATTTTAATTCTATGTATATAATTTATTAAAAAAACCCAGTCTATAACCTAATAAAACCCCCCAATTTAACTATATTAAAATATTTTCATATTTACAATCTATATTTATGTATCTTTGTATATATATAATAGACTATCATTTATCTATATGATAATATGTTACAATTATATACCATATATTATAGTTTTATATATGTATCTGTTATCTATATTTATGTTTACCACTCAAATTTTATATTTATTTTAAATTTATATTTATTTCTATTTTCATCTATCTATTAAACCATATACAGTCATTAACCTGACACATCAGAACCACAACAATACTGTACCTTTGTCAGCACCGGCACGCAGCACATGCTCATCCCATCGCAGCACATCAAAACAAAAACTATTTCTATTACTAACAGAACAAACATCCCACAACACTGAACCCTAATAAAAACTCAAATAAACCTAACTGTAAATAAATTTTACGTCCCACTATAAAGTAGCCCAAAACCTCTGCACATTCTCATCATAAACTTCCTCCTAAACCAATATCTCAAAAACCCCAAAAAACTCAAATACACCTTGAAAATGACACAACTGCTAATAAAAATAAACACCGAGTAAAAATTAAATCAAACCAACTCACTAGACTCAAAACTGTACAACTGACCCAAAACATTACTAAAAGAAGTCCCCAAAGCTCTACCTTTATGCGAGTGCACAAATAATAACATATAATCGATAAAAGTTATTTGAAAAAATAAAAAGAAATTAAAACCATGAAAATAAAAAATCTAAACTATTAAAATACTAAAAAAAACCCCACTACCCAAATTAAAAAACATATTGCCTATAAAACCCCACCATATAAATGCCCCTGTACCAAAAAATAAAACTAAAAAAACTATCAAACCAGAAAGAAATCAGAACTTAGGAACACTAAAACCATAACGTTCAAGAAGTCACACCATATCCCTTACCATACAACAACTACAAACAACATAAAACAATACAATGAATTCTTAAAAACCATCTTAAAACCACTGCATTGAAAAACCTTTCAAAAATTAAAAACTCCAACAGCCCAGCTGGCCCTACCAAAGCTGTATGTTTATACATACAGCAAACAAAACCAAAATCCCAGTAATACCTATCAGAAATCAATGAAATAAACCTATTGGAATTAATCCTGCCTCAAATACAAACCAACCTATCCAGAAAGTTAGCTTCACTCCAAAAACAACTTACACAGAGTTAATAATACCAAGAAATAAAACAACACACCATATACCACCAATGAACATAATAGTGAAGAAAAAAAAACTACTTTTTTTTTTTTGTTTTTTAAACAAAGTTCTTTTATTAGCTAGAACAAAAGATTTTGCCAGGACTGTAACAACAACTTCTTCTTTTTCTTCTTCTCCTTCTGAAATGTCCCTTCTCACTCCCAAATTCCTTTAAACTCCTGAGTTTACATCCAAGCAAAAAGCAAAATTCGTGCACTCGTGCATTCGATGCTCCTGTCAGATTCTCTGTTTCCCTCCACATTTTCTTACACTTTCAGTCTTCACGCTGTCCCGCCGTGATGAGTCTGACAGAAGAATTGGCACATGTTAACAGAGGATTTCCCTCCCTCCCTCCCTCCCTCTGGTTTCCTCAGCGCATTTCAATCCATCCCAGGCCTGCAACGATGCACCCTCACCCCAAAGCTCACAGCAAGCGTGCAGCAGCTCAGGCTTACTTGGCTCCAGGGCTCTGTGCCTTGGATAGCTGAGGAAACTTCTGATGAGCCTCTGTTCCAATAAACTGGAATGCAAACTCACCTCCATCTCAGAGCCTCAGTGACCTCAGCCAGCCCCTTCCTCACTTCCCTGGGTCACAATGACTTCCAGGCACAAGGATGCAAAGCAGGTTTTTGTCTTTTCTCTTGAGTGCCAACAGGTCAAATATGTAGGCTTTGACATCACTAATTACCCTCTCTTTGAACTCTCCCAAGGACAGTTTTAAAGAAAAGACACAAGATTGCTGGTACATCCATATGGGATAAGGAGGAAAGCAGCAAGGATCCGAGGCCAGCAGCGTGGCCGGGCAGTGTCACGTCCCTGCCGCCCTGTGACAGGGCACAGAGCTGCAGGGCCCCAGAGCCTGCAGGCCTGGAGCTGCCACACGGATGGACCTGGTTCCCTTCCCGGGCGCCCAGAGGGGAACCTGAGGGCAGGTGTCCACCCGAGGGTGCACCCAGAGCCCCGGGCAGGGATGGAGTCACTGGCTGCTCTCTGGGGACGAGACCCTCCCTGCAGGTGACACTGCCTTGTCCTCTCCCTGTGGGACAGGGACCTCCAGGGTCTATGACCAGCCTCCTTCCGTCAGCATCCAGGTGCTGTGTTAGAGCCAGAGGGGTCAAGGCTTTCCAGAACCATAGCATCCTTTAGGTTGCAAAAGACTTCTAAGGTCATCGAGCCCAGCTGCTGCCCCAGCACTGCCAAGCCCCCACCCAAATCAGGTCCCTAAACACCACATCTTGCCATGCTTCAAATGTCTCCAGCAATGGGGACTGCCCTGGGCAGCCCGCTCCTATGCCTGACCACCCTTTCAGTGAAGAAATTGATCCTCAAAACAAATCTAAGCCTTCCCTGCTGCAACTTGAGGCCATTTCCTTTTGCCATGCCACTTCTTACTGGGGAGATCTGGGTACTTAAACCTTACCTGCTCATTCCCTAGGAGGTCTCTGGCTTGGCTGGATGAGAGGAGAAACACTCCCAGCACAGGAACGGCAGCTCAGCAGGTCCCACACCGAGGCAGGGGAGCAGCTGTCTTCACCAGAGCTCGCATATCAGTTCTCAGAGATTGGCTCTGCTTTTCCTCCCGGGCAGATCTCTGCTCAGTGCTTCAGAATTGGCTGTTTGGAGCAGGGGGAAAAAACAGGTTAGCCAAGTTTTTTATCCAGACTTATTGGATGTCTTTGCCTGCTTTGCCTCTTCCTGACTTCCTCCTGCTAAGAAAACAGCTGCCTTTGGACTTCTAGGGGGAACTGTCACGTAATGCTTGAAAAGGAACTACAGAAAAGTGCCTCATTTTTAAAGACTCAGCCAAGAAGACAGATAACTGCAGCTTCTCCATCCCCACTGCCTGCAGAGCTGGCAGGCACCAGGCCAGCTCTTGTCAGTCATCCTTCAAGCTGTTCCCAAATCTGCTGGAAGAACTGAAGGCTGCTTTGGCGTTCCATTGCTCTGCTTCTCCCAAAAAAGATCTTTCAGTGCTGTTACCCCTCCTCGGGAAGGGCCTTTCTGTCTTACACACTCGGGGACACAATGCTACACGAAGCTGCAGCAGCCTCTGCTCCAGGTGGGAAGGGCTTTCTTCCTCCTCTGGCACCTGGCTGGCACAGGTTGCTCACAGATGTTGGGGCTGCCCCATCCCTGGAAGTGTTCAAGGCCCACTGGTGCTCTGGGATGAGGCTCAGAGCAACCTGGTCCATGGAACCATGTCCCTGCCCATGGCAGCAGGCTTGAAATGAGGTGATCTTTAGAGCCCCTTCCAACCTGAATTATTCCATGATTCTATGAACTCAAAAAACTCAGGGAATAAATCTGTAAAGGTCACTAAATACATAAAAGCATATCCCCATCAGCAAATTATTGAATGAAAAGTATATCTACAAACAGGGAGAAGTATTCTATGTATTTGCTCTTGCTACCTTTCAGGTGTAATTTTAGCTATCGCTTCAAGTTTTAAAATATTTTCTTTTGAAATAATACGCAGTGTTCAAATTTTAGCATTTTTACACTATTGCAGAAGTAAAAATTGCTGACAGTCAGGCCGTGTCATTCTTTATGGGGCAGAGCCATCATGACAGAATTTCTGGGACAGAAATTTTACAGGATGTCACTGCACAGACAGCACCAAATTCCATATCAGTTTGCAGTTCAGCTCCTCCACATCAGAAAGCTAAACTAGGACAAGTGAAGCCTCGGGATTCCCGAATGGCAAGGCACTAAGAGACACACCTTAATAATATCATCACAATTTCCACATCAGGTAAGGGCATGGGTGGCGCAGGGCGCGGATCCCTTCCTCTCCCATGCTAGAAGCCCTGCAGGCCACAGTAGATGCTCGGGGTCTGTGTATGGGAGTTTTGAAACCAAAGATGCTTAATTCTGCTAGTGAAGGCTAATGGAGGCTCTTTAAATAATAAACAGGTTTGTACAAGTGCAGGCAGTCTCTATCTCCACGCTGAGCCAGCTGCAGGCCAATGGCCACAGCCAACGGTGCCTTGGCTCTGGGCCGGCTCCTTGTCACACCTTCTCCACCAGGCAAAGCGGCACCAATTCCCTGGGCTGCCTGAAACAGTCCCTGGCACCCCTGGCCAGGCTTTATGCCCTCAACATCCCTTCTTCTGGAATCCCAAGGCACACTGTACGACAGCTTTTAGGCAGTGTGAGTGCACGTTAGGGACAGCACAGTCACGGGTCCTGCCATTCTCAGCTCTGCTCGGGGAGGGGTCACACCCCACGCACTCCTCCTTTGAGCAGGACGCTTTAAAGCCCTGTCAGCAGCAGCAGCAGCAGCAGCAGCCAGGATTCCTAGACCCTTCCTGCCCTGGTGAGCACCAGCTCCTGGCCGTGCCATCCAACGGGCTGGGGCTGATCGGCCACCAGCCAAGGATTTCATGCCACGGCAATGGCACCTCGCAGATTAGACTGGGGCCCGATGACACGCAGCTGAGAATGCCCGTGGCCAACAGCAGCCTCTGTGGCTCCAGGCTGCTAGCAAGGCAGAAGGGATTGCCCTGTCCCACCATGCTATGTGCTCTTACCTGCTACAGAATGCAGAGACGCAGAGTCTTGAAGAGGAGGAAAGGATTTTGAACACTCCTGCTAGGAAGAAAAGATATCTGAGGGAAAAGGAAATGATATCCAATGCCGCTGAAAATCCCATAGGAGCGGGCTGCAGAAATGCTTTTATGTGTGTGACAGTTTGAGAAAGAAATAAGTGCTGAGGCTGCAGGCTCTGATATCGACAGCGAGCTCCTGGATCCTCCAGGACAAAGCCACCTCTCCCTGCTGCTCCCGTGTTGGTCTGCCTGTGGAGCAGGGAGGGAAGGAGAGGCACACAGGTTAACACAGTGGCAGTGCACAAGCTGCCAGGTGTCACCCATCTGACCTGCACCAAAGAGGAAATCTTATTTTTCCAAACTTCCCATCAACAATTTCCCAAACAGACGAATACTCCCCTTGGAGGCTGCTGTGCCCTGTGCACTAGGGAGCCTGGCATGATGCCCTCCAGGTCATATCTTACATAAAGAGTTCTTTTTCTCCTGCACAAGGCTCTATATTCTACTTTGACAGATATAGAAATATCTATAGAAACTACAGATATTCACTAAGCGACCTTAAATCATAACAGCCAGGCCTCTGTATGACTTTGCTTAACTCCTGCTGAGCTCAGGCCATCTCCCCATTCCTCAGGCATCAGAAACCACTGAAATTCCCATGTTTTCCTGGGGGCTGCCTGCTTGCAGCTGCCCTCCTCTCACCAACAGGGCCACCTGCCAGGCTCCCCAGTGCACAGGGCACAGCAGCCTCAAAGGGGAGTATTCGTCTGTTTGAGAGGTGATTGAAAGCCTGGGGAAAAAAAAGCTGAGCGACACTGTGGCTCTGAAGGTGCAAGAATCATTACCCTGGAGACGTGCAGGTCACCCGGTTCATGCTGGACACGCTCTCTGGTCGCTTCACCTGAGTGTTCAGCTGGAGAGATCCATTTCCATGTGCTGGGCTGGGTCCATCTCCGTCCCTGCTGTGAGAAGGTGTTCGGGGGAATGCCACTGCCTGCTCAGCAGAGGCTTCACACACTCTGCCAGCAGCAAGGGCAGCCTTTGAGGCCACACCAGCCTGGCAGAGACTGAGTGAGCCATTCTGACAGTGTTAACAGCACCACTGATGAATCCTCATCCTGAACCCCAAATTTCACCAGAGCAGTTCTTCCCCAATTTTCTGCTAACAGCTGTACACTGCAGCTCCTCTGCTGTTTCCCAGCTGCAGATGTGTGCCAGCACAGGAATATCAGTGTATTTTTTTCCTCCACATCTGTCTGATAATGTTGCCTGTAATGCTGACATTTTCATGACTATTAAGTCATCCATGCTAAAATGAAATAAACCCTCTACTTTGAAGCACTAAATTCTCTACTGTCATGAACAAAAATTCTGCCAATTTTCTTCTGTGAGAAAAAGGTTACCACTGTTGCTGCTGGGGTGCTGCTTGCATTATGGTAATTACAGGTCGTTGTTGTTAATAGTTGTGTTTGTATCAGTAAAAGCCCTAGCTGGGGCGAGTTACTGGCCCTTCTCTGAGACAGTGAAGGGTGGGGACATCCCGAACAGTGAGGAGAAGAGGCTTGAGGGGAGGGATATGCAAATTAACTCCAAGGACCAGCATGCCATGAGAAGCTACTGCTTCTAGCTTGCTAAAAAAAGACCCCAAAAACAACGAGCCACCTAAGAGTTGAGAGATTGGAGTGATGTCTGGACGTCAGGAAAGGAGTGCTGAGCCTGCAGAGATGCTGAACACCTTCATAGTCCTTCTCACCCTGAGCAGGAGTCGTCCCGAAACCGGGAGCAGACAGAACGAGGCAGCGAACAGTAACAACAGAGGGTCACGATGCCCCAAAGGCTCCCACGAGGACCGGACCCCTCAGCTCTGCCTTCAGTGGACAAAGCTGCGCATATCCTCCTCCTCCTCCTCCTCCTCCTCCTCGCCCTGGGAGAGATGACGGGAAGCTGCAGACCTGTCCAAGCTGCCCAATCCTGAGCTGATCACTTATAATAAAGGCATTAAAAGGAGACAAAGTCTCCTCCCCTGTTTATTTCAGTGGACACAAAGGATGCAGAATTGAGGGACCGTAAGGACATCTGCTAGAACTGCCAAGATAAAGAAAACAGTCATAAAGCCAACTCAGCAAATATGCTGAGATGAGCACCAGCTGGGTGAAAAAGAGTGTGATGTTTGCAGGCAATGGGACTTTGGCACCCAAATTATCCTGGGCCTGGCCATGGGATGGTTCTGGTCACCAGAACTCAGGAAAAGACGGCGCAGTGCAAGTGCTGGGTGTTGTGCTTCATAGAACCCAGATGCAAAAGCTGGGAAGACTCTGCTGGATTCTTGTGTGGTCTCTACCCCTACTGTGAAAAATGCCAATCACTTGTTTTAAAATTTTAAAAGTTTAATAGTAATAAATTCGTTATAAAATTAGTAATGAAAATTAGAGAAAAAAGAATTTGGACAATTAGAGGTAGGACAAAAAATGACAATAAAAATGCACAGAATTACAGATGTCTGGGTGCTCTGCTCTGCCTCAGAACACATTTTGCTAACAAAGGATTAACCCTTAAAAGTAATAGCCTGTTGCATATTCATATATCTCATACATGATGCCAAAATTCTTTTCAAACAATGGGTGTTTTCTTTTTCTTGTCAACCCCTCCCTCACCTTATAAATCAATTGTCTTGGTCCCTCAAAGTCTGGTTCTTCCGGATAAGGAGGCAATATTTCTTTTCTCAGAGTTTTGGTGTCTTGTTACTGTTATCTCTCCTTGAGCTATTTAGAAAAAGTATCTTACATCACAGAGTTTGTGTAGCCTAAAGCTATATTCACCACACTACTTTAAAAGATTAGGGTAGCACTACAAAAAAAGGATTAAGACAACATAACTTTCCAACATAACACATATAGTATTAATATTAATATTTGCGAAAAGCCAATCATATAATATGCATTTTTCACACCTTCTCTGCTCCTTCTTCTTCTCAAAATATATTGTAAGCCTGATAAAAAAACTAGTTAGAGCCATGCTCAGTGCCTTATTCTGAAAACTTACAGCTGACTTACAGGTTTAGTACCTTACATAGCAGGTTTGAGGCCCTGGAACTGGAGGGACAGACAAGTGATGAAGTGGGCCAAAGTCCTTCTGGAATAGACGGGCACCTAGGGCAAGTCAGGCAACACCCTGCATGGTGACCACCTCTGTTCCAAGGGAAGGCAGGGTGCTTGCAGGCCTTCCCAAAAGCATCTCAAGGGAAGGTTTCCATCTCCCCTGCCCTGTTTTCTTCACTTCAGCTGAATCTTTCTCTCACTGAAAGACAGGAAGCTCAGGCATGTTGGGAGAATACTGTGAGCATTGGCAGAGGTGAACGGTCAGGAATCCAGAGGCTTGTGCAACTCTCTTCCATAGAGTTGTATATTTCCTTGTTGTATATTTCCAATAAAGCAGAGCCTAAATGGCAAGTCAGCGACTGGGGAAATACAGCACTGAGACAATAAAGGTGTAACATGCCTTGTTTTGAGAGGGTCAAGTAAGACAACAAACATTCAAACAACAAATACTGAGAAGATGAAGAAGAAAAATGAATTTTTCTAAGGCTTTCTAATGTTTATTTTCTTCTCTGTGCCTTTTGAAGATTGCCTATATCCTATTTTCATTGTTTTCTTTTTTCCTGTCTTGAGAATGAATTTTGCATTCTGCATATTTTAAGTCAGACATAAGAAAAGTTCCATATTGTTTGGCAATCATGAAAAGGTAAGTTTACAGGTCATATTCATTACCTTTGATGACTGGATCAGACTCAATTTTAAATACCCTTGTATGTCATGCTCATATGCAAAGATGCTAGATTGATCTTGGAAGGGCATTAAACCACAAAACAAGTACTTCAAAACCTCTGGACGTGGCTGCCGTGGTGAGTTTCCTGAGGTGTCACAGCCCCAGCCCCGCTCCACGGCCAGTTTCCCTGAGGTGTCACAGCCCCAGCCCCGCTCCATGGCTGGTTTCCCTGAGGGCTGACAGCCCCAGTTCCACTCCATGGCCGATTTCCCTGAGGTGTCACAGCCCCTGCCCTGCTTCCCAGAGATCCCATTGATTGTTCTAGAAGCCATGGATCTGGATTTCCAGGAGCATGTTTGCAAAGACACGAAAGAGAAAAATTGTCAAGAATTGTTTGTGCTTCTCTTCCTGAATTTTTTCCAATGTATTTTCTAGTAGGAAAGCATGGACCAAACTGGCAAAGTTCCTATAATGTAGGAAAAGCATCCTCCTGTATTTGACTTGAGTTGAGGACAGTTGCAAGCTCTCCTGCCAAATGTACACAGAAAATTTTCAGTGAATTTTCTGTCTTTCCGCTGAGTCAGTATAAAAGATGACGTTTCTCAGAAGCTTAATACTAATTTTTCCATTTATATGAAATGTCAAAGTTGTTAGTTCATAGGATGACAGGAAAACTGAGGTCTGGAGGCAGCTGTGGTGGTGTCCAGGTTTATCTCCTGTACCAATGGGGATCGGCAGCAGCATCAAATCAGGTTCATCTTAGTTTTCTGCAGACAGGTCTTCAGGAAAACATCAGTTCACCTAGAGCAGGGTTTGAATCCCTGCAGTGCAGTTGACTCCGCACGGGCTCTCTGGGCCACCGCCTGCCAGGGGCAGGAGCAGAGATTTCCCTTGGCCAGGGCCGGAGCCCTGGCATGGCAGTGCCTGAACAGCACCTCCCTGCCTACAGTGCCACCCTGGATGGCTGCCCCAGGGCCTGGCATTTGACCCTGCACTTGCTGCAGGAGTCCCGGCCCTGCTTCCACCCTGAGCAAACGCTCGGACCCATCTCAGAAGCTCGGTGCCCGAGGGGGCCGCCACAAGTGGTTGCCAGGGACCTGGGGCCATGGCTGCCCCGATTTTGGGTACACGGTGCCGATGTCAGAGTGGCCATTGTGACCTGTGCAAGGAAGGCCACAAAAGGGAACGCGGGGCTCAAGCCGAGTGTCAGTGCGACCTGACAACGGGAGGAGAAGGTAGGGCAGGGACGTGGCTGCTCAGGGACCAGAAGGGCCCCACACCTTGGGGCTCTGGCCCTGTGCGGCAGGCTCACCTGCCTCTCCCTTCCCAGAATCACAGAATCAGCGGAGGAACAGCCAGAGGACACTGCGGTGTTCCTCAAGGCGACGACGGGAGGAGAAACAGACAGGAGCAGGGCTCACGCAGGGCTGAGCAGGGAGTAGAGCCTCGTGGCTCTGGGCCTGCTCTGCAAACTCCCCCCCCCTTCTCTCTCCCACAGACAGAGAGGAACAGCTCCTCGAAGTGACCACGTCAGTCGAGGAGATAGACTCAGCGTAGACAGCCGCCATGTCTGACAGCAAGCAGGAGGGCCCTGGTGCCAGGGAGCCAGGTGAGGGCAAAGCAGCCCTCTGACAGCCTGGCCCAGGGCCTCTTGTGGCAGCAGGCAGCATGGGGATCAGAGCAGAGGCAGGGGGAGGCAGGAGCTGCTCGGCCATGCCGGGGCCGGGAGCCTCCTTCCTGCCCAAGTGGGGCCCAGCTGGGCCAGGAGGCAGCTCCTGGGACAGCCGTGCCCACAATGGCCCCTGCTCTGCAAGGCCTCCAGCCTTGCCCATCAGCCAGGCAGGGACAGAGCAGCCTTGGGGCCGATGCTGCTGCAGGCTCAGAGCCCCGCAGAGCTGCTCATGCCCGGTACCATTGGCTCTGTCCCCTGCAGCCTGCATGCTGTGTCGCCGTGCCGAGGCTGACCCGGACATGTGCGGTGCCAAACTGCAGAAGGGTGGGCTCTGTGCCCACGCGTTCTGCATGGTGAGTGGCTCCGGGCGCTCCCTCCACCTTTGCAATGGGCAGCTCCTGCCGCTCTCTCCTCATCAGCTTCTCCCCTTGGCTGCAGTTCTTCGCCACTCTACTATTTCATCCAGAGACGGACTGCGGGGGACTCATGGACTTTCTCCCTCGAGATCTCCTAATTGCAGTGCGGCGGGCGGCACAGAAGGTGAGAGCCTGACAAGAGCAGGGAGATTTGTGCCTGGCGAGGTTTGCCAGAGCTTAGCCCAGACAGCAGGAAAGAAAGGCCGGCCCAACAGCCGGGACAAAGTCTGGCCCCCAGCAGCTCTGGCACAGAGGCCCTGGCACAGGAGCCTCCCTCCTCCAGCTGGCGGCTCTGTGGGCTGGGAGCCAGCAGCGGCCACGTCCTGCGCCTTGCCTGGAGCCCTGGGGCTGCCCGGGGAGGCCTCGAGGCTGCTGCTGCTGCTGCTGATGGGGCTGCTTGGCTCTTTCCAGATCTGCGGCATCTGCGGCCAGAGTGGGGCAACCATCATGTGCTGCATGGAGGACTGTGACAGATGGTTCCATCTGCCCTGTGCCAAGGAGGCTGGCTGTGTCAATCAATATATTACCCCGTTCAGGTACCGCCTCTCCCCTTCTGGTCATCACTGGTGAAAGATCCAGCATTTCTCACTTTGCCTATCCCTTTGCCCCCAGCTCCTTCTGCCCTGAGCACCGTCCAGAGCAGGAGGTGGAGGCGACTCCTGAGCCGGACACCGTTTGTCCCATCTGCATGGAGCCTGTGGAGGACAGAAAGACCTTCACAACCCTGGTGTGCCCAACGTGCAAAAGGGCCTGGTTCCACAGGGACTGCATCCAGGTAGGAGCCCTCCCCTCAGCCCCGGGGCACAGCAGGTGCTCAGCAGCAGCGGCAGCAGGGCCTCGCTCACCCTGCCTGTGTTTGCCCTGCAGGGACAGGCCTTGCGCGCTGGTCTTTTATGCTTCCAATGCCCCCTGTGCAGAGACAGTGAGGCATTTCTTGCCGAAATGTTCATCTTGGGGATCCGAATCCCCATCAGGTTGGTGTCCTTCTGCCTGGCCCACCAGCCAGGAGGGTGCAAGTGCTGTGCTGTGCCAGGCCCTTCCCCAGGAGCCCTGGCCCTGCCCTGTCCCGTGAGGCTGGGCTTCAGCTTCACACCCAACTTGGAAAAGCACTGGAGAAAGAGCTGGGACACCCTGGACCTCCGTGAGGGAGAGCAGCAGAAATTCATCATCTCTTCCTTTCTCCATCAGAGTGCCAACATGGGAGGACAATGATGCCTTCGCAGATCTAGACATGAGGCACAGCCAGTGCAACGCCAGGGATTGCCTTTACCCTGGAGGCAGGGAGGAGGCAGAGGAACAGGGGTAAGTTGGGAAGCTGCACCTGGGGCTCTGCAGGGAACCTGTGTCTCGGCAAGGGCTCAAAGCGGGAAGAACCAGAAGCGCTTGGCCGGACAACCACGTGCTGGTACACTTTGTTGTCAGTGCTATGAGCCTGTTTGCCTCCCCAGGCCCTGGGAATTGCTCCTGTGCTCCTCCTGTGCTGCTGAGGGCACTCACAGGCGCTGCTCTGGCCTGAGAAGCAGCACAGACATATGGGAGTGTGACACCTGTGCTGGGCTCGGAACATGTATGAGTCAAATTCCCCGGTGTCCCTGGGCTGGGGACAGTGCCCAGGCTGGGCTTGGCAGAGCACAGCATCCACTGCTGGAGGGCTGGGGGCACTGCTCTGGCCTGGCCTGGCCTGGGCCTGGGTGATCTTTGACATTCCTGCTTGCCCTTACAGCCTCCAGGGATGAGTCAGAGCTCAATGGCCCCAGGCCAGCCAGACAGTCAGGACTGCAATCTGCTCATGGCTTGTCAGAATCTGAGGCCATCAGCCCCAGCTCCCACACCCCTGTGCCATTGGTGCTGGTTTCCCCGCCTCCATCTCCAGAGACGGGCAGCCACAGCAGGCCCCAACATGCAGCATGGCAGCAGGCGCTGCCATCTTCCTCACTGGACACCAGCAGCATCAGCAGATCAAGGTCAACATGCAGCAGGTCCCCTGACCCTGAGGACAGGGTCTATTCCAGATGTGCTGGGCCTGGCCGCAGGCAAAGCCGCTCTCGCCGGCAAAGTCGCGCCCAGAGTCCACCTGTCCGCTCCAGGAGTCGCCATGACAGAAATAGTGGGACAAGGCCAAGGGCTGAAAGGCCCAGGCGAAGGGAGACACCATCACGGACATCCCCCAGACGCAGGTGCTCCTGCCAGCAAGGCTGGGCCCAGAGTCCACCTGTCCGCTCCAGGAGTCGCTGTGACAGGAGCAGTGGGACAGGGCCACGGGCTGAGAGGCCCAGGCGAAGGGAGACACCATCACGGACATCTCCCAGACGCAGGTGCTCTCGCCAGCAAGGCTGGGCCCAGAGTCCACCTGTCCGCTCCAGGAGTCGCTGTGACAGGAGCAGTGGGACAGGGCCACGGGCTGAGAGGCCCAGGCGAAGGGAGACACCATCACGGACATCTCCCAGACGCAGGTGCTCCTGCCAGCAAGGCTGGGCCCAGAGTCCACCTGTCCGGTCCAGGAGTCGCTGTGACAGGAGCAGTGGGACAGGGCCAAGGGCTGAGAGGCCCAGGCGAAGGGAGACATGGTCAGGGCCATCCCCCAGACGCAGGTGCTCCCGTCAGCAAGGCTGGGCCCAGAGTCCACCTGTCCGGTCCAGGAGTCACCGTGGCAGCAGCAGCAGGACAAGGCCAAGGGCTGAGAGGCCCAGGCGAAGGGACACATCATCGGGGATGCCCCCCAGACGCAGGTGCTCCCGCCAGCAGCACTGGGCCTCGACTCAAAGTGTGCGGTCCAGGAGTTGCCAGGACAGGAGCAGGAGGACAGCAGCAAGTGCCGAGAGGCCCAGGCGTAGGGGGACATGGTCGGGGATATCCTGCAGGAGCAGCCACTCCCACCAGCGACGTCGGACCTCAACTGGGACCTCCAACAGCAGCATGTAGCACCGTCATCTTTTCTTTCTGGGCCATGTGTTCTTTGCCAGAAGTGAAGGTGAGAATGGTCGGTGCAGGGACCCTGAGATGTGCAGCTCTGTGAGCAAACCATATTAGCTCTTGGTGTTTCTACTGGCAGGAAGAAGTCTGTGCTAAATACCTTGATTTCTGTGTAACTGTGTATTCAGTGAAAAGTCACTTAAGGATGTGGCTAATTAAAAAGGACTCTTGCTCCTGCCTTTAGACTCCAACCTCAGATGTTTCCCCACTGCTTACCCTTGATAATGAACCACTCCTTAATGGGCTTGGATATGCTTAGGGAGACATTCAGAGCAAGGTGGCTCATAGGGAAGCTGCGTCTGAAAAGGACGTGTGCTGTGTTGCTATCCTTGAACAATCTCATTTCAGTAAAGCCAAAAAAAGAAGAAAGAGAGTGAGACACTGCCTCAAGAGTCTGAAGACAACTTTTACAATATTGCTGCGGATTTGAAAGAGGTCTTTCGAAGAACAAACCAGAATAGACGGTATATTTCCTCCGTCTATTCTGGTTTGTTCTTTGAAAGACCTTTAAAGAACAAAGCAGAATAGATTGAGGAAGTACACTGGCACAAAGAGGATGCACAGGACTCTGCCCCAGATGACCATCTGGGACCTTTGCCTGAGAACGACGCAGCTCAGGAGACGACTTCTTTCAAGTTTGCCGTCTTTGGAGGCACAGAGGAGTTGGGCATCAAAGAAGGTAACAGCAGAACCCTTCTAACAGTGCCGTTGCTAAGGAAGAGCTTCTGGCAGGCACTGTAGGGCAATATGGTGTAAAGAAGGTCAGGATCTAGGGGATTTTCAGCAGCAGAAGTCAGTAATTAGGCAGAAGCATTTTGATCTTCATTTCTGCTTGCCAGGGCTGTGGTAGATTAATGAGAGGTCCCTCATGCTTGCATCTCAGGAATTCCGAAAGGCATGCTTTGAGAAGGCATTGGGGTTTTTGCTGAGTGGTGAAAAAGCTTGTTCTCATGCCCTGAATTCCTCAAAGAGGGAAAAAGGTGACACACCAGTCATATCAAGTCTCATAGTACCCAACAAGGTTTTTAAGGAAATGTGCGTTAATGTACAGGGAGGAGCAAAGTCCGAGAGCTGACCCCAAGATCCATGAACATTCTGTTTGTTACTGAATTCTACTCTTGGACCTTTAGAAAAAGGAAAAGGAATGACACATGATCATTGGGGTGTCCTAACCTTAGATAAAATGAGGCTGTCTGAAATGAAGATGAAACAACATTAACTCGAGTCCCAGTCATGTAGGAGAGAAAAAAAACATGTGAAGTTATCCAAAATATTAAAAAACCCAATGCAACAGCACAAAGCAACGAGCCCCCCACACTTGTGCTGAACTGAGAAGGTATTCAGTGTCTTCTGAATGCAATGACAAATGTTTAAGAATACATAAGGGATCCCTGGAACAAAGTAGAAAATACTGGAGCAGAGATGTAGCTTAGAAAATCTGGCAGGGGCAGATTCTGTCCTTCCTAAATCTGTCTTCTCCACTGTAGGTATTTCACTTGAAAGGAGGAATTTTTCCTGACCAGTAGAGGAATAATCTGGTTTTGGCTTTTTTTCTCTATTGGTGCTGTCATTGCAGAGTCTTACGCACTTGGGACAATAAAGCCGGTAAAAGCCCCATGGCAAGAGGATCCACGTTTCCAGGACAGCAGTTCTGAGGGTGACGATGAGCCTGAGATGTCAGAAATTGAACAGGACCAAGAAATGCAAGTTCCATTTCTCTTTGTTGTCTACTTGGCTGTAGTAGATGGATGCTGTGGGAATATTAATAGCAGCACTCAGGGAATGGGAAACTGACATTGCACACCTCTGAGCAATGAAAGTCATCTTGGAAAACCGTTCATGCTGCACAGAGTCAAAACTCCCAGCAGCCCATTGGATGTGAATGTGAATATGGGAAGAAAGAGTAGAGCACAAGAAATTAACTGGGTCATTTTGGTTTACCAACTCCAAACTGAATTTGGCTAAAAGCCAAAGACACAGTCGGTTTTCTCTTTAAAAGAGGGTTTTGTAAAATAAAAAGCTCCATTCAGTTCCTAGGGAATAAAGCTTTTCAATGTATGCCATTTCTCTGAAGTACTACAGGTTTTTAACTTGTGTTCATGGAATTTGAAAGTACAATTTAGGATGCTCAAATCACTTTGTCCTTTTCTAGGTTGCTTTCTTTACCACGCACAGAAAGTGCTAGAGTTTTTTTTTCTTCTCCAAAGATGATGAACGCCTAAGAGGTATGACAGAATTTCTTCACCCTCTTTTGTATTTTTTTCCTTTTCAACCCTTCCTGTAAATCAGTGAGGAGGAAAAAATGCTGCCTAGTTATCAAAGTTTTCTAGTGAAAATTTGCCACCCTCACTTGTGATCCAAGTTGTGGCAGAATCCCGTGAGAAAGTCCGGGCAAAATAAAGGTCAAGCAGATTTCTGACTTTCTTTTCTTTCAGACAATTACCGAATAGGAATCTGGAATTTTAGAGTTTACCAAAGTCTTAATCACTTGACAGGTTATGTAGACATTTTGGATCCTTTCAGGTATTTAAATAATCATTATCTTTTTCCTCTCTTTCTGGTGTTACCGTTAGAAATGATGAGTGTTCTTGTCAGCCACATATGTCCCTGTGGTTCTTTGTCCTAATGAATCTGGGGCTTTCTCTTCAGAATCCAGTGAATTTTGTATTTAGAAACAAAGAAAACAACATCCAAAGGAAACATGCACAGTCCCCAAAACCTGCACAGGCCACCAAAGCAATTGCTGGTTAGATTTTGTAGAACAGAGTCTTAAGCTTAAAGGATGTGCCTTCCATGAGACTGATTCAATAACTCTGCTGAAATGCACTGCTGTGTTCACACAGTTACCAGCCTGCAATCTTCCAGGCAGCCTGATTTACAGGGTGTGTTGAAATGGAGAGCTCAGGCCTCAGCAGGCCTCAGTTCTGGGGGAAGATGTGGGGCGCTGGTGCTGAGCTTCTAATGCAACAGCTGCAATTTCAGTGCAATTCAGATTGCAGCATGTTGAGGAAAAGTGCTGCTGCCTTTGATTGTTCTTAGCACACCAGGCTGCAGTAGGGAACATTTCTTCTGGAGCCAAGGTGTGGTGGGGGCAGGAGAACAGGAAGGATGTGAAGAATTGATTTCTGATTTTAGTGCTGTGGTGGTCAAGATTGTTAGAAGCAGCAGCACAATCACAAGTGTTTAAGGCTATTAATTGGATGTTTCTTTTGTGCAGAGGGTCCACAGTTACTTTGTAGATTAGTAGAAGTCAGTGAAGAAAAAGAGGGTTAGGAAGACAGATGTAGATTATTGCTTGAGGTGAGTATGGAACATCTGTTCCCTGGTAAGTCTAGGTGAAAGCTGAGCATGGGGAGGGATTGCAGGTATGAATGTGCATGCAAAATTAAGTCAGGACCTCGAGAAGAGCTTTAAATTTGTAATAAACAGGGAAGAGAAGTTTTTTAGTGTAGCAGTGTGTATAACATCATGTTGTGTGATCCAGTCAGGTAAACCACTACATCTTTGTATGTTACAGGAGCAGCTACTTAAGTGTATGTAAGGATAGTGAATGTAGAGACTTCTCCTCATAGTGGATTCAGGAACTTCTCTGAAGAATTTGTTAGATTTTCATTATTTTCTGGAACGCCAAAGGAAGCATTAGGATACCCTATAGGAAGTGCAAGCAAACCAATAAAGTTTTTACTGCTTAGAAGTGAGTCACGTTTGTTCATTGAAGGAGTTGCCAAACAAGGTTACTTTCAAAATGCTTTCAAAGGTCTAACAGGGATCAATATCAGCAAACCCTGTTAGGCCATCTTTGGGAGCTGGGGCTGAGGCTCTTGTGTCTTGGGGAGCCAAGGGATGGCTCCAGGCCTGAGTGTGTGGCCAGGCTGGGGCCATTGAGCTGCAGCCCATCCCTGGTGGATGCAAGGGCAAACAGGAATGCCAAGGGACCCCAGGGCTGGGCCAGGCCAGGCCAGAGCAGTGCCCCCAGCCCTCCAGGAGCGGATGGGCTCTGACAAGCCCAGCCTGGGCACTGCCCTCAGCCCAGGGACAGGCGGGTGCTTGGCCCTAGGGCTGGGCCCAGAGCAGCAGAGCTGTCACAGCCCCAGCTGGTTCTGGTCTGCGTGAGGCCTGAGCAGGGCCCGTGGGTGCCCTGGGCAGCGCAGGAGCAGCACAGGAGCAGTTGCCAGGACCTGGGGAGGCACAGGGCTCAGCCTCGGCACGGCGACACAGCATGCAGGCTGCAGGGGACAGAGCCAATGGTACCGGGCATGAGCAGCTCTGCGGGGCTCTGAGCCTGCAGCAGCATCGGCCCCAAGGCTGCTCTGTCCCTGCCTGGCTGATGGGCAGGGCTAGAGGCCTTGCAGAGCAGGGGCCATTGTGGGCACGGCTGTCCCAGGAGCTGCCCCCTGGCCCAGCTGGGCCCCACTTGGGCAGGAAGGAGGCTCCCGGCCCCGGCATGGCCGAGCAGCTCCTGCCTCCCCCTGCCTCTGCTCTGATCCCCATGCTGCCTGCTGCCACAAGAGGCCCTGGGCCAGGCTGTCAGAGGGCTGCTTTGCCCTCACCTGGCTCCCTGGCACCAGGGCCCTCCTGCTTGCTGTCTCACAGGGCAGCTTTCTGTGCTGAGCCTCTGTCCTCGAGTGATGTGGTCACTTCGAGGTGCTGATCCTCTCTGTCTACGGGAGAAAGAAGGGGGGGGGTGGGTGGGGGAGTTTGCAGAGCAGGCCCAGAGCCAGGAGGCCTCTACTCCCTGCTTAGCCCTGCCTGAGCCCTGCTCCTGCCCGGCTTCTGCTCCCATCATTGCATTGGGGAACACTGCAGTGTCCTCTGGCTGTTCCTGCGCTGATTGTGGGGAGACGCAGGTGCGCCTGCAGTACAAGCCCAGAGCCTCGAGGTTTGTTTCATGTTTTAACCTGCATGGATCTCCTTTTAGGATAGGTGGACAAGAAGGAGCAGGCTGCCTAGGTTGCTTCAATTTCTTCCACAAAAACCAATGTGTTTGTACCAGCTACCAGTAGAAAACACCAGTTTTCCAGCAGCCCATTACTAAAAATTCGCCTTTCCATGGAACCAGCATGAACGCATCAGGGATCAGCATCCATTGGCAGAACAATGACTTCTTTTACTAACTACTTACTATAGAATTACTAAAAAACACAACACTACTTTTATTAAGTGATGGCTTTCCATGGAATCTAAGCACTCAACTCTCTTTATTTGGGGTATTTGAGGGACAACTGTAACAAATCCCATTAATAAATTCATAGCACTGGACAAAGGAATACCTGACTGCTTTTTAAGACTTTAATGTACCAGCAAAATGACACAGCTGAACCTTTCTATTGTCAAAACTTTTAGAAGGTTTTTTCACCCTCATGTTTCTTATTGTTATGTTTGCCCAATTATCACATCAAAAAAACCCCCAAACAATATTTAAGGTAGCAGCAATTTTAATTAAATAGTTTAGAAAATATATAAATAAGGGATAATTTGGTTCCAATAATAGCTCATAAGCAAAAACAACTGCGGGGTACGGAGGGCAGAGTTCAATGACCCTTGCCACTTCACATATAAGCTTGCCAAGTGAAAATCACCCCTTATATGCCATGTGTCAATACCATCTCCTCCTATTTTCGGTTTGTCACTTTTCTGTCTCCACCCTCATTACCACCTTTACCATGCATGCACCACCACTCGGTTTGGTGGTCGCACAAGTCTTTGGGGGTCATCACTGATGAAGGCCCTGTAGTCTTCTTCGTTGTCCTTTAATTCACCTTTGGGTTACATATGTGCACCAAGCCAGTACAATGTAAGCCAAGACTAACGTATCACTGCATCTACATATGAAGGCAATAAATCCCTTATAATTAGCATTTTCTGGGACCGAACGAGGTTCTTGGTCATTTTTAGCAACTGTATCTTCAGCATCTTTCCTGTGGTCCTTGAAAAAAAATCTGCTGCATAGGGGGGGGTGGAGCCCCTCCTCTCCCTCTCTTCTTTGGCATTACTATTTTTAACTTATTTTATTATTTTCCAGATATTAGTTACTGTATCAATATTGATTACTGTTTCAATTTTTATCAGCATGAATCATATCTATTTACCACAAATCCCCCATTTCTCTTTTTGATCATTGATTCATGCTGTATTTAAAAGGCTGTGCCCTGATAACCTTTATATTCTTCAAAATTTTGATTCTCTCGTTGTCTCCTTTCAGCTTTAAACTTTTCCAGCATTTCTGCTGCTGGCTCTAATTTTTCACACTCTTTTTCAAATTTAGTTAACATTTCTTGGGCTATTTCAATCTCTCTACGTCCTTGTTCTTTTACCTGGGTTGATTTAGCTGTTAGGACCATTATACATTTTGGTTTTCCTTTTTCTGGGGATTGTGAATCTTGAGACATAGTTGTAATCTGCACCCCCTGAATCACTGAATGAATTAACCTAATAGAACACGGAAACATACAAGGCAGAAACAGAAGTCCCAGAACTGAACACAACAACATGAACCCTAACTTTTCCACCAAACACCTCCAAAGAGGTTATCCCACCAATCTGCTTTCAAGATTGAATTCCACTTTTGTACCGGCACATGAGCCACCCTCTTAATTTCTTCTGCAAGTTCTGTGATAGCTTCCCCATAATCATCATTTTCTACACAGCACTCAGATTCATTAAATCTCCCACAAACTCCTCCTTTTTCTGCTAACAGATAGTCTAGGGCGATCGTGTTTTGGTACACAAACGCTTGCATTTGTGTATATAGCCTGGCCAACATTTTTAAGGCACCGCAGGTATGATTTGACACCACCTTCACTATTGCTTGGAGCCTTATTAATTGATTCAACAGATAAACTGGGGTCCTATATCCCCACGACCCATCCTGAGCCCATGTTGCTGGGTCATAATATGCTATAATTTGTTCTGCAGGCCATTCGTCCTCCCCCCATTTTTTATTCCCTCCTGCTGTTGGAAAGTTGAGACTCAAATCTCCTTTATTCCACTGCAGGGTTTCATAGAATGGAGTTCCTAACACATTGCTCCTAGACCTTTGTAGAACAACGAAGGAGGGTTGTATTACTCCCAAGGTACAGGTTCCTCCCCATTTTTGAGGTAACTCACTGTATACTCGTTGCCCACAAATCCAATATATCCCACCTGAGGCTTTCCATTTCTTATCCGCTTTCTCCAGTTGTTCCCAATAAGACCTCAGGCCATTGATGGATTGGTAGGGGTTAGCTCCAGGACTTCTGTACCAGCATAAATTAATCTGTTCATCCCATTCACAATTTATTTCTTTTA
The DNA here is from genome assembly GCF_028551555.1 of Melozone crissalis. Lineage (NCBI taxonomy): Eukaryota > Metazoa > Chordata > Aves > Passeriformes > Passerellidae > Melozone > Melozone crissalis. The sequence continues at coordinate 2,768,417 of NW_026535804.1, read as the reverse complement.
TTGGTCCCCAATATCCAACGGGGTTTTCAGGTCGCCAAATTTTTGAACGATTATCTATATTAACCACCAATGTGGATTTACAAGGAGTATGCCCTACTACTTTATTAAATTTCCTTCCTTCTCGAGTTATACAAATGATTCCAATTACTTGATGGCTTAAAATCCATCCTTCAGGTCTCTTCAATGTTCCAGAAATTTGGGTGTGGTTCCACTTTAAAGATTGCTCTGGAGCTAAGCTCTCACCTTTCCACGGCCATCTTTCAGCCATTTTTAGACCTCCACAAATCCAGCATTTGGATAATCCCAATTCTGTAGCAATCCTTTGCATCAATCCCACAAACAGATTCCTATTTGAGGCTGGCAAATCCCAATCTTTGTAGTACTGTTTTAGCTGTTTATACAATTCAGCCAATTCTGTTGACTCTTTTCTCCTGTTCTTTCCTCTATTCCCCTTTGTTTCTTTTTCTTCTTTTAGTTTCTCTTTCCATTTTTCTCTTAGTGCCCGGTTTCCCATGCCTGTACTTGGATCATCTCCATTATCATCTCTTTCAAAACAAAAGAATCTTTCATATTGAGGACAAATTTGATCACCATGGGGATAAGGAGCTCGTCCATTGTATCCCAAATTTTTCCCTACCCAATACATCTTTCTTTCCTTAATACAAACATCTATAACACTGCTGCGATTGTAGCAGGCAGAACTAACATACAAGTGTGTCACAAACACAGATTCCACCTTGTCCTTAATCCACACAGAGTGATTGCAATAATCACAAATGTTGCAATTGCTGGGACTTGGTTTTTGCCTTGTTTGCTTTTTCATTGCCGAAATCCTGTTCAGTGTGGCCTTCTGGCTTTGGCCAACCGCCCAGGGTACCAGAACGATCACAGTGAAAATAATCCTCAGGAAATCTGCCTTTCTACCTTTCTCAAGGTCCCTTGGGTTGCAACCAAGGGCCGAGATGCCAGTCTTCTCGGTAGCAAAGGTAATATCCCGGGATCTAGTCACTGGTGCTTTTGGTTTCCTTGGGCCCCACAGAGTTTGCTTGTCTCCTTTTAAATGCCATTTCCCAGTTCTAGCTTGTTAAAAAGAAATAATTAAAATGAAAAGAACAGGGAAAAGATTAGGCTGGAGTACCATAAACCTGTATTTTCCAAAATTTCAGGGATGTGCAAACCACAATAAGATTTTTCTAATTATTTTCTGCTTCATGGGCAGGGAGTTCATTAAGTTGCCGCCTCCAATAGGCACACTCTCAGTGCCAATGTGCCCCTGGAATAAACCTATGTTGTGGTGTAGAGACTTCTTCTCTACCACAACTATCAATTTTGAGACACTGGTCTATAATATTATGAGCTGCTCATTCTCTTATTTGTGCTATAGCCAATATAGCAAAAATCAATTGATCTAAGTTCTCTATTAATCCAATTGCTGCTGGAAGGGTCCAGTCTCAAAGGTATCTAAAAAAATCACTACCAATGCATTCTATAATTAGCTGACTAAATACATAACCATAGCAAAGCAAGCAAATCAATTGTCTGTCCTTCTCTTCCCTCTTACTTTCCACCATAAGTTAAAGCAAAGTGTGCAAACAGTACATATCCAGGGATGACACCTTAAACCATGTTTACCACACTCCCAACATTTTACTTGTCTCTGAGCTCTTTTAGCAACAGGTGTTAGCAATATCAGTTTCTGAAATTGCAGTTCTGTAATCAATTCTAATAATGTTGCTGGTGAGTGATCCTGGAGGAGATCTTTGATCTTTTTAGGCCATTCCCACTGATTCAGAAAGTCTTTTATTCTTTTTCCACCGGCGTTCTTCTGCCTCTGAGCTCAAGGGAATTGCGGTCGGCAGCCATTCAGGATGCCTAGTTGATTCTTAATAAATAATGGGTTAATATAAATCAACTTAAATCCCACCATATTAAGACATTTTTGGAATTACATCTTCCAACAGTATTTTGGCCACTGTTTGAGCTGTAGCCCGAGCTGCTGGAAATGCTTTAACCCACTGAGTTAATTGATGTATTATAAAGAAAAAATATTTTCACCAATCCACTTTAAGCAATTCTATAAAATCAACCTGTATCTTTTCAAATAGCCTGTAGGCTGTTTTGCATCCTCCAGAGGGAGGGCTTCTTAACACCTTCTTATTTACCTTTTGATAGGTAAGACACCCCTGGGTAATTTGCTTTCCAATTTCAAATATCCTCATACACCCATAAAATTTTAAAAAGTGATCACAAAAGGCTCTTGTTCCCCAGTGTGTCGGTCTATGCAAGTTATCTAATGTGCCACTGGTTTTGGCATCATAATCCTGCCATCAGGAAAAACTCACTTTCCCTCCTTAAATGTTGCTCCTAATTTCCTTATAGCTGCCAGTTCTGCTAGCGGAAGGGAAAGTGTCTCCTGCTGAATTTCTATTTTTTTTTTCTAAGGTCATTATTTCAGTATCTCCCTTTCTTAAGGTTGCTCTTTTTGCTTCTTCATCAGCCAAATTATTTCTCTGACTCTAATATCCCTCCCTCTTTGGTGTTCCTTTACATGAACTACTATTATTTTCTTTAAGCCTTTTAAAGCCTCACATATCTGAATTATCAATTCCCCGTGTATTAACCCTTTCCCTTGAGTGTTTATAAGTCCTCTTTCTTTCCAAATTTTTCTAAAAGTATGTACTACACTAAAAGCATATTTGGAGTCTGTAGAAATAGTCCCTTCTTGCCTTTTTAGTATTAATAATGCACAGAGTAATGCATAAAATTCACAAGCTTGTGCTGACCAGGAGGGACTAAGGGGACCAGACTCCTTTATCCTAAACTTTTTCCCACTTCACCTGAATGCCAACCCGTGTCATTAATTTCTAGATTATCTCTTCAGTTAAAGAGTAAATTTTAAGTTTTCCTTCACAGGGTTTTACCTGTAAATTTAAGGCTATTATTAGATCTCTGCCTAACATATTATTCTTGGCCTCTGGTATCAACAACAAATCATTTACTCCAAATTTGTCATCTGTTTCAATTTGCACTCCTTTTATTACAGGAACAGGGAAAGCCTCTCCCGTAATTCCGATTACTGAAACTCGCTCACGACTTATCTCACATCCCTGGGGTAATTTTGTCACTGTCGACTGAGAAACTCCTGTATTTACTAAAAATACAATTTCTTCACTCTGAAGACCGACTTTGAGCTTTATTATCAAGGCCTCTTCTGGGTGTAATTTGGTCCTCTTCATTAAACAAAACTCTTGACCTCTCTGATTCTCCTGAGGAGTTTTCTCATCTTGCTGTTTCTTTCTGCAATTTTTTTGCAGGTGCCCCTTTTTATGACAATAAAAACAGGTGGGTCCCGCACCCTTCAAAGTGGGGCAAGAATTTTTTTAAGTGTCTTTTCTTGGGGCAGGAAAAATGCACAGCTCCTGTGTTCCTAAAAATAGATCCTGACATCCGCTGTTCGTTTTTCCCTGCGAATTTTTCTGTATTCAAAGCTGCCTGCATTTCTTGAACTGCTGCCGCCACCAAAATTCTGGCATCTGCTTTCTGCTTTTTCTCATTTCTCTTTACAAACACCCTTTGTGCTTCTCTCAGTAACTCTTGAAGTCCCCTGTCCTGCCAATCTTCCATTTTTTTCCAGCTTTTTCCTGATGTCACTGCAAGATCTGGTCACAAACTGAATTTTTAACAGAACCTGCCCTACTGCAGTATCAGTATCTCTACCTGAATATAATTGCAAGTCTCTTTTTAATCTTTTTAACCATTCTGCCGGGGACTCATATTTTTTTCTGATGCTCACTCAAAGCTTTTCCTATATTATGTCCTTTAGGCACTGCCCTCTGAATTTCTTGATTTTCTTCCCTTCAGGACTCCCATTCATCCCAAAACCATATCATCATCCCCAGTGGGCTGTCCTGAGGAACGCTCCCCCCCTGAGAACCCCCCTCACGGTTCCCAGATACCTCAAACCACTGCAAATTTTTCCTACAATCTGCAGCCCCTGGGTCAAGGAACTTACTCTTTCCCTGACCCATTTCTGGTGGCAACAAACTAAGAAATCCCCGGTACCAGGAGAGTCTTAGTTTCCCACACTCACTCCGTGGCTCAACTTCCTCACTTATTACTCTGTCACACTGCCTTTTTCAATCTACCTGTTCCACTCCTATCTCTCCCTCTGCAATCTACTTGTTCCACTCCTCTCTCCCTCTTTCTCAATCTATTAGCCCCGTCCTCTCACCATCTAATCACATACTAAATTGCCTGCTACTAACCCCTCCAAGGAAATTGAACCTATTCATTCACTCTCTTTCTCAGTCTCCCTACTGAGTCAATCCATCCTGCCCAAGGACCTTCCTACTGGTGCCTGGACCAGGGATCCCCTCTTTCCCCCTGGGTCAAACCCTCCCGGGGTCCCCACTCCTTCACTTTACTTTCACTTCCCTCCTTTTCCGGCCGGCCTCCTCGTGGAGATCTCAGAAACGCGGTACTGGGAGGTCCCATTTGCTTCGGGGGTCCGGGACTGTCCAGCCCCCGTCTCAGACACTCCACACACACTCACACATGCATACAGACGCCCCCCGACCCAAAAACCTCATGATACTCACAGCCTCCTTTTCTCATGAGGGTCTTCGTGCACAAAGCAGTTTTCTATGGGTACTCTCTCTCCTATAAGCCGGCACTCTGATGGGAGCCTCTCCTGCGTGCTCTTAAAAACTAATTTGCTTATGCGTTATTGTAATGAAAACTCTCTTTCCCCAAGGGAGAGTGGTCTAGCCTTGGGACCACTTAAAAGTCAGGTGGGGAGCTACTTCCCAGAAGCTATCCACCTCCCCGGAGTTGAGAGAGTCCCGGGTATCAGCACCAAAATTGTTATGTTTGCCCAATTATACCATCATAAAAAAACCCAAACAATATTTAAGGTAGCAGTATATTTTAATTGAACAGTTTAGAAAATATATAAATAAGGAGTAATTTGGTTCCAATAATAGTGCATAAGCTAAAACAACCGCGGGGTACGGAGGGCAGTGTTCAATGACCCTTGCCACCTCACGTACAAGCTTGCCAAGTGAAAGTCACCCCTTATATGCCGTCTGTCAATACCATCTCCTCCTAATTTTGGTTCATCACTTTTTTGTCTCCACCTTCATTTTCACCCTTATCACACATGCGCCACCACTTGGTTTGGTGGCCGCACAAGTCTTTGGGGGCCGTCACTGATGAAGGCCCTGTAGTCTTCTTTGTTGTCCTTTAATTCACCTTTGGGTTACACATGTGCACCAAGCCAGTACAATGTAAGCCAAGACTAACATATCACTGCATCTACATATCAAGGCAATAAATCCCTTATAATTAGCATTTGTTGGGACTGAACCAGGTTTTGCTTCCCTTTTTGCTCATTTTTAGCAACTGTATCTTCAACTTCTTTCCTGTGGTCATTGAGAACATCTGCTGGGAAGGGGGGTGGGTGGAGCTCCTCCTCTCCCTCACTTCTTTGGCATTACAAGTTTTTAACTATTTTATTGTTCTCAAATATTAATTACTGCATCAATATTGATTACTGTTTCAATTTTTATCAGCATGAATCATACCTATTCATGCTATTATCACAGAGACAAGAGAAAACTCCCATGGTGCCTGACAGCCTGAGGCAACTGCCAATTCCAGATCATTCCATCCATATAGGAAAAGAGGCTTTTGCATTAAAGTAGAAAAGAGTTATTGAAAAGGAGGGCAGGATCAAACAACAAAGTTATTTGGACTCATGCTTCTTGTGTCTGTTAAAAAGGCCAAGAAAATGCACTCCTTCCTCTTCTGACACAGCTCTCTCTGTTCATGATGTGAGACAGTGAGTGCCAATGTGCAGGAGCTGATGCAAGGGACAGGGACGAGGATGCAGCAGACACAGTGCCAAGCTGACAGAGGGATGATCTCTGGCAGAGGCACTGAAGGAGGAGAGTTTGCAGGCAGGACAGAAAATGGCTCTTTGTTTCACCTCTTCTTTCAGTGCTGCTAAGAATGTAGCCTGGAGCAAGCTGGGAACACCAGAACCTGGAGCCCTTTCCAGGCAGGGCTGCATCAGACACAAACCAGCAGGGGACTGAGGAGCCCCTGGGGTGGCAGTGAGCAACCCTGGGCTCTGCTCACTGCTGGTGGCAGTTTCTATTGAACCATCTCCAAGGACTTCTGTTGTGCTCTGTGTTCCTAAGGGTTTCCCCCCCTTGGTTTTTTTTGGTTGTCTCCTGCACCTTTTTTTCTCCAAATTTTCCTACCCTGTCAGCAGCAGCCCCTGTCCAGAACTGGCTCTAAAATATCAGCAAAGCAGCTAGGAACAACAATGGGTGGAATCCTGCGGCTCAGGAATTCGTATGCCAGAGCCCTGCCTGTGCCTGTGCCTTATGTCAGGACCTCCTTCTCTCTGCGAAAACTAGGAATTAGTGGAGTTTTTTTGCCACAGAGCTCCTGAGAGGCAAATGTTGTGCTAGGTTTCTCCGGGGTGTATCCGTTAAGTTCATTGCTGGCAAAGAGAAAGTAAGGCCAGGGTAGCAGAGCAGCTGGGAGCTGGTCACTCCCTGCAAAGGGCTGGTGTATGATGTGAGAACACCACGTTCCAGGATGGGCGAGCGGGGTAAATGTGCTCAAGGTGCTCCAAAGAGGTTTGGGTTCACTCAGAGAGCAGGCAGGGGTGGTGAACACTGGAAGATCCAGCTGCAGTCCCCATCCATGTCCCTTTCAGTGCTGGCTTTAGGGTGTCTGCAGCCTGGATCCAGAGCGCCCTGGGGGGCTCCTGAGGCTGCCTTTGCACTCAGGGTGAGGATGCCCAGGAGCCCCTGAGGCTGGCAGTGGGGACCAGGGCTGGGACTTGTGGCCTGGCAGGTGTGGCTCTGGGGGCTGTGACATGCCAGGCCATGGGTCACTGTCACTGCCCTCCGCAGCCCTGGCTAGCTCTGTGATGCTCCAGGGACAATGGCAAGAGTGGGGAACTGGCTAGGTTAGAGTTTTGCCTGAGCCAGAACCTCTAGGCCAAATGCCCAGCAGTAGAGACCCCTGAAGGACCGAGTGAAGGAAGCAGAGGAGGCCAAGAGGAGAATGACACCAGCTGTGCCCCCAGCAGAAGCTCTGGCACATTGCTCGTCCAGCACTGTCAGAGGCGGGCTACTCTCACAGCGCACTCGGGAGCCTCGTGGCCGCCAAAGGTGGAGGCACCACAGGATTTCCCGGTTCCCAGCCGTGGCTCTGCAGGGCTGGGCTGGGACAGCTTCCCCCAGCTGATGTGCAGCTCTGGATGAAGGGGAAACCATTGGGCTACCTGGTGATGGATCTTCCTTAATCATCAGAGGCACCCTTTTGTAATAATGCTGAGGTGCATTGCTTAGCTTATCCTTTCCTGACTCTTTTTTGCACTTTTGCATTACAGTAAATTACACTGTTCCTTCAGCGAGTGTCTGTGTCTGCATCTCTGACCCTCTCCACCAGCAAAACAAACACACAGCCAGTTTAGCATGAGACCTGCCTCTCTGCCAGCCCATCTCTGGGCAAACACCCCTGGTGGCCATCTCCACAAATGAAATTCCACTTTGCAACTTCCTTTGCTGCAGGCAGGTGAGAAAAGGAGCCACTCCCAGTTCTGGACGCCTCCAGAAACCAGCTGCTTTCAGCAGTCACAACCCTGAAATATCAACCTCCTTCCTTAACCTGCCACAGGGAGCTCCCACCAAGAGGCCTTTTGTCCAAGGATGCCCACAGAAGAGCTGGAGAAGGGAGCACTTTGAAACACAACTGCTTCAGAGTTTAAACCTGCCTTTATCAAATGAGCACACAGCAACCTGTCCCAAAGGGAAAGCAGGCAGGAAAGAGAAGCTCCTCTCCCACAACAGCAAACTCTGTGCTTCCTTCTATTCCAGCTGGAGTGTGGAAGCCATGGGCTGCACCTCACTTTGGGAAGGAGCTCTGGGAATTGGCCTGGTCTGGGAGGGCAGCAAAAGGAATTCCCCAAAAAGGAGGAAAAGATTCTCTGGAAGGAATAGATGATGACAACATTTCTGCAGAAAAGCAAAAACAAGAGTAATTGAAGCATTTCAAGAAGTTCCCATACTGTAATTTGTTTGCATATATACGACAACCCCAGAGTCTCTGTGGTGTGTCAGGAAGCTCAGGAATGAACCTGCAAGGCTTGGATAAACAGCATTGGTGTCCGTCCCCCAGAGCACAAGCAGCTCCCCAGCAAGATTTCATGACTAAGGGACAAAGCTTCCCCCCTAAGCTCTCCACAGCAGCTCTAGGGAGTATCTCTCCACTACAAGATCTCCTTTGTCAGTCTACAGTGACAAGAGTTGGCTGCAGGAGGCATTTGCATTGGAGCTGTCCCCAGATGGGAGGAAGAAAAAGAAGAGGTGATTCCTGAGGAAAGAAAAAGGCAACGCCCTTTGGGAAGACACCAGCATGAATTCACTAGGCCAGAAATCTCTTGAAGAAAGCAACATCCATCCATGGGGCAGCACTTTGGCTTTGATATCAATGCTGACAAAATTGCTGCCCATTCCTGCTGCCGTAGCTGACTCCGAATCACGAGAAATGGGCCAACTCCGCCAAAGCCAGGCAGACATGGTGAGATAAAACCAGCTGGTCTGCTGAAAAGGAGTCCAAAGGCATGTTTTCTAACTCCCCCTTTTCGTCCTTTCTGCAGCCAAGACAGAGCAATGTCCTTCCTCTCTGTCTCCAATGGTTACCCAGGCATGGGATGCAGCGTGGGAACAGAGCCTGTCCCTGCTCCCAGTGCCCTGCCCTGCCCTTCCCTGCCTGCCTTGCCCTTCCCTGTCCTGCTGGATCCTGCTGTGCTGTGCTGTGCCGTGCCGAGCCGAGCCCGGCCAGCGGTCACGCATTTCGGGAATGACCCTCCCCTGTGCCGGCCGCCAGTGTAATGAACATACCACCTTCTAACTTTGACTAGTTAGAGAGGCTTTGTCTGTGATTTTCAGTTTTAACAATTCAGGGAGCTTTTGTTTTCCCTGACAGTACAGTTGCTGCCAAGGGAAACATACCCAAAGACCAATAGTGACCCAGCCTTCCCTTTGCTTCCCTTTTCCTTCCCTCACTGCTACACAGCGCTCTCATACCAGGACCTCAGTGCTGCCTCACCTGAGCATTTAGAGCTGCCTCCAGGCCCTTCCGGGCTAAGTGCAGGTGCTCAGGATTCTGAGGTTTCCTGGCTTCTTGGGAGAAGGTGTTTGCTTCATCTGGACTTCTTGGGGTTTCATTGGAGGAGCCAGGCACAGGCAAATTTCATCTCCACTGTGAGCTCTTCATTCTGCTTGTTCCCATGAAGCTTAAATGCCAACCTGAGCTCGTCATTCCTCTGGTTCCCGTAGACCATCACAGCCCTTCCATGGCCTCTCCAGAGAGGAGCAGCTGCACATCTTCAGAGCAGCAGTTGCCAGCCCGCATCCCATCAGGGAGGGAAAGAGTTTCTACCCTTGCTTTCCAAGCAGGTCCTGGTTAATGACCCTTTTAAGTGTTTTCCTGCAGTGCTCTATCATGGGTAGATCTCAAGTGAGAATCAGGTAGATAGGGTCAAGTCACCTAGGAAGGGAGACCTTGAAAACAGAAAGATTCTCTGCCTGCTTTTCCTGTCTTTGCTGCAGATTTGGATGGTTTTATGGGCATTTCGCAGACAGCCTCTCTGTAGGGGTACAAGGGCAAGGTGGAAGATATTGCCTAACAAGTGATCAGTGTTAGGTGCACTCTCCTCTTTCTTTGAATGAAGCCAAACTAGGACTCTGATAGGATATTGCAGGTGTTTAAGACTGTCTGCCCTGCAAATCAAGCCATGCCATTTGATGCTGGCAGGGGGCTATGTAGAAATCACGAGCGGGCCGGGGCTGCTGAGAAATGTGCCTCGAGCTGTTTGTTTTCCAGCATCAGTCTCATTACATGGTTATGACTATGGGAAGATGCCAGCAGCTCACATCCCAGGCAGCAGACAAAGAACTTAATGTTAAAACTTACTTTATAAGTTTTTTGACCAATCACACAAAGCAAAAGCATATTGACAGTAGTTCTATCCAATCACTATAAGCACATGTACCTTTGGTTAAAACAATGCTTGCTTATTTTGAATACAATTGGTCAAACACATGGTGTCTGAGCATGCTGGCTTGGCTAAAGCAAGGCAAACATTCATTTTTGGTTGATCTATAGGCACGTATGCACAGCAAAAGCAAGCAAGCAAAACCAACAAGTGCCAGTATATTCTTTGATCAAGCTCCATGTTCCTGTTCAGCTGGTTTTTGGCAGAAGCTTCCCCATCTATTTCAGTTCTCAAGCAAATCTTTTAGCACTTGTTCAGGGACTGGTCAACTATAGGGCACTAAACTGTCCCTCTAACCTTCAATTTTTACAAATTTGGATATCCTAGAATTCTTTCGAACACAATGGACACCACGCTTTTGCTGAAAGAGCTCTATGATACAAACCATTTTCACAGTCCAAAAATCAACATCAAACTCAAGATTTGTAGCTTTCACAGGTTGAACAGGGAACGTCTGGCATGCACCGTAGCTTCTCCGTGCGGCTCATGTCTGCATGCTCATTTCCCTGCTGGTGGAATTGTTGGTGAGATCTTGGTTATGAGACGGTTTCACGTCCTTCACCAGGACCCACTTAGGTCCGGCACCTGTGCAAACACAAGCATACCCTTTGCTCCAAGTGATTAGTGGAAATGATCCTTCAATTTGTCCTAACTCAAGGTTTCTGATCAAAACTGGAGCATTTTCTTTCAAATTTTCCTGTGTGCTGTTTGAAAAGTGCCTAAAAATTGGAAGATTAGTTCCTGCAAATGAGCTATTCAAAACATAAAGACATATAAAGCTTTGCTCAACCTCATCTGGGATGTTGCTTGGGCCACTGCCCCTATTCTTGATGTAGAATGGTTTTAGAGTGTGGTGTGTCCTTTCAACAATTGCCTGACCTGTGTGGGAATAGGGAATTCCAAAATGTGGCGAACACCCCAGTCCATCAGAAATGTGGCCAATTTTTGAGCTGTGTATGTGGGACCATTTGTCAGTTTTCATCTCGTGGGGGATGAATTTGGCAAGCTCTGGGCCCACTGACACTGACAAGGACAAAGGCAAAAGACTAGAGACACTCTCTCTTCCCGGGACCAAAGTCCTACTGCTTTAATGGAGAACAACTCCAGGAGAGAAAGGTGTCCAGGAGAGGAAAGAGGATGTCCAGGGCATGAAGGAGAGTGTCCTCCTTGTGGCAGGAGACTTTAAATGCTCGGAGAGGGGGGCAGTAGAAAGGAACTACCAGAGTTGAACATAATAAATCACCACACTGTAGTTTTCTGCATAAATTGCTGCACTTGTTGAAAACAAAATCCTAAAATCTCCCCAAACACAACCGTGCAGTCCCAAATGACCACAGTGTGGGAGAAAAACCACTCAACCCCCCTGTATACCCAGGCACCAGGTGTCACAGAGAGCACCAACCTCTGCAATTAAAAAGTCCACACACACAGGCTCACTGGGAAAGGAATATCTCTTTATGAGGGGACAGAGAGCTCACTCTTCTCAACACAACACACACCATACACCACATCAGCATCCACCCACATCATCTTCCTCAAACATTCACACACTGAAAACACAACCACAATTACAACACATAGGAAAAAATGCAGCAATAAAACAGGATTTGCTCAATTCAGCCCCAGAATTCCTAGCAGGTCCTTATTGACACAGCAAATGGCACTGCTGGCCATCAGCCAGACCCAAACCCAAAATGTACAGGCATACGGTGTGCACTGGACATCTCTGTGTGACTTATGAACAGGACTTCCCCTGCGTACGCCTTACGGGTTACTTTATACAGAGTTAAACGTTCCCTTTCTCCACACCCCCAGCAGTCTTGTCTGTCCCCCACGAGGAACAGCCGAGAGCGGAGGTGCCTCCAGGAAAGGAATGTCCTGGCAGCGCCCAGAGACATCCAGAGCCCGGTTGTTCTCGCTGGAGCAGAGAAGCGTTCCTGCCGCGGTCACCAAATGAGGTGTGGAATAGAACTCCCCACAGTTAAAGATAGGAGGTGGTATGTTTATTACAGTCAGGCACAGGAGGAGTTGTCTCCTAAAGACATGTATGAAGAATCACTGGCAGAGATGTACCCGCACTGGAGCCCTGGGCATGTCCAATAAAGGTGCAAATATGTGGGGAGATTTGTTAGGAAGCATTTCAACTGCGATGCCAACAGTGGCTTCTCTCCTGGTTCTGTGTGTTCCGCACAAGTAATGCAATGGTTGGGTCTGACAATTAAGAAGTAGATGTTATGTGGATGTTCAAATGTGTAGTGATGGTATTGTAATATATCCTCCCATAGTCCTCTTTCCCGTCCCCCTTGTAACAGCCTTGGTAGTCAGGGCATTTGGGGAGGGCTGGCTTGTGACCAGCAGGCAGGGTGTAACAACACCTGACCTCCAGTCAGGATGCAAGAAAGTAATCTCCACCAATGGACAGCAGAGAAAGAGTTGACTGACAAAACTTTTGGAGGAGCTGAGGGTATAAAAGGCAGAGCATCCTTTTTGTAGATGAGCACATGGCTGCTAATTACAGAGACTCCCAATGCTGCAACATTTCCTTCTTCAGTCCTTTGTTAAGGTTTACTAAACCTTTAAAATGTTAAAAGTGAGAGTCATTTCTCACATGTGCAATGCTGTGGGCCATTGTCTTGGTCTGGTTTCCTTTGCTTGTGCCCCATCTGAGTGCTCAGCTGGAGTACAGGCTGTAGGTGCTTGGGGCACTCCTGGAGTTCCTCTTGGATCCCCTGAACAACAGGGTTTGGCCCATGAGGGGAATTTTTGCTGCTTTGTGACAGATGAGAATTTCCCAGGCTCTTTTGTGTTTGCTGTAGGGAAGGTTGGTTATTGCTTTGCATAAACTCAGAGACCAACACAGAGCTGTCCCTTTGTGATGTCAGGGCATGGTTGCCACGTCGTCATAGTGGCATCAGAAGGTTGCCTTGGTACACAGAAGGCCTGAGTGTCAGAGCAGCCCTAGGCCTAGCTCAGATCAGGAGAACCTTCCTGGTCAAAGCATCTGCCAGTAGGCAGCTGCCCACTGACAAGAGGCTTGTTTTTTTAGCGTTTAGAAAAATTGCAGAAATGCCAATAATTAACCATCTGGCCACTGCAGCTTTTGCTGCATATGGCATTACTTATTCCATTTATTATTTTACGAATTTCTCACGTAAGTAGAGGCTTCCCTTCTGCTTAGGTTAGGGTGTATCCTAACCTGGCTTTTGTTATGTCTTCCTGATCTTTCTTGGTGGCTGAGTTTCTGATTTTGAAACAGAAAGAGCATTAGGATGCCTCTGGTTTGGTAAAGCTCCTGTCAAGAGGTTCAGCTAAAAAGGGGGTGTCTGTAGCCACAGGGGCAGCATTTGCAAGGGAACCTGCAGGGCTTCCGTTCCCTCCACGGGAGAGTCTGTGGCAGCAGACTCTGTCATTTCCTCAGGTTGCCGGGACAAGCAAGACACCTTTGAAAATGTGGACTGGCAGACCTTCTTTAAGGCCTTCCAAAAACTCTGCAGTTGTTCCCAGAATTCAGAGAAAGCTTCTTTCTTTTTAAATTTTGTCATGAAAGGATTTGACTAACTTGACCTTTTACTGAGTGCTAAAATGGTTGTTCCCTTTGAAAGGAAATGCTGCTGTGCCCTTCCACAATAGAACTGCCCCACCTCCGGGGGATTTTGGGGAAGCTTTTCTGGGCAACTGTTTCCTGCAAGTTCATCAGAATTAGTGCATGACACTGAGTGAAAAAAAAAAGAGTACCTGAAGGAGAGGATTTCAGAAGCTGTCTTATGTGTTTGGCAGAACAGGAGCATTGAGTGTTAAAGAAAAACACTTTGCATTTGCTTGATCATATTTGTATTCATTTACTGGCTAAACAGGCCAAAGTGTAGGCACAACCAAGAATATTGTCCTAATATCTTGCTGGCTGTGTGAATGAGATGTGTCTCCTGGAGGGATGTTGTGAAATGGGAAATCATCTCTGTTTGGGTTGACCTGTTCTGTGGGATTCAGCAGCCCAGGCAGTTTTATGAGAGCATCTGGTTCATTTTCCCTTCCCACTACAGGACACCTGAAGCGTGTAATCAGCAGTGCTAAAGATCCTAAGGTGAGTGAGAAAGGAACATTTCATGTTCCTGGTGTTTAAGAATTGTAGAGGAAGATGTGAGCTTGGCCAGTAGCAATAGATTGTACACGGCCAGCTAGGAAGGCCGAAAGAAAATCCATTTCCATGCTTGAGACAAAAGTAAAAAAGGCAGTGATAGATATTTTTAAATTTCCTTCTCAGAGTTTGAAGAACTAAAAACCTAGTTTTGAAAAGAGAACGATACTTGCAGACAGCAGATAGGGAAAATTTAATTAAGAGCAATTTCTTGTACAGTTGAATTAGATCATTTTAATTTAAAGAGAGGGACTTAGAATCCTATTCCCATCAAACTTTATGATATCTACTTGGAACACGAGGTGGCAGAACAGGAAAGCCATCTTGCAATGGTGCCTGCAGTATCTGAAGTGCAATGGGCACCTTTGTGGCTGGGGAGCTGCGTGGGCCCAAAGGACGCAGGGCTGGCGGCCGTGAGCAGCTGAAGATGAGGCAGCGTGTGGCCAGGGGGCCAAGAAGGCCAAGGGCATGGTGGCTGTGCCAGCAGCAGTGGGGCAGCAGGAGCAGGGCAGTGAGCGTGGCCTGTGCTGGGCAGCGCTGCGGCCACAGCTGGAGTGCTGTGTGCAGCTGTGGGCCCTGGGAAGCAGAAAGTCATGGAGGGGCTGCAGCGTGGGCACAGAAGGACAGGGGAGCTGGGCAAGGGTTGCAGCACAAGGCCAGTGAGGAGGTGCTGAGGGAGCTTTAGCCTGGACAATGGGGGCTCATGAGGGACCTTCAGGCAGACTTCCATAGATCCCTGCCTTAGATCCATAGAGCCAATGCTCAGCACAAGGGCTGTTTCCCTGCCAAACATCCCTTCACTGCATCCAAGTGCTTTAGACACTGGAGTAGGTAACACTTTCATATTTTGTTTGTTTATTTGTTTGTTTGCTAGAAGGAGAAGCCTTGTGTAATTTCTCCTTCTCCAGGGAGCAAGGGAGCTTTTTCTCAATCTTTCCTGGCCTTTTTCCAGCACTGGCAGAAACTTTCAGGTTAATGGCTCCCATGTCTTTTGGCAGCCCAGGGAATCAGTGTGTGTTGTGTTTGGGAACTGAGTAGGATATCAATGCCCTTGCATTCCAGCTGGTGCTCAGAGATTAGAGGAGCTGGGAGGGGCTGGGCTGCATTTCTGATTCCAGCCACTTCAGCACCATCAGTGTGGCCAAGTTTGAGCCAAGAACTTGCCCAAGCACAGATGCACAAAGAGTGCAGTTCCCAGTGCAATGCTCTGGGTCTGATTGCATTCCATAAGGACCTACATGCTCCAGATTCCCCAAGAGTGTGGGTTACTGAAGCAACAGGAGAGCAAGTTCAGGATTGTAGCTGAGTGGGGCACTGGCTACCAAATTTTGATGTCTGTAGCAACAGAGAGGACAGTAAAGGGAGATTTCAGTAATAAGATCTGTCTGTCTATCTATCTATCTATCTATCTATCTATCTATCTATCTATCTATCTATCCATCCATCCATCCATCCATCCATCCATCTAACTAACTAACTAACTAACTAACTAATGTAACATTTACATAATTGAATCTTCCTGGCTCTGGTCCAAGGCAGTTGGAGGCACAAAGGTCACCTAAAGCATCCCTTTCTGGAGAGGATTAGAGACATGTTCCCTTGACCAATTCTGAGTAGGCATTGATGTTCCCCCTCCAGAGATGGTGGTTTTTTATCCCCTCAGTGCTATTTTCCTCCTCCAGCCTCTTGTGCCCTGAAGTCTGCAGTTAATTCTTTAAACTTTCATCTCTCCTAGAGAGGTGGAACAATTCCATGTTTAGGTGGTGTTTGGTGACTCTGGTCATACATGCCATGCCATACATGACACGTGGCTTCCTTCACTGGCATCCCCACGGCTGTGTAAGTGCATTCATTAATGGGGCCTTATGAGAAACTCTGTTACTGCTGGTCAGAATTCTCCGTTGACAAAAGAGGGAGAAGAAACACCTTGGTCCTCCTCCATATACTGAGGTGGCCATAGAGGTTCTCTGACTTCCATCAGAGATCTTTGCATGCATCCTTATCTCCTGAACGACCCGGTTTTCTAACAAGAGTGTGGATGTCAGGAAGGAGGAATGCTGGTGCAGGCCTGAAGAGAAGGTGAACTCCAGAAGTGTCTCTCACAAGGAGTGAGCTCACCCAGGAAGCCCCTGCAGAGTCAGGATGGAGCTGTGGGACAGGGCAGGGTGTCAGTCACTACTGAAAGACAAACAGGACATGGCAGAAGCAGAGGGAGGCCCTCACCAGACCCTTGAGAAATGCCACCCCTTCCCTGTCAGCTGCCTGAGAGGCTGCTGGAGCTTCAGTCCCAGATGGCCCCTGATTGTAGGGCCAGGGTCACTGTGGAATCTGTGCCTCCCCTCGGGCAGAGAACGACCCAGGAGAGCAGCAGCACAGTGCTTTGGGAACATGTGAGCCCAGCAGGCTTTGAGTCTTGGCCCACAAAGGGTGTATGGGAAGTTGAAACCCATCTTCTCTTGCTTTCTGTGCAGGTGCTTCTAGAGAAAGAGCAGGAGCACACAGCCTCATCTGAGATGCCATGCCAGACTCAGGGAGAGCTGTTCCCTGCCCGAGGGCAGGAAAAGCAGCTCAGGCAGCAGGTGGAAGAGCCACAGGAGAATGGCCAGGTAAGCCTGACTGGCCAGGGCACAGAGGGAAGGGGGGGCAAGAAGAGGGGCATAAACCAGAGCTCTTGGGACTGAGGAGGCCAGGAGTCCCACAGGCACTGAATGCACAGAGCCTTACAATCTGCAGAGATCAGCCCTGGGACAGGAGGTTTGCAATGGAGGCTGATGTGGGGAGGGAAGCAGAAAGAAATGGCTGAATAAATGTGATTTTGAGGCTGCAAGAGGAAAAAAGCTGAGCCTGATGGCAGCTCCCAGTCACTTGCTTTGCTTTTGTGTGTACAGAACATCAAGGCAGAGCCACAAGCAGAGCTGCCCGAAGCTCAGAGTGACATCATGGCAGTGAAGAGAAAGATCAAGGAAGACATGGGAAGAATTCAAGAGGAGAATCTCCATCAGCAGAGGGGCAATCAACAAAACCAGGTGAATGAAATAGTGGCAGCCACTCCACGCATGAAATGTCCTCTCTTTTGTTTGTTAGAGAACATGAAGGAACAGCTGGATGCAGAGCTTCAGACAGCTCAAAGTATGATCAAGGCAAGGCATAAACGGCTGGAGGAAGAAATGAAAATCATCAGAGAGAAACTTAATCGCTTCCGTCAGTCTCTGCAAAACCAAGTGAGTGAAAGAGGGATGCAGCCACTGCAGTCACCAGTCTGGTGGTTTCTGCCCTTCTTGCCTTTCCAGTGCAGAGCAGCAGGGAGTGGGTTGATGCCTCTGAGTGCCATGCTGCCGTAGTGTGTGTATCACAGTCACTCTGAAGGACATTTCCTGGTGTGCTGAATCTCAACTGCTGCCCTGGACAGTGAAACTTGTCCTTTGGCCTTTTGGCCAGCAGTCATCCAAATTGATTCCTGCTGGCCTGTTCCTGCTCTCCTTTTTTCTTGAGGTGTTTTTACAGTGGAACTTGGTGACCCAGATGGAGGATTGAAACAAGCTATTGTATCCCCTGTCAATCTGTTCTTTGCCTTTCCTCACAGTCGATGACTCCTGGCTGACAGGGACAAGCTTTTGTGTCTGACTGCTTTGTTCTGTTTGACTTGAGGTGCAAGTGTTGACATCTCACCGGGCAGCCTGCGAAGACTTGCAGGGAATGTGTGGTAATGAAGGACCCCAAGTTAGGAGTGAGGCACAGGAGCAGTGCCCACCAGAAATGCTCCAGGTCCAGCACATCATGGGCTCTGAACCTGCTGCTGCAGCAGCATCACTTCGAGGAAGCCCTTCTGTGAAACCTGGGAACTCAAGCTCGGGCAGATCCTGGGAACAGGAGACTGAGGAGGAGTACCTGGAGCTGCTGGGTAGGTCTGGGGTGTTTCTTATCTGAGGGACAGTGTGCTGTGTGCAGGTGTCAGCAGAGCTGTACCAAATGCTCCTGCTGAGCTTGGTGTCACAGGGCCATTTAGGACTCCCCAGAGGAAGTGCTGGGCTCCGAGGCAGCGAGAGAGCTCTGGGTGTTCCTGCTGCCTCTGAGGGCACCTGGGACTGGCTTGGGTTTGCCTGAGCTTCCCTCTCTGCTAAAGGCTGAAGCAGGGATTGTTCTTGGATCTGCAGAAGGCTGTGACCTAGCAAATGATCTAGGCAAGTCCTGTGTGCTAGTGGCCAAACTGAACAGAATTTTTAGCTTCCTAAATTCTCCTTAGACTCTTGACTTCCAACCAGTCATTAGAGCAAAAAAACTTCACAGAAATGGACTGGCTTTGGAGTTTTGTCTTTTTGGTTGGGGATTTTTTTTTGGGGGGGTGGGGTGAGATTGCTTTTGTGTTGTTCGTTTTTGGTGGGAGTTTTTTGTTGTGTTTTCTCCATCCTGAAGGAGCCCTTCTACCCCACGTCTTACTGATGTCATTTTTATGACTGTTACTGTTACCACTACTACATCTGCAGTTTATTTTCATGAGAATGCAATATTTTTGACAATAAGAGAATGCTATTTTTTTGTCAATAAGAACTACTTTGAAAGAACATCAGGTTACAGGACAAATAGAGAGCACGAGGTATTTTGATGTGCCCCCAAAGAAAAAACAGAGACTTTGATAACAAACTTTATTTAATTTTCTAGTTTTATGCTTATCAAGATGTGTCCAGGAGACACATCCAAGTGGCGTGATCAGATAAAACTTACTGCAGGCATTTCTCAGAAGAGAGCCTCCAGCCCAGCCATGGTATATCCCTCAGATCCATGGCACTTTTCCATACCTGATTCCCACTCTTTCCCATGACTGTTAGAATCCTACCCATTGGCCCAGGCCCTGCTCAGATCAGTCTCTAGGAAAACACATCAAGCCCTTTGTGATTCTGCAGCACAACCCAGTGAATCTGCTTCTTGCCCGTAACAGCTGCCAGTGCTGTGCTCTCAGATAAGACCTGGTGGGGCTGAGACCAGAGCCCAGTGGATTCTGTGTCTGCCATCACCTGTTGGGACAAAAAGGGCACTGATCTGTGCCTCAGTGTGGCCGATCTGAAAGCCCATCCCGTTGTGTCCTGAATGGGGGCAACAGCTTGTCCGGGGCTCAGGCTCGCTCTGGCTTCTTCCCATCAGTGCCTGTCAGTGCTCATGCTTGAGCTTTGCCAGCCTTATTGTGGTCACTGCCCTGTCCCTGAGGGCTGGAGGGACTGCAGAGGCTGGAGCCTTCCTTAGCTGGGAGAGGGGCATCTTGGAGCTCAGCCTGCTCATAAACAGGTCAGGGTCCTGATGCTGAAAGCCCCGTCAGGATCAGTTACAGCTTGAGCTGCTCTGGTTTACAAATGGGAAGGCATTCCTTTTGCAAATTGCTGAAAGGTGGGGAAGATGTCCTCCTCTCCTGGGATTGCAGGTCCCTGTGCTTTGTTTCCTGTCAAGAGAACTCTTCAAAAAACTGTACAAATCAGTCTCTGTGCTGGCCACTTGTGCTGCAGAGCTGTCTGCCTGGTTGTAGTTGTTGTTACCCAGCTGACCACAAAGGGCTCAGAGCTCCAGGCGCTGGGGCTGCCTTTTGTATCTCCTGGAAGCTGGGATCTCTGCTTTAAAGTCAGCATCTTGCATTTTGTTTCCCTCAGGGAGAATGGTGAACCCCACTGAAAATCCCCTGATGAAATACACACATCTGAAATATATTGGCAGCGGGTGAGTCCAACAGCAGTTACTCCTGTACAACCATGGGCCAGGGGTTTTTCTGGTGGAATGTCTATCCAGCGTGAAGTCAGGCCAGCTGCAAAATGCTGCTCAGAATTTGTGAGTGGGCTCAGAAGGCATTGTCAGAGATGCCTTGCTGCCGACGTCTTGCCTGCATCAAGGAACAGGACCTGGAAGGTCTCCTTGTCTCTCAAGTGTGGGACAGCTCTGTGTTAATTTCTTTAGCATTTTTTGTATGTCTCAAAATCATACTGGCACACTAATGAAAAGAGAAGAAACTTGCTTGCCTGAAAGAGCAACCTACACCCTATCAAAGCTGTGAGATAACAGTTCCCAGGAACAATTCTTTCCCCTGGTTTGAAGAAGGAAACACTCTGTGGTCAGGATAGGAACCACACTGTTTAGACAGTGAAACCCAAGAGGAAAGACTGACCTCCCTTTGGAAATTGAACCCCAGGGCTTCAGGAACAGGCCCAGTGCCCATGCACTTGAGAGGAAAATGCATCATCTGCCTTGTGGCAGAGCCCTCCTGCATCCCGCAGGTTTTGACACTTCCAGCAGAGATCTCCTGTGTGGGCTGGCTTTCACTGCAAGATCTAAACAGCTTCTCCTTTCTCTGCTTCTGTTTTGTTTCTAGGACTTTTGGAGATGTTTATAGAGCACTCGACACTGCCACAGGAGGAGAGGTAAATGTCAACAGTCCCTGCAGGCTCTGCTGCACTCGAGGGCTTTCCCCTCTGGATGTGAGCTGTGGCTGGAGCTTTGGGCAGAGCTGTGCTGAAAAGGCACAAGTAGCACAGACTGGTGCCAGTCCACAAAACACATTTGGGACTTTGTCCTCCTCAGCTGCCGGAAGGAAGGCATGGAGGGCAGTGGTTCCTTTCAGAGAAGGACGCGATCAACTCGCTCTCCATTGCTAAAACAAAGGTGGTGCCTTAGAGCACCTCACTGCTCTTTGGGGCTACAGCTTCAGAATCCTGGATTCTCATTTCTGGCTGCCAGCAAATCCATCTGAAAGTTACTGGTAGTTCCTTAGCCACCTGCAGTTCTGCACTTGGGAACTGCACGTAGGGAGAGATCTGCAAGGCGTCTCTGAAAGCCCTAAGCCATGCCCATATCACAAGATGTATCCACAGAGTATTAAGGCATGGATTCCTTCTTCTGAGTCCCAAACAAAGCAGCAGAGAGTGTGGTCAGAGGTTTGTGGGTGATAGTTGAGACACCGCTGTTACCAAGTGGTCAAGGCAAAATGTCAGTGGCCCCACGTTTCCTGTAACTGGTACCAAAGGGAGCAGAGAAATGGGCTGTTGGAATGTCAGTTCCTGATTACTGCAGTGCCTAATCACAAGGCAGTTTGGCACAGCTCAGTCGTGTCATTGCAAAATCACTCGCTCCACGTTCCTTGTGGTCTCGTGCCACCAACCTCCCAAGTTACTGATTTTCAATGTCATTTTAGGTGGCAATAAAAAAAATAAATCTTCAAGGAGTGAGGAGGAAGGAGCTAACCTTTAATGAAATAATGATCATGAAGACGTATAGGAGTCCCAATGTTGTGAATTATTTAGACAGGTGAGAGGTCATGGTCTTATCCCATGGATGTGTGTTTATATACAGTAAACATGAGAGGTTAAAAACCCACTTTGGTCAGTGGCAGCAAGTAAAGCTGTTAATTTTTATTTATTCCTATTTTTCTACTCATCTCCAATGGATGAGAAGAGAGTGCATCTTGTCTGCATGAGTCTTCCCTGGCACACCCAGTTTGATAATTACTCCAAATTTATTCAAAACCTGGATCAGCTGTATCTTCCTAACTCATTAGCCTCAAAGTTCACTGCCTCCACATTTATTTGGGATTGATTTTTTAAAGTTTCTTAAGTGCAGATGAATCATCCTAAAATGGATTTTGCTTGGATTGTTGCCCCTCTTTGCCATTGCTATGCATGCCAGGAAGACTAGGTGCTTATTTCCAGAAACACCATGCCTGACATGTTTTTTATCTGGGCTGTTTCTAAGCTGCACTTTTCATTTGCTGCCCATCTAAGACATCTCCTTTTTCACAGATGTGTCTTTCTCCTTGAGACTGCACAGATTGCAAACAATGCACAGCCAAGAGGGAATATCTATTCCTTTGATTCTGTCCTTGTCACAAAGGCATCGGGAAATAAGAAACCTGGAAGCAAAAAATCAACATAGCCATGTATGTTCATCTCTACCCCCTTGTTTCCTTCTTTCAGCTACCTTCTGGGCGAGGAACTCTTGCTGGTTATAGAGTACATGGATGGAGGTGTCCTGAGCGATATCGTCAGCCAGACCTGCCTGTCTGAAGATGAGATGGCAGCCATCAGTCGGGAGGTCAGCAATCCCAGCTGTGTTTCCAAGGGCTTGGGCAGCATTGTCTGGGAAACAGGGGCTCAGAACAGGAGAGGTTTCCTGTGCCAAGCTTTGTTTCTGTGTTGCTGGTATGCTATGGGCAAGTAAAAGCATCTCAAGTGAAAGGCCTGCCAGTGCCCCTGCACTCCCTGTACTCAGTGCCAGTACTCTTATCTCCTGCTGTTGTATTCTCGCTCTGTCTCTTGTATTTGTATTTGCTGTTCTCCGCCTTGCCTCTCTAAATGTTTGCCTGGAGTCTGTCTTCACTGCATTCCTTGCCTGTAAAAGCAAAGGTGCTGGTGGCAGGATTTGAAACAAACAGCAAAGAAAAAAGAGAGAGACTCGTTTCTCTCAGTCCTCAGCTAAAAAGGATAGGAGTGCAGCCAGAATGCCCTTTGCTTCTGAGCACATGCACTGCAGCAGGAGTCATCCTGGCTGGTTTGCAGGGGACAGCCTAAAACAGCAGGTGCTGTTGCTCTTTCAAAAGCTGACGTGCCTTTCCTCAAAAGGTCCTGCTCTGCAAGTGTTGGAGCAGCAAGCTCTTCCTCTCAGTGGCCATTACTGTTCTGTCATTACTCCCCACTCCCTGGGAGAGGGAATCTTTTAGATTCTTTGTTTCCTTTCTTGTGTGATGAAATCACATCACTCATTTTTGCCCTTCTGTTTCTGTTTTCTCCCTCAGTGCCTGCAAGGACTGGATTTTCTTCATTCAAACGATGTGATCCATCGAGATGTGAAGAGTGACAACATCCTTCTCAAAACTGACGGCTCTGTCAAGCTGGGTCAGTATATTCTTGGTCAGGTGCAGCGTTCCAGGGATGTGGGAGTGGGGCTGCTTGGAGTGACAGCCATCTCCCCAGAAATGGTGCTGGTGGCAGTGCAGGGACCCCTGCTGCGAGCTGAGGGCACAGTTGCAACATGCACAGGGGTAGAAGGAGCCAGAAGCAGTCAAGAGTGGCCTTGCTCTGTGTGTGTCCCTTCCAGAGGGAGGGAGTTACAAGTCTAAAGTTTCCAAAGAACAAAAGCCACTGCTAGAGGCAGTGTAAAAAATGGGGAGATTTTTAAAGTCACCAATGCCAGGAGATGCAACAGCACATTTTCAAACTTCTGCTGGGGAATTCTTTTGCTTGCTTTCCTAATTGCACAGAATTCAGATAAAACCAGTAGTTTGTTTTCTCCTCAGGTGATTTTGGCCTCGCTACTCAGCTCACCCCTGAGCAGAGCAAACGGTGCTCGCTAACCGGGACTCCTTGGTGGATGGCGCCTGAAGTGGTGACAGGTCAACCATATGGCCCCAAAGTGGACATATGGTCTTTTGGAATTGTGGGAATTGAAATGATAGAACAAGAACCTCCTTACTTGAGCAAAAGTTCTGGCACGGTAAGGAACAAATACTCACTGATCCCACCGTCTTTCTCACCTGTCCCATGTCCTGCCACTGGACAAAATCCCATTGCCATCTGCTGGAACTACTTCCACCAAGGTCCCCTCCTACAAATGTCCCTGCAACACATCAGGATCTGCTGGACTTTTGGTTGCATCAGTGGAGGAATTCAAGTCTTAGCACATGCAAACAAACTCCAAACAAACAAAGTGTTCTCAGGCAACACTTTCCTTTGGGTTAGTGGTTCCAGTTCTTTTGTCTGTGTAGGTGGCATTAATAACAGGAAAAAAGCATCTTAAAACTGTTATTATCTTTCCAGAAATGAAGGAAGGAAACCCAAACCCAACAAAGTTTCTCAAACCGTGGTCTTTAGAGAGGAACTTAACCCGTGTGCAGTTTCTTCTCACTGGGAAACATGGGCATGAGGGTGTAAAGGCCACAGAGTCTCTTCTGCTTCTTGTGCAGTGCTGCTGAAAGACTCAGTGACTGTGTTTCTCTCCTAGCCCAAGCCACATTCTCCACGTCACCAAGCCAGAGCCTGGTGGTGCGGAGAGCCTGCCAAAACCTCCCAGTGATTCCTGGCACTTTCTGGGATGGGCCTACCATTCATGCATTGACTTGAGCAGCCAAATCACTGGAGGGTGTCCATAGGGATGGAACCTCTCCTTCTTCTGACCTAGACAATTTTTCTTTTGCTGCAAAAATGGGAAGCTGAAATTTTCAGACTGCTGAGAGGCAGAGCTGCAGGTGGCTCCTGTGTGCCCAAGCAGGCATTTTCATCCCAATACATTTGTGCAGGCATCTTAATGTGTCTGTGTTGAAGAGGAGATTGTAAATGTTTGTTTTCCTACCTGGGTGTTAACTGATGGATTTCCTTTCTTTTCTTCCAATTACCATTGTTTCCAAGAACAGCACAAAAAGCTTGATGAGTTTTGTTCTAGGGCACGGGCGCTTAAAGGACCACTTAAAGCACTGCAGAGATGCCTTTCATGTACTAACCCTTGAAATTAGTTAGTATAGCAAAGTCCCTCTTCCAAAAACCATCTCAAGCTGGTATGAATCCTGAGAGATGCAAATGTCCTTTTGCTGATGTAGTTCCCACTAATTAAGTCAGGCAATGAAATCAGCTGCCAAGGCAAGATCTGCAGGATGGTGGAAAAGCTGTGGCTGCATCGGGGTTTGGGTTTTTTGGTTGGTAAAGGAAAGTCATCTCTGGGTCTGTGCCAGGGCAGAAACTGCCACTGAAGAACAGAGGTTAAACAAAGGGATCTGGGAGAGCCTTAGAGATGTGAAAGCAGGAGGTGGAGCCTGGTGTCTCCTTTTTCTCCAGGCTACACACCTGATAGCCACAGTGGGGACTCCACAGCTGCGGCAGCCCAAGCTCCTCTCGGCTTTGCTGCGTGACTTCCTGAGCTGCTGCCTGCAGACAGACGAGGAGCGGCGCTGGTCTGCCAAGGAGCTCCTGCAGGTAAAATGTGAAGGGGCTGCAGGTGAAACAGGCTCTGAGGGATGGGCTCCTCTTCCACTCAAGTCCAAGGCAGCAGATGAGCCCCCTTCCTCCTCACCTCCACTCTTGCTGCTCTTCAAATGAAAGTGGTGAGGAATCCTAGACTGAGCTGGGCTGGCAGGGCCCTGTAAATGTCCTCTGGTACAAGTGTCCTGCAATGAGCAGGGACATATTTAAAGAGATCAGATTGCTCAGAGCCCTTTGCCACCGGAGCCGGAATGGTTGCAGGGATGGGGCTCCTACAAGCTCTTGGGGCAAGCTGTGCCAGGGTGGCACCATGCTCTGAGTACACAAGTTCTTCCTTAGACCTACTCTGATTAGATGCCCTTGTGTTTAAAAATATTTGTCCATATCCTATTGTAACTGGCCCTGTTAAAAAAATATGTCCCCACTTTCTTCAAAGCCACTCTGAAGTCTTGGAAAGTGGCAATAAAGTCTCCCTGGGGCCTGCCCTTCACAAAACTGAATAACTCCAGCTCCCTCTGCATTTCCTGACAGGAGAGGTGCTCTGTCCTCTGACTGTTTCTGTTGCCCTCTTTTGTGATTTGGTGGAGTGTTCAGTTTTATCTAATGGCAAAAGAATTGAAGTAGAGCAATGCGGGGTACAGAGACATGAAATGGTGGTGGAGGAACCCAAGGAAGCCAGTCCCAGCCTAGGGGTCAGAGATTTGGTTGTGGGCAGGAGGGGCTGTGGGGGGCTCACTGTGAGCCTCTGAGGGGCCCTGGTTTGTGCCCCCCAGCCCACCCTTAGAGGTTTCTGCCATGCAAATAGGGACAGCTGGGAGGGACTTGTCCCAGCCCTATCTGCTGCCTGGCATGCTCAAGCAGACGGGAACTGTGCCAGGGTTACTGCCAGGTTGTGTGGCAGAGAGGGAACTGCAGGGCCCAGTGCCACTGGGCTGGCCCTGCTGGGAAGGAAGGTGCCATCCAGCAGACGAGGGGCAGGGCATGGAAAGGCAGACACTGCTTTCTGTCCCTGTGGGAATCAGCACAGTGCCTGTCTTTCAAAGGCAGGGGCCTATGTGAGTCATTGGAGTTTCCTGAATGGAAGATAACCCAGGGACAGAAAGCACCATTTCTAGAGCACTGGCATGGCAAAAATCCCAGCATGATGAAGACATCACAATAAACAGATGAGTGGGATTTTGGGCTAGGTTTGCCTGTGATGGCAAGGTCTTGAACATTGGGGATGACTGGGGAGCAGATGGTCCCATTGCTCCTCTTTCTGGGTCTTTCCAGGAACTTGATGTATCCTGATTGAGTCCCTGAAGCAATGAGCTTGGAAAGTAATGGTTCACTGTTCTTTGTTGTATTTTTTTTTCCGGTGGACAGCATCCATTTGTAACTTCAGCCAAGCCACCATTCATCCTGGCACAACTCATCAACTCTGTGAAGAAGACGAGTAACCCTAACCCTAAACCCTAAACCTAAAACCTAACCCTAACCTTAAATGCTAACCCAAAACCTAGCCCTATCCCTATCTCTAACCCTTGCCCTATCCCTAACCCTTACCCTAAACCCAACACTAAGCCTAAGCCAAAGCCTAAATCTAAGCCTAAGCCTAAACCTAAACCCAAACCTGAAATTAGGTCTAAGCCTAAGCATAAACCTAAGCCTAAGCCTAAGCCTAACCCTAACCCCAGGAGACTAGAACATAGCAATCATGTCAAGATGTTATCTCTGTTACCAATTTAGAGTAGGATTGTAGAGTAGGGTTGCTGAAGAGATTTGTAGCATAGAATTATAGATTAGAATTGTAATTAATAAAGTTTCTGAAACATCAACTCACTTGGAAGATTCTCCTCCTTCTGACCCCTTCAGAAAATTCAACATTTCCTTCTGAATTACCAATTGTTTTTTATTGGTGCTAAGTCACACATATGGCTTTTTTTGTATGGTTTCATAAATGAGGAGGGCTCCTCTTCATTCATCCTCTCCAGACCGCACTGCCTTTGGAATATGACCCACTGGCTGGTTATGGCACAGCTGTGGTATTTCTAGTTGAGGCAGAAAGGGCAATGGCATTTGAAGGCAAAACCAAAGGAAGAATGAGGCAGCCCAAACACCCTGTGCAGATGCAGGCCTTCAGCTGTGACTGGAGAGCAATGGGGTTCCTGCCACTTGGATTTGTATCCCTTAATGCAATAATCTCTTTGGCTGGGGGAAAGCCTTGCTCAAGTGAGAAAGCAGAAAGATCAGAGAGGGTGCGCGGGAAGGTCTCCTGTGGTGCAGAGCTCTCAGCGCCTGTGAGGTGAGAGCGGGCCTGGCCTTGCCCGGGCTGGAGCCCCAGCAGAGCCCCGGCAGAGGCCGGAGCAGCCTGAGCCCCGGCAGAGGCAGGCTGGAAGGAGGCCCTTGGAGCTGCAAGAGGCAGCAGCCGGGCCCTGGGTGCCTCTTGCTGGGAGCGGGTGAATCCTCCACTCTCAGAGCCCAGGTGGACGCTGGCTGCTACCGAGGAGAAGCGCAGCCGTGCTGGGCACAGCCTGGCCTGGAGGCATTGGCCGTCTGGAGTGTGCCCAGGAGCAGAGAAAGGCCAAGGGCAGCCGCGGGCCGCTGGGCTGGCTGAGGATTCCTCCTCTTCTGACGGCTGCCCTGCAACTCCTGGCAAAGGCCAGCAGCGTGTGCAGCACTCTGGGCATCGGGGCAGGGAGCCGGGCTGCTCGGCAGGCTGGAGCACAGGGCAGCTCCTTCAGGCCTGGCACTTGTGCCAGAGGAAGCGAGGCCAGCATGAGGAAGGGACAGCTTGGCAGGGGCCATCTGCAGGAGCCAGCGCCTCACGCAGCTCTGGGAGGAAGCACCTGCAACCCTGCAGTTCTGCACTGAGCCAGAGCAAAGGTGTGAGATGCAGTGTTTGGCAGAAATATTCAGGCCCACCAGGCAGCCTGCTTTGTGCTCTGTGGTGCACAGCAAGCGCTGTGCAATGCAGCTCTGAGCTGCTGGGAGAGAGGCAGTCGGGGATGTGCCTGAGGTGAGTCAAGGGGTTAGCTGAAAATGTAATGAGCATAATTGAAAAGTGCAGATGGGTCGAGGGGCCAGCTGGGAATAGAATTGGGATAGTAGAAGATTGCATATTTTAGTTAAGATTTTCAAATGAGGTAAGAATCTAAGTTAGTAATACAGCGAGCAGAAATCATGTGCCTTAGTTAAAGAGTACCAAATATATTAGGAACATAAAGCTAGGAGTGACAGGGATAGAGGAAACAATTGTGAAGAAACTGAGACCATAGAAATACCTTGCCTTGAGAATAATTGAACCGTTAGGAGAGGCTTGGACCATGAGAAGCAGGTCAAAAGGTCTTGCCAACTGGCCATAGGAGGAGAGTTCACCATGAGGAAGACTGCTTTCTTCCTCCCATACAACCACTCCCTCATTTCATAATCCCACCGACCCAGTTAAGGGAGTACAATTGCGCAGCTGTAATAGATATTCAGCTGATAAAAATGCGAAGCAGGCAGGTAATAATTATGTATTATGGGTCCTTAGAAACCTAATGTAAAACCTTTTCTGTAGAAATAGAGAGCAGGAGTCTGCAACTCCTTGCACGTGTCTGTGGAAACTAGTTCACATGTGACCAGGGCTGCAATAAATACCCTTCTTTTCTACTATAATTAGTTGAAGAGTCATCTGTCCGTGCTTCAAGGGTTATGCTGGAGTAGTGAACTGATTTGGATGGGAGCAGAAGAGTTTCAGCAGGCAATTTTTGGAAGAGATGGAAGCCTCTTGTGGCTGAAGGGAAAGCCATTTGGAATGGAGTAAGGATCCCAAAGTCCATCCAATTGTATCTTTGTGTCTGAATTTAAATCAGAATGATTATAGATAGCTTCATGCAATTTGTCTACGAATTTATCAAAGTCTTCATTCTTTCTTTGACAAATCTGTGTAAAAGACATAGTGTGTAACGTATCTGGAAGTGCAAGAATAGCATTATATGATAGTTGTTGGCTCATCTGTAAGACTTGATCAATGCTCCTAGCCTGGGCAGTGGCAGTAGCCCAGGGCCCTTTGCCAAGTAACTGTTGTGCTGTTAAACCATACAGAGGATCACCCTGCACTCTAGGTCTTGCTGCTTCTTGAGCACACTTTTCCTCCCAGCTTTTATGAAACATCACCTGCTGATAGGGTGGCATTCTAAGTCTTATTAGGGTATGCACATCAGCTGGAATTAATGTGTTAGATGGAAAAATATACTGCAGAAGTGACCGTGCAAGTTGGGATTTTCAACCAAATTGTGAAAATGCAGCTCTCATATTTTCTAAAATCTTCCAATCGAAAAGTTCTCAAACTCTACTTGCAGCATTAGTTACTACAAGAAAAGCTTCTACATCATTGGAGAGAAAAGTCCCTTCTACAATGGCTTCTGCAGTAACTTTTTTCTACTTTAGTTGCTGAGCTGCTTCTATTTCAGGGTCACATTCCAACTCTAATTCCACATTCTTTACAGCGTGAGAGGGAGGATTTTGTTTAACCGGCTCGAATGCTGGCTCAGAGACAGAATGGAGGAGTTTTTGCAAGACAGTGGCCATATTCAGCCGATGCACAATCCAGCCTGCTTGTAATAATGGACAATGAACACGTTCACAAAGAATGAAATTATGGACATATTCAGAATTGGGCTCGGTATGTCCTCGAAAAAGACACAAGAAGAAGAGTCATCAGGACTCAGCACATTTGTCAGCAAGCTTGGGAAAGAGAGCCATGAGTAGGCCAGTCAACCCCAGCAAGATGCGTAAAACATTAGATAATCCAATCAGCATTTTATTTTAGATGCGTGAACACCTAGGATTAACCAATCACATATTAGGTAGAGACGCGTGGACAGCAGAGATTTATTTTAAATATACTCTTTTAAAGGATAATAAATTTGGCTTCACTAGATCATATTGGTCATGGTGTGATGTCCCAGACTCTCCACACCCCACAGCCTGTTCCCGCAGGAGGCTCTGGTGAGCCCCTTGCAGGACTCTCTGCCGTGCACGCAGCCCTTCTCCTGCCCGCCCAGAACACTCCTGGGACAGCAGAACACAAGCTGGCCGGCTCTGGGCTCAGCACAGCCCAAACAGAGGGGCAGGAAGACGCAGCGGCTGTTTTGCAGCCCTGCCCAAGAGAGGTGGGAAGGGTCTCCTCCCTCTGGTCTCACTTGGTTGGGTTTCTGACTGGGCCTGAGGCAGGGGCTGCCATTCCTCATTGTGGGGAGACCAGAGTTGCCAGAACCACACCGAGCCTGCAGGCACTGACTGATAGCGCTGCAGCCACTGGGATGGTCGCGCTTCCGAGTCTCAGCCACTCCCTGCTGCTGCTGCTGCTGCTGCTGCTCCATTTGCTTTTAGGCACACCCAGAGCTCACTGCTAGGCCACGGTGGTCTCTGCTTCTGCACTCTTCCTGTCCCTGTGTAGGGATGGAGCATTGCTGTTCTTTCAGGAAGCTCTTTGTGAAACCTTCCGGCATTGCAAGCTCCTTTGCCCTCAGTGGATGCTTGCCATGGAATCCCGCAGAGCTGGGTTCACAGCATACTTGAGCTGGCTCTTCTAAAACCCAGGGTCCTTGCTTCCTTCAGCGTGCTCTGCATGGCCTTTAACTCCACGGTGCTGTGCAGCTGGAGCAGCAGGACAGGCACCTTTGCAGCCTGAGCTGCCCTTGTTCCTCTCTGTCCGTGCACGGAACACAGCGGGGATGAGAACGGCAGCAGGGCCCTGCGCGTCCCCGGGCTCAGGTTCTGTGCTGTTTCAGCTCCACGGAGACGTGGGTAAAGTGAAAAACCCAAACAGTTTATTAAGGGAAAATGAAGCAAAGGGGTGAGCCGGGAGGCAGAAAAGGGGATGGGCAGGGCCTGAGGGCCGCAGGGAGGGAGCTGCCAACAGGGAGACAGATGGCAGGAGCTCCTGGAGCTTCGCACAGGCTCAGCTGTGAGCAGCCAGAGCTGTGCCTGGAGCTCCAACTGGTCCATCCTGCTCTGCAGGCGGTCCCATCTTCAATGGGCACTGGAAATCGCCGATGGGCGCTGGTACATCTGATCCATCAGACAAAGTCCTGAAGATCTTCTTTCAAAGGTCATCTGAAGCAGTTTGCTCATGCACGATGGACTCTCCTCTTCTTTCAGGGCTTGAAGAGCTGGAAGAGAGAGGAACAGAGCCAAGGTCAGAGGCCAGATTGAGGGAATCCAAGGAAAGCCTTCTGCCACGGCCATCCCAGCCGGCTGCAGCGGCCCGGGCGTGGCTCTCACTGTAGCTGGCGCAGCAGCCGGGCCGGGGGCAGGGAGGGGCGCCGGGCTGCTGGCTCACCCATGAACCTGACAGCCGCCTCTCGCAGGGGCCTCTGTGGGCTCTGCAGGTGCGGCAGAGCCCAGTGCAGGTGCTCGGCCACTCGTCTCTCATCCTGCAGCAGCTGCGGGGAGCACCGACACAGAAGGCTCAGTGCGGGCTCTGCCCCTCGGCCGGGCGCTCCCTGCGCCCAGCACCGACCGGGCCGGCCCACATGGCCCAGGGCAGGGAGCAGCGTGGGGGGCGCAGGCTGGCCGGCCTGACTGTGGCGCTGGGCAGGACCACAGCTGGCAGGCCCCCACACCGAGTACTGAGGGTAGGGCTCGGGCTCCCGGGCTGTCCTTACCAGGCTCTCAGCGAACTTAATCCGCTGCGCCTTTGTCAACAGCTCCTCAAGGTCCCTCCTCCTCATGAAGCGTGCCACACAAATCAGGGCTTGGAAAGAGGCCTGGAGAGCGGCAGAGAGCCGCAGGTGGCACCAGAGCCCAGGGCACAGGACCTGTGTCCCTGCGCCACGGCCAGGGGAGGCTGGAGTCCGGCAGGTGCCAGGGGAGGAGGCGGCCGAGCCCCCTGCCAGGGATGCGGCAGCATCGCACTAAACCTCACCTCAGCCACGTGCAGGTTCTCATCATGCCAGCGCAAGAATAGAGGGAGCAGGCTCTGGTTCACGATTGTTGTGAGAAGCTCTTCCCCCTCTTCCACTACCAGCTCCATCACCTTGCAGAAGAGCTGAATGGAGAGCAGCTGCACGTGGCTGTTGTCCTGGAAGGAAAGGAAAAGTCCCAAGCACCAACTACTCTGAGGCCATTGGGGCAAATGCTCAGAACTACACAGAGCACAAAGTTTCCAGGCAATGTCCAGTGCCCTTGGCTGGGGGCACAGAGCCTTACAGATCACAGTTCTCAAAGTGTGGCAGGAGGGGCTCAGCCAACTTCAGGGCGGTGACGCTGGATAGCAGGAGGTCTTTGTCCTGGAGCATACGTGTGAGCACACAGAGGCTCATCTGGACCACCTCTGCATCTGGATCAGCCAGCTGCTGCACCAGGTGTTGATACAGGCCGCGTATTCCTCCTCCCTGTGTGTAAGACCAGGCTGTGCTGTGAAGCTGTGAACGGCCGCAGCACCAACAGCTGCTTGGGGCACTGGGGCAGCTGAAGCAGGAGGCGGGAGAGCTGGGAACAGCTGTCTCTGCTGCCAAAGCCCAGCCAAGCCCAGAGGTCTGCGTTGCCCAGCCCCACACTGCCAGCGTGGCTTCAGCCACTGACCTGTTCTCACCAGCGAGGGCTCCTGGCTGAGCACCACGAGGCCTCTGAGTGCCAGGCGCAGCCTGTCCCTGCACTGGCTCGGCAGGTGCCTGGATACCACCAGCAGGGCACTGGGACCGTGTTTGCTCAGGTCCAGAAACTCCAGGAGCTGAAAGGCACAGGAGGGCAGTGCCAGGGGCGCCAGCCAGCAGGAGCCCGGAGCCACACAGGGCCGGGCCCAGGCAGCAGCACAGGGCACGGGCACCGTCCCAGGTGGCTGCAGCTATGAGAGGCCAGAGAGCTGGGAGGCAGCTCAGCCAGGCAGCACTGCCCATCAGGCTCACCTCTACAAAGAAGGCCAGGGCAGGCAGATGCCAGCGGGGCTGCTTCCCGACGAGCAGGCTGAGCAGGTGTGAGGCCATGTGGGGACACAAGGGGCTCAAGCCACAGCGCATCTCCCTGCCAGGGGAAAAAGGCACCAAGGCCCTGAGCTGGGCCGGCAGACCTCTCCCAGGCATGGTCTCACAGAGGTCTGATCTTTCCCCAGCAATCTGCAAGGGAACATGGGCCCCCTGGGAGGCGGCTGCTGCTGGGCATCCTCCTCTCCCAGCCTTTCCCAGTCTGCTCGGCCCTCCCTCACTGACAAGGCCCTCTCACTTACAGCCCCAGGGACTGTGTGGGGCACTCCGGGCAGGGGCACAAATGCTGGCGGTGGTGGCAGGAGTAGGGGATCTCACCTGGCCAGCAGACCTGCTGCATAATGCTGGGTGTCAGCATAGAGCAGGGTGTCCCAGAGCTGCTTGTGCTCCAGAGCCAGCAGATTCTTGCCAAAGCCCAGTTGGGAGAGCAGAGCCCTCATGGTCTGCACTGCAAACCTGCGTGCTGAGCAAAGGCCAGGTCACTCTGGGAGTGCTGGCCCTGGCCGCAAGGGCGTGGGAAGGGCAGGGCGACTGGCACCTGTAGGGGTGGCAGGGAAGGCCGTGCTCCTCCCGGCACGCTCTCCAGAATCTCCAGGTTTCAACGTCCCCTGGCATCTGCTCTGTGGCAGTGACAGTTTGCAAGAACAGAGCCACAAACAGTTGGGGAGAATGAAGCAAATGGCACAGTGCCACTCGCACATGGGGGCAATCCTCCAGAGCACCAGAGTTGCCTGCAAGAGACAAAGCAGCTCTTTGGCAAGACAAGCAGCACTTGCCTACCCCAAGGCAGTGCTCAGTGCTGAGGTGTCCATGAGGCAGGGCCTGAGGGGAGACGCAGGTGGAGCATGCAGCCTGCTGCCCCTGAGCCTGCCCCTAGGCCAGCTCTGAGCCCAGGCTGGGGAGAGCAGAGAGAGCTGCTAGAGAGGTGACCGAGAGGGCGAGCAAAGGCCAGCTCCAGAAACTCACAGCCAGGGCAAGGACGGCCTTGTCTCTGCAGGACAAGCTGCCGTAGGCTGGCTGCTCCTCCATGGCGGAGAGCAGCGCTGGAAGCACCTCCTGGGCGGCCACTCCGGACGTGCCCATGGCTCTCCACATCAGCGCGGCGGCTCTGTGGGACCAGAGCTGTGCGTCAGCACCGTGCCCTGTGCAGCTGCGTGGGGCTGGGGGACAGAGCCCCGGTGCCCTGAGGGGCAGGGAGGGAGCATGGCAGAGCCTCAGGAAACAGAGGGGCCCGAGGCTCCTGCAGCTCTCCGCCTGTCTGGCAGAGCCCACTGAACAGGGCAAGGGGCCCTAGGAGCCGGTGAGCTCTTGAGGCACTTGTGCTCCGTACCTGTAACACGTTGGGGCACAGCATAGGAGGCTCATCACCACTAGAGCAGGATGTTCCTCCGTCAGGCTCAGAATCTCCAATTGAAGCCCAGCGTCCATGGTGACAAAGGATGTCAGTCTCTGGAGAATGTCCCTCACTGTGGCTTGCACCTGCAGGAGGCGGCGTGGGGAAGACTTGGAGTGCTGTCCAAGGGAGCAACTTGCCCAGCTTTCCCCAAGAAGTTCTTGCCTTCCCACCCCACTGTGATGGCCTCAAAGGCTGAGGGGGTCCAGTGGATGTAGCTTGAGGGGCCACATGATCCTGGGAGGCCTTCAGCCCTGGCCCCAGGCTGCTTACCTGCTGTGGAGAAGCAGCACACTTCTGGAAAACCCCCAGAGTGCGTGCAGGAGTCCCGGTCAGTGTGGGCATGGCCTGAGTGTCTGGCATGCCCTGAGCCTGGGTGTGGATGGTGGCCATGCCCTCAGTCAGGGCCATGTCAGCCTTCGCCCTGCCCTGGGCCGTGTCCTGCTCAGAGGCTGCTGCGAGCTCCAAGGACGCTGAGCTGGCAGCAGGCTCTGCCCGCAGCTGGGCAGGCCTGGAGTTGGGCTGGGCCGTGCCCTCGGTGCCGGTGCCGCCGGTCTTTGTGCGGCCAAGGCGCAGGAGCCTCCGCAGTGTCTGCAGCAGAAGGAAGGGCTGGAAGAGAGGGACGTTCCATGGTCTGCTCCAAACACGGGCCCGGCCGAGCAGTGCCAGCAGGCCCGGCCCAGGTGGGGACGGCCCCAGGTACCTGCGCTGCTCTGCGGAAGAGGCCACGGCTGGATTCCTGCTCTTGAGTCTGGTCCTTGGCTGCATCTGGCAAAGAGCGAGCGCAGCCAGAGCTGACGGGCTGCGGGAGAGGCTGGAGAACATGGGCCAGCCCTGCGCTCCCCAGGCAGGGAGAGCCCCGGGATGCCCCAGGGGATGGAGCACGGCCATTGTGGGGTGTCTGCCCAGCCCCTTTTCTGTCCTGTCCATGGGCATTTCCCCAGGGAATGGCATGGCATGGCGTGGCGTGGCACGGCATGGCATGGCATGGCATGGCATGGCATGGCGTGGGGCCAAGTTGGCTGCAGGCTCCAGCCCTGCAGCCCAGCACTGCCACTCATCCTCCTGCGGTGGATTGAACGGCACCACCTCCTCAGTCTCCTGTGCTGGGGCAGCTCCAGGGCCTTCTTCCTCCTCCTCCTCCAGCCAGAGCAGCTTGGGCACTCTCGGGGCTCTCTCCTCCATGGCTATGCCTGGACTTTTCTGTGCCAGCAAATCACTGGACTTGGGCTGTGCCAGCACCAGGAAGTTTTCAGATCTGGGCACTGGCGCTGCCAGCAAACACCAGATCCGGGTGGTGTCGTTGCTAGCGACAGAAATCTGCCGGATTTGGGCTCTACTGGCACCGGGAAATTTCCAAATCTGGGCACTGGCGTAGCAAACACAAGATGTGGGCGGTGCCAGAGCCAGTAGCAGAAAGTTGCCGGGTTTTGGATTTCTGTCCCAGGAAATTGCTGCACTTGGGCTGCGCCAGAACAGGGACTTTTCCAGATCTGGGCACTGGCAGTGCCAGCAAACACCAGTGAAACCTTCTGGTCCTCGTCCGCACTGTTGACCAGTGGTTTCCCTGAGAACCGGCTCTGGCCACTTTACAGACAGAGACTGCTTTCATCTGGTGCTCTGGAAACAGAACTTTAATGAAGGCAAACACAACAAACAGGACGGTGTGCACAGTACGGAGAGTGAAGCAGAAAAAAGCACGGGTCCAGGGTCTAGCAGGGATATTTACACATTTATAGATGGGGAGGGGTGTGGAAGTCCATCCAAAAATCCTTCATTTTTGCCTCACAATTGTCATGAGAAAAGGACCACCGAAAGGTTAAAAAACTGTTGAGTCAGTTGGGAAAGAAAGTCTCATGCTTATTCAGTGTGTTCACAGGTGGTGTTTGTAGAACATGCCATGCTGAACTCAAAAGGGGCATGCTGCCCTTTTCTGAACAATGGCTCTCTACCTCCTGACTTGGCTGGACTGATCTCTGGGGTGGCTCCCCCCTCCAAGAGAAGACCCCTCTTGTCTGCCTTCAACCACCGTGACAGACAAACAGAGATGCGAATCCCCTCATCAAGGAACCAAGACAAGACAAGGAACCCCCTGGCACCCTATTGGCACCCCCATGGTACCCCCTTGGCACCCCCCTAGCAACCTCCTTCCAGAGACTGGGACTGTCCCCCTTCCCAACTTGGGGAGGGGGGAAAATCTGCCCAGAGTAAATGTACCTGCGAGCATTTGGCCATGAAAACAATGGAATAACCTCTCCCCATCCTCCTGTTCCTATTCTTTTCCCCTGCATGGAAACCTAATTTCAGCCACCCTTCCCCCACCAAGAACAGTATATTTGGGGTTTGGTTCGACTGTTGAGATCTCCCCAAAGCGTGCACCAGCAAGTTTCGGCGGCGGGACCCCGAAGACATCACATTTTGGTAGCTATACCCCTTCCCTAACCTTCTTTCCTCCCTTTTTCCCTTGTCCTACCCTTCTCTTCCCCAGATTCCCTAACCAAACGCATATTCAGCTGTGGTTATCATCAATAAAATTGCATTTTGTTGATTTGTTACTGCAAAACCCCTGTACCTTTGTTGGTTATTTTTTGCACCAAAAAATCATCCGTCACCCATTCATTTCGGGCGGACCTTCACAAGGGGTTAAGGTGGGATCTGAGGGAAGGATCCAAGAGGAAAGAAGGATTAAGAACATTACAATTTTTGCAGTAAAAAGTAACCAATGGTAGCAAAGAGAACTCAGAACTTGCCAGTGACAATCTGCATAACTGAATGAGGGGATCATGGGCGGGAGCTCCTGCTCACCCCAACTAAAGAGGGTTTTCCCATGGCCTTAAGCTGAGGTCTCCCTCTTCTTTTAAACCAATCCCAACACAGCAGATCTGGGTGGTGCCAGGTTTTGGCTTTCTTTGCAGAAAACTGCTGCATTTGGGTTTTGCTGGCACCAGGAAATTGCCAGATCTGGGCACTGGCAGTGCCAGCACACACCAGATCTGGGTGGGGAATGTGCAGGCACTAGAAAATTGTCAATTGTGAACTTTCCATGCCAGCAAACTGCTGGAATTATGCTGTGCAGGCATCTGAAAAATTCTGGATCTGGGCACTGGCAGTGTCAGCAAACATGAGATCAGAGTAGTGTAGGCACCAGGTATTTGCCTGGTTTTGGCTTTCCTTGCCAGCAAATTACTGCACTTGGTCTGTGGTGGCACAGGGAAATATCCAGATCTGGGCATGGGCGGTGCCATCAAACACCAGGTCTGGGTGGTGACAGTCTTGGCATCAGGAAATTGCTGCATTTTGTCTTCTTTTTCCAAAACATTGCTGCACTTGGGCTGTGTTGGAACCGAGAAATGTCCAGATTGGGGTACGGGCAGTGGCAGCAAACACCAGATCTTGGCATTGCCAGTGCCGGCAGTGGGAAATTACCAGATTTTGGCTTTCTTTACCAGAAAATTGCTGGACTTGGCTTTGCCAGAACAAGGGAATTTCCAGATCTGGGCACTGGTGGTGGCAGCAGCAAGCACCAGATCTTGGCAGTGCCAGACCCAGTAATGTTGGAAATGAATTTGTAGAGAATTTTTAAGGCTTGGTAGAAGATTTATATA
The DNA here is from genome assembly GCF_028551555.1 of Melozone crissalis. NCBI lineage: Eukaryota > Metazoa > Chordata > Aves > Passeriformes > Passerellidae > Melozone > Melozone crissalis. The sequence continues at coordinate 2,730,314 of NW_026535804.1, read as the reverse complement.
TTATGTATGCAACTGTCACGATCTGTCCTTATGAACGGGTTTCATGATGGTTCGTGGGTTGATCTCAGAGTGCAAAAAACACCGACACGGTACAGGGGGTTGCAGTGATAATCAAAACAAATGTACCATTATTGAATAACCACAACAAAATGCATTGGGGAGGAATTGGGGAAAAGAGAAAAAGAGGGAGGAAGAGAAAGGAAGGTATAGAGCTACCAAACATAGAATGGCGAAGTCCTTCAATGTCCAGCCAATGGAGTTCACCAGGTCACGTCTGGGGAGATCTCAGGGTTGCAGTTCATCTGAACTCTTATTATACTCTTTTTTTTGATGGGGGAAGGGGTAAAACTTGAAACTGAATCAAAGGTAGTCTATTGTATTTTTGGGGGAAAAAGTGGTATTTAGAGAAGGGTACACACAGTCCATGTTCTCAGCAGTGGGCGAGAGCCATTGTCTTCTTGGTCCACTGCTCACACCTGCAACATCCATCTTGCTTCGGTCAGCTTGCCTCCCCCACACACCTCCCCCAGGTTAGGGCCCTCAGTCCCAGTCCTTGTTTCCGAGTGTAGGGGGCCCTTTTCACGTAGGGATTTCATGTCTCGGTCTTTGATGGAGAGGCTTCTTACATCTCAGTCTGTCTGTCACGGCAGTTGTAAGACAAGTGAGGGGTTTTCTGTGGGGACCTCCCAAAACTCAGCAGAAGTCCAGTGAGGCTGAGAGGTGGGACAACTTCCAAGGCTATTGTTGCAAAAAGGCAAGGTGTCCCCTTCTTCCTTTCATTGGGTTCAGTGTAGCATACAGCAAACATACCTGTGAACAATAGCTTAGCAATACCAGGAGCTGTGATCAGGTCTCCGGGCCCTTGGCATGTAAGTTTCTCCAACAGCGCCTGAAGTTTCTCCAACAGGGCCAGAAACTTCAGACAAGGGTCTTTTCTTCAGTGGTCCCCAATGACGATCGTGAGGCAGATGAGAGAAACTTTGGAGAGAGTTTCACACCTACATTATATGGACGATGTACGAATCTGTGCTTCCACCAAGTCTCACTTAGACGCAGACCTTTCCAAGAGTGTTGCAGGTGTCGAAACCGCGGGGTTTCAGATAGCTCAGGAAAAAATCCAGCTATTGAGCCCACAGAAGTACCTCGGGTTTTTATTCACAGGAAGGACCATCGTGCCTCAAACTCTATCCATCAACAAGCACTCCCAGACATTAAGAGACATGCAACAGCTGTGCGGCGTCATCACGTGGATCTGACCTCTCCTGGGCCTCACCACAGAAGAACTGACACCGCTCTTCAACCTTCTACGAGGAAACGGCGACCTGACTTCCCCATGCTTAACGCCAGAAGCCTGTGAGGCTTTGGAGAGAGTCCCCATGCCATCAAACACCACCAGGCACATCGGACAGACCGGTCCCTTCCCCTATGCCTCGGTATTTTTGGTAAGTGCCCAAACTCCCATGCATTGCTCTTTCAGTGGGATGATACTGCAAAAACCCACTCATCATCATCGAGTGGCTTTTTCTGCCACACCAACCACATAAAACAGTTACCACCCCACCAGAAGTTGTAGCCAAACTTATTATTAAAGGCCGACATCGCCTCCGGACCCTTGCAGCTTGCAACCTGGTGTGCATTTACCTCTTTTATATTTTGGAACAATTGGATTCTCTATTACAAAGAAATGAACACCCGCAAATTTCATTAGACAGCTATCCCAGAAAAATTTCCATTCATTATCCTAAACACAGACTTTGTAAAGATTCACTGCATTTGTCCCCAAAATCATATAGAAGTAAAACTCCACTCAAAAATGCTATCACAGAGTTCATTGACGGTTCAGGCAATTCTCACAAGTCTGTGTTCACTGGAGGGACCCGCACACTCAGAAGGAGGAGTCTGATATTTGGGTTGTTGAAGGTTCTCCCCAGACTGCAGAACTTGCTGCAGCAGTGAGGGCGTTTTGAACATTCCAACAACCCTTCAATATTATCACAGATTCTGTGTTTGTCACCGAGATAGCAGAGCAGGCAGAGCGTGCCCTGCTCAAGAAAGTCCAAAATAAAAAATTATACAGCTTGCTCTCTGAATTAATTTGGTTCATCTCCCACAGGGAGCAACCTTATCACATCCTGCACGTCCGGTTGCACACAGAGCTGCCAAGAGACATCACTGAGGACAACCGGAGAGCAGACTTGTTAGCAATGGCAACAAGTGCCACCCACATTTCCTCTGCTGCACCACATGTCTTTCAACAGGCTTGTCTAAGCAATGCATTCTTCTGTCAGACTGCTCCAGCTTTGGTACGTCAATTTAAGATTTCCAGAGACCAAGCCAAGGCAATTGTCTCCACCTGTCCCAATTGCCAATCCCTCGCCCTCCCTTCCATGGGAACAAAACGAAGAAAATCACAATGACAACTAACTTGACCATTCATGTTTCTATCAGTGCTCGAACAGTTGATAACTGATTCACTTGAGGACCAGATGGCCACTCCCAGGACACCCCGAAATACCTTAACAGCTGCTGCCACCATCATTGTTTCCATCTTTCTACCATGGGTTGCAGCTGCCAAGGCCCTCGGTGAGCTTTCTCACCTGGAGTGCTGGCTTAGTAAGCAGACCAACGCTACGTCCGCTGCCTTATCAGACCTTCTAGCGGACGAGGAAACCACCAGACATGCCACCCTTCAGAACAGAGTGGCCATCGCCTTCCTGCTGCTCTCCCATGGCCATGGTTGTGAAGATTTCAAAGGGCTTTGTTGTTTTAACCTGCCATCAAAAAGCACATCGATCCAGGCCAACGTCAAACCAATGCAAGAGCAAATGAAGACTCTTCTTACTGAAAATAAAGTTGTAGACATGATAGACAAAAAGCTCATGCAGTGGAGTGTTCCTGTGTGGGTGGCCCCCATTCTTAAAAGTTTATTGTGGGTCCTTCTCATAGTTGTTATCGTTTCAGCAGCACTGAGGTGTTTTAAGAAAACAATTGACAAAACACTGGGAAATATTTATTTAATAAATAAAAAGATGAAGATGTTGGAGACAGCCATGGAGAAGAGGAACCCAGAATGCCATGGGAGGACAGCACTGTTTAAGTTAAGGTGAGGGACTGCTGCAATTCCCCATGGTTCTTTGCTTGTTAATGTTAATGTGCTGTTGTCAATCGACTGCTGTTCGTCCCCCAGTTCCAGAAAGTTCTGTACTCCCCGTTCCTCCATTGGCTTTCCCTTAGAGACTCCTCCCACTCTGACTCCCCATTTGTGCATCCCGTGTCACCCCACCTTAACCCCACCCCTGGCTCCCTTCCCCATTGCATCATTTGTACCCTGACCCCTCCTGCCTTCCTCCAGTTATATACCCTGGCCCCAGCCCTGTTCCTGGCTCTTCGCCTCTGGTTCCCTTCAGCAAAGGTTGTGTTCCTGCTTGCTCCTGTTTCCCTCTTCACCCTCACTTCACCTGGACCCTTGGATTTTCCCTTAGTAAACCCGGCTGGATCTGCTATGTGAGGAGTCCTCTCGTCCCTCTGGTGAGGCTTTGATTGCACCATCCGGGCTCAGGCGACTGCTGGGCTGGGGGAGTTGTCAAGGCAGCCCCAAGTGGAGACGCTTTCAGTGCTGCAGGCACCTAACAGCACCTGCCTGGGGAGCCTGCTCTGGCCACCTGCTCAACCAATTCCTTTTCCCAAGCAGCAGCTCCCAGCGTCCTCCTCTGAAGCCCAGAGAGAGAGGGAGCAGCTGCCCTCAGCCCTGTCCTTTACTGCATCCCCATTCTCATGGAATGTCCCCCCTTGGAGAGAAACTCCCAGAGAAGAGAAGTGCGACCAGATCCCCTCCTCCTCTGAGCTTGATCACTTCTTTTGTTTCTTAAGGATCCAGTCCATCAGAGCAGTGGTATTGCACTGACAGCTGGGACACCAGCAGGGGATCACCCCACACTGCCCAGTGTGCGCCAGGCTCAACAAGGTCTGCTTCCCCCCTCATTCCACCAGGCCTCTTCCCTTGGCTGTGGTTTTGCTGGATAGTGGGTCAGGACAGCGAGAATCTCCTTCATCCATTCATTCACTATTTAGGGTCCTGCAGACACTTCCTCAATTTCTCTCCAAGGTGACCTCAGCCCACCAATGATGTCACAGCTCTTGTCCATCTGGTCAAGAATCTCCCATGAGGACACTCTGATCTCTCCTCCAAGGGCACAAAGCAGCAAAAGCCCCTAGGAAAATCTTCCCCCTTGGGCCCTGCTCCTCCTTGGGTGAGTTCCAGAGCAAACAGTCAGGGCAGTAGCCTGAAATGTTTTCCCAGCTGAGTCATAACACTTCTCTGATGGATCCACATTGTCCCTGGGGAAAGAGATGTGCAGAATCCTTCACTAATGCCCTCGAATGTCAAACAGGAATCATAGCTTTGGACAGCTCTCAGGAACCACTTCACTGTGGATTTTCCTTCTGGAAAGCTCAAGATGTCAGAACGTCCTCCTGGTGCCTCAGGGCTTGGGTAAACAGGGCTTGTCAGAGATGCTGGCAGGGCACCAACACCCCTCCTCCTCACAGGGCACCTCTGTTACCCCAATTAGCTCGGGGTGGCTGCCTGGGGACAGATGCCCACTTCCCCATGTCCCTGGGATGGGCACATCCTGCTCAGGGCCAGTGCTGGCCTGGGCCCAGAGCCAGGGCCATGACCCAGGTGCTCTGGGGGGCCTCCGTGGCTGCAGGTGTGACAGGATGAGGGGCAGGGCAGGGCATATTCCCCTCTGGACAGTGCTCTGGGCATGGAGCTTGGTCGGGTTTGGCATCTGCAGGGAAAGGGATATCGGGTTGTGTGGATGTGGGCATTGTCACTCCTGAGCCATTCCCCAGCCCTCAGCCTGTCTGCAGGTGATCAGCATTGCCCAGTGCTCCCCAGTGTCTGCAGTGCCTGAGATGCCAATCAGCCACCTGATCACATGTCCCTTGCTCCCCTTGTTCTCCCACATGTCGGGTTTGGGGCTGGGCTCAGCTCTGGGGTGTCCCACAGGGAAAGCTCTGGGAGGGGAGGGGCAGCAGGAGATGGGGGATCTGGCACTGGGGGCTGTTGGGAGGATGGATTGTGTTGGACTGGGGGCTGTCCCCACAGGGTCCCCAGGTGCCTTTGGCTCCCTGCCTGCTCCCATTGGCCCCCCAGGTGCCTGGGCCCTTCCAGGGCCAGCTGCCCCGTGCAGGAAGCTGGAGGGATGCTGGGCAAGGGGGCTGGATCCGTGCCACAGTTGGGGTGGGATGGGCTCTGTGCCAGGGCTGGGCTTGTGGCCAGGGCTGGGGGCTGTGCCAAGCCGGGCTTTGGCCTGGGGGCTGGCAGGGAGGGTGCAGGGAGGAGTCCCGGCAGGGATAAAGGTGCTCCTCACCTGCTGCAGCCTCAGGCAGCACTGCCCAGAGCCAGAGGAAGATGAAGGTGGCTGTGCTCAGCGTGGCCCTGCTCTTCTCCATCCTGCTCTGCCCCCCGGCACAGGCCAAGGTGAGGCACCAGGCAAACGCTGTCCCCACGTCCTGCCCTTTCTGGCCTCCCATCCCACCCTTTTGGTCCCTCCTCTGTGTCCCATTCAGGGTCCCCAGCTGCCCTCCCACTGACCATTTCTGAGGCCTTTCCTTTCATGTCCCCCCTCAATCCTTTGTCTTTCTTCCTGGCCACTGCAGAGGGGTCCCCCTGTACAATTCCCTGACTCACCCCCCACTCCCACACCATCTCCCAGTACTGTTGGTTTTGTCCCCACCTGTCCTCATTCTTCTGTCCCCACCAAGCCCCTCCCTTGCACTCCCATGTCCCTACACCTCAATTCCTTTCTCCTCCCCTGTACCTCACACCCTGCTCCTTCCACACCCCCAGCCCTGTCCCCTGGACTCTCAGTTGACCCCAGATCAGTGTTTTTGGGTCTCCCCTCACCTCAAAGTGATCTCCTTGGAAGCCCTGAATTCCCATCCCTCTGCCTGCACCCTGCTCCCTGCACCCATTTCCCCCCACAGCCCCACAAGGCCCAGTCCGGACCCAGCCTTTGTTCTCCTTTCCAGGCACTCCTGGAAGGAACCCAAGATGATCTGCAGGAGGTGAGTGGGCTGCTGGCATTGCAGGGCATCCCCTCAGGGAACTGGGGGGCAGTGGTGTCCCCCCATCCCTTGCTGGCACTGGGGACATCCCAGTGACCAGTGAGGTCTCCTGGTCTCTCTGCAGTTGGATTTAGACAATGTCGTGGTCCTGGAGACGCCTCTGGTAGGTACCACAAGTTCTGCCGGTACCAGACCCTCCCCTTGCATGGCCACAACAGCCCAGGCCATCCCAGTCTGTCCCAGCACAGCCCAGTGCACCCCTCCTGACAGCCCAGACAATGCCCTGCCCCAGGGCTCCTCCCCAGGGAAGCTTTTGCCCAGGGCCCTGCTGCATTCCATCCCTGTCACCCCAGGACCCCCTGGATGAGCCAGGATGCAGCCCCTGCCCCAGCTGTGCCTCTTGGCCAGGAGCCCAGTGCTTCTGGGCAGCAGCACAGCAGCTCCTGCACCCCATTGCTGCCACAGCCCCTTCCCCAAGGTCCCCTGCTCTCCCCTGCCTCCCAGTGCAGCCCGGTGCCCCCAGTGTGTCTCTAACACTGTCTTTATTCCCAGTCCACTCTGCGTTAAGTATTGAAGCAGGTGTGTTGTTTTCTGGGGCACCAGGACCCGCCTGACCCATGAAGAGGTGAGCTGTGCCTGCAGGGACAGGGTGGGGACAAGGCCCCTCTCACATCCCAGTGGAAACAGAGGGCTGATGTTTTGGCCTTTGTGTTTTAGGATCCCAAGTGGTGCTGACATCTGTGTCCTGTCCTCCTCCGGTGGCAAGAGGAGACGATCGATCCTGGAGGATCCCTCTGAGCCCAGGGCCATTTCCCCTGAATAATCAAAAAACCCTGTCAGCAAAGCTGTGTTCTGCATTTATGTCTCTCTGTATTTATGTCTCCGTGCATTTCTCCTTGTGTCTGGATTTCCGCTCTCCCGCTCTCTCCCGGTGTGCAGGGGAGCTCGGCCTAGGTTCTGGTCACTTCATGCCAGGCTCTGCTGCCCCTACACCATCCCCCCGCCCAGGTTGTTTGCTGTGGGTTGTGTGGGGTCTGGTGGTGGCAGTTTGAGTGGGTGGGTGAGTGGGTGGGTGGGTGTGCAGGCAGAGCCAAGAGCAGATGCTGGCTGTGATCACCACTGTGGTGTTGTGGGTCCAATACAAAAAAAGTTTACAAAATATATTTCCGAAGGAGTTTCTTTCTTCAATGTAGAAATGCGCCTATTAAAAAAAAAAAACTACCAGTTTATTTTTGTCAAAAATATATTTATTGATTTTGAAATTTGGTTTCTGGGTTGGATGGAGCTGCTGGGTCTACCCGGTTCTGTGGTGTTATGGGACTCTGGGGTTTCCCCATGGCTGGGGTGGAAGAAGGATGCCAGGTCTACTTGATCCGGATGTTCCTCGGGGCCCAGGTGTGCCCGGCTCGGGAGGGTGGTACTGGCCGGCTGCAAGGTCTGCCCGGTCCCTGGGTCAGGTGCAGCTGCAGCCATACCCAGAGATGTGAGGGTGGCAACACTGTGGTGCCCAGACCTAATGAGAACTGCTCTGCCCAGCTCTGGTGGGACTAGGACCAGTTTCAGAGTGGGCAAGGAGACCGGCTGTCACAGATGCTAACCAAGGGCTTGCTGGTTTTCTCTGCCTCCAGTTACTCCATTGAGGGAGCCGCTGCCGCTGGCCCCGCCCTGGGCAAGCCTCACAGCAGAACTGGCACAGGGCATTGCCCTGGAAGAAGGGCAGGGAAAATGTCCTGGCTATGAGCAGCAGAGCAGAGAGAAACCCACTGGCCCAGGCAGCTGCTGCTGTGTGGGCACAAGCTCTGCTGGCCAGGAGGGTACCAGAGTGACCACAAGGCTTTGCAGATGGAGACAGAGCAGACATAGGTCATGATGGGGAGAAGAGAATATTCTGCTCCAAGGCAGAGGAAGAGGAAAATTACCTGTGCAGCCCATTCCCCTAAGGAGATATCCCTGGTGTCCCGGAGTGTCTTAGGCTGAAATGCAAGATGTAATCAGAAGTATTTATTCTATCATCATCGGTTGAAATCAGGTGAGCCAGTCTTCTTTATCTCTTCCAGACCCATCTCTCATAACTCTGGAAGGGATATTCTCTGTTAATGGGCCACCTGCTAAAATCAGGTGAGGCAGTTTTCTTTATCTCTTCCCGACCCAATCCTCCCCCCAGGGAGGTATCTTCTGTTAATGGGCCACTGAGTCTCACTGCATGACTGATAAAAATTACATCATCCCATTGGGAGATGCTCTGCCCAGGAGGAGGAGTCAAGAATTCCTATCTGGATATAATCTGAAATTTGGAACATGACAGGCAGCCTTTTCCACTGGATTCCCAGAGGAAGACCAGGCCCATCTACATTACCACTGGATTTTCAGAGGAATACTACACCCTTCTACAGGATCACTGCTCCAACAGAACCACATCTGTCACTTCAGGAGGACTGCAGCCACCACTTAATAGGACTGCTACCAACACTGTGACCCAAGAGGGTGTCAGGTCATATTCTGGCTCTGGCAGCGTTGTTTTGTATTACTGCATTTTTATTTTTATTTTTCCTAATAAATGGCTGTTATTCCTATTGCCATATCTTTGCCTGAGAGCCCTTTAATTTCAAAACTATAATAATTCAGAGAGAGGGGGTTTGCATTTTCCATTTCAAGAGAGGCTCCTGCTTTCCTCAGCAGACACCTGTCTTTTCAAACTGAGACATTCCCACAGCGTACTCCTGGAAAATCTGTTGCCCATGGCTTGGACAGGAGCACTCTGTGATGGGTTCAGAACTGGCTGGGTGGCCTAGCCCAGAGAGTGGTGCTGAATGGTGCTGCATCCAGCTGGCAGCCAGGCACCAGTGGTGTCCCTCAGGGCTCTGTACTGGGGCCAGTTCTGTTCAATATCTTTACTGATGACATGGATGAGGGTGTTAAGTCTACCATTAGTCAGTTTGTAGGTAACGCTAAGGGGGGAGTGTGTGTCAAGCTATTGGAAGGTGGGAGGTCTGTGCAAAGAGACCTGGAATGGTTGGATGGATGGGCAGAGTCCAAGAAAGTGATGTTTAACCAGTCCAAGTGCCAAGTCCTGCATTTTGGCCACAATAACCCCCCTACAACGTTCCAAGCTGGGGACAGTGTGGCTGGACAGTGCTCAGGTAGAAAGGGCCCTGGGGGTGCTGGTGACAGCCAGTTGAACATGAGCCATCAGTGTGCCCCGGTGGCCGTAAGGCCAATGGCATCCTGGCCTGGATCAGGAATGGTGTGGCCAGCAGGAGCAGGGAGCTCATTCTGCCCCTGTACCGGGCACTGCTGAGGCTGCACCTTGAGTGCTGTGTCCAGTTCTGGGCCCTCAGTTTAGGAAGGACGTTGAGATGCTGGAGCACATCCAGAGGAGGGCAATAAGGCTGGTGAGGGGTTTGGAACAGAAGCCCTGTGAGGAACGACTGAGGGACATGGAGGTGTTTAGCCTGGAGAAAAAGGAGACTCAGAGGTGACCTTCCCACTCTCACCAGCTGCCTGAAAAGGTGGTTGTAGTCATGTGGGCGTTAGTCTCTTTCTCCAAGCAACAACTCACAGAATGGGAGGACACAGTCTCAAGGTGCACCAAGGGAAATTTAGGTTGATGTTACAAAAAGTTTTTTCCTGAAAGAGTGATAAAGTACTGGAATTGTCTGCCCAGGGAGATGGTGGAGTCACCATCTCTGGATATGTTTAAAAATGACTGGATGTAGCACTCAAATGCCGTGGATTTAGTTGAGGTAGTGCTAGGGTATGGGTTGGACTTCATGATCATAAAAGTCTCGTCCAACCTAGTGATTCTGTCTGTGAAAGTATTGTTGGAATCACCAGCCAATGATGTCCAGATATAAAGTGAAACAAATTTAAGGTAAGAGCTGCATGGCTTCTGTCCCAAAACCTGGCCCACGGGTTTGTAATGGGCAAAGATCATCAAGTGGTCAGGGGCTCCACTAGCAATCTAATACTTCCTCTCCGTAATTTGCGACAAACTAAAATTCTAGACCTGTAAAATGGGGCCGTTGGTACGCTTATTCCAGGTATCAACCTGCACCCAGGCCAGCCTTTCTGACTGGGTAGACCTGGGATCCAGAAATTTGAAATTAGACCCCTTGTACACATGTTGTCTGCAAATTTACCATCTGCCCCCTTAGATTTGGTGGAAAATGAAATCAAACTGGTGACATAGGAATTTTATAACTAGGGAGTGTTTGAAACGAATGAATGTGTTCACTTGTCCACAAGTTGGGAGAATTTGACCAGGCTGCCAGAGGTGTATGAACATCTTACACCTCATCGAAGTGTGGGAAAAGACAGCTGTCTCCAGAGGACCAATGAGCTGTTGGTACTTAACAACAGGGAAAAAAGTGGTGAGCATGAGAGAGAAAGCACAATGGAAACATCACCTCCTCAGCTGGAGAACAACATGCTGGCAATATCCCCACCCACACCAGGAACCATGTTAATCAGATGCCTTAGGGCATTCCAACAGTGATGATTCCTGACAAAAATCCACCATGTCCAGGCTGTGGAACCTGTATGGACTGTGTGTTGGGCTTAACTGAACACCTGAAAAGAGCCTACAGCAAAAGGAAGACTTGTTTTCGGTCTGCTAAGTACCGGAGGAAAACCAGTAACTAACACAGTATTGCATGTCATCTTCTAAATGCAGGACAACAGCTGAAATAGCTGCAACTGGGTAGTGGATGTGCGAGCCATGGGGATGGTACTTCAAAACAAAAATCGGTCTGGAACAACACAAAAGATTGGTACATCCAATTGTCAGAAATCGGGAAAGGATTGTTGCTTCCCATGCAAAGGAGACCTCCACCTGCTTGAGGAGCTCACAAAAGGTGTTGGACCAAGGAGGAAGAACATCTACTGATCAGGTTAGAAGCTCTGTTTCAGGGAAACAAAAACATCAATAAACTCATAGCTGAACACATTCCATCCAAGACAGCAAAGCAAATTCCTGACAAAAGGAGACCGTTGCCCAGAGAACCAGCGGTGGGTATGAGAACAGAACCTGGCATGAGTGATTGTCCAGAAAATTCAGAGGAACAGCTGGGGAACATCAACTAGCAAAAGGAGGGGTAGCTCAGGCCCATTATCAGAGAACTCCTGGTGAATGGCTTTCAGCTGGGAAACTCAACACCTTCCCGAGGGCATTCAAGCAGTTACTTAATGGCCAGGAGATGACATCACTGGTCAATGAGTCAGTGCAGGACTGCTTCTGATGCCTGCATATGGTAAGCCAGATAAGAACATCAGCCACAGATAAGAACAAAATAGGGACCCAAGAAAGAAACTTGAGGTCGCCAGAAGTGGATCATGAAGAGAGCAATCAAGAGAGGTTATTAGCTGTGCTTCTAGCACCTATTCCATCTAAATAGGGGGAAATTAGCCAAGATTATTCTGGATGATGTTGAATGTTTGTCCAGTGACATTCCACCCAGCAAAGTTTATTCAGAAGTTAAAGCCTGATGGAAAACACTAAGAGCCTTGGGAATTTCCAAATTAAAGGGAAAGCCAACAACTGCACTTTCAGGGACTTAATTACAGCTAAAGAAATTGAGAGAATGTGCGAGAAATGAGCAGAACCTCAGCTCCTGGTCCAGATGGGATCACCCTAAAGGACATCAAGAAGATGGACCCTGAATTCTCCTGGATCATGGAGATATTCAACCTTTGGTTAACATCAGGTAAAATCCCAGGTATGGTGAGGGGATGCAGGGCTGTTAATGCCAAAGTCAACCAAATCAGAACATTCAAAGGATATTAATAACTGGAGACCCATCAAGATTGGTTCTGTCTTCTGTTCTCCAGAATGACAGCAAGGCTGACTAAGGTATGCCCCCCTCAATCCAAGGCTTTATAAGAGCAGGGGGATGCTCTGAAAATTTGATACTCCTGCAAACAATAATTTGACCTGCCAAAAGAGAACACAGACTGCTGGGTGTCGTACTTGTGGACATCGCTAAGGCTTTTGACACCGTGAGCCACCAGCACATTTTCTACATGGTCTGCAGCAAAGGGAAGTGGACTCCCATGTTGTTAGCTTGGTGAGTAATACGGATGAGAATATATATCATCATGTTAAAACTTCTTCAGAAAACTGACACTCCAAAAAAACATTCATCATCCCCAGACTAATGTACTTGGCAGACCACATGGATGCAAAATCAGGGCTCCTTGAATCCCCTGACCTACAGATTCGATCAACTGTCAAGGAATGGCTACACTTAACACCATGCATGTGTAATGTCAAACTGCATCACACGAACATGGTGTTAAGTGTAGCCAAGGATGGAGGGTTTGGGTATCACGAAGTTGATGGGACTCAATCCAAGTACACAGGCTTGAAAATTACATGGACTTGTCCAATGTTCAGATGATGCCTTAAGATTGATCCTGAAAGAAGAATGCTTAGGTCAAGTATATAGGAAATTATGGATGAGAGCTGGAGGAGATCAAGAAAAGATCCTGTCAATATGGAAGCCTAAACCTAGATAGAACTGCTGGATGGTGCTGGTGATGATACAACGTCAAAATGGAAAGCAGCTACTCCAAAAACTCAGTATCCACAAGCATGTAACTGGAGGAAACAGGAATTTAGGAAATGGAAACAGCTGGTATCCCAAGGCTGTGCTATTACAGACTTTAAGAAGGATAACATCAGCAATTTCTGGATCTCAAGATACAGAGGCACACCTCACAGAGAACTAGTAACAGCACTGCAGCTGTGGGCCAATGTCTACACAAGGGAATTCCTGGCAAGAGGAAGACAAGATCAAAGCGTCAAAAGCTGCAGACACTGCAAGCCTGAAAATGAAACATGCTCCCACATCATTAGAAACTGTCCAACAACACAAAAGGCTAGGATTAAAAGACACAACTACATCTGTGGCATATCAATCAACAAAGCTAAAAAGGACACTGCTTCAAGAGCCACATTGTGAGGGAACACAACAGTGAACTATGTAGCAGATCTGATCTTTGTAAGAGAAAAACAGGCATTCTGGTGGATGTGACAATTGGATATGAACGCACTGACACATCTTTACAAGAAGCTGTAACCCAAAAGGTGAGTTTTGCACAGCCTGGTTTTTGGCAGCAGGGGGGCCACAAAGATGGCTCCTGTAGGAAGCTGCTGAAAGCGTCGACCATGTCCAGCAGAGATAATCCTTAATGGCTCTGAGGAGGGACATGCTGCTGGCCAAAACTGGGCCAATGAGAGAGGCTGGGAATGCCTCTGTGATGACATATTTAAGAGAGAAATCAAAACAAAGTCACAGGTTTTTGCATCTAGTTAAAGAAGAGAAGGAGGTAAGAACATGCGAGGGAAAACAAGGTCAGTGGAGAAGGAGGGGGAGGTGGCGCTCCAGGCTCCAGAGCCGAGACTCCTCTGCAGGCCTACCAAAACCCCTGTCTGTGTGGATTCCATGGCCTGGCACATCAGATCCACAGAGGTACAAAGCTTTAGTAGATACCATTGCACAGTGTACACTGACGCCACCAAGGCACAAGAGTGCAGAACCTATTGGATCTCTGGAGTGACAGGGGGATGCCAGGAGTTGTCTGTAATAGAGACTGAGGTGAGCTTAACAGGGGACAGATGGAAAAAGCACCCCACTGTGACTGGCCCAGGGGCCCCATGTACCCTAGGCATCAACTACCTCAGGAAAAGGTACTTCAAGATTTGAAAGGGTATCAATGGGCTTTTGGTGTAGCTACAGTGAATGCAGAGAAGATCAAACAGTTATCCACCCTGCCTGGCCTCTCAGAAGATCCCTTCATTGTAGGATTGCTGCAGGTGCAAGACCTGTAAGTACCAATTGCTACCAGGACAGTGCACTGGTGGCAATATCACACAAACCAAGACTCTGTAACTCCTATCCAAGAACTAACTCGATAACTGGAGAGCCAAGGAGTAATCAGCAGAACCAGCTCACCCTTCAACAGCCCCATCATGGCCAGTGAGGTGTTACAGTACAAGCTGGCTTGTACTGGGCAATTAATTTGGCTATAAATAAGAAACTCAGCTTGGTTCCATAAACAAGTCCCTGGCTGAGCTATGATTCTCCACTGAGGAGGATCAAAACAATGGACCGATAGATAAGGCCATCAAAATTGCAATAGCTCAGGTGGACCTAGACTGGGAAAGAAAGGGTGAGCTATTTACAGCCCAATGGGCCCATGAAACATCAGGGCATCTTGGAAGGGATGCAACACATAGATGGGGTCTTGATCAAGGGGTGGATCTGACCATGGAGTCCATCAGTGTGAAACAATGCACTGCCATCAAGCAAGCCACACGAGTGAAGCATCTTTGGAGTGGAGGGCAGTGGCTGGGTTTCCAGAATGGTGAAGCCTGGCAAACTGATTACATTGGGCCATTGCCACCAACATGCCAAGGCAAGAGTTATATCCTCATCATGATGGAGACTACAACTGGCTGGCTGGAAACACACCCAGTAAACCATCCCACTGCCCAAAACAATTTCAGGTCTTGAAAGACACATTTTGTGGTGACATGGAACCCCAGCTAGAATTGAGTCAGGCAGTAGGACTCATTTTCACAACAATCTTACAAACTCCTGGGCAAAGATGCATGGCTCTAAGTGGATATACCACATTCCCTACCACCCACAGGCCTCTGGGAAGATTAAAAGATAAAATGGGCTGCTAAAAACTATGTTCAGGGTATCAGGTAATGAGACATGGAAGCACTGGGATGCAAACTTGGCAGAAGCCACTTGGCTAGTCAACACTAAGGGATCTGCTTACCGCCCTGGTCCCACCTAAACCAAGCCCTTAGACACTGTGGAAGGAGACAAGGTTCCTGCATTACACATAGGGAAGTGGCTGGGGAAGCCAGTGTGGATTTCTTCCCCCATGGGAAAAGGCAAACCCATTTGTGGCATCGTCTTTGCCCGAGGACCTGGGTGTACTTGGTGGGTGATTCGGGAGGATGGGGAGACCTGGTGTGTACTTCAAGGAGATTTAACCTTGGGGTAAGAATAACCTACAGCATAAGTTGTATGTTATGGGAGGTAAAGTAGCAGGAGGGAAGAATGGACATGGAAGAATGAATTTTGGCAAGGAGCAAGAAAAAGATTATGATGAACAGAGACAATGCCAGCGCCCAATAGTACACCATCAGGTGTACTATTTCCCCTGTCCTGACCTCACCCTCTGGTGGAATGGAGATCATCGGGAAGGATATGAAAGGACAGGTGATAGTAGCTAATAAAATGTATGCTTGGTATAGAGAAGGCTTAAGGATTCTAGCAATGAGAGTATATAGACTATATGGGATCCAAGCGTGACACAAATTGTACGGAATTGGGGTGGAGACTGTACTGGGTCTGACCAAGGTCAAGATCACTGGCCTTCCAGTGCCATGTTTTGCACTGGTAACTGGATGGGTGTTCAGAACAGACCAGTGTTTTGGCTACTGCCGAGCAGCGCTGCCCCTCTGACATTCCTTCCCCCACCAAAGGGGATGGGAGTGGGCAAGATCCTGGGAGGGGACACAACCAGTCCAGCTGACCCAAATTAGCCAAAAGGATATTCCATACCACATGATATCAGCTCAGGAGAGAGAGATCCTAAGCTAAGGGAGAGAGAAGGAAGGGCGGTACTCATGAGTTTTCAACATCTGCTGTCCAGAGGAACTCATGTGTGCTGAATGCCTGCTTCCCAGGAAGTGTCCAAACATCACCGCTGATGGGAAGCAGAGACTGACTTTTTATTCTCTTTAGCTGCTGCAAGCACAAATCTCTGCTTATTTCTTTCTTTTACTGTAATAAAATGGCCTTAGTTCACCCTGCTGGTTTTGCTCCATCTTATTCTCTGCCCTGTCCCATTGGGAAAGGGAGTGACAGACCGACTGAGTGCACACCTGCCACCCAGCCAGGGTCAACCCAATACAGTCAGGAAATATCAACATCTTCCCAAACAAATACAGGACCTCACCAATGCAGCATGTATCAGGTTTGCAGACTTTCCCACTGGACTTTCCCAAGTGGTTCTATGGAAACAGTGAGCTCCTACAGGACCTAGGTCTCTCCAAAAGAAGGCAGGGGAAGACTGCTGTGCTGCTGGTCTCCAGAATGCTCTTTACCTCAGTAGATATTGTTCAGATGTTTGGAAGCAAGGCTAGCTTGGCTGCGTAGAGTTATTATCGTTTATGCAAATTTTAAAAAACCACAAAAAGTTAAAAGCTGGATGGCACATAAGGACAGTGGCAATGACACAATTCTTCCAAGGATGCAGCATTGTGTTTCATCTACATTGGAGGCTAAATTCTACTGATTTGGACCAAGGTGGATGGGACACCAATACTTAACCCAGAAAAAGAACATATAAAAATAAATGCTCAATAAATAGCCAAATGCCTCATCATCTATTTAGTGACGTGAATAAATAAATGAATGAACAAGATTGCCACAGTCCCGACCTACTATCCAGTGAAACCACAGCCAAGGGAGCAGGTTTGGCAGAATCAGCAGGGGAAGAAGACCTTGTTGAGCCTGGTGCACTCTCAACAGTATGGGATGACCCCCCGCTGGCGTCCCAGCTGCCAGTGAAATAGCACTACTGTGATCGTTTTGGTGAGCAGACCTGGTCTCCCGGGTAGAGGAGGGAAGGCCTCCCATGCTGGCAGCAGGCACACCATGTCTGAGACCCCAGTGGGTAGACCTGGCCTTCCGTGCCCAGACTCTGCATGCTGGGGACACAGGGTACACCTGGTCCCCTGCTCCAGTGGGGTGACACGGCCTCCCATCCCAGCGGAGGGCAGACCTGCTCCCTGGGACAGAACTTGGCCAGTGGGGACACGAGTGTTTCCTGGGCCCGGGTTCATTCAGGTGCTGTCCCTGATGACTCAGTGCCTGAGCAGCTCCCAGTGAGCTCTGCCACACGTTCCTCCCCCCACCCTCACCTCCCTGAACCACCACCACCGCACTCCAGTCCCTGGTGATAGCAGAGTTGTCTCCAGCCTGCTCGGAAGGAGAGAGACCACAAACAGGCACAGGACATCCACGGTGACATCCCAGAGCTCTTACATCTTCCAAAGACTTGCAAGGTCACAGGCAGTCACTGGTGTCCACGAGGACAACAGAGGTGTCTTGACATGCTAAGGGACCCATTTGGCACAGGCACTCGCTGAGGTTCTGTGGTGACATCCCAGAGGTCTCCAAGCCCCTAAAGAACACTGAGGTCATGTCCAATCCCAAGGGCTCCATGGGGACATGCCAGGAGTCCCCTGTTTGCTAAACTGCACTGACCTCACACGCTGTCACAAGGTCTCAGTGGCAACATCCCGAGTGTCTCCATGCTGCTAAAGAGCTGTAATGTCACAGGCACTCACAGGCTCTGCAGTGACATTCCAATGTGTCCAAGGTTGCAAAAGAACCATAAGGTCACACGCTGTTAGAGGAACTCCACAGGGACATCCCAGGGGGCTCCAGGCTGCTAAAGAAGTGCTTTGTCACAGCCACTCAGAGGGGATCCATCGTGACAAGCCAGTGGCCGCTGTGCTCCTAAAGAGCACTGAGGTCACAGGCAATGACAGCAGCTCTGTGCTGACATCCCCTGTGTTTCTGCACTGCTAAAGAACTCTGATGTCACCGGCACTGACAATGGTTCCACAGCGACATCCCAGGTTTCTCTAAACTGCTAAAGAGCACTCAGCTCAAAGGCCCTCCTAAGGCTTCCATCCTCACATCCTACAGGGATCCAGGTTTCTAAAGAGCCCTGAGCTCACCTGCACTCACACGGCTTCCATGATGACATTCCAGGGCTCTCTGGGCCTTCTAGGGAGCCAGGAGGTCACTGGCAGAGACAGGCACTCCATGCTCACAGTCTAGAAGACTGGGCTGCTAAAGAGACGGCAGGAGCAGTCACAGGCACTCCGTGGTGACACCCCAAGGCTCTTCAATCTTCCTCCTCTCTCAGTCACCCTCAGCACCGCCACTGCCCCTCCCCTGCGCCTCCCCACGTCCCACCGCTCCCGGGGAGGGAAGGAGGGAGGGAGTCTTTAGGAGCCGCCGGGCTTTCTGACTCGGCCCCGTCCCCAGACCGGCAGCAGCGAGAGATCTGAGCCCGGGGCTTGCGTCTCTAACACCGCCGTGCTCCCACCCCGTCTCCCGCCTTCGTTTCTGAATCGCTCCCTCGCCCCGCTGCGCTCCTGCTCGGCCCCGCCGCGGGCTGAAGGAGAAGCGGGAGAGCCGTGGGACAAACGCCATAAAACAAGACTCCCAGCGACCCACCCAGAAGTCTCCTTGGCCAAGACACCGCGCAGCCGCCGGCAGCACCCGCAGCCCGTGCCCAGCCTGGCCCGTGCCCGGCTCCCCTGCCCGCCCCACACGCTCGCTGCCCCGCGCAGCCGCCTCCTCTCCGGCCGCCGCCAGCCGCGCCTGAGGGCCCGGGCGGCGGCGGGAAAAGCCTTTCCCGTTGTGCTTCGCGCCACCGCCCGGCCGAGCGGGGACGGCCCTGAGGGGCGGCGCGGGGAGCGACGTAACAGCCTCTCCCAGCGAGAAGGGAGAAAAGGAATCGAAAGGAAAACGCGGCGTGGGGGCGGTGGGAAAGGGAAACGAACAATTACCGCACTCCCCTCTGCACTCCTGCCCGCACCTCCGCCTGCCGCGCCGAAAAATAAAACAGCCCGGCTTGGCAAGACAGAATTCCCTCAGAGCGCAGAAGCGAAGCCGAAAAGCTCGCTGGGAGCGCGGCGGGGACAACAGAAAAAAAAAAATCTTAAAAAAAAATACTGCGGTAGGGCGTGATGATGAAAATAAAGGAGTACGATTTAGGGGTCTGGTAGCTGTCCGGGTCAAAGGAGCTGTCCAGCGTCCAGTGCGAGCCGCCTGCTGCCAGTTTCCTGAGGGCCCAGAGGTGGCCACTTTTGCCCCCACTTTCCTTGCAGCTATTGCAAAGCCAAGATCACACCATGCATCTCAGATTCAGTCATCAGCACTTATCAAATATCCCTGTCACAACCTTCCGCCGGGCAGAAAACCAGTTAACATATTTTATGTTCATACTGTCACTTATGTCCACCTGGGTCGTGCAAGTCGAGAGGGGAGAAAGAGGCCAAGAGTCACTTGAGAGGCCACACAGGCTCAGATAACACCTGTAATTTTTACTGTCTTCCACTGCCAGCTCATCTGGGAAAGTCTGGGAGTGTCATCAAGGCTGAGGCAAGTAATTCCCTGCCAATTTGTGGCCCACACACTGGATGATAATGAATATGAGGAGACAATACTTCTCAAAGTGATTTTAAATCTGTGATGCTAAATATCCCCCCCCTCCCTTTCAGGCCTCACCATAATCTATCTGAGATATGCTGGTTGGGCCTTGGCCTTGACCAAGGGCTTGGCCTTGACCTACCTGGGCTGAGCTGCTCTGGAGCTTCTCAGAAACACTGTGTACTCCCATGAACTGCTATGTTTCAATGTGCTTCTGGTTTTGTTGTTGTTGAATAGACTTTGAAATTTGTTTTTGCCCAAATGGCATCACATTCTAATTCTCACACTTTGAAAGAAAGCTGCTGATGGAAAGTTGGGGCCAGGATGAAAGCTTGTTGTGATAAAGGCCATCCCTCTAAGCAGGGGTGCCCAAGGAGCCCCTTGGAGCTGTGCGGGGCCACAGCAGCCGTGAGCAGCAAAGTCCCTGTGAGTGGGGCCTCTGCCAGCCGGGAGCTCTCCTGTTTGCTGCACTCAGGGCATCCCTGCAGATGGAACAATCTCACTGAAACTCCCCTAAAACCGCTCCAGTGGGGACCTTGTGGGGACAAGAATGTCACTGGGGACCCCCAGCACCCACATACCTCCCATCCACTCTGATGGGGATCCTGCAGGGACAGGAGTGTCACCAGGACAACCCAGACACCCACCCACCCCTCCTTCCGCCTGGAAGGTGGTTGTAATCAGCTGGGGGCTGGTGTCTTCTCCCAGGCAAACACTGACAGAAGGAGAGGACACAGTCTTAAGCTGTGCCAGGGGAAGTTTAAGCTGGACATTAGGAAAAAATTCTTTACTGAGTGATTGGGCATTGGCAAGGGTACCCAGGGGGGTGGTAGAGTCACCGCACCTGGAGGTGTATAAAAAAAGACTGGATGTGGCACTCAGTGCCAGGGTTTAGTTGATAAGGTGGTGTTGGGTTACAGGTTGGACTTGATGATCCCAAAGGTCTTTTCATCTTTTCCAACCCAGTTAGTTCTATGATTCTGTGAACTTTGGTGCTACTGCGACTTTTCCTTTCCCGGAGGAGCCTCTTCCACAACAGCCCCTGGAGGAGGGAACACAGACAGCTTGTGTCACCCCCGAGGCCCTTGGAGGGGGTGGGATCAGGGGCAGGGGGTGCCCACCTTGAGATTGATGAACTGGGAGGTTAGGGGGCAGTCTCTTTTTAGGGCTTCTCGCAGCCCCCCAGGAGGTCCTCCCATCTCGGTCTGGGAGGGACCAGAGTCAGCACACACAGTACGCCCAGACCACCCCTCTTTCCCTGGGAAACATCCCCCAAAGGTGCCAAATCCTGCTGGTATCTGGTGCAGCCAAGCTTTGGGTAGGCAAAGGGGAGCTCAGGGGGGCAAAGGAGAAGGGACAGAGGGGTTTATCCTGCTCCTGGTTCAGTGCCCAGTGCTAATGCCCAGTGCCAGTGTCCAGCCTCAGTGGCCATCCCTGCTGTCCAGTCCAACTGTCCAGTGCCCAGTGTCAATGCCCAGTACTGGTGGCCAGTCCCACTGCCCAGCTTCAGTGTCCAGCCCCACTCCTCAGCCCCAGTCCCAGTTCCCAGCCTCATTTCCCAGGCCTGGTACCATGATGCCACTGATCTAGGACGGTCCCCACCCCAGTCCCAGATGGGTGCCAGCCCTGCTGCCAGCCCCAATACCAGGTGTGTGCAGATGTGTGCCAGTGTCATCCCCCATCCTGGGGGGCACAGGACAGCCAGCAGCAGGACCCTGGGCCAGGCAAAGCCACACCGATCCTGGAGGAAGCTGATCCCTTTAACCCAGGGATCAGCTGGTGCAGCAGCAAGAAGGGAGCAGTGATGGGGACAGTGATGGAGATGGTAGGAGTGACAGAAAGAGGCAGCCATGCACAGCTTAGTGTGGGGCCTGGGGCATGGCATGGGGCATGGTGTGAAGTATAGCGTGGGACACAGCACAGGACACATGGCACAGGGTATGCTGTGGGTTGGAACATGACCCTGGAGCACGGCACAGGACACAGGACATGGAACATGGCTGGAGAGCACAGGGACATGGGAATGACCGTGGAGCATGGCATGGGACACAGGGCACGGGACACGGCATGGGACATGACCATGGAGGACAACACAGGGTTCAGTCAGTCCCAGCATCATCACCCCAAACCTCCTCCCACCAACCCCAATGGGACACCCACCCCAAGCCCTGTGGACACCAGTGTCCCCTAGAAGCTGGGCCAGCTCTGGATCTCCTGGAAGAGGGTGTTGCCAGGGCAGTTGGTGGGGCTGAGCTGGCCACACAGGATGAAGTCTGGCTGGATGCAGCCAGAGGCTGGAGTTCATTCTGCATCAGGACCAGGGTGTTGGGGTCCGGCAGTGTGGCCAAGAAGTCCTGGAAGATGCTAGTGCTGAAGCCCTTGGTATTGTAGTCCTTGGTGTGGGCACTGACCCAGTGCCACCCCCGACCCTCGTACAGGTACCCATCCAAGCCCACCACGAAGCTACAAGGACCTGACAGTGGGGACCCAGTGGTGGGAACCATGGGGGCATAGTGGTGGGGACTGCAAAGGGACAGGGATGGGGACCATGGGGGGCAAAAGGGACCACAGAGTGATAGGGACCATGGTGGGACAGTGATAGGGACAGTAGGGGGGATAGTGGTGGGGAATTACAAGGGGAAAGTGATGGGGACCTTGGAGGGCAACAGGTCCTTCAGGTGGTGACAGGGCCCACCAGGGTACAATGACAGCTCCCTTGGGGGTGCCAGCTCCCTCAGAGGGTGCCAGCTCCCGACAGCCAATGTTGTCCCAACTGTGGGTATCCTGGTGGAAGCTCGGCATATCCCTCATGACATGGGAACAGGTGCAGCAGCTCTAGCATGGCTCTAGGGTGTGGTGCAGGAACATGGAGCCCAGCAGGAGCCACAGCAATTACAGGGTGCCCCAGTAGGGACCAGCCCCCACATGCAGTGGGACAAGGGGCTCCATGTGTCCCTTAAGCCCTTAGGAACATGTCAGAGTCCACGTGCTGACGAGGGGCTCAGTGAGTCCTTGGAGACATGGCAGAGTCCATGCGGAGACAAGGAGATTGATAGGTCTTTGGGGACACATGAGAACATCTGAGGGACCCTCAGCCTGGGTGTGGGAGGGTTCTCCTGGGAGTTACTGAGGAGATGGGAAGCGGCTACTCAGGGTGTCCATTGGCGGGGACATGAGGGGGCCAGTGTCCAAGGGACACAAGAGTGTTGGCCATGGGGACATGGTGGTGGCCACCTAGGGACACCCACTCAGGGACCACCACCCAGGGGAGAGAGTGGTGGCCATCTAGGGGACAGAGTTGTGTCCATACAGAGGACACGGTGGTGGTCATCAAGGAAAAACCGTGGTGTCCCCCCAGGCAGCACAGCGGTGGCCATCCACAGGACATGGTGGTGACCACCCAGGAGACCCGA
The DNA here is from genome assembly GCF_028551555.1 of Melozone crissalis. Lineage (NCBI taxonomy): Eukaryota > Metazoa > Chordata > Aves > Passeriformes > Passerellidae > Melozone > Melozone crissalis. Next base: position 2,707,576 of record NW_026535804.1, on the reverse strand, counting down.
AGACGTCCCACCACACCAAGCCACCTGTCCCTACCATCATCTCTCAGTGCCCACCCATGAGAGTGACCCCACCCCACTCACCTGGGGTCCCCTCTCACTCCTTCCCACCCCATTTGTGCAGTGACAACCCCCATTTGTGTGGTGACAAGCCCCCTTTCTGTGGTAACAACTCCTGTTTAGGGGGTGATAACCCCCACTTGTGTGGTGACAACGCCATTTAGGGGTGACATCCCCTGCCCATACCCACATAGCACTCATTTAACTCCTGTGACACCCAACAAGCCAAGACCTCCACCTGCTGTGTCCTCACATCCCTAAGGGGTTGCCAGGTGTGTGACAGCACCCACAGCATCCCCAAAACCTTCTTTTGCCTCCTTCTCCCACTGTCCTGGCCACACCAGCACCCCAAAATTCCGGTGCCCTAACTGCTGGGGGGGGGGGGGGGGGCGGTACCTTAACGTCATAAGAGGAAGACAGAATTAATCCCAAAGTGTGGCACCATAATAGGAAAGCTGAAGATTGGACCCATTAAGATAGAAATAAGTAATCCAATTGTTTCCATAAGAGTAAGAGTATTAGAAGCTTTGAGGGGTCCATCAGGGATAGCTGTTGTCCATATAAGAGGACACCAGAGGGGAACAGATTATCGGACTCATGGGAATAATTTGGCTGATGCAGAAGCACAAAGGGCAGCAGTATGCTTAGCCGTGTTCTTAAATAATTTGAATAAAAGTGAAGATGATACAAAGTATCAAAAATGCTATATCTCATAGGAAATACAAGAGATGGAGAAACTAGGGGCTAAGCTAGAAGAGGATAAGTGGCTTTTACCGGATGGTAGAGAACTGCTATCTAAAAGTTATGTTACAAGAATAATTCACCAATTACACTAATGAACTCATTGGTGAACACGAGCACTAAGTGACCACTTGGTAAAGTTTTTAGGGTGTCTAAGAATGTTTGATATAGCAAAACAGAAGACACAAGGATGCATTATTTGCCAGAAAATTACCAAGAAGACATCTAGACAGACCCTGCAGGGAGGCAGAAAAACTGCATATAGGCCTTTTGAAAAGATACAATTGGATTTTACCAAATTACTGAAAGCGGGAAGAGATAAGTATTTGTTAGTAATAGCAGACCAATTAACTCATTGGATAGAGATCTACCCTGTGACACAAACAACAGCACATTTTGTTACAAAGATTAGTTTAGAAGAAATAATTCCACGATTTGGGGTGATTGGAGTGATTGATTCGGATCAGGATTCCCACTTTACCTCAAAAGTGTTAAAAGAAGTAATGAAAGCTCTAGGGGTCTCTTGGGAATAATATACCCCTTGGCAACCTCACAGTTTGGGGAGAGTAGAAAGAATGAACCAGGCCCTAAAGCATCAGCTAGCAAAACTAATGATTGAAACAAAACTATCTTGGATTAAGTGCTTACCATTGGCATTGTTAAATATTCGAACAATGCCGAACTCAGAGCATGGGATCTCCCCATGTAAGGCGTTATACAGAATGCCATATTCTCAAGAGATGCTGGGAGATAAAATAACCTGTACTGAACAGGATTGTAATTGCTATCCTTTGGGAGCACTGAATGAAACTATTGTAAGGAGAGGTGGTATTATCATTGTCGCAGGGGTTATCCTCCAAGTGGATTGTGTCCAGAGTGTAAACACATTGAACAGATTTTAACTGAATATATTGTAAAAAAAATAGAGAATAGAGGAAGGAACATTAGAACTAGATTCTTATGAGTGGCGGATGTTGTGGAAATACGGATTAAGAGGGGGACAATCAAGTGAGGCAAATAATAAAAAGATTGAGCATCTCAGACATAATCGAGTCCCTTGCGGATCTGAGCCAGTCAAAGCAAAGAACTGGGAAGTATTTAAGAAATGGCACGAAACCCAGGAAAGCTCATACAGAACCCATGAAGAATATCCTTGCTGCCGAGAAGATGATACCCCTCACTGCTGGGAGCACCCTAGTAGGCAGAGAAGGAAGAGGGATAATAAAACTGTGGGGCCTTCTGGTACTGCTGAGTCTTCCAGAGAATGGGATAACCAGTCCCTACTTGAAGGGCTACCAAAATGTAAAGTATGGCCGGACCACAGCCCGAGCATTTGCACCAAACACTCATATTAATGCACGATGTTATGAGCCAGGAAAACCTGAAACCTGTACAATAGGAGAAAAGAGTTACTGGGTAGCAACAAATTCAGGAATGGGAAGATGGGCACCGCGAAACTACCAATTTTGTCCCCGAGGAGAACCGTTCCTCTGTTTTACCAAAGGTGGAATGTGGGGATACTCAGATAAAGGGGGAGTACAAGATAAATTCAAGGAAGAATTAGTGAAAAAAGTCACAAAGAATTTAGGGGAAATTCAAACCAAAAAAGAACAAGAGCAGGAAGTGACCTGTATAAAAAAATACAGAAAAGACTCAGTGATTGGGACCTCCCTATGTTAGGAAAAAAATTTGTGTATTGATCTGATGCAAAAAGTAGTTAAGGAATTAAATGTGACTTACTGTTGGCTTTATGGGGATCCTAAATGACCGAGCAATGGCATGGAGAGGAGAAGGGGTTGGACCTGATCAGTTTATATTATGGAACAGGACACAAAGATTTAATGAAATTCAACCTGACAGGTAAACATTGAGTCACAAAGTAGTAGATCAAATTTGTATTTCTAGGAAAGGAAACAATTTTATTACAAACGTAGGACAAACCCACTGCAAGAAAATATATACCACCAACTCCACTTTTACAACATGGTGGCCGAAACCACCAACAGGTTATTGGTCTATCAACTGTACCAAGGGTACTGTTTTCTGGAAAAGTGTAACACATGCTAATCCTTTTGACGAGGTAAAAGATCTTAGGGGATATTGGGAAAATCTGGGTAAGATGGCTGAAAATTGGACAGCTTCAAATGGATTATTTTGGATCGCTGGTAAAAGGGCATATAATGAATATCAAAGAGATGGAGAGGTACCTGTACAATTTGAATTATACAACCTGCATTCTTTTTGCTACCAAAGAGCAAAGGTGAATGTTCAGGACTACCTCTTTACGAAACTCTGCGCAGAAGAAAACAAACTGAAATAGGAGGAAAACAGCCCTGGAAAAATGAAGAATGGACTTCCCAACAGATCACAGATTACTACAATCCTGCCTCCTGGGCTCAGGACGGCAGCTGGGGTTATAGAATCCCTATGTGTATGCTTAACCAAATCATTAGATTACAGGCCATTGTAGAAATTACTTCTAATCAAACATCAGAGGCACTGAAGCTTGTAGCTAGACAACTAACCCAGACCAGAGTGGCAGTATATCAGAATAGGCTAGTCCTAGATTATTTATTAGCTGAAGAAGGGCATTTTGTGGAAAATTTAGTACGTCTGAGTGCTGTTTAGAGACTGATGATAATGGAGAAGCTATTACAAATTGGGCAGGCGAAATTAAACAAGTTGCACGTGTTCTAGTGCAAAAATGGAATTCCATATTAACTGACAATTGGTGGAATAATTTGTTTGAAGGAGCCTGGTGGAAAAATGAGGGTTCATGTTGCTTTGTTCTGCATTAGGTCTATTGTTTATACCATGTATGGTTCCATGCTTTATTAGGCTAATATACTCAGTGATCCAGGGAATGCAGATTTCAGCAAAGCCCATAAACCCTAAAATAACAACCACGGGAGAAGAAACTCACTCCCTTATGATAGTCAAGGCAAAGCAGAACCAAAAAACTGCAACCCAAAAAGTATTAGCTCAATTTGAAACAAAGACATGAATCAATAACATAAAGGGGAAGGATTGTGAAAAATGTTTCTGTGATTTGCATCAATTGGCAATGGAATCAGCAAATGCTTCTATCTGCTGTGTCCAAAATAGACACAAAGAAAAGTTGTGAAACTTTCTGACCAAATAGCCAAATAAAGCATCAAAATCAAAGAAGTATAGTAGAGTAAAAGAGATGAAGTAGCAAGACGACTGATACTTAGAATAAAATGGAGGAAGTTGGGGTAAAGCTAAGAGATATTGCAACAAAGCAATTAAATAGTTATGTATAATAAAAAGCTTGATGCACTTGACAAAATGATGTAGCAGACACCAGTGTAAGGCCTCCCTCCAGACGAACACAAGAAGGATAGGAATCAACAACCACCTGGAAAGATTATGAAATTCCTGATCCTAGCCTATTGTTATTTGCTGATTTGGACTAACCAAGCACATTAGAAAATGCTTTGTGGGTTTAAAAACAGTATATATACTTTACCAAACTCGTAAGTGGTGTGTGCCATGAGTGGAGCAGCGACTCCCCGGCCACCCAGCGCTGCTTGCTTGCTTGCTTTAAAATTAAAGGTATAAATTTTATATCAATTCAAACGTGGCTCCCAGGTGTTCCAGGGTGCCCTTTCTCCAGCATCCCTGCACTCCAGGCACTCAGCGCTTCCCCTGCTCCACGACAATACTTTCAGGGTCGGGGAGCCCTGCCCCACTCATCTCCCGGCTCCACCACCCATCCAGCCTGCCGGAGCTCCCCCGGCTCTGCTATCGCCCATCTCCCCACGCCGGGGCTCCCCCCTTTCATCCCCCGGCTCTCCCGGGGATCCCCAAAACCCGTGTCGTGTCGTGTCCCGCCCCGCCGGCACCGGGCGATCGCCACGTGGGCCCCGCAAAATCCCCCCAGGGCCATTTGCGGCTCAGCTCTGCACTCCTGCGAGATCCAAAAATATCTCCTCATCGAATAATACAAAATACCTCTCCCAGCGACACCGAAATATATTTGGGACTCGACTCCGGAATCGGCAGGGCCTAAACCACAGCAAAATCCCCTTCTCCCCGCCAAAAAAACCCTCTCGGAGCTGCCGCGATCGACTCGGGGCGAGCTTCCCCCCGGCGCTCACCTGCGGGATGCGGGGCAATGCGATGCTGCCGGGCCCAGCCGAGCTGCGGGCTCGCCGTGGAACCCCGCAATGCTCCTTCCACTGCTGCCGCTCCTGCTCGACCTGCTCCCCTTCGTGCTCCTCCTGTTCCTGCTCCTCCCCTTCCCGTCTCCCTCCCCTTCCTCCCGCTCCTCCTCCGCTCCCTCGGCAGCTCCGAGAGGGTTTTTTTGGCGGGGAGAAGGGGATTTTGCTGTGGTTTAGGCCCTGCCGATTCCGGAGTCGAGTCCCAAATATATTTCGGTGTCGCTGGGAGAGGTATTTTGTATTATTCGATGAGGAGATATTTTTGGATCTCGCAGGAGTGCAGAGCTGAGCCGCAAATGGCCCTGGGGGGATTTTGCGGGGCCCACGTGGCGATCGCCCGGTGCCGGCGGGGCGGGACACGACACGACACGGGTTTTGGGGATCCCCGGGAGAGCCGGGGGATGAAAGGGGGGAGCCCCGGCGTGGGGAGAGGGGCGATAGCAGAGCCGGGGGAGCTCCGGCAGGCTGGATGGGTGGTGGAGCCGGGAGATGAGTGGGGCAGGGCTCCCCGACCCTGAAAGTATTGTCGTGGAGCAGGGGAAGCGCTGAGTGCCTGGAGTGCAGGGATGCTGGAGAAAGGGCACCCTGGAACACCTGGGAGCCACGTTCGAATGAGGAGAGGATGAGCCCTGAGATCCCCAAAAGACCCTCAGCATGCCTGAGCAGGACCCGGGAGAGGGGGGATGCCCAGGACCCATGGGCCCCCAGCAGCTCTGAGAAGAGGGACCCCCAAACCCCAAAATAAGGACACTGGGAACAGGGAACGCCTGGGAGAGGTTTTTTTGTCTCCTTCTTGAGTTTTGGAAGTTTTTCTGGCCACCAGACACTGAGTGACTTCTAGAAATGGACTTGGCCAGCGGGACCTTCAAAGCCCACGCCAATTTCCTGGTTTAGGGCAATTTTGGGAGAAAAACCTCTAAAGGTGTTTCCTCTAGAAGAGCAAATTTAAGCGGCCCCTCTCTCATCTGGTTCTGGAAAAAGATTTCCTTGGAGAGAAGTGGAAAAACTGTTTCTTTAACAGGCAAAGCACTCACCAGCCCCAAAAATAAACAATATTCAACAATACAACCCCTTGCTGCTCCAAAAGAGATGACAAACTCACAGAATCCCTCCGTGGGCTGTAGTTTGGCTTGCTCAGTCTCTCTGGTGCTGGAAATGCCGCGGCCCAGCCCCAGTGGGGCACAGGTGTGAGCACCTGGTGCTCTTCTGGGTGTTCAGTCCAGAGCAGGTGTAGACAGGTCCAAAGAAAAGGAAAACCAAAAACCACAGTCCAGGGAACTTCTCTTCCTCTGCTAGCTAAAACTAACCAAAAGCAAAGGAGGGCTCTGCCCTGCTGTCTGTCCATCTGCAGACAACAGAAGAGCAGGAATGTGGAGGAGTGAAAGGGGTTCTGAAAACAAATTCCGTGCTTCTTCTTCCTCCCTCTTTGTTCTCAGAACCAGTGTTATAAAGGTGCAAAATTTATTTCAGACAAATGGGGATACGAGCATCATAATTTCACCCCTGGGACCCCCCAAAAGACCCTCAGCGTGTGTAAGCAGAACCCAGGGGAGGGAGAATGCCCAGGACCCACGGCCCCCCAGCAGCTCTGAGATGAGGGACCCCCATAACCCCAAAGTGAGGACACTGGAAACAGGAAACTCCTGGGAGAGGTTTCTGGACTTCTTGCTTTTTGGAGGTATTTCTGGCCACCAGACACCCGGTGACTTCTAGAGATGGACTTGGCCAGTGGGACCTCCGAAGGCAATGCACTCACATCTTGTTTTTCCCCCAAATCAGGATTTCCCATTTCCAAACCTTATCTGAATAGAGGAGAAGTCTGCAAGGAAGAGGAAGATGCCTTGGGACAGCCTGGCAGGTGAGGAGGAAGTCAGTGCCCCTTTCCCCTCTGTGCTGCTCCATCTCCCAGCCCAGCACGGCCCCGGCTGCAGCACAGCCCTGGGGGGATCTCCTTGCCCTTGCCTGTGGCACAGAGGCAAATCCCATCCTGTCCTTGTCCTTCCTCCCCCAGAGCAGGAGCTGAGCATGGAGAGCAGGGAGGACAAATGCCCGCGGCAGAACCTGGTGGAAGAGGCCGTTTTGAGCAGCTCCACGGCGCAGGAAGCCAATGGGGAGGAAAAGCCCCGGAGATGCCGCACGAGGAGGGGCTGCAAACGCAGCCCAGGATGCTCTGAGGTGGAAAGACCCAGCCTGTGCCTGGAAGGCAGCCAGAGATCTGGCCAGAGCTCTAAAGTGGTGGTCAATGAGCAGCTTGATGATGGCAAGAAGCCCCACCAGTGCTTGGAATGTGGGAAGAGTTTCCGCAGGAGCTACAACCTGTTCATCCACCAGAGGATGCGTACCGGGGAACGGCCCCACAAGTGTGGGGAATGTGGGAAGAGCTTCAGGATCAGCTCCCACCTGTACCGCCACCAGAAGATCCACACTGGAGAAAGGCCCTATGAGTGTGGGAAATGTGGGAAGAGCTTCAGAGACACCTCTGACCTGATGGTCCACCAGAGGATTCACACCGGGGAACGACCCTATGAGTGTGGGGAGTGTGGACAGAGCTTCAACGTCAGCTCCGACCTGATTGCTCACCAGCGGATCCACACCGGGGAACGGCCCCACGAGTGTGGGGAATGTGGGAAGAGCTTCAGGTTCAGCTCCAGCCTGAAACTCCACCAGAGGATCCATGCTGATGAACGGCCCTATAAATGTGGAGAATGTGGGAAAGGCTTCAGGAATAGCAGCCATCTGAACCGCCACCAGATGATCCACACTGGGATACGACCCTTTGTGTGTGGGGAATGTGGGAAGGGCTTCCGTGACAGCTCTGACCTGATCATCCACCAGACAATGCACACTGGGGAATGCCCCTACACGTGCTCAGAATGTGGGAAATGCTTCAGCCAGAACTCCAATCTGATTGCCCACCAGAGGATCCACACTGGGGAGAGGCCCTATGAGTGTTCTGAGTGTGGGGAGAGGTTTCAGAGTCGATACCGTCTCCTCAAGCATCAGCAGATTCACACAGAATAGAGGCCTTTCTGCTACCCTGACTGCAGGAAGGGCTTTAAGAAAAACTCCACCCTCCTCACCCACCAGCGGATCCACACGGGGGAGAGGCCCTGACAGTGTCCCAAGTGTGGGAAGAGCTTCTCCCAGAACTCTACCGTGACCCAACACCAAGGGAGGCAGCAGTAAGGGATGCCCTACAAGTGCCCTGTGTGCAGGAAGAGCTTTGAGTGCTGCTTCAACTCCATCCGCTATTGGAGGACCACCATTGGATGGTCCACAGTGACCCTCACTGTGCAGAGACTTGGTCATCCATGGTCCTGGTGATCCATGTTGGGAAGACACCTGGCTGGTGGTCTCCACATCTTCCTGGCTCCCCTTGAGCACTTTGACGCAGCCAGAGAAAAATCCATTGGGATGCAAACAGACATCAGAATTTCATAGGGGACAGCAGAGTTTTTCACTTTTGACCCCAAAAAGTCTCACCTTTTGCATCCTATCATTTCTTTGAGTGGCATCAAGGAATACTGGATTGTGTTGGAAGTCTTTTCCAACCTGAATCATTCCATGATTGTAATTCTCTCTGGCCCACAGGCATCTTCCACAGGCAAATGGTGATGGACTGGGGCAAAAAACCCAGGATTTTGAAGACAGTGGAGTGGAAATCCCTCTAGAAAAGGTCCTTTCTACCCGCCCGGGGACACGGATACTCAGCAGCATGGACACGTAAATCCTTTTATTTTGGCTTTGATTTTCCTTCATTTTTCTTCATCCCTTCACCCAAACACTGGGGTAAAATAAAGACATTCAACTAAGACATGGATAGTGACATTGGGGGACATGGCAGGGATGGGGACAGGGACAAGGACATGGGTGCGGACATGGCTGTGGATGGTGATATAGGGCATGGGGGGGGGGGGGTGTCACAGATAGAGATGGTGACATGGGGCTCTATAGCCATGGATGAGGACATGGGGGACATGGCCATGGATGGCAACACAAGTGGCCTAGAGGACAAGTCCATGGGTTGACATGTCCATGCAATGGAGTGTCCCACGGCCAAGGACAACACATTCCCACCACCACCATGATACTGTCCCTTTCATGCTACCATTTATTCCCTGCTCCTCCCCTGGCTGTGACACCCGCTTTACAGGATGTCCCCATGTCCTGGTGACCCGTGTCACTCAGGCCCTCTCGCCAGTGGCTCCAGCAGCAGCCAGAGCCCGTCCTCGGCACGCAGGATCAGCTCGGGCTTGCGGCGCGGGGGCGGCCTCGCATTGTCTCTCCGCAGCACGAACCGGGACAGTGTCAATGCCACTGCCACCTTCATCTCAGACATGGCAAAGCTCTGCCCGATGCAGTTCCTGCCACCACATCCCCACTGTCACTGTCACCCCACTGTGAACCCAGCCAGGGACAGGGGTGACATTTGGGGACACTCCTGTCCCCACTCCAGCACATACCTGGGGCCAGCAGAGAAGGGGATGAATGACGACGGGGACCGTTCCTTGCTGTTCTCCGGACTGAACCTCAGAGGATTGAACACCTGGGGTGACACCGATGCAGTCACACCGAGGGAACACAGCTGTCACCACCATAGTGACAGGGACACCTCAGAGGGTGGCCCTACCTCAGGCTCGGGCCAGAGGTCTGGGTTGTGGTGGGTCCCGTAGATGCTCATCAGGCAGATGACCCCTGGTGGGATGGGAATGGCCACTTTAGGGACAGCAGATGAGGGTGGGTGGTGACACTGGGGACACCCTGGCCATGCCATACCCTTGGGGATGACACGGCCATCACGCAGGGGGATGTCCTCGGTGCAGCGCCGGGACACAGCAGTGACAGGAGGGTGCAGCCGCAGGCTCTCCTTGATGCACATGGTGGTGAAGGGCAGCTGGGACAGGTCCTCCCTGGGGACAAGCGGGGGTGGCACCATGCTCCCAAGCCACATGGCCGGGGTGGCCCTGGGGACATCTCACCATTCAATGTCTGCAGTGTCCCGGCCAGCCAGGAGCTCCTGGACCTCCTGGCGGCATCGCTCCTGGTGCTCAGGATGGCCGGCCAGGTTGTAGAAGAGCCATGCCAGGCCACTGGCCGTGGTGTCATGGCCTGTGGGGACACTGGGTGAGTGAGGGGACACTAGAGTGGCTCCTCCCCAGTGGCACCTGGGAGCTCGTGCTCACCCTCAAACATGAAGGTGTCAGCCTCAGCCGCGATGTCCTCGTCCGACAGGGTGCGGCCATTCTCGTCCTGCAGGGGCAAGGTGGGCCACAGGCCACTGGGGCCACCAGTCTGTGGGCCACCTGGGGCCAAATCCCATCCATGGCCACCACCCTATGGCACCACAATCCCACTGGCCACCAGCTCTATGGTCAATGCTGCCCATGGCCACCACTGTTCCACTGTGGCCACCAGTCTAGGCCCAAGCCCCCCATGGCCACCAGCATCCTACTGACCTCTATGGCCAATCCTTCCATGGCCACCACCACTCTCTTGACCACTTCCATGTCCCCATGGCCACCACCTCAGCCCCACCTTGGTGAGCAGCAGGAGGTCGATGAAGTCCATGCTGCGTCCCCGGTGGCCATCCAGCCAGGCCTGGTGGCCCAGGCAGGCGAGTGCCTGGCGCCGGCGCTGCACCACATCAGCAGTGAAAGCGTGGACAGTGGCACAGGCACGGGTGAAGCGCCGGCCATCAGAGGAGAGGCTGTAGAGCCACCAGGGGTGGAGAAGTGGCTGGAATTGGCGCCGGACCACCAACGAGCTCAGCTCCAAGATGGCCTGGATGTACTCACTGGGCTGCCTGTACCAGGGACAATGGGGGGACACTGTGGCCACCAGCATGGATGACAGCAGGACCATTGGGGCCACTAGAATGATCAACAGGGAGAGTGATTGGACAGGATGGCCAATAGGGACTATGGCAGGGCCAGCACAGCCACCAGGATGGCCAGCAGGGACAATGGTAGCGTCACCAGGGCACTCTAGGATGAACAGTGGGGACAGGCGACACTCACTCCTGGCAGTGGCTCTCGTGGCTGAAGATGCACTTCTGGAGTGTGTCCAGGGTGAGGAGGCTCAGGGGCTGCAGCACCTCCAACTCCACTGGCCCCCCACCAGCTGCCTCTGCTGCTGCCGCCCACTTGGCCTGCGGGGAAGGGCTGGGTTGGGGAGGGAATCAGGGACAGGAGACAGGGGATAAATTGGGGGGTGGGAGAGGGGGAAGAGTTGGGGAGAGGGTGTAGAACAGGAATGTGGTGATGAACGAGGGATGGAGTTGAGGTTTGGGGGCAGCTTTGAGTTTGGGGTATGGGACAGTAAAGAATTTGGGTACAGGACAGGACTCAGGATGCAGCAGTGGGTGCAGGACAGAATTTTGGGTGCAGGACTCAGGGTTTGGGATGCAGGTCAGAATTTGGGGTGCAGCACTCAGGATTTGGGGTGCAGGTGGAGACTCATGCCCATCTGGGATCTCTCACGAGCAGCACGCGGGTGCTCTGGTTGAAGATTCTCAGGTAATTCCGGAGCACATCCCCATGGAAGGCAGGCGTCAGGAGTCGCCGGTGCCGCGCCCAGCGCTGCCCATCACTCAGCAGCAGCCCCTCTCCTGGGGAGAGGACACTGGGGTCCGCTGAGGGCACCCAGGGGGTTGTCCCTGTCCCTCACCACCCCTGTCCCCTGTGACACACAGAGATCCATCTGGGGACACCCAAGGATGATGTCCCTGTCGTCCACCGCCCCTGTCCCATGCGACACACCAGGATCCATCCTGGGGGGCCACCCAGGGGTGCTCTCCCCACCCCTGTGACACCCAACTCCATTCACGGGGCACCCCTGGGTGCTGTCCCCATCCTAACCTCCCCCACTCACCCAGCCAGGGCTTGAGGAAGCCGTAGAAAATTTTGTCCTTGGGGGCCACGAAAGCTGCAGGATACAAGGATGGGGTGGGCAGGGATTCACTGGGGTGCCATCAGGTTCCCTGCGTGGGGACACTGGGGGTGGCCCCACCCTGTCTGCACCCATTAACCATCAGGTGGGGACCTTCTCCCAGCACCCATGGCCACCAAAGGATGAGGGTTGGGGGACAACCAGAGGCTGAACATGGTGACACATTTGGGTGGCCTTGGGGAACCTCAAGGACAGGTTGGTGGCCACTATGGGGGCGGCATTTGGCCTGCCAATGGTGACATCTCTGGGGACCTGTGGGCTTGGGTTGGTGGCCACTGCCTGGGCACTGCCAGGTCTCTGTGCCAGGTGCGGTGACACCCATGGGTGGCCCTGGGGACCCGTCTGATGTCCCATGTCCTACCTGAGGCACTGAGGAGTGGCCGGAGGGTGCTGGGGTGGAAGAGGCGCAGCACAGGCAGCCAGGGAAGTCCCCACCAGAGGCAGCCATGACGGTACTGGGCCACCAAGGTGTCCACCTGCTGTAGGCCTTCCTCCGTGCTCTGGCCCTGGGGACAACAGGACACGTGTGCCATTGGGGGCACAGATAGGCTCAGGGACGTGTGTGTCCTCAGGACACTGCCAGCCTTGGGGACACTTGTTTCTGCCCCACTTTCCTCTTGCAGGTGCCAACACCCTGTCCTCACTTTCCCCTTGCAGGTGCCCCCACACCGTCCTCACCATCCCCCCAAGTGCCACCACCCCATTCCTTCGGTCCCCTCACAGGTGCCCCCACCCAATTGTTCCTTTGCAGGTGCCTCCACCCCTGTCTCCGAAAGTGTCACCCCCTGTCCTCTCACCATGCCGGTGTGTCCCAGCAACCAATTGCGCCAGGGCGGGATGGGGAACTTGTTCAGCTGGCGACAAGTGGCACGGAATCGGATGACAGCCACCAGCGCATCCCAGAGCCACCGCAGCAGCACGGCCACCACAAAGGTGCCCAGGGCGACCGCACCCAGGGAACCTAGCGCCGTGGCCACCGCCATGGAACCGATCCTGGGGACAGGGCAAGGGTCGGGTGTGGGCGGTGTCACCTGCGGGGTCACGTGGTGCAGCGCTGGGTGTCACCGGATCCGCATGCCGGGCTGTTTTATTTTTCGGCGCGGCAGGCGGAGGTGCGGGCAGGAGTGCAGAGGGGAGTGCGGTAATTGTTCGTTTCCCTTTCCCACCGCCCCCACGCCGCGTTTTCCTTTCGATTCCTTTTCTCCCTTCTCGCTGGGAGAGGCTGTTACGTCGCTCCCCGCGCCGCCCCTCAGGGCCGTCCCCGCTCGGCCGGGCGGTGGCGCGGAGCACCACGGGAAAGGCTTTTCCCGCCGCCGCCCGGGCCCTCAGGCGCGGCTGGCGGCGGCCGGAGAGGAGGCGGCTGCGCGGGGCAGCGAGCGTGTGGGGCGGGCAGGGGAGCCGGGCACGGGCCAGGCTGGGCACGGGCTGCGGGTGCTGCCGGCGGCTGCGCGGTGTCTTGGCCAAGGAGACTTCTGGGTGGGTCGCTGGGAGTCTTGTTTTATGGCGTTTGTCCCACGGCTCTCCCGCTTCTCCTTCAGCCCGCGGCGGGGCCGAGCAGGAGCGCAGCGGGGCGAGGGAGCGATTCAGAAACGAAGGCGGGAGACGGGGTGGGAGCACGGCGGTGTTAGAGACGCAAGCCCCGGGCTCAGATCTCTCGCTGCTGCCGGTCTGGGGACGGGGCCGAGTCAGAAAGCCCGGCGGCTCCTAAAGACTCCCTCCCTCCTTCCCTCCCCGGGAGCGGTGGGACGTGGGGAGGCGCAGGGGAGGGGCAGTGGCGGTGCTGAGGGTGACTGAGAGAGGAGGAAGATTGAAGAGCCTTGGGGTGTCACCACGGAGTGCCTGTGACTGCTCCTGCCGTCTCTTTAGCAGCCCAGTCTTCTAGACTGTGAGCATGGAGTGCCTGTCTCTGCCAGTGACCTCCTGGCTCCCTAGAAGGCCCAGAGAGCCCTGGAATGTCATCATGGAAGCCGTGTGAGTGCAGGTGAGCTCAGGGCTCTTTAGAAACCTGGATCCCTGTAGGATGTGAGGATGGAAGCCTTAGGAGGGCCTTTGAGCTGAGTGCTCTTTAGCAGTTTAGAGAAACCTGGGATGTCGCTGTGGAACCATTGTCAGTGCCGGTGACATCAGAGTTCTTTAGCAGTGCAGAAACACAGGGGATGTCAGCACAGAGCTGCTGTCATTGCCTGTGACCTCAGTGCTCTTTAGGAGCACAGCGGCCACTGGCTTGTCACGATGGATCCCCTCTGAGTGGCTGTGACAAAGCACTTCTTTAGCAGCCTGGAGCCCCCTGGGATGTCCCTGTGGAGTTCCTCTAACAGCGTGTGACCTTATGGTTCTTTTGCAACCTTGGACACATTGGAATGTCACTGCAGAGCCTGTGAGTGCCTGTGACATTACAGCTCTTTAGCAGCATGGAGACACTCGGGATGTTGCCACTGAGACCTTGTGACAGCGTGTGAGGTCAGTGCAGTTTAGCAAACAGGGGACTCCTGGCATGTCCCCATGGAGCCCTTGGGATTGGACATGACCTCAGTGTTCTTTAGGGGCTTGGAGACCTCTGGGATGTCACCACAGAACCTCAGCGAGTGCCTGTGCCAAATGGGTCCCTTAGCATGTCAAGACACCTCTGTTGTCCTCGTGGACACCAGTGACTGCCTGTGACCTTGCAAGTCTTTGGAAGATGTAAGAGCTCTGGGATGTCACCGTGGATGTCCTGTGCCTGTTTGTGGTCTCTGTCCTTCCGAGCAGGCTGGAGACAACTCTGCTATCACCAGGGACTGGAGTGCGGTGGTGGTGGTTCAGGGAGGTGAGGGTGGGGGGAGGAACGTGTGGCAGAGCTCACTGGGAGCTGCTCAGGCACTGAGTCATCAGGGACAGCACCTGAACGAACCCGGGCCCAGGAAACACTCGTGTCCCCACTGGCCAAGTTCTGTCCCAGGGAGCAGGTCTGCCCTCCGCTGGGATGGGAGGCCGTGTCACCCCACTGGAGCAGGGGACCAGGTGTACCCTGTGTCCCCAGCATGCAGAGTCTGGGCACGGAAGGCCAGGTCTACCCACTGGGGTCTCAGACATGGTGTGCCTGCTGCCAGCATGGGAGGCCTTCCCTCCTCTACCCGGGAGACCAGGTCTGCTCACCAAAACGATCACAGTAGTGCTATTTCACTGGCAGCTGGGACGCCAGCGGGGGGTCATCCCACACTGTTGAGAGTGCACCAGGCTCAACAAGGTCTTCTTCCCCTGCTGATTCTGCCAAACCTGCTCCCTTGGCTGTGGTTTCACTGGATAGTAGGTCGGGACTGTGGCAATCTTGTTCATTCATTTATTTATTCACGTCACTAAATAGATGATGAGGCATTTGGCTATTTATTGAGCATTTATTTTTATATGTTCTTTTTCTGGGTTAAGTATTGGTGTCCCATCCACCTTGGTCCAAATCAGTAGAATTTAGCCTCCAATGTAGATGAAACACAATGCTGCATCCTTGGAAGAATTGTGTCATTGCCACTGTCCTTATGTGCCATCCAGCTTTTAACTTTTTGTGGTTTTTTAAAATTTGCATAAACGATAATAACTCTACGCAGCCAAGCTAGCCTTGCTTCCAAACATCTGAACAATATCTGCTGAGGTAAAGAGCATTCTGGAGACCAGCAGCACAGCAGTCTTCCCCTGCCTTCTTTTGGAGAGACCTAGGTCCTGTAGGAGCTCACTGTTTCCATAGAACCACTTGGGAAAGTCCAGTGGGAAAGTCTGCAAACCTGATACATGCTGCATTGGTGAGGTCCTGTATTTGTTTGGGAAGATGTTGATATTTCCTGACTGTATTGGGTTGACCCTGGCTGGGTGGCAGGTGTGCACTCAGTCGGTCTGTCACTCCCTTTCCCAATGGGACAGGGCAGAGAATAAGATGGAGCAAAACCAGCAGGTTGAACTAAGGCCATTTTATTACAGTAAAAGAAAGAAATAAGCAGAGATTTGTGCTTGCAGCAGCTAAAGAGAATAAAAAGTCAGTCTCTACTTCCCATCAGCGGTGATGTTCGGACACTTCCTGGGAAGCAGGCATTCAGCACACATGAGTTCCTCTGGACAGCAGATGTTGAAAACTCATGAGTACCGCCCTTCCTTCTCTCTCCCTTAGCTTAGGATCTCTCTCTCCTGAGCTGATATCATGTGGTATGGAATATCCTTTTGGCTAATTTGGGTCAGCTGGACTGGTTGTGTCCCCTCCCAGGATCTTGCCCACTCCCATCCCCTTTGGTGGGGGAAGGAATGTCAGAGGGGCAGCGCTGCTCGGCAGTAGCCAAAACACTGGTCTGTTCTGAACACCCATCCAGTTACCAGTGCAAAACATGGCACTGGAAGGCCAGTGATCTTGACCTTGGTCAGACCCAGTACAGTCTCCACCCCAATTCCGTACAATTTGTGTCACGCTTGGATCCCATATAGTCTATATACTCTCATTGCTAGAATCCTTAAGCCTTCTCTATACCAAGCATACATTTTATTAGCTACTATCACCTGTCCTTTCATATCCTTCCCGATGATCTCCATTCCACCAGAGGGTGAGGTCAGGACAGGGGAAATAGTACACCTGATGGTGTACTATTGGGCGCTGGCATTGTCTCTGTTCATCATAATCTTTTTCTTGCTCCTTGCCAAAATTCATTCTTCCATGTCCATTCTTCCCTCCTGCTACTTTACCTCCCATAACATACAACTTATGCTGTAGGTTATTCTTACCCCAAGGTTAAATCTCCTTGAAGTACACACCAGGTCTCCCCATCCTCCCGAATCACCCACCAAGTACACCCAGGTCCTCGGGCAAAGACGATCCCACAAATGGGTTTGTCTTTTCCCATGGGGGAAGAAATCCACACTGGCTTCCCCAGCCACTTCCCTATGTGTAATGCAGGAACCTTGTCTCCTTCCACAGTGTCTAAGGGCTTGGTTTAGGTGGGACCAGGGCGGTAAGCAGATCCCCTAGTGTTGACTAGCCAAGTGGCTTCTGCCAAGTTTGCATCCCAGTGCTTCCATGTCTCATTACCTGATACCCTGAACATAGTTTTTAGCAGCCCATTTTATCTTTTAATCTTCCCAGAGGCCTGTGGGTGGTAGGGAATGTGGTATATCCACTTAGAGCCATGCATCTTTGCCCAGGAGTTTGTAAGATTGTTGTGAAAATGAGTCCTACTGCCTGACTCAATTCTAGCTGGGGTTCCATGTCACCACAAAATGTGTCTTTCAAGACCTGAAATTGTTTTGGGCAGTGGGATGGTTTACTGGGTGTGTTTCCAGCCAGCCAGTTGTAGTCTCCATCATGATGAGGATATAACTCTTGCCTTGGCATGTTGGTGGCAATGGCCCAATGTAATCAGTTTGCCAGGCTTCACCATTCTGGAAACCCAGCCACTGCCCTCCACTCCAAAGATGCTTCACTCGTGTGGCTTGCTTGATGGCAGTGCATTGTTTCACACTGATGGACTCCATGGTCAGATCCACCCCTTGATCAAGACCCCATCTATGTGTTGCATCCCTTCCAGGATGCCCTGATGTTTCATGGGCCCATTGGGCTGTAAATAGCTCACCCTTTCTTTCCCAGTCTAGGTCCACCTGAGCTATTGCAATTTTGATGGCCTTATCTATCGGTCCATTGTTTTGATCCTCCTCAGTGGAGAATCATAGCTCAGCCAGGGACTTGTTTATGGAACCCAGCTGAGTTTCTTATTTATAGCCAAATTAATTGCCCAGTACAAGCCAGCTTGTACTGTAACACCTCACTGGCCATGATGGGGCTGTTGAAGGGTGAGCTGGTTCTGCTGATTACTCCTTGGCTCTCCAGTTGTCGAGTTAGTTCTTGGATAGGAGTTACAGAGTCTTGGTTTGTGTGATACTGCCACCAGTGCACCGTCCTGGTAGCAATTGGTACTTACAGGTCTTGCACCTGCAGCAATCCTACAATGAAGGGATCTTCTGAGAGGCCAGGCAGGGTGGATAACTGTTTGATCTTCTCTGCATTCACTGTAGCTACACCAAAAGCCCATTGATACCCTTTCAAATCTTGAAGTACCTTTTCCTGAGGTAGTTGATGCCTAGGGTACATGGGGCCCCTGGGCCAGTCACAGTGGGGTGCTTTTTCCATCTGTCCCCTGTTAAGCTCACCTCAGTCTCTATTACAGATAACTCCTGGCATCCCCCTGTCACTCCAGAGATCCAATAGGTTCTGCACTCTTGTGCCTTGGTGGCGTCAGTGTACACTGTGCAATGGTATCTACTAAAGCTTTGTACCTCTGTGGATCGGATGTGCCAGGCCATGGAATCCACACAGACAGGGGTTTTGGTAGGCCTGCAGAGGAGTCTTGGCTCTGGAGCCTGGAGCGCCACCTCCCCCTCCTTCTCCAATGACCTTGTTTTCCCTCGCATGTTCTTACCTCCTTCTCTTCTTTAACTAGATGCAAAAACCTGTGACTTTGTTTTGATTTCTCTCTTAAATATGTCATCACAGAGGCATTCCCAGCCTCTCTCATTGGCCCAGTTTTGGCCAGCAGCATGTCCCTCCTCAGAGCCATTAAGGATTATCTCTGCTGGACATGGTCGACGCTTTCAGCAGCTTCCTACAGGAGCCATCTTTGTGGCCCCCCTGCTGCCAAAAACCAGGCTGTGCAAAACTCACCTTTTGGGTTACAGCTTCTTGTAAAGATGTGTCAGTGCGTTCATATCCAATTGTCACATCCACCAGAATGCCTGTTTTTCTCTTACAAAGATCAGATCTGCTACATAGTTCACTGTTGTGTTCCCTCACAATGTGGCTCTTGAAGCAGTGTCCTTTTTAGCTTTGTTGATTGATATGTCACAGATGTAGTTGTGTCTTTTAATCCTAGCCTTTTGTGTTGTTGGACAGTTTCTAATGATGTGGGAGCATGTTTCATTTTCAGGCTTGCAGTGTCTGCAGCTTTTGACGCTTTGATCTTGTCTTCCTCTTGCCAGGAATTCCCTTGTGTAGACATTGGCCCACAGCTGCAGTGCTGTTACTAGTTCTCTGTGAGGTGTGCCTCTGTATCTTGAGATCCAGAAATTGCTGATATTATCCTTCTTAAAGTCTGTAATAGCACAGCCTTGGGATACCAGCTGTTTCCATTTCCTAAATTCCTGTTTCCTCCAGTTACATGCTTGTGGATACTGAGTTTTTGGAGTAGCTGCTTTCCATTTTGACGTTGTATCATCACCAGCACCATCCAGCAGTTCTATCTAGGTTTAGGCTTCCATATTGACAGGATCTTTTCTTGATCTCCTCCAGCTCTCATCCATAATTTCCTATATACTTGACCTAAGCATTCTTCTTTCAGGATCAATCTTAAGGCATCATCTGAACATTGGACAAGTCCATGTAATTTTCAAGCCTGTGTACTTGGATTGAGTCCCATCAACTTCGTGATACCCAAACCCTCCATCCTTGGCTACACTTAACACCATGTTCGTGTGATGCAGTTTGACATTACACATGCATGGTGTTAAGTGTAGCCATTCCTTGACAGTTGATCGAATCTGTAGGTCAGGGGATTCAAGGAGCCCTGATTTTGCATCCATGTGGTCTGCCAAGTACATTAGTCTGGGGATGATGAATGTTTTTTTGGAGTGTCAGTTTTCTGAAGAAGTTTTAACGTGATGATATATATTCTCATCCGTATTACTCACCAAGCTAACAACATGGGAGTCCACTTCCCTTTGCTGCAGACCATGTAGAAAATGTGCTGGTGGCTCACGGTGTCAAAAGCCTTAGCGATGTCCACAAGTACGACACCCAGCAGTCTGTGTTCTCTTTTGGCAGGTCAAATTATTGTTTGCAGGAATATCAAATTTTCAGAGCATCCTCCTGCTCTTATAAAGCCTTGGATTGAGGGGGGCATACCTTAGTCAGCCTTGCTGTCATTCTGGAGAACAGAAGACAGAACCAATCTTGATGGGTCTCCAGTTATTAATATCCTTTGAATGTTCTGATTTGGTTGACTTTGGCATTAACAGCCCTGCATCCCCTCACCATACCTGGGATTTTACCTGATGTTAACCAAAGGTTGAATATCTCCATGATCCAGGAGAATTCAGGGTCCATCTTCTTGATGTCCTTTAGGGTGATCCCATCTGGACCAGGAGCTGAGGTTCTGCTCATTTCTCGCACATTCTCTCAATTTCTTTAGCTGTAATTAAGTCCCTGAAAATGCAGTTGTTTGCTTTCCCTTTAATTTGGAAATTCCCAAGGCTCTTAGTGTTTTCCATCAGGCTTTAACTTCTGAATAAACTTTGCTGGGTGGAATGTCACTGGACAAACATTCAACATCATCCAGAATAATCTTGGCTAATTTCCCCCTATTTAGATGGAATAGGTGCTAGAAGCACAGCTAATAACCTCTCTTGATTGCTCTCTTCATGATCCACTTCTGGCGACCTCAAGTTTCTTTCTTGGGTCCCTATTTTGTTCTTATCTGTGGTTGATGTTCTTATCTGGCTTACCATATGCAGGCATCAGAAGCAGTCCTGCACTGACTCATTGACCAGTGATGTCATCTCCTGGCCATTAAGTAACTGCTTGAATGCCCTCGGGAAGGTGTTGAGTTTCCCAGCTGAAAGCCATTCACCAGGAGTTCTCTGATAATGGGCCTGAGCTACCCCTCCTTTTGCTAGTTGATGTTCCCCAGCTGTTCCTCTGAATTTTCTGGACAATCACTCATGCCAGGTTCTGTTCTCATACCCACCGCTGGTTCTCTGGGCAACGGTCTCCTTTTGTCAGGAATTTACTTTGCTGTCTTGGATGGAATGTGTTCAGCTATGAGTTTATTGATGCTTTTGTTTCCCTGAAACAGAGCTTCTAACCTGATCAGTAGATGTTCTTCCTCCTTGGTCCAACACCTTTTGTGAGCTCCTCAAGCAGGTGGAGGTCTCCTTTGCATGGGAAGCAACAATCCTTTCCCGATTTCTGACAATTGGATGTACCAATCTTTTGTGTTGTTCCAGACCGATTTTTGTTTTGAAGTACCATCCCCATGGCTCGCACATCCACTACCCAGTTGCAGCTATTTCAGCTGTTGTCCTGCATTTAGAAGATGACATGCAATACTGTGTTAGTTACTGTTTTTCCTCCGGTACTTAGCAGATCGAAAACAAGTCTTCCTTTTGCTGTAGGCTCTTTTCAGGTGTTCAGTTAAGCCCAACACACAGTCCATACAGGTTCCACAGCCTGGACATGGTGGATTTTTGTCAGGAATCATCACTGTTGGAATGCCCTAAGGCATCTGATTAACATGGTTCCTGGTGTGGGTGGGGATATTGCCAGCATGTTGTTCTCCAGCTGAGGAGGTGATGTTTCCATTGTGCTTTCTCTCTCATGCTCACCACTTTTTTCCCTGTTGTTAAGTACCAACAGCTCATTGGTCCTCTGGAGACAGCTGTCTTTTCCCACACTTCGATGAGGTGTAAGATGTTCGTACACCTCTGGCAGCCTGGTCAAATTCTCCCAACTTGTGGACAAGTGAACACATTCATTCATTTCAAACACTCCCTAGTTATAAAATTCCTATGTCACCAGTTTGATTTCATTTTCCACCAAATCTAAGGGGGCAGATGGTAAATTTGCAGACAACATGTGTACAAGGGGTCTAATTTCAAATTTCTGGATCCCAGGTCTACCCAGTCAGAAAGGCTGGCTTGGGTGCAGGTTGATACCTGGAATAAGCGTACCAACGGCCCCATTTTACAGGTCTAGAATTTTAGTTTGTCGCAAATTACGGAGAGGAAGTATTAGATTGCTAGTGGAGCCCCTGACCACTTGATGATCTTTGCCCATTACAAACCCGTGGGCCAGGTTTTGGGACAGAAGCCATGCAGCTCGTACCTTAAATTTGTTTCACTTTATACCTGGACATCATTGGCTGGTGATTCCAACGATACTTTCACAGACAGAATCACTAGGTTGGACGAGATTTTTATGATCATGAAGTCCAACCCATACCCTAGCACTACCTCAACTAAATCCACGGCACTGAGTGCTACATCCAGTCATTTTTAAACATATCCAGAGATGGTGACTCCACCACCTCCCTGGGAAGACAATTCCAGTACTTTATCACTCTTTCAGGAAAAAATCTTTTTGTAACATCAACCTAAATTTCCCTTGGTGCACCTTGAGACTGTGTCCTCCCATTCTGTGAGTTGTTACTTGGAGAAAGAGACCAAGGCCCACATGACTACAACCACCTTTTCAGGCAGCTGGTGAGAGTGCGAAGGTCACCTCTGAGTCTCCTTTTTCTCCAGGCTAAACACCCCCATGTCCCTCAGTCGTTCCTCACAGGGCTTCTGTTCCAAACCCCTCACCAGCCTTATTGCCCTCCTCTGGATGTGCTCCAGCATCTCAACGTCCTTCCTAAACTGAGGGCCCAGAACTGGACACAGCACTCAAGGTGCAGCCTCAGCAGTGCCCGGTACAGGGGCAGAATGAGCTCCCTGCTCCTGCTGGCCACACCATTCCTGATCCAGGCCAGGATGCCATTGGCCTTACGGCCACCGGGGCACACTGATGGCTCATGTTCAACTGGCTGTCACCAGCACCCCCAGGGCCCTTTCTACCTGAGCACTGTCCAGCCACACTGTCCCCAGCTTGGAACATTGTAGGGGGGTTATTGTGGCCAAAATGCAGGACTTGGCACTTGGACTGGTTAAACATCACTTTCCTGGACTCTGCCCATCCATCCAACCATTCCAGGTCTCTTTGCACAGCCCTCCCACCTTCCAATAGCTTGATACACACTCCCCCCTTAGCGTCACCTACAAACTGACTAATGGTAGACTTAACACCCTCATCCATGTCATCAGTAAAGATATTGAACAGAACTGGCCCCAGTACAGAGCCCTGAGGGACACCACTGGTGCCTGGCTGCCAGCTGGATGCAGCACCATTCAGCACCACTCTCTGGGCTAGGCCACCCAGCCAGTTCTGAACCCATCACAGAGTGCTCCTGTCCAAGCCATGGGCAACAGATTTTCCAGGAGTACGCTGTGGGAATGTCTCAGTTTGAAAAGACAGGTGTCTGCTGAGGAAAGCAGGAGCCTCTCTTGAAATGGAAAATGCAAACCCCCTCTCTCTGAATTATTATAGTTTTGAAATTAAAGGGCTCTCAGGCAAAGATATGGCAATAGGAGTAACAGCCATTTATTAGGAAAAATAAAAATAAAAATGCAGTAATACAAAACAACGCTGCCAGAGCCAGAATATGACCTGACACCCTCTTGGGTCACAGTGTTGATAGCAGTCCTATTAAATGGTGGCTGCAGTCCTCCTGAAGTGACAGATGTGGTTCTGTTGGAGCAGTGATCCTGTAGAAGGGTGTAGTTTTCCTCTGAAGATCCAGTGGTAGTATAGATGGGCCTGGTCTTCCTCTGGGAATCCAGTGGAAAAGGCTGCCTGTCATGTTCCAAATTTCAGATTATATCCAGATAGGAATTCTTGGCTCCTCCTCCTGGGCAGAGCATCTCCCAATGGGATGATGTAATTTTTATCAGTCATGCAGTGAGACTCAGTGGCCCATTAACAGAAGATACCTCCCTGGGGGGAGGATTGGGTCGGGAAGAGATAAAGAAAACTGCCTCACCTGATTTTAGCAGGTGGCCCATTAACAGAGAATATCCCTTCCAGAGTTATGAGAGATGGGTCTGGAAGAGATAAAGAAGACTGGCTCACCTGATTTCTACCAATGATGATAGAATAAATACTTCTGATTACATCTTGCATTTCAGCCTAAGACACTCCGGGACACCAGGGATATCTCCTTAGGGGAATGGGCTGCACAGGTAATTTTCCTCTTCCTCTGCCTTGGAGCAGAATATTCTCTTCTCCCCATCATGACCTATGTCTGCTCTGTCTCCATCTGCAAAGCCTTGTGGTCACTCTGGTACCCTCCTGGCCAGCAGAGCTTGTGCCCACACAGCAGCAGCTGCCTGGGCCAGTGGGTTTCTCTCTGCTCTGCTGCTCATAGCCAGGACATTTTCCCTGCGCCTCTTCCAGGGCAATGCCCTGTGCCAGTTCTGCTGTGAGGCTTCCCCAGGGCGGTGCCAGCGGCAGCGGCTCCCTCAATGGAGTAACTGGAGGCAGAGAAAACCAGCAAGCCCTTGGTTAGCATCTGTGACAGCCGGTCTCCTTGCCCACTCTGAAACTGGTCCTAGTCCCACCAGAGCTGGGCAGAGCAGTTCTCATTAGGTCTGGGCACCACAGTGTTGCCAACCTCACATTTCTGGGTATGGCTGCAGCCGCACCTGACCCAGGGACCGGGCAGACCTTGCAGCCGGCCAGTACCACCCTCCCGAGCCGGGCACACCTGGGCCCCGAGGAACATCCGGATCAAGTAGACCTGGCATCCTTCTTCCACCCCAGCCATGGGGAAACCCCAGAGTCCCATAACACCACAGAACCGGGTAGACCCAGCAGCCCCATCCAACCCAGAAACCAAATTTCAACATCAATAAATATATTTTTGACAAAAATAAACTGGTTTAGTTTTTTTTTAATAGGCGCATTTCTACATTGAAGAAAGAAACTCCTTCGGAAATATATTTTGTAAACTTTTTTTGTATTGGACCCACAACACCACAGTGGTGATCACAGCCAGCATCTGCTCTTGGCTCTGCCTGCACACCCACCCACCCACTCACCCACCCACTCAAACTGCCACCACCAGACCCCACACAACCCACAGCAAACAACCTGGGCGGGGGGATGGTGTAGGGGCAGCAGAGCCTGGCATGAAGTGACCAGAACCTAGGCCGAGCTCCCCTGCACACCGGGAGAGAGCGGGAGAGCGGAAATCCAGACACAAGGAGAAATGCACGGAGACATAAATACAGAGAGACATAAATGCAGAACACAGCTTTGCTGACAGGGTTTTTTGATTATTCAGGGGAAATGGCCCTGGGCTCAGAGGGATCCTCCAGGATCGATCATCTCCTCTTGCCACCAGAGGAGGACAAGACACAGATGTCAGTACCACTTGGAATCCTAAAACACCAAGGCCAAAACATCAGCCCTCTGTTTCCACTGGGATGTGAGAGGGGCCTTGTCCCCACCCTGTCCCTGCAGGCACAGCTCACCTCTTCATGGGTCAGGCAGGTCCTGCTGCCCCAGAAAACAACACACCTGCTTCAATACTTAACGCAGAGTGGACTGGGAATAAAGACAGTGTTAGAGACACACTGGGGGCACCGGGCTGCACTGGGAGGCAGGGGAGAGCAGGGGACCTTGGGGAAGGGGCTGTGGCAGCAGTGGGGTGAAGGAGCTGCTGTGCTGCTGCCCAGAAGCACTGGGCTCCTGGCCAAGAGGCACAGCTGGGTCAGGGGCTGCGTCCTGGCTCATCCAGGGGGTCCTGGGGTGACAGGGATGGAATGCAGCAGGGCCCTGGGCAAAAGCTTCCCTGGGGAGGAGCCCTGGGGCAGGGCATTGTCTGGGCTGTCAGGAGGGGTGCACTGAGCTGTGCTGGGACAGACTGGGATGGCCTGGGCTGTGGTGGCCATGCAAGGGGAGGGTCTGGTACCGGCAGAACTTGTGGTACCTACCAGAGGCGTCTCCAGGACCACGACATTGTCTAAATCCAACTGTAGAGACACCAGGAGACCTCACTGGTCACTGGGATGCCCCCAGTGCCAGCAAGGGATGGGGGGACACCACTGCCCCCCAATTCCCTGA
The DNA here is from genome assembly GCF_028551555.1 of Melozone crissalis. Lineage (NCBI taxonomy): Eukaryota > Metazoa > Chordata > Aves > Passeriformes > Passerellidae > Melozone > Melozone crissalis. The sequence continues at coordinate 2,681,929 of NW_026535804.1, read as the reverse complement.
GGGGATGCCCTGAATGCCAGCAGCCCACTCACCTCCTGCAGATCATCTTGGGTTCCTTCAGGAGTGCCTGCAAAGGAGAACAAAGGCTGGGTCCGGACTGGACCTTGTGGGGCTGTGGGGGAACACGGGTGCAGGGAGCAGGGCGCAGGCAGAGGGATGGGAATTCAGGGCTTCCGAGGAGATCTCTTTGAGGTGGGGGGAGACCCAAAAACACTGATCTGGGGTCAACTGAGAGTCCAGGGGACAGGGCTGGGGGTGTGGAAGGAGCAGGGTGTGAGGTACAGGGGAGGAGAAAGGAATTGAGGTGTAGGGACATGGGAGTGCAAGGGGGGGGCTTGGTGGGGACAGAAGAATGAGGACAGGTGGGGACAAAACCAACAGTACTGGGAGATGGTGTGGGAGTGGGGGGTGAGTCAGGGAATTGTACAGGGGGACCCCTCTGCAGTGGCCAGGAAGAAAGACAAAGGCTTGAGGGGGGACATGAAAGGAAAGGCCTCAGGAATGGTCAGTGGGAGGGCAGCTGGGGACCCTGAATGGGACACAGAGGAGGGACCAAAAGGGTGGGATGGGAGGCCAGAAAGGGCAGGATGTGGGGACAGCGTTTGGCTGGTGCCTCACCTTGGCCTGTGCCGGGGGGCAGAGCAGGATGGAGAAGAGCAGGGCCACGCTGAGCACAGCCACCTTCATCTTCCTCTGGCTCTGGGCAGTGCTGCCTGAGGCTGCAGCAGGTGAGGAGCACCTTTATCCCTGCCGGGACTCCTCCCTGCACCCTCCCTGCCAGCCCCCAGGCCAAAGCCCGGCTTGGCACAGCCCCCAGCCCTGGCCACAAGCCCAGCCCTGGCACAGAGCCCATCCCACCCCAACTGTGGCACGGATCCAGCCCCCTTGCCCGGCATCCCTCCAGCTTCCTGCACGGGGCAGCTGGCCCTGGAAGGGCCCAGGCACCTGGGGGGCCAAGCGGGGCAGGCAGGGAGCCAAAGGCACCTGGGGACCCTGTGGGGACAGCCCCCAGTCCAACACAATCCATCCTCCAACAGCCCCCAGTGCCAGATCCCCCATCTCCTGCTGCCCCTCCCCTCCCAGAGCTTTCCCTGGGGGACACCCCAGAGCTGAGCCCAGCCCCATACCCTGCGGGGCGGAGCAGAATTGTCCCTGTTCCCATTCCAGTCTCACGGAGAAACTGGGGCTGGACTGACCCCACTTCTTGGGACACCAGCACCCCGGAATCAGGAGAATGGGGAGGGGGGAGGTCAGTGTGTGACTGTCCCATGGGGACACCTGGGTGCCTGGGATCTCCAGGCTCTGGAGGCGCTGGGGAGCACTGGGCAATGGTGGCCCTGGGACACCAGGGCTGGGCTTGGGGCAGTGCTGGGGTGGTCACAGTGCACAGCTCCAGCCCATTCTCAACACTGGCACTGCTGCCCCAAACTGCTCCAGGCCCCTGGGGGAAGATCCCCTGCCCAGCCCCAATGTCCCACCCAGGACCACTGTGTCCTGCTGGATCCCCCCAATCCTGTTGGATCACCCCAGTCCTGCTGGGTCACCCCAGCCCTGCTCTGCTGGGCTGTCCCACACATCGGGTCCCAGCAGAGCTGTGGCTCCAGACTGGGCTGGCACTGGGACACAGCTCCCACAGAGTCCCTGGCCCCAGGGATGGCCCTGCCCTGCCCTCAGCCCAGCGCTGGCCCTGAGCAGGGGTAACCTTCCTGCCCGAGGCTCCCGCACTCCTGTCCCAGCTCAGAGCCCCTGAGCAGGTCAGGGTGACCCCCGAGGGCACAGAGCAGGGACAGTCCCTGGCAGGGCCTCCATTCTCCACTGACATTCCGTGACATTTCCAGGAGATGTTCCCTCCTCACGGGCCACTGACCACACAGAAGGGACCTGTTGTGGCCACCTGGCAGAGCCCGTCGGGCACCTGCCCTGACCAGGCACGCTGTGTTTGCTTCCAGAGCTGCCGCTGACCTGGAGGATTTTCCTGCTGCCCCTTTGTACTTTGGGCCTCCTTTGTTGGGGAACTGGGGGGCCTTGACCCAGGAGGGTCCAGGGGAGGTGGCCCACTCCAAGGGAGGAAATGTCCAGTCCCTGGACATCCAAGTGGCCATTGGGGACCATCCCGGCTGTGGGTCCACAGGCTCGGCTTGGCCCGGCTCCTTTTTTGGCGAATCAGCAGCTCCTGGGAATGGGGAAATGTCCCCACTTTGATGTTGGACAGAGAGAGGCATCAGAGACGTCACGGCTGAGGGGGGACAAGGCTGAGGTGCCAGCTGGGTGTCCCCTTTTCCCTCCCCAAGCGGGGCTGGCAGCATCTGGGGGAATCCCTCTTGTTCCCGCAGTCCCTTCCAGGGGATTTTTCCCCCTCTTGGGTTCCAAATCCATTTGGAGCCTGGCCCTTCTCAGGGAGCTCTCCTGGGGTGATTGGTAGTGCTTGAGACAGTATTTTGTGTTTAGACTTAGATGTTTATATTTTTTATAGTCTTACAAGCTGTGAGTTTTGTAACATTTTACTAATAAGCTACAAAATGGCCTCGTATCTATTTTTACAACATCTTTTAAGGAAAAACTATCCAATTGAGAAATGATACATAAATTATTTTTACTTTTAACTTAATAACTAATTATTTGTGTCTCCTAATGTGGCCTTTTTAGTTCAATTACAAAATACTATCTAAACTCATGAAGAAGGACTAGCTTCTGTCTTATAACTCTATTTTGCTGTATATATATTTCTATATTCTAAAACTTTAAACTGTAAATTTTCTACTACACAATATTACATGCTTTTAATCAAACTACACACCTATAATCTTAGATCTGTAATTAAATTTTGGAAACTTTCTCCACGGCCTCAGGTCAAATGCAGTGCTTTCTTGGGGGTCAGAGTCTGTCAGCACATAAAGTCTAAAATTCTCAGCATCCAGAAACCCAACACCTGGGGAAATCCCTCTTGTTCCCGCAGCCTCTTCCAGGAGATATCTCCCACTCTGGGGTTCCAAATCCATTTGGAGCCAGGCCATTCTCAGGGAGGGTTCCTGGGGGGGTCACAGAGGGAAAGGGGAGGAGGAAAGGGGGCCCTGTTCTTCCTGCTTTTAGGTCTCATGGACATCAGAGCCCACTAATTCCCAGGAGCTGCGGGCTGGGTTATATAGAATATAGAAATATATATACAGCAAAATAGAGTTATAAGACAGAAGCTAGTCCTTCTTCATGAGTTTAGATAGTATTTTGTAATTGAACTAAAAAGGCCACATTAGGAGACACAAATAATTAGTTATTAAGTTAAAAGTAAAAATAATTTATGTATCATTTCTCAATTGGATAGTTTTTCCTTAAAAGATGTTGTAAAAATAGATACGAGGCCATTTTGTAGCTTATTAGTAAAATGTTACAAAACTCACAGCTTGTAAGACTATAAAAAATATAAACATCTAAGTCTAAACACAAAATACTGTCTCAAGCACTACCAATCACCCCAGGAGAGCTCCCTGAGAAGGGCCAGGCTCCAAATGGATTTGGAACCCAAGAGGGGGAAAAATCCCCTGGAAGGGACTGCGGGAACAAGAGGGATTCCCCCAGATGCTGCCAGCCCCGCTTGGGGAGGGAAAAGGGGACACCCAGCTGGCACCTCAGCCTTGTCCCCCCTCAGCCGTGACGTCTCTGATGCCTCTCTCTGTCCAACATCAAAGTGGGGACATTTCCCCATTCCCAGGAGCTGCTGATTCGCCAAAAAAGGAGCCGGGCCAAGCCGAGCCTGTGGACCCACAGCCGGGATGGTCCCCAATGGCCACTTGGATGTCCAGGGACTGGACATTTCCTCCCTTGGAGTGGGCCACCTCCCCTGGACCCTCCTGGGTCAAGGCCCCCCAGTTCCCCAACAAAGGAGGCCCAAAGTACAAAGGGGCAGCAGGAAAATCCTCCAGGTCAGCGGCAGCTCTGGAAGCAAACACAGCGTGCCTGGTCAGGGCAGGTGCCCGACGGGCTCTGCCAGGTGGCCACAACAGGTCCCTTCTGTGTGGTCAGTGGCCCGTGAGGAGGGAACATCTCCTGGAAATGTCACGGAATGTCAGTGGAGAATGGAGGCCCTGCCAGGGACTGTCCCTGCTCTGTGCCCTCGGGGGTCACCCTGACCTGCTCAGGGGCTCTGAGCTGGGACAGGAGTGCGGGAGCCTCGGGCAGGAAGGTTACCCCTGCTCAGGGCCAGCGCTGGGCTGAGGGCAGGGCAGGGCCATCCCTGGGGCCAGGGACTCTGTGGGAGCTGTGTCCCAGTGCCAGCCCAGTCTGGAGCCACAGCTCTGCTGGGACCCGATGTGTGGGACAGCCCAGCAGAGCAGGGCTGGGGTGACCCAGCAGGACTGGGGTGATCCAACAGGATTGGGGGGATCCAGCAGGACACAGTGGTCCTGGGTGGGACATTGGGGCTGGGCAGGGGATCTTCCCCCAGGGGCCTGGAGCAGTTTGGGGCAGCAGTGCCAGTGTTGAGAATGGGCTGGAGCTGTGCACTGTGACCACCCCAGCACTGCCCCAAGCCCAGCCCTGGTGTCCCAGGGCCACCATTGCCCAGTGCTCCCCAGCGCCTCCAGAGCCTGGAGATCCCAGGCACCCAGGTGTCCCCATGGGACAGTCACACACTGACCTCCCCCCTCCCCATTCTCCTGATTCCGGGGTGCTGGTGTCCCAAGAAGTGGGGTCAGTCCAGCCCCAGTTTCTCCGTGAGACTGGAATGGGAACAGGGACAATTCTGCTCCGCCCCGCAGGGTATGGGGCTGGGCTCAGCTCTGGGGTGTCCCCCAGGGAAAGCTCTGGGAGGGGAGGGGCAGCAGGAGATGGGGGATCTGGCACTGGGGGCTGTTGGAGGATGGATTGTGTTGGACTGGGGGCTGTCCCCACAGGGTCCCCAGGTGCCTTTGGCTCCCTGCCTGCCCCGCTTGGCCCCCCAGGTGCCTGGGCCCTTCCAGGGCCAGCTGCCCCGTGCAGGAAGCTGGAGGGATGCTGGGCAAGGGGGCTGGATCCGTGCCACAGTTGGGGTGGGATGGGCTCTGTGCCAGGGCTGGGCTTGTGGCCAGGGCTGGGGGCTGTGCCAAGCCGGGCTTTGGCCTGGGGGCTGGCAGGGAGGGTGCAGGGAGGAGTCCCGGCAGGGATAAAGGTGCTCCTCACCTGCTGCAGCCTCAGGCAGCACTGCCCAGAGCCAGAGGAAGATGAAGGTGGCTGTGCTCAGTGTGGCCCTGCTCTTCTCCATCCTGCTCTGCCCCCCGGCAAAAGCTTGGCCTGGGAGACGATGTTCCCTGGACCTGAGACGGGGCTGGGTTTGCCGCCGCGACTTTAGCTCCGGTGGAGGGTTCCATCACCATGGTGAGCAGGAGACCCTTTGGGTTGGTATCTCTATGATTTTCCTTTGCGTCAGAATCATTGGGATTTTCCCTTCTAGGATTTTCCTTTGCGTCAGAATATCTGGGATTTTCCTTTTTGGGATTTTCCTTTCTGTGATTTTCCTTTGGGTCAGAATCTCTGCGATTTGCCTTCCTGGGATTTTCCAACCATCGGATGGGGGTTTGGGGACCCTTTCTGCCACATAAGGTCCAACCCTGCGGTCGCTCTGCTCTCCTTCCCCAGGGCACCATGGACGTGGCCGTTTGTTCCATCCTCGTGGTAAGTTCTGGAATTTTGGGGGAACTGGGAACCAGTTTTTGGGGGAACTGTAAGAACTGGGAATCAGTTTGTTCAGCCCATCCCTTACTGGGGCCAGGGACACCCCAGTGGTGTGTCACCATCTCTCTGCAGGGGGAGGTCATAGTCGGGAAGAGCAAAGTGACAACTGGGAATTGTGGGGCCAGACTTTCCCTCTGAGGGCTACCACCCATCCCATTGCACCCCATAAATCCCAGTACACCCTAGTACATTCCAGTGCTTCTCAGGGATTCTTCCTCATTTTATTCCCATGCATCCCTGTAAATCCCAGTACACCCCAGTAAATCCCAGTGCCCCCCAGTTGTTCCCAGAGGGTTCCATTGTATTCCCAGTTATCCCAGTGTCCCCCAGTAACCCCCACAGTGCATTGTTCCTCATCCTTTTCCTGCCCTCTTTCTCACCTTGCCCATTCCTATTGCTCGTCTGTATGATGTCCTCAAATCCCAACCCAAATCCCAAACCCAAAGCAAAATCCCAAACCCCTTACCAAGCCCAAATCCCAAGCCCAACCCAAATCCCAAACTCAAATACCAAAGACAAATCCCAAACACAAATCCCAAATCCAAAACCCCTTCCCAAACCAAACCCAACCCAAATCCCAAAAGCAAACCCAAATCCCAAAGCAAAATCTCAAACTCCCTTCCCAAACCCAAATCCCCTTATGAAACCCAACCCAAATCCCAAATCCCAAATCCCAAATCCCAAACCTAACCCCAAATCCCAAAACAAAATCTCAAACCCCAACCGAAATCCCAAACCCAAATCCCAACCCCAAATCCAAATCTCATATCCCGAATCCCAAATCCCAAATCTAAACCCAAACCCAAACCCAAATCCCCTTCCCAATTCCCAAATCCAAAACCCAACTCAAATCCCAAACCCAAACCTCCTTCCCAAACCCAAATCCCAAACCCAAACCTGAATCCCCTTCCCAAATCCCAAATCCCAAACCCGAATCCCAAATCCCAAATCCAAACCCGAATCCCAAACCCAACCCAAATCCCTTTCCTTGTCCCCCTACTCCCAAAGCCCCTCCCACAACTCTCAGATTTTGGGATTTTGTCCCCTGTCCCATTTTCTCCTGTCCCCATACACCCCAAGTTTCAGGCCTATGTCCCCCCCCATTGGAATTCCTTCCTCCCCCTCCTCCTCCTCCTCCTCCTCCTCCTCCTCCTCCTCCTCATCATCATCCTCCTCATTCTCCTTCTCCTCCTCCTCATCCTCCTCATCCTCCCCCACAGAGCCAGGCCTTCATCACCCCCATCCCACTCCCTTGGGGTCCCCAGTTCCCCATTTCCCCATCTCAGAGGGCCTCCCTTCACCCCAACTCTCCCATCCCTTACTGGGACTGGGGGCACCTTACTGGGACTGGGGAGACCTTACTGGGAGGAGAGGCACCTTACTGGGAGTGACTGGGGGCACCTTACTGGGACTGGGGACACCCTGGTGACATCTCGGGGTCTCTCCGCAGGGGACAGTGAGAGCCTCTAGAGCGAGGAGATCTGAGGTGAGCACCCTGAGTTCTGTGGGGCCTGGACCCTCCCCTGGCATGGCCACCATCCTTGGGGTCACCCCAAAGTGCCCCACTACACCCCAATGCCTCCCAGTCCCCCCCAGTGCCACCCTGACCCCACCTCTTGGGGCAGCATCATCTGGCTGCTCTTGGGAGGCTCCATGGGGCCAGGACCAGCTCAAGGACCATCCATGGGGTCAATAACCTCTTCAGGTCACGGTTTGGGCTCTGGCTGTAGGATCGAGCCTGCTGGTGACACTCGTGTGCCGACCCCTCCAGTGGCAGGAGGAGATCGCCATCCCCGGAGGAGCCCACCCCAAACTCCTGGGAACTCCCCCAGAATGATCAATAAACTCTCAGCAGAGCTTGGTGTCTGTGTGTGGGAATGGGACTCCAGGTCCATTCTTGGGGTCAAGAACTCCTCCATGAGCTTCCATGGGGTCAGGAACTGCTCCAGGTTCATCCGTAGGGTCAGGAACTGCTCCACGTCCATCTGATGCCTTGTGAAGGCTGACCTAGAACAGAGACTGGACAGAGCTAAAGAATAAAGTAGGTCTTTATTAAGAGGCCTCAATGGATCCACCTTGGGCACCACAACCCAAAATGGCCGCAAAAATGGACGACTGGTCACCGGTCTCACACTTTTATAAGTGTTGTTCCATTAACATATTGTAGCTAATTGTCCAATTACAGTTTTAGCCCATGAAGTCCCATCCTTCTTGTTTTCTCTCTTCAGTCCACCGTTGTTTATGCTCTTGGGCCTGAGATCTGGATCACTTTTCCTTGGTCCTCAGCTAGAGAAGGAATTGTTTGTCTCCCTACTCTGTGGAGAGAGCTTACTATCCCCTAATATGAAGCCTAGACTTACACAGTAAAGCAGAACAGAATCTGAAAAATATAAAAGCTAAAACCTGAGGCATCATTTACCCCCATTTGAGGCTCAACAAGGCCTTTACATTGCTGAGTCTCCACTCTAAATATTTACTAATAATAGGTATTTAATAACAGATGAGTATCTAACAATAATAAACAACTATCAATACAAACATCTAATAATAAACAGATAAATATCTAACAGTAAATGTCTAACAACAGTAATGCCTTGCACAGTCAGTTATCCTGCAAAGAATAATAATGATTATTGTGAACAGTTCTTTGGGCACAGTAAAGGAATAATTTAAACCAGGTTTTCATCTGCATTTAGTCTCTGTCTTTACAGTTGTTTCAGGAGCAGATTTCTTAACTCTGGAGTAGTGAATCCAGAGTCCTTTGCCAGCGACTTTGATTGTGGTGAGGATGGTCAGCAGACCTTGGAATGGTCCTCTCCACTTGGCTTGTAGAGGATCACTGTTGTTTTGCGGAGAAAAGAAGAAACCTCACAACTTTATAAAAGTTGTAAAGGCCGGTATGTTTATTTACGGCGCCAGACGCATACGGAGAAAATTCTCCTCAAAAGGCATGCGAGTTTTTCCTTCAGCTTTGGCCTCACAGACTTTTCACCACTGCTAGACACTTCACCTAATTCAGAATGGATCTCTACTCTGTCTCATCCCCCCCTTTCCTAGGAAATAAGTAAATTCTTTTACTTAATGAAAACCTTCATGACAATAAGTGTCTTTTAATGCTTCACTATGTACGTTTGATAAAGAGGTTAGTACAGCCATTCGTTGTAGTATTCTCCAGTTCCAAATTACCAATATAATAGATAATCTTAAGCTTATCTCAACTAATATTAGTAAAACTACAATGGGGTGGCACAACTTATTAAAGATTCCATTTGCAGTTGGTGACCACCCAAAGATCACATCTCACCAGTGATGATCCATATTTTGTTTTATTCTTTGTAGAACTCTGGTTGTCTCCTTTGTATCATGTTGGACAGTAATTAAGGTTTTCTTTCCACTTTCTTGGATTTCTTTCAAGACTTCTAATAGGTCTTGGTGCTTAATTAATTGTTTTACCAATGTAAGGTTCATCCCAATAGGGGTAGGTGGTAGTCTGTGATATATTGTGTAATTGGCTTTAATCAGCTGGTGGAATGTTACTGGTACCAAATACGAAAAATCATACCCAATAATCTTAACAAAATTACAAATACAGAGATTAGAATGGTTTCTACTAGACAGAATAACATCATTGCTATCAATTTGTACAGCAGCACAAGCAGTTCTCAAGCATACACCCTTTTCCAGTATATACGAGCACAGTTTTCTGGTCAGTGACTGGATGAATTTCAAAGTGGCAAATACTCTGTTCAGTGTCCAAACACATCAGTTTACTGTCTGCCACTTTTCGTTCATCTTTTCGTGCCCACACTCTATGTTCTGAAGGATAGAGTATTGTTTTTCCATGGTTTAATCCTAGGGCAACGATGGGATGGATAACATAAACAGTGGCATTACGTATGGTAAGCACAAAGGCAGTGGCCACATTAGAAACAGGATCATAGGTGAAATTCACCATAGTTCACCAGGATTGAAACTTCCTTTCAATATCAATTGCATTATCCCACACAATTTCTTGAATTTCAGCTGGAAAATTACCTTCACCCCTTTCCCATATGATCAGAGCTGCTGTTGCTTGCATCCCTAACTGTGCTTGTATACAACTGAAAGCTAAAGACACATTATCTTGAACTATACTAAGTGCCTCTACTATCAACTTGTGGTCTTGGTCCCCGGCCTTTTCATACTTCCTTACTTTGGCAGTACTTTTGAAATCTGTCACTGGCTAGTTCCTAATGCCAATAGAGATTACTATAAAGGCTGCTTCAATTTTGTTAGGCTACCTGCTGCAGTGGCCAGTTTATTCATCAGTATTTCTGAATAAATTCCATTTAAAACTCCTAATCTTGTCCCTAATATGCCAGTTAGATGTTTGTTATGGGAAACAGGAACTGCTTTCTGTCCATGACCATCCCTCCCTGCCAGAGGGATGTGCTGGGCTCACACTGCAAATTCAGACACACTTCACAAGTGTATCTGACAGAGGTTTAGGTCATACTTGAGGCAGATGTTTGTTCTGAAATGTAGAGACCTCAGGGAATCTAACCTCTCCTTCCCCCTCCAAAGCACCTGATTTCCCAGATGTGTGGCAAGCAGGAATGTCTCTCCTGGTCTACAAAACCTCACCCACCTTGCCCCTAGCTTCAGGTCCAAGCCTTAAGTAAATAATGAAGGGGAAATCTGAGAGAAGAGCCTAAATTCATTGCAGTGCCTCAGAAGAAACTGGGATCAGGTTTCTGCTACTTGAAACACTCAGCACAAAAGTGATGCTCAAAATCCTACAGCCTGCTGCTGAGCTCTGAGGGGGGGGTCTCTCTCTCTACCTCTTTTAAGCAGAATCCAACCGCCTCAGACTGGGACAATCACTGATCCAAATCTCAGTAGGAAAAGGGATAGCTATAAATAAAGAAAATCACCTTCCTTGTTTGGGTTAATTTACCACTTGCAGTTCAGCATCCTTTACCAGCCATTGCCTGAGTGTTCAGCCAACCAGCTTGGAAAATGACTTAAGGAAACTGATTTCTTGGTGTTCCTCGTTTTAGGCACCAGGAGAGCTGGCTCCTTCCTTTCTTGTTCTGCTCCTGAGATATGCCTGTTTTTGTAACCATGTTGTCCAGCCCTCCAAGGAAGTTTTTTGAAAGGAGGAGCAGGCTGGTTGGATTTTTGAGACGTTAATTTGCATTATCAACTCCACACATTTGAGAGACCATTCTAGATTGAATAATAGCTGTTGTTCAGTCACATTCTTTACTACGTTAGGTTCAAGTTTGGAGTTTGGGTAGAGTCTGAACTAGTATGGGGTGTATAAGGCCCTGCTGTGGTAAAAAGTGCAGTGTCCACTTTGAATTCAAATGAAAGTCTGATAGCAATTCAAGCTCAAAGGCAGGTGACTTCTACAGGCTGTATCAAGGTGAAATTACACCAACAGTCTGATTCACTTAGGTTATCACAGACTTCCTGGTGTTCATATACACCAGGGTAGGTTCAGACACTAATTACATCTGGTCTCTCATAAGCCATCCTATTGATGACCCAGCACTTTACTTTGATTTCTTCTCCTCAGATTCCTGTTCCTGCTATTCTTGCTCCTCACATACCTGATTCTCATGGATTAGTACAGTAGATATGTTTAAATCTTTTATCTCAGAAGGTTTTCCCATGGATCCAGTATACTGATTAAATGCCAGGGACCTAGGCCATTCAGCATTGCTTTGGGTAGAGGTACTCTTTAGTCCTAAAACTTCAGTTATAATTCCATACAAAACAATCCTGTAAACTAAAGTATGAACTACTCCTGACCACAATCTACTCATTTTGCCCGAGTAAGGTTTAGTCTCAGTTCATTGTCTCCTGGTGTCACTCCTGAAGGGGCTTCTGGGCCTTCTTCACTCGAGAGTGATGGATCCAGGCATTCTGCTCCTTGATTTTGATTGCAGTGAAGGTGATGAGAAGTACTTGCAGTGGTCTCTCCCACTGTGGTTCTGAAGTCTTCTCTGTAAGAGACTTAACATATACATCATCCCCAGGCTATCTAACTCCCTGCTCCGAGTTCCAGCCACATGTTTCTCAATTTCTCTGAGCTGTTTGCTTAATGCCACCATGTAGGTGGACATCCTGGACATTCCCTTTGTATTCTATATGGTCTTCTCTCCCCCTGGCCGCTTGATTGGGGGCGGTATGGGGTGTGAAGTTCCTAATCTATGCCCAGATGGCTAATAATCTGTTGCACTATTTTGGAAATGAAATGTGATTCTTTATCTGAGGATATCATGGCTGGAACTCTGAAGCGTGGTATTATTTCTTGTAAAAATAATCTGGTCACCTCTTGAGCTTTGACAGTTCTGGTGGGGAATGTTTCTGGCCACCCTGAAAATGTATCTATTAATACCAGTAAATACTGATACCCCCCTTTCCTTGGAAGTTCTGAAAAGTTAATTTACCACTGCTGTACAGGCCCATGGCCTCTCCCAGTCTGACCGAGTTTTGGCCCAGGGGGGTATTTTGAGGTTAGTCTGGAGGCAAGGATCACATTATCAGCTCACCTGAGTGATAGTGGCATATAAATTCCTGACAACGATACAATGATTCTTTCAATCAGATGTGTGTTCTAGAAAGCCTGTGGAAATTACTGCTTCAAAGTCAACACTTCATTTCAATGCACTCTGTATCACTCGCAGCCTTGGTCATTTTGAGAAAGGAGCCACACTCTATAAAAGGCTTTTAAGTAGTTAGGCCCTAGTGTGTTTTCTAGTGCCCTTCCTTCACTAGTAACCACGAAAATGGGAAGGGATTACTAGCTCTCTTTCAATGGTAGCCCACCCCTTGCAGTTGTACGTCTCTTTTGATTAGTATTATTGTATTATGGCTTACCTTCGAGGAAAACCTGTACCTCACCCTTTGCTGCTTTCTTTGCCTCTCCATCCGCCAGCTCATTTCTTTCCTCCAATTTTAAGCTCACTCTCTGGTGTGCCTTAATATGCCCTTAATATGTCTTTTCAGGTAGCTGAACTGCTTCTAGCAGCTGGATTGTCTCTTCTTTCCCTGTGAGGTCAGCAGTCCCCTCTCCTTCCAGATGGCTCCATGTGCATGCATAACTCTGAATGCCTTTTGCTGTTTCTAAGGCATGGGTCAATGCATTTATCTCAGCATTCTGTGCAGAGGTACCTGTTGGTAGGGGTGCAGACTCTATTACCTCTCTGCAGGTAGTCACTGTGAACTTTGCAATGTCGCTTTCCACTGGCAATGTAGCTGCTCCTGTCAGTGAACCAGGTCTCTGCATCGTCCGGAGGAGTGTCCTTTAAGTCTGGGTGGCTGGAGTAGGTAGCTTCAATGGTCCCTAGGCAACTATGGTGTACTGCTTCTCCTTGATTCCACTGAGAAAAGAAGCTGGGTTGACAATATTAGTCACCACTATCTCCACATCATCTTGCTCTACCATGATGGCCTGGTATTTCAGAAACCTCTGTGGTGAAAGCCAGTGGCCACCCTTTACTTCCAGTACTGCGGACACTGCGTGGGACACTAGCACAGTCATTTTTGTCCCAGGGTAAACTTGCGTGCCTCTTGAATATTCAGCACAACTGCTGCTACAGCTCTGAGGCAACCTGGCCATCCTTTGGCTGTTGCATCTAGTTGCTTAGAGAAGTAAGCAACTACCCTGTGGTATGGACCCAAGTCTTGAGCCAATATTCCCAGGGCAATTCCTTGTGTGGAAAAATAGAAAGAATGGTTTACTTACATCTGGAAGTTTCAAAGCTAGAGCCGACATGAGGGCACTCTCTAGCTGGTGAAAGGCCCATTTGGCATCTTTTGTCCACTGGAGATCTCTGTTTCCATTGGCAATAAGAGCATAGAGGGGTCTGGCGAACAGTCCATAATTATAAACCCACAGCTGGCACTACCCTGCCATGCCTAAGAAGGTTCGGAGTTCTTTCATTGTCTGGGGTTTCAGGGTTTGGCATAGGGCTTTCCTGCCTTAAAGTCTGCTGCTCAGCACTCACTTCTTACCCCAGGTAGATTACCTTCTGTTTCACTACCTGTGCCTTTTTCTTTGAGACTCTGTGTCCTTGGAGTCCTAGGAAATTCAAAAGGCTTACCATGCAGGCTTCTCTTGCTTCTGTCGTCCGAGTGGCTACTAGAAGATCGTCCACGTACTGCAACACCCTCCTTTCCTCTTGTGGAGCTTCCCGGGACTCTAGGTCTTTGCAAGCTGTTCTCCAATCGGAGTGGGGAATCTTGAAGCCTTCAGGCACATGGACTATGTGAGCTTGTGTTTGAATGCAAAAATTTTCTGGCTGGCTTCGTGGATAGGGAGGCAAAAGGAGGCATCTCTTAGGCCTAAAACAGTGAACCAGGTTAGCTCAGGTGTTAAACAAGTTCGTAAAGTATATGGATTTGCTACCACAGGGTATAAATTCTGTGTTATCTTACTGACAGCCCTTAATCCAGTACTATCAGTTATTGGGCTGATTCCTTTCTTATCTTCCTTTTGAGGGTACTACTCAGTTCTTACTAGTTGTGTTCTTTCTTTAAGCTTGATGCTCATGGGGGAGCATCTTTCACTCTCCCTGGTACAGCAGAGGCCCATACCCTTGAAAACACTTAGGCTTAACATCTTTATATTATTTGCCTCCAGAGTAACCTTTCTCATTTGAGAATGTTTAGCAAATTGAGCGAATTGTACAAAAGCTTTTAGGTACACATAGTACACATGTTACTTTAAAGGTTTGCACAAGTATGCCTTCTCAGACTGGCCAGTTGTTCATTCCCCACACTACAACATAAACATTCTCCACAGGTAGTAAAGCTTTATTTAAAACTGAATATATGACCCCTGTGTCGACAAAAATTCTTCCCTTTTGGGGAGGTCATCTTTACCCTTCCTCCCTTACCTTGGGAGGAGCCTTTAGCAAATCATATGTACTCATTTTGCGAACTGTGATTGCTTTGCATTTCAGCATGATAATCTTTGCCTGATATCATACGTTGCTATCTTATGCTGCATGCTGAACAACATGTTTGATTTGCTTTCTCTTTGCCTTGTTTTCCTTTTTAAGGGCCAAGACCAGAGGGCGGTCTGATCTCACAGTCTCTTTGCCATTCTGGGTGATTTCTTAAAACAAAAAGACATTTCAGCATACAAAAACTCTTTCCCATTTATCTTCCTATTATAAAACAGTACTAACAGCAATGAAGTATTATAAATCTTTTTATTTTCTGAGCTGCTCTTACTGGCCACCTCCTCCCAGTGAGCCCCTCCCAAAAGGGGCTCATTTAGGAACCTGTTTGCTCTGGTCAGTTCTCATTATTTATTTCTCCTTGCCATCTCGCTTCCACTCAAACCTTTTTACAGACACCTTCACAGTAGTTTCTCAGTTTTCCTCCTATACACACACAGCTCCAGGTGGCAGGTATCAGATGTGATTCCCACACACAAGCTCTAAGACCTTAGATTCTGAATCCACTTGACCAGAAACCTCTAATTTACACTCGGGGCATGTGCCCTGACACTTATTAGAACAGCAAAACAGCAATACCAGTGTTTCTCATAAACACCGCACTGTAATGATACCTGCACATCCAGCTTTTGCCCACAGGCCATTCCCATGTTCCCTGGAGAGACAGGGAAGCCAGAGCTGTCCCTGTGCTCAGGGGACAGCCACTGTCACCTCACACAGCATGCTAGCCTCTTGATGCACCAAAGGCTCCCCGAAATTGCCCACAAAGGCAGGCTCTTCTGTTTGTTACAGAGAACTTTAAATCCCTACAGCAGATTGTTTCCAGTCCAGACTTACTGCAGTACCAACTGAAGTCTCATAAATCTCATAAGTCTCATTAACTAATTCATCTCATTCATCTCTTCTATATAAACTCTGTTTTACAAAATATCAGTCTTTTCTAGTTCTCTTCTTGGACAATCTAATTAAGCACTGTGTCTACTTACACTTGTTTTACTGCTTTGCAAAAAGGCTGTGCTAGTCACAGCCGAAACTCTGATATGCCCACAGACACACGCACCCCCCCACCCTTTATCTCAAATTCACTAGAGCCAAGGCTTGAATTGCTGTGAGGGGGAGAATTCTTGGAATTCCTTTAACTCGCTTTATCGTAGTTAAGCATAAATTACCGTACTATAGTTCTCCTGTGTAAAATGCTACTCTTGTTGCAACAAAATCTTAAAATCTCCACAAACACCACTATGCAATCTGAGAATCAAATTACCACAATGCAGCGGAATAAAATCACCACACAAAATCACTGGGAAAGGGCATATCTCTCAAAGTGCTCGCTTTTCTCAACACAACAAAGCATACCATAATTCGGCATTTACTCACATCAGTTTTTCCTGGACACAATCAAAATAACAGCACACAGTCTAGAGATCAAGTCCAAACATCCAAGGCAAAGGAACTCTCTGAGCTCATACTCATGGTGAAAATGTACCAAATCTACACAAATCACTACATTTAAACACGATAAATACCATCACTGACATTCCTCCACTCGCTTCTCCGCAGGGCACTTCTCTCCCTGCCCCCGCAGCCTGCTGCAGCCGGCGCCTCAAGCCTCACTCGGCTGCTTCAAACATGGGTAGTACTGACCCCCCCCGCACTGTATAGCACTGTAGATCTACTCTCTTTTATACACCATACACTTATACACTTACACGATTGCAAACACAGTGCACTGACCACACAATGCACACATTAACCATACAGCAACACGGTGTCCGGACATCACACACACACACAAACAAAACACACACGGGCTCAGCAGTTCTGCTCTATCAGAACAATGAACCCCAATACACACATACACGGGTTCATCCGGCTCACCCCTAGAGCCTCTAGCGGTTCTGCTCTATCAGAACGATGAACCCCGTCTCTAATACAGCTGCTCCATCAGCTGAACCCAGACGTCTCTGGGTGGTTTACTCCCTTGCTCTCCTTTCCCTGCCCCAGGGGCCCCTCAGTACATACCGTATCTTCCTCCACCGGCCAGTGGGTCGTTGTCTGTCCTCGCAGGTGGCAAGTTGAGACAAGCAGAGCCCCACCAGGAAAAAAATCCTAGGGCATGCCTTGGAGGTCCGTCTATCCCCCCTGCCCCTGCGGGGACAGAGAACTCCTACCTGGCTCGCCATAATGTTTTGCGGAGAAAAGAAGAAACCTCACAACTTTGTAAAAGTTGTAAAGCCCGGTATGCCTTTATTACGACATGCGTCGGACGCAAGCCCCCCCAAAAAGGCATGCGTACCTCTGAAGACCTCGGGTCTTCTTTTATCCCCCTTCCAAATGCATATGCATACAGTTTCACAATAAGTTCATACATATTCATTCCATGTGACATTTAGCACCAGTTCTTCTTTATCAAAGGAATTTCTAGGTCAGGGCAGATTGACCTTGTGGTCATTTCTGTTTTTCTTTCTCTGTCTCCTTGTTGTCTCTGGAATGCGGCTTTTCCTTCAGCTTTGGCCCCACAGACCCCTCACCTCTTCCAGACACTTCACCTAATTCAGAATGGATCCTCACTCTGTCTCACACCCCAGTCCATCAAAAATGTGGCCAATTTTTGAGCTGTGTATATGGGACCATTTATCAGTTTTCACCTCGTGGGGGATCAATTTGGCGAGCTCTGGGCCCAGTGACACTGACAAGGACAAAAGCAAAAGACGAGAGGCACTCTCTCTTCCCAGGACCAAAGTCCCACAGCTTTAATGGAGAACAGCTCCAGGAGAGAAAGGGGGTGTCCAGGAGAGGAAAGAGGATGTCCAGGGCAGGAAAGAGAGCGTCCATCTTGTGGCAGGAGACTTTAAATGCTCAGAGAAGGGGGCAGTAGAAAGGAACTGCCATAGTTCAACATAATAAATCACCACACTGTAGTTTTCTGCATAAATTGCTGCACTTGTTGCAAACAAAATCCTAAAATCTCCCCAAACACAACTGTGCAGTCCCAAATGAACACAATGTGGGAGAAAAACCACTCAACCCCCCTGTATACCCAGGCACCAGGTGTCACAGGGAGCACCAACCCCTGCAATTAAAAACTCCACACACACAGGCTCACCGGGAAAGGAATATCTCTTTATGAGGGGACAGAGAGCTCACTCTTCTCAACACAACACACACCATCCACCACATCGGCATCCACCCACATCACCTTCCTCAAACATTCACACACTGAAAACACAACCACAATTACAACACACAGGAAAAATAGCAGCAATAAAACAGGATTTGCTCAATTCAGCCCCAGAATTCCTAGCAGGTCCTTATTGACACAGCAAATGGCACTGCTGGCCATCAGCCAGACCCAAACCCAAAATATACAGGCGTACGTTGTGCACAGGACATCTCTGTGTGACTTATGAACAGGACTTCCCCTGCGTACACCTTACGGGTTACTTTATACAGAGTTAAACATTCCCTTTCTCCACAGTCCCAGCAGTCTTGTCTGTCCCCCACTAGGAACAGCCGAGAGCGGAGGTGCCTCCAGGAAAGGAATGTCCTGGCAGCGCCCAGAGATGTCCAGAGCCCGGTTGTTCTCGCTGGAGCAGAGAAGCGTTCCTGCCGCGGTCACCAAATCGGTTGTTCTCGCTGGAGCAGAGAAGCGTTCCTGCCGCGGTCACCAAATGAGGTGTGGAATAGAACTCCCCACAGTTAAAGGTAGGAGGTGGTATGTTTATTACAGCCAGGCACAGGAGGAGTTGTCTCCTAAAGACATGTGTGAAGAATCACTGCCGCACTACTTATCTAAAAAAGTCTTACATATTCATATAATTCCCAAAACGACTAATACATATTCATTAGGTAACCCCACCTACCCCCTCTGTATTAAAATTTATTATAATTGAGTCCAAAGTTCCCTCACATTTGCGGATTCTTTCACTTCAAATGGGTTGGTGGGTTTTAAAGTGGGGAATGGTCTCCTTCTGATGAAGGCCAAGACGTCTTCCTCAATTTGAATCTCTTTCCTTATGACCTGTTGGCAGGCTTTCACACCCCTTGGCTATAGTTGTAGTTTCAGGGCCCAGGTGCAGGCTACGGTCCTCTTCTTTGTCACAAAGAAATCCGCATCCCATCCTGCTTCTTTAAACATAGTAAAGACAGGCAAGTGATATATTACCCTAGCCTTAACTACCTTATCTGCTAAAAATTAACTATCCCTTATTATTTCTACTCTTCTTGCTCTACTCTTTCCCCCTAACTAAATCTTGCTAAAATTTTAACTCTTCCAGTTCTTTTAAATCCTGGATTCATGGCCTCATCTCACACACCAGCCATGTGTGTGCCGATGCTGTAACTGGGAAATTCCACCCCTGAGTAGGAGATCCCAGGCCTAGTTCTTAGCTGGAAGGGTGAGAAGGATGAGATGCACAGCGTTTTGATCCAGGGGATGTTCTGAAAGTGCACTGCCTACCTGCCCCTGCTGCCGAGCAGCACACTCCACCTCCTTCTCCTGCTCGGCAGATGTTTAGGAATCCAGGGCTTGGTATGTATTATTTGCTACTGCAACAAATAGAATGAATTTGCTTTGCAATCCCAGTTCTGTCCTGGGTTATTTTCTGCATGGATCTCCTCCTGAACCTGTGTCAAAGACTGGCAGGGACTTAAAGGACACTCCTATTCTCATGTCAGTAAATGCTGAGAAGTGCTTTAAGTATCAATAAGTCAAAAGGTATCAATGAGTAAATCAAATAATTTGGGGGAATATTTAGCCTGTGAGTTTCAGCAAAGTATTGAGTATGTCTTAGATCCATGGATACAAACTAGTAAGTGAGATTGCTGGGTGTGCACGTGTTAGGGAATTGATTTCCCATACACCCAGTGCTGAGATCAAGGATTGCCTCTCTTTTAACCCTGAGCTGGCAGCAGGGATCAGGCCCTGCTTGGTAACGTTCATTTTGAAGACTTCTATTGAGCAGATAAAAATGGTCAAAATGAAATCTTTTCCAGCTGTTTTCCTTTGGTTTACCTGTTTGAGGGTTAAAATTCTGTGCTGCAGGTGTCCTGGGTGTGTGTAGAGCAGTGCAGCCCCAGAAACCCCTTGGCTTTCCCACAAGTTGTCATGCCTTGTTCCCAGGTGTGCCCAGCTCTGGCAGGAGAAGGAGCCCGCAGCGCAGTGGGCACCGTGCCCTGCCCAGCCGGGGCTCTCTGGCACAGAGCAGCAGCAGCGCCAGCACCGT
This sequence comes from Melozone crissalis, assembly GCF_028551555.1. NCBI lineage: Eukaryota > Metazoa > Chordata > Aves > Passeriformes > Passerellidae > Melozone > Melozone crissalis. Next base: position 2,662,047 of record NW_026535804.1, on the reverse strand, counting down.
TCAACCCGCTCCTGCCTTGGCTTCCCCTGGCACACAGAAGCCTCTGGAAATCAGCACCGCCAGTGGCGTTCCCAGCTTGGAGCAGCTGCTGCTGGTGGGCAGATGCTGCCAGTTCGACTGCTGCCAAAGGGGAAGAAAGGCAGAGATGTACCCGCACCGGAGCCCTGGGCATGTCCAATAAAGGTGCAAATATGTGGGGAGATTTGTTAGGAAGCATTTCAGCTGTGATGCCAACAGTGGCTTCTCTCCTGGTTCTGAGTGTTCTGGACAAGTAATGCAATGGTTGGGTCTGACAGTTAAGAAGTAGATGTTATGTGGATGTTCAAATGTGTAGTGATGGTACTGTAATATATTCTCCCATAGTCCTCTTCCCTGTCCCCCTTGTAACAGCCTTGGTAGTCAGGGCATTTGGGGAGGGCTGGCTTGTGACCAGCAGGCAGGGTGTAACAACACCTGACCTCCAGTTAGGATGCAAGAAAGTAATCTCCACCAATGGACAGCAGAGAAAGAGTTGACTGACAAAACTTTTGGAGGAGCTGAGGGTATAAAAGGCAGAGCATCCTTTTTGTAGATGAGCACATGGCTGCTAATTACAGAGACTCCCAATGCTGCAATTTTTCCTTATTCAGTCCTTTGCTAAGGTTTACTAAACCTTTAAAATGTTAAAAGTGAGAGTCATTTCTCACATGTGCAATGCTGTGGGCCATTGTCTTGGTCTGGTTTCCTTTGCTTGGGTCCCATCTTAGTGCTCAGCTGGGATACAGGCTGTAGGTGCTTGGGGCATTGTTGGAGTTCTTCTTGGATCCCCAGAACAACAGGGTTTGGCCCATGAGGGGAATTTTTGCTGCTTTGTGACAGATGAGAATTTCCCAGGCTCTTTTGTGTTTGCTGTAGGGAAAGTTGGTTATTGCTTTGCATAAATTCACAGACTAACATGCTTTGTGATGCTTTTCTTTGTCATACTTTGCTTTGTGATGCCACGGCATGGTTGCCACATCGTCACAGTGGCATCAGAAGGGTTCCTTGGTGCACAGAAGGCCTGAGTGTCAGAGCAGCCCTAGGCCTTGCTCACATCAGGAGAACCCTCCTGGTTGGAGCATTGGTCAGTGGGTAATTGCACTCTGAGAGGCCATTTGTTTTTCTAGTGTTGGAGAAGACTGGCACAGCTCTGGGAATATGATCCACCATCTGGCCACAGCAGCTTTTGCTGCTTATGGTGTTTGTTTTTCCGTGTATTACGTCACACACTTTGCACGTAAGTAGAGTTTTCCATTCTACTTAGGTTAGGGTGTATCCTAACCTGGCTTTTGTATGTCTTCCTGCCCTTCCTTGGTGGCTGAGATTCTGATTTTGAAACAGAAAGACCATTAGGATGCCTCTGGTTTGGTAAAGCTCCTGTCAAGGCGTTCAGCTAAAAAGGGGGTGTCTGTAGCCACAGAGGCAGCATTTGCAAGGGAACCTGCAGGGCTTCCGTTCCCTCCACGGGAGAGTCTGTGGCAGCAGAGTCTGTCATTTCCTCAGGTTGCTGGGACAAGCAAGACACCTTTGAAAATGTAGACTGGCAGACCTTCTTTAAGGCCTTCTAAAAACTCTGCAGTTGTTCCCAGAATTCAGAGAAAGCTTATTTATTTTTAAATTTTGTCATGAAAGGATTTGACTAACTTGACCTTTTACTGTGTGCTAAAATAGTTGTTCCCTTTGAAAGGAAGTGCTGCGGTGCTTTTCCACAAGAGAACTGCACCACCTCCGGGGGATTTTGGGGAAGCTTTTCTGGGCAACTGTTTCCTGCAAGTTCATCAGAATTAGTGCATGACACTGAGTGAAAAAAAAAAGAGTACCTGAAGGAGAAGATTTCAGAAGCTGTCTTATGTGTTTGGTAGAACAGGAGCATTGAGTGTTAAAGAAAAACACTTTGCATTTGCTTGATCATGGTTGTATTCATTTACTGGCTAAACTGGCTGCAGTGTAGGCACAACCAAGAATATTGTCCTGATCTCTTGCTGGCTGTGTGAATGAGATGTGTCTCCTGGAGGGATCTTGTGAAATGGGAAATCATCTCTGTTTGGGTTGACCTGTTCTGTGGGATTCAGCAGCCCAGGCAGTTTTATGAGAGCATCTGGTTCATTTTCCCTTCCCACTACAGGACACCTGAAGCGTGTATTCAGCAGTGCTGAAGATCCTGAGGTGAGTGAGAAAGGAACATTTCATGTTCCTGGTGTTTAAGAATTGTAGAGGAAGATGTGAGCTTGGCCAGTAGCAATAGACTGTAGAGGGCCAGCTAGGAAGGCTGAAAGAAAATCCATTTCCATGCTTGAGACAAAAGTAACAAAGGCAGCGATAGATATTTTTAAATTTCCTTCTCAGAGTTTGAAGAACTAAAAACCTAGTTTTGAAAAGAGAACGATGCTTGCAGACAGCAGATAGGGAAAATTTAATTAAGATCAATTTACTGTACAGTTGAATTAGATAATTTTAATTTAAAGAGAGGGACTTAGAATCCTATTCCTATCAAACTTTATGATATCTACTTGGAACATGAGGTGGTAGAACAGGAAAGCCATCTTGCAATGGTGCCTGCTGGATCTGAAGTGCAATGGGCACCTTTGTGGCTGGGGAGCTGCGTGGGCCAAAAGGACGCAGGGCTGGCGGCCGTGAGCAGCTGAAGATGAGGCAGCGTGTGGCCAGGGGGCCAAGAAGGCCAAGGGCACGGTGGCTGTGCCAGCAGCAGTGGGGCAGCAGGAGCAGGGCAGGGAGCGTGGCCTGTGCTGGGCAGCGCTGTGGCCACAGCTGGAGTGCTGTGTGCAGCTGTGGGCCCTGGGAAGCAGAAAGTCATGGAGGGGCTGCAGCGTGGGCACAGAAGGACAGGGGAGCTGGGCAAAGGGGTGCAGCACAAGGCCAGTGAGGAGGGGCTGAGGGAGCTTTAGCCTGGACATTGGGGGCTCATGAGGGACCTTCAGGGAGACTTCCATAGATCCCTGCCTTAGATCCATAGAGCCAATGCTCAGCACAAGGGCTGTTTCCCTGCCAAACATCCCTTCACTGCATCCAAGTGCTTTAGACACTGGAGTAGGTAACACTTTCATATTTTGTTTGTTTATTTGTTTGTTTGTTTGCTGGAAGGAGAAGCCTTGTGTAATTTCTCCTTCTCCAGGGATCTTTTTCTCAATCTTTCCTGGCCTTTTTCCAGCACTGGCAGAAACTTTCAGGTTAACGGCTTCCGTGTCTTTTGGCAGCCCAGGGAATCAGTGTGTGTTGTGTTTGGGAACTGAGTAGGATATCAATGCCCTTGCATTCTAGCTGGTGCTCAGAGATTAGAGGAGCTGGGAGGGGCTGGGCTGCATTTCTGATTCCAGCCACTTCAGCACCATCAGTGTGGCCGAGTCCAAGAGAAGAACTTGCCCGAGCACAGATGCACAAAGAGAGCCGTTCCCAGTGCAATGCTCTGGGTCTGATTGCATTCCATAAGGACCTACATGCTCCAGATTCCCCAGGAGTGTGGGTTACTGAAGCAACAGGAGAGCAAGTTCAGGATTGTAGCTGAGTGGGGCACTGGCTACCAAATTTTGATGTCTGTAGCAACAGAGAGGACAGTAAAGGGAGATTTCAGTAATAAGATCTGTCTGTCTATCTATCTATCTATCTGTCTATCTATCTATCTATCTCTCTCTCTATCTAATTATGTAACATTTACATAATTGAATCATCCTGGCTCTGGTCCAAGGCAGTTGGAGGCGCAAAGGTCACCTAAAGCATCCCTTTCTGGAGAGGATTAAAGACATGTTCCCTTGACCGATTCTGAGTAGGCAGAGATGCTTCCCCCTCCAGAGATGGTGTTTTTTTCCCCTCAGTGCTGTTTTCCTCCTCCAGCCTCTTGTGCCCTGAAGTCTGCAGTTAATTCTTTAAACTTCTGCCTCTCCTTGAGAAGTGGAACAATTCCATGTTTAGGTGGTGTTTGGTGACTCTGGTCATACATGCCATGCCATCCATGACACATGGTTTCCTTCACTGGCATCCCCAGGGCTGTGTAAGTGCATTCATTAATGGGGCCTTATGAGAAACTCTGTTACTGCTGGTCAGAATTCTCCGTTGACAAAAGAGGGAGAAGAAACACCTTGGTCCTCCTCCATATACTGAGGTGGCCATAGAGGTTCTCTGACTTCCATCAGAGATCTTTGCATGCATCCTTATCTCCTGAACGACCCGGTTTTCTAACAAGAGTGTGGATGTCAGGAAGGAGGAATGCTGGTGCAGGCCTGAAGAGAAGGTGAACTCCAGAAGTGTCTCTCACAAGGAGTGAGCTCACCCAGGAAGCCCCTGCAGAGCCAGGATGGAGCTGTGGGACAGGGCAGGGTGTCAGTCACTACTGAAAGACAAACAGGACATGGCAGAAGCACAGGGAGGCCCTCACCAGACCCTTGAGAAATGCCACCCCTTCCCTGTCAGCTGCCTGAGAGGCTGCTGGAGCTTCAGTCCCAGATGGCCCCTGATTGTAGGGCCAGGGTCACTTTGGAATCTGTGCCTCCCCTCGGGCAGAGAACGACCCAGGAGAGCAGCAGCACAGTGCTTTGGGAATGTGTGAGCCCAGCAGGCTTTGAGTCTTGGCCCACAAAGGGTGTATGGGAAGTTGAAACCCATCTTCTCTTGCTTTCTGTGCAGGTGCTTCTAGAGAAAGAGCAGGAGCACACAGCCTCATCTGAGATGCCATGCCAGACTCAGGGAGAGCTGTTCCCTGCCCGAGGGCAGGAAGAGCAGCTCAGGCAGCAGGTGGAAGAGCCACAGGAGAATGGCCAGGTGAGCCTGACTGGCCAGGGCACAGAGGGAAGGGGGGCAAGAAGAGGGGCATAAACCAGAGCTCTTGGGACTGAGGAGGCCAGGAGTCCCACAGGCACTGAAAGGACAGAGCCTTACAATCTGCAGAGATCAGCCCTGGGACAGGAGGTTTGCAATGGAGGCAGATGTGGGGAGGGAAGCAGAAAGAAATGGCTGAATAAATGTGATTTTGAGGCTGCAAGAGGAAAAAAGCTGAGCCTGATGGCAGCTCCCAGTCACTTGCTTTGCTTTTGTGTGTACAGAACATCAAGGCAGAGCCACAAGCAGAGCTGCCCGAAGCTCAGAGTGACATCATGGCAGTGAAGAGAAAGATCAAGGAAGACATGGGAAGAATTCAAGAGGAGAATCTCCATCAGCAGAGGGGCAATCAACAAAACCAGGTGAATGAAATAGTGGCAGCCACTCCACGCATGAAATGTCCTCTCTTTTGTTTGTTAGAGAACATGAAGGAACAGCTGGATGCAGAGCTTCAGACAGCTCAAAGTATGATCAAGGCAAGGCATAAACGGCTGGAGGAAGAAATGAAAATCATCAGAGAGAAACTTAATCGCTTCCGTCAGTCTCTGCAAAACCAAGTGAGTGAAAGAGGGATGCAGCCACTGCAGTCACCAGTCTGGTGGTTTCTGCCCTTCTTGCCTTTCCAGTGCAGAGCAGCAGGGAGTGGGTTGATGCCTCTGAGTGCCATGCTGCCGTAGTGTGTGTATCACAGTCACTCTGAAGGACATTTCCTGGTGTGCTGAATCTCAACTGCTGCCCTGGACAGTGAAACTTGTCCTTTGGCCTTTTGGCCAGCAGTCATCCAAATTGATTCCTGCTGGCCTGTTCCTGCTCTCCTTTTTTCTTGAGGTGTTTTTACAGTGGAACTTGGTGACCCAGATGGAGGATTGAAACAAGCTGTTGTATCCCCTGTCAATCTGTTCTTTGCCTTTCCTCACAGTCGATGACTCCTGGCTGACAGGGACAAGCTTTTGTGTCTGACTGCTTTGTTCTGTTTGACTTGAGGTGCAAGTGTTGACATCTCACCGGGCAGCCTGCGAAGACTTGCAGGGAATGTGTGGCAATGAAGGACCCCAAGTTAGGAGTGAGGCACAGGAGCAGTGCCCACCAGAAATGCTCCAGGTCCAGCATATCATGGGCTCTGAACCTGCTGCCGCAGCAGCATCACCTCGAGGAAGCCCTTCTGTGAAACCTGGGAACTCAAGCTCGGGCAGATCCTGGGAACAGGAGACTGAGGAGGAGTACCTGGAGCTGCTGGGTAGGTCTGGGGTGTTTCTTATCTGAGGGACAGTGTGCTGTGTGCAGGTGTCAGCAGAGCTGTACCAAATGCTCCTGCTGAGCTTGGTGTCACAGGGCCATTTAGGACTCCCCAGAGGCAGTGCTGGGCTCCGAGGCAGCGAGAGAGCTCTGGGTGTTCCTGCTGCCTCTGAGGGCACCTGGGACTGGCTTGGGTTTGCCTGAGCTTCCCTCTCTGCTAAAGGCTGAAGCAGGGATTGTTCTTGGATCTGCAGAAGGCTGTGACCTAGCAAATGATCTAGGCAAGTCCTGTGTGCTAGTGGCCAAACTGAACAGAATTTTTAGCTTCCTAAATTCTCCTTAGACTCCTGACTTCCAACCAGTCATTAGAGCAAAAAAACTTCACAGAAATGGACTGGCTTTGGAGTTTTGTCTTTTTGGTTGGGGATTTTTTTTTGGGGGGGGGTGGGGTGAGATTTCTTTTGTGTTGTTCATTTTTGGTGGGAGTTTTTTGTTGTGTTTTCTCCATCCTGAAGGAGCCCTTCTACCCCACGTCTTACTGATGTCATTTTTATGACTGTTACTGTTACCACTACTACATCTGCAGTTTATTTTCATGAGAATGCAATATTTTTGTCAATAAGAGAATGCTATGTTTTTGTCAATAAGAACTACTTTGAAAGAACATCGGGTTACAGGACAAATAGAGAGCATGAGGTATTTTGATGTGCCCCCAAAGAAAAAACAGAGACTTTGATAACAAACTTTATTTAATCTTCTAGTTTTATGCTTATCAAGATGTGTCCAGGAGACACATCCAAGTGGCGTGATCAGATAAAACTGTACTGCAGGCATTTCTCAGGAGAGAGCCTCCAGCCCAGCCATGGTATATCCTTCAGATCCATGGCACTTTTCCATACCTGATTCCCACTCTTTCCCATGACTGTTAGAATCCTACTCATTGGCCCAGGCCCTGCTCAGATCAGTCTCTAGGAAAACACATCAAGCCCTTTGTGATTCTGCAGCACAACCCAATGAATCTGCTTCTTGCCTGTAACAGCTGCCAGTGCTGTGCTCTCAGATAAGACCTGGTGGGGCTGAGACCAGAGCCCAGTGGATTCTGTGTCTGCCATCACCTGTTGGGACAAAAAGGGCACTGATCTGTGCCTTGGTGTGGCTGATCTCAAAGCCCATCCCGTTGTGTCCTGAATGGGGGCAACAGCTTGTCCGGGGCTCAGGCTCACTCTGGCTTCTTCCCATCAGTGCCTGTCAGTGCTCATGCTTGTGCTTTGCCAGCCTTCTTGTGGTCGCTGCCCTGTCCCTGAGGTCTGGAGGGACTGCAGAGGCTGGAGCCTTCCTTAGCTGGGAGAGGGGCATCTTTGAGCTCAGCCTGCTCATTAACAGGTCAGGATCCTGATGCTGAAAGCCCCGTCAGGATCAGTTACAGCTTGAGCTGCTCTGGTTTACAAATGGGAAGGCATTCCTCTTGCAAATTGCTGAAAGGTGGGGAAGATGTCCTCCTCTCCTGGGATTGCAGGTCCCTGTGCTTTGTTTCCTGTCAAGAGAACTCGTCAAAAGACTGTACAAATCAGTCTCTGTGCTGGCCACTTGTGCTGCAGAACTGTCTGCCTGGTTGTTGTCATTGTTACCCAGCCGACCACAAAGGGCTCAGAGCTCCAGGCGCTGGGGCTGCCTTTTGTATCTCCTGGAAGCTGGGATCTCTGCTTTAAAGTCAGCATCTTGCATTTTGTTTCCCTCAGGGAGAATGGTGAACCCCACTGAAAATCCCATGATGAAATACACACATCTGAAATATATTGGCAGCGGGTGAGTCCAACAGCAGTTACTCCTGTACAACCATGGGCCAGGGGTTTTTCTGGTGGAATGTCTATCCAGAGTGAAGTCAGGCCAGCTGCAAAGATGATCACACACTGGGGATAGATTGTCCCATCTCTCAATGCTGCTCAGAATTTGTGAGTGGGCTCAGAAGGCATTGTCAGAGATGCCTTGCTACCGACGTCTTGCCTGCATCAAGGAACAGGACCTGGAAGGTCTCCTTGTCTCTCAAGTGTGGGACAGCTCTGTGTTAATTTCTTTAGCATTTTTTGTATGTCTCAAAATCATACTGGCACACTAATGAAAAGAGAAGAAACTTGCTTGCCTGAAAGAGCAACCTACGCCCTATCAAAGCTGTGAGATAACAGTTCCCAGGAACAATTCTTTCCCCTGGTTTGAAGAAGGAAACACTCTGTGGTCAGGATAGGAACCACACCATTTAGAGAGTGAAACCCAAGAGGAAAGACTGACCTCCCTTTGGAAATTGAACCCCAGTGCTTCAGGAACAGGCCCAGTGCCCATGCACTTGAGAGGAAAATGCATCATCTGCCTTGTGGCAGAGCCCTCCTGCATCCTGCAGGTTTTGACACTTCCAGCAGAGATCTCCTATGTGGGCTAGCTTTCACTGCAAGATCTAAACAACTTCTCCTTTCTCTGCTTCTGTTTTGTTTCTAGGACTTTTGGAGATGTTTATAGAGCACTCGACACTGCCACAGGAGGAGAGGTAAATGTCAACAGCCCCTGCAGGCTCTGCTGCACTCGAGGGCTTTCCCCTCTGGTGTGAGCTGTGGCTGGAGCTTTGGGCAGAGCTGTGCTGAAAAGGCACAAGTAGCACAGACTGGTGCCAGCCCACAAAACACATTTGGGACTTTGTCCTCCTCAGCTGCCGGAAGGAAGGCACGGAGGGCAGCGGTTCCTTTCAGAGAAGGACGCGCTCACTCGCTCTCCATTGCTAAAACAAAGGTGGTGCCTTAGAGCACCTCACTGCTGTTTGGGGCTACAGCTTCAGAATCCTGGATTCTCATTTCTGGCTGCCAGCAAATCCATCTGAAAGTTACTGGTAGTTCCTTAGCCACCTGCAGTGCTGCACTTGGGAACTGCACATAGGGAGAGACCTGCAAGGCGTCCCTGAAAGCCCTAAGCCATGCCCATATCACAAGATGTATCCACAGAGCATTAAGGCATGGATTCCTTCTTCTGAGTCCCAAACAAAGCAGCAGAGAGTATGGTCAGAGGTTTGTGGGTGATAGTTGAGACACCGCTGTTACCAAGTGGTCAAGGCAAAATGTCAGTGGCCCCACGTTTCCTGTAACTGGTACCGAAGGGAGCAGAGAAATGGGCTGTTGGAATGTCAGTTCCTAATTACTGCAGTGCCTAATCACAAGGCAGTTTGGCACAGCTCAGCCGTGTCATTGCAAAATCAATCGCTCCACGTGCCTTGTGGTCTCGTGCCACCAACCTCCCAAGTTACTGATTTTCAATGTCATTTTAGGTGGCAATAAAAAAAATAAATCTTCAAGGAGTGAGGAGGAAGGAGCTAACCTTTAATGAAATAATGATCATGAAGACGTATAGGAGTCCCAATGTTGTGAATTATTTAGACAGGTGAGAGGTCATGGTCTTATCCCATGGATGTGTGTTTACATAAAGCAAACATGAGAGGTTAAAAACCCACTTTGGTCAGTGGCAGCAAGTAAAGCTGTTAATTTTTATTTATTCATATTTCTCTACTCATCTCCAATGGATGAGAAGAGAGTGCATCTTGTCTGCATGAGTCTTCCCTGGCACACCCAGTTTGATAATTACTCCAAAATTATTCAAAACCTGGATCAGCTGTATCTTCCTAACTCAATAGCCTCAAAGCTCACTGCCTCCACATTTATTTGGGATTGATTTTTTAAAGTTTCTTAAGTGCAGATGAATCATCCTAAAGTGGATTTCCCTTGGATTGTTGCCCCTCTTTGCCATTGCTATGCATGCCAGGAAGACTAGGTTCTTATTTCCAGAAACACCATGCCTGACATGTTTTTTATCTGGGCTGTTTCTAAACTGCACTTTTCATTTGCTGCCCATCTAAGACATCTCCTTTTTCACAGATGTGTCTTTCTCCTTGAGACTGCACAGATTGCAAACAATGCACAGCCAAGAGGGAATATCTATTCCTTTGATTCTGTCCTTGTCACAAAGGCATCTGGAAATAAGAAGCCTGGAAGCAAAAAATCAACGTAGCCATGCATGTTCATCTCTACCCCCTTGTTTCCTTCTTTCAGCTACCTTCTGGGCGAGGAACTCTTGCTGGTTATAGAGTACATGGATGGAGGTGTCCTGAGTGATATCATCAGCCAGACCTGCCTGTCTGAAGATGAGACAGCAGCCATCAGTCGGGAGGTCAGCAATCCCAGCTGTGTTTCCAAGGGCTTGGGCAGGATTGTCTGGGAAACAGGGGCTCAGAACAGGAGAGGTTTCCTGTGCCAAGCTTTGTTTCTGTGTTGCTGGTATGCTATGGGCAAGTAAAAGCATCTCAAGTGAAAGGCCTGCCAGTGCCCCTGCACTCCCTGTACTTAGTGGCAGTACTCTTATCTCCTGCTGTTGTATTCTCGCTCTGTCTCTTGTATTTGTATTTGCTGTTCTCCACCTTGCCTCTCTAAATGTTTGCCTGGAGTCTGTCTTCACTGCATTCCTTGCCTGTAAAAGCAAAGGTGCTGGTGGCAGGATTTGAAACAAACAGCAAAGAAAAAAGAGAGAGACTCGTTTCTCTCAGTCCTCAGCTAAAAAGGATAGGAGTGCAGCCAGAATGCCCTTTGCTTCTGAGCACATGCACTGCAGCAGGAGTCATCCTGGCTGGTTGGCAGGGGACAGCCTACAACAGCAGGTGCTGTTGCTCTTTCAAAAGCTGACGTGCCTTTCCTCAGAAAGGTCCTGCTCTGCAAGTGTTGGAGCAGCAAGCTCTTCCTCTCAGTGGCCATTACTGTTCTGTCATTACTCCCCATTCCCCGGGAGAGGGAATCTTTTAGATTCTTTGTTTCCTTTCTTGTGTGATGACATCACATCACTCATTTTTGCCCTTCTGTTTCTGTTTTCTCCCTCAGTGCCTGCAAGGACTGGATTTTCTTCATTCAAACGATGTGATCCATCGAGATGTGAAGAGTGACAACATCCTTCTCAAAACTGACGGCTCTGTCAAACTGGGTCAGTATATTCTTGGTCAGGTGCAGCATTCCAGGGATGTGGATGTGGGGCTGCTTGGCGTGACAGCCATCTCCCCAGAAATGGTGCTGGTGGCAGTGCAGGGACCCCTGCTGCGAGCTGAGGGCACAGTTGCAACGTGCACAGGGGTAGAAGGAGCCACAAGCAGTCAAGAGTGGCCTTGCTCTGTGTGTGTCCCTTCCAGAGGGAGGGAGTTACAAGTCTAAAGTTTCCAAAGAACAAAAGCCACTGCTGCAGGCAGTGTAAAAAATGGGGAGATTTTTAAAGTCACCAATGCCAGGAGATGCAACAGCACATTTTCAAACTTCTGCTGGGGAATTCTTTTGCTTGCTTTCCTAATTGCACAGAATTCAGATAAAACCAGTAGTTTGTTTTCTCCTCAGGTGATTTTGGCCTCGCTACTCAGCTCACCCCTGAGCAGAGCAAACGGTGCTCGCTAACCGGGACTCCTTGGTGGATGGCGCCTGAAGTGGTGACAGGTCAACCATATGGCCCCAAAGTGGACATATGGTCTTTTGGAATTGTGGGAATTGAAATGATAGAACAAGAACCTCCTTACTTGAGCAAAAGTTCTGGCACGGTAAGGAACAAATACTCACTGATCCCACCGTCCTTCTCACCTGTCCCATGTCCTGTGTGCCACTGGACAAAATCCCATTGCCATCTGCTGGAACTACTTCCACCCAGGTCCCCTCCTACAAATGTCCCTGCAACACATCAGCATCTGCTGGACTTTTGGTTGCATCAGTGGGGGAATTCAAGCCTTACCACATGCAAACAAACTCCAAACAAACAAAGTGTTCTCAGGCAACACTTTCCTTTGGGTTAGTGGTTCCAGTTCTTTTGTCTGTGTAGGTGGCATTAATAACAGGAAAAAAGCATCTTAAAACTGTTGTTATCTTTCCAGAAATGAAGGAAGGAAACCCAAACCCAACAAAGTTTCTCAAACCGTGGTCTTTAGAGAGGAACCTAACCCACTGTGCAGTTTCTTCCCACTGGGAAACATGGGCATGAGGGTGTAATGCACAGAGTCTCTTCTGCTTCTTGTGCAGTGCTGCTGAAAGACTCAGTGACCGTGTTTCTCTCCTAGCCCAAGCCACATTCTCCACGTCACCAAGCCAGAGCCTGGTGCTGCGGAGAGCCTGCCAAAACCTCCCAGTGATTCCTGGCACTTTCTGGGATGGGCCTACCACTTATGCATTGACTTGAGCAGCCAAATCACTGGAGGGTGTCCATAGGGATGGAACCTCTCCTTCTTCTGACCTAGACAATTTTTCTTTTGCTGCAAAAATGGGAAGCTGAAATTTTCAGACTGCTGAGAGGCAGAGCTGCAGGTGGCTTCTGTGTGCCCAAGCAGGCATTTTCATCCCAATACATTTGTGCAGGCATCTTAATGTGTCTGTGTTGAAGAGGAGATTGTAAATGTTTGTTTTCCTACCTGGGTGTTAACTGATGGATTTCCTTTCTTTTCTTCCAATTACCATTGTTTCCAAGAACAGCACAAAAAGCTTGATGAGTTTTGTTCTAGGGCACGGGCGCTTAAAGGACCACTTAAAGCACTGCAGAGATGCCTTTCATGTACTAACCCTTGAAATTAGTTAGTATAGCAAAGTCCCTCTTCCAAAAACCATCTCAAGCTGGCATGAATCCTCAGAGAAGCAAATGCCTTTTTGCTGATGTAGTTCCCACTAATTAAGTCAGGCAATGAAATCAGCTGCCAAGGCAAGATCTGCGGGATGGTGGAAAAGCTGTGGCTGCATCGGGGTTTGGGTTTTTTGGTTGGTAAAGGAAAGTCATCTCTGGGTCTGTGCCAGGGCAGAAACTGCCACTGAAGAACAGAGGTTAAACAAAGGGATCTGGGAGAGCCTTAGAGATGTGAAAGCAGGAGGTGGAGCCTGGTGTCTCCTTTTTCTCCAGGCTACACACCTGATAGCCACAGTGGGGACTCCACAGCTGCGGCAGCCCAAGCTCCTCTCGGCTTTGCTGCGTGACTTCCTGAGCTGCTGCCTGCAGACAGACGAGGAGCGGCGCTGGTCTGCCAAGGAGCTCCTGCAGGTAAAATGTGAAGGGGCTGCAGGTGAAACAGGCTCTGAGGGATGGGCTCCTCTTCCACTCAAGTCCAAGGCAGCAGATGAGCCCCCTTCCTCCTCACCTCCACTCTTGCTGCTCTTCAAATGAAAATGGTGAGGAATCCTAGACTGGGCTGGGCTGGCAGGGCCCTGTAAATGTCCTCTGGTGCAAGTATCCTGCAATGAGCAGGGACATATTTAAAGAGGTCAGGTTGCTCAGAGCCCTTTTCCACCGGAGCCGGAATGGTTGCAGGGATGGGGCACCTACAAGCTCTTGGGGCAAGCTGTGCCAGGGTGGCACCATGCTCTGAGTACACAAGTTCTTCCTTAGACCTACTCTGATTAGATGCCCTTGTGTTTAAAAATATTTGTCCATATCCTATTGTAACTGGCCCTGTTAAAAAAATATGTCCCCACTTTCTTCAAAGCCACTCTGAAGTCTTGGAAAGTGGCAATAAAGTCTCCCTGGGGCCTGCCCTTCACAAAACTGAATAACTCCAGCTCCCTCTGCATTTCCTGACAGGAGAGGTGCTCTGTCCTCTGACTGTTTCTGTTGCCCTCTTTTGTGATTTGGTGGAGTGTTCAGTTTTATCTAATGGCAAAAGAATTGAAGTAGAGCAATGCGGGGTACAGAGACATGAAATGGTGGTGGAGGAACCCAAGGAAGCCAGTCCCAGCCTAGGGGTCAGAGATTTGGCTGTGGGCAGGAGGGGCTGTGGGGAGCTCACTGTGAGCCTCTGAGGGGCCCTGGTTTGTGCCCCCCAGCCCACCCTTAGAGGTTTCTGCCACGCAAACAAGGACAGCTGGGAGGGACTTGTCCCAGCCCCATCTGCTGCCTGGCATGCTCAAGCAGACGGGAACTGTGCCAGAGTTACTGCCAGGTTGTGTGGCAGAGAGGGAACTGCAGGGCCCAGTGCCACTGGGCTGGCCCTGCTGGGAAGGAAGGTGCCATCCAGCAGACGAGGGGCAGGGCATGGAACAGTAGACACTGCTTTCTGTCCCTGTGGGAATCAGCACAGTGCCTGTCTTTCAAAGGCAGGGGCCTATGTGAGTCATTGGAGTTTCCTGAAAGGAAGAAAACCCAGGGACAGAAAGCGCCATTTCTAGAGCACTGGCAGGGCAAAAATCCCAACATGATGAAGACATCACAATAAACAGATGAGTGGGATTTTGGGCCAGGTTTGCCTGTGATGGCAAGGTCTTGAACATTGGGGATGACTGGGGAGCAGATGGTCCCATTGATCCTCTTTCTGGGTCTTTCCAGGAACTTGATGTATCCTGATTGAGTCCCTGAAGCAATGAGCTTGGAAAGTAATGGTTCACTGTTCTTTGTTGTATTTTTTTTTCCGGTGGACAGCATCCATTTGTAACTTCAGCCAAGCCACCATTCATCCTGGCACAACTTATCAACTCAGTGAAGAAGACGAATAACCCTAATCCTAAACCCTAAACCTAAAACCTAACCCTAACCTTAAATGCTAACCCAAACCCAATCCCTGACCCTATCCCTATGTCTAACCCTTACCCTATCCCTAACCCTTACCCTAAGCCCAACCCTAAGCCTAAGCCAAAGCCTAAACCTAAACCCAAACCTGAACCTAAGTCTAAGCCTAAGTCTAAGCCTAAACCTAAGCCGAAGCCCAAGCCTAAGCCTAAGCCTAACCCTAACCCTAACCCTAGGAGACTAGAACATAGCAATCATGTCAAGACGTTATCTCTGTTACCAGTTTAGAGTAAGATTGTAGAGCAGGGTTGCTGAAGAGATTTGTAGCATAGAATTATAGATTAGAGTTGTAATTAATAAAGTTTCTGAAACATCAACTCACTTGGAAGATTCTCCTCCTTCTGACCCCTTCAGAAAATTTAACATTTCCTTCTGAATTACCAATTGTTTTTTATTGCTGCTAAGTCACACATATGGCTTTTTTTGTATGGTTTCATAAATGAGGAGGGCTCTTCTTCATTGATCCTCTCCAGACCGCACTGCCTTTGGAATATGACCCACTGGCTGGTTATGGCACAGCTGTGGTATTTCTAGTTGAGGCAGAAAGGGCAATGGCATTTGAAGGCAAAACCTAAGGAAGAATGAGGCAGCCCAAACATCTTGTGCAGATGCAGGCCTTCAGCTGTGACTGGAGAGCAATGGGGTTCCTGCCACTTAGATTTGTATCCCTAAATGCAATAATCTCTTTGGCTGGAGGAGAGCCTTGCTCAAGTGAGAAAGCAGAAAGATCAGAGAGGGTGCGCGGGAAGGTCTCCTGTGGTGCAGAGCTGTCAGCGCCTGTGAGGTGAGAGCAGGCCCGGCCTTGCCCGGGCTGGAGCCCCAGCAGAGCCCCGGCAGAGGCCGGAGCAGCCTGAGCCCCGGCAGAGGCAGGCTGGAAGGAGGCCCTTGGAGCTGCAAGAGGCAGCAGCCGGGCCCTGGGTGCCTCTTGCTGCGAGCGGGCAAATCCTCCGCTCTCAGAGCCCAGGTGGACGCTGGCTGCTGCCGAGGGGAAGCGCAGCCGTGCTGGGCACAGCCTGGCCTGGAGGCATTGGCCGTCTGGAGTGTGCCCAGGAGCAGAGAAAGGCCAAGGGCAGCCGCGGGCCACTGAGCTGGCTGAGGATTCCTCCTCTTCTGACGGCTGCCCTGCAACTCCTGGCAAAGGCCAGCAGCGTGTGCAGCACTCTGGACACCGGGGCAGGGAGCCAGGTTGCTCGGCAGGCTGGAGCACAGGGCAGCTCCTTCAGGCCCGGCACTTGTGCCAGGGGAAGCGAGGCCAGCGTGAGGCAGGGACAGCTTGGCAGGGCACATCTGCAGGAGCCAGCGCCTCACGCAGCCCTGGGAGGAAGCGCCTGCAACCCTGCAGTCCTGCACTGAGCCAGAGCAAAGGTATGAGATGCAGAGTGTTTGGCAGAAATATTCAGGCCCACCAGGCAGCCTGCTTTGTGCTCTGTGGTGCACAGCAAGCGCTGTGCAATGCAGCTCTGAGCTGCTGGGAGAGAGGCAGTCGGGGATGTGCCTGAGGTGAGTCAAGGGGTTAGCTGAAAATGTAATGAGCATAATTGAAAAGTGCAGATGGGTCGAGGGGCCAGCTGGGAATAGAATTGGGATAGTAGAAGATTGCATATTTTAGTTAAGATTTTCAAATGAGGTAAGAAGCTAAGTTAGTAATACAGCGAGCAGAAATCATGTGCCTTAGTTAGAGTACCGAATATATTAGAAACATAAAGCTAGGAGTGACAGGGATAGAGGAAGCAATTGTGAAGAAGCTGAGACCATAGAAATACCTTGCCTTGAGAATAATT
This sequence comes from Melozone crissalis, assembly GCF_028551555.1. NCBI lineage: Eukaryota > Metazoa > Chordata > Aves > Passeriformes > Passerellidae > Melozone > Melozone crissalis. The sequence continues at coordinate 2,645,587 of NW_026535804.1, read as the reverse complement.
GAAGAGTTAGGAGAGGCTTGGACCATGAGCAGCAGGTCAAAAGGTCATGCCAACTGGCCATGGGAGGAGAGTTCACCATGAGGAAGACGGCTTTCTTCCTCCCCTACAACCACTCCCTCATTTCAAAATCCCACCGATCCAGTTCAGGGAATACAATTGCGCAGCTGTAATAGATATTCAGCTGATAAAAATGTGAAGCAGGCAGGTAATAATTATGTATTATGGGTCCTTAGAAACCTAATGTAAAACCTTTTCTGTAGAAATAGAGAGCAGGAGTCTGCAACTCCTTGCACGTGTCTGTGGAAACTAGTTCACATGTGACCAGGGCTGCAATAAATACCCTTCTTTTCTACTATAATTAGTTGAAGAGTCATCTGTCCGTGCTTCAAGGGTTATGCTGGAGTAGTGAACTGATTTGGATGGGAGCAGAAGAGTTTCAGCAGGCAATTTTTGGAAGAGATGGAAGCCTCTTGTGACTGAAGGGAAAGCCATTTGGAATGGAGTAAGGATCCCAAAGTCCATCCAATTGTATCTTTGTGTCTGAATGTAAATCAGAATGATTATAGATAGCTTCATGCAATTTGTCTACGAATTTATCAAAGTCTTCATTCTTTCTTTGACAAATCTGTGTAAAAGACATAGTGTGTAACTTATCTGGAAGTGCAAGAATAGCATTATATGATAGTTGTTGGCTCATCTGTAAGACTTGATCAATGCTCCTAGCCTGGGCAGTGGCAGTAGCCCAGGGCCCTTTGCAGAGTAACTGTTGTGCTGTTAAACCATACAGAGGATCACCCTACACTCTAGGTCTTGCTGCTTCTTGAGCACACTTTTCCTCCCAGCTTTTATGAAACATCACCTGCTGATGGGGTGGCATTCTAAGTCTTATTAGGGTATGCACATCAGCTGGAATTAATGCGTTAGATGGAAAAATATACTGCAGAAGTGACCGTGCAAGTTGGGATTTTCAACCAAATTGTGAAAATGCAGCTCTCATATTTTCTAAAATCTTCCAATCGAAAGATTCTCAAACTCTACTTGCAGCATTAGTTACTACAAGAAAAGCTTCTACATCATTGGAGAGAAAAGTCCCTTCTACAATAGCTTCTGCAGTAACTTTTTTCTACTTTAGTTGCTGAGCTGCTTCTATTTCAGGGTCACATTCCAACTCTAATTCCACATTCTTTACAGCGTGAGAGGGAGGATTTTGTTTAACCGGCTCGAATGCTGGCTCAGAGACAGAATGGAGGAGTTTTTGCAAGAGAGTGGCCATATTCAGCCGATGCACAATCCAGTCTGCTTGTAATAATCGACAATGAACACGTTCACAAAGAATGAATTATGGACATATTCAGAATTGGGCTCAGTATGTCCTTGAAAAAGACACAAGAAGAAGAGTCATCAGGACTCAGCACGTTTGTCAGCAAGCTTGAGAAAGAGAGCCATGGGTAGGCCAGACAACCCCAGGAAGATGCGTAAAATATTAGATGATCCAATCAGCATTTTATTTTAGATGCATGAACACCTAGGATTAACCAATCATGTATTAGGTAGAGACGTGTGGACAGCAGAGATTTATTTTAAATATGCTCTTTTAAAAGATAATAAATTTGGCTTCACTAGATCATATTTGTTATGGTGTGATGTCCCAGACCCTCCACACCCCACAGCCTGTTCCCGCAGGAGGCTCTGGTGAGCCCCTTGCAGGACTCTCTGCCGTGCACGCAGCCCTTCTCCTGCCCGCCCAGAACACTCCTGGGACAGCAGAGCACAAGCTGGCCGGCTCTGGGCTCAGCACAGCCCAAACAGAGGGGCAGGAAGACGCAGCGGCTGTTTTGCAGCCCTGCCCAAGAGAGGTGGGAAGGGTCTCCTCCCTCTGGTCTCACTTGGTTGGGTTTCTGACTGAGCCTGAGGCAGGGGCTGCCATTCCTCATTGTGGGGAGACCAGAGTTGCCAGAACCACACCGAGCCTGCAGGCACTGACTGACAGCGCTGCAGCCACTGGGACGGTCGCGCCTCCAAGTCTCAGCCACTCCCTGCTGCTGCTGCTGCTGCTCCATTTGCTTTTAGGCACACCCAGAGCTCACTGCTAGGCCACGGTGGTCTCTGCTTCTGCCCTCTTCCTGTCCCTGTGTAGGGATGGAGCATTGCTGTTCTTTCAGGAAGCTCTTTGTGAAACCTTCCGGCATTGCAAGCTCCTTTGCCCTCAGTGGATGCTTGCCATGGAATCCCGCAGAGCTGGGTTCACAGCATACTTGAGCTGGCTCTTCTAAAACCCAGGGTCCTTGCTTCCTTCAGCGTGCTCAGCATGGCCTTTAACTCCACGGTGCTGTGCAGCTGGAGCAGCAGGACAGGCACCTTTGCAGCCTGAGCTGCCCTTGTTCCTCTCTGTCCGTGCACGGAACACAGTGCGGAGGAGAACGGCAGCAGGGCCCTGCGCGTCCCCGGGCTCAGGTTCTGTGCTGCTTCAGCTCCACGGAGACGTGGGTAAAGTGAAAAACCCAAACAGTTTATTAAGGGAAAACGAAGCAAAGGGGTGAGCCGGGAGGCAGAAAAGGGGATGGGCAGGGCCTGAGGGCCGCAGGGAGGGAGCTGCCAACAGGGAGAGAGATGGCAGGAGCTCCTGGAGCTTCGCAGGCTCAGCTGTGAGCAGCCAGAGCTGTGCCTGGAGCTCCAGCTGGTCCATCCTGCTCTGCAGGCGGTCCCATCTTCAATGGGCACTGGAAATCGCCGATGGATGCTGGTACATCTGATCCATCGGACAAAGTCCTGAAGATCTTCTTTCAAAGGTCATCTGAAGCAGTTTGCTCATGCACGATGGACTCTCCTCTTCTTTCAGGGCTTGAAGAGCTGGAAGAGAGAGGAACAGAGCCAAGGTCAGAGGCCAGATTGAGGGAATCCAAGGAAAGCCTTCTGCCACGGCCATCCCAGCCGGCTGCAGCGGCCCGGGCGCGGCTCTCACTGTAGCCGGGGCAGCAGCCGGGCCGGGAGCAGGGAGGGGCGCCGGGCTGCTGGCTCACCCATGAACCTGACAGCCGCCTCTCGCAAGGGCCTCTGTGGGCTCTGCAGGTGCGGCAGGGCCCAGCACAGGTGCTCGGCCACTCGTCTCTCATCCTGCAGCAGCTGCGGGGAGCACCGACACAGAAGGCTCGGCACGGGCTCTGCCTCTCGGCCGGGCGCTCCCTGCGCCCAGCACCGGCCGGGCTGGCCCGCACGGCCCAGGGCAGGGAGCAGCGCGGGGGGCGCAGGCTGGCGGGCCCGACTGCGGTGCTGGGCAGGGCCACAGCTGCCAGGGCCCCACACCGAGCTCCGGGGGTAGGGCTCGGGCTCCCGGGCTGTCCTTACCAGGCTCTCAGCGAACTTAATCCGCCGCGCCTTCGTCAACAGCTCCTCAAGGTCCCTCCTCCTCGGGAAGCGTGCCGCACAAAGGAGGGCTTGGAAAGAGGCCTGGAGAGCGGCAGAGAGCCGCAGGTGGCACCAGAGCCCAGGGCACAGGACCTGTGTCCCTGCGCCACGGCCAGGGGAGGCTGGAGTCCAGCAGTGCCAGGGCAGGAGGCGGCCGAGCCCCCTGCCAGGGATGCGGCAGCATCGCACAAAACCTCACCTCAGCCACGTGCAGGTTCTCATCGTGCCAGCGCAAGAATAGAGGGAGCAGGCTCTGGTTCACGATTGTTGTGAGAAGCTCTTCCCCCTCTTCCACTACCAGCTCCATCACCTGGCAGAAGAGCTGAATGGAGAGCAGCTGCATGTGGCTGTTGTCCTGGAAGGAAAGGAAAAGTCCCAAGCACCAACTACTCTGAGGCCATTGGGGCAAAGGCTCAGAACTACACAGAGCACAAAGTTTCCAGGCAATGTCCAGTGCCCTTGGCTGGGGGCACAGAGCCTTACAGTGCACAGTTCTCAAAGTGTGGCAGGAGGGACTCAGCCAGCTTTAGGGCGGTGACACTGGGTAGCAGGAGGTCTTTGTCCTGGAGCATACGTGTGAGCACACAGAGGCTCATCTGGACCACCTCTGCATCTGGATCAGCCAGCTGCTGCACCAGGTGTTGATACAGGCCGCGTATTCCTCCTCCCTGTGTGTAAGACCAGGCTGTGCTGTGAAGCTGTGAACGGCCGCAGCACCAACAGCTGCTTGGGGCACTGGGGCAGCTGAAGCAGGAGGCGGGAGAGCTGGGAACAGCTGTCTCTGCTGCCAAAGCCCAGCCAAGCCCAGAGGTCTGCGTTGCCCAGCCCCACACTGCCAGCGTGGCTTCAGCCACTGCCCCCTTCTCACCAGCGAGGGCTCCTGGCTGAGCACCACGAGGCCTCTGAGTGCCAGGCACAGCCTGTCCCTGCACTGGCTCGGCAGGTGCCTGGATACCACCAGCAGGGCACTGGGACCATGTTTGCTCAGGTCCAGACACTCCAGGAGCTGAAAGGCACAGGAGGGCAGTGCCAGGGGCGCCAGCCGGCAGGAGCCCGGAGCCACACAGGGCCGGGCCCAGGCGGCAGCAGCGGGCACGGGCACCGTCCCAGGCGGCTGCAGCTATGAGAGGCCAGAGAGTTGGGAGGCAGCTCAGCCAGGCAGCGCTGGCCATCAGGCTCACCTCTACAAAGAAGGCCAGGGCAGGCAGATGCCAGCGGGGCTGCTTCCCGACGAGCAGGCTGAGCAGGTGTGAGGCCATGTGGGGACACAAGGGGCTCAAGCCACAGCGCATCTCCCTGCCAGGGGAAAAAGGCACCAAGGCCCTGAGCTGGGTGGGCAGACCTCTCCCAGGCAGGGTCTCACAGAGGTCTGATCTTTCCCCAGCACTCTGCAAGGGCACATGGGCCCCCTGGGAGGTGGCTACTGCTGAGCATCCTCCTCTCCCAGCCTTTCCCAGTCTGCTCTGCCCTCCCTCGCTGACAAGGCCCTCTTGCTTACAGCCTCAGGGACTGTGTGGGGCACTCCGGGCAGGGGCACAAATGCTGGCAGTGGTGGCAGGAGTAGGGGATCTCACCTGGCCAGCAGACCTGCTGCATAATGCTGGGTGTCAGCACAGAGCAGGGTGTCCCAGAGCTGCTTGTGCTCCAGAGCCAGCAGATTCTTGCCAAAGCCCAGTTGGGAGAGCAGAGCCCTCATGGTCTGCACTGCAAACCTGCGTGCCGAGCAAAGGCCAGGTCACTCTGGGAGCGCTGACCCTGGCCGCAAGGGCGTGGGAAGGACAGGGCGACTGGCACCTGTGGGGGTGGCAGGGAAGGCCATGCTCCTCCCGGCACACTCTCCAGAATCTCCAGGTTTCAACGTCCCCTGGCATCTGCTCTGTGGCAGTGACAATTTGCAAGAACAGAGCCACAAACAGCTGGGGAAAATGAAGCAAATGGCACAGTGCCACTCGCACATGGGGGCAATCCTCCACAGCACCAGAGTTGCCTGCAGGAGACAAAGCAGCCCTTTGGCAAGACAAGCAGCACTTGCCTACCCCAAGGCAGCGCTCAGTGCTGAAGTGTCCATGAGGCAGGGCCTGAGGGGAGACTCAGGGGGAGCACGCAGCCTGCTGCCCCTGAGCCTGCCCCTAGGCCAGCTTTCAGCCCAGGCTGGGGAGAGCAGGGAGAGCTGCTAGAGAGGTGACCGAGAGGGCGAGCAAAGGCCAGCTCCAGAAACTCACAGCCAGGGCAAGGATGGCCTCTTTGTCCCCGCAGGACAAGCTGCCGTAGGGTGGCTGCTCCTCCATGGCAGAGAGCAGCGCTGGAAGCACCTCCTGGGCGGCCACTCCGGACGTGCCCATGGCTCTCCACATCAGCGCGGCGGCTCTGTGGGACCAGAGCTGTGCGTCAGCACCGTGCCCTGTGCAGCTGCGTGGGGCCGGGGGACAGAGCCCCGGTGCCCAGAGGGGCAGGGAGGGAGCATGGCAGAGCCTCAGGAAACAGAGGGGCCCAAGGCTCCCGCAGCTCTCCGCCTGTCTGGCAGAGCCCACTGGACAGGGCAAGGGGCCCTAGGAGCCGGTGAGCTCTTGAGGCACTTGTGCTCCGTACCTGTCACACATTGGGGCACAGCATAGGAGGCTATCACCACTAGAGCAGGGTGTTCCTCCATCAGGCTCAGAATCTCCATTTGCAGCCCAGCGTCCACGGTGACAAAGGATGTCAGTCTCTGGAGAATGTCCCTGACCGTGGCTTGCACCTGCAGGAGGCAGTGTGGGGAAGACTTGGAGTGCTGTCCAAGGGAGCAACTTGCCCAGCTTCCCCCAAGAAGTTCTTGCCTTCCCACCCCACTGTGATGGCCTCAAAGGCTGAGGGGGTCCAGTGGATGTAGCTTGAGGGGCCACATGATCCTGGGAGGCCTTCAGCCCTGGCCCCAGGCTGCTTACCTGCTGTGGAGAAGCAGCACACTTCTGGAAAACCCCCAGAGTGCGTGCAGGAGTCCCGGTCAGTGTGGGCATGGCCTGAGTGTCTGGCATGCCCTGAGCCTGGGTGTGGATGGTGGCCATGCCCTCAGTCAGGGCCATGTCAGCCTTCGCCCTGCCCTGGGCCGTGTCCTGCTCAGAGGCTGCTGCGAGCTCCAAGGACGCTGAGCTGGCAGCAGGCTCTGCCCGCAGCTGGGCGGGCCTGGAGTCGGGCTGGGCCGTGCCCTCGGTGCCGGTGCCGCCGGTCTTTGTGCGGCCAAGGCACAGGAGCCTCCGCAGTGTCTGCAACAGAAGGAAGGGCTGGAAGAGAGGGACGTTCCATGGTCTGCTCCAAACACGGGCCCGGCCGAGCAGTGCCAGCAGGCCCGGCCCAGGTGGGGACGGCCCCAGGTACCTGCGCTGCTCTGCGGAAGAGGCCACGGCTGGATTCCTGCTCTTGAGTCTGGTCCTTGGCTGCATCTGGCAAAGAGCGAGCGCAGCCAGAGCTAACGGGCTGCCGGAGAGGCCGGAGAACACAGCCCAGCCCTGCGCTCCCCAGGCAGGGAGAGCCCCGGGATGCCCCAGGTGATGGAGCACGGCCATTGTGGGGTGTCTGCCCAGCCCTTTTCTGTCCTGTCCATGGGCATTTCCCCAGGGAATGGCAGGGCATGGCGTGGCATGGCATGGCATGGCATGGCATGGCCTGGCATGGCATGGCATGGCATGGGGCCAAGTTGGCTGCAGGCTCCAGCCCTGCAGCTCAGCACTGCCACTCACCCTCCTGCGGTGGATTGAACGGCACCACCTCCTCAGTCTCCTGTGCTGGAGCAGCTCCAGGGCCTTCTTCCTCCTCCTCCTCCAGCCAGAGCAGCTTGGGCACTCTCGGGGCTCTCTCCTCCATGGCTATGCCTGGACTTTTCTGTGCCAGCAAATCACTGGACTTGGGCTGTGCCAGCACCAGGAAGTTTTCAGATCTGGGCACTGGCTCTGCCAGCAAACACCAGATCCGGGTGGTGTCGTTGCCAGCGACAGAAATCTGCCAGATTTGGGCTCTGCTGGCACTGGGAAATTTCCAAATCTGGGCACTGGCATAGCAAACACAAGATGTGGGCGGTGCCAGAGCCAGTAGCAGAAAGTTGCCGGGTTTTGGATTTCTGTCCCAGGAAATTGCTGCACTTGGGCTGTGCCAGAACAGGGACTTTTCCAGATCTGGGCACTGGCAGTGCCAGCAAACACCAGTGAAACCTTCTGGTCCTCGTCCGCACTGTTGACCAGTGGTTTCCCTGAGAACCGGCTCTGGCCACTTTACAGACAGAGACTGCTTTCATCTGGTGCTCTGGAAACAGAACTTTAATGAAGGCAAACACAACAAACAGGACGGTGTGCACAGTACGGAGAGTGAAGCAGAAAAAAGCACGGGTCCAGGGTCTAGCAGGGATATTTACACATTTATAGATGGGGAGGGGTGTGGAAGTCCATCCAAAAATCCTTCATTTTTGCCTCACAATTGTCATGAGAAAAGGACCACCGAAAAGTTAAAAAACTGTTGAGCCAGTTGGGAAAGAAAGTCTCATGCTTATTCAGTGTGTTCACAGGTGGTGTTTGTAGAACATGCCATGCTGAACTTGAAAGGGGCATGCTGCCCTTTTCTGAACAATGGCTCTCTACCTCCTGACTTGGCTGGACTGATCTCTGGGGTGGCTCCCCCCTCCAAGAGAAGACCCCTCTTGTCTGCCTTCAACCACCGTGACAGACAAACAGAGATGCGAATCCCCTCATCAAGGAACCAAGACAAGACAAGGAACCCCCTGGCACCCTATTGGCACCCCCATGGTACCCCCTTGGCACCCCCCTGGCAACCTCCTTCCAGACACTGGGACTGTACCCCCTCCCAACTTGGGGAGGGGGGAAAATCTGCCCAGAGTAAATGTACCTGCGAGCATTCGGCCATGAAAACAATGGAATAACCTCTCCCCCTCCTCCTGTTCCTATTCTTTTCCCCTGCATGGAAACCTAATTTCAGCCACCCTTCCCCCACCTAGAACAGTATATTTGGGGTTCGGTTTGACTGTTCGTTGAGATCTCCCCAAAGCGTGCACCAGCGAATTTCAGCGGCGGGACCCTGAAGACATCACATTTTGGTAGCTATACCCCTTCCCTAACCTTCTTTCCTCCCCTTTTTCCTTGTCCTACCCTTCTCTTCCCCAGATTCCCTAACCAAACGCATATTCAGCTGTAGTTATCATCAATAAAATTGCATTTTGTTGATTTGTTACTGCAAAACCCCTGTGCCTTTGTTGGTTATTTTTTGCACCAAAAAATCATCTGTCACCCGTTCATTTCAGGTGGACCTTCACAAGGGGTTAAGGTGGGATCTGAGGGAGGGATCCAAGAGGAAAGAAGGATTAAGGATATTACAATTTTTGCAGTAAAAAGTAACCAATGGTAGCAAAGAGAACTCAGAACTTGCCAGTGACAATCTGCATAACTGAACGAGTGGATCATGGGCGGGAGCTCCTGCTCACCCCAACTAAAGAGGGTTTTCCCATAGCCTTAAGCTGAGGTCTCCCTCTTCTTTTAAACCAACCTCAACACAGCAGATCTGGGTGGTGCCAGGTTTTGGCTTTCTTTGCAGAAAACTGCTGCATTTGGGTTTTGCTGGCACCAGGAAATTGCCAGATCTGGGCACTGGCAGTGCCAGCACACACCAGATCTGGGTGGGGGATGTGCAGGCACTAGAAAATTGCCAAACGCGAACTTTCCGTGCCAGCAAACTGCTGGAATTATGCTGTGCAGGCATCTGAAAAATTCCGGATCTGGGCACTGGCAGTGTCAGCAAACATGAGATCAGAGTAGTGTAGGCACCAGGTATTTGCCTGGTTTTGGCTTTCCTTGCCAGCAAATTACTGCACTTGGGCTGTGGTGGCACAGGGAAATATCCAGATCTGGGCATGGGCGGTGCCATCAAACACCAGGTCTGGGTGGTGACAGTCTTGGCATCAGGAAATTGCTGCATTTTGTCTTCTTTTTCCAAAAAATTGCTGCACTTGGGCTGTGTTGGAACCGAGAAATGTCCAGATTGGGGTACGGGCAGTGGCAGCAAACACCAGATCTTGGCATTGCCGGTGCCGGCAGTGGGAAATTACCAGTTTTTGGCTTTCTTTACCAGAAAATTGCTGGACTTGGCTTTGCCAGAACAAGGGAATTTCCAGATCTGGGCACTGGTGGTGGCAGCAGCAAGCACCAGATCTTGGCAGTGCCAGACCCAGTAATGTTGGAAATGAATTTGTAGAGAATTTTTAAGGCTTGGTAGAAGATTTATATATTATGTATGCAACTGTCACGATCCGTCCTTATGAACGGGTTTCATGATGGTTCGTGGGTTGATCTCAGAGTGCAAAAAACACCGACACGGTACAGGGGGTTGCAGTGATAATCAAAACAAATGTACCATTATTGAATAACCACAACAAAATGCATTGGGGAGGAATTGGGGAAAAGAGAAAAAGAGGGAGGAAGAGAAAGGAAGGTATAGAGCTACCAAACATAGAATGGCGAAGTCCTTCAATGTCCAGCCAATGGAGTTCACCAGGTCACGTCTGGGGAGATCTCAGGGTTGCAGTTCATCCAAACTCTTATTATACTCTTTTTTTTGATGGGGGAAGGGGTAAAACTTGAAACTGAATCAAAGGTAGTCTATTGTATTTTTGGGGGAAAAAGTGGTAATTAGAGAAGGGTACACACAGTCCACGTTCTCAGCACTGGGCGAGAGCCATTATCTTCTTGGTCCACTGCTCGCACCTGCAACATCCATCTTGCTTTGGTCAGCTTGCCTCCCCCACACACCTCCCCCAGGTTAGGGGCCTCAGTCCCAGTCCTTGTTTCCGAGTGTAGGGGGCCCTTTTCACGTAGGGATTTCATGTCTCGGTCTTTGATGGAGAGGCTTCTTACATCTCAGTCTCTGTCACGGCAGTTGTAGGACGAGTGAGGGGTTTTTAGTGGGGACCTCCCAAAACTCAGCAGAAGTCCAGCCAGGCCGAGAGGTGGGACAACTTCCAAGACTATTGTTGCAAAAAGGCAAGGTGCCCCCTTCTTCCTTTCATTGGGTTCAGTGTAGCATACAGCAAACATACCTGGGAACAATAGCTTAGCAATGCCAGGAGCTGTGCTCAGGTCTCGGGGCCCTTGGCATGTAATTTTCTCCAACAGGGCCAGAAACTTCAGACAAGGGTCTTTTCTTCAGTGGTCCCCAATGACGATCGTGAGGCAGATGAGAGAAACTTTGGACAAAGTTTCACACCTACATTATATGGAAGACGTACGAATCTGTGCTTCCACCAAGTCTCACTTAGACGCAGACCTTTCCAAGAGTGTCACAGGTGTCGAAACCGCGGGGTTTCAGATAGCTCAGGAAAAAATCCAGCTATTGAGCCCACAGAAGCACCTCGGGTTTTTATTCACAGGAAGGACCATCGTGCCTCAAACTCTATCTATCAACAAGCACTCCCAGACATTAAGAGACATGCAACAGCTGTGCGGCGTCATCACGTGGATCTGACCTCTCCTGGGCCTCACCACAGAAGAACTGACACCGCTCTTCAACCTTCTACGAGGAAACGGCGACCTGACTTCCCCATGCTCGTTAACGCCAGAAGCCTGTGAGGCTTTGGAGAGAGTCACCAACGCCATCAAACACCGCCAGGCACATCGGACAGACCGGTCCCTTCCCCTATGCCTCGGTATTTTTGGTAAGTGCCCAAACTCCCATGCATTGCTCTTTCAGTGGGATGATACTGCAAAAAACCCACTCATCATCATCGAGTGGCTTTTTCTGCCACACCAACCACATAAAACAGTTACCACCCCACCAGAAGTTGTAGCCAAACTTATTATTAAAGCCTGACATCGCCTCCGGACCCTCGCAGCTTGCGATCTGGTGTGCATTTACCTCTTTTATATTTTGGAACAATTGCATTCTCTATTACAAACAAATGAACCCCCACATATTTCATTAGACAGCTATCCCAGAAAAATTTCCATATATTATCCTAAACACAGACTTTGTAAAGATTCACTGCATTTGTCCCCAAAATCATATAGAAGTAAAACTCCACTCAAAAATGCTATCACAGAGTTCATTGATGGTTCAGGCAATTCTCACAAGTCTGTGTTCACTGGAGGGACCCGCACACTCAGAAGGAGGAGTCTGATATTTGGGTTGTTGAAGGTTCCCCCCAGACTGCAGAACTTGCTGCAGCAGTGAGGGCGTTTTGAACATTCCAACAACCCTTCAATTTAATCACAGATTCTGTGTTTGTCACCGAGATAGCAGAGCAGGCAGAGCGTGCCCTGCTCAAGAAAGTCCAAAATAAAAAATTATACAGCTTGCTCTCTGAATTAATTTGGTTCATCTCCCACAGGGAGCAACCTTATCACATCCTGCACGTCCGCTTGCACACAGAGCTGCCAAGAGACATCACTGAGGACAACCGGAGAGCAGACTTGTTAGCAATAGCAACAAGTGCCACCCACATTTCCTCTGCTGCACCACATGTCTTTCAACAGGCTTGTCTAAGCAATGCATTCTTCTGTCAGAATGCTCCAGCTTTGGTACGTCAATTTAAGATTTCCAGAGACCAAGCCAAGGCAATTGTCTCCACCTGTCCCAATTGCCAATCCCTCGCCCTCCCTTCCATGGGAACAAAACGAAGAAAATCACAATGACAACTAACTTGACCATTCATGTTTCTGTCGGTGCTCGAACAGTTGATAACTGATTCACTTGAGGACCAGATGGCCACTCCCAGGACACACCGAAATACCTTAACAGCTGCTGCCACCATCATTGTTTCCATCTTTCTACCATGGGTTGCAGCTGCCAAGGCCCTCGGTGAGCTTTCTCACCTGGAGTGCTGGCTTAGTAAGCAGACCAACGCTACGTCCGCTGCCTTATCAGACCTTCTAGTGGACGAGGAAACCACCAGACATGCCACCCTTCGGAACAGAGTGGCCATCGCCTTCCTGCTGCTCTCCCATGGCCATGGTTGTGAAGATTTCAAAGGGCTTTGTTGTTTTAACCTGCCATCAAAAAGCACATCGATCCAGGCCAACATCAAACCAATGCAAGAGCAAATGAAGACTCTTCTTACTGAAAATAAAGTTGTAGACATGATAGACAAAAAGCTCATGCAGTGGAGTGTTCCTGTGTGGGTGGCCCCCATTCTTAAAAGTTTATTGTGGGTCCTTCTCATAGTTGTTATCGTTTCAGCAGCACTGAGGTGTTTTAAGAAAACAATTGACAAAACACTGGGAAATATTTATTTAATAAATAAAAAGATGAAGATGTTGGAGACAGCCATGGAGAAGAGGAACCCAGAATGCCATGGGAGGACAGCACTGTTTAAGTTAAGGTGAGGGACTGCTGCAATTCCCCATGGTTCTTTGCTTGTTAATGTTAATGTGCTGTTGTCAATCGACTGCTGTTCGTCCCCCAGTTCCAGAAAGTTCTGTACTCCCCGTTCCTCCATTGGCTTTCCCTTAGAGACTCCTCCCACTCTGCCTCCCCATTGGTGCATCCCGTGTCACCCCACCTTAACCCCACCCCTGAATCACTTCCCCATTGGATCATTTGTACCCTGACCCCTCCTGCCTTCCTCCAGTTATATACCCTGGCCCCAGCCCTGTTCCTGGCTCTTCGCCTCTGGTTCCCTTCAGCAAAGGTTGTGTTCCTGCTTGCTCCTGTTTCCCTCTTCACCCTCACTTCACCTGGACCCTTGGATTTTCCCTTAGTAAACCCGGCTGGATCTGCTATGTGAGGAGTCCTCTCGTCCCTCTGGTGAGGCTTTGATTGAACCATCCGGGCTCAGGCGACTGCTGGGCTGGGGGAGTTGTCAAGGCAGCCCCAAGTGGAGACGCTTTCAGTGCTGCAGGCACCTAACAGCACCTGCCTGGGGAAGCTGCTCTGGCCACCTGCTCAACCAATTCCTTTTCCCAAGCAGCAGCTCCCAGCGTCCTCCTCCGAAGCCCAGAGAGAGAGGGAGCAGCTGCCCTCAGCCCTGTCCTTTACTGCATCCCCATTCTCATGGAATGTCCCCCCTTGGAGAGAAACTCCCAGAGAAGAGAAGTGCGACCAGATCCCCTCCTCCTCTGAGCTTGATCACTTCTTTTGTTTCTTAAGGATCCAGTCCATCAGAGCAGTGGTATTGCACTGACAGCTGGGACACCCGCAGGGGATCACCCCACACTGCCCAGTGTGCGCCAGGCTCAACAAGGTCTGCTTCCCCCCTCATTCCACCAGGCCTCTTCCCTTGGCTGTGGTTTTGCTGGATAGTGGGTCAGGACAGTGAGAATCTCCTTCATCCATTCATTCAGTATTTAGGGTCCTGCAGACACTTCCTCAATTTCTCTCCAAGGTGACCTCAGCCCACCAATGATGTCACAGCTCTTGTCCATCTGGTCAAGAATCTCCCATGAGGACACTCTGATCTCTCCTCCAAGGGCACAAAGCAGCAAAAGCCCCTAGGAAAATCTTCCCCCTTGGGCCCTGCTCCTCCTTGGGTGAGTTCCAGAGCAAACAGTCAAGGCAGTGGCCTGAAATGTTTTCCCAGCTGAGTCATAACACTTCTCTGATGGATCCACATTGTCCCTGGGGAAAGAGATGTGCAGAATCCTTCACTAATGCCCTCGAATGTCAAACAGGAATCACAGCTTTGGACAGCTCTCAGGAACCACTTCACTGTGGATTTTCCTTCTGGAAAGCTCAAGATGTCAGAACGTCCTCCTGGTGCCTCAGGGCTTGGGTAAACAGGGCTTGTCAGAGATGCTGGCAGGGCACCAACACCCCTCCTCCTCACAGGGCACCTCTGTTACCCCAATTAGCTCGGGGTGGCTGCCTGGGGACAGGTGCCCACTTCCCCATGTCCCTGGGATGGGCACATCCTGCTCAGGGCCAGTGCTGGCCTGGGCCCAGAGCCAGGGCCATGACCCAGGTGCTCTGGGGGGGTTCGTGGCTGCACGTGTGACAGGATGAGGGGCAGGGCAGGGCATATTCCCCTCTGGACAGTGCTCTGGGCATGGAGCTTGGTCGGGTTTGGCATCTGCAGGGAAAGGGATATCGGGTTGTGTGGATGTGGGCATTGTCACTCCTGAGCCATTCCCAAGCCCTCAGCTTTGTCTGCAGGGGATCAGCATTACCAGTGCTCCCCAGTGTCTGCAGTGCCTGAGATGCCAATCAGCCACCTGATCACATGTCCCTTGCTCCCCTTGTTCTCCCACATGTTGGGTTTGGGGCTGGGCTCAGCTCTGGGGGCTGTTGGAAGATGGATTGTGTTGGACTGGGGGCTGTCCCCACAGGGTCCCCAGGTGCCTTTGGCTCCCTGCCTGCTCCCCTTGGCCCCCCAGGTGCCTGGGCCCTTCCAGGGCCAGCTGCCCCGTGCAGGAAGCTGGAGGGATGCCGGGCAAGGGGGCTGGATCTGTGCCACAGTTGGGGTGGGATGGGCTCTGTGCCAGGGCTGGGCTTGTGGCCAGGGCTGGGGGCTGTGCCAAGCCGGGCTTTGGCCTGGGGGCTGGCAGGGAGGGTGCAGGGAGGAGTCCCGGCAGGGATAAAGGTGCTCCTCACCTGCTGCAGCCTCAGGCAGCACTGCCCAGAGCCAGAGGAAGATGAAGGTGGCTGTGCTCAGCGTGGCCCTGCTCTTCTCCATCCTGCTCTGCCCCCCGGCACAGGCCAAGGTGAGGCACCAGCCAAACGCTGTCCCCACATCCTGCCCTTTCTGGCCTCCCATCCCACCCTTTTGGTCCCTCTTCTGTGTCCCATTCAGGGTCCCCAGCTGCCCTCCCACTGACCATTTCTGAGGCCTTTCCTTTCATGTCCCCCCTCAATCCTTTGTCTTTCTTCCTGGCCACTGCAGAGGGGTCCCCCTGTACAATTCCCTGACTCACCCCCCACTCCCACACCATCTCCCAGTACTGTTGGTTTTGTCCCCACCTGTCCTCATTCTTCTGTCCCCACCAAGCCCCTCCCTTGCACTCCCATGTCCCTACACCTCAATTCCTTTCTCCTCCCCTGTACCTCGCACCCTGCTCCTTCCACACCCCCAGCCCTGTATCCTGGGCCCTCAATTGACCCCAGATAAGTGGTTTTGGGTCTCCCCCCACCTCAAAGTGATCTCCTTGGAAGCCCTGAATTCCCATCCCTCTGCCTGCGTCCTGCTCCCTGCACCCGTGTCCCCCCACAGACCCGCAAGGTCCAGTCCGGACCCAGCCTTTGTTCTACTTTCCAGGCACTCCTGAAGGAACCCAAGATGATCTGCGGGAGGTGAGTGGGCTGCTGGCATTGCAGGGCATCCCCTCAGGGAATTGGGGGACAGTGGTGTCCCCCCCATCCCTTGCTGGCACTGGGGACATCCCAGTGACCAGTGAGGTCTCCTGGTCTCTCTGCAGTTGGATTTAGACAATGTCGTGGTCCTGGAGACGCCTCTGGTAGGTACCACAAGTTCTGCCGGTACCAGACCCTCCCCTTGCATGGCCACCACAGCCTAGGCCATCCCACTCTTTCCCAGCACAGCCCAGTGCACCCCTCCTGACAGCCCAGACAATGCCCTGCCCCAGGGCTCCTCCCCAGTGAAGCCTTTGCCCAGGGCCCTGCTGCATTCCATCCCTGTCACCCCAGGACTCCCTGGATGAGCCAGGACGCAGCCCCTGACCCAGCTGTGCCTCTTGGCCAGGAGCCCAGTGCTTCTGGGCAGCAGCACAGCAGCTCCTGCACCCCATTGCTGCCACAGTCCCTTCCCCAAGGCCCCCCTGCTCTCCCCTGCCTCCCAGTGCGGCCCGGTGCCCCCAGTGTGTCTCTAACGCTGCCTTTCTCCCCAGCCCCCTGTGGCTAAAGAGCTGCGGGCTCTCCTGCGGCAGAAGCGCCTGGCTGCCTCTCTGGATGCCTAGGTGAGCCGTGCCTGCAGGGACAGGGCTGTAGACAAAGCCCAGCCATGGCCCAGTGGGCTCCAGAGGTCACTTTCTGGGGTTTATCTTTTAGGGTTGGAAGGACCAGTGTCCTTTTTCCTCTCCAGTGGCATGAGGAGATGATCATCACTGGAGGAAACCCCTGAACTCTTTGAACCCTGGGCCATTTCCCCTGAAGAATCAATCATCAAGAATCAATAAACCCGTTGAGCAAAGCTTTGCTCTGTGTCCATTTGTGTCCATGGATCTGGGTTTCCTCCTTTCCAGTGGTCCAGGGAAGTCAGGCCAGGTCTGGGCTTTGCTGCCTTTACACAGTCTGTGCCTTCCCCCAGACAAATGGTGTGTTGGGAGTTGTGCAGAGTCCAGGGGGAGTGGGTTGACTGGAGGGGGTGGGTGTCCAAGTGGTGAGAAAGGCGGTGGTTCACTGTCAGCGTGGTAGGAATGGCCTGGGTTTAAAAGAAAAAGAAATAATTTCAAAGAAACTTTCTTTTACAACTTTTTCTCCCTGTGAGAAATCACCATTTACTTCTCAATATTTTGAAAGGTCTATTAAAAACTTAATAAAACTTACAAAAAAAGGACTAAATTAGGAAAAAAATATGGTGCTGGGAGCTTCCCCCACTTTGTGGCTGGTAACCACGTGGCTGGCTCATCCACACAATGGCTGCTCTCCCTTTTATATCCTTGCTTTTGCAACAGGCAGCCCTAGTTCCTCCCAAAGGCTGTCTGTTGACTCTTGGTCGCTGTCCATTGGTGTAGACTGCTTTCTTGGAACTGGATTGGAGGACAGGTGGTGCTAAGCCATGCCCCTTAGGAACAATTTGCCCCTCCGCAAATGCCCGGACTACCAAGATCATCCCGGGATAACAATGCTGGGCGGGGGGGACACATTGCAGTAACATAACTATACATCTGTACAACTTCTCTTAACATACTTATCATGTTCACCCTTTAATTGGGAGAGCCAAACATCTCATTACTCATCTCTAACACTGTGGCGTTCACATTCTCTGAAAAAATCCCTTTGCCCAGGATTTTTCTCCTGGGAAGCTGAGACGCCTCAGAGAAAAAGGAAAACAAATCTTATCTCATTTGCTTCTCTTGTGTTGTGCTCATGTGCAGAATGTGTTTGGAGATTGTTTACCCACAGGTGATTTGTTTGATTGGATTCTGGTGTGAGTTATGTTGACTCGTTGGCCAATTATGGCCAAGCTGTGTCGAGACTCTGGAAAGAGTCAGGAGTTTTCATTATTATCTTTTGAACATTCACTAAGTATCCTTTCTGCATTCTATAGTATAGTATAGTATAGTATAGTATAGTATAGTATAGTACAGTATTCTTTAATAAAATATAGTATTGTAAAGTAATAAATTAGCTTTCTGAGAACATGGAGTCAAATGCAACATTGCTGCCTTCGTTGGGCATCCCTGCAAATACAATATAACACCTCCAAAATTCTTGATTTACTCAAAAGAATTTAAATGCCAAAAAAAAATCTTCATATGTCAAAAGTATGTTGAAATTATTTATTGGTCTGGAAATTTGGTACCCTGGCAGGACGGGGCTGCTGGGTCTACCTGTCTACAGGGCCCTGCGGGGCTGTGGGGTTTCCTGGGTGAGGGGCCCTACACGGTCGCCTGTAATGCCTGGCCACAGTGGGGTAGAGCCACCATGGTGTCCTTGGAAAGGGCGAGTGGTTCTACCTGGCTCTTGGGTCGTTCTTGGCCGCTGGGTCCATCGGCTCCAGCAGGACTTGGGTGAATTTTGGGGTGGGCCAGGAGGATCGGCTGTCCCTGGCCATCCTGAGAGCTCACCAGGGCTCAGTCATGTTCGCTGACTCCAGTTCCAATACTGAAGGAACCACTGGTGCCGGCAGCACCCCAGGGAAGCCTGACAGCAGAGCTGGCACAGGGCATTGCCCTGGCAGAAGGGCAGGGAAATTGTCTTGGCCATGAGAAGCAGAATGGCAAGAAAGCCCCTGGTACAGGAGTTCCCCACCCCCGCAGGTTGAAGGCAGGTTTGGGTTGCATTCCTGCTGTCCTGGCAGTGAAATTCTGAGCAGACGGCACAGAGGTGTCTTCTCCATGGGTCTCACAGGTGACACCGAGATGCTGTGGGGAAGCTGAGCCCTGCCTGAGGGCAGACTCAGCCCAGCAGGAGCCCCAGGCTGACACCTCGCTGGAGTCCACAGCTGGCTCAGGGGCGCCGTGTGCCATGAGTGGGGAACAGCTTCCCCTGAAACAGGGAGAGCTGAACCTTGGAGCCACCTGCTCCACAGCTGGAATGGTGTCAGCGTCAGGGAGCAGACTAAAGAGGAGAGGGAGGCCTTCAGTGTGAGATTCTGAGGAAGATTTATTCGTCAAAGGGAACAGGAACCAAAGAGCCACAATCACCAGTGTGCTCAGGATTTTATACAGCACTAGAACTGTGGGTGGGCACGATCGCTGAGCCAATAGGGAATCAGGGAGGGAGGAGCAAAAGGAGGGGAATACATCCCAGGAACCAATGGGATAAGGGCGTGGAGAGGGCAGGTCACATGGGCCAATGGGGCATCATCCATGAGGGGAAATCCCAAGGGGCGTAACCTGCAGGGGAGGGGTTTACAGGAGACTGACAGGGAAGGGTCCAGAACAGGGGCAGAGTTTACAGGGATGGATAGGGAAGGCACTGGAATACAGGGTGGGGATTATAATGATTGAAGGGTAAAAGGAGAGGGATATAACCTGGGAATAATCCAGCTTGGGGAAAGACAACATATAGGGGGTGAACTGGAACAGACCATCCAAAAAGCTATGAAATAAAAGGGCACTGCAACAGCACCCGATAAAGAGGGATGCCAGACACATTTTATGGTGCAAAAAGAAAGGATCAATCCTGTGCTATTTTTATACGGTCTTTTTATAGGCCTTTTTGTAGGGTTTTTTAAGAACATCCCCTGTCTATCCCCAGTTGGTCAGCAAAAAGTTGTTACCCTGTATTGATTGGTCACTCAAACCCCTGGTGTGTATGTGCAGGAAAAGTTGTTTGTGAGAGATAGTCTTCATTTTTCTATCTAAGAGGGAAAAAACAGTTTATACAGGTGGCTGGTGTTTATCACAGTCCTACAGCTCTTTTTCAGGGAAAGTAGGTTGTTTTCCACAGTCCTAGAGCTCTGTCTCAGGAAAAACAAGTTGTTTTTCACTGCTCCACAACTCTGTTCTCACAAAGAGTTGTCAGCTTTCTCATGGCTTCTGCCTCTTGCTGGGATTTATTAAAAGGCCTTCAAAGGATTCACCTTGAGCAGGTCAAGAGCCCAGCCGAGGCTGCACTCAAAATGGATGACTGGTCAGGAGTTTTCACACTTTCATAAGGTTTGGTCTGTTTAAATATTGGGCTTAGTTGTCCAATTACAGCCTCAGGCTATGCAGTCCCATCCTCCCGGTTTGCTCTCCTCAATTCGCTGTTGTTTGCACTTTTTGTGCCTGAAGCTGCAACAGTGTCCGGTTCTGGGGCTGGAAAAGGATTGTTTTGTCTGACTACACTGTGAAGAGAACTTGCTAACACTGTGTATGAAGTCCAGAGTTACAGACTAATGCAGTAGAGAATCTGGAAATATGACAGCTAAAACTGAAGGCATCAGCCTGTTCCATGTTCCCTTGGTTCCATGGGGATCCACAGCATCAAAATGGCCACTTGTTCCCACGAGGTTCCCTGATGTCACCGTGGTGTCCTTGGACCCACCTGGTCACAACTGACCCATGGTTCCATGAGGTTCCCTATTGTCACCATAGTCACTATCAGAGGATGGATGAGATCAATGTCCTGAGACACTGTGGGATGAGCTGTCAATCAGTCACACAGTGGGGACAGTGCTAACCCAGCCCTGATTGCCTGAGTGATCAGAAATCCCACCTGGGGGGAGGCCCACAAAGGCCCGGAGGCTTAAAAACACGGAGCGCAAGGTCAGCCCCTGGTATCGACTCTGCCCTCTCCTGGGGTTTGTGTCTCACCCACACTGGAACCCTAGGAGCTGTTAGTCATATGTGTGTCTTTCTATAGAGCTTCTGTATTTCTGTCTCTCTCTCTTTCTTCTCCTTCTAATGCTCTTTATATGGAACATTTTTGGGTACCTCAACAGCTTACGTGTTCAATGATTTCTACGTCAAATGAACTAAGTTAGTGAAGTTACTATGATAAGTATTTTCTTTGTAATTGGATGTTGCATGAAATCCTCTTCCAAAGTTTCTTGGTTTTTTGTACTTTGCCTGTAAAATTTTGTGTAATTCCTGACTTCTTGAGGATATCCTGCTGGTGTTTTTCCTGTGCACCAAACTCAAGTAAAGGTGGCAGATGAATTGGTGAGTTGGCACGCAAACCCCGAACGGAGCTCCGGGTGCGTGGAGGATCGGGGCAGTGTGAGTCGCGCACAATCCCTGCAGTGGGGGGACACGGGTCCCTAGTGGGGTTTAGGGTGCCCCGAGTACAGCAGCAGCACTGAGTAGAGCCAAGAGGGCCCCAGTGCCCAGGGTGGAACGGCGGGGCTGGGGGTTCAGTGTGCCACTGTTCAGGTAGAAACCATAAACCCACTGGGGGCCCCTGGGGGGATTGGGGTCACAGGGCAGGGCAGGGCTGGGCTCACAGGGCAGGGCAAGGCTGGACCTGCCCCTTCCTCCCCCCCACACAAAATGTTTAGAGCCAACAATCTCCTCCAGTCTATCACAACAGGCAATGCTGGAGGTGAAATCCCAATTCTGGCCAGGGAAACCTGGCTGAGAAGGACAGTTTTTTTCCATAGGAAGGAAAGCACAGAGCCTCAAGGTTTGGAAGGCAGGTGAGAGCCTCAGTAGGCCTAGGCCAGCTAGACATGTCAGTAATAGCAGATTTTGGATTTAGGGAATTTTGGAGGTGGAAACCCAATCTCGGCCATGGGCACCTGGAGAAGCAGGACAGTTCTTTCCCATGGGAAAGAGAGCATGGAGCCTCCCCCAGTGTTTTGGGGACAGATGAGAGGTGACCCTTGTGAAACTACTGCCAGCCAGACTTGTCCTGGCAATATTCCTATGGAAACAATCCCTGGATATAAGGAACTTTGGAGGTGAAATCCCAATTCTGGCCATGGGTGTCTGGAGCAGAAGGACAGTTCTTTTCCATTGGGAAGGAAAGCACAGAGCCCCAGTGTTTCAGCAGCAGATGAGAAGTGACCCTCAACATGCAAAGGTCACTTGGACCAGTCAGGCAGTCTATGGGAAGCCAAACCAGCCAGACCTGTTCTGTTTTCCCTTGGTTTTATGGGGCTCCATAGTGTCACAATGGTGCCTTGGATCCATGGAGCCCCGCAGTGTCATCATGGTGACTTGATTCCATGGGTTCCAGCAGTGTCACAATGGCCTCTTGATTACAAGAAGACCTGCAGTGTCACTGGCCCCCAGGTTCAATGGGGTCCCACAATGTCACAGTGGCCCCCAGGTGTCACAAGGCCCCTCAGTGTCACAATGGTCCCAAGGATTCCATGAGCCCTTGCAGTATCACAATGGTGCCAAGGATTCCATGAGCCCTTGCAGTGTCACAATGGTCTCCGTGGTTCCCCAGGCCCCAAAATGTCACGTGACTCCTCTGTTCCATGAGCCCTGCAATGTCTCAATGGACCTTTGGACCCTGGGGGTTTGCTGTGTCACAATGCTCTCCTTTGGCTCCACAGTGTCACAATGGACCATTGATGACAGGAGGCCACTCTGTGTTGCCCTGGAGCTTTGGTTCCATGCAGCCCTGCAGTGTCACAATGGTCTCCTTTGGTTGCCCACTGTCACAATGGACCACTGATGACATGAGGCCCTGCAGTGTCACAATGGACCTTTGGTTCCATGCAGCCCTGCAGTGTCACAAAGGCCTCTTGGTTTCACGAGGCCCCACAATATCACAGTGGTCCTCCCAGGGTCACAATGGTCTCACTGGTTCCATGAGACTTCACAGTCTCACAATGCTTTGCTTATTCCATGGGGCCTCATAGTGTCACAATGGTCTCCATGAGTCCCCTGAGTGTCACAATGGTCTCTCTGATTCCATGGGCCCCTCAGTGTCACAATAGCCCTTTGGTTCCACGAGGCTGTAAAGTGTCTCAATTGTATTTCCATGGTTCCATGAGGCCTTGCAATGTCACAATGAACCTTTGGTTCCATGGAGTCCCACAGTGTCACAATGACCACTTGGTTCCATGACACCACAGAGTGTCATAATGGTCTCCATGGTTCCATGAGGCCCCGTGGTGTCATAATGGACCCTTGGTTCGATGGGGCCTCTCAATGTCACAATGATCCCTACATTCCATGGAGCCACACAGCGTCAGTACAGTCCCCTTGATTCCATGAGGCCCAGCAATGTCACAGTGCTCTCCATGATTCCATGAGGCCTCACAGTGTCACAATGGTCCCTTGGTCTCACAGGGCCCCACAATGTCACAATGGTCCCTTGGTGTCACAAGGCCCTGTGCTGCTGCATTCCCCCCTCCCCTTCTCAGGCCGCCCTGCCAGCTGAGAAATGCTCCTTGGGGCTCGGCCTTGGCCAACAGCCCCTGGGCTCAGCTCCTGTGCAGCTCATCACAAACACTGTCTGCTCCAGGCACTGCTGCTGCCCAACCAGCTCCTGGTTCCTGTACGAGCAGCCCTGGGAGCTGTTTTTGTTCCCTCAGCGGCACAACATCCCTGTTCTCACACTGCCAAAGAAAGCTGTTGGTGCCAAGTGCGGCCAGGATGAGCCATTGCTGGGACTGAAGCCCCTCTCTTGGGGCCCTGCAAACAGCGCTCCAAAAGGAGCCCTTGGAGCTCTCCTGGGCCAGCGACTCCCTCTGAGTGGGGCCTCTCCCAGCTGGGAACTCTCCCGTTTGCTGCACTCGGGGATCCCGAACAACGACGGAGCCTGGGCCGATCCCCCCACTCCTCCAGGCTCAACCCTTCACCCGCTGGGGAGATGCCAAAGGATCCACAGGGAGCATTCCCTGCCCTCAGGGGAATTGCTCACAGGTGCCTTGCACTGACTCTTGATGTCTGTGTGCACACAGGAGTGCCTGTGCTGGGGAAATTTGGCAGAAATGCTGCACTCTGCGGGGCTTGAGTGCCTTGGATAGCTGAGTCAGTCAGGCCTGTACGGAAGGTTAAATCACAAGGCCTAAGTAAAGTTAAATGCTGCTGAGAGGTTTTCTTTTGCTAAGCGGCTACCTTTAGTATATGTTTTATGTTAAGTTCAATATTGTTAAGTGTTACTCCTCTGTTAAATTGCAAAGTCATAGGTTTAAGTTAGGTTACATGCTGTTATACTCTGCTCTTTTGCTAAATTGTGAGGTTGAAAGTATCAGTTAAGGTTAATGTATAAGTAAAGTCCTGTTAAGTTTGAGCTCTGTTAAGCTTTCAGGCCATGTTCCTTTTATCCTTGCCCTTGCTGTCCTTGTGTCACACACACACACACACACACACACAGAGGGACAGTTCTAGGTTAATTTCTGGTTTTATTGCCTGGATTCTGTTTGGTTTTTTTGTTGCTTTGTTTCCTTGGTGTGCCTGAAGTGTCCAGTCAGGAGCAGAGTGACTCTTGCCAAGCAACTTTGTGCTGATGTCCCTTAATATTCAATCTGGTTTTTGCTGATCCCTTGTCAGGGATTTTTTCAGTGCTCTCAAGCCCTCGTTCATAACAGGGTGAAGGAGCCCTGGCCCAGGCTCTGGCCCTGGGGGACATGGGAACGCTGCCGGGGGGTCCCTGTCCCCCTGTGCCACCCCCAGGGCCCTGGCCCCCTTTCCCCGTGTCAGGCTCTGGGGTCGATCTCGTGGAACATCCTCTGGGGGAGGCTGCGGGGCCGGGGGCAGGGGGACCCGGGGGGACAGGGGACCCTGCTGTGCATGAGCAGGGTTGGACTGCTCTGGGGGGAGCTGTGAGGGGGGCTGGGGCAGAGCGACCTCCCCAGTGACCTCACACAGCCCCTGTGATGTCACACTGACCCTGTGATATCACACTGACCCTGTGATATCACACTGACCCTGTGATGTCACAGAGCCAACTCTATCTCACCCTGTGATTTCATACAGCAGTGCTGTGACATCGCAGAAGACTGACTTCACAAAGTCACCCTGTGATGTCACAATCTGTTCTGTGATGACACAGCCTCTTCTATGATGTTACACAGCCACCAGGTGATGTCACAATCCACTCTCTGATGCCTCAGAGCAACCCTCTATGATGGCAGACACTGCTCTATGGCCTCACACCCTGCTCTGTGAGGTCACAGCCAGCTCTGTGATGTCACACAACCCTCAAGAACCCTCAAGAACTCAGTTCTATTGAAACACTGAAGTTTCTTGTACTTTGAAGAGATCCCTGTCAGGGACACAACAGAGAAAGTGTCCCCAGGCCCCAGGCAGAGCAGAGAACTGGAGGCACTGATGGCAGCTGCAGACAAAGAGAAGCCAAGTCTTGGTGCCCTGGGGCACAGCAGGGTCCGGCCACCAAGGGCTGGGAGGAGACACCTTGTCCTGAGGCCCTGGGGCCTCCTGGCACAGCCCCAGCCAGGCTGGGCACTTTCAGTCCTTTGTGCTGCCCTCAGCCCAGCCGGTGCCGCTCCTGCAGGGCCTCCTGTGCCTTCCCTGCGGGCGGGACGCGGCTGTCAGCGCTCGGCCCGGGGCCAGCAACGGCCCCCGAGCGCCCCTCACCCGCCCCGAGCCGGCCATGCCCAGGCGTTCGTTCGCTCCTGGGAACGGGACACGGGAGGCTCGGGGCCGGCGGCCGCGCTGCCGAGCGGCGGAGCTCGGGCCGGGGAAGCCGCAGCGGAGGCGGCGGGAGCGGCCGCGCCGCGTGTGTCCTCCGCGGGCCTCGGGAGGAGCCGGGGCCGGGGCCGGGGCCGGGGCCGGGGCCGGGGCCGGGGCTGGGCTCGGGCCAGGCGGAGGCAAAGGGGGGCGATGCCGCCCCAGCCCCAGGCACTGATGCCCGCCCGGCAGCGCCACCGCCAGTACGGCCAGAGCCGGGCGGAGGCGAGACCGCGGCGGGACGGCCGGGGCCGGGCACGGGGCAGCCCCGCCCGGGGCCGGGGGCGGGCCGGGGGCATGGCCCGGCCCGGCAGGGGAGAGGGAGGCGGGGAGAGGAGAGGGACGCCGGGAAACGGACACCAAGAGAAGGGTGCCCGACAGCGGGAAAGGGAGAGAAAAAAAAAAGAAAAAGAGAAAGAGGAAGAAAAAGAAAAAGAGAAAGAGCATTCTAAATTATCTGTTTTGTCGCTGCTGCTGCCGCCGCGACCGCTGCTGCTGCCGCCGCTGCCGCCGCTGCCGCCGCTGCAACTGAAGCACCGGGGCCGTTCGTCCCCGTGTCCGTTCCCCGCTCGCCCCACGAGCCCCACGTTCGAGCCCCGCGCGCCCCGGGGACAGCCCCTCCGTGCGTCCAAACACGGGAACTTTGCAGCCTTGAGCCCAGATGCAGAGCCCTGACTCCTGCACACTGGCACAGCGATCCCCTCGCTCGCTGCTGTGCATTGTCCTTGCTGAGGGTCAGACACTGCCGGGCCACCTTCCCTTGGGGTAGGATTCCGACCTGACCCCAGCACTGCACTTACAACCGCAGTGTTGCTTTCCAGTAAAAACAGGGGAAGGAAAACTGTGTGTGGCTCATGGTATTTTAGAGTGTCTAAAAATGACTAAGTCATCGATCTTAGAGGTGAGGTGCATCTGGAATTACTGGGATGCAACATGGAAAAGGAGAGCATAGAAATAAATAGAGGGAAATATCTTGGATTGTTTCTTTCATTTTCATTTCACTTCTGGAAAGCTGTTTCAGTTTTCCAGGAATCTTCTCCTGTCTGCTCTTCCCAAGAACCTCTCATGGAGAACGAGGTCAAGCTTCTGTCACAAGATTTGCCACCAGGAAATTATGCCACTGGTGAAATTTTCATGAGTACTGTTTGTGCTGGCTTAGGGCAAATTTGGGGAGGAAACCTCCAAAAGGGGTCTGTCTAGAAAGCAAGTTCAAGCTGCCCCTACCCCTGCTAGTTCAGGAAAAGACTTCCCTGGAGAAAAGTGAAAAAAACCCCAGTTTATTTAACAAGTAAAGTATTCACAAGCATGAAAAATGAATAATATTAAATAAAACCTCTGACAGTGCTGAAGAGATGACAAATTAAGAAAGTCCTTTTTGTGGGTTGTAGTTGGCTCCCTCGGTCTCTTCTAAGTCCCTCTGGTGCTGGAATGCAGCATCCCAGACCTCGGTGGGCCACAGGTGTGAGCTGCTGCCGGTGTTTGTCTGGGTTTTCAGTCCAGAGCAGGTGTAAACAGTTCCAAGAAAAAGGAAAATCACAGTCCAAAGAAATTTCTCTGCCTAAGCTAGCTAAAGCCACATTGCTGGACCTGGGCTGCGAAAGCATTGGGAAATTTCCAAATCTGGGCACTGGCAGTCCCAGCAAACACCAGAGCTGGATGGTGCTGGTGCCAGAACCTGCAGATTTCCAAACTTTGGCTTCCTGTGCCAGCAAATCCCTGGACTTGGGCTGTGCCAGCACCAGGAAGTTTTCAGATCTGGGTGCTGGCACTGCCAGCAAACACCAGATCTGGGTGGTGTCATTGCCAGCGACAGAAATGTGCTGGATTTGGGCTCTGCTGACACCGGGAAATTTCCAAATCTGGGTTCTGGTGCAGGAAACACAAGATGTGGGTGGTGCCAGGCCCAGTAGCAGGAAGCTACCACAGGTTTTGGCTTTCTTTGCCAGCAAATGGCTGCACTTGGGCTGTGCCAGAATAGGGAAATTTCCAGATCTGGGCACTGGCAGTGCCAGCAAACAGCCCTTTTCAGGCTCCAGAAAGGACTGGATCTGGATGCCTTCTTCTTTGCCTTCCTACCTTCCTGGAGTCCTGCTGCCAGCAAACCCCAGATTTGGCGGTGCTGGCAAGGGGCAATTGCCAGGTTTTAGCTTTCTTTGCCAGCAAATTGCTGGACATAAGTGGTGCCAGAAGAGGGAAATTGCCAGATGTGGGCACTGGCAGTGCCAGCGCACACCAGATCTGGGTGGGGAATGTGCTGGCACTGGGAAATTGCCAGATGCTAATTTTCTGTGCCAGCAAATTGCTGGAATTGTGCTGTGCAGGCATCTGAAAAATTCCGGATCTGGGTACTGGCGGTGTCAGCAAACCCGAGATCAGGTTGCTGTAGGTACCAGGTATTTGCTTGGTTTTGGCTTTCTTTGCCAGCAAATTGCTGGACTTGGGCTTTGCCAGAATAGGGAAATGTCGCAGACATTTTTTCATAGAAATCCTTTCTTTGGGATTGGTTCATCTTCTGGGAAGCTGAGGCCCCAGAAGAAGAATGTAAACAATTGTTATCGGCTGGTGTGGAATGTAACAGGTGCAGCGGTGATTGGGCTTCTGTGAGTGTTTGGATTTGCTGACCACTCACAGAAAGAGTTTGTCCTTGCTTTCTAATGGACACAGAACTTTGTTATTCATTCTTTTCTATGCTATTCTTAGGTTAGCAGCCTCTGCAACTTCTCTCCTTATTCTTATTAGTATAGTTATAATGTACTATATATGATATATCAATAAATCTAGCCTTCTAATCATGAAACAAGATTCTCGTCCACTTCTCTCACCCTGGAAGACCTCATCAGGTCGCTGTAATAGGGAAATGCCAAGATCTGGGAACTGGCAGTGCCAGCAAACACCACATTTCAGGAAGGATTGGATGTGGACCCGTTCCCTCCCTGCCTCCCTCCCTCAACAAGGTGCCAGAGGGGCTGGAGAGCAGCCAGGCAGAAAGGGACCTGCAGAGACTGATGGACAGCAGGCTGGACATGAGCCAGCAGTGTGCCCAGGTGGCCAAGGAGGCCAATGGCTCCTGGCCTGGCTCAGGAATGGTGTGGCCAGCAGGAGCAGGGCAGGGATTCTTCCCCTGTGCTCAGCACTGCTTGGGCAGCACCTCGAGTGCTGTTTGCAGTTCTGGGGCCCCAATTTAGGAGGGACATGGAGGGGCTGGAGCGTGTCCAGAGAAGGGCAGCAAGGCTGGTGAGGGGTCGGGAGCACAAGAGCTGTGAGGAGCAGCTGAGAGAGCTGGGGTTGTTTATCCTGGAGGAGAGGAGGCTCAGGGGAGACAAGGCGGTGTCAGGGCACAGGGTGGACTTGATGATCTCCATAGCCTGTTCCACCCTTGCTGATTCTGGGATTCTCTGAAGCCACCCTTGGAGCAGTTGCAGGAGGAGCCCTGGGCCTCCTCTTTAGAAGCTCCAGCAGCCCAGGTCCCTCAGCTCTCCTTCCAGCCGCAAAGCCCATCCTGTCCATCCTGCAGAGCCTCTGCAGCTCCTCCTCACTGCCCAGAACAGGGAGCCCCAGAGCCAGACACAGCAGCCCAGATGTGCCCCCCTGGCCTATGGTGCCTCTGGCAAGGGAGCAGCACCAGGCACTGCAGGAGCCTGCAGACAATTGATCTGAAGGCCAAAGCTCCTTAGCTCCTTCTGAAAGAGCAGGAACAGTTCCTCATTCCAATGCGGTGAAATGCTGAGCACCACAGCTCCAGGTGAGGACTGGAGCTTGCTCCCACTGAATGCTGTGATGGGTTCTGCAGGAGCTCTGGGCTCCTGTGCTTGCCAGGCGCAATGAGGAGAGAAGGAGCCAAGTGCACTGATGCGGGAAATGGATTTGTAGAAAGTTTTTAGAGCCTAATAGAAGGCCCACGCAGTATGAATCTGTATATAAACCTTGAGACAATAAATGCTAACTTAAAAATGCCATGGAATAGGACAGATATTGTTGAGAGAGAAATGGAGCTGGAAAAAAGTTTCAGAAGATGGCCTTGCAAATAAGATTTTGGAAAAACAGAGCTATGAAAGATGCATTGTAGTGGGACCCACAAAGAGTATTTTTAAATAATTGGCTTTAAGGCATCTACAACATGGCATGGCAAAAGGCTGATAGACACAGAAACGCTTATAATGTATTATAATTAGGAAGTAATTGGCTTCTGATTGTGATGGTGTGAATTATAACATCTGTATTGTCTCACCCTTCTCATGAGACTGAAAATGGAATAGAAGTTTTTAAAACACCTCTCAGTGTCCCCATCTCTAGGTCAAGAAAAGAGTATTATCCAACACACTGACACACCTTTGCCCTGAGCATAACCCAGCCTGGACCAAACACACTGAAAGGCTTCCCCTTTGGCCCATGTCCCGAAATATCAGGTCTGCTGTTTGACAACTCAGGTTGGGTTTGTGTCAAGGAGTTCCCTCAGAAATACTGGGTTTGTCCTCCTCTGTGCCTTCCCCTCAGCAGCCTTGGGGATGCTCCTGTGTGAAGCCATCTGTCTCCCACAGTTTGAGACAACTTCAAACAGGATATTGTGCAATAATTTGTTTCCTCTAAAGTGTTCCAACAATCCCTTTCCAGCAATAGGAAATTATTCCTAATAGATGGAAGTGGAAAACCCCCAACAGTTTATTAACAAACAGAATCCCCCCATGACACGCGTTCCAAGAAGGCGCCGGGGTCTCTCTCGGAAGAGCAGGAGCTGTCACGGAGCAGTTCCAGCAGCTGATGGAAGCTCGGTGGCTCGTCTGGCGTCAGCTTTCTCCCATGGCAGAGCTGCATGGAGCGGGCAGGGCAGTGAAGCAGCTGGGCTGGAGCCCCTCACTGCCTTTTCTCCCCGGCGTGGCTCAGCTCACAGACTCTCGGGCTGGGAGCGGGGCCGCTCCACTCCTGCCGGCACCGTGTCCCTGGGCTTGGACAAACAGTTTCCTGTCAGGAGAGCCCTGCACACTGCTCCACAGATCTTTCATAAAGGCCCAAACCAACTCTGTCTGCAGCAGCTTTTCACAAAGGGCTGCAGCAATCCAGGACATCTGCAAGTGAGTGTCGGAAGGCTCTTGTCTTGTTCCTGACAGCAGAATTCTTGATGATCTGATGCAGTTTTATTCAGATGTAACATGAGAGCTGAGGTTTTTTTGTTAAAATATTTCATGATGAGTAACAAGCCTTGGGAGCATGAGGTACAGGACTGACATGCCAAAGCATGAGCATATCCTCCAAAGTGGCCAGTTTAATTGTCCATTTCATTACTCTTGTATTTACTCCACACTAATAAGGAAAACCAAGCTCTGCTTGGAGGCAAAACAGGCATGGGATACACTACAGTCCCTCGCAGGCTCAGCAGGGCTGGCAGTGACACAGCAGGCAATCTGCTTCATTGTGAACCACTACAGAGCTACATCCCAATCTGGTTTAAGTAGCGTGGTATTATTAAGAGCTCCTTTTCTGCGTGAGATACAAAAAGGAGATCCCAAATGATCTTCATGCAAGCATGCAGTAAAGAACTGGTCCTGCTATCCTAATAAAGCGTTTGCTTTGGCAATTACACTCTTCCCATTCATCTTTTGATGCAGACACTTCAGGTTTTCCCTCACACCCCTGCAAGGCTGGCAGTCGCTGTTTCCCATTTCCTGTTCTTCCCTAGAGATGGTGCAGTGGCTGCTTTGAAACAAAAAGCCCTGAGATCTGGACAGCTTGAAGGAGCATGAAATGCTAATTAAGTGCTCATATTGGTAATACCCAGGTCTGTACTGCCCAGTGCTCTGAAGCAGCAGCAGCGGGACCATGCATCATTCCTGTTGGTGGATGTTCATGTTTCTGATGTGCAAGAGCAATGACTTTGAGGAGGGACAAAAATGCCCGTCTGCAAACAGTGGGTGTGCAAGGAGATGTGGTTTCACAGCCTTTTCAAGGATATTTCAGAAAGATCTAAGAGAATATTGTGGCATGGTATAGGTCCCTAAATTTGTCTCCAGAGGAATCCCCAAAGGGTACATTCACTCTGCTGCTGATGGCAACCCCATAAGCTCACGGACCATTTTTCTCTGCAACGGGCCACCCTGCCTGGGCTTTACTAGGCCGGGACTAGACCCAGAGCCAAGCAAACACAGGCACCCAGGTGACATTGTGTAACATCAGAAGCTGGCAACCATGAGGACTTTGCTGTCAAAAGGTGACAGTTTGCACTGGGCCCAGAAGTGTTTTTCGCTAAGGCAAAGCAAATTGAAATGTGAAGTTTAAAAGCTTCAAATGACTATGAAAGGAAACTGCAGAATAATTTCTGGAAGGGCAGCATTGTCAATGATCATGCAGACCATCAACAGCTGGAGCTGAATCCAGAATTGCTTCTTCCAGCTGTGCAGGAATTAATTCCACTGGCAAGCACTGGTCCACGGGAACAAATGATCCCCTAGCTCTGGGCTGAATGGCACCCAGGCTGCAGTGCAGATTGGAGGAGCCCTTGTCACTTGTTATTGGCCTCCCAGCGCACTCATCCTTCTGCAAACAAGGGGCAAACAACTCAGCTGGACTGCTGTCCCAGGTAAATATACATACAGGTGACTTTGCCAAAGCAGTGCATCTTTTCCCAGTGAAATATATGACTTCTTCTTACCTATGGAATTGTGATTGAAGACACCTGTGAGCCAGATTTATGAGAGATTGCAAAGGAGCAAAGCTTTGGGTTTTGGGCACACTTCTCTTGGTTTCTTTGCTCAGGCATTTGGTGAGCACAGAACACACCTAGGCAGAAAACCTTTAACTAGACAGGATCTTTTGGATCCATTGTCCCTCAAACAGGTCAATGTGTGGCCCTCTTACAATGACAAGTTTAAAACAGCAGCACAAATGACACAAAGAAAACATGGCTAAAGAGGAAGAGGAGAGGCCCAATGAGGAAAGGATGTGGTGAGACACTGGCACATCGAGTGAGCTGCACTCCCATAATCTCTAGGCTGGCAGGTCCTGGTCTCACATTCTCCTTTTGGTTTTTTCAATTTTGTTTATTTATTTACTTTTTTTCATCATCAAAATAAAATATATAGAATTTTAAAAAATGTCATCAAAACTTAAAGACAGAATCAAAAGACCTTAATTCAAAACTACATCTAAAGATCAGAACATATGTACAGCTGTAACTATGAAGCCTAACGCATCAATCCTATTCTTCAAACACTCTTCATACAGGTGGCAGCTTCTTCCTGAGCTTGGAGGAAAGAGAGCTCTTCTGGAGGGGAGGCGAGGACTTTGTGGGTGAGGGAGCATCCGAAGTGTCCCGAGAAAACTTCTCGGTAAGACTGTAACCAGTCAGATCTGCAAAATGGAGACAAAAAGTTTAACAGATGACACCATGCAAACCTAAAGCAGCGGAAGCTCCATATTTCATGGGACACATTTCCTGCAAACTTCTAAACAGCTGCACAGGGAAACATGCTCCTGCTGGCAGACACTTGAGGGAGGCCAGGGCAAAACCCTGAGCCACTTGCCCAGAGCTGGCACAGGCACAGCCTGGCCTCTGGGCTGCCCTGGGACAGCAGGGAGCCCAGAGCCCTGTGCTCTCCAGGAATGGCTCAGCTGCACATGCACCCTCCTGCTCCTCTCCCTGCCCCACAGCTCAGCAGCCCTACAGCTCCAGGGGCACTGGCAGCAGCACAGCTCATTGCAGGGGCACATGCAGGGCACAGCTGTTCCCTGGCAATGTGCACAGCCTCTCTGGGCTGCCACAAGACCCTTCCTCCCAGCAGAGATTGGCCCAGCTCCCCCCTCACCTCTGTGTGAGGCTGAGCCATGATTGCCCTTCACCTTGTCCTCCATCTGGAGCTGCTCCAGGCCCCCCATGCCATGACTAGGAAGGGCAATGGAGGGAGAAGGGGCAGATGCACACCCTTCCTTAGGATTTTGTCATTTTTGGCACAGCTGAAAAGGCAAATCCAGAGGTGTCCAACTCAGCGCTTCCTCAGCTTTCTGGAGAACATCTCGCCTTCACCAGCCCAACATTTTGGAGAGGTTTTCCCACACATGTGGAGGCTTGCTGGCAGCACATTTCTTCAGCTGGGTGCCCATCACCTTGTAGAGGGCAGAGGCGAGCTTGGTGGCCACGGTGCGGACGTTGGCGCTCCGCACAGGCAGCGCCTTGTTCTCCAGGCAGGACCAGAGCACGGGCAGGGCGTCGCACTGGACGACTTCAGGGCTCCCGGCATGAACCCCCTGCACAGGCACTGCCGGGACTGAGACACAGCTCCTTACCCACCAGCCTCACTGCAAACAAGGATCTACCTCTGCTTCTGCTTCTTGCCAGCCTCTCTGGCCAAGATCAGCAAATTAGCACCCAGAGCCCCTTGATCCAGAAACGGGCAAAGCAGCTGATCCTCCTAGAAACAGAACCACCAACCCCTCAGCACTAATTGCTCCAACCAGAGCCTTGTCCCTGTGGCAGACTTCCTACCTTTACTAAATTATTTCACAATCTTTGCATGAAAGATGCATGAAATGTCCAACTGCCTTTTATTTCCATTAAGAATTTGTCTAAACCCTCACTGAAGATTTGGAAATGCAGCATAGAGAGTTGCCCTTGATTTGGGGGGGCAACAAGAGGGGATTCAGAGGTGCTCTGAGTCTGTGTCCCCCCCAACCCCAAGGTGCATTTTCCGTTCTTCATTTCCGTTTCCTTCCTTTTATCCCTCAATTTCACAAACCCCCAGTTCATGCTTTGATGATCCTGGGGAGCTTCTGAGCAGGGAACATGTTGGGAAAAGCCCAGGGTGGGGGAAGCAGGGGTGAGGGGTCTGCAGGGAAGGCTGAGGAGGCTGTGGGAGATGGGGGAGTCGGACAGTGCCCCCCCAACACTTTCATTTTCTCTCTCCTGCAGAAGAATGAAGAGGCTGTTTGTGCTGAGTGACACAGGAGCGGGAAGCGGGGGTGTTTTGCCCTGGGGGGATCCTGTCCCAGGGGGGACACGTGATGGCCAAGGGGGTCCTGTCCTGGGGGATGGCAGCTCCTGGTGTTTCCAGACTTCTCCATTCTTGCTCGTCCCCTGCATGATCTGAGCTGGCAAGGGCAGCTGGGGAATGGAGCCCTGAGCAGGAAGGAACTCCCAACTCCTGCTCCTTGAAGCCAGTGGCCATCCAAGGGTGGGTCCCAGCCATGGTCCAGCCCCACTGCACAGGGATGGCCATTGCCCAGCCCTGCTCTGGCCAGCCCCAGGTGGCAGCCAGCACCTGAGGGTCCCCCCTGCCCCCTTGTCTTTGATTCTGGCAGCTTTAGAGTTGCTGCCGAGGTGAGAATTCTGTGGGTGGAAAAAGGCCCTGCCTGTGGTTTGCTCAGCCCTGCAAGAAGCACAAACCCCAAAGGGAGCCCAAGCAGTGGCTCTGCGAGGGCCTTTGATGGTTTTCAGAGCAGGGCTGGCTGGAAACTCCGACTGTTAGGGGCAGCTGGGCAGGAACCAGTCTGGAAATACAGCAGTTGAACATCTTGTCCCTTTTCCCAAGGGACTGAGTGAAATGCAGAGCAACTGCATATCCCACACTGATCTGTTCAAAACCTGACCTGGACCTCTATCTTGAACAAAACCAGCAGCCTTTTGGAACGTCCCATAAAGAAAGTTTGAGCTCTGTTGTACCATGGGTCCCCACAATTAATAATTAGCACTGATTCCATGATTCCAGAAGGCTGATCAATCGCTTTAATGTACTATACTTATTAAGATACTCATTGCCGTTGCAGACAGTCCGATACAGCTTTAACCTAATTGGTCCATGAAATAAAAACACCATCACTGTTGCCCAATTGATAAATGACACAAAACTCAGATAAGTTTTGTGGGTGCTTTATTACGGGCCCGGGGAGCTGGGGGACTCACGTCCCAAAAACCCGAGCCCCCGATTTCACATATGGGTGCTTCCCTCTTATACATGCGATTCACAACAAAGTCTCCAAGAAACAGTTCCCCTTCCCCTTGCCTAGTCTCCAAGAAACAGTTCCCCGTTCCTCTTGCCTAGTCACAGACTTCTTGTGATACATTCCTTAGTTCACAAGCAAGATCATAAATCTTCTGCTTATCTTATTCTAAGAGCATTGCATGCTGCCTCCAGACAGGTTAGCATTCTTACTTTCCTGCACTAGTTTATTTATTTATTAAATTCCTAAGACTACCTGCTAGGTTACACACAAACCCAACACACACACTATCAACGGCTACAAAACTGCAAAACTGCTTTTAACAAACCAATTCACACACAACTCATAACTAAACTATAATTACACATTTTGCTAAATTTCATTTCTTTTCCAACATTTCCCCCCTTTTGAGCATCCTTCAGTGCTGCTGCAAGGATGCTCAATCAACAGTATTGACAGTAACATCTTCATAATGAGGTGGGGAGTGTTCTTCATTCTGCCGCCCGCGGGTCATCGCCTTCAGCAACCGGAGAGATCGCTTCTTTTCCTTTTCGATCACACCCAAGAGGCATCTATATACAGTCCATATAGTCACTAAAAATACTAAAAACATTAGTGCATACTGTATAGCAGATGTAATCTAGCCAGACAGGTGAAGCCCCAAAG
The DNA here is from genome assembly GCF_028551555.1 of Melozone crissalis. Lineage (NCBI taxonomy): Eukaryota > Metazoa > Chordata > Aves > Passeriformes > Passerellidae > Melozone > Melozone crissalis. Next base: position 2,609,933 of record NW_026535804.1, on the reverse strand, counting down.
AATCAAATACTGCTCCTATCCAGTTATGCTGTGCTTCCTTTTCAATTTCCTTGGTTTTTTTTTCCACTTCTGCCAGTTGAGAAATATCTTTCTCAACTTCAAGTGTAACATTTGGAATGTATACACAGCAATGATCTATTCTCCTACTCAGGTAACCACAAACTCCATGTTCTTTTAACAGTAGCAAATCCAATGCCATTCTGTTTTGTAGGGTCATTCTTGATGTAGCTTGCAATTGCAAATTTAGATCTTTAAATCCCTTCTTAGTAGCTGCTGCCAACCTTTCTGTCTGTCCTAACAAGTTGTTGAGCATTTCTCTATTTCGATATGTCGCTACCGGAGGGAATAATGACTCTAATATCCATCCAAATTGTACTTCTGAGCCAGGTTCATGCCACTGCTCCTCTAGGGATTCTTCCCTCTTTCTGAGTCCTTTCCTTTGGATCAATCTATTCTGTTTCCAGTATGGACACAATGTGGGAACCCCTAGGGTGATTTGTGTTACTGATCCACCTAGAGGTAAATGTGTGGTCCACTGTCCATGTCCCAACACCCAGACTAGATTTCCAGGGCTATGCACAGTAGTATATCTGCAATCTATAGGTCCATCCATGGACTCTCTGCTAACCGTGTGATCATACCCCCTACACTCGCATCCCCACTTTAATGCCATTTTCACCGGTACCAATCCAATTTGGTCTTCCGGTGTATCACATGTAAAAACCTCAGTACAATTCCAATCCTCTTTCTGCGGTCTGAACTCTCGGGAAGATGTAGACGTGATGAGGGCCCTATGATGTGACTGATTCTTTACTCCTGACCATTGGATGCACCATTGTACTTCCCCAAGGTAATTATAGTGTTCCAAAACACTGGGTCCCCATAATGTCTTCCAACTATTCCAGGTGTCAAAATTCTGTGTGACATTCTGACAACTCATCTCATTTCGGTGGGATTTTGTTCTTATTCGTACTGTATTGCATGGCTCATCTGTTGGGGTTGCAATTAAACACCTCCTGGTATTTTGAATCCAACCATAATGATTGGGTTTCTTTTCACATTCCTCTCTAGTCATAGCCTGAATGGACATACACAAATCCTTCCATACATCCACTGGTTTGGGAACTGACTGGCAGGACCATGAAACATTCTTGAATGTTTCAGGCATTTTGGTGACCGGTATTATTCCCCAGGGAATTGGTTCACCTGCAGCCTGTGGTAATGGTAGGCAAGCTGTTATTTTAGTCACGTTCTGCATGATCCCAAAATCTCTAATTAATCCTACCACTAAGTTTTCCTGCTCAGTATTCCGTTCTATTGTATCATTAGCCTCCCGTCTACTCCTTCTACCACGTTTCTGTAAGGATAACGTCATTCTGTCATGCCTCCACCCTGCATTTCCTATTCTAGGATTAGTGACATTCGACCACCCACAACCTTTTCCTTCTTTCTCCCACCAACTGGTCCCGTCCTCTATTCTGTCCCAGGTCAGTTCCCTATTTTGCTTCCACCATTTGACCCGTAGTTTCCTTTGATATCTTGATCTTACTAGGAAGGAACAATTTATTCTAAGGGGTGACCCATCCCACATGTCCGCTGCCATTGATACTGGATCAACCTTTATGTTTTCAGCATGATCCCCTGTCCCTGGCAAAACCCTCCTACTCACTCTTTTGTAATCAAAACTATCCTGTATCTTGACCAAACATATATATTCTCCTCTATCGTTTGTGGTTACCTTAGTAAGGTTCAGTACCGTGTTTCCTTGTTGTTTATCCTGATCCCGACCAACTCCGATCTTGCCTCGGCTTCTTTCAGCCCCCCATTGCCATATTGCAATAACTTCACCGGCCTCAACTTTCTGGCTGTCAAATATAACACAAGTTAATTGAACATCCATCCCTTCCATGACTGTAACCTTTGTTTCTTCAACCTGTACTAGAGTAGACCCTTGAACGGGTAATAGTCTCATGATCACTAGCAGTAATATAATTAAGAAGGCGGCTTTGCACGGAAGATCATCCAGGTTGGAGACACCATCTGGGTTTCCCATTGGAACGGTGCCTTCTTTACCCTGGTGTAATGGATCCAAGCATCCATCCCCTGTACCTTCACCGCCGTGTAGGTCGTCATCATCACCTGGTGGGGTCTGCTCCATGACTCTCGTAGCGGATCCGTGATCCACTTCTTGACGTACACCTGGTCCCCAGGCTGGATGTCGTGGACAGAATTCTCCAGCGTGAGCGGTCTATTCCACTGTAACGTATTTCTTAAAGAATTCAAGATCTTATTAAGTGACATAACATACTCTGCAATCGCTTGGTCCCCACTCACATGTACCTCCCCTTTTAATACAGTTGCATGATATGGTTTGCCATATAGTATCTCATATGGACTTACGCCTACCTTTTCCCTTGGTTTAATTCGAATCCTGAGTAGGGCCAAAGGCAAAGCTTGAGGCCAGTGCAGTTTAGCTTCCTGGCAAATCTTTTTGATTTGTCCTTTCAGGGTTTGATTCATCCTTTCCACCTGCCCACTAGACTGAGGTCTCCAGGGGGTATGCAAATTCCAGGTTATATCTAACAGTCGTGCTAATTCCTGCACTACCCCGGCTATAAAATGCGGACCCCTATCTGATGACAATCCTAAAGGTACTCCAAATCTTGCTATTATTTCTTTTAACAAGGTTTTTACCACCTCCTTAGCCTGATTAGTTCTACATGGAAAAGCTTCCGGCCACCCTGAGAACGTACATACGTACACTAACAAGTATCTGTATCCCTGTACCCTAGGCAATTCGGAAAAATCAACCTGCCAGTAATCTCCCGGTTGTGGCCCGACTTGCAGCTTTCCCATTTGTATTTGTCTCCTAACTACTGGATTATTTTTCAAACATACCGGGCACATTGCATTAACTCTTTATGCCATTGTTAACATTTGATTAGAGATTATCTCATTCTTCAAAAATTTTACCAATACTTCTGCCCCCCAATGACATTTGTTATGTTCTGATTCCAAAATAAATTTCATTATGCGAGTAGGTACCACTATTTGTCCCATTGGTGTAACATACCACCCAAGTTGATTCCTCTGTGCCCCTAGCAAGTTTATTAGTTTTCCATCTTCTATTGAATATTTGGGCTCCTGATTCAGGTATGGGGTAGCCGGATTCGTTCTTACCGGTACCAATGCCATTTGAGTCCATATTTCCCGTGCCACTTGCCATGCTGTAACATCAGCAAATCGGTTTCCTCTGTATACGTCTCCTTCCGCAGTCTGATGTCCTCTAACATGCATAACTGCAACTGCTTTGGGACTATGTACCGCATCCAGGAGCTGTAGCACTTCTTCCCGGTGCTTGATGTTGGTTCCCTGTGAATTCAAAAGCCCCCTTTCCTTCCATAATGCCCCATGTACATGAACCACACCAAAGGCATATTTAGAATCCGTCCAGATATTAACCCTTTTGTCCTTGCTCAAATACAGGGCTCTGGTGAGTCCAATCACCTCTGCCTTCTGGGCCGAAGTTCCAGGTAACAAAGCCTTTGCCTCTATTACCTGATCCAATGTTACCACTGCATACCCGGCATAGCGAGTGCCATTCTCGACAAAACTGGATCCATCAGTGTATAGCTCCCATTCAGGGTCTTCCAATGGTTCATCCTTTAGGTCGGGTCTGCTGGCATATACTTGTTCAATTACCTCTACGCAATCGTGCACCAGTCCCCCAGCCTCCTGGTCACTGCGTAAAAACTCTGCTGGATTAACATGATTAGTAGTCTTTATTTCAATATCATCCGGTTCTCTCAGGGTAGCCTGGTATTGCAACATTCGACTGGATGATAGCCAGTGACCCCCCTTTTGCTCCAAAACGGCATGACCATATGGGGAACAAACACTTTCATTTTTGCCCCCAAAGTCAATTTCCGGGCCTCTTGAATAAGAATTATTGTTGCCGCCACGGCTCGTAAACACGAGGGCCACCCGGAACTTACCGAATCCAGTTGTTTAGAGAAGTATCCCACTGGCCTCTTCCAGGATCCCACCTTCTGGGTGAGGACCCCCAATGCCAGTTTTTTGCCTCTCATTCACGTACAACTGGAATTCCTTGGTCAGGTCAGGGAGTCCTAGGGCTGGGGCCTCCTTTAGTGCCTGCTTCAATTCCTGGAAGGCCTTCTTTTGCTGTGTTGTCCACTCCAGCCGATGCTGCTTCAAGGCCTCATACAGTGGCTTGGCTAGGAGACCGAAATTCATGATCCACAGTCGACACCATCCCACCATTCCTAGAAAAGATCTCAATTCCTGATGGTTACGAGGCAAAGGAATAGCACATATTGCCTCTATTCGGTTTACTCCCAAATGTCTCTGCCCTTGTGTGATCTCACAACCGAGATAAATAACACTATTTTTGACCAATTGAGCTTTTTCCTTAGAAACCCGATACCGTGCTTGGCCAAGCATGTTGAGTAATTTAATTGTTAATTCCACACACATTTCCCTTTCCTTAGTAGCCAGAAAAATGTCGTCCACGTACTGCAGGACTACATACAAGGATGGGGATATTGTTACCTGGGTTATCTTCCATTCCTCCAGCTCCTTGGCCAGTTGGTTTCCAAAAATAGTAGGGGAGCATTTAAATCCCTGTGGGAGTCTCGTCCACGTAAGCTGCTTCTTTCTCCCAAAATCAGGACTCTCCCACTCGAAGGCAAAATATTTCCTACTCTCTACTGCCAGTGGGATGCAGAAGAAGGCATCTTTAAGGTCAATCACTGAGAACCATTTAAACTCCTCCAATACAGATGTTAACAAGGTATAAGGATTAGCAACAACTGGATGTATGTCTTTCACTATTTCATTAATAGCCCTTAAGTCCTGTACCAAACGGTACTTACCATTAGGTTTCTTTACTGGAAAAATTGGAGTATTATACTCCGATTCATATTCCTGTAATATTCCTTGAGCCAAAAATTGTTTAATTAACGGGGCTACTCCCCTCCTTGCCTCAAGCTTCAAGGGGTATTGCTTTACCCTCACTGGTTGGGCCCCTTCCTTTAGTTCCACCTTTACTGGCTGTGCAGCTTTAGATTTTCCGGGAACCCCTGACTCCCATACCCAGGGTACTACAGCCTGCTCAATTTCTTCTGGAATAGGAGAGGCATCTACTTCCTTGATCACAAAAATGCCTGCTATTTGTTCCTCAGGAATTTCCAATTTCACCCTTCCTCCCTCAAATATTATTTTCACATTAAGTTGGGACAACAGGTCTCTGCCAAGAAGGGGTGTGGGGCACTTTGGCATATAGAAAAATTGGTGATCTAATTCCTTCCCCCCAAACCTAAGATTTAAAGGTTGTAAAAATGGTTGTTCCTCTAGCTTCCCTGTTGCCCCCACCACCTGTACTGTTGTGTCACTCAAAGGTCCCAATCGTCTATTAAGTACAGAATATGTTGCTCCAGTGTCTACCATAAATTCTTGATCCTTTCCATCTATCTCCAAAACTACCCTAAGATCCTTTTCTAGTCAGCTTTGATTCTGATAGTTTCCCAAAACTAGTGCTTGAGCGACTTCTGCTGGACCTCCCGTGAATCCTCCCACAGGAGCATTCCCCATTGGACCTGTCCTTAATCCTATGTTTCCCATGCCCATACCTCCTCTAACCGGGCATTCATTTTTCCAGTGTCCCAATTGTTGGCAAAACGCACACTGGTTTGGATCCAACCTCCCCATGTTAGGTGCAAACCCAAATCCTCCCCGACCTCTTGCCAGCCCCCTCTGTCCGCGATTAGCTCCTCCCCGACCTCGACCCCTAATGGGTCTTCCTCCTGCCCCTGTCTGTTGCATTACAGCCAGAATACTAGCTTGTTGTCTTTTTGCAGTTTCTTTTTCCCTGTTGTTGTATACCTTCCACGCTACCTCCAACATTTTATCCAAACTCCGGGTATCCTCTCCTTCCAGCTTTTGTAACTTTTTCCTAATATCAACAATGCCAATTGAAGTTTTCCTGATTGATCCTCTACATCTAAATTAGTGAACTTCCGAGCCATGTCTTTTAATCATTCTAAAAAGGCAGACGGAGACGCATTCTTGTCCTGCTTGACCGAATACAGCTTAGACCAATTCACAGTCTTAGGTATTCCTGTCCTAATTCCTTCCACCAACAATTCCTGATATCGTTTTACAGCCCTTATTCCTCCCGTAGAGTTTGGGTCCCACCTTGGTTCCTCACTAGGTACCAATTCATCAACTGTTTCATTTAGTTGTCTCAACCGAATTTCCTCACGAGCCTTTTCTCTAGTGGCTCTAATAACCATTTCCTTTTCCGTGGAATCCATTATAGTATCTAATAATACCTGTAAATCATTCCAGTCCGGATTCTGAGTCTTTATTACCATTTTAACCACTCTTGCCACCCTTTCAGGATCCTCCCGATAACTCCCCACTGATTGCTTCCATATTACCAAATCCCCGGGGGAGAAAGGCACCTTTATAAGTATCCTTTCTCCCTGTGGTCCCACAGCTTCCCTTAACAGCGCAATTAACTGTGGCCCCTTCTGCCCCTTCCTCCCCTTGCGAGTCCGCCCTGCTAACGGAGTTCTTTTAACACTCTCATTCTTTTCACTATCACCATCACTATCACTCTCACTAGATCCCATTTTTATAGCGATATCCGCAGGGGGAGCAGGGGGCAGATTAGGAGCAACCGGAGCCCTCGGGCGTGCTATACAATAAGACAAATCTTCCTCAACTGAAGGATACAAATTACGCTCCTTTCTTTCTTTACATCCCACACACTCCCTTTCATCATTCACTTCTAAAACCAAAATACCACACTCCTTTTGCCATTCATCTTTCCGGTATAAAATGAAAAACAAATCCAAATATGGTATTGCATTCTATTTCTCATTTCTCCTTAAAAATTGCATCAAAGATTCCATTATCCCCAATTCCAGTGTACCATTCACCGGCCATCCCGCTTGCCCAATCTCATATTCAGGCCACCAATGATTACAATAATCTATCATTTTGCTTTTATCCAATTCTTGATAATAGCCCTCACTTTTCCATCGTTTCAATATACAACCTAATGGCGTATTTCCAGGTATTTTACCATTGGCTTGCACTAAGGTTTTAAAAGTTTTAAAAGACATCATATTACAGCCTTTAATTCTACCTTTAGTCCCAGTAAACCAATACACCTTAAACCAATATACCTTCTCGCCGTCCTTCCCTAAAAAAAAACAGGAGGCGAGTTCTGGTCCTGCGTCCTTAGACGCCTTATGGCCGGAGCCTAGGCTTTTTTTACCAACCACCAAATCCAAATCCAATCATCACCTTTTTCCAATATAAAGCACCTTCGGGCTTACCTTGATGCAGGTTGTCCGACAGTCGCGGGGGTCGGGCACGACCGATGACTCCTCGAGAAATGCTCGGTGCTGGCTTGGAGTGGATCGAGACGCGGAACCGCCCCGGCTGCCCTCGGAGTCCTGCCGCGGTCGCCAGAAAAACTGTTGCCCGATTGATAGATGACACAAAACTCGGATAGGTTTTGTGGGTGCTTTATTAAGGGCCCGGGGAGCTGGGGGGACTCACGTCCCAAAAACCCGAGCCCCCGATTTCACGTATGGGTGCTTCCCTCTTATACATGCGATTCATAACAAAGTCTCCAAGAAACATTTTCCCTTGCCTAGTCACAGACTTCTTGTGATACATTCCTTAGTTCACAAGCAAGATCATAAACCTTCTGCTTATCTTATTCTAAGAGCATTGTATGCTGCCTCCAGACAGGTTAGCATTCTTACTTTCCTGCACTAGTTTAATTATTTATTAAATTCCTAAGACTACCTGCTAGGTTACACACAAACCCAAGACACACACTATCAACGGCTACAAAACTGCAAAACTGCTTTTAACAAACCAATTCACACACAACTCATAACTAAACTATAATTACACATTTTGCTAAATTTCATTTCTTTTCCAACATCACCACAATATTTATTTGGACAGGTGAATTACTGTAAAGTGCATACTTTGCAGTACTCTTGTTCTGAAAAGGTCAGGTCTTTATCAGTTTGCCAAGTGTTAAAAGTACTTAAGCTTCTGACCGATTTAAAATTTCTGTGTTTAATTCTTTTTGTTCCTAGCATGGCTTTTTCCCCCCCAGCATGGCTTTTTGCTCCCCAGCATTGCTAAGCTCCAGTTCTTTTAATAAATTATTTATCTGCTTTTCCTCTCCTTGGCAGAATAAATTGTATTGATGTAGCCCATGCAATATTTATCATGGTACCCTTTCCCCTCCAGGCTGTGATCTTGTCTGATTTTGCAAGCTTAAGAGAATTAGGCTGGTTGGTGCTTAGAAAAGGAAACCTCCAAGAACAAAAATCCTGTCTATATGTTAAAGTAGTGCTGGGTAGTTAGAAGATTATTAGTGAAATAAACAGGGCCAGGAGACTTCTTCTCCTTTTTAATGCCTTTATTATAAGTGATCAGCTCACGATTGGGCAGCTCGACGGGGCTGCAGTCTCCCGTCGTCTCTCCCACAGTGACCCAGAGAAGGAGGATATGCGCAGCTTTGTCCACTAGGGGCAGAGCTGGGGATCAGGTCCTCCAGGGAGCCTTTTAGGGCGTGATGATCCCTTCGTTGTTACTGTTCCCGGCCCCTTCCCGCCTGCTCTCAGCGCCGGGGACGACTCCCATGGTCAGGGCGAGAGGGACTCCAAAGGTGTTCCGCATCTCTGCAGGCTCAGCACTCTGCTCCTCACATCCAGACATCACTCCAGTCTCTCAACTCTTAGGTGGCTCGTTGTTTTTGGGGTTTTCCCTGTGCATTTGGAATAGGGGTCCCACACAGCATGCTGGTCCTTGGGAGTATTTTGCATATCCCTCCCCTCCAAAGTCTCTTCTCCTTGCTGTTCGGGGAGGTCCCCACCCTTCACTGTCTTGGAGAAGGGCCGTTAACTCGCCCCAGCCAGGGCTTTTACTGATACAAAAACAACCATTAACGACAACGACCCGTAATTACCATAACACAAGCAGCACCCCAACAGTAGTGATAACCTTTTTCTCACAGAAAAAAATCAACAGAATTTTTGTTCATAACAGTCCCCCCTCTTTTTCTTTTATCGAGCTTAAATTTTAAACTCACATCAACTTACAATTTTTGACTCATGGGTTTCATATTTAATTTTTTGAATCGACTATAAATTTCTTGTGCACTTTGGTAATCACGGTTACTTAACTTTGTTACTTTCCTTGGTTTCTTTAGGTTGGTCTGCACGGCAAATGCTGTTTTAATGAAACAGATAAATAAGCATAGTAAAAAGAGCAGCCTTCCAAGTATACACACAGTGAGAAAAACTACGTTTTCTCATACATCTTTTTTGAAAATCTCTAGGTTCTCCCACCAACTGGAATCAAGTGTAGGAGTTTGTTCTTGATTATTTACACATGCTAATCTTTTTATTTTGTTTGAAATATTCCTAATAATTGCATTCTTTATTTTTAATACTGCCTGGAGCCTGATGACTTTGTTTAACATAGATATTGGGGTCTGAACTTGTACTTTACAATTTTGAATTTCCTCAATTTCTATTTCACTTTGCTTGTTCTGTTTAATTTCTTCCAAATCATTATATATAGGAACTTCTAAACTTGATCTAATTTCTTTGGGCAACAAGAAGAAAGCTGGTTTTATCATTCTAGCGGTGCAGCTGCCAGACCAGTCTCCTGACAATTTGGTGTGTGCTGTGGTATCGGAGATCAAACCTAGGGGTTTAGAGCTCCCCTGAAATGTGTTTTCAGCTTCTGTTGGGCATTCCCAACATTTACACAATTCTTTCATTTTCCAAAAGGGGTTTATCTCTTTTTCAGTACACTCATAACATTCATAAACTTCATGGTGAATACACTTGTCTCTTTCTCTTTTCTCAACAGACTCTAATTTGTTTGGCTCTCTTGGGATCCACTGGGTAGCTGAATACTTTACTGCTAAATACTTGTTACAAACAAGTTTTCTTACCACTTTCACCATTTCTTTTCTTTTTACTAGATCTACTGAGCTTGTTTCAGCAGCATCACATTCAAAGCACAACCAGGCTTCCTCTATAGAGCACTCTCCTAGGAGTGGCTGCCTAAAAGTGGCAATATTGTGGGCTATCTAATACACTGTCTTATTTTTCTGATAAAGGACCAATTGGGAGAGGTTAACACAATCAGGGTTAGAACTGATGTGGACTCTCAACAAGGAGCTCACTTCCTTCTCATAGAGGGGTTGGTAGCACTCACTGCACAGCTCTGCTGGGCTCCCCAGAGCACCACCAGCAATCAGAGCCATCATTACTACCCTTCCCACGAGTCTGGTATGGGTCATCTTGCACAGCCTGCCCACCCGGCCTTGCCTCTTAGGGAATTTTACTGAGAAGAAGCTTCCAAGCTCTTTAGAGTCCCTTCTACCTGCTTCTCTGGTTAAACCTCTTTTGGTCTGTTCCCTACCAATTTTGGTTTCTTCTAGGGGAGTGCTCTGTAAAGGATTAACTTGGAGTCTTTAGAATTAAATTGGGGAACTTAACCAGAATTACTTATTTACAGTCTTAAACTTTTTACCAATATACTTTACACAGAACAGTCTTGAAACATTTTAAGCAATGTTAGAACTCTGATACCAATTTTCCCACACAGTTCAGTCTTTTTGACTCTTCCTTCTGAGAGTCAACTTTAAATCACAGTATACTTAGGTGAATTTGAGTCCTTATCCAGTGCCTGGAGGTGAGAGTGGTATGGACTCTGGCCCAATGCCAGAGGGAAAAACTGGGAGTCTGGTCCAATGCCAGAAGGAGAAAGGGGTGGAGTCCGGTCCAATGCCAGAGGGAGAATGGGGTGGAGTCCGGTCCAATGCCAGAATGCCAGGGGGGAAAAAAACTGATGTTGAATCTTGGTCCAGTGCCAGGGGGTGAGAGTGATGTGGGTCTAACCTTTTTCCTTTGGTCTGCACAGTCGAATTAGTAATGAAGAGTACCTGAAACGGGCTTTCAAACACAGGCATTAATGGTCTGCAATGTTATGATTCTATCAAAACTCAGTTTCTCTGTTTAATGTTATTGGTTAACTTCTCTTTTTCCATAGCTTGCATGTTTCTCTCATCAACTTCTGCATACTCTGTATTTTGCAAGGAGTTGTATCTCTGTTAGCTAACTTAACTCCCAGAGTGCTTTTATTCTCTTATTTTTCTGTGTATTTAATTCACTGGTTTTCTGTTCTATTTTTCAGGATCTTATCTATTTATCTCTTGCTTCTGTTTCTTACTTTCACTTAGAGCTTAAATACTTCTCTCAACCCCTTACACTTCGTCTATATTCACACTCTTATTTCTCATTGAGTTTCACACATTCCTTCACACCCTCAAGACACAAACTGGATCATTATTCCTAGATAATCCCGGGTCCCTGTAGCCCCCCTCACCCTGGGGTTGGCCCACAGGTCTCAGTATCTCTGGGCCTCTTGGAAGGGCCCTGACTCTGGTTGCCTCTGGTGCACATTCACCTGTGAGGCTGTCTGCGTGTCACTCACGCTCTTACAGCTACGGCTCCCTCACACATCTGGGGAGCACTAGTCTGGTTTGCAGGTCGCACACACTCTTTGGCCACAGCCCCCACTCGCCCGGGGGACACAAGCCTGGTTTGCAGGTCACACATACACACACTTCCACTGCCCCCTTCCCACCTGCCCGGGAAGTTGAGGCTGACTTTGTGACTCACTCTCACACACACAACAAGACAACAAAAAGGTACCTCTTACTTTCACATCACTCATTACAAGTTTAGTGTTACTGACCAGTTTTGGTGCTATTGGATATCCTTTCTACCTAGCTGTTTTTGTCTAACTTCAGATGTTTTTTCACTATACTATACTATACTTCTTGATACTTTTTTGAAACAGGACTTATCTGCTCCTGTATCTACTCAAAAATTCAAATTCTTCATTTAGGGGTCCCACTTCAAAGTTTACCAAGGGTTCTTCTAGATGTTGCATTGGGTCCCCTACAGTGTAAAGCCCCTGACCCTCTAATCGTCACCTTTAAGGATCTTTCCTAAATTATCTTGTTCCCTGGATATTGCCACATCGAAACTGAGCTTTCTACAAAACCTCCTGACATGTCCTGCCTTTCCACAGTATGAGCAATGTCATTCTCTCAAAGGGCCTTGAGGTGTCTCCATCCCTCTTGCACCTGACAGTACTGGCCTATCCTTGCCTCCTCCTGGTGGTGGACCTGCCCACCCTGCACTTTCTCTAGCTACAGCAACCATGATCTTAGCCTTGGCCTTTGCTTTTTCTTCCTCCCTCCTTAAATACACCTTCAATGCCTCTTTTAATAACTCATTTATGTCCTTCTCTTGCCAATCTTCCATCTTTTCCAGTTTTCTCCTTATATCAGGCCAAGATTTGGTAACAAATTGGACTTTCAGTAGCATTTGACCTTCTGGGGTGTCTGGGTCTCTTCTAGAGTACAACTGGAAGTTCCGCCTTAGGTGATTAAGCCAGGCAGCAGGAGCTTCATCCTTCTCTTGTGTACCCTCAAATGCCAATTGGGTGTTAGTTCCTTTGGGAACTGACTCTTTGATCCCCCGTATTATCAAAGATCTATATTCCCTCATGGCCTTCCTCCCCTCCTCCTGGTTAGGGTTCCAGCTGGGCTCCGTTAGTGGCAATTTCTGTTCACCTGATGGCACCTGGGGTCCTGGACTGTTATCTTTCTCCCAAATTCTGATGCCAGCCGCCCTAATCATCTGGACCTCTTCTGGGGAAAATAAATATACTCAGGATGGAATTCATCTCCCCCCAAGTGTAGATATTTGGACCTAGAAATTGATCCACTTGGTTGGCTATGCCCACTGGGTCCTCAACTAAATGCCCCAACTCTTTCTTGAATCCTCTCACCTCAGAAGCAGTTAGGGGAGCATTCACAAAGCCAACACCTCCCACTATTCCTCCCATAGGAACCTCTCTGAGGGGAAACAGTCTCTCCGCCTTGGAGGTCTTGGATCTGGTGCTACAGTACGGCCCATCTTCAGATGCCAAACTACTTTGAGGGATATCTGGGTTACCCTGAACGTTCTGCCCATCAGCAGGTGTATTTGCTGATAGCTGTTTACTGGGCGAGGAGGCATTTGTGTCCCAACTAGGAGGAGGTAAAGGGACAGCAATAGGAGGGGGAGAAGAGCCTGAATGAATATTAAATGGAGCTGGAGAAGGGGTGGAGAATGCAGCAGGTGGAGTAGGTGCTTGTGGTGATGCAGAAGGAACTGGAGGAGCTGAAGGGAGTTGTGAGGGAGTGGTTACCAGAGGAGATACTGGGTTTACCATAGCGGAAGCTGAAGAGGTAGAAGGAGGAGTTTGAGCAGGTGGTAATGAGATGGCAGCCGGGGGAAGAACCGGACCTGCCATTTGAGGTTCTTGAAGAAGAGGATTATAAGGTGGAGGGGCAGAAGGAGGCAAATAATCTAGGGGGTCCCATCTTTTACTAGTTCTATCATCCCCTCCTTCATTCCCCTCTTTCTTCCTCTGTACCTTACAAATTCGCACCCCTTCATCCTCAACAGCGCTCTTTGCCCAGCAAGCCACATGCAATAATTGCTCAGGATCAGTATCTCTTCGAGCTGTCAGATAATTATTTAATAGTTGGCACACCCACTTATCCTTTGTCCCACACCAAGGCCATCCTCCTTGCAAGTCTAATTCTGGCCACACTTCCATACAGTAATGGATCATTTTCACTTTATCTAATCCCTCCGTGGCCTCTATAGAATCCCATTTTACTAACAGTTCTCCTAAGGGGCTACTGGGAGGTATATCCCTCAGTCTCTTGCTGGTCTTTTTACTATTACACCCTCCCATTTTACAGGTCTCAACAGTAAAAAGTCCCAAAGGTGCCTTTACTGACCGGTAATTTCAAAAACAACCTTGTTTGAGGAGCTTCAGCCTCCTCCACTGAACTTCAAATTTCTGCCTGATGCTCAGGACTTTATACTGAAACAACTGCCCGATCTCTTGATTGCCCAACTTCCCAACGTCAGGTCTTACATCTATCGGGACTTGAATACACGAAGCCTCGGCCTTAAGAAACCGGGTCGTGCCTGACTCCCTCAGTCAGGAAAAATAACTGCCTGATTTTTAGTTTGCCTAACCTGCCAATTTTTAGGCTTCACCATATCAGGACTTAAAAGCAAACCACAGTCTCCTTCGCTGGGGTTTGTGCCTGACTCCTTTGTCAGGACTTACTTTGCCTGCAGGGCTTGTGAGCTACCCGAATCCTTCTCGGGACTGACAAATCTTACTCGAATCCTTCTCGAGACTTACAAATCTGCCTGACTTCCCTCTGTCAGGACTTACTTTAGGTGCGTCCCATTCATACACAGTAATTCCCTCCGCACGCCTGGAGGGGGGGGGCCCTTTATTCCCCCTTGGGAGACTACTCACTCACACTAATTCCACGTGCTTCCCCCTGTTTCTGGCCGGCCCCTTCGCAGGAGTCTGGAAACGTGGTACTAAGGGGTCCACTCTCAGGTTGAGGGTCCGGCTGCCGGCCCGCATCTCTCTCACACACACATGCGCATGTCTCCCACTCCCGCCACCGGATTTCTCACCAGTCCGGTGCTCTGGTGCTCCTCTGCGTTGCTGCTCCTGAGCCGATCCCTCTGGTCCTGATAGCCAGCTGTCCTCTGAAGATCCAAGATGGCCAGTCCTGAGTCCTCTTGCGGCGTGGCTATTCCGGACAAGCGCCCCAGCTGAAATAAACAGGGCCAGGAGACTTCTTCTCCTTTTTAATGCCTTTATTATAAGTGATCAGCTCACGATTGGGCAGCTCGGCAGGGCTGCAGTCCCCGTCGTGTCTCCCAGGGCGACTCAGAGGAGGAGGATATGCGCAGCTCTGTCCACTAGGGGCAGAGCTGGGGGATCACGTCCTCATGGGAGCCTTTAGGGCGTGGTGATCCCCTTCAGATCTTAGTCCTCCCAGCTCAGTCGGCTCAATGTTACTGCCGGGGACGACTCCCATGGTCAGGGCGAGAGGGACTCCTAAGGTGTTGCGCATCTCTGCAGGCTCAGCACTCGGCTCCTCACGTCCAGACATCATTCCAGTCTCTCAACTCTTATTTGGCTCATTGTTTTTGGGGTTTTCTCCGTGCATTTGGAGTCGGGGTCCCACAAAGAATGCTGGTCTTGGAGTCACTTTGCATAACCCCCCCTCACCTTCTCAGGTGTCTTCACTATTCTGGGAAAAGTACACCTTAGCCTCGGGCAAAGCTCTGCTAATACAAAAGGAGCAATTAGCCGCAACGACCCGTGATTACAA
Organism: Melozone crissalis; assembly: GCF_028551555.1. Lineage (NCBI taxonomy): Eukaryota > Metazoa > Chordata > Aves > Passeriformes > Passerellidae > Melozone > Melozone crissalis. Next base: position 2,594,587 of record NW_026535804.1, on the reverse strand, counting down.
TAACAAAACACGCAGAACTTTGGCAGGGACAGTGATCTGGCTGCCTTTTTGTAACTTTTTCTCACAAAAAAAAATTAACCAAATTTTTGTTCATAACAAGGAGGATATGTGCAGCTTTGTCCACTAGGGGCAGAGCTGAGAATCAGGTCCCCGTGGGAGCCTTTAGGGCGTCGTGACCGCTCAGAAGTTGTTGTTTGCCACTTCGCCCCGTCCGCTCCCGGTTTCGGGACGAATCCCATGCTCAGGGTGAGAAGGACTATGAAGGTTTTGAGCATCTCTGCAGGCTCAGCACTCCGTTCGTCACGTCCAGACATCACTCCAATCTCTCAACTCTTAGTTGGCTCGTTGTTTTGGGGTTTTCTCAGTACGTTTGGAGCAGTAGCCCCCATACCATGCTGGTTCTGGAGTCACTTTGCATGCCGCCCCCCCCCCCCCCCAATCTCTTCAATATTTGAGGAAAAGTACAACTTAGCCTCGGGCAAGGCTCTGCTAATACAAAAGGAGCAATTAGCCACAACGACCCGTGATTACAATAACAAAACAGGCAGAACTCCAGCAGCAACAGTGATCTGGCTGATTTTTGTAACCTTTTCTCACAAAAAATATTGGCAGATTTTTTGTTTATAACAGTCCCCCCTCTTTTTCTTTGATCGAGCTTAAATTTAAGCTCACATCAACTTACAATTTTTTACTCATGAGCTTCATATTTAATTTTTTGTATGGATTATAAATTTCTTGAGCACTCTGGTAATCGTGGTTACTTAACTTCGTTACCTTTCTTGGTTTCTTTAGGTTGGTCTGCATGGCCAATACTACTTTAATGAAACAGGGAAACAAGCATAGTAAAAAGAACAATCTTCTAAATAAACACACAGTGAGAAAAACTTTTTCCCATACACTCTTATTGAAAATCCATAGGTTATCCCACCAACTGGAATCAAGTGTAGGAGTTTGTTCTTGGTTATTTACACATGCTAATTTTTTTTATTTCATTTGAAATGTTTCTGATAATTGCATTCTTTATTTTTAATACTCCCTGGAGCCAGATGATTCTGTTTAACATAGATATTGGAGTCTGAACTTGGTTTTTACAATTTTGGATTTTCTCGATTTCTATTGCACTTTGCTTCTTCTGTTTGGTTTCTCCTAAATCATTGTATATAGGAACTCCTAAACTTGATCCAGTTTCTTTGGGTAATAAGAAGAAAGCTGGTTTTATTATTCTAGCTGTGTAGCTGCCAGACCAGTCTCCTGACAATTTAGCCTATGCTGTAGTACTAGAGATCAAAACCAGGTGTTTAGAGCTCTCCTGAAATGTGTTATCAGTTTCTGTTGGGCATTCCTTATATTTACACAGTTCTTTCATTTTCCAAAAGGGGTTTATCCCTTTTTCAGTATACTCATAACATTCATATACCTTATAGTGGGTACACTTGTCTCTTTCTCTTTTCTAAACAGACTCTAATATGTTTGGACCTCTTGGGATCCACTGGGTAGCTGAATACTTTACTGCTAAATACTTATTATAAACCATTTTTCTTACTGTTTTTACCATTTATTTTTTTCTCTAGTTAAATGGTAAATGGTACCATAAACAAAGTGCAAACAATGAAAGGAATGCATATGTATTACCTCAAATAATATCTTATGGATAATGTCTATTATAAAAAGTCAGTGAATTCATATTATGAGATTAACCACATAATCGGAATCATTAATATATCAGCAATAATTGTCCTAAGAAGTCAAGATCATATTTTTCCACAGATCTATGCATATATGACATTAAAGTAAAATAAAAGTAAGAAAGAAAGCACTAAACATCTTACAACTCTTTAGTTTAGTTTAGTTTGGAATTGTTAGTCATTCTTCTGTGCTATCTATGGAAGATAAAACAGCAAAGGTTGTTATAAATAATTATATTAATTAACCAGTGCAAAACATTTACACTATAGAATCTTCAATGAAATCAAGAGTCTAACAAACTGTATCTTCACATATTTTACATAAGTTATTATCTTATATCTTTAAACAGGTGTTTACCAATGCTTCATCATAGCTGTTTCAGTCAGTTCCATCTTAGGTTTATAACAAAATAACTATATCTTTTAAGTTAAATGAGCAGATTTCAGCAGATGTTAGCCTCATGCAAACTTCACATCATTCATCTCTATAACAAAAGAATTGCATTTTTTAATGTAAACAACCATATTTCAACAGAACTTAAAATTAATTTCACTGAAACTCAATGTTATTTATATATAACAGAAAGTATATCTAATATAACTTAAAGTTAACATTACTGAAACTGAAAAGAAATTGATCTTAATAGAACCTAACAGAACTTAAAATAACAACTTAAATTGAACAACACTTAATTTTGCTTAATCTTTCCAACACCTAATCTTGACAGAAATTAACTTAATAGAACTTAACTTTAAGAGAATTTAAATTTAACAGAACCTTAACACAAATTAAATGTAACAGAACTTCAGATTAACAGAATGTAAACCTAACATCACTCAAGCTTAATAGAACTTAACATTACTTAAATGTAACAGAACTGAGGTCAGAGTTGAGCCTGTTCATTTAAAAGTTCCAGAAACAACTGAGTTTAACTAATTTTGACTCTATCATTATGAAAAAGTTACTAGAAATCTGTCATACAACAGTTAAACATCAATGACCAACATGCAGGTAAACAACTGTTCCATGACTGAAATAGCAGCAACATGGATTTACTGGAGAGATTATAAAGGTGTGATAAGTATGATTTTAAGTAATTTAGTTTTGAGAATAGTTCATGGTAACTGGAAATATTATTGAAAATACTAGTAGTGGAGATTTTTCTTGTCTAAGTATAACTTTGTCAGGATTTTTCAAAGTGCAGCCTTACTCAGAAAAATGACAACAGCGTAGATTTTGGCAAACTGCCCTTCAAACTTGCACCTTTTTGAAATTGTCTATACAATAGATTTGAGCTTGGCTTATAAAGGTAATGGGACATAAATACTTGAAGGCTAAAACAACAAGAACCTACTTATATAGTATTGCTGTGAGTTTTGCACAAGTAACTCAAGTCAATGGGTGTGTAAGACACATATATAAGCTGCTGCAAAGTCAGGGTTTCAGATTATTCTTATGGAGTGAGCTACTGCTCATGGCAGTTGTGGTCCATCAGTGTTCTTAAACTGTTTTGATATCTAGTCCAATTTCAATTCATATGTGGCAAGGAAGAATAAGCACTCTTGAGTCACTAAATAGGTATATGGAACCAAAATGCCGTCACAAGTGTCTTTATGGCAAAAGATTCACAACAAATTACTTTAATAAAGATGTGGGGTAAAAAGCAAGCAAACTGGTAAAGCTGGCATAATTTGTCTGCCTTTGCAGTGGAGTTTCATGTACTAATTATAGCTAAGCCTCAAATAGTTGCTGCAGATAAAATTGAAGGTTTGCCTTCAATGTTAGCAAATGAATGCCTGATATATGACTTAGCTAATCGCTCCCAGTGCATCATGCAGTGTGCTGAGTCCGGGTTTGAAAATTAATTGCTGCTCCGTTAATACCTACCCTAAATATTTGCAAGGAGGGGTCCCCCAGATTTTTTAAGGGGACATCCAATCTTACGAATATAAGCCTTCTTGTCTACAAACTGAAATATTATCCAGTTGCAAATATTTTAGGTATATAAGTTTCTAATTTTTGTGGTAATTGCTAACACCATTATAACTTAGCAAAGAATCAGTGTTAATTTAGTGCAACCAGACCTTAAATCAAAATTCTTGAAAAGGGAGTATACATCCTACATGGCATGTTTTACCAATCATGCAATATACCAGCATTTTTGTTAAAGAATATTGGAATATGAATCCCAATATCACCAGTTAGATTGTGCCTGGGCCAGTCTGACCCTTGCTGCTAGGCCAAAGGCAGCAACTGTGGTGTAATCACCCCAGAGATACCTATAGCTTGCTGGAGATTGCAGCTAGGCATTGAACAAGTCCAGGCTTGTTAGGAACTCTGTTTACCTCAGGAGGAAGGCTTCAGGCGAATGGTGAGGAGGAAAAGGAGATGGATTCTGCTGGAGGGATATATATCCAGAGGTTTATTCCATGGTTACAGAGGTCTGAATGTGAGCAACAGGTCCAACAGAATCCCAAGCACATGGTCTGATTACCTTTTTAAGCTCCCGGGGCGGGGGGAGGGGAGGGGACAGGTGAGCCACCAACCAGGTGAGAGGGGCAGGGTCTCAGGGGAAGATGACACCCAGACAGGCCAATGACCTCTGGGCATAGGGGCATCTTTTGAACTTGACCAACCACACGACGACCTTCCTGGAATGTTAAGCCTGATTGACAGGACTCACTCAGCATGGGGGCAAGGGGGAAGGGAGAAGCGTATAGGCACACCTGGGAAGCGACCTGGAAGTCTAAAATGGGACATTACAGCACACCGCAACAAAAGAATTTAGATTTTGTCGTGTTACCAAAATGTAGGAAGAAACTACATTTACACAGGCAGCTTTGAATCTCTGTAGTAAACAATCCTGTTAAAAATCACAGCTCACTGAGAATACAAGGGTAATTTTAGCAAATGTATTTCAAAGCATCTTCTAGGCGTTCTGATAGTGATGTGCCATAGCTTCAGCATTTCATGCAGGCTATGATCCTGCCATGCAACGGATCTGACCAGGCATCAGGCAAGCGGCTCCTGGCAGGCATCAGGTGGAGGAGCCACATGGCGCAGGGACTTGAGAAGGGGTGGGGGAGCTCTGATGAGTTGATGTCACAATCCACTCGTACAAGTGGGGATCGTGATGGTTCAGTAACTGATCTCAGAGTGCAAAAACACAGAGAGGATTTCAGTATTAATCAAAACAAATGCACCTTTATTGAGTGCTTACAGCAAATGTGATAGAAGGATTTAGAATGGAGATAAAGGGTAGAGAGAGAGAGAAAGAGGGGAGGGGTATAGCTACCAGTGGAGAGACGAAATCCTCGTAGTCTAGCCAATAGATCCATCTTGTCACATCTGGGAGCATCTAAAAGTCTTAGTTAACTCAGGGGTCTATTATAGTCATCTGTTGAGGGAGGAGCAGGTAAAAGACGATGAAGAATAAGTGTATTGAAACCACCAAGGGGAGAGCAGGTAAAAGACAATGGAAGAATAAGGCCATTGGAAAATGAGTACAGACAGTTCAGCTCCAAAACATGTCAAAGCAATCTCAGCAGTGAGCGGGACCCATTGTTTTCAGGATTGGTTTCTATGGGATTGGTCCAGCAAACACACCTGCAGACATCTTGCACACCTGCAAACATTTGGCAGACATCTTGCTTCAGTCAGGCCAGTGACTTCAGACCATCTCTTACGTTTGAGGGGGCTTTCAAGCCCAGGGACCCAAAACCAGCCATGGGGCAAACTGTGGGCAGGGGGATTGATCTTTTTCCTTGGATCCGTTCTCAGGATCCATTCTCAGGATCCGGGCCTTGGATCTGTGCCCAAATTCGTTATCAGTATCTTTCTTAGCATTCCCTGTTGCAGCTGCTCACAGGAGTTTTAAATCAAGGTCTCTCTCATTTAGGAAAGAGTTAAAAGAGTTTTTTTAACCCGTAATAACAGTTGCTCTAATTTGGAGAAAGTGCTGCAATATTTGCAAGCTGCATCGACTTTATCAGAACACTATCCCACTCTTAGGATACTTACAGTTCCATGGTTCCTCATCCAGCAAACATCACAGACCTAATCAGCTGTACCAGGATCTTGCTTTGTGTCAGATTGTATCTGGCAAAGAAAGTCCCCCGTTGTTGTTGCAGGGTCTGACCTCTGCTCTCTGCTCACAGTCTGAAGGTTGTAAAGGTCTGCCTTGCCGAGTCGCAGTCATCCTCCTCACTGTAATCTTATCTCTTGTCGTTCATAGGCAGAGGAGGATAGAACAGGTTTGTCAAAACGGGATGTTAAACAGAGGGTCTCTCATGAGCCAGGTGGTGGTGGCAGCAGCAGTAGCTGCTGCTTCTCCATTGGCTTTTGATTGCAGCAATAAGTCCCGAACCAAGCACTACATCGTTAGCAATCTTGTGGCTATTTCTCCCTTTGTAGCTGTCTCCCATAAGCTTGCCCCACTTCCTCCCACGTTTTGACAAAAAAAGCAGTCGGTACAACTACTCTCACCCCATTTCTTTTGCACCACAGTAATAAGTTCATAAGGACTTATTTTTATCCATTGTTTGCCCTACATGAATGTCCATATATTCACTGTAGCTTTGTCTTTGGTCGAGCCTTGAACCCCCATTATCCCCAGCAGCTCACCTTGAGCATTTGCAGCTCTTCTCCTGGCTGCATTACCTCTCTCAATTCTCTGGCTGCCTTACCTCTCGCGACTCTCTTGGCCAGATACCTGCTACTGACCCCTTTCTCCACCACTATCCTCGCGGTCAGCTATTGCTGCATCACATTGGGGTTCCCAGATGTCACAGTAGAGACTGACAAGCCTTCATGCAGCAATAGCTCATCTTCATTCTTCACAGCTCATATTTCTGTAGTTTTCTAAAAGTATCATGTTTAATTCTAATTGGTTAGCAACTTGTTCCTCCCCAGTTCATTGGTTAGTAGTTGCTAGAATATGCTCGCCAAAAACTTACTTCCCTAAAGATGTTTACATTCCTTTTTCACATGGGTACAAGGATGGTTCTCATGGTTATGAATTTCTTTCTCACAGTTACTTTCAGGTGAGCTGTTAGCCATACTTAGCTGAAGTAGCAGGCCTGAGCCATGATTTTACAAGGGTAACAAGGCTCTTATTTTATAATGTTTTACCTGTATGCAACAGCATTGCAGCTAATTAGTGCTAAATCTGGTAGACAATTTTTGGATGATGAGCATACTTGTCTATAAAGAACAAAATGAGACCAACAGCTTAGTTTGCAGACTAGAACAAGCAGCCATCTGTCACCTTGGTTTTTTAAGGTTTTCTAAACATTCTGATGTTGACATTCTTGTAGTAAACTTTCTCACACACTTTCTGTAAATAACTCATTGTTTTGCATTCCTTTATGGAGGAAGAGAACGTTAATAGACTGTTAGTTTGACCAGTGTCATTGGAGAGGTGGCACTGTCACCCTCCAATCCGCTGTCACTTTTCGAAAACTGTAAATGTTAGAGTCAGAAAATGAACTTCCCTTTTTTCTTCACCTTGAGAACAGCGATGTGAGCTTGTGTTCTTTCGTGTCCTATAGTGACAGCCATCAGGAGATTATTTTCTGTTCATGAGCTGGAAACTGTGTCAGAGAACTAAAAATATTTGGAGTCCACCATACCTTGCCTTACCTCTGGAGCCAGTTTTGAATTACCTGCCCTACCTTGGTGTGTCTAACCCAGCAACAAACTCACACTTTGAAAATCAGAAAAATTGCAGATCCATGCCTGTAGCAACATTCCAGCTTTACAGTGGGTTTTGTGCTCTCTCTCTCCAGGAGATAGATCTTTTATATAAATTAATTAGGTACAGTAGAAGTGCTGCTAGTTGAATATTAAAGTATCTGCTTTTGCTGCCTATTTGTACTGAGGAGCATGTTGAAATGCTGGATTGCTGCAGATTTTATGCCAGCCATGTACAAAAACAATTACCTGCAAATGATGTTGACATTCTGCCCCCTTGCACTGGAGCCATGCATCAGATCTCTTACCTCTGCCATATATCACTTGATTCTGAATTGTTCTGCTGGGTCATTAAACCTGTTTATTTTAAGTTTTTAGAAGATTGTTACATTTTTAACCCTCTTTCATACTCTTCAAATTACTCTAGCATTTAACTCACAGCTAAACAGCAGAATAGATTAATTTACCACCTGAGAATAAAAAACAAAGTTGAGGAAAATGGATTTATTTTTACAAAATATAACCTTGCAAAACTTTTTAGGGTAGACAACATGTTTCCACTTTGTGCTTGCCTGCTGCAAAGAAGTTCTGGTCTGGTGCTGGATTTGTAGATATCCCCTTAAATACACAGTAAAATTATACAGGGGAAAGGAATACAAGGGAGAAGCTAAAAATGGATTTTTGTCTCTGTGCATGCAAACAAGATAAGCCTCAGGAAAAACAGAAGAGGAGGAAATCCAGCCATGGGACCACTCCTTGAACAGGCTCCTTTCCCCAGCTGAGCTCTCCCACCCCTTCCTGGAATTATCCATGACTCCTGCCCTATCACATGTGTCACCATGAAAAATCAAATTTTTCTTGAACAGTGGAGAAATCTGGAGACAGCCCTTGTTTATATATGTGTGCCTTGGACTACTTTTAGGTTTTTTTTTTTAAATTCCAAGTTTTGTGCCATCACTGAAACTGAGATCCAGGGACATCACAGTGGTGTGCTTAGCGGAACAGATCGTTCAATCTTCCCCCCTTTCCCAGCAGCAGCACATGAGGTTATTAAAGATTTACTATTTCTAGCTCTAGTCCCAGGTTACAATTAACATTCTGCACCATAGGAGCTTTTCAAAAGCTGTAAATTTTATCTGGTGCACAGAAACCTACTCCTTGCTTTATCTCACTTGGCTTAGTTATATTAAAAAGGAAAAAGTGAGGTTGGAAAGTAATTATGTGGTGGGGGGTGGCAAGGGGGTGGGGCGTGGAATAGAATTTATCATGCTGAAAAGGATTTAGCCCTGCAAATGAGTTCTTTGGGTCCTGAGAACGGTTTCAAATATTTTAGGTAGTCTCTCCAGATATTCTCTATAAAGAAGAGGTGAGGCATCTCACCCATGCCTCAAGATCAATTGGAAGAGAAAGGTACTTTTACCATTACCAGGCCATGAAAAACTTTCTTTTTATCCCAGATTCACCCCAACACTGGCTGCTCCTTTTGCAGTTTCAGATGGTTTTCCAAATAAAAGAATACATCCTCATAAGGCAATTAATTCAATTTCCCTCTCTCCTTCCCTAAACTAAGGTACTATTCTCTGGCCTCTTAGTCTGGTAGTTTAACTGGGATACTGGCCACTACTGATGACAATATTGGATTAGTCTAGGTTTACTTGGTGGGTCTCTTCCAATGTGTTTCTAGTTTTTCAATATACATTTCAATGGAGAATTGAAATCTCCCACTTTGGTTTTAGAAGAAACCAGCCCCATTTTCAATAATTACAAATATACAAGCTATTATCTCTGAAAATTATAATGGTATTTCCAGGTTTGTAACAGAAGGGGGAGTGGGGAAGAGAAGGAAGACTGCTACACCGGCAATCACTAAAACTGACACAAGAGGGTGCATTAAGTCCACAAGTGCTTTTTTCATACTATCACAAAAGAAAATTTATTTCCCTTGACAAAATAAAATTTCCCTCAAAAAACTTTTCATTCTGATGCATGATTTAGAAAGCTGACCGCTATGGCAGATTTGTCCTCTAATTCAATACTTTTGTTCAGAAGACACAAATCAGCAACCTGATTACAATGTGATTCAATCACAGTATTGACCTTTGAAATGCAGAGTAAACTAATCATCATCATCATCATAAAACTGCAGTATTGCTAGTGGTTCAGTGTCAGGCTCAGCAGCAGCAAGGCCTGTAGAGAAGAAGGGAAGGAATTTGCCTTCCTGTCTGCTGCCATCAGCAATGCTCAAAGTGTACAAAGCTACTGCCTTAAATACATCATAAAAAGAAACCTTCTTGGCTGGGATGTCCAAGAAGATCCCAATCTTTGACAAATAGCCAGTCACAGTCAGAGAGGTCCAAGGATTCGTGCAGGCCAAATAATCTTGCCCGTCTACACATGCGATAACCCAGAAGCCATTCTCAGGACACAGAGTCAAAGTCCCTTTGCGAGCCACAGATTCAGAGGCAATACCCAAGGCCCAGTTTCTTCTTGTCCCAACATTTACTTCCCAATAGTGTTTCCCAGAAGTGTATCCTTCCTTTGCCAACACAAACAGATGGGAATCAAATCTCTTCTGATTTCTGAGCATGAATCTGATGACACCAGTATCTTTCACTGTCCTCCCATCTGCAGAGATTTCCAATCTGGGATGAGCTGTGTCAGCATCCAGGATGACATCTCCTGCAATGGTCAAGTCAGGCCATGAGGAGCAGAAAACACAAGCTCTGCTTTGCTGAACCTTTCCCTTCTCTGCCATCATCCCCCTCTCATTTGTCCTTCCCCCTCTCCATGCTCAGGTGCACTCAGCAGGCTCTTGTCTTAGGATATCTCAAGCTTCTCCCTCTCCTCCTGCCATGTCCGTTTCTGCCAGAGAGAGTGGCAGCCAGCATATACCAAATGCCAGACACTCTTCCAGTGCTCCTGAGACTACAGCAGGCAGCTGCTAGGATGAGGCTGTGCTGCTCAACCTTCTCTGCCTCCATCTCTGCATTGCTGGCAGGGGGTAGCCTGAGAGAAAGGATCAGGAGTTGGCAGCAGATGGAATTAGGTTTGCTTGCCAGCAGCTGTAATTAGGTTTGGATTAACTCCTTGCCAAAGTCTGAAGGGGATTTTCAAGCTTTAAGCACGTTTTTCCTCAATAACAGGAGACCACCAGTGCATGATACTGCTTGCACATGGATTAGAGTGGAAGAGAAGCCTGCAGTGCCACAAGGATAGGGGAATGTTTCTTGCCTCAGCTTTCTACATGCATCAGGGGATGGGAGGAACCCTGGTAGGACTCAAGCAAGGTGCAGTGCCACAAACTGAGGTCCTCTAGCTCAATTCTGATTGAAAGGAGAAGGAGCTGCTCCTGCTGTGGAGCAAGATCAGCTTCAGACACTTTTCCTGAGAGGCCCAAGAGCCAAATCAGGAGTGGAAGATGGAGCTGCAGTGGCCACTGCAAGCCAGCTGTGCCTGCTCCCCACAGTGGAGAGGGCTCCTGAGGAACACAGGCAGGGCCTTGGGCAGCACATAACAGCAAAAAGTCAGCCAACCACCCTTCCCTGAGTGTGTTCTTCCCCAAACAGCTATCTGAGGGGGTTGGATGTGTTTTCTAGAGCTGCACTCAGGCTCTTGAGTACTCACTTCCTCATCTCACTTATGCTTACGTTTGTAGGACTGTAGGACTGGAAGATCTGTGGGAAAGGAGAAAAGCAGGAAATAAGTGCTTGCTCTGGCAATGAAGCAAAATTGGCCAACTCTCCCCCCTTGGTGACAATGAGGCCACTCTCATGCTCCCCTACTCTGACACTGACAGTATGGTCAGATGCAAGGCTCGTAGTGTTGCTGGGGCGCTGACAACACAGTCAAACAGAACGGGATTGAGGATATCTCTTAACATGACACCCAGCTCGCTCTCCTTCATCACACTGATGCCACGCCCATGCTCTCCTACTCCCCCACCACACACACGCACCCTTCTCTTAACCAGTTCTACTCTCATTTCATCAAAGACTCCCAGAGAAAACATCAGGGTGTGTGATAATTTTGTTTTCCAGACATGGGGCATATGGCTCCAGCTTGCTTCCTCTGAGGACCGAGGAGGACTAAAATGTGCTGTGAGATGAACTCAGCCTCCCTTTCCTTTTCAAATGGGAAAGAGAGGCCAGAGGAATGGCCAGACCCTAAACTAAAGGCTTTCACAGAGAAAGGCTTGCCAGGAAGCAAAGGTGACTTTCACTGCACCAGTTACTCCTGGAGACCCTGTCAAAGTGATCGAGCACTGCTGGGCCAGGGGGAAGAGGAGCAGGCCTTGCCCAAGGCCTGAGCCCCTACATTTCATCTGGGACTCTCACACTCGTAGTGGTCCTTCCTTCCCTGAAGTCTCCAACTCCCAGTGTTCTGGGGCACATGGGCTCTGGAAAAAGGAGAACAAAGACCCTCCCAGCTCAGTAGAACTGGTTTGGATGGATTGACTGCTGGAGTGCTAGGGAAGGAGCACAGGTCCTGTGAGCACTCCCAAAGGCTTGAGAAAGGCCTGATGGGCAGGATGGAGGGTTGGGATCAGCCCCCTCCATCTCTCCAAACAGCAGTTATGGGCTGTGGGAGACAACAATATTTGTTAAGGGGAAGAGAAGTGGGGAAAGCAAGAAGACAATACTAAGGCATGGAGGTGGGCCCCTTTACCACATATTGGGTCATAGAGAGCCTACACTACACATTCCTTTCATAGACAAGGTAATGAAGAGGAACTTTGACCACCTGCTGCCATCATCTCAGTGTTCAGGTGTCTTCACAGGTGGGGACACAAGAGCTACTTGCCAAGAAAATCTGTCCCTCTCCATCCACTTTGAGAAGCTGTGTACAAGAAGCTCACAGGACAATTTGCCTGTAAAGCAGCTTTTGCCTTCAGAGAGATGAAGTTCTGCTGGAAAAGGCCTTGCTCACCTAAGTCATATTTTGTGGACCCCAGTGAGGTCTGCAAAGTTTTTTCCAGAGTTTGTATTTCTTGGGAGAGCTGCTGGATGTCCATCAGCCTCATGGATTCCAAGACCCTTGAGGTATTTTCCTTCACTTGCCTTCCTGTAAGAGAAGACTGGTGTCAGTGGAAATGTGGTTTTGCCTCACCTGAGATGAGTACGGTATCACAAGTTACAAGGGATGGTTCTTCTTAAAAAGGACTAAAAAGACACTGTGCTTTTACTCCCTCCAAATGTGATGGAGAGAAAACAAACGTTTACTGACTCCCAGCACCATTTCACCATCAAAGATGTTCCACTGTCATGGGACAAAAGAGCTGCTCACAAGGAAGTTCTGCCCCATGCACCTACTTGGAGGAGGCAAAGAACTAGATCACAGGACATTTGTAGAGCAGCTTTTGCCTTTTGAGATATGAAGGCCTGCAGGGGAATGGCCTAGCTTACCTAGTTCATTCTTCATGTCTGCTCTTATCATCTGCAGGTCACACTGTGTGGACCCCTTCATGTTCTGGAATGCTTCCTGCAGAGTTTGCATTTGCTGGGAGAGCTGTAGAAGGTCCTTCTTCCACATGGATTCCATAGTCCTTGTATTTGCCTCTACTGTCCTTCCTGTGAAGAAAGAAGCATCTCACTGGAACAGTCTCATTGCTGTCTTGAGGGGGAGACTGGCAACCTGCAATCACAATGCCTTGAAGCTCTGATTTAAACTCCCTGGCAGAGCACCTTCCCTTAGGACTCTCCCATTCCCTGTGGTCCTCCCTAAAGGCTTGACCAAGGCCTGCTGGGCAGCACTGAAGGCAGCACTGGCCTCAGTCCATCTCTCCAGACAGCATCTGTGTGCCCTGGGAAACAACACTCTTTTTCACGAGGAAGATGTGGTGGGACATCCCCTACCTGTCCCTCAGAACCCATTGTGGTCCCAGGAACGTTCACTGTACCTCAGCCTTGGTCAGTGGTTCCCAAGATTGGATATGGACCCTGTGCCTGCCCAGGGCAACGTCCCTGGACATTTGGCAGAGAGTGCTGGGTGCTGCCAGTGCCCTCTCCTGCCCGCACCTCATGCACTGGCCATGGCGATGCCCCCTAGCCAAGCAGGTGAGCATAGGGTTGGGCTAGTTGTGGGTTCTTCAACTTGGAGGTGTTTCAGTGTCACAGAGCAGAAAACTGGTTTGCCATGTAACGACTCTCCTTCTTCAACCACTTTGAGGAGGTGAGTCCTGAGAATAAGTTCACAGGACTGTTTGCCTGTAGAACAGCTTTTTTCTTTAGAGAGATGAAAGCTTGCTGGGGAATAGCCTTAGTTTACCTAGGTCATGCTCCAAGTCTGTTCTGATCCTCTGAAGGTCACACTGTATGGCCTCATATCTCTTCTGGAAATTTTCCTGCAGAGTTTGAATTTGTTGGGAGGCTTCATGGTGGTCTTTCTCCAGCCTGGCTTCTAAGGTGCTTGTTTTTGCCTCCATTGTCCCTCCTGAGAAGAAAGAACATTTTCATTCGGACAAAGGTTTCATGGTTCATGGTTTTCTTGAGGGAGAGACCATTGGTCGGTAATGACAATGCCCAAAAGCTCGTCATCACAGCTCGTCATATAAAATCCCTGTCAGAGCATCTCTTAGGGCTCTCTTAGGTATCTCCCACTCCCTGTGGGTCTTCCTAATGGCTTGACCAAGGCCCCCTGGGAAGGATGGAGGGTAGGAATGATCCCACTCTATCTCTCCAGAGAGTACTCTGGGGAGATAATATTCTTTGTTATGAGGATTGCGTGGTGTCACAGAGCACAAAAACTGTTTCCTGTGTAAGAGCTGTCTTTCCCCATCCCCCTTGAGGAGATGTGGCGGACAAGTTCCAGGACAGTTTGCTTGTAGGGCAGCCTTTGCCTTTAGAGGTATGAATGCCTGTCATGGAAATGCTTCTGCTCACCTAGTTTGTTCTCCAGGTCTCTTCTGATCATTTGAAGGTCACGCTGTATAGCAACCTTCATGTTCTGGAAAGTTTGCTTCAGAGTTTGAATTTGCTGGGAGAGATGCAGGAGGTCCTTCTGCCACATGAATGCTATATTCCCTGTGACATTTGCCTCCACTGTCCTTCCTGTGAAAAAAGACTGGTGTCACTGGGACAATGATTTTTCTCCCTTGAGGTGAGGTCGTGTCCCACTAATGACACAAAACTTTCCTCTTAAAAAGGAACAAGGAGATGTTCTTTCACTCCCTTTTACAACAAGTGAGAGAAGAGAGACCTTGACCATCTCCAGTTGCCACCTCAGCAACAAAGGTGTTCCAGATGACTGGGATATAAGAGCTGCTCCCAAGGAAGTTCTGCCCTTTCTGACAAAAGGTAAATGATAAACTCACAGGTCAGTTTACCTGTAGAGCCAGATTGACCTTCAGGGAGATGAAGTCCTGCTGGGGAATGGCCCTGCTCACCTAGTTCATCCTTCAGGTCTGTTCTCATAATCTGAAGGTCTCACTGTGTGTACAGCTGGGTGTTTTGAAAAGCTTTCTGCAGAGTTTGAACTTGTTGGGACACTTCATGGACGTCCTTCTTCCACATGGATTCCAAAGCGTTTGTAGTATTTGCCTCTACTCTCAATCCTATAAAGAAAAAGAACAGTGTCATTGGGACACTCTCATTACCTTCTTGAGGGAGAGAGCAGTGTCCTTATTTAAATTCACTGTCAGAGAGTCTCTTCAGGTTTTCCCTTTGAGTATTCTTGATAAAAAAAGCTGTTCCCCACATAGGGATTGTACTTCTCCATCTGCTTTGAGAAGCTGCCGTGGACAATCACCCAGGACAGTTTGCCTGTAGAGCAGCTTTTGCCTCCAGGGAAAAGGCAGCCTGCTGGGGGAATGGCCCTGCTCACCTAATATATTCTCCAGGTCTGTTTTGAGGAGCTGAATATCACACCGTGTGGACTCCTGCTCATTCTGGAAAGCTTCCTGCAGAGTCTGAATTTTTTGGTAGAGGTGCTGGTGGTTCTTCAGCCAAACAGTTTCCAGGGACTCCACTCTCCTTCCTGTGAAAAAAGACTGGTGTCACAGAGATAATGATTTTTCCTCCCCTGAGGCGAGGACTTTTTCCACTAGTGACATAGGCCTTTCCTCCTAGAAAAGACCAAGGAGACGCTGCTCTTTCACCACCTTCAAGGACAGGGGAGAGAAAAGGGACCTTGATGACCTCCAGTTGCCATATCAGCAATCAAAGATGTTCCACTGGCATGGAACATAAGAGCTGCTCCCAAGGAAATTCTGCACAAGGCACACACTCCAAGGACTAACTCACAAGTCATTTTGATTGTGGAGCATTGTTTGCTTCCAAAAAGATAAAGGCCTGATGAGGAATGGCCCTGCTTATCTAGTTTTATTTTTTCCTTTTTCTTTCTTTATGCAGGGAGGGCACAAGAAATTCAATTCAGTTTCCTCATGTCCTGCCTATTTCTAATTTATACTCTCCAGACTTTTCTTTCTTCAGACAATCCTTTCTAATTCAGAGGCCTTGGAAAATAACTCAGCCCTGAAAAACAAAGATGGGGACTTCACATTCTGATGGACCTGTAGGCACCCTTACTGATCTCTTCCTTGGCTTTCAAATCCTCTTCCACCAAGAGTTTGCTTTGGGAAGGAGCCTTGGCCTCTCTTCTGGACCTGCATTCTTCCTTGTTACATGGAAACTTTTTTCCACTACAGTTTTTACCTGTTGAAAGGGGTCTCAGCATCACTGTGAGCCCTTCTAAACATGAGCTTGAAGCTGCTGTGCTGCTGGTGAGGAATATTGAAAGGACCCCCATTGCCTCCTCACACCCCAATGGTCTGGCCACAGGGAAGAACCCAGGCTATGCTGCTTGCCAAGTGAGCAAAGAACATTCCTCTGCCAGCATCCCAGCTGGAAAGAATGGGAATGGGAGAAAAGATGGCCTTAGATCCCAGGGAGGATGGGATCCGGAAGAGTCCAGGATGTCCTGGTCAGTGCTGGGAAAAGCCCACTTTTGGGGCAGCTCTGCATCTTGGGAACTTGGAGTCCCGAACATCTGCATGGGGATGGGAAATATAACAAAGGACTTGTTGGAGGACTGTGTAAGTGGGAATTTCCAGAGGGGCGAGATGTATGATTGCACTGCGCTAGACCCTCATGCACCTTCTTCTTGCTTGGCAGAGGTTTTTTTCCAAGAACTGTGGGTATGTGCTGGCACTAATCCATCAGAGAATGCTGATGGAAAGGCTTCTCTTTGTGTCACATAGGACCTCCCCTTGGTCATCTGTTGATAGTCCAACAAGAGAATGAGTCTCATAGAAATGCAGAATTGCAAAGTCAACTCACCAGACAATGGTTTGGGTTTTAAGACACCTTATAGACCTCTCTTTCCAATCCACCATCATCTCTTTCCAGCCTTCCACTAGACCACATTGCTCTAAGCCCTATCCAACCCAGCCTTGAACCCTTCCAGGGATGAGATATCCTTAGCTCCTACAGCAATCTGTGCCAGGGCCTCACCACCCTCACAGGGAAGATTTTCTTCCTATTATCTGATTTAAATCTACCCTCCTACAGCTTAAAATCAATTCTACCTTGTCCTAGTAATCTGTGCCCTTGTAAGAAGTCCCTCTCCAGCCTTCTTGTAAGCTACTGGAAAGATGTCAGAGACTGGGTAAGTTTAGTGTCTCAAGTCAATGCTTTTCTGTGTGTCTGTATGTGTGTATGTGTGTCTTTGCATCTCTGCGTCTGTCTCTGTGTGTGCATGCCTGTTTGTCTGTGTCTGTATGTCTCTGTGCATTTGTGCCATCTCTCTGTCTGTATGTCTGTGTCCCTGTGTGTGTCTGTCTGTGTGTGTCTATGTGTCTGTCTGTGTCTGTTCATGTCTGTATGTGTCTGTCTGTGTTTGTGTGTCTGGTTGTCTCTGTGTCCGTGTGTGTGTCTGTGTCTGTGTCTGTGCATGTGTCTGTGTGTCTGTGTGTGTCTCTGTGTCCATGTGTGTATCTCTCTGTCTGTATGTGTCTGTGTGTCTTTGTGTCTGTCTGTATCTGTTTGTGTGTGTCTTTCTGTGTGTGTGTCTGTGTGTATCTGTTTGTGTGTATCTAAGTTTGTGTCTGTGTGTCTGTGTCTCTGCATTTCTGTGTCTGTGTTTGTGTATCTATTTGTGTGCGTCTGTGTATGTGAATGTGTGTGTCCATGTGTGTGTGCGTGTGTGTGTGTGTGTTTGGAGGCAGGTCAGGCCTTTCTTTCAGGTAAGACAGCGCCCTGCCCCCAGACCCCTCAGATTGACTGAGCTGTCAATCAGTCAAACAGCAGGGGGAATTTCCTGCTCAGCCTCTGATTGGCTGAAGTTCCAGAAATCCCGTCTAGGAGGTGGGCCCACAAAGTGCCAAGGGATTAAAAGGGATGACCATCCAGTACCAAACTGTCTGCCCTTGGTGGCTTTTTTGGGGTTCTGGTCTTACCAACGTCATAACCCTAGGAGTTGGTAGCTATGCCTGTGGTTTTTCTATATCTTTTCTGTCTTTGTCTCTGTCTTCTCCTAATTCTCTTTTCATGAAACTTTGTGGGTGACTTCACATGTTAAGGACTTAAAAGTTTCTAGGTTAAATGGGCTAAGTAAATTAAGTTGCTATCAAACTAATACTAAGTAATGTCACTATAAGTGGTTTCATGTTGAATTTCATGTTGTATTTAATCCTTTTGCCAAAGCTTGCTTAATCTTCTATATTTTGGCAGTAAACTTTTGTGTGATTTTCAGCTCTTGAGAATATCTGGTGGGGATTTATTTCTCCATTGTGCTATCTAGAATCAAGGAACTTTGAGTTTAACCCCTGGATTTAAGTATCCAGGGTGTAATAAAGGGTCTCTAAAGTCTGCCTAGAGCCCTCTCTGCTTCTGTTGTTTTTCATAACTACCATAGGCAATGAATATGGACCATTCCAGATATACCAGGTAGCTGGTCCTGATGCAGCAAAACAACTGACAAGACACCAACCCTCCTGCTCTGGAAGACATCTAGGACAGATAGAACCTACAGTCATGGATAAAATGAACTCAGCAGACATCTTGGTGGGATGGCTGTTGAGTATGGAGATGATACCTATGTTTGTATACTTATGTATACAAACATACCTCACATATATATGTGAATGTTTATGTATATATGTTGGAGGGTGTAGGACGTTTAAATGAGTAGATGGTATAAATTAAGTGGTGGAAAATGTCCTGGTTCAGGCCAGGACAGGGTTAATTTTTGCAATGGCTGGGAAAGGGGCATGACCAGGACCCTAATGTGATTTGTTACAAACTCACATCATTGGCATGGGGTTGGTGGGAAGTGGAAAGGGACACTGTCTCTTCTGGGGAAAAGGGATGCCTTCTGGTCAAAAAGAAAGGGCAGGGAAGGAAGTCATCCTGTATTTGTTTATTGTCATGGGGTCCTTGATGTGGATTTTGCATATGAATGACTCTCTCTTTTTTACACTTCCTTTATTAATATTGTTCTTGTTATTGTTTTTTTTCTTATCTCATTGCTGATTCCAGTAAATTATTCTTGTCTAAAACCATGATCTTCATCTTTTGTGCCTCCAGTTCTCAACTCCATCCTGTAGCAGCAGGAAGAGAGAGGAATAGGGGACTGAAAGTATGGTGTGTCATTAGGGAGTCTCAATGGGAGCAGTGAATTGGGGAGTTCCATTCCTAAACCACAATACAGACAGAAATGGAGATGAGGCTGAAGGCACCGAGCTTGAGAGAGGCAACTGGTGTGAGGTCAGTACAGCTTTTGGGGAGCGGTCAGTCCTGCCTTGCCATGAGCAATGAGGTGCTGGTGTGGGCCCTTGGTCATGACACTCTGCCACAGGTTCCCAAGGCTTTGCAGGGCCCTGCTCCAGCTCCCAGCCAGGAAGGAAAACCAAGTCCCCAAAAGCCTCCCAGAAAGGGGAATAGCCGTGCCCTCAGACACCACAGAGCTGGAACACCTGGCACTGGACTGGGGAAACAAGACTTCTCCCCAGCCATGTCTGCAGAGGCAGAGATCTCTGAACAGGCCCTTACCAAGGTGGGAGGCACCACTGACACTTCTAGGAAAAAAGATCCAGATCTGATGAATGAGCTCCACTGGAACCATTGGGAAGAATGAGACCAATGGAGGTAGAGGAAGGGACGTTCTAATTCACCCCAGAAAAAGTACCTCAATCCCATCCTCCTTCCTTCTCTTGCCTGTAGATGCCATGGTCCACCCAAGCTCTCATGCATGCGGTGGCATCTCCCTTCTGCCTCTGGATGACAGACAGCAAAATTCTACCTGCAGGAGAACTCAGAATTTGAGCTGCGTGGAAGCTAATGCATCTGTGAGCCAGAAGTAGACTCTACATGGTATTTCATCCTATTTGTCAGAGAGTAGTCTTACAAGAGGCTGAGAAATTACATCCTGCAGCCTCACGTCTAAGAACATGAGGTCCTGTGAACCAAGAGGCCTTACCTTGAAATACTAGAACAGCACCAGCCGCCAGGGTGAGAAGGAATAAAGGGAGCTGTATCCAGGAGGCAGGCACCCACTGAGATGCACCTGGAAAAACAGAACCTTTGGGGAAAAAAATTCCAAAATTCCTTTGGGGAAAAAAGTCCACCCCAAGAGATTTTGTGAAGGTAAATGGAGAAATAGTCACAATCCTACACAGGTGGTCAGAGCCTGCCTTCCCTCAGGATGTGCACATCCGTAGGGGCAAGAGGGATCCTGCTCATCTCACGCTGCAACCTGTCCTGCCTGCAGTGCCTTGTGGTGCTCTGGGATGGGTCTGGCTGAACTAGATAGCTGTCAGCTTCCCTGGCACTGCAATGGGCCTCACAGGGCTCCTGAGACAGTGAGCCTCCAGCAAAGACTTCTGGGGACAACAGAACTCACCTGAGATGTGCACAGTAGTTTTCTTCTCCCTCTGCACCAGTGGGTTCAGGATTTGACAGGTGACTTTTCCCACTTACTCTTCTGTAACTGTGACTCAACTACAGACACTGAAGAACTTATCACTGTCCTGGTTACTTTCAGTGTCTGCAGAGAGCCCCTGCCCATCCTCAGTAACCCACTGGACAACAGGTTCTGGAAACCATCTGTGTGATCTGCAGCCAAGCTCTAGCCCTCGCCCTTGGGGGCCCTGAATTTCAATGAACACTTCACCAATACCTTAAAGACAAGGGAGTTTCTTAGTGAGAGGAGTTTGTTTCCTTGAAAGCAGCTCTTCCTTTGATTCACAGCTCTTTCTTAACCCAGAGTTTCCTGCCAGTTTGTCAGTTTTTCACAAAACCTTTACATTAGTCTTTCTGTCATCCTGCACTTCATCGGCCATAAATGCCAAAATTCCTTTGGCTTTGAGAGAGCTATGGTGTGGGATGGATTCACTTCTCAGCTCCCCATTATTTCATGGAGCAGGCAGGGAGAAGGTGTGTGCTTTGTATTCTTCTTTTGGAATGACTCTGTAGGACCCCCATCCAATTTTGAGGATTGGTAAAGCAGGACACAGCACAGTAGAGCCCAGGCACCTCCCCATTCCATGCCAGAACTACAGATGGGCACAGATGGTCACTGACAGGAACTGTGCCAAAGCTTCACCAGTGTGAGGAGGTGGGATGCACCACACACAATTCAGAGTCACACTCCTGGTCAAAGCTGGATTTTATATGAATTTGTCCTGTGTAATACTAGGAAATGGGCGCTGTCTTGAAGCTTTTTCTCTCTCCTCTCCCAAAAGCATCTCTAATCCCCTTTGGATGAGGGGTTTTAGATTCGATCTTAGGAAGAAATTCTTGACTAAGAGTGAGGCACTGGCACAGCTTGCACCGAGCAGCTGTGGATGTCCCATCCCTGGAAGTATTCAAGGCCAGGTTGGACAGCATTTGCTCCTGCCCATGGCTGGGAAATTCAAATGAGAAATTCTTTAAGGTCCCTTCCAACTCATGCTTTTGCGTGATTCTAAGATTCCCTGGTTCCATCATTCTATGCTCTTTCTCATTAGTGAATCAAGGTTCACCAGCTCCATCTGACATTATCAATACCTGCACACAAATGGTGGTGACTGTCCAGCTGGGGGGAACCGGCAGCACAGAACATCTCCTTAGCCCTTACCCCAGCTGAGAAGTCACAAGACAGAGGGCCTCATTCCCATCAGTCCCACAGCCACGGATGCTGAGCACTTGGATGTCTGTCAGGTAGCCTCACACCTCCCCAGCAGGGATTATTGCAATTTTCCAGCCCCATGTGGTCAGAACAGGGCTCAGGCTAGGCATGGAAGTTGCAGAACATCTTGACAGCTGGCCTATGCTGGGAGTGGGGAGGTGATGTGTTGGGTCATATGAGGGGGGCATCAGCTGGGGGACAGTAATATTTTGGAGAGCTCTTTTCCTTCTGTAAGAGTTTCCCCCCTTCCCTGCCCAGCCCAGAAAGTCTCCAACTGCAATGCTGAGCTTGGTGGCCATATCAACAATCCAATCCCTGGATATCACAGTGAAACTGTACATTTCTTCATCTGCTGGCTGGACATTCCTCAGTGTCAGGGACACATTCCCAGTGTCTAATCCATCTGTTGGCACGGATATCCATCCATGCTATTTCTGCATCTGTTCACCCCCAAACTACCTACGTGTGTAGATGTCCTCTCTGTGCCCATCTGTGATTTTTCTCCACTGCACTTCGGGATTGTCCAGTGGCTATGTGGAAGAGATGGTGCAAGGAATGATTGCATCCTGACCAACTACATTGTATCCTATTCCAACTACATTTTCAGGAGAGGTGAGCTCAAAATTGTCTGTGAGTGAGCATCAGGCTGAAATCCATCAGAAAATGTACTGGTGTGAAGGAAACAGGTCTAGGAGTCACAGTGGGGAACAACTGAAAGTAATAGATTAGAGGGAGAAAACAGGATGATACAAGTTGTACAGGATGGGATTATTTTGGGGAAAAGAAAAAAAAATAAATGCATAAAAGCATATCCAGAGCCATTTCATGCACCTCCCCAGCTGGCCTTGCCCTTTCTCAGCCCTGTGTCACCAGCAGCAAGGTGGCTGTGACAATGCCAACTGCCAATGCAGACAGGGAAATGCTCCTAGCGCTGGGGCAGAGCTGCACAGGGCACAGCTGTCTTGGCTTAGGTCTTCCCTGGCTTCACCTCTGACTTCAAACAGCTGGATTCCCCAAAACAGAGGGGCAGGACAGCTCTGGCTCTTGTGGAGTTCGAATCAGGGCTGCTCAGGAGACCATGACCCTCAGCTCCACGACTTTTGATCATCTGCAGGCTGGAATCCCTCAGGAAGGAACAGAAAGGAACAGAATGAAAGGAACAGAACAGCTCATGGAAGCATTACCTGAGAAAGGGATAGCCAGAAGAAGTGCCAGAGCCAACAGGACCCATCTCTTCTGCTCCATCCCTGCAGTCCAAGGGGTGGGATGATCCTGCAGCTGACCTGGAACAGTCACAGAAGGGAAGTGAGAAAAGAAGGGAAATCCTGTCCCAACCCCTTCAGATCTTTCTCCTGGCACTTGTCACTAGCTGTGACTCCTGAAGGTGCCAAATCTCAAAAAGCTGAGATCAGAAATCAAGAAAACTTGTGCCTTTCCAGAGATCTCAATTATACTTGCAGCTTCTGGGAATTTCAGTCTAGCATGCTCTCAGGAAGCTGTGACAGGGAATGCAAGAGAAAATTCAATCCAGTCCCTACTTCCTGCTGTGAAATTTAATGGACACCTTAAAACACCAGTTTTGGTTTGGAATCACAGAATCTTTAGGTTGGAAAAGGCCTCTGAGATCACAGAGTCCAATCTTTGATTAAAGACCACTAGACCAGGCACTTAGCACCACATTCAGTCTTTTCTTAAGCATTTTGAGGATGTTGACTCTACTACCTCCCTGGGTAGCCTGTTCCAATGCCTGACCACCCTTCAGTGAAGAAATTGTTCCTGACATCCAACCTAAACCTCCTCAGCACAACTTAAGGCTTGAATTTCCTCTTGGCATTTTACTAGTTTTCTGGGAGAAGAGGTCAACTCCCAGCTTGCTACAATTTCCTTTCAGGTATAGAGAGTTATATGGTCACCCCTTCTCTCACTCTGTTGAGTTTACATGGGCAGGTTTTGGTAGCAGGGGGATTCCAGAAGGGTGCCTTCTGTGAGAAGCTTCCCTGTGTCCAACAAAACCTATGCCAGCCGGCTCCAGGACAGACTCCCTGCTGGCTAATGCTGAGCTACACATGGATTGTGATGATGCCTCTGTGATAACATATTTAAAAAGAAAGTTATTGTGCAGATGTAACTGAGACCAGAGAATAGTGAGGTGAGAACATGTGAGAAGAACAGCTCTGCAGATAGCCAGGTCAGTGCAAAAAGATGAGCAGGAGTGCTCCAGGTACCAAAGTAGAGATTCCCCTGAGAGTCTGTCGGGAAGCCCATGGTGAGGCAGCTGTGCCCCTGCAGCCCATGGAGGGTACACAGTGCAGAGATCTACCTGCAGCCTTTGGAGGAGCTGCACTCTGGAGCAGGTGGATGCCCAAGAGAGGCTGTGACCCCATGGGAAGCCCGTGCTGGAGCAGAGTACTGGCAGGGACCTGCAGACCCATGGAGAGAAGAGCCTAGGCTTGAGCAGGTTTCCTGGTATGGCTGGTGATCCTGTGAGCAACACACACTGGCATGGACTGTAACTGAAGAACATGAATGTGTGGCCCACATTACAACAGTTCATGGAGAACTGTTCCCTATGGGAAAGACACACACTGAAGAAGTCTGTGGAAAAGTGTCTGCCCTGGGAGGGACCCCACACTGGAGCAGAGGAAGGATTCTGACTCCTCTCCCTGAGCAGGGTCACAAACAAGGTGTGATGAATTGACCATTGCTTCCATTCCCCATCTCCCTGTGCCACTGTGAGGAAGAGGTAGAGCTGGGAAGGAGGGAAGGGTGGGGAGAAGGTGTTTTTAAGATTAATTTTACTTCTCATTGCCCTTCCCTGCTTTTTTTAGTAACAAATTCTATTAATATCCCTGAGTCTGTTTTGTTCTTGACAGTATTTGGTGAGTGATATCTCCTGGTCCATAACTCATGAATCTTCCACTATATTTTCTTTCCCTGTTCATCTGAGAGGGTCAGTGATGGAGCAAGCTTTGATGGGTACCTTGGTAGCATCCAGCCAAAGTCAACCCACTACACCAGGTTAAACAACCACAATTCCTTCAGCCACTCCTCATCGGACATGTGCTCCAGACCCCTCACCAGATTCACTTCCCTTCTCTCTGGACTTGCTCCAGCACCTTGATGTCTTTGATGGGCCTAGAACTTGACACAGCACTCAAGCTGTGGACTCACTACAGCCAAGTACAGTGGGACAATCTCTACCCTAGTCTTGCTGCCACACTATTCCATATACAAAGCATGACAACAGAGGTCTTCTTGCCTACCTGGCCATGTGCTGGGCCATGTTCAGACACTGTTGACCAGTACCCCTAGATCCTTATCTGCTTGGCCACTTTCCACTCTGCTCCTAGCCTGTAGTGCTGCAGGAAGTTGTGGTGGCCAAACTGTATGACAAAACTCATGGTCTTGTTGAACCTCGTGCTGTTGGTCTGGACCCACTGATCCAGCCTAACTCCCTCTAAAGAGCCTTTCCACCCTCCAGGAGATCTATGTTCCCACCCGTCTTGGTGTCATCTACAAATTTACTGAATGTCCATTCAATCTCCTCATCAATTAAGATTTTAAACACAACTGCTCCCTAGGGGAAACCACTGACGACCAGACATCTGCTGCATGCAGCATTATTCCCACCATCCTCTGGGCCCAGCCTCCAATCAGCTCTTAACCCAGTGAAGATGCACCTATCTAAGCTGTAGGCTGCAGCTTCTCCAGGAAATGCTGTGGAAGACTGGGTTGAAGGCTTTAATGAAGTCCAGATAGACAAATTCACAGCCTTTTCCCATGCACCAGATGGGTCACTTGGTCATAAAAGGGGGTCAGGTTGGCCAAGAAGGACCTGTCCTTCTAAGCCCAAGCTGGCTGGGCCTGATTCCCTGGTTGTCTTGTATGTGCTTTGTGGTCACTCTTAAGATTATCTGTTCCATAATCTTGTCAGGCACTGAGGTCAGGCTGACAAGCCTGGAGTTTCCCAGAGCCTCTTTTCAGCCTTTCTTGAAGATGGGCATCACATTGGCAGCTACACTCATCTGGGACTTCCCCTACGAGCCAGAAGTGATGATAAATGATACAGAGCACCTTGGTAAGCTCTTCCACCAGCTTCCTCATCAGCCCCAGATGAATTCCATCTGATCACATAGATTTGTGGGAGTCTAAGTGGCTCAATAGGTCACTATTTCCCCCTGAGTTACAGAGGGTCCATTCTGCTCCATGTTCCTATGTACCAGCTCAGGTTTGTGCTGAGGATAAGAGATCTTACTGTTAAAGAATGAAGCAAGGAAGGCGTTAGGAACCTCATCCTTTTCTTCATTGTTGGTGATACTCTTTCCCCCACATCCAATAAAGAATAGAGGGTTTTTTTGGTCTTCCTTGTGTTGTTGATATAATTATAAAACCACTTTTTATCATCTTTTAAAAGCAATGGCCACATTGAGTTCTGACTGAGCTTATGCCTTTCTATTTTTCTTTGTATATGAGCTAATGACATCCTTGTGTTCTTTCTGAGATCCCTGCCCCTTTTTCTTAAGGTCATACACTATCTTTTTTATTTTGACTTCTTGCAAAATCTCCCCATTTAGACAGGCCTGTCTCCTCCCCCACCATCTCATCTGTCAGCAATAGGGACAGGTTGCTCCTACACCTTCAAGATTTCTTCCTGAAAATATGTACAGCCTTTCTGGAAGGTTGGGTTGCAAGAGTGTCTCTGTCCATACACTGAAATGGGAGGAAAAGTAGGAAGAAACAGTTTATGCCATCCCATGCCCACCCTTGGAGGAAGGGGAATCCATGGCACTTGCTATCCCAAAGTTATCACCCTCTGGAAACAATTAGGCTGAAGAGTGACAGTGCATCAGCTCCAGAATAAACCTGAAATCATTTAGGGAGTTGCACCAGGGTTGACTTTGCTGCACTACACTAAAGATCCTTTCCTTCTCTGGCTCTAGCTCTCTCAGTGCATTTTCGCATTTCCAGGATGTGCCTGACCTCAGCCCCCACAGCAGCACATTTGGTGTGATATCTTTATTAGTTTATTCACGTTCAACATTCCGTGTTTAATGAGCAGTAGAGAAGGTGAGACATCCTGATGACTTCCAAGCAGGAGTCATTCACCCTACACTGTAGTGTGTGGATATTTCCCAGAGAAGATGACCTACAGGCCTCAGAGCAACACCTCATGAGACTAAATTGGATGCTGTTAGAACAGGCATGGTGATGGATCAAGAGCAGTGACAGGGCAAATGTTCAATTCACATGGTTTTAGTCACAAATTCCCCCTTTTCACTTCCTAAGGAAAGACAGGGACTTCCAGAAATATTTCTTCAAATTAATTATTGACCACTAAGATGAGGATTCATGTCCACTCTGATCTCCATAGCACAGGCTCTTCACTGGTTGTTCTGAGCTCTATTTATGGTACATGGAGGTAAATGAGCATAGTGACTTCTCTGTTCTTGATTCAGCTGGGATAGAGGTGCTTTTTTCCCAAGTAGCTGGTCTAGGGCTGTGTTTTGGATTTGGTATTGAGAACAACGTTGATAAGATTATTGCTCCATTGTGCTCACCCCAGGTCAAGGATTTTTCAACATCTTTTGCTCTGCCACCAAGCAGATGCATGAGAAGTGAGGAGGAAGTACAGACAGGACAACTGACCCAAACTGGCCAGAGGAATATTCCAGACCATAAAAAATCCTGACCTTTATGTAAACTGTGGGAAGCTGGCTGGAAGTGGGCTGATTGATGCTCAAGTACAGGCTGTGCATCAGTCAGTGGTTGGCAAGCAATTACCTTGGGCATCACTTGGGTTTTGCTCCTCTCTCTCTTTCTCTCTATTTATCTCTTTCTCTTTTCCCTCTCTTCTTTTCAACAATATTTTTTTTTAATTGCCATTGCTTGTTTTGTTTTGTTTCAAGCTCTTCTTATCTCAGCCAACAAGTTTTAGTTTTCCAAGGGGCTGTAGGGCACCAGGGAGTGAGTGAGCAACTGTGTGGTACTTAGCGGCCATCTGGTGTTAAATCACCATCAAGTCCCATATCATTAATGAAGCCAAAGGTCTTGGAGTGAGGTGGCCGCTCCCAGAACTAGACACTGAACTCAAGGTGTGGCGTCACCTGTGCTAAGTACAGGGGAAGAATCACTTCCCTAGTCCTGCTGGCCACACTGTTCCTGATCCAGGTCATGATGCCATTGACCTTTATAGCCACGTGGGCACACTGCTGGTTCATGTTCAATCGGCTGTCAACCAGTACCACCAGGTCCCTTTCTGCCTGGCTGCTGTCCAGCCACACTGTCCCCAGTCTGTGGTGCTGCAGGGGGTTGTTGTGGCAGAAGTGCAGGACATGGCACTTGGTCTTATTGAACCTCATATAGTTTGATTTGGCCCATCTATCCAGCCTGTCCATGTCCCTCTGCTGAGCCCTCCTACCCTCCAGCAGATCAATGCTCCTACACAGCTTGGTGTCATCCATAAATTTGCTAATGGTAGACTCAATCCCCCATCTAGATCATCAATAAAGATATTGAATAGGACTGGGACCAACATTGATCACTGGGGGAGACCACAGTGTGGTGGATACAGCACCATCCCCATCACTTTCTGGGTCCACCATGACCCAGTCCTTAACCCAGCAAAGATGCATCTGTCCAAGCTGTGGGCTGCAGCTTTTCCAGGAGAATGCTATGGGAGATGATGTTAAAGGCTTTGCTGAAGTCCAGGTAGATACACCCACAACTTTCCCCACATCCACCAGGCAGGCCACCTCTTAATAAAAGGAGATCAGGTTGGTCAGGCAGGACCTGCCCCTCCTAAACCCATGCTGGCTGGGTCTGATCCCCTAGCCACCCTATAGATACCATATGATGGCACTCAGGGTGATGGCACTGTTCTATAACCTGCCTGCCACCGAGGTCAGGCTGATAGGCCCAGAGTTTCCCACTCTGACATCCTCTTGAGACAGAGTAGAAATTTTCCAGAGTAGAAATCCATTTTGGATTTAGGTAAATTAAGTCTTGAATTAAGTCTGTAATTTGCAAACATAGCCTTTTGTTCTGACTGCCTGCTCTTGCAAAAAAATCTATGCTCAAAGAAGCTGCTTCAGCCAAAAGACAGAGATAAGAGAGGGGCTCCTTGGGCTTTAAAACAGATGGAGAGGCTGCAGGAGACAGGGCAGGATGACTCAGGAGTTCTTTCTGTATTTTCAGATAAAAAACTAACTGCAAGGGTAACTAGCTGCAAGTGTAACTAGCTACAAATATAATGTGAAATCAGTAAAATTAATATGTGTCAATATCAACCTATTGTGAAATTCCATGCATATGGATTAATAAGGGAAATAAAAAAAGGATCTGGAGTTCCCAGAGGTATGCATGTCTTTTAAGGGGAGTGATCCCCACATGTGCCCAGTGCTGTAGTAAACATACCGGCTTTACAACTTTTCCAAAATTGTGGAGTTTTTTTCTTTCCACAAATCACTCCATCCAGCCCTTCTTGTGGATGGCCATCATATTGGCACCTCCAGTCCTCTGGGGCCAACCTGCTGAGCCAAAACTGATAAATGATGGAGAGTGATTTTGTGAGCTCTTCTGCCAGGTCCCTCATCACCTTAGGATGAATCCCATCTGGTCCCTTGTGAGCATCTAAGTGGCTCAGCAGGTCTCTAACTGCTTCTCTAACTGCTTCCTCCTAGATTACAGAGGGGCTATTCTGCTCCCCATCCCCATCTACTAGCTCAGGAAGCCAGTTGTCCTGAGGACAATATGTCTTATTTTTGAAAATTGAGCCAAAGAAGGTTTTAAATACCTCAGCCTTTTCATCTTCTTTGGTAACTATATCCCCCGCCAAGTCCAATAAAGAATGGAGATTTTCCTTGCTCCTCCTTTTGCTAGTAAATTTTTAGATATGCTTTTTATTGTTCTTTACAGAAATGGCCAGATTAAGTTCTAATTGATCTTTAGCCTCTCTAATTTTCTTTCTGCATGACCTAACAACATCCTTAATCACTTCCTGAGTTACCTGCCCCTCTTTTTAAAGAAAATA
Source organism: Melozone crissalis (assembly GCF_028551555.1). Lineage (NCBI taxonomy): Eukaryota > Metazoa > Chordata > Aves > Passeriformes > Passerellidae > Melozone > Melozone crissalis. The sequence continues at coordinate 2,565,081 of NW_026535804.1, read as the reverse complement.
AGCCTTTTTTTTTCCTCAATTCCTTTAAAATCTCCCTGTCCATTCAAGCCAGATATCTTCTACACTAGCTCATCTTTCAGCACATAGGGACAGGTTGCTCCTGTGCCTTCAAGATTTCTCTTTTCAAGTATGTTCATCTTTTTCCCAAGGTGCTCTCCAAATCAGTCCTTCAATAGGCTGAAGTCCACTCTCAGGAAGTCCAGAGTGGAAGCTTTGTTGATGCCCCTCATTGTTTCACAGAATATTGAGAATTCTATTATTTCATGATCACTGTACCCCAGACACAGCAGGTCAAGTGTAGTCCCTCCCCTGGTAGGCTCACTCACCAGCTGTGACAAGAAGTTCTCCTCCAGACACTCTAAGAACCTCCTGGACTGCCACTTCTCTGCTGTGTTCTCTTCTCTGTTCCAGCAGAAATCTTGCAGGTTAAATGTCCCACAAGAACCAAGCACTGGTGATCCTAAAACACCCTCCAGTTGCTTGTAGAATAATACATCCCCCTCTTCATCCTGGCTGGGTGATCTGTAACAGACTCCCACCAGGCTGTTGGCCTTCCTCCTGATTCTTGCCCATAAGCACTCGACCTTATCATTAATTAATTAATCTTAATATCCATGGTGTCAAGAGCCTCCCTAATACATAGAGCCACCCCTCCACCTCTTCACCGCCTGTCTCTTTTGAAGAGCTTGTAGCCATCTATTGCAGTCATGACAGTCATCTCATCACGTTTCCATGATGGAGACTACATCATAGCTTTCCTCCTGTACAGTGGCTTCCAGCTCCTCTTGTTTGTTATCCATGCTGCATGCACTAGTGTACCTGCACTTACTCTGCCTTACCACCCTTGGGCTTCTTTCTGGAGAGCCTGGTTTCATCCCCCTACCCCTTTAAACCTAGTTTTAAGCCCTCTCAAGCAGCCCTGCCATGGGAACATAGGTGTAAAAAGCTCAACACAACAAGAAACACACAAAGGAAGAATTTCTCCATCCCTCTAAGCTTCCTGTTTAGCCCTGCTAAACAGACACACGGCGACAGAGAGCAACTAACAGCAAGAATCAGTGCTACAGCAGAATGGCGGAAAATGGAGTGAGTTTGACTCTGTAACACCTGTCAGATCCCTAAAGATCCCTGAACACTGTGGAATTATGAGATTAATTAATTAGACAATGCCATGATGACCTGAGGTTTGCTGCTTACAAATTCGTAAGCTCAATCAATCAATCAATCAATCAAGGTACTAATTGGGAAATTTTAAGCTTAATAATGTTTCTGTATGAGCAACTCACCTGTGGGTGCTCTGGGAGTTATCATCATCCTGAGTTACTATAAAATCAAGGCAGTTTCACACTGTTTCAACTTCCAACAGGAAAGAGTTCTGAGTGGTCATACTTGGAACCAGCCTCACTTACTGAGAAGGAAGTTCCAGCATTATAATTAGTCCTACTTTGCCTCAAGGTCCTGCCTTAAGGGGGTACCCTGGGCCCAACTGTCCTTTCCAGAGGGGGAATTCTCTCCTGCTCTGCTGCCTCTCCCGGACAGTAGCACAACAGTCCTTGGGAAACAAACATCAGACTCAGAAGGCCAGTCCAGATCTCAACTTTCCCCCCAAATGACCATTCCCTATAACTTTTAGTTCCTCTCTGAGCCCTTTTGAGAACAGCTGCGCTGTTGATGCCCTCAGTTCTTGCCACCTGCACCTGAGGAGACCTGGGGGATGGGAAGAGCTTGTGTGCACAACTGGGATGAAAGGAAAAGACCAGTTCCTTTCCACCCCAACAGCAGCACCATATTCACCACTTGCTCAGGAGTGAAAGAAATAACAGAGATCTGCTTACCTGCCTTAGTCAGCAAAGATGAGCACTGATATCGGACAGGTATTTTTCTTCTTGCCAGAGAAATTTCCAGTGGCAGAAGGGAAGGAAAATGAACAGAAGAATCAGATCCTGAAGTTTAAATGTGGTATCTCTTTGCCTAAAACTCACTTTGCTGCCTGAAGGTCAAATCTTATCTGTTATATGAGAGCTCTGTGTTGGTGACATAGGCAATTAGGTGCAAATGGAGCTTCAATGTCAATGAAAGTTTTAAGATAAGCAGAGATCCAGCTCAACACCACAAAATATGCCGTTTTAGAATTAGAGCTGGATTTTACCTGTTGTCAGGTAAGAATGATTGCCACGTCTCCAATCTATAGATGAAAGGTGAACTTTGATCAGCTCCTTAAGGAAGTAAATTTGAAGATTTAAACTGAAATTAAGACTTAAACAGCCAGGGATTAACTTGGGGTGTGACTCTGTTTGAAGATCAAGGATCATTCTTCTGTAAGACTGATGATTTTGTTGACAGGTTACCTAGGGAATGAAGGTGGGGTTTTCCTGGGACTTCACGGTCACCCTTTAGAGAAATTAACTTGAAATGGGAGCAATTCTGTTTTTCTAGAGGATGACATCTGAAGTACTCTTGGATTCCCACTCAGCTTGCCCCTTAGTGTCACTTCTCACAGCTGTTTCTTCCTTCAAAGTCTGTGCCAGAAGTATTTCTCATTGCCCTAGAAATTATTTGATATAGTAAAATCCTCTCTAAGTAACTTGATATCCTACTATGAGCCACCTGTCTCATGACAGAAAGATGTTTTCTGAAGGTTTCCTGGGTTATAGTGAGGCTTTTGATAGTGACCCTAACATCAACCTTCTGGACAAGCAGCCCGGCTGTGAGACAAGTGGTACCATAAGTGAAGAACTGCTTGATTGCCAGGGCTCCTAGAGTTCTAGAAAACTGTCTTGGTTTGAAAGACAGGTGTCTGTTAAGGAAGATAGGAGCCTCCCTTGGAAGGGGCATGGCTGCAGCCTCACCTCATGTGCAACTCTAGGCCCCCTATTTAAGAAGAATATGAAGTTATTTAAAGAGTGGCAACAAAGCTGATGCAAGGGTTGGAGGACAAGTCCTGTCAGAAGCTGCTATGGAAAACTGAAATCCCTTTGTTATGAATACATATTATAATATTGGCTTTTCACAAATATTAATGGATGCTACATGTATAATATTAAAGTAACTTTGCTATAAAGATATAGGAGTTTTTTGTTATTTCTGTTGTTAACTAAACTTAGACATAGTAGTGAAATGTTAGTGAGATCCTTGTGTTAAAATGCCTGCTTGGTTGGGATAACATTCAATGAACATGTGATGGAGACCCCTGCTACTGCCAATTATCAGCACCCACCATCTGTAGAAAATATGGACCAAAGTCCAAAGTGGAGGTGGTAACAAGAACAGACCAAAACTACGGCCAAAAAATATGCATGCTCTAAAAAGGCAGATCCAAGAAGGAGCCATGGTAAGCAGTTCTTGCAACATGTAAACTAGTTTGGAGAAAATTTTAAATATTCATAATTCTTTATGAATATGCAATAAGCTGATGCAATAGGAAAGGTATGTAAAGGGCATCTTTACATAAAGACAGAAATAGCAGGTGTGGTCTTGGCAAAATGCCAAGCACACAGTGGTAAATCTTTGCTTTATTATCTTTGTCTCCTATTATCCTTTATTAAACTTTTAAATTTTTACAGGAGACTAAACCTCCTTTTTCACACATTCTCCTTAGGTGGCCTTTGCCAAGAATCTACAGAGCATCTGGGAATGTAACAGTGGGATATTTTGAGCCACTCATTCCCAGTCAGGCTGATTCCAGTTGCTGGGATCCCACATCACTCCAGAAATACAGACATGTTCTGTCCCTCTGTAGCCTGATGGCATTGGGATACCCTGTGCCCCAGTGTCTGCTGGAGCTTTGTACTCTGGTGGGGCTGCTGTGCCAAGCCCTCAGATGCACACACTCCACAAACCCATTTGTGCGTCTCCTCCTCCTGGCTGCATGCAGGGTCTCCCTGGTTCTGATCATAGGATTGTCCATTTACTTCATGTAAAAACAGTTTAGAATGCCCTTCCACAGGATCAGGAGTAAAATCAGCACTTTCATTCTGTCTGGGAAATAGACAGCTGGAGATTGGAGAAACTGAGTGGAGGAAATGAGAGCAAGCATCTCTTCTGCTGGCTCCCAGCAGCTCGTGGGCTAAATGGCATCTGCCTTTTGTTTAATATGATAATTTAAGTTGCTGACAGATCCATAAGGAGCCAAGAAAATTCAATGCATGTTCTGCCACCCAAGAGTGAATCTGAGAACTGGTGATCTCACCAGGTCCATGATGGTCATGACAGCCCTCATAGTTTTAGGCAAGGAACCCTAAAATTTTCAAGCTTAGGCAACTTTTCAAGTTTAGTCAAGCTCTAAACCTGAATTAAAAAATTAATTAATTAATTAATTAATTAATCCAGGAGACCAGAGTCTGAACTGCACATTCAAAGGCAGTTGCATTGTGTGGTGAAATGGAGCAGGTAGGAACAGGCTGGCAAAGCTACAAAGAGCCTGGGGGTAGTGCCTAGAGACGCTCTGCAAGCTCAATGCTCAGCCTGAACCCATTTTTTCTGACAAATGTGGCCTGACAAGATGCAATAATCCCTGCTATGTCATCGGGCCGGGGGAAATTTAGGAGCATTCTCAGCCTCGCTCCTCAACCTGTCTGGGCATGCATCTGCTGAGACATGGGTGTGTCCTGATGCCCCCACTCACCCCCCCCCCCCCCCCCCCCCATCCATGGACAAGACTTGGGACACTTTGGAGGCATTTTAGGGGTTAATTAGGCCAGTGCAGGGAGGGCAAAGGGACGATTTAGGGGGGCTTTCTGGTGTGTCTCTGTGTCCCCTCCTACTTGAAATCTCCCCAGTCTGTTGGTATTCCCTGTGTGAAAAACACGTTCACTCTCCTGTGAAAATTTAAAAAGTTTATAAAGGAAAACAGAAGACAATGGAGGTTAGGATCTATAAAATTAGAGGGTTTTGAGAAAATGGTAAAAAAGGCAAGCTTCAAACAGCAGATTTGTGAACATTGCTAATGCAGCAGAAAGTTTTCTAAGCTGTAGCGCAGACGTGAGAAATAGAACAATAAGCCTCTGTGATTTGCCCTTTTAGGTTGCAACAAGTTTATTTAATGTATATCTTTAGAAGGTTAATATGAATGAGTCTCTGTGCTTTGTCTCTCATAAACGAGGCATTGTGTTAGAGAATAAGTCTCTATTGTGTTAACTGCAGTTACGTGTGCTTCATATGATTGGATAGAATTATTGTCAATATGTTTTTGCTCTATGTGTGATTGGCTGAAACTTGGACTGAGATGGCTTTATGCTATGCTGTAACATTACGTTTCCTTGGCATTCCATTTGAATCAGTGAGTTGTTCATGTCTCTTGTCTCCATTGTCATAACAATGTACTGAAACTGATGTTTGAAATAAACAGCTCACGGCACCGATTCGAGTGTCCCGTCCCTGGTTGTGGCTGTATATAAATTGCTGATGGCAAAATGGTGCAGAAAATAATCTCTCTAGCATCCCTCCAAAAAATGATGAACTCTTTCCATGTCGAGAAAAGCGTTCAGAATATTCGTTGTGTTCCGAGAACGTAAGAGTTCATGAAGTTTGTTTCAGGGCGAGTGCCAGCAGCGCAGAAAGAAGAGATGTGAATTTGCAGACGTTTTGTGATAAAAGAATTATGTGTTCTAAAATTGTAAATGCAAAGACAGCAGAAACTAGTTTAGAGTCTGTTTTGTCAAGTCAAAGAGCTGTAAGGGTCACTCCTGTGACTGTTTTCCCTTTTCAAGAAAGCAACCCCTCAGATTCGGTTTAAGCAGGTAAAGTACTTTGTGATTCAAAGAGTTCTTTTTTGGTAAATTGTTCAAATAAGCCTCTGCCAGGTTTTTCTGTTGTTCGCCAGCCTTTTGAAGTACAAGATGAAATAGCAGTGAATAGAGCTCATCCACAGGACAGGGCAGAAGAGAAGATAAATGCAGCAAGCAGCAGCCAAGAATTGAGCCAAACTAAGGGGACTCTGCCCAGACAGAAGTTTGAGGAAAGAGCAAGAGATTTTTGAAGGGTTTCTGAGGAGAAACAAGCTGAGATTTTAAAGAATTAGAAATCTATTTCTTTTGCTGTTGAGAGAAAAGATAAGATGTTAAATTCTCAGTCTGATGTTAGCTGTTCTCCAGCTGAATCTCCACAAGCAAAGGGACTTTGTGAAACATGTCATTGTTCTTTAGAAATTATCAGAAGTACAAACTCAAAGTTGCTTTCCCAAAGAAGTTTGAATCTTAGCTTTCCTCCTCAGTCCAAAGAACACACCCTTTGCCCAGCCCCTTCTAGCAGAGCTTCAAAAGGAATGTGTTGTTTAGCTGAGCCCTCCTCTGTCCCTCATGGCAGAGCTCCAAAGAGAGCATGTTGTTTAGATGTCTCTGCCAAGAATTCAAGGGCGTGTTCTTCTGTCCATATTGGCAGAGTTCCTGAGAAACTTTGTTGCTACAGCAACGTCCCTGCCAAGAATTTAGACACTGGCAGAGTTCCCAAAACAGCTGCTGTCAGTGAAACTGTCAGCTCCAGTTCTGACTTTCCATTAAAGCTGCCTAATTAGTCTCACATTAATCAAAAATTAGAAAAATATTTAGACTCAAAGAAACAACTCCTTGCATTACCTCTAAGATATAGTCGCAATGATCGTAACCCACAATACGGAAGACTTACCCACCATGACATAAAAGAATTACGTCAAGCTTTGAAAGAAAGTGAGTTATCTTCTGCCTATTTTAACAATGGGCTGAAAAGTATTTTTTATTCCTATAATTTAGTCCCTGCTGACTGTCGAAATGTGGCTTCTCTAATTTTAACCAATTCACAGTACCTACTATGAGAATTACAATAGAAAAAACTTCTTAATAAGTTAGTTGAAAAATATGCAGATACTGATTATACAGATTTAGATGTTGTTCAATTAGCAAGTGATCCACCTTACCACAGAGCAGAAAATCAAGCAGTAGACTTACGCCAGCCTGTATTAGCAAACATTAAAGATGCTCCTAAGAAAGCCTTGTTTTCAGTACAGCCAGCTAGCACAAATGTAAATTCTTATCTGCTGATTAAACAAGGTGAAGCAGAACCTTATAGTTCGTTTTTAGATAAATTAACTCAAGCAGTTGAAAGGCAATGCCCAGATGAACAAGCCCGTTCCTATATTGTTCAAAACCTTGCTTTTGTAAATGCCAATGATGGATGTAGAAAAATTATTTTAACTTTGCCTGATCAGCCTCCAACTGTCCCACAAATGCTGACAGCTTGCAGCAGAGTCATGAACTCTCAAAATCTTGCAAATTTACAAGTCAATGCTTTAAATAAAACATTGAAAAATAATTTGACACAACGAATAGATAAAATTGAAAAGCTTTTAGAGAAACAAAAAAAAAATTAGAAAAATTCTGTTAGCACTGTGTGGTTAGACTCTGATAAAAAGCCTCATTGCTTTGCTTGTTGTAAACCTAGTCATGTGAAAAAAAGATTGTCATGTGTAGGCATTCCAACCAAAACAACTTTCTACCTGTCATAAGATATGGTTGTCATGATGTATATGATTTGCTAATATCTAGTGGTACAAGTTTTGTCTTCAGTTCACAGAAGTTTCCAAGATCCAAAATTCTACACTACATGGATGATTTGTTCATCGCAGCTTCAACACAGACAGAGATAAAGCGAACCTGTGCTACTGTTAAAACTGAAATCCAAATGCTGGACTTGACATTTCTACGACAAAGATCCAAAGCTGCGACATTAACTCTTCAAAGAAGACAAGCTCATCGCTGTGTTCCGAAAAGCCCTTTCTTTTTTGCAGCTTTAAGAGAGACGATGCAAGTTTGTAGCCTTATTTTTCAGTAAGACCCTTCTGAGCCAGATCCTTTGTTGATAATAGAGTAAATTTTTCCTCCCTACAGGTTTCCAAAGACTATTTTCACAGTTTTAGAAATAGTTGCACACATTATAATTAAAGCCAGAACCAAATTGTTAACTTTAGCAAGCCAAGAATTTTCAGTTATCTATTCACCATTGAAAAAAGATTACCTTAATTGAGCAATGCAAAATTCTGACGATTTACAATATGCATTCTTAAGTCTCCCAGAAATTTGTTCTGTTCACTACCCAGCTCACAAACTATTGCAAGCAAAATTGAGTTTCAGAGAAAAACCTAAATTAAGTGAAGAACCTTTAAATGCAGTGATCCTCTTCACTGATAGCTCTAGCAAAAGTCAGAAATCAGTCGTAACTTAGTTGAATCAAAAAACTAATGCTTAAAAGACCAACATTCAAATAGTAGAAAAGTCTCCTTAAATTGTTAAGCTTGCTGCTGTAGTTCAAACTTTTCAGCTTTTCCCTCAACCTTTTAATTTAATCACAAATTCTGCTTATGTTGCTATTGTAGTTAAGAGATTAGAAAAGTCTGTCACAGACATCTTTTGTGGAAAATCCTTTCTTTAGGAGTTTTCCTCTTCTGGGAAGCTGAGGCCCCAGAAAGAGAATGTAAACAATAATTATCTGCTGCTGTGGAATGCAACAGGTGCATCTGCGATTGGTCTTCTGTGAGTGTTTGGATTTACTGACCACTCACGGGAGAGTTTGTCTTTGCTTTCTTCCTGGACACAGAACTTTGTTTTAGATTCTATTCCTATGCTATTCTTAGCTGAGCAGCTTCTGAACTTGTCTCTCTATTCCTATTAGTATAGTCTTAATGTATTATATATCATAATTTAATAAATCCAGCCTTCTGATCATGAAGCCAAGATTCTAGTCTATCTCTCTCACCCTGAGGAACCCTCACAAGTCATGTAAAAAAAGTCAATTATAAAAGACGTTAGTAATGAAATTTTATATCATTACCTTTCAGGTCTTTTTACAACTTTGCAATATAGAACTAATCCATATTTTGTTTCTCACATCAGAGCTCATTCTTCACTTCCTAGATTTTTAGTAGAAAGAAACGCGAAAGCAGACAAACTGAAAATGGTTATTTCAAACACTTTGCCAAACATTTTTGAACAAGCAAAATTGAGCCATGCTTTTTTCCACCAAAACACACAAGCACTTGTGCGAACGTTTCAAATCTCTAAAATCTCAAGCTAAAGGTATCATCAGTACTTGCCCTGACTGTCAGCTTGTGCAACCTCCTGTTTCTCCAAGAGCTGTCAACACACAAAGTTTGCAAAGTCTGCAGTTGTAGCAGACATCACTAAATACCCTTCCTTTATTAAATTCAAAAATATTCATGTCCCAGTAAACACGTTCTCTAGTGCAATTTTTGCTTCTCTTCACACAGGTGAAACAAGCAATCATGCCTGTCATCATTTCCTGCAAGCTTTTGCTTCATTAATTCTACCCCAAAAAGTAAAAACTGACAATAGTCCCGCATATATATCTCATAAATTACCTACATTTCTAAACAAATGAAGTGTTCGTCACATCTTTAGTATTCCTCACTCTCCCATAAGCCAAGCAATTATTGAAAAAGCACATCAAACATTAAAATGCATTTTAGATCAACAGAGAGGGGGAATTGTGGTCACACCACAGATGAGGCTGAACAAGGCTTTGTATGTTTTTAATTTTCCAAACAGTTTGGGTGCAGAACCTGATCCACCAATCTTTAAGCACTTTTCAAATAACACACAGGCAAAACTGAAAGAAAATCCTCCTGTTCTAATTAGAAACCCTGAATCTAGACAGATTGAAAGTCCTTTTTGATTAATAACGTGGGGCAAAGGGTATGCTTCTATTTCCACAGGTGCTGGAATTAAGTAAGTCCCTGCCAAAAACGTCAAACCATATTGCACCTCAGAACCTGTTGACGAGCCCAGAATCGAAGAAGCAAGTACGCAGACGTGAGCTGAACAGAGGGATCCTAAGTCACGCTTGACGTTCCTTGTGCCTGACGTTCTTTGTGCATCAGTGGAACCTGCAAACTCTGATTTTGTGTTAATGTTTGTGGAGAGCTTTGTTCAAACATGGCTTATAGAAAAAGGCCATGAGCACATACAGCTGGTTAAAAAGTAAAAGGCAGCTGTAAGCAGCAAGTTCTCAGGCTTTTTTCATTAACAACAATAAACACCATGTCCTTGAGTAAGTGATGAGAAAAACATGGTGGAAAACGTGGAGGCCTTGAGAATGGTCAATAACAAGTCAACAACAGGATGAGCAAAACAAGTATTGGCCTCAACAAGAAATCACAGGTGTTGGCAGCAAAGGAGGGGTTGGCATGTAATCTGTGGCCAATGATGAGCTCAGGTTTTGCAATATGTATGCGCTTAATTAAGACTACTGTAAAAGTGTGTTAGCTGGATCAATAAATTGAAGATCGATGCTCATCAATCGGATGGTTGTCTCCCTTCACTTTCCTCAAATGTTATTTATGAGTATGTCAATTGTATGTTAAATGTTTGTTTAACAGAGCTGATTTTTGGCAAAAGCTTAGGTTATTGTTTTTGTGGAGAACAAAATGTTAAAATTGATATATCTGTAAGGATTCTGCCAAAACTTAGCTCAAGAAAAAGATGGAGCAAATGCAAGTTGTATGTTCGTATTGGTGGATTTTAATTGTTTTTTGTTGTGCAGATTTGCCTGTGGAATAACCAAAAACAAATGTTTGGGTGACCTTAGCCAAGGCAGCCAGCTCAGATACTATATGTTTGCCTAACTTGGAACCAGAAAAACCTTTTTCAACCTGTCTGGTTGGTGTGCCAGTAAAAGAGTTGCCTTTGGTCAAAAAACCATCCAATGGTAAGCTGGGTGGAATTGACAATGGAACCAATCCCTCATTGAATTGGAATGTTTAGTCCAAAAAACTTCCAAAAGCAGTTATGAAAAAGAAACAAAGGAGAACGAGAGCCGTTCCTCATTATGAGGAGAACTGTCAGAGTGATTTTATGCCTTGGAAAGCTGCAGGAAAAGTTTGAGCAGGTTTGTTTTTACCCCAGTTGGCTTCAGCAGTGGCATTGAAACAATTAGATCATGTTGGGTGCTGGCTGAACAAACTAACGAATGCCACATCCTCTGCAATTAGTGATATGTTAACCGATGTTGATAGTGTTAGACATGCTACACTTCAAAATAGAGCAGCAATTGATTTTCTTTTACTGGCACAAGAGCATGGTTGTGAGGAATTTCAAGGATTGTGTTGTATGAATTTGTCCGATCATTCTGAATCCATTCACAGAAGCATACCAAAACTGAAAGATTTGACAGCTCAAATTAAAGAAGATGGTGATTCCTGGCTAGATGATTTGTTTCAAGAATAGAGCTTTGCACCTTAGCTAAAGCAACTTTGCAAGATAAGTCTTTATGTATTGGGTGTTCTGGTATTGATATTGATAGTAATACCCTGCATACTTCAGTGTGTGCAGCGAATGATGAACAAAAGGGTCCGAGAAGCTTTTGTCATACAAGAGAGAGAATTAGGAAGTAGAAGCACAGAGAGTGTTCGAAATGTCACGAAAATAGTAGACGAAGGTGTTGGAATGGAAGAAGCTTTTGAATTAAGACCCTAGAATCGACCGCAGTTTTTTGAACAATGACTTGTAACTATTGTCAGACGTGATTCATATTTCTTTCAAAGACTAGGCTTTCACAGCATTAAGTTGCTGTGCTGTTACATAGCAATGCTCAGGATCAGCGCAAATAGGCCTCCAGCAGACAGTAAGCAGAAATTTTACAGTAAAGCTATGAAACTCAAGTAGTAAACGACAAGAAAATGAAAGTTGCTTGTTGAGTCAACAAGAATCCTTTTCTAGGGGGCGCCTGGTTTTAGATAAATGATTTCCCATTTTTGTCACCCAGGCCCCCCCCTAGAAAAGGATTACTTACAAACATGTCGGCTGCCGACAATGAGGGGGATGATATAGTCCTCCTGATTAACACCTGGGTGTCCGGCGGCCAGGTTTTCCACAATTTTCTTTTTTATCCTTGTCTACTTTCCTCACACGAGGCACCATTTGCCGCGGCTACTATATACAAGCATGAACGGGGACGGGGCAATCCGAATCAGTGTCGTGAGCTGTTTATTTCACACATCAGTCTCAGTACATTGTTAGGACAATGGAGACAGGATGTTCACAGCTCTCTGATTCCAATGGAATGCCAAGGAAGCGTCACGTTACAGGGTAGCCTAAAGCCATCTCAGCCTAAGTTTCAGCCAATCACACATAGAGCAAAAGTATATTGACAATAATTCTATCCAATCATTGAAACACACGTAATTGTAGTTAACACAATAGGGACTTATTTTCTAACACAATGGCTCGTTTATGAGAGACTGTGAGAGTCTATCTGAAAATCTTTCATTTTTGCCTCACGATTGTCATGAAGAGAAAAGACCACTGAAAGGTTAAAAACTGTTGAGCCAGTTGGGAAAGAAAGTCTTATGCTTATTCAGTGTGTTCACAGGTGGTGTTTGCAGAACATGCCATGCTGAAATCAAAAGGGGCATGCTGCCCTTTCCGAACAATGGATCTGGACTTTCTCCCTACCTCCTGACCTGGCTGGTCTGAGCTCTGGGGTGGTTCCTCCCCTCCAAGAGAAGACCCCTCTTGCCTGCCTTCAACCACCGTGACAGACAAACAGAGATGCGAATCCCCTCATCAAGGAACCAAGACAAGACAAGAAACTCCCTTGGCACCCCCCTGGCACCCCCCTGGCACCCCCTTCCAGAGACTGGGACTGAACGCCCCCCAGGTCAGGGAGAGGGGGAAAAACTGCCCAGAATAAACGTACCTGCGAGCATTCGGCCATGAAAACAATGGAATAAACAACCCCCTCCTTCTGTCCCTATTCTATTCCCTCCTTGGTAAACTTAATTTCGGCCACCCTTCCCCCAATGAAAAACGGTATATTTTGGGGTGCGATCTGACCGTGCTTTGAGATCTCCCCGGGATGTGCACCAGTGAGCTTTGAGGGCTGGACCCCCGAAGGACAATGACACTTTTCGGTAGCTATAGACCGTACCTGTCCTCCTTTCCTCCCTCTTCCCTTGTCTTACCCTTTTCTTCCCCAGATTCCCTCACCAACACATATTCAGCTGTGGTTATTTCAATAAAATTGCATTTTGTTGATTTTTTACTGCAAATCCCCTGTGCCTTGTTGGTTAGCTTGCACCAAAAAATCATCCGTCACCCGTTCATTCAGGCGGACCTCGACAGAGACAAAGCACAGAGACTCATTCATACTAACCTTCTAAAGATATACATTAAATAACCTTGTTGCAACTTATAAAGGCAGATCACAGAAGCTTATTGTTCTATTTCTCACGTCTGCTCTACTGCTTAGAAAACTTTTTGCTGTATTAGCAATGTTCACAAGTCTGCTGTCTGAGGCCTGCCTTTTTAACCACTTTCTCAAAACCCTCTAATTTTATGAATCCCAACACTCATTCCCTTCTATTCATAACTAATGTATAGCCACCAGTACAATCAGGAAAAGGTGAAACTTACTGATGTCAGCAAGGGAAGGATTTGAAAGAACTATTCCCGTTAATCCTTCTGTAGACAGTAACTCTATCATTAAAATAGGAGCCCTTTTAGTAAGTATCATTTGTGGGAAATTCAGGACTTCTGGACAGCAGCCCATTAGGATTGAGCAGAAGCCATTTCTTGTTTACATGATGAACTTATACATTCTAACTCTCGGCACCTGCTAGTCAGGTATTTCTTATTGGTGCCTTTGTCGTGTCCAGGCATTCTGCATGCACCTCTCAGAAGATGTGTTTGGTTACAGTCCAGGTGCTTTGCCGCCTCCCGTTATTGAGTTCTTTCGGTCTTGGAATTTGGTTTCTCAGCTTCTCCTTCGTTATTTTACCACGGCTTATGTCTTAGTAACCCTGATGAATTCCAGAGGGCCCTGAGAAAATTCTGATAAGAACAGTTCCAAGCTGGATGGCTGGTGCACCCTGTAGTCTAAGTGATTCAGATACATTGCTACAATTCCCCCTTCTTCTCCTTCTTGCACCATCCAGACCCTTTCCACCGTATTTTCTACCAAGCGGTTCACCAATTTCATGATGCATAGAATAACACAAAGCAATATAATAATGACTGCTAGTAATAACAAAGCTCCCTTTACAATATCTTTCAACCATCCAGTTCCTTCCCATCCCTCAAAGCATTCATCCAAACCCCAGTCATTTGCAGTCAATTTATTTGTGTTATTTTGTAGTTGAGTTTCCTGTGAATGGATGCAGAATGGTCAGAGAGGTTAATACAACACATTCCTTCAAAATCCTAACACCCTTGCCCATGTGCTAACAACAATAAATTTACAGCAGCTCTATTTTGCAGTGTGCCATGTCTAATAGTATCTACATCAGTGAGCATCTCATTTTAAACAGCTGAAGTTATGTTTAGTTGTTTTAGTTGATTAAAAAGACACCTGGTGGAAGCTTTCCTACAGTTGCATTTCCACCAGCACTTCCAGGATAAGTCCAATTGTAGCAATATTTATATGATACCATGTAGAATTGAGATTAAGGATGACATGATTATTTTTGGGTCATGGGACTAGGACATTGCTCGCAGAAGTTGATTGTGGGTTTAAAAAGTGGTTAAAAACCAGGCAATAATTTCCAGGTAGTGATCCTAACAAATCTAGTTCTTGGGGCTCTACTCCGCTTTCATTCTGTGATTGTGTTATTATAGCTGCTTGGAAGCCCTCGCTGTTTGCCTTAATCCCCAACCTTTAGCATATGTCCAATTTTGTACCACTGCTGGCTATGTTACACCAGCGATCCTTTGCACTTGGTTTATTTGCTTCCACCTATTGTTTTCCTCCAACTCCTACCCATTTTGCAAAACCAGTAAAGTTACTTATTGGGATACCAATTAAACATGTGTGGAAAGGATCTCCTGGCATGGTTAAGGATAAACAAAAGAAATCCACCTCAGTAGCATTGGCCCAAATAAGACACATGTTCTCATGATGCCATCTACACCACAGATCACAAGGAACAGAAACCTCCAAAAACCTGTACAACTAATTTAAGACTATTCTTCATCCTTAACATTGGCAAAGAACCCTTCCCCTATGAAATTAGGGGAAAAAACCCAAACTGACTGCCCCTCTTGCTCTTTGTGCTCTTCTCCTATTCTGTCTCCTTTGGTTGTTCTCCTCCCACCTTTGCTTTGTTTGTTGCCATTGCTCAGGTCTAACTCCCCATGTCCCAGGAATAAATACTCCTTTTCTGCATTCAGTAGCCTTGATCTTATTCTCTCTCTCCTTTTTCTTGAGCTCTGAAGGTCGTTATGACGAGGATTCATTATGTCAGGTTTTTGTTCCACTTATGGCTAGTGAAGTAATAGAAGAGATTCTTAGTTCTAGAAAATGTTACTAATCAACACAGACTATTGCTCAGCCAAAGCTATGTTAAATTCCTGAAGCCAGAGCAAGAGAACAGTGACTTGACAGAATTAGGAAGAGTTTCTTTTTCTTTCTTTTATATAGCAAAAGTGAGAGTGCATATTAGAGTTCAGCATAGAGTAGGCGATTCAGGAAGTCTGTACTGTCTGTCTGATTACCTCAGTCAATGAAGCAAAGAAGAGGGTGATGCAGGGGGAAACTTAGGGGACTGCATCCCCTAACCACTTGAATGTCTCCATGGGAAATGCCCCATGGCCTCACCGTTTATTCCAATAAAGTTATGGGATTCCTCTGTCTCTTTCTGGGACAAAACCCTCTGGCATCAGGGATTAATTTTCCTAAGAAAATGAGCACTCCTCTGGGATCCTTTCACCATCCCATGGCAGTGAGCAGAGCTGAAGGCACCCCTCACCCAGTTTTGGTGATCAGTTCCCTTTGGTGGCAGCTGACACTGGGTAATTGGTTGGGTACCCAATAGTGTCCACTTGAGACAGATGAGTAGCGGACTAGAGGGTCCATGAAGAGTCCACAGGGAAGGACCACTGAAAATGTCAGCAGTCAATGGGATTTTTGGGGAGTAAACTTGAGAGGGCAGCCATAGAGGGTAGCATTGGTAAAGCCAGCAACAGGTCCTGGCAAAAGGGATGACGATCCCAAAGAATCCCTTAGGAGAATATTGAGGTAGTTTGCACATTCTCCCAGAGGTAAATAAAGACAATCCATGCCCAAGGAGCAGTAAGGGGAGTTGAGAAGGGGTCTCAGCAACAGGGGACAGATGGTGTTGGTATGTTGGGAAAGGATTGGTTGAAGCGGAATGTGGAGGAATATGGTTAAGGCAAGTAGTAGCAGAAGGCATTTATCATCAAAATTTGCCAGCTGATCCAGCTGCAGGTTCTTTGTATCCCCAGCTTCCAGGACAGGGAAAACAAGGAGTCAGGGTGAAGAGGTGTTCTTTATGGTGGGAAATGGCAGGACAGGCACAGAAGTGCAGGACTGTGAGCATGGGCTTGGGGCTCATGGGGAGGTGCGGGCCAGGGCTGGGGCTGTGGGGCAGCCAGGGCTGAGCTCCAGGCAGTACCTGACCCCACCACCGCTCCCCCCAGGAAGGGGCAGCATTGGCCCCCAAGCCCCACGAGGCTGCTAGACATCCTGGGCCCCATGAAGCTGCCAGACACCCCAGCTGCCTGTGGTGCTGCCAGCTGTGCCCTCTGGGTGTGCCGGCAGGGGCCACGTTTGGACACTGTAGCAGGACAGAGACTGGCTCTAGTATATGGCGTATGGCAAAGAGGGTGAGCACAAAGAGGAGGAGCAAAGAATATCTGGGAAATGCAAATTGTACATGGTAGGATTAGGATTTTCTTTTAAGGATTTGATTTGGGTCACTGGAGAAACAAATGATTTTGAGCTGTGGGAGACTGAGCACCCACAGGCAGTAGGGGGGCTGGAGGCTAAAGAAAGGGCAGAATAAAGCTCCTGTATGAACTGGTTAGAAAGATACAGCAAGTGTATGTACAACGGGATGAGGAAAAGGTGAAGGCAAAGGTGATGGCAGTGTTCTTACTGCTGTGGAGGGAGTCACTGCAGGGCCCAAGGGGGCCCCCAGGACAGAAAGGATGAGTTTGGCCACAAGGAGAGAGCAGAGGGATCCTTTCCTCAGCAGGGGAGAGCCCACCCAAAGAGCGTCTTGGAAGGAATCAGTGTACTATCTGCAAGGACACTGAAAGCAAGCTTGCCCACAGAAACTAGATCCTTGGGAGGATCAAGTCCAGCGATGAATGGAGATGGATTACTAGGTGCGTCAGAGGTTCCCATTATATCCGGGAACCCACCACACTGGAGCCCTTGATAACACTTATGGTGCGTCTGGAACGGAAGGAGGTATTTTCCTGGTAGACACAAGGGCCTCTCAATCCACTTTGAATTTTATGCCTTCAAAGGAAAAATTGTCAAGAAGTTCTTTAATTCTTCAGGGGGTAAGTGGAAAAGACATGAGGATATGTTTCTTTCAACCACAGATTAGCACATGTGGGGGTTAGGTTTGAAATGCATGAATTTCTGTTTATTCCTACTTGTAATTATAGGTCACTGGAGAGGGATTTGCTGGTTACATGGGGAATGCAAAATAACATTGTAAAAAGTGATACAGAAACTAACCCTATTGTAAGTTTGTGAAGCTCCTGCCCTAGCCCTTCTGGACATGGAAAAAGAATTTGAATTCTATGTGGATGTTAAACAGGAGCATACTAAAATAATTTTACCATGGGAACACTGGATTACAGGGCAGCCTGTTGCCTACTTTTCTAAGATATTAAATCCTGAGGCCAGGAGGCTTGCCTCATTGTCTGCAGAATTGTGCAGCTATGGCTTTAGTAGTAACTGAAGCCTGAAAATTGATGACAAGATAATGTTTTGTGAGACTTACGAAAGCCTCACATAGAATTTAAGTTTTGTGAAGCAAAAAAGCCTCTAAGTGAATGTCCAGGGCTTGGTTAATACAGTCTAAAACTTATTGAATGGAAGAGATGGAAGAGAAAGATGTAGGATTGAGAAGTGGGAAAGGCTTTAACCCAGCCTCCTGTTAAACAAGGACTTTGAACAGTCCTGGAGAGGGGCGCCAGGAAGAAACCCATGACTGCATTCACGTGATGAACCTTCAGACCTGGGCTAGGGAAAATTTAGGAGGCACCCCCTGGCCTAAGGGAGAAAATGTGTTCATTAATGAGCCTTCATGGGCAGTAGAAGGGAAGCAAGTTACAGGAGACGCTATTATTAAGGGATGGGATTTAGAAGACGGGAGGATGTTGCTGCCCACATGGTCAGGTCAGACTGCGGAGCTGTATGTGCTTGCAAGAGCCTGTGAATTAACATTCGTACTTATTCTAAGCATGCATGTGGGGTGCATAAAATAAACCTGTTTCCTCCCACACTTAGAAATGTGTGGGAGAAAACAGGTTTATTAACCTGCAGAGGAAAAAACATTAGCGCATGACAGCTTAATTACTCCTCTCTTGCAGGAAGTGAATTTACCAAAAAGGGGGGCAATTATGTCCATTAGGGGACATCAGGCAAGGTACTCAGAGGAGACAATAGGCAATTGACTGGCAGATGAAGAAACTCAGAAAGGAATATTTTTGCCAGAACTCTCCAAGACCCTCCCTTTGCTCCCAGTGACTCAATCCCTGCCAGACAAACTGTCTTTTCCACCAGAGGAGCTGGAGATAATTAAAAAGAGCAGGGCAGAGGAAAAACTGGAATAATTGGTTTACAAGAGATGGCAAACAATGGAGATCAGAAGCTTTGGCCATACAAATATTAGAACAACTCCATGAAGGGAGTCATTGGAATTCTGGAGGAATTGGCGGAAGCCTTCCTCAAGATGTATTTTGCTGTGGGTCTTTTTAGTCTGGCAAAGCAGCTGTTGAAGTTTGTTTGATTTGTGCTGAAGCCAATTAACAGGGTTACAAAGAAAGCTGCCAGAGGAGGGAGGCATTAGGCTGTATGTCCCTTCCAAAAATGCCAAGTGAGATGCTCCAAGTGGGAAGGCTTAAATATCTTCTGGTAATAGTATGTCAGCTAACAAGGTGGCCAGAAGCATTCCCAACTCCTTCAGCAACTACAGAATCACCTATTAAGGTATTTTTGGAACAAATTATCCCAAGATACAGGACTGTAGAAGCAACAGACTCAGGGGAACTCATATGAAAGATCCTTCAAAGGGTTATGGCTACTTTAGGAAAAAAATTGATCCTCCATACCCTGTGCCACCACAAGAACTTATGTCAGGTAGAAAGAAATCAAAGAGAGAAATAAAGAAACACCTTTTGAATCTGGCAATAGCCACCAAGATGCCATGAGTAGGGCTTTTGCCATTGGCTTTGGCAAGAATGAACGACAGACAAAAGAGAAAATCAGTTCTCTTCCCTTGAATTATTGTTTAGCATTCTTCACCCAAGTAATTCTCAACCTAGTGGGGTGTAGATGTAAGTGATGTATATTTAAAAGAATATGTGGCCAGGATGCTGTTTCTTGTGAAATCCCTTCAACAGGAGGCTCAGCTGGCACAGCCCCTGCCTTTGGACTTTGGCTGTTCATAACATCCAACCAGGGGACTTAGTTCTGCTTAAGGAATGGAAAGACGTACCATGGGTTGCAAAGTGGCGTGGAACTTTCCAAGTGTTACTGACCACAGAAAGAGCCATCTAGACAGCTGAACACAGATGAACCTATCACACTCTGGTCAATGTCTCTAAGGCCCCAGAGATTTGGACATCTCAGCTGGAAAAGAAGGACAGCAGGCTTTGACTGACACTCTGCAGGAGTGGTCTGGAGCAGCAGCCAGTGCGTTGACATGGAGGCAAGCCACATGTACCTAGCCACAGACTGTCTGCTGAAATAGTCTGTATGAGCATCCTTCCTTTAGAATCTATGCTCACTGGGGGGGCTACTACTTGCTGTCATTGTTTTCTTTATCTTAGGTAGTTTCTTAGGTAGTTTCTTTATCTTAGGTAGTGCATCCATTGGCCACAGGTAGTGTAGAAGAGAATGTGAAAATTAGACTAGGTCATTAGAATACACTATTAGAATATTTTCCTTACTAATTCTACTTTTCTTTTGTCAGCTAAGTTTAGGCCAGGAATGGAAGAATCCATTTCCAGCCTTAGGAGAAGAAGCAGCCAAAGTTTTTAACTTTAGCTATTGTTGGGTTTGTGGAGGGCCAGAAGGATCTGAAGAGTAGCTACGGGTGACTAGTTCAGTGGAATCTAAATAGTGGCTCAATAACCTAAGTGAGGTCCATAATGGGACAGGATTTGGGGAGAAGGAAGTCCATGGTGACTTCATTCTTCTGAATCAGGCAGTTATTGCCTAAATAGGACAGGGGGTGTCTACTTGGAAAAGCATTTGTGATTTGACTATCTTTGGGTTTAAACAACTGGGCCTGAATTCCCAATTACCCTTCTTTCAGTTGTTCCAAACATCAATCAAATGCCTGTGAAGCTCACTAATGGCAGCTGGCTGAGATGTTCCTACCATCATTACCAAAAATATTTTGAAGACTGTAAAGCAGTGGGGAGGGACAAGGGGTTTTTTTTGGGGGGGGGGAAACCCCTAAAAATAGGACCACCTATATTTAAGTTGCCTCCAAGAAAGTTCCCCAAACAGAACACATGTTGTTTGTGATTATCAGTGCAAATGTCAACACCAGAATAGAACTTGAGCCCTTTTTAGCGAGTTCTTCTCCAAATCCGAGCAAACAGATGGCAGATGTAAATGTAGCTGGCAATCCTGCAGGGGAGCTTGGAAATAAAAACATTGTAACTCTTCGAGTGGGGTAACTACTGTTGTAGCACTGCTGAGGCCAGGACACGAGCTGTCTTTTGACCCACCAGTTGATGACTGAGGGTAGGAAGGCCCCTTTGCTAACAGAACATGGGCTTTGAAAAGACACCATTGGCATTGAAGCCAACATGAGTGTCACAGCTTACCTCCAAACTGCTCAGGAATGTTATATGGGGCATATTAGACCTACCACAAGTTCAGGGAAATCACTTAGGAATCAAAATCTATGATGATTTAAGTAGTGAAAGCAATCAGTGTTAGCAGCCCTGGCTGGAGGGAGCACCCCAAAATGGGGAAAAGATGAATGGCCACTAGAGAAAATGATACCACACTATGGACCAGCCACTTGCAATGCTTATGAATTAATATGAGGTGCCAGAGTGACACCGTGCCCCGGTCACAAGAGGAGGAGATGACACTGGTCACCGGTGAGCTCTGACCCCCTTTCCTCTCGGCACGCATCACAAGTGGCCACTCCCCACTTCAGCCACCGGCAGGCAGAGGGCAGCGGTTCAGTCACAAGCTGAGGTCCCATACTGAGAGAAGCGGCCGACAAGTTGTCCTGGTTTAGGGCAAATTTGTTAAAGAATCTGCAAAGGAGGGCCCCTCCAGAAAGAAAAACCCACACGGCCCCTCCCCCTAACCGGTTCGGGAAAAAATTCCTTGGAGAGAGGTGGAAAGAACCTGTTTATTTGACTGGCCCAGCACCCCCCTAGCACAAAAAATGAACAATACCCGATGACACCACTCTGAGAAAGATGACAAAATCAGAAAGTCTCTTTTGGGGGTGGTTGCTCTGTTCTCAGTCCCTCCGGTGCTGAGGCAGCTGCTGCAGCCAAACGGTGCAAACCTTCGGTGTTCCTGGGTCCCAGTCTGGAGCAGGTTCGAGATGGTCACAGAAACAGGAGAGGAGAAACAGTCCATGAAGGGATGTGGACTGTTTAGCTAGAACTAGCTAATAAGCAGAGGCCAAAGCAGAGCAGAGGCAAGGGCAGAAAAGGGAGCAAGCAAAGCAGCAAGCTGAAGCAAGAAGTGAAAAACAGCCCTATGTACTGCTCATCTCTGTGTTCCTGATAAGAGAAACCCAAACAAAACTTCCACTCTTCAGAGCCGGTCTATAAGGCACAGAACAGATGAATGGGGATACAAACATCATAACGTCACCCCACACAAGTGTAGACCCATGCTGACAGATTGAGGCAAAGGAAAGAGGGAACGACCCCTTGCTTGCATCTCACAACTGTCATTATTACTTCCTGTGAAAAGAGTGGTACAGGTGCAGGAGCTTGAAGGGGAGACAGAAAAAGGTGATTTTTAAAGAGGGGCTGTCCCCCGGGAGGAGACAGCCTAACAACAATCAAGGGCCAGATAGGAGGAGTATAGGGGACATACATAAACATAAAACCAAGAGGGAAGGGAAGAGTGAATACCAACGAGTGAAGGGAAATATCATAACTGACAACTAACTTTCTAGATAAATGGATGTAGCAAATAATGACAGACAAGCTGCAGGGGCAGAGTTTGGAGGATGGACAGGGAAAGATCTGGAAATACCAGAACTGACATGGGGAAAGGTAGGAAATTAGATGGTAAACAACTTTAGGGAGAGACTATTAGGAAAACCGAACAGGGGTGAATAGGAACAAATAATTACAACATTTTAAATAATTTCTTAAACAAATAAAAGTCCAACACCCCACTGCCACACCAGAGAACCCATTTGTAATTTGAATAAGATATTTAGGTTACAAGCTGTGTTTGAAATAACCAACCAGTCAGCTACAGCTCTTTACCTTCTTGACGACCAATCTATTCCAATGAGGAATGCAATATTTCAGCATTGGATGATATAAAATTGTCTATTAGCAGAAGGAGGAGGAGTTTGTGGAAAATTAAATTATTCAAACTGCTGTTTGCAAAGAGATGGCAACGGAAAATAGGTCAAACAAATAACAAAGGTAGCTCATGTACCAGTCCAAAGGTGGAAAGGATGGGAATGGAACATGTTGTCATGGATACCTGGCAATCTTTGGGTTAAACGAATACTATTTCTCCTCATCTGTGCTATAGTAACTCTGTGGTAGATAGGGACAGGCGGTCGGAAGATTACGCGATGTAATGGAGAGGCAGGACCCCCTGTTCCCCTAAGATAAGAAATTACCCTAGGAATGTAGCCCCTCAAACAGTAGGGCCAGTAACTTTCCATTCCACACCCAGTAACTTTCTACCCCTGGTAACTTTCCACTCCTTACTAACCATAGATAGTAGAGGCAGACCCCCCTCTGACGTAGAGACCCCCTTAGACTATAAAACCCCACGAGAAGAGATAATAAACGCCTTTTGACCGTCCACCACATTGGTGTCTGCGTGCTCATTGGCCCGAGCGACCCTGGAGAATTGGGTCGCCATGCTGTTCCTCAGAACCAGGTCGCCTTGCCTTATATCAGAAGGCAACAACTGGTGCCGAAAACCTGGGAGCCGATCAGCGCCTGGGGAACGGGGATTTGCCTGGACAGAGGATGGCGGCTGCACAGCTGGCCTAGTGCAGCGGGAGGGACGCCTCCGGAGCAGCGACGAGCATGGACGCTATCGCGAAGGTCGTAACAGAAATGCATGCACAATGGGGTATAGAATGTAAACTTAGGGACTTAACTCTCGCATTGCCGAGACTGATTAAGCTTGGGGCTATAGAAAGCCCTGTGGATATCCTACATCCGGGGGTGTGGGGTAATTGTACAAAAGCTCTGGCGGAGGACACTATGTCTTCGGGTTCAGGGAAAGCCCTAAAATCGTGGGGCAGAGTTGTCCAGGCTCTGCAAAAAGCTCGACAAGAGCAAGAAACCTGGAAAGCCACGCCAACTTGTTTATTAGCCACGCCGCAGCTCGGGGTGGGCGCGGCGAGACAGACTGCGGAGGGTCTTGATCCGGGCGGGTGCGCGGAGGCGCAATCGCTGGAACCCCCTCAGCGAGCGGACTCACCATCGGAGGGGGGGAACACGCGCGGGCGTTCTGGCAGGGGCTCGCGGAGGAGGCGCGGAACGCGGCGGGATTGTCAGACCCCATAGGCATCGGTGAAAACTTGCCCTCACCATATGTGTTTGAAAATGGCACCGAGCTGCATGGCAAGGGCGGAAAGGAGAAGGCGGGGGGCGGAAATGCAGTCAGCCTGATTAACAACGCATGCGCGGGCGAGCGGGGAGAAGGGGCGTCCCCTGCGGTGGAGCGTAAGACCAATCAGAGCGCTCTATTCAAATTAGGTCCTTATAGGGCAAGGACCTCCCCCAGCAGGAGGCAGGGGAACCCCAGGGGGAGGGAACGGCCCAACCCCCGCAGGAAGGGGCGGGGTCGGAGCCCGAGAAAAAGGCAGAGCAGCCCGGAAGTGTCCAGTCAGTCGACTTCCGGCTCGGACTCTGACTCGAGCTGGGACGGGCTCGAGAGGGAATCGGAGGATTCCAATTTGGATTCTAGCTTTAACAGAGAGAGAGCAGCGGCATGTAAGTTCACTAATTACAGTGCTCCCGCGTGGGGGAAGGGGTTATCAGAGAAAGACCGGACCCCGCTTACAAACTGGCGGAAAATAAAGATGGCTTGCGCCGAGTGGGCCCTGTCTGCGACACTGGTATTCCCAGTCTGCGTGGTGGGGGCAGGCGGAAACCAAAGGACCTATTCCCCAGTCAATCCAAAGGATGTCCAGGCAATTGTTAAAGCGATTGCAGACAAGGGAATTAATTCTGCCATGGTTTCCACACTCATTGACGGCCTTTTTGGTGGGGATGACATGATTCCCTTTGATATTAATCAGACGTGTAGAATGATTTTTGATGGGGCAGGGACGATAGTTTTTAAACAAGAGTGGGAAGACAATTGCATGAAGCAGCTAGCCTTGGTAACGGGGGCAGACCACCCACTGCATGGCTCCAGCATACAGAGGTTAATGGGTACAGACCCCACAATGATCACTCCCCAGGTGCAGGCCAAGGGTCTGCGGGCCCATGAGGTTATGACAACAACCCGTGCTGCCCGAGAAGCCATCCGTGATGCTTCTAAAGTAGTAGCCAAACCCTCCCCATGGTCCTCCATAAAACAAAGTGAGAGTGAGAGCTTCACTCAGTTTGTGGACAGGCTTCAGGCCGCATTAGATTTGTCTGCTTTACCCTCAGAGGCTAAGGGTCCGGTGCTGGCAGAGTGCCTACGCCAGCAATGCAACTCAGCCACCAAGGACATTTTAAGATCACTGCCGCAGGGGTCTAATATAGCAGCCATGATCAGACACGTTGCAGAGGAGGAACATCTAGCTCCCATCCAAGCAGCAGTTCACACTGCAATAACCAGCGTGATGGTGTGCCTTAAGTGTGGCCAGGCAGGCCACTTGGCAGTAAACTGCCCCCAGCCAAGACGCCTATCAGCAGCTGCTCCACCACGCCAAGGGGGACTTAGGGGACCATGCTGGGCATGTGGAAGGAAGGGGCATTTAGCTAAGGAATGCAGATCCAGGCCTCAGGGAAACGGGAGAGGGAGGGGGCAGCCGGGCCGTATCCAGCCTCCTCCCACCTGGAGCATGCAGCGGCCCAGCTACAGCAACCCCCAGTGGGGCAGGGGACCCTCATACCCCATGCCCCCACAGGGAGTAGTCAATTTCGCATCCCTGCCTACAGTGCAATGGCAGAGCTATGCAGCACTGCCAGTAACACCTTCACACCCCCCACCACCACAAGCCGCACCAGTGTCACAGGACCAGCAGGGGACGCCCCAGAGCGGGATCCCTGGGTGGCCTTGTGTCCTGGCCATGAGAATAGGAAAGGAACCCCTGATGGTGTGGGGGACATGCCGCCTTTACGGCAGTCAGGATCCCCACGTCATAGGGTTTCAGTTCTGGGCGGACACGGGATCAGACTGCACGATTTTTCCCCAAGCATATTGGCTCGGACATTGGCAATTCAAAGAAGTCCCTCCAGTGAACGGAGTAGGAGGGCAGTCCCGGGCATGGAAAAGCACCCAGCTGGTGCCTATAACACTTCACACGAAAAAGGGACCAGAACAGACAGTGGCGATCTATCCCTATATCCTGCAAAATTCTCCATCCCTTTTAGGAAGGGACGTCCTTTCCATGCTAGGATTCCGGATTACAAATTTATCCTGAGGGCCACTGCCGTACACCCTCTGCTGCCAATCAAATTGACTTGGAAATCATCAGACCCCATATGGGTCGAGCAGTGGCCCCTGACAGAGCCTTGAGCGGCAGCCTTGCTGGAACTGGTCAACCGCGAACTGTAAAAGGGTTACATAGAACCCTCCACCAGCCTGTGGAACACCCCTGTATTCGTGATCCCCAAAAGGTCCGGAGAAGGCTATCGTCTCGTCCACGACCTGAGAGAAGTGAACAAGACGATCCGACCCATGGATCCAGTCCAGACACTGCTACCCACGAACTCAGCCATCCCCGAAGGGCAGCCGTGCGCAGTACTGGATATCAAGGACTGTTTCTTTTCAATACCTCTGCACCCTGAGGACAGAGAACGATTCGCCTTTTCCATGGTGTTTCGAAACGGCAAGCGGCCCAACCTCTGCTTCCAATGGCGAGTATTGCCACAGGGCCTTGTTGACAGCCCCACTATATGCCAAATCACCGTGGACAAAGCACTGATGCCAGTCCGACACTCCTATCCCACCACAACCATCATTCAGTACGTGGATGACGTCCTAGTCGCAGCACCATCGGCAAGCCAAGTAGATCACCTGGCGTCCACAATCACGGAGACCCCTCAGGCCAACGGCTTCGAGATCGCGAGTGCAAAGATCGAGAGAGGATCCTGCATGACCTTCCTGGGAGTAGGGATCACAAGCTCCCACGTGACACCCCCTGAGGCGAAGGTCAGTCGAGACATAAGGACGCTCCACGACATGCAACGCCTGGTGGGATCGCTACAGTGGCTTCGCAACATCGTCCTGATTCCTCCCAAGGTCATGGACCCTCTATATGACCTCCTGAAAGGAAAGCACCCCTGGGAACCCAAGGAGCTGACGCCACAAGCCACAAGCTCCCTCGACTTCATCGAAAGCCAGATGTCCACTGGCACACTTGCCAGGTGGAATCCAGCCGTGCCCCTGGACCTATACGTCCACTTTACACTGAAGGGGGGAGTAGAAGCACTGGCCCAAGGACCTTGCAAAAAGGCCCGACCAATCCAATGGGTGGTCCTCGGAAGACCTGCTTGTGCATTCTCCCCGGGAATCGAATGCATCGCTAACTTCATCAAGAAAGGCAGGAAACTCGCCTTGAAACACCTAGGGACAGAGCCGACAAGCATCCACCTTCCGTTCCGCAAGCAACCGACCACGGAGTCAGCCACAATATCGGAGTACCTAGCCCTTGCTCTCACCGGCTTCGGAGGAGAAATCTCCTATTCTGCCAGACCACCCTGGACTCAGCTGCTGACCGTAGTCGACATGGACATGCCACCAAGGGTCATGGACCGACCGCAGCTGGGACCAACGGTCTTCACAGATGCTTCCTCCACGACTTCGACCGCAACAGCAGTGTGGCAGGCAGGAGAACAATGGCATTGCGTCAAAGCATGTGACCCCACACTGTCAGTGCAACAACTGGAGGCAGCAGCAGTGGTCTTGGCGTGCGGACTCTTCCAAGAAGAACACTTCAACATAGTAATGGACTCTATATTCGTGGCAAGGCTTTGTCTAGCCATGGCAGGACCAGGAATGTCAACATCAGCAGCAGCCCTAATGCTGGAAGGAGCACTCTCCTCACGACAAGGCACCGTGTCAGTCATCCACATCAACAGCCATGACTCAGTCAAAGGTTACTTCCAGGTCGGCAACGACAAAGCGGATGCCACAGCGAAAGGCGTATGGACGTTGCAGAAAGCTCGTCAACTGCACGAGTCGCTCCACATCAGAGCCAAAGCACTGGCGAAGAGACGCAGAATCCCGACAGCGGACGCGAAACATGTGGTGGCCACTTGCCCTCATTGCCAGAAGTCACCCCTATGGATCTGTGGGGTCAACCCGAGAGGTCTCAAGCCTTCAGAGATCTGGCAGTCGGACTTCACCTGGCGTCAATCGCTGAAGCCCCGAGCATGGCTTGCAGTGACAGTAGACACTTATAGCGGAACGATCATAGCCACACAGCACCCCTAAACAAACTCCAAGGCCACAATCCAGCACTGGCTGACAGCCATGGCTTGGCTCGGTATCCCCAAGCAGATCAAAACGGACAACGGGTCCAATTTCACCTCCAAACCAGTGCAAGAATTCGCCACAAAATGGGGCATCACATTAGTGCAAGGTATCCCTTATAACAGTACCGGGCAGGCCATAGTTGAGAGAGCAAATCAGACCCTGAAAATCAAGATAGAAGTATTGGCGAAAGCAGAGGGCTTTGCCAATTCCATTCCCCCAGGAGATCAGGCACGTATGTTGGTAACTGCTTTGCTAGCACTGAATCAATTCCCTAGGGGAGATGAAACAAACAGTCCCGTTCAAAAGCACTGGGCTACTCAAATGCTAGAGGAGGGCCCGCAGGTGGTAATTAGAAACGAGCTAGGCGAATGGGAGCGGGGCTGGAGGTTGATGCTCATGGGGCAAGGGTACGCAGCTGTCAAAAAGGATGGTAAAATCAGGTGGTGTCCACTTAAGTCAATTAAGCCTGACCTTCATAGCGAGCAGAATGAGACTGACGAGAATTGCGAGTTTCTGTTTACAGGACATGCTCTTGGGACATCCTCGTGACGCGTACATCCCCATTCCAGAGGAAAGAGACAGACCACCAAGCCGTCAGGCAGCGCCCGAGAGACCCGCACGGGTGAGACCCAAGCATCAACGGTGTTTCTGTGCGATTTTGCTGTTGGGGCTTGTCGCCAGAGGGCAAGCCAACCCAGATCACTACCCCCATCGGCCATTCAGGTGGGTCATGCGACACCTTAGTAGCAACAAGGTGCTCAAAGAAATCACCACACCGAATACCCCATCCTTCGTGCTCCGCATCACCGACCTGTTTCCAGGACAACCAAAGGTAGACCCCAATTCCCCACACGCCCCACACATGTACCTATCCTACTGGTGCCCAGCTTCAAACCCTGGGAAAAGCTACTGCAATCACCCAGGGTGGCGATATTGTGGGCACTGGGGCTGCGAAACCATAGTCACAGATGACAGACCGTTGGGGCCTTGGTGGGATCCACAAGAGCCCGACAAATTCTTACAGTTCACCTGGGCACCCAGTGGCTGCAAAACACCTGTCTTCCTCCAGGGAAGCTTTTATCGAAAGCGCCATAAAGTCCCAAAAATTCGGAAATGCACAGGCTACAACATGACGGTCTTGCAGCCAGATCACCCCAGTTGGGCCATAGGCAGAACGTGGACAGTAGTCCTTCAAGGGTCGAAAGAGAGGGTGAATGTGAGAATTATCAGGTTCCAGCCATCGGCACCCCGAGTGGTCGGACCCAACAAAGTGATTAAAAGCGTGCCGAAAGGGAGAAGTGCAGCCTACCCCAAAACCTTACCCACAGGGGTCAGCAATGTCCCGACCGGCCATGCGGAAGCCTTTCAGATAGGCCATTTAGTCGGGTCGAAATCAGACCCAATCCTTCGTATGTTAGAAGCTACCTTTGTATCCCTGAACGAATCCAACCCTAACCTAACCAAATCCTGCTGGCTTTGTTACGATGTCAAACCCCCCTTTTACGAAGGAGTCGCTTTAAACACTCCCTTCAGTTACTCCACAGCCGATGCCCCTCACCAGTGCAGATGGGATACCCCTCGCAAAGGAATCACCCTGAGTCAAGTCACAGGCCGGGGCAGATGCTTTGGCAATGCAACCCTAGCTAGGCGAAGAGGCAACGTCTGCACCGAAGTAGTCAAGCCCAACAGGAAAAACAATAAGTGGGTAGTCCCATCCGCACCTGGGATGTGGGTTTGCCAGCAATCTGGAGTGAGTCCCTGTGTGTTCCTTGCCAATTTCGATGACTAAATATATAAGATATATACAGTAATGCTTGTATTACGGATCGTATTGATTTATGTTATTTTATATTTTAAATAATTTAACAATTCTTTATATATCTGCATATATTTGAAACACATTTCTATATTTATCCTTTGGTTGTGATTTTTTCTGGGTGTTTTCTGGGTCTTTTCTTGCCCTTCTTGGAATTTTTTTCTGGGTTTTTTCTTGCCCATCTTGGGGTTTTTTTCCGGGTTTTTTCTTGCTCATCTTCGTCTGTTTTTCGGCGTTTTAAGCCAACATAGGTACATACCATGTCAGTACATACAATATAAACCGGCTGGAAATTTTTTATTCTAAATTTAACAATGAGTTGCAAAACCTGGAAAGCAAAAGTCACACACACAAGGTTAAATCCAGTCAGCATGCGCTCACACACACAGAGATGAGCAGACACAGACAGACACAGTCACGTGCTCTCACACACGCTCACACACTCTTTCCACTTACACGCTCACTGCGGCCCTTACTCGAGACGCTGAAGAACGTGCTGTGACACATCTTCTGGCTGCTGCTCCCTGACGTCAAATAGTAGATTCTGGGGAAATCAGCAGCCTCGGGGACCTGTGAGATGACAGGAAGGGTCAATGAGTGGCTCTCTGACAGCTAGGACTTGTCCCCACTCTGGACTGATAAATTTTCTACCCAAAATCCAATAGAAGACAGATGAACAGTAAAATTTCTGTAACTGTTCTACCTAACTGTGACTACGGGCCAGGGCAGGGCAGCTCTGATCATAAGTGGTACAATATAAGGACATACAATATAAGCTGAGGCAAACAGTGCAAGTGTACATAGACTGTAAGTACACACAATATAGGGTGACGCACTTACATGCTGTGTAATTACACAAAGTACAAGCCAGCATAGGTACATACAATGTGAGTACATACACTATAATCCAAAATAGGTACACACGATATAGGTACATACAACATAAGCCAAGATAGGGAGATACAATAAAAGCCAGGACTTGAGATAACTCTCTGGAAGATGAATTCTTGAGCCCTATTCCCTTTGAGAAGACGGAACCTACAGAACTACTGCAGTCACCTGAGGAGGTGCATCTGAAAAAAAAGTTAGGACAAGAGTCAGACTGTTGCAGGATAACTGAAGAGCTCCAGAGATCCTGTGTCCATCTACAAATCCCATCTAGAGTCCAACTACACCGCACATTACAAAATCCAAGTCCCCAGGACTTCTCCTATTGCACCAGGCTACGTGGCAGGGCAGAGCAGCTCCAGCACAAATGTGTGCAGACACCGTGACACAGGACAGACAGGACAGGACAGGACAGGACAGGACAGACAATGAGGACACAACAGGAACAGAAATCTCTTGGCAAGGAAAATGGCTGCAAGGACTGAGAGAATGCAAAAGGAGATGACTGAGTTCAAACTGATGGTGAGCTGATGAGGCTCAGAGAACCCTGGAGGAAGAAGATGCAACCTGAATGATTTATTCCAAGAACAGCAAAGATGGATGCCTAGGAATCCTATGGTCAGAATCCTCTACCTGCCCTCACATTCTTACAAGTCCTAATGCATGATAATGGATCCAGGTGGGGCATAGCTGTCCGTACAGCTCAGGAAAAGACCTGACAAGACATCTGACTGGATGCTTCCAAAGAGAGAACTTTTGACTAGGGAGCTCAGACAGGTATCAGAATCGCATCTATGGCCTGGGTGCCAGGCCAAGGAATGCAGAGATCACAGATGCTAACAATGATGCCAAGGTTTCTGACAGGCCCCTCAAAGTGCTAAGGTAAAAGACATGAGATACACAAACAACGCATAATGCACAATAGACAAGTGACACAATACACACCGGGACTGCTCTGCCCTGCACACCTCCGCACTGTGATCAAAAGTGAGACTTTGCTTTTATGGGGCCTAAGGGGCTACTTCATGAATAACACCCACTTCCAAATTGAATTTAAAAACCCCTGCCAGTAATTCCTAAACCAGCACCCCGCTTTCATCTCCTCTGTGGGTCATAGCCCTCTACTTACCTCTCAGACATCTGGGGATGCTGATCCCTGTCAGGTGCAAAGAAAGGCCAACTCGTCAGCTGGGAAGGTCCTGCTGGCACCACACTGGCGTCTCTCAGAAAGCTAGATTAAAGAGAACCAAACATCAGTGCCTGATCTTGGCACCACATCAGCCAAAACGCCCCCAGTCTGCTACTCACTGTGCTCCTAAGAAGGCCCGGCACCTCCTAACCCTGACCCACTGCCAAGGATGCAATGCATCTGCACCTGAAAGAAAGCTAGAACATATGTCAAACACCTCCAGGATAACTCACAAGCTGCAAACACCTTATATCAATCTAGGAATAGCATCTAGAGCCCAATTACACCCCACATTACAAATTCCAGCTCCCCAGGCTTGTCCTTTTGCAGCAGGCCATGCGGCAGGGCAGAACAGCTCCGGCACAAATGTGTGCAGACACCCGTGACACAGAACGTGACAAACAGGGGGACATTAAACACGACACATCATGCTTGTGGTGAGGGCCTCGAGGGGAGAAGGCAAAAGGGACCCCAAAGACACACTAGGGAACACGCCACACTGGACTGAGACAGAGTAGAGATCCATTCTGAATTAGGTGAAGTGTCTAAGAGAGGTGAAAAGTCTGTGAGGCCAAAGCTGAAGGAAAAGTCAGATGCCTGAGACAGCAAGACGACAGAGAAAGAAAAACAGAAATGACCACAAGGTCAATTTGCCCCCCCACCTAAGAATTCCTTTGATAAAGGAGAATTGGTGATAAATGTCATGCGGAATGAATATGTATGAACTTATTGTGAAACTGTATGCATATGCATTTGGAAGGGGGAAAAAGGAGACCTGAAGTCTTCAGGGGTACGCATGCCTTTTTGGGGGGGCCTGCGTCTGGCGCGTGTCGTAATAAAGGCACACCGGGCTTTACAACTTTTATTAAGTTGTGAGATTTCTTCTTTTCTCTGCAAAACAGGACAACACAACACAAACCAGAGCTGTTCTGCACTGCCCGCCTGAAAGCTGCCATCAAAAGTAGTGCCTCTCCCTTTAGCTGTCCTAGGAGGCCCTTGCAGAAGATTGCTTTTCCTCTGCTAAATTTTAAATTTGTCACAAGAACACCCAACCTGCTACTCTCCCATCTCCAAGCCTTGGCCACCAACTTATCTTTTGGATGATCGGTGATGGGAATCCACGTTGCACCTGAAATGAGTCTGCCTCGGAGGGCCCCGTGATCACCTGTGAGCCTCTCGGTCAGCTACAATAAAGAAAACCAAAACCAAAGTATGAGTCCAGAGTTATGTGGGCCAAATCCCAGCAAGGCAGCTACTTGCCCTCTCCTGAGTGTGCCTGGCTCCTTCAGGCTCCAGCTTCATCCTGAGTCCAAGGCTGTGGCCTTTATTAGGAGTGGCACCAGGGTCAGAGAAAGGCAAAGTTAAATGGCATTCCTGTGAGTGCAGTGGATGACGTTGTGTCCTGTAAGACATGGCAATGCCTCTGCTAGGCTTCTGAGAAGCCTTGTGTGCAGGGGCCCTGAAATAAACAAATAAACACCCTTTCTCACCCTGCTGCCTTCAAACCTCTCCCAGCTGACAATAACTCCTAACTGGATACCTGCTCACCTTCCCTCTCCCAGTCACAATCCTCAACTCACCTGAAGCCCCAATTTCAACACGGGGCAGATCCCTCTTGTGATATGATGAATCTGCTGAAAAAAATGTTGTGCTTTACACAGCTTGGATTTTCAGGGAGTTGCACTCCTCAAATACACCCCCCCACCACCAAAACAAAAACAAACAAACAAACAAACAAAAAACCCACAACCCCAAAAACAAAAAAAGCCAAACCTGAAAACCCACAAAAACAAAACAAACAAACAAAAAAAACCCCCCAAACCCCAACAAAAACAAAAAAACCCCACAGAACCCCCCCAAAAAAACCAAACCTACAAAAACCAAAAAAACCCAAAAAACCAATGAAAATCAACCAAAAACCCCAAAAAGAAAACAAAAAAACCCCAAAAATTCCACCAAAAAAATCCAAGAAAAAAAAAAAAAAGAGCAAAACCATAAATTACAAAAGCACCTTACCCCTAAACACCAAACCCAAAATCACAAACCTAAATGCTCCCTGTATTCCATGGTGTTTTCTTCACAGTCTCTTCCAAGCCTCTGTGCTTTAGATGCCCAGAAACACCTGCTGGAAACAACCTGAGATAAGCTGAAAGAGCCTCTTCACTGAAATGAGAGGAGAGCCCTCACCCCAGCACATCCCAGACAGGGAATGAAGCCCCTCAGCCAAGGCTGGGGTTAATATACCCCTGATGGTGCCCGCCTCTCGTTCCCATGGCACCCAGGAAAAGGGAGGGAGCGAATCCCACCGGGTATAAAAGCCCTCAGAGCAGCTGCAGCTGTTTGGCTCCTCTGACTCAGATTCAAGGGCAGTAAAGAGCTTGCTATAGAAGAAAGCTCTTCAGAGAAATAACGGCGCTTTCTTTTTTGCATCAACTACTTGGAGCAGAAGAACAGAAAACTGGTAATATATAAAACTTTGTGGTGAGGTTACATAGCTAGATAAATTGGGAAATTGGGTAATTTGCTGTTACCTTACATAATTATTCTGTGTTTAGCAAAGGCCATCTAGTAAATTCACACTCAAAACTCCAGCAGCAGAGCTGGTGCTACCAAATCTGTATGTTTACACATACAGTAAACAAAACCAAAATCCCAGTAATAGCTATCAGAAGTGTATGAAAGAAACCTATTGAAATTAATCCTACCTCAAATACAAACCAACCCATCCAGAAAGTCAGCTTCACTCAAAAAACAATTTACACAGAGTTAATAAGACCAAGAAATAAAACAACACACCATATACCACCAATGAATATAAAAGTGAAGAAAATAAAAAAAACCACTTTTTTTTTTTAAATTTAAACTAACTTCTTTTATTAGCTAGAACAAAAGCTTTTGCCAGGACTGTAACAACAAGTTACTTCTTCTCCTTCTCCTTCTGAAATGTCCCTTCTCATTCCCAAATTCCTTACAACTTCTGAGTTTACATCCAAGCAAAAAGCAAAATTCCTTCACTTGTGCGTTTGATGCTCCTGTCAGATTCTCTGTTTCCCTCCACATCTTCTTACACTTTCAGTCTTCACGCTGTCCTGCCGTGATGAGTTTGACAGAAGAATTGGTAAATGTTAAGAGAGGATTTCCCTGCCTCCCTCCCCAAAGCTGGTTTCCTTAGTGCATTTCACTCAATCCCAAACCGGCAATGATGCACGCTCACCTCAAGGCTCACAGCTGCTCGGCTAAATTTGGCTGTAATTGGCTAAACTCGGCTATTTTCGGCTAAATTCGGCTGTATTCGACTCTTCAACCCGCCTCGGCTCGCTTCGGCCGAACTCGGAGCCGCTCTGTGCGCTCGGCACGCCTCGGCTCGCTTCGTGTGAACTCGGAGCCGCTCTCTGTACGTTCAGCGCGGCTCGGCTCGCTTCGGCCGAACTCGGAGCCTCTCCGTGCATTTGGCTCGCTTCAGCCGAACTCGGAGCAGCTCTCTGTGCCTTCGGCGCGGCTCGGCTTCATTCGGCCGAACTCGGAGCCGCTCTCTGTGCGTTCGGCTGAGCTCAGCTCGGCTCGGGGCTCCCTGAGGGCGGGCAAGCGGCGCCGCCTCACGTTTAACTCGCCTGGCTCGGGGCTCTCCTGCTGCCGTGTCCCGCGGGCGGCCCGGCCATCGCACGGACACGACCGGGAGCGCGGGGTGGCACAGGAGCTCATTACGCTGTGACCGCACTCGCGCTAATTAGCGCGCACGAGAGCAGCGGGCTCGGTTCGGCTGAGCTCGGCTCGGTTCAGGCAGCCTCGCAAGCCTGGCCTCGATTCGCTCGAGGCCGTCAGGTTCGGCTGGTCTCGCCTTGGTTCGGCTGAGCTCGTTCCATTCGGCCGAAGGAGGCGTCGTTCGCTCATGTTTTTACAAATATCTTTCTATATTGACTGTATATTTCTAGACTTAGATTTATATTTCTAAAATACTTCTTTTATTTAAAATAAACCCCCCATCTCTAACCAAATAAATACAAAAACCCACCTTTTTTCAAACGATATTGAAATATTTTATACTTAGTATAATTATATCCACATTTATATTTATAGTTTCTTTTGATGCAGTGTATTAATAATTACATATAATATATATAAAATTCTACAAATGGATTTAAATTATTATTTATATTATGTATCATATCTACTGCTACTATTTTTTTCTTGTTTTTAAACTTTATATATATATATATATATCTCTATATATCTGTATTTATTTATGATATGTTCCTATACTAACATTTCTACCTTTATATTATTTGTATTTTTAATTTTTATAATCAAAACCCTGCCTATTGACAAATAAAAAAAGCCCGTTTTATTTATTTAAAATATATTTTTATATTTATAATTTTCATATTTATATTTATAATTTGTTCAATATTACATGAGAACAAACCTGCTCCTGCAGCCCAGTGGGGCTCCTTCTCCTGGGGACCTTGGGGTGCTCCAACAGCATCAGAGTCTTCACCCCCTTCTCCTCTACTTTGAAACTACACTACAACTTTTTTCCGGAAACAAAGACATTACCTAAATCCTCTCCCCGTGTCCCAGACAGATAGATATTCAGTTATTAGTTGGCTGGGCAGCAGTTTCTTAAATAGAAGGATAAACAAGATGTGAACATTTTAAGTACAAGCAAACAGGCAAATCTGAACAAGGTACCGATGGCCAGCCACTGAAGTTATTTTGAAGCAATTTTTTAAACAATAAAATACTGATACCACAAAAATAAAGCAAAAAGCTAACTACTGGCTAAGAAAAAATTAACTTTTGAGAGCAACAACATTGCAACCACACAGGCTTTTTCACGATGTCATACCTTATAACTACCTCTCTTGGGAATTCTCATCATGTATCCCAAAAGGAATAAATACCTCAGAGTGTCCTAAAGCAAAAAGTAGCACACATGAGCTCCTCACACTCCCGGGAGGCCAGCACAGTGTGCACTGAGTCTGCAACAAATTCTGCTCAGCAAGGGTCTGCAAACAAAAGTTCAACTGATGAACTGAACTGATTTTAAAGAGAGGTTTTCTAAGCGCTGAAGCACAACAAAGAACAAGCAGAAACAATTCTTTAAAAAATCTGCAAGTTTTATTTAGCATATATGCGACTGATTTCCACGCTGTAGCTTCTCACTTTGATTCGTCTGTAGGTTCAGGAAGATGACAATGCACACTCTGCCTTCCCTGAGCCCCCCACAGCAGCTGAGTGCTGCTCCGTGTGCTCAGATCATCAGGAACTGGATTACACGTGCCCGGATGGACTGGAACTGCTCTGCTGCAGATTCAGGAGACGATGGCAGAGAGGGGCTGGCCGAGGCGTCATCCCAATTCCATTTCTGTGTGACGAGAAGCGGTTTGTTCCCAACAGCTGCAACAATCCCCAGCTCACTTCCGTGGTGAGTACCGATGGCACACAAATGGCAGCCTGAGGAAATCGTGTTCTGGGCTCTAAGTGGTTGGGACAGGGTCTGATTTTTTGTTTTGTATCTGTATGATGATTAGTACGACAGGGCCCTGATCGATGACATGGCAGCACAGAATTAAAAACTCCTCAATACGATTACATCGACTTCGAGGAAATGACAAAGGCTTAGGACCCTTCTGAAATCTACTTTTAATCCAAAGCACACGGATTGTCACTATGCTGCACCTTCCAGCTTTTCAAAGCAGCTTACTTCTGAAGACCAGGAAACATTGATTTCTACAGAAACAATGGGCAACCCCCAGGCTAATCTAAGCACTACTGTTTAATAGGGGATCTGCCAGCGTGCCAGTCCAGCTTCAAGTGTGCTTTATTTCAGTCTAACATCCCCACAAAATTCTTCTCACGTCTCCCAACCCTGAAATCTTATTTTTCCCTAAGGCTTCTCATTATTAGCAATTTCCAAGTAACATGGTATTTTTACAATATTCAAAAATGTCATGCTGGACTGTGCTAGAGAGTAATCTGCAAATATAAGCTTAGCAAAGTTTGAATTGACTTGTCCAGAGAAAAAGCCTACAAGTGAACACCTACACCTGCCTACAAAGAGCTAACAAGCCTCTGGCAGCTACCAGCATCAAAGCACAGTGGATGTTTCTAATACAGGGTAAGGATAACAATATCACCTTTTGTTCTCTCCAGCTTGTTTTCCCTGCAGTCATATTTTGCTTCTTATGATTTTTTTAGTCTCTGTATCTTCTTGGACAGCACCGAGCCTGACGACAAGGATACGAGAGTCTTTCCCTGCCGTACGGAGAGAACCAGGAAAACTGTTAAAAAAAGAACAGGGTAGTTTGAAATTCATACTTCCAACGAGAAGCAGTGCCTAACAAACAGAACAAAAGTAAACAAAGCATGATACCTCCCTGGGGACAGAAGACTTATAAACTCTCCAGGATTTACAATTCTAGCGA
Source organism: Melozone crissalis (assembly GCF_028551555.1). NCBI lineage: Eukaryota > Metazoa > Chordata > Aves > Passeriformes > Passerellidae > Melozone > Melozone crissalis. The sequence goes on along the minus strand of NW_026535804.1, from coordinate 2,526,914 downwards.
CCAACCCCTTCAGGACAGCAGCCAAGTGTCCCATGAGGTGGTGCTGCACCAAAGAACGATCTGAGAGGTTCCAAAGAGTGAAATGCCCAGTATTTTGCAAAGCTGTAAAATCTTGCAAAATAACAAAAATACAATACATATAAACTACAGGGCAAGAGTACAAGTGTTCACTTTAAGAGCTGGAACCATCCAGGTGAGCACCTGATAACTGGATCCTCACCAGAGTTTGAACCCTTCAGGACACAGAAGGGTTTTCCCCAGAAATTTCACAGACTGAGTTTTGATAGAAGTATACTTGCCAGATCCTCAGAAACATCACCCATTCTCCAGGTGTCTGGAGAGAACTGCAAATGGCTCTCATGTAGTTTGAGCTAGTTCTGTAAGGTCTCAGGGTGAATTTCACCAGATGCAACCAAACTGGGCAACTCCCAGTGGGACAGAAGGAACCCAAAGCTTGGGTAAGCAGAGCTGCAGCAAATACTGAGGAAACAAACATAACAGTGTAAAAAATAATAAACCATCCTTTTTTTTTCTCTTGCTTTTGTTTTTTCTTATTCAGATCAGCGTAGCAATTAAAGAGAAGGTGAAAAACTCACCATTACTGAACATTTCATCATCTGTAAGCTGAGCATCCTTAGCATAGAGGACTCCAAAGTTAAAATTCACCGATCCCTGGGAAATAAAACCAAATATTGTATGATAAACAGTCAAACAGCAGACATAAAAATTTGTTTCCTCTAAGGACTTTCAGATATGCATCTTTGCATACATCCTACACATTAGAACATACACTTTATACCATCACCTAATACATAATAATTTACCTTTAAATTTTGATAGTATAGCATGAATTTTTAACTTAAATTGGTGATCTATTATTATTAAGTTGGTGCTTAAAGTTATTTCTGCTGTCATGTTCAAAAAAACATTAATTTTTTTTACTGTAATGACCAACTGATTTCAAAGTCATCACAAGCCCATCAAAATAAAAAGCTGTATTCACTGGACGGGTCTGTGAGCTAGAAGTAGTTAGACTTGTACTTCCCTCTTGTTCTTCCAGAACCAATAAACCCTGTCAACAAAACCAAGATCTTTAGGCCACTGCTGTGAAAGATTCTACAAGGATGATGGTTTGATTTGTGTTTAGAAGTTTTGATTTGAAATGGCCAGTTCAATGGATAAAGACAGTTTAAGTAGTATTACATTACTATTATTATTTCTATTATTATTTTTACTGTTACTACTACTATTATTATCACCTGCTACTGGAAGAAACAAACCAGTAGTACCTATACTTAATTACTTTTATTTCCAGAAAATAATAAAGAAAAAGAACCAAACCAAAAAAAGTCACTTCCTACCTTTTTTATCAAGTGATGAAAAATTTCTCTTGGGCTCTTCTCCAATTTATCAAGACTCATAGCACTGAAAGGCAAACAAAACAGTGCTTTATAGAAGGGCGAGTGCACATTTCAAGGCTGAACCACCAACTGATTGCAGTGACAGCAGTTACAAAATGAATCGTTCCGAGAGCCTCTGTTAAATGGAATGTTCTGTGGAACTGCCATTTCTTCCCCAAAATACTAACTTCCAACATTCCTAAACCTATTTTGTATTTTAAAACAACAGAAGTTAGTTGTTAGACTAAGTTAGACTCTGTGTGGAGGTCAGGTTTAAATTTATTTCCTTCTAAAGCACAGAGCTCTGTTCCATCACCCTTCCCTTCAGCTCTACACTGAATCATGGTGAGCATTTGAGGAGTGCTCAATAACCAATTCTATTTCTCTCTTTTTCTAGTTCTCTCTATTCCTAAATAATTCAAGACAAGTCAAATGAAAAATGACAAGTTCAGCATCAAAGTCACACTTTTTCCCTTTGTCTGGTCAAGAACAGGCTCTAAATCCACTTATTGCTGCTTTCAACGATTAAGACTTGCAAAACCATTTTTACATGTTTTATAGGTTTATCATAAAACCCACAGAACGCAAGCTCTGAATTACAGGAAAAGGTACACAGGCAAATATCTAAAGGGATCACTTATTTGTAAATACATACCTTGATAGAGATCACCCTGAGAATGTTTCTGTGGGACTCTAAGGGAGACATATTTTCTGAGTACCCTGTAAACAAGAAAAGCTAGGATATATTACAGGACATACCCACTTTTTCTACATATTCAAATAGGATTTTTAATAAAAACCATTCAGTTAAAAAAGAAGGAAGAAAACCAAGGTAATTTTACTCAGTTATATTTACTGTCGATTTAGACAAAAAAAAAAGTCACGGGTGCTGCAAAGAAAAAAAAAGTGAACCATAAACGCCTACAGTAGAATTTTAAAACAAGTGCTTGGATAAAAGAATCTCATGGAATGTGAAGTAGAAAAAAAGAACCAGTACCAGACCTGCCTATTTTCTCACCATTGTACAAGAAAATCCTAAAAGCAGTATAAAGTCACTGCATAAAACCGGTCATGGGATGTAACCAAGAACAATTTAGGCATTTGCTAATCTAGACAGAAACCTTTTCTGGATGCTAGTGTCAAATCACAAGTCTTGTCTTTCAGAAGCTCGACAATGTTGGAAAGCATTTTCCATGGGGCTCCGGAGGGCAGGGGCGTAAGGGGGTGAGTTTGCAGATCGCACCTGTGCCATCCGAAGGATACAGCCCGCCTGCTGCCTGCGCTGGGCATTCTTCTGGCCATCTCTGGGTTTACCGGTCAGCGCCGCTCCATCCGTTTTCATGGAAGAAAGAGCCACGAGCACTAAGGCAGCCAGCAGCCCTGTCATTCCGGCGATATTGCAGCACTCTCTGCTCGCAACGCCCAACACGCGGCGGAGCCACCTCCGCCCGCAGCACCGGCAGCAGCCCGAGGGAGACGGCTGCAGCTCGGGGGCTGCTGCGCCTCTGCCAGCCTGAGGGCAGCCGCCCCACCGGGACCGCGGGAACGCCTGGCGCTGCTTGCCCGGGGCGGCTCCTGCAGCTCCCGGCCCGCGGCAGCAAAGCACCGCCTCGCCCTCCACCATCGGCAGGCGGCAGCGCCCCCGCCCCCGGCACCGCTGAGTGAGGCCGAGGAACTCGGCGGACGCCCTTTCCGCGATGCTCAGCGCCGTGCGGGCGGCCAGACGGAGGCTTCGCCCCTCCAGCTACGCTGCCGCGGCGCCGTCCTGCGCGGGAGCTGCCAGCGCACAGCCCCGCGCGGCCGCCTGGCATGCCAGCCACTCATGTGCCGCGTCAGCTGTTGCGTCACACGCCGCGCCGGCAGCAGGGCCTGCCGGGAGTTGTAGTCTCGGGCTGACAGCCACGGCTCCGTCCCACGCCATCGGGAGCTGCAGTCCCTCCCGGGCATCAAACGGGACCTTCACCCCTGGGCGGGGAAGGACCTGAGGCAGCACCGCTCCTCCCGAATGCCCTCTCTTTTTCCCTCCAACTCTTTTTTCTTTTTTTACTCTGTTTTCACCCCTTCCCTTCCCTCTTGCTCTCCTGCTTCTTTTCCTTTTCCTTTTCCTTTTCCTTTTCCTTTTCCTTTTCCTTTTCCTTTTCCTTTTCCTTTTCCTTTCCCTTTCCCTTTCCTTCCCTTTCCCTCTCCTCTCCTTTCTCCTCTCCTTTCTCCTTTCCTTTCTCCTGTCCTTTCTCCTTTCCTTTCTCCTTTCCTTTCCTTTCCTTTCCTTTCCTTTCCTTTCCTTTCCTCTCCTTTCCTTTCCTTTCCTTTCCTTTCCTTTCCTTCCCTTCCCTTCCCTTCCCTTCCCTTCCCTTCCCTTCCCTTCCCTTCCTGGAACCTTCCCTTCCCTTCCCGGAACCTTCCCTTCCCAGAACATTATCTTCCCTTCCCTTCCCTTCCCTTCCCTTCCCTTCCCTTCCCTTTCCTTTCCCTGTTCCTTTCCCTGTTCCTTTTCCTTTCCTTTCCCTTTTCCTTTCCTTTTCTTCTATTTCTGATCTTGGTTTTCCTTTCTAGCTTTAGAATAAAAAATCAGCAGTAGAAACTTTCAGGCTACCTGGGAGTAAAAAAAACCTCCAAAATGAAAATTATTTAAAGAAAACTATTTATTCCCTGGGAGCCTGAAATTTTTTAATGCTGCACGTGACATAGAGCTTTTATTCCTTCTTATAGATAGTTGATATTTTATACTTTCTTTATACAGCGCCCCCTGCTGTCTGCCCCGGCGCACTGCAGGCAGAGCGCTGCGGCGTCGTTCGGTTTTGTTTAATTAAACTCGGCTGAATTCAGCTTGGTTCGGCTCTTGGTCTAAACTCGTTTCAGTTCAGCTCTTGGGCTGAACTCAGCACGGTTCGGCTAAACTCGGTCATATTCGGCACATGGTCTAAACGCGGCCAATGTCGGCTACACTCGGCTATCGGTTACAGTTGGCTATCATCTGCTGTTGGTGTAAACTCAGCTGTTTTCGGCTACACTCAGCTGTTTTCGGCTACACTCGGCTCTTCGGGTAAACTCGGCTGTTTTTGGCTACACTCGCCTCTTCGGCTCAAGTCGGCTCTTTTCGGCCACCCTCGGCTCTTCGGCTCTTCGGAACAATTCGGCCCGGGTCGGCTCCCTGAGGGCGGGAAAGCCGGCGATAAGAGGACCCCGGCACAGAGAGGCGTTTACCCAGATGCCTGTCACAAACCCGCAAAAATACGCCTGCCCGCGGCGCCGCTGAGCCCACGGCATGTGTCGGATACACTTGAAACGCCACAGAAAAATCCATCGGGCCGCCATGACGTCGGTATTCCATGCAGGCAGTCCAGTTACACCCACCGTGGTCCTCCACTTCCCCGCCCTTTTCGCTGCCATGTTGAGAAGGTCAAGGAAAAGTCCGCGACAAGCCACTCCCAAGGTGGCGGCCTCTCTGTGCAGGGCTGCAGTACCGCGCTCTGCCCACAAGGCGGCAGCACTGCTGCCCGCCCCAGCCAGGGGCGCAGCGTGCCTCGGGGCTGCGGGCAGGGAAGGCGGCAAAAAAGAACAAGGGCGACCCCCGACAAAAACTGCTCTGAAATAAATGCCCCAAAACAACCGGGAAGAGGAAAAAAACTTCTGCCTGTAATTTAATAGGATAAAAAACAAAACAAAAGAAAAAAACCCCCAACAATTTCTCTTAAAAATATTTAAATATTTTAAAAAATATTTTTTCATATTAATATTCACATTTCTGTTTATAATGTATATTGATGTATACTGTCCATTTATCCATTTCATTTTATAAATACATTTATATTCTATATTGCATATATCCCTAAAACTTAAATTTATTTGTATATTTTTACACATATTTTTGCATAGTAAGTAATATTTCGGTTAGGATTTTTACTTCTGTAACACATACAGTATTCAAAATAAAACCCCTGCCTCTACCCATACATGCCAAATAAAAACCCCTTTCATTTCAAGCGTATTTAAATTAAAAAAAAAAATAATTTCGAATTTATATCCACATTTACATTTAAAATGTATACTGATCTATGTTCAATTTTACATTTATATTTTCTGATTTATTTATAAATTTATATTCTATGTTACATCTGTTCCTATTATTTATATTTTATTCAAATATTTTTATTCATATCTTTAAATATTTATTATATATTTATTTGTGTTAGGATTTTTACTTCTGTAACACTTACAGTATTTAAAAGAAAACCCCTGCCCCAACCCACGTTAAAGCCAAAAAGAACCCCTTTCTTCTCAACTGTATTTAAATATTTTTTAAAAATTCTATTTTTCAGGTTCATATTCACATTTACATTTAACATGTATACTTATGTATACTGTTATTTGTATTCTCCATCACATCTCTTCCTATTATCTGTACTTACTTATATTTTGTGTTTATATATACATTTATATCTTGATTATATATCTCAATATTTAGAAATATATAACAATAATATCTACATTCATATTATTTAAAATAAAAACCCTGCCTCTAACCCAAATAGAATAAAAAAAAAACCCAACCCTTTCTTTTAAACAATATTTCAATAGGTTTTATCCTTATGTCTGATTTTTATATTCATATTTGTATTTATAATGTATATTAATGTATATTGCTTACTTACACATTTATCTTTATCAATGTCAATTGATAAATAAATTTATATTCTATATTACATCTGATGCGAGTAGTTAATTATATATTTTTATATTTTTTATACATATTTTTACATATTGATTATATATTTCTGCGTCAAGATTTTTACTTCTGTAACACTTATTTAAAATAAAACCCCTGCCTCTACTTAACTAAAAGCCAAAAAACTCCCTTTCTTTTAAACTATATTTACATATTTTTATATTTATATTCCCATTTATAATTTATATTGCTGTATAATGTTATTTATATTCTATAATACAACTCTTCATATTACTTACATATATTCATATTTAAGTTTATATTCATAGTTTAGCAATTTCTATTTATATATTTATTCTATATTTCTATCTTAAGATTCACATTTCTATAATACTTATATTATTTAAACTAAAACTCCTGCCTCTAACCAAATAAAAACCAAGGACACTCCTTTATTTAAACCATATTTAAAATTTAAGAATTAATTTTATTTTTCAAAATTATAATCATATTTATATTGATAATTTTTATTTATTATATTGATAGATATTATATATATTAGAGAGAATACCTTCTAATATAATAATAAATATATAATTTCTGTATTATATATTTCTTTTACTTATATTTTTTAATTTAAATATTTATAGATATTTGTATTTGCATATATATTTGTATCTGAATTTTCATTTTAATTCTATGTATATAATTTATTAAAAAAACCCAGTCTATAACCTAATAAAACCCCCCAATTTAACTATATTAAAATATTTCCATATTTACAATCTATATTTATGTATCTTTGTATATATATAATAGACTATCATTTATCTATATGATAATATGTTACAATTATATACCATATATTATAGTTTTATATATGTATCTGTTATCTATATTTATGTTTACCACTCAAATTTTATATTTATTTTAAATTTATATTTATTTCTATTTTCATCTATCTATTAAACCATATACAGTCATTAACCTGACACATCAGAACCACAACAATACTGTACCTTTGTCAGCACCGGCACGCAGCACATGCTCATCCCATCGCAGCACATCAAAACAAAAACTATTTCTATTACTAACAGAACAAACATCCCACAACACTGAACCCTAATAAAAACTCAAATAAACCTAACTGTAAATAAATTTTAAATCCCACTATAAAGTAGCTCAAAACCTCTGCACATTCTCATCATAAACTTCCTCCTAAACCAATATCTCAAAAACCCCAAAAAACTCAAATACACCTTGAAAATGACACAACTGCTAATAAAAACAAACACCGAGTAAAAATTAAATCAAACCAACTCACTAGACTCAAAACTGTACAACTGACCCAAAACATTACTAAAAGAAGTCCCCAAAGCTCTACCTTTATGCGAGTGCACAAATAATAACATATAATCGATAAAAGTTATTTGAAAAAATAAAAAAAAATTAAAACCATGAAAATAAAAAATCTAAACTATTAAAATACTAAAAAAAACCCCACTACCCAAATTAAAAAACATATTGCCTATAAAACCCCACCATATAAATGCCCCTGTACCAAAAAATAAAACTAAAAAAAACTATCAAACCAGAAAGAAATCAGAACTTAGGAACACTAAAACCATAACGTTCAAGAAGTCACACCATATCCCTTACCATACAACAACTACAAACAACATAAAACAATACAATGAATTCTTAAAAACCATCTTAAAACCACTGCATTGAAAAACCTTTCAAAAATTAAAAACTCCAACAGCCCAGCTGGCCCTACCAAAGCTGTATGTTTATACATACAGCAAACAAAACCAAAATCCCAGTAATACCTATCAGAAATCTATGAAATAAACCTATTGGAATTAATCCTACCTCAAATACAAACCAACCTATCCAGAAAGTTAGCTTCACTCAAAAAACAACTTACACAGAGTTAATAATACCAAGAAATAAAACAACACACCATATACCACCAATGAACATAATAGTGAAGAAAAAAAACCTACATTTTTTTATTTTGTTTTTTAAACGAAGTTCTTTTATTAGCTAGAACAAAAGATTTTGCCAGGACTGTAACAACAACTTCTTCTTTTTCTTCTTCTCCTTCTGAAATGTCCCTTCTCACTCCCAAATTCCTTTAAACTCCTGAGTTTACATCCAAGCAAAAAGCAAAATTTGTGCACTCGTGCATTCGATGCTCCTGTCAGATTCTCTGTTTCCCTCCACATTTTCTTACACTTTCAGTCTTCACGCTGTCCCGCCGTGATGAGTCTGACAGAAGAATTGGCACATGTTAACAGGGGATTTCCCTCCCTCCCTCCCTCCCTCTGGTTTCCTCAGCGCATTTCAATCCATCCCAGGCCTGCAACGATGCACCCTCACCCCAAAGCTCACAGCAAGTATGCAGCAGCTCAGGCTTACTTGGCTCCAGGGCTCTGTGCCTTAGATAGCTGAGGAAACTTCTGATGAGCCTCTGTTCCAATAAACTGGAATGCAAACTCACCTCCATCTCAGAGCCTCAGTGACCTCAGCCAGCCCCTTCCTCACTTCCCTGGGTCACAATGACTTCCAGGCACAAGGATGCAAAGCAGGTTTTTGTCTTTTCTCTTGAGTGCCAACAGGTCAAATATGTAGGCTTTGACATCACTAATTACCCTCTCTTTGAACTCTCCCAAGGACAGTTTTAAAGAAAAGACACAAGATTGCTAGTACATCCATATGGGATAAGGAGGAAAGCAGCAAGGATCCAAGGCCAGCAGTGTGGCCGGGCAGTGTCACGTCCCTGCCGCCCTGTGACAGGGCACAGAGCTGCAGGGCCCCAGAGCCTGCAGGCCTGGAGCTGCCACACGGATGGACCTGGTTCCCTTCCCGGGCGCCCAGAGGGGAACCTGAGGGCAGGTGTCCACCCCGAGGGTGCACCCAGAGCCCCGGGCAGGGATGGAGTCACTGGCTGCTCTCTGGGGACAAGACCCTCCCTGCAGGTGACACTGCCTTGTCCTCTCCCTGTGGGACAGGGACCTCCAGGGTCTATGACCAGCCTCCTTCCGTCAGCATCCAGGTGCTGTGTCAGAGCCAGAGGGGTCAAGGCTTTCCAGAACCATAGCATCCTTTAGGTTGCAAAAGCCTTCTAAGGTCATCGAGCCCAGCTGCTGCCCCAGCACTGCCAAGCCCCCACCCAAATCAGGTCCCTAAACACCACATCTTGCCATGCTTCAAATGTCTCCAGCAATGGGGACTGCCCTGGGCAGCCCGCTCCTATGCCTGACCACCCTTTCAGTGAAGAAATTGATCCTCAAAGCAAATCTAAGCCTTCCCTGCTGCAACTTGAGGCCATTTCCTTTTGCCATGCCACTTCTTACTGGGGAGATCTGGGTACTTAAACCTTACCTGCTCATTCCCTAGGAGGTCTCTGGCTTGGCTGGATGAGAGGAGAAACACTCCCAGCACAGGAACGGCAGCTCAGCAGGTCCCACACCGAGGCAGGGGAGCAGCTGTCCTCACCAGAGCTCGCATATCAGTTCTCAGAGATTGGCTCTGCTTTTCCTCCCGGGCAGATCTCTGCTCAGTGCTTCAGAATTGGCTGTTTGGAGCAGGGGGAAAAAACAGGTTAGCCAAGTTTTTTATCCAGACTTATTGGATGTCTTTGCCTGCTTTGCCTCTTCCTGACTTCCTCCTGCTAAGAAAACAGCTGCCTTTGGACTTCTAGGGGGAACTGTCACGTAATGCTTGAAAAGGAACTACAGAAAAGTGCCTCATTTTTAAAGACTCAGCCAAGAAGACAGATAACTGCAGCTTCTCCATCCCCACTGCCTGCAGAGCTGGCAGGCACCAGGCCAGCTCTTGTCATTCATCCTTCAAGCTGTTCCCAAATCTGCTGGAAGAACTGAAGGCTGCTTTGGCGTTCCATTGCTCTGCTTCTCCCAAAAATGATCTTTCAGTGCTGTTACCCCTCCTTGGGAAGGGCCTTTCTGTCTTACACACTCGGGTACACAAGGCTACACGAAGCTGCAGCAGCCTCTGCTCCAGGTGAGAAGGGCTTTCTTCCTCCTCTGGCACCTGGCTGGCACAGGTTGCTCACAGATGCTGGGGCTGCCCCATCCCTGGAAGTGTTCAAGGCCCACTGGTGCTCTGGGATGAGGCTCAGAGCAACCTGGTCCATGGAACCATGTCCCTGCCCATGGCAGCAGGCTTGGAATGAAGTGATCTTTAGAGCCCCTTCCAACCTGAATTATTCCATGATTCTATGAACTCAAAAAACTCAGGGAATAAATCTGTAAAGGTCACTAAATACATAAAAGCATATCCCCATCAGCAAATTATTGAATGAAAAGTATATCTACAAACAGGGAGAAGTATTCTATGTATTTGCTCTTGCTACCTTGCAGGTGTAATTTTAGCTATCGCTTCAAGTTTTAAAATATTTTCTTTTGAAATAATACGCAGTGTTCAAATTTTAGCATTTTTACACTATTGCAGAACTAAAAATTGCTGACAGTCAGGCCGTGTCATTCTTTATGGGGCAGAGCCATCATGACAGAATTTCTGGGACAGAAATTTTACAGGATGTCACTGCACAGACAGCACCAAATTCCATATCAGTTTGCAGTTCAGCTCCTCCACATCAGAAAGCTAAACTAGGACAAGTGAAGCCTCGGGATTCCCGAATGGCAAGGCACTAAGAGACACACCTTAATAATATCATCACAATTTCCACATCAGGTAAGGGCATGGGTGGCGCAGGGCGCGGATCCCTTCCTCTCCCATGCTAGAAGCCCTGCAGGCCACAGTAGATGCTCGGGGTCTGTGTATGGGAGTTTTGAAACCAAAGATGCTTAATTCTGCTAGTGAAGGCTAATGGAGGCTCTTTAAATAATAAACAGGTTTGTACAAGTGCAGGCAGTCTCTATCTCCACGCTGAGCCAGCTGCAGGCCAATGGCCACAGCCAACGGTGCCTTGGCTCTGGGCCGGCTCCTTGTCACACCTTCTCCACCAGGCAAAGCGGCACCAGTTCCCTGGGCTGACTGAAACAGTCCCTGGCACCCCTGGCCAGGCTTTATGCCCTCAACATCCCTTCTTCTGGAATCCCAAGGCACACTGTACGACAGCTTTTAGGCAGTGTGAGTGCACCTTAGGGACAGCACAGTCACGGGTCCTGCCATTCTCAGCTCTGCTCGGGGAGGGGTCACACCCCACGCACTCCTCCTTTGAGCAGGACGCTTTAAAGCCCTGTCAGCAGCAGCAGCAGCAGCAGCAGCAGCCAGGATTCCTAGACCCTTCCTGCCCTGGTGAGCACCAGCTCCTGGCCGTGCCATCCAACGGGCTGGGGCTGATCGGCCACCAGCCAAGGATTTCACTCCACGGCAATGGCACCTCGCAGATTAGACTGGGGCCCGATGACACGCAGCTGAGAATGCCCGTGGCCAACAGCAGCCTCTGTGGCTCCAGGCTGCTTGCAAGGCAGAAGGGATTGCCCTGTCCCACCATGCTATGTGCTCTTACCTGCTACAGAATGCAGAGACACAGAGTCTTGAAGAGGAGGAAAGGATTTTGAACACTCCTGCTAGGAAGAAAAGATATCTGAGGGAAAAGGAAATGATATCCAATGCCGCTGAAAATCCCATAGGAGTGGGCTGCAGAAATGCTTTTATGTGTGTGACAGTTTGAGAAAGAAATAAGTGCTGAGGCTGCAGGCTCTGATATCGACAGCGAGCTCCTGGATCCTCCAGGACAAAGCCACCTCTCCCTGCTGCTCCCGTGTTGGTCTGCCTGTGGAGCAGGGAGGGAAGGAGAGGCACACAGGTTAACACAGTGGCAGTGCACAAGCTGCCAGGTGTCACCCATCTGACCTGCACCAAAGAGGAAATCTTATTTTTCCAAACTTCCCATCAACAATTTCCCAAACAGACGAATACTCCCCTTGGAGGCTGCTGTGCCCTGTGCACTAGGGAGCCTGGCATGATGCCCTCCAGGTCATATCTTACATAAAGAGTTCTTTTTCTCCTGCACAAGGCTCTATATTCTACTTTGACAGATATAGAAATATCTATAGAAACTACAGATATTCACTAAGCGACCTTAAATCATAACAGCCAGGCCTCTGTATGACTTTGCTTAACTCCTGCTGAGCTCAGGCCATCTCCCCATTCCTCAGGCATCAGAAACCACTGAAATTCCCATGTTTTCCTGGGGGCTGCCTGCTTGCAGCTGCCCTCCTCTCACCAACAGGGCCACCTGCCAGGCTCCCCAGTGCACAGGGCACAGCAGCCTCAAAGGGGAGTATTCGTCTGTTTGAGAGGTGATTGAAAGCCTGGGGAAAAAAAAGCTGAGCGACACTGTGGCTCTGAAGGCGCAAGAATCATTACCCTGGAGATGTGCAGCTCACCTGGTTCATGCTGGACACGCTCTCTGGTCGCTTCACCTGAGTGTTCAGCTGGAGAGATCCATTTCCATGTGCTGGGCTGGGTCCATCTCCGTCCCTGCTGTGAGAAGGTGTTCGGGGGAATGCCACTGCCTGCTCAGCAGAGGCTTCACACACTCTGCCAGCAGCAAGGGCAGCCTTTGAGGCCACACCAGCCTGGCAGAGACTGAGTGAGCCATTCTGACAGTGTTAACAGCACCACTGATGAATCCTCATCCTGAACCCCAAATTTCACCAGAGCAGTTCTTCCCCAATTTTCTGCTAACAGCTGTACACTGCAGCTCCTCTGCTGTTTCCCAGCTGCAGATGTGTGCCAGCACAGGAATATCAGTGTATTTTTTTCCTCCACATCTGTCTGATAATGTTGCCTGTAATGCTGACATTTTCATGACTATTAAGTCATCCATGCTAAAAAGAAATAAACCCTCTACTTTGAAGCACTAAATTCTCTACTGTCATGAACAAAAATTCTGCCAATTTTTTTCTGTGAGAAAAAGGTTACCACTGTTGCTGCTGGGGTGCTGCTTGCATTATGGTAATTACGGGTCGTTGCTGTTAATAGTTGTGTTTGTATCAGTAAAAGCCCTAGCTGGGGCGAGTTACTGGCCCTTCTCTGAGACAGTGAAGGGTGGGGACATCCCGAACAGTGAGGAGAAGAGGCTTGAGGGGAGGGATATGCAAATTAACTCCAAGGACCAGCATGCCATGAGAAGCTACTGCTTCTAACTTGCTAAAAAAAGACCCCAAAAACAATGAGCCACCTAAGAGTTGAGAGATTGGAGTGATGTCTGGACGTCAGGAAAGGAGTGCTGAGCCTGCAGAGATGCTGAACACCTTCATAGTCCTTCTCACCCTGAGCAGGAGTCGTCCCGAAACCGGGAGCAGACAGAACGAGGCAGCGAACAGTAACAACAGAGGGTCACGATGCCCCAAAGGCTCCCACGAGGACTGGACCCCTCAGCTCTGCCTTCAGTGGACAAAGCTGCGCATATCCTCCTCCTCCTCCTCCTCCTCCTCCTCCTCCTCCTCCTCGCCCTGGGAGAGACGACGGGAAGCTGCAGACCTGTCCAAGCTGCCCAATCCTGAGCTGATCACTTATAATAAAGGCATTAAAAGGAGACAAAGTCTCCTCCCCTGTTTATTTCAGTGGACACAAAGGATGCAGAATTTAGGGACCGTAAGGACATCTGCTAGAACTGCCAAGATAAAGAAAACAGTCATAAAGCCAACTCAGCAAATATGCTGAGATGAGCACCAGCTGGGTGAAAAAGAGTGTGATGTTTGCAGGCAATGGGACTTTGGCACCCAAATTATCCTGGGCCTGGCCATGGGATGGTTCTGGTCACCAGAACTCAGGAAAAGACGGCGCAGTGCAAGTGCTGGGTGTTGTGCTTCATAGAACCCAGATGCAAAAGCTGGGAAGACTCTGCTGGATTCTTGTGTGGTCTCTACCCCTACTGTGAAAAATGCCAATCACTTGTTTTAAAATTTTAAAAGTTTAATAGTAATAAATTTGTTATAAAATTAGTAATGAAAATTAGAGAAAAAAGAATGTGGACAATTAGAGGTAGGACAAAAAATGACAATAAAAATGCACAGAATTAGAGATGTCTGGGTGCTCTGCTCTGCCTCAGAACACATTTTGCTAACAAAGGATTAACCCTTAAAAGTAATAGCCTGTTGCATATTCATATATCTCATACATGATGCCAAAATTCTTTTCAAACAATGGGTGTTTTCTTGTTCTTGTCAACCCCTCCCTCACCTTATAAATCAATTGTCTTGGTCCCTCAAAGTCTGGTTCTTCCGGATAAGGAGGCAATATTTCTTTTCTCAGAGTTTTGGTGTCTTGCTACTGTTATCTCTCCTTGAGCTATTTAGAAAAAGTATCTTACATCACAGAGTTTGTGTAGCCCAAAACTATATTCACCACACTACTTTAAAAGATTAGGGTAGCACTACAAAAAAAGGATTAATACAACATAACTTTCCAACATAACACATATAGTATTAATATTAATATTTGCGAAAAGCCAATCATATAATATGCATTTTTCACACCTTCTCTGCTCCTTCTTCTTCTCAAAATATATTGTAAGCCTGATAAAAAAACTAGTTAGAGCCATGCTCAGTGCCTTATTCTGAAAACTTACAGCTGACTTACAGGTTTAGTACCTTACATAGCAGGTTTGAGGCCCTGGAACTGGAGGGACAGACAAGTGATGAAGTGGGCCAAAGTCCTTCTGGAATAGACGGGCACCTAGGGCAAGTCAGACAACACCATGCATGGTGACCACCTCTGTTCCAAGGGAAGGCAGGGTGCTTGCAGGCCTTCCCAAAAGCATCTCAAGGGAAGGTTTCCATCTCCCCTGCCCTGTTTTCTTCACTTCAGCTGAATCTTTCTCTCACTGAAAGACAGGAAGCTCAGGCGTGTTGGGACAATACTGTGAGCATTGGCAGAGGTGAACAGTCAGGAATCCAGAGGCTTGTGCAACTCTCTTCCATAGAGTTGTACATTTCCTTGTTGTATATTTCCAATAAAGCAGAGCCTAAATGGCAAGTCAGCGACTGGGGAAATACAGCACTGAGACAATAAAGGTGTAACATGCCTTGTTTTGAGAGGGTCAAGTAAGACAACAAACATTCAAACAACAAATACTGAGAAGATGAAGAAGAAAAATGAATTTTTCTAAGGCTTTCTAATGTTTATTTTCTTCTCTGTGCCTTTTGAAGATTGCCTATATCCTATTTTCATTGTTTTCTTTTTTCCTGTCTTGAGAATGAATTTTGCATTCTGCATATTTTAAGTCAGACATAAGAAAAGTTCCATATTGTTTGGCAATCATGAAAAGGTAAGTTTACAGGTCATATTCATTACCTTTGATGACTGGATCAGACTCAATTTTAAATACCCTTGTATGTCATGCTCATATGCAAAGATGCTAGATTGATCTTGGAAGGGCATTAAACCACAAAACAAGTACTTCAAAACCTCTGGACGTGGCTGCCGTGGTGAGTTTCCTGAGGTGTCACAGCCCCAGCCCCGCTCCACGGCCAGTTTCCCTGAGGTGTCACAGCCCCAGCCCCGCTCCATGGCTGGTTTCCCTGAGGGCTGACAGCCCCAGTTCCACTCCATGGCCGATTTCCCTGAGGTGTCACAGCCCCTGCCCTGCTTCCCAGAGATCCCATTGATTGTTCTAGAAGCCATGGATCTGGATTTCCAGGAGCATGTTTGCAAAGACACGAAAGAGAAAAATTGTCAAGAATTGTTTGTGCTTCTCTTCCTGAGTTTTTTCCAATGTATTTTCTAGTAGGAAAGCATGGACCAAACTGGCAAAGTTCCTATAATGTAGGAAAAGCATCCTCCTGTATTTGACTTGAGTTGAGGACAGTTGCAAGCTCTCCTGTCAAATGTACGCAGAAAATTTTCAGTAAATTTTCTGTCTTTCCGCTGAGTCAGTATAAAAGATGACGTTTCTCAGAAGCTTAATACTAATTTTTCCATTTATATGAAATGTCAAAGTTGTTAGTTCATAGGATGACAGGATAACTGAGGTCTGGAGGCAGCTGTGGTGGTGTCCAGGTTTATCTCCTGTACCAATGGGGATCGGCAGCAGCATCAAATCAGGTTCATCTTAGTTTTCTGCAGACAGGTCTTGAGGAAAACATCAGTTCACCTAGAGCAGGGTTTGAATCCCTGCAGTGCAGTTGACTCCGCACGGGCTCTCTGGGCCACCGCCTGCCAGGGGCAGGAGCAGAGATTTCCCTTGGCCAGGGCCGGAGCCCTGGCATGGCAATGCCTGAACAGCACCTCCCTGCCTACAGTGCCACCCTGGATGGCTGCCCCAGGGCCTGGCATTTGACCCTGCACTTGCTGCAGGAGTCCCGGCCCTGCTTCCACCCTGAGCAAACGCTCGGACCCATCTCAGAAGCTCGGTGCCCGAGGGGGCCGCCACAAGTGGTTGCCAGGGACCTGGGGCCATGGCTGCCCCGATTTTGGGTACACGGTGCCGATGTCAGAGTGGCCATTGTGACCTGTGCGAGGAAGGCCACAAAAGGGAACGCGGGGCTCAAGCCGAGTGTCAGTGCGACCTGACAACGGGAGGAGAAGGTAGGGCAGGGACGTGGCTGCTCAGGGACCAGAAGGGCCCCACACCTTGGGGCTCTGGCCCTGTGCGGCAGGCTCACCTGCCTCTCCCTTCCCAGAATCACAGAATCAGCGGAGGAACAGCCAGAGGACACTGCGGTGTTCCTCAAGGCGACGACGGGAGGAGAAACAGACAGGAGCAGGGCTCACGCAGGGCTGAGCAGGGAGTAGAGCCTCGTGGCTCTGGGCCTGCTCTGCAAACTCCCCCCCCCTTCTCTCTCCCACAGACAGAGAGGAACAGCTCCTCGAAGTGACCACGTCAGTCGAGGAGATAGACTCAGCGTAGACAGCCGCCATGTCTGACAGCAAGCAGGAGGGCCCTGGTGCCAGGGAGCCAGGTGAGGGCAAAGCAGCCCTCTGACAGCCTGGCCCAGGGCCTCTTGTGGCAGCAGGCAGCATGGGGATCAGAGCAGAGGCAGGGGGAGGCAGGAGCTGCTCGGCCATGCCGGGGCCGGGAGCCTCCTTCCTGCCCAAGTGGGGCCCAGCTGGGCCAGGAGGCAGCTCCTGGGACAGCCGTGCCCACAATGGCCCCTGCTCTGCAAGGCCTCCAGCCCTGCCCATCAGCCAGGCAGGGACAGAGCAGCCTTGGGGCCGATGCTGCTGCAGGCTCAGAGCCCCGCAGAGCTGCTCATGCCCGGTGCCATTGGCTCTGTCCCCTGCAGCCTGCATGCTGTGTCGCCGTGCCGAGGCTGACCCGGACATGTGCGGTGCCAAACTGCAGAAGGGTGGGCTCTGTGCCCACGCGTTCTGCATGGTGAGTGGCTCCGGGCGCTCCCTCCACCTTTGCAATGGGCAGCTCCTGCCGCTCTCTCCTCATCAGCTTCTCCCCTTGGCTGCAGTTCTTCGCCACTCTACTATTTCATCCAGAGACGGACCGCGGGGGACTCATGGACTTTCTCCCTCGAGATCTCCTAATTGCAGTGCGGCGGGCGGCACAGAAGGTGAGAGCCTGACAAGAGCAGGGAGATTTGTGCCTGGCGAGGTTTGCCAGAGCTTAGCCCAGGCAGCAGGAAAGAAAGGCCGGCCCAACAGCCGGGACAAAGTCTGGCCCCCAGCAGCTCTGGCACAGAGGCCCTGGCACAGGAGCCTCCCTCCTCCAGCTGGCGGCTCTGTGGGCTGGGAGCCAGCAGCGGCCACGTCCTGCGCCTTGCCCGGAGCCCTGGGGCTGCCCGGGGAGGCCTCGAGGCTGCTGCTGCTGCTGCTGATGGGGCTGCTTGGCTCTTTCCAGATCTGCGGCATCTGCGGCCAGAGTGGGGCAACCATCATGTGCTGCATGGAGGACTGTGACAGATGGTTCCATCTGCCCTGTGCCAAGGAGGCTGGCTGTGTCAATCAATATATTACCCCGTTCAGGTACCGCCTCTCCCCTTCTGGTCATCACTGGTGAAAGATCCAGCATTTCTCACTTTGCCTATCCCTTTGCCCCCAGCTCCTTCTGCCCTGAGCACCGTCCAGAGCAGGAGGTGGAGGCGACTCCTGAGCCGGACACCGTTTGTCCCATCTGCATGGAGCCTGTGGAGGACAGAAAGACCTTCACAACCCTGGTGTGCCCAACGTGCAAAAGGGCCTGGTTCCACAGGGACTGCATCCAGGTAGGAGCCCTCCCCTCAGCCCCGGGGCACAGCAGGTGCTCAGCAGCAGCGGCAGCAGGGCCTCGCTCACCCTGCCTGTGTTTGCCCTGCAGGGACAGGCCTTGCGCGCTGGTCTTTTATGCTTCCAATGCCCCCTGTGCAGAGACAGTGAGGCATTTCTTGCCGAAATGTTCATCTTGGGGATCCGAATCCCCATCAGGTTGGTGTCCTTCTGCCTGGCCCACCAGCCAGGAGGGTGCAAGTGCTGTGCTGTGCCAGGCCCTTCCCCAGGAGCCCTGGCCCTGCCCTGTCCTGTGAGGCTGGGCTTCAGCTTCACACCCAACTTGGAAAAGCACTGGAGAAAGAGCTGGGACACCCTGGACCTCCGTGAGGGAGAGCAGCAGAAATTCATCATCTCTTCCTTTCTCCATCAGAGTGCCAACATGGGAGGACAACGATGCCTTCGCAGATCTAGACATGAGGCACAGCCAGTGCAACGCCAGGGATTGCCTTTACCCTGGAGGCAGGGAGGAGGCAGAGGAACAGGGGTAAGTTGGGAAGCTGCACCTGGGGCTCTGCAGGGAACCTGTGTCTCGGCAAGGGCTCAAAGCGGGAAGAACCAGAAGCGCTTGGCCGGACAACCACGTGCTGGTACACTTTGTTGTCAGTGCTATGAGCCTGTTTGCCTCCCCAGGCCCTGGGAATTGCTCCTGTGCTCCTCCTGTGCTGCTGAGGGCACTCACAGGCGCTGCTCTGGCCTGAGAAGCAGCACAGACATATGGGAGTGTGACACCTGTGCTGGGCTCGGAACATGTATGAGTCAAATTCCCCGGTGTCCCTGGGCTGGGGACAGTGCCCAGGCTGGGCTTGGCAGAGCACAGCATCCACTGCTGGAGGGCTGGGGGCACTGCTCTGGCCTGGCCTGGCCTGGGCCTGGGTGATCTTTGACATTCCTGCTTGCCCTTACAGCCTCCAGGGATGAGTCAGAGCTCAATGGCCCCAGGCCAGCCAGACAGTCAGGACTGCAATCTGCTCATGGCTTGTCAGAATCTGAGGCCATCAGCCCCAGCTCCCACACCCCTGTGCCATTGGTGCTGGTTTCCCCGCCTCCATCTCCAGAGACGGGCAGCCACAGCAGGCCCCAACATGCAGCATGGCAGCAGGCGCTGCCATCTTCCTCACTGGACACCAGCAGCATCAGCAGATCAAGGTCAACATGCAGCAGGTCCCCTGACCCTGAGGACAGGGTCTATTCCAGATGTGCTGGGCCTGGCCGCAGGCAAAGCCGCTCTCGCCGGCAAAGTCGCGCCCAGAGTCCACCTGTCCGCTCCAGGAGTCGCCATGACAGAAATAGTGGGACAAGGCCAAGGGCTGAAAGGCCCAGGCGAAGGGAGACACCATCACGGACATCCCCCAGACGCAGGTGCTCCTGCCAGCAAGGCTGGGCCCAGAGTCCACCTGTCCGCTCCAGGAGTCGCTGTGACAGGAGCAGTGGGACAGGGCCACGGGCTGAGAGGCCCAGGCGAAGGGAGACACCATCACGGACATCTCCCAGACGCAGGTGCTCCCGCCAGCAAGGCTGGGCCCAGAGTCCACCTGTCCGCTCCAGGAGTCGCTGTGACAGGAGCAGTGGGACAGGGCCACGGGCTGAGAGGCCCAGGCGAAGGGAGACACCATCACGGACATCTCCCAGGCGCAGGTGCTCCCGCCAGCAAGGCTGGGCCCAGAGTCCACCTGTCCGCTCCAGGAGTCGCTGTGACAGGAGCAGTGGGACAGGGCCAAGGGCTGAGAGGCCCAGGCGAAGGGAGACATGGTCAGGGCCATCCCCCAGACGCAGGTGCTCCCGTCAGCAAGGCTGGGCCCAGAGTCCACCTGTCCGGTCCAGGAGTCACCGTGGCAGCAGCAGCAGGACAAGGCCAAGGGCTGAGAGGCCCAGGCGAAGGGACACATCATCGGGGATGCCCCCCAGACGCAGGTGCTCCCGCCAGCAGCACTGGGCCTCGACTCAAAGTGTGCGGTCCAGGAGTTGCCAGGACAGGAGCAGGAGGACAGCAGCAAGTGCCGAGAGGCCCAGGCGTAGGGGGACATGGTCGGGGATATCCTGCAGGAGCAGCCACTCCCACCAGCGACGTCGGACCTCAACTGGGACCTCCAACAGCAGCATGTAGCACCGTCATCTTTTCTTTCTGGGCCATGTGTTCTTTGCCAGAAGTGAAGGTGAGAATGGTCGGTGCAGGGACCCTGAGATGTGCAGCTCTGTGAGCAAACCATATTAGCTCTTGGTGTTTCTACTGGCAGGAAGAAGTCTGTGCTAAATACCTTGATTTCTGTGTAACTGTGTATTCAGTGAAAAGTCACTTAAGGATGTGGCTAATTAAAAAGGACTCTTGCTCCTGCCTTTAGACTCCAACCTCAGATGTTTCCCCACTGCTTACCCTTGATAATGAACCACTCCTTAATGGGCTTGGATATGCTTAGGGAGACATTCAGAGCAAGGTGGCTCATAGGGAAGCTGCGTCTGAAAAGGACGTGTGCTGTGTTGCTATCCTTGAACAATCTCATTTCAGTAAAGCCAAAAAAAGAAGAAAGAGAGTGAGACACTGCCTCAAGAGTCTGAAGACAACTTTTACAATATTGCTGCGGATTTGAAAGAGGTCTTTCGAAGAACAAACCAGAATAGACGGTATATTTCCTCCGTCTATTCTGGTTTGTTCTTTGAAAGACCTTTAAAGAACAAAGCAGAATAGATTGAGGAAGTACACTGGCACAAAGAGGATGCACAGGACTCTGCCCCAGATGACCATCTGGGACCTTTGCCTGAGAACGACGCAGCTCAGGAGACGACTTCTTTCAAGTTTGCCGTCTTTGGAGGCACAGAGGAGTTGGGCATCAAAGAAGGTAACAGCAGAACCCTTCTAACAGTGCCGTTGCTAAGGAAGAGCTTCTGGCAGGCACTGTAGGGCAATATGGTGTAAAGAAGGTCAGGATCTAGGGGATTTTCAGCAGCAGAAGTCAGTAATTAGGCAGAAGCATTTTGATCTTCATTTCTGCTTGCCAGGGCTGTGGTAGATTAATGAGAGGTCCCTCATGCTTGCATCTCAGGAATTCCGAAAGGCATGCTTTGAGAAGGCATTGGGGTTTTTGCTGAGTGGTGAAAAAGCTTGTTCTCATGCCCTGAATTCCTCAAAGAGGGAAAAAGGTGACACACCAGTCATATCAAGTCTCATAGAACCCAACAAGGTTTTTAAGGAAATGTGCGTTAATGTACAGGGAGGAGCAAAGTCCGAGAGCTGACCCCAAGATCCATGAACATTCTGTTTGTTACTGAATTCTACTCTTGGACCTTTAGAAAAAGGAAAAGGAATGACACATGATCATTGGGGTGTCCTAACCTTAGATAAAATGAGGCTGTCTGAAATGAAGATGAAACAACATTAACTCGAGTCCCAGTCATGTAGGAGAGAAAAGAAACCATGTGAAGTTATCCAAAATATTAAAAAACCCAATGCAACAGCACAAAGCAACGAGTCCCCCACACTTGTGCTGAACTGAGAAGGTATTCAGTGTCTTCTGAATGCAATGACAAATGTTTAAGAATACATAAGGGATCCCTGGAACAAAGTAGAAAATACTGGAGCAGAGATGTAGCTTAGAAAATCTGGCAGGGGCAGATTCTGTCCTTCCTAAATCTGCCTTCTCCACTGTAAATATTTCACTTGAAAGGAGGAATTTTTCCTGACCAGTAGAGGAATAATCTGGTTTTGGCTTTTTTTCTCTATTGGTGCTGCCATTGCAGCGTCTTACGCACTTGGGACAATAAAGCCGGTAAAAGCCACATGGCAAAAGGATCCACGTTTCCAGGACAGCAGTTCTGAGGGTGACGATGAGCCTGAGATGTCAGAAATTGAACAGGACCAAGAAATGCAAGTTCCATTTCTCTTTGTTGTCTACTTGGCTGTAGTAGTTGGATGCTGTGGGAATATTAATAGCAGCACTCAGGGAATGGGAAACTGACATTGCACACCTCTGAGCAATGAAAGTCATCTTGGAAAACCGTTCATGCTGCACAGAGTCAAAACTCCCAGCAGCCCATTGGATGTGAATGTGAATATGGAAAGAAAGAGTAGAGCACAAGAAATTAACTGGGTCATTTTGGTTTGACCAACTCCAAACTGAATTTGGCCAAAAGCCAAAGACACAGTCAGTTTTCTCTTTAAAAGAGGGTTTTGTAAAATAAAAAGCTCCATTCAGTTCCTAGGGAATAAAGCTTTTCAATGTATGCCATTTCTCTGAAGTACTACAGGTTTTTAACTTGTGTTCATGGAATTTGAAAGTACAATTTAGGATGCTCAAATCACTTTGTCCTTTTCTAGGTTGCTTTCTTTACCACGCACAGAAAGTGCTAGAGTTTTTTTTTCTTCTCCAAAGATGATGAACGCCTAAGAGGTATGACAGAATTTCTTCACCCTCTTTTGTATTTTTTTCCTTTTCAACCCTTCCTGTAAATCAGTGAGGAGGAAAAAATGCTGCCTAGTTATCAAAGTTTTCTAGTGAAAATTTGCCACCCTCACTTGTGATCCAAGTTGTGGCAGAATCCCGTGAGAAAGTCCGGGCAAAATAAAGGTCAAGCAGATTTCTGGCTTTCTTTTCTTTCAGACAATTACCGAATAGGAATCTGGAATTTTAGAGTTTACCAAAGTCTTAATCACTTGACAGGTTATGTAGACATTTTGGATCCTTTCAGGTATTTAAATAATCATTATCTTTTTCCTCTCTTTCTGGTGTTACCATTAGAAATGATGAGTGTTCTTGTCAGCCACATATGTCCCTGTGGTTCTTTGTCCTAATGAATCTGGGGCTTTCTCTTCAGAATCCAGTGAATTTTGTATTTAGAAACAAAGAAAACAACATCCAAAGGAAACATGCACAGTCCCCAAAACCTGCACAGGCCACCAAAGCAATTGCTGGTTAGATTTTGTAGAACAGAGTCTTAAGCTTAAAGGATGTGCCTTCCACGAGACTGATTCAATAACTCTGCTGAAATGCACTGCTGTGTTCACACAGTTACCGGCCTGCAATCTTCCAGGCAGCCTGATTTACAGGGTGTGTTGAAATGGAGAGCTCAGGCCTCAGCAGGCCTCAGTTCTGGGGGAAGATGTGGGGTGCTGGTGCTGAGCTTCTAATGCAACAGCTGCAATTTCAGTGCAATTCAGATTGCAGCATGTTGAGGAAAAGTGCTGCTGCCTTTGATTGTTCTTAGCACACCAGGCTGCAGTAGGGAACATTTCTTCTGGAGCCAAGGTGTGGTGGGGGCAGGAGAACAGGAAGGATGTGAATTGATTTCTGATTTTAGTGCTGTGGTGGTCAAGATTGTTAGAAGCAGCAGCACAATCACAAGTGTTTAAGGCTATTAATTGGATGTTTCTTTTGTGCAGAGGGTCCACAGTTACTTTGTAGATTAGTAGAAGTCAGTGAAGAAAAAGAGGGTTAGGAAGACAGATGTAGATTATTGCTTGAGGTGAGTATGGAACATCTGTTCCCTGGTAAGTCTAGGTGAAAGCTGAGCATGGGGAGGGATTGCAGGTATGAATGTGCATGCAAAATTAAGTCAGGACCTCGAGAAGAGCTTTAAATTTGTAATAAACAGGGAAGAGAAGTTTTTTAGTGTAGCGGTGTGTATAACATCATGTTGTGTGATCCAGTCAGGTAAACCACTACATCTTTGTATGTTACAGGAGCAGCTACTTAAGTGTATGTAAGGATAGTGAATGTAGAGACTTCTCCTCATAGTGGATTCAGGAACTTCTCTGAAGAATTTGTTAGATTTTCATTATTTTCTGGAACGCCAAAGGAAGCATTAGGATACCCTATAGGAAGTGCAAGCAAACCAATAAAGTTTTTATTGCTTAGAAGTGAGTCACGTATTTTCATTGAAGGAGTTGCCAAACAAGGTTACTTTCAAAATGCTTTCAAAGGTCTAACAAGGATCAATATCAGCAAACCCTGTTAGGCCATATTTGGGAGCTGGGGCTGAGGCTCTTGTGTCTTGGGGAGCCAAGGGATGGCTCCAGGCCTGAGTGTGCGGCCAGGCTGGGGCCATTGAGCTGCAGCCCATCCCTGGTGGATGCAAGGGCAAGCAGGAATGCCAAGGGACCCCAGGGCTGGGCCAGGCCAGGCCAGAGCAGTGCCCCCAGCCCTCCAGGAGCAGATGGGCTCTGACAAGCCCAGCCTGGGCACTGTCCTCAGCCCAGGGACAGGCGGGTGCTTGGCCCTAGGGCTGGGCCCAGAGCAGCAGAGCTGTCACAGCCCCAGCTGGTTCTGGTCTGCGTGAGGCCTGAGCAGGGCCCGTGGGTGCCCTGGGCAGTGCAGGAGCAGCACAGGAGCAGTTGCCAGGACCTGGGGAGGCACAGGGCTCAGCCTCGGCACGGCGACACAGCATGCAGGCTGCAGGGGACAGAGCCAATGGCACCGGGCATGAGCAGTTCTGCGGGGCTCTGAGCCTGCAGCAGCATCGGCCCCAAGGCTGCTCTGTCCCTGCCTGGCTGATGGGCAGGGCTGGAGGCCTTGCAGAGCAGGGGCCATTGTGGGCACGGCTGTCCCAGGAGCTGCCTCCTGGCCCAGCTGGGCCCCACTTGGGCAGGAAGGAGGCTCCCGGCCCCGGCATGGCCGAGCAGCTCCTGCCTCCCCCTGCCTCTGCTCTGATCCCCATGCTGCCTGCTGCCACAAGAGGCCCTGGGCCAGGCTGTCAGAGGGCTGCTTTGCCCTCACCTGGCTCCCTGGCACCAGGGCCCTCCTGCTTGCTGTCTCACAGGGCAGCTTTCTGTGCTGAGTCTCTGTCCTCGAGTGACGTGGTCACTTCGAGGTGCTGATCCCCTCTGTCTATGGGAGAAAGAAGAGGGGGGGGTGGGGGAGTTTGCAGAGCAGGCCCAGAGCCATGAGGCCTCTATTCCCTGCTTAGCCCTGCCTGAGCCCTGCTCCTGCCCGGCTTCTGCTCCCATCATTGCATTGGGGAACACTGCAGTGTCCTCTGGCTGTTCCTGCGCTGATTGTGGGGAGACGCAGGTGCGCCTGCTGTACAAGCCCAGAGCCTCGAGGTTTGTTTCATGTTTTAACCTGCATGGATCTCCTTTTAGGATAGGTGGACAAGAAGGAGCAGGCTGCCTAGGTTGCTTCAATTTCTTCCACAAAAAGCAATGTGTTTGTACCAGCTACCAGTAGAAAACACCAGTTTTCCAACAGCCCATTACTAAAAATTCGCCTTTCCATGGAACCAGCATGATCGCATCAGGGATTAGCATCCATTGGCAGAACAATGACTTCTTTTACTAACTACTTACTATAGAACTACTAAAAAACGCAACACTACTTTTATTAAGTGATGGCTTTCCATGGAATCTAAGCACTCAACTCTCTTTATTTGGGGTATTTGAGGGACAACTGTAACAAATCCCATTAATAAATTCATAGCACTGGACAAAGGAATACCTGACTGCTTTTTAAGACTTTAATGTACCAGCAAAATGACACAGCTGAACTTTTCTATTGTCAAAACTTTTAGAAGGTTTTTTCACCCTCATGTTTCTTATTGTTATGTTTGCCCAATTATCACATCAAAAAAACCCCCAAACAATATTTAAGGTAGCAGCAATTTTAATTAAATAGTTTAGAAAATATATAAATAAGGGATAATTTGGTTCCAATAATAGCTCATAAGCAAAAACAACTGCGGGGTACGGAGAGCAGAGTTCAATGACTCTTGCCACTTCACATATAAGCTTGCCAAGTGAAAATCACCCCTTATATGCCATGTGTCAATACCATCTCCTTCTATTTTCGGTTTGTCACTTTTCTGTCTCCACCCTCATTACCACCTTTACCATGCATGCACCACCACTCGGTTTGGTGGTCGCACAAGTCTTTGGGGGTCATCACTGATGAAGGCCCTGTAGTCTTCTTCGTTGTCCTTTAATTCACCTTTGGGTTACATATGTGCACCAAGCCAGTACAATGTAAGCCAAGACTAACGTATCACTGCATCTACATATGAAGGCAATGAATCCCTTACAATTAGCATTTTCTGGGACCGAACGAGGTTCTTGGTCATTTTTAGCAACTGTATCTTCAGCTTCTTTCCTGTGGTCCTTGAAAAAAAATCTGCTGGATAGGGGGGGTGGAGCCCCTCCTCTCCCTCTCTTCTTTGGCATTACTATTTTTAACTTATTTTATTATTTTCCAGATATTAGTTACTGCATCAATATTGATTACTGTTTCAATTTTTATCAGCATGAATCATACCTATTTACCACAAATCCCCCATTTCTCTTTTTGATCATTGATTCATGCTGTATTTAAAAGGCTGTGCCCTGATAACCTTTATATTCTTCAAAATTTTGATTCTCTCGTTGTCTCCTTTCAGCTTTAAACTTTTCCAGCATTTCTGCTGCTGGCTCTAATTTTTCACACTCTTTTTCAAATTTAGTCAACATTTCTTGGGCTATTTCAATCTCTCTACGTCCTTGTTCTTTTACCTGGGTTGATTTAGCTGTTAGGACCATTATACATTTTGGTTTTCCTTTTTCTGGGGATTGTGAATCTTGAGACATAGTTGTAATCTGCACCCCCTGAATCACTGAATGAATTAACCTAATAGAACACGGAAACATACAAGGCAGAAACAGAAGTCCCAGAACTGAACACAACAACATGAACCCTAACTTTTTCCACCAAACACCTCCAAAGAGGTTATCCCACCAATCTGCTTTCAAAATTGAATTCCACTTTTGTACCGGCACATGAGCCACCCTCTTAATTTCTTCTGCAAGTTCTGTGATAGCTTCCCCATAATCATCAATTTCTACACAGCACTCAGATTCATTAAATCTCCCACAAACTCCTCCTTTTTCTGCTAACAGATAGTCTAGGGCGATCGTGTTTTAGTACACAAATGCTTGCATTTGTGTATATTGCCTGGCCAACATTTTTAAGGCACTGGAAGTATGATTTGACACCACCTTCACTATTGCTTGGAGCCTTATTAATTGATTCAACAGATAAACTGGGGTCCTATATCCCCACGACCCATCCTGAGCCCATGTTGCTGGGTCATAATATGCTATAATTTGTTCTGCATGCCATTCGTCCTCCCCCCATTTTTTATTCCCTCCTGCTGTTGGAAAGTTGAGACTCAAATCTCCTTTATTCCACTGCAGGGTTTCATAGAATGGAGTTCCTAACACATTGCTCCTAGACCTTTGTAGAACAAAGAAGGAGGGTTGTATTACTCCCAAGGTACAGGTTCCTCCCCATTTTTGAGGTAACTCACTCTATACTCGTTGCCCACTAATCCAATATATCCCACCTGAGGCTTTCCATTTCTTATCCGCTTTCTCCAGTTGTTCCCAATAAGACCTCAGGCCATTGATGGATTGGTAGGGGTTAGCTCCAGGACTTCTGTACCAGCATAAATTAATCTGTTCATCCCATTCACAATTTATTTCTTTTAATGGTCCCCAATATCCAACAGGGTTTTCAGGTCACCAAATTTTTGAACGATTATCTATATTAACCACCAATGTGGATTTACAAGGAGTATGCCCTACTACTTTATTAAATTTCCTTCCTTCTCGAGTTATACAAATGATTCCAATTACTTGATGGCTTAAAATCCATCCTTCAGGTCTCTTCAATGTTCCAGAAATTTGGGTGTGGTTCCACTTTAAAGATTGCTCTGGAGCTAAGCTCTCACCTTTCCACGGCCATCTTTCAGCCATTTTTAGACCTCCACAAATCCAGCATTTGGATAATCCCAATTCTGTAGCAATCCTTTGCATCAATCCCACAAACAGATTCCTATTTGAGGCTGGCAAATCCCAATCTTTGTAGTACTGTTTTAGCTGTTTATACAATTCAGCCAATTCTGTTGACTCTTTTCTCCTGTTCTTTCCTCTATTCCCCTTTGTTTCTTTTTCTTCTTTTAGTTTCTCTTTCCATTTTTCTCTTAGTGCCCGGTTTCCCATGCCTGTACTTGGATCATCTCCATTATCATCTCTTTCAAAACAAAAGAATCTTTCATATTGAGGACAAATTTGATCACCATGGGGATAAGGAGCTCTTCCATTGTATCCCAAATTTTTCCCTACCCAATACATCTTTCTTTCCTTAATACAAACATCTATAACACTGCTGCGATTGTAGCAGGCAGAACTAACATACAAGTGTGTCACAAACACAGATTCCACCTTGTCCTTAATCCACACAGAGTGATTGCAATAATCACAAATGTTGAAAATGCTGGGACTTGGTTTTTGCCTTGTTTGCTTTTTCATTGCCGAAACCCTGTTCAGTGTGGCTCTCTGGCTTTGGCCAACCGCCCAGGGTACCAGAACGATCACAGTGAAAATAATCCTCAGGAAATCTGCCTTTCTACCTTTCTCAAGGCCCCTTGGGTTGCAACCAAGGGCCGAGATGCCAGTCTTCTCGGTAGCAAAGGTAATATCCCGGGATCTAGTCACTGGTGCTTTTGGTTTCCTTGGTACCCATAGCCCCACAGAGTTTGCTTGTCTCCTTTTAAATGCCATTTCCCAGTTCTAGCTTGTTAAAAAGAAATAATTAAAATGAAAAGAACAGGGAAATGATTAGGCTGGAGTACCATAAACCTGTATTTTCCAAAATTTCAGGGATGTGCCAACCACAATAAGATTTTTCTAATTATTTTCTGCTTCAAGGGCAGGGAGTTCATTAAGTTGCCGCCTCCAATAGGCACACTCTCAGTGCCAATGTGCCCCTGGAATAAACCTATGTTGTGGTGTAGAGACTTCTTCTCTACCACAATTATCAATTTTGAGACACTGGTCTATAATATTATGAGCTGCTCATTCTCTTATTTGTGCTATAGCCAATATAGCAAAAATCAATTGATCTAAGTTCTCTATTAATCCAATTGCTGCTGGAAGGGTCCAGTCTCAAAGATATCTAAAAAAATCACTACCAATGCATTCTATAATTAGCTGACTAAATACATAACCATAGCAAAGCAAGCAAATCAATTGTCTGTCCTTCTCTTCCCTCTTACTTTCCACCATAAGTTAAAGCAAAGTGTGCAAACAATACATATCCAGGGATGACACCTTAAACCATGTTTACCACACTCCCAACCTTTTACTTGTCTCTGAGCTCTTTTAGCAACAGGTGTTAGCAATATCAGTTTCTGAAATTGCAGTTCTGTAATCAATTCTAATAATGTTGCTGGTGGGTGATCCTGGAGGAGATCTTTGATCTTTTGAGGCCGTTCCCACTGATTCAGAAAGTCTTTTATTCTTTTTCTACCGGCGTTCTTCTGCCTCTGAGCTCAAGGGAATTGCAGTCGGCAGCCATCCAGGATGCCTAGTTGATTCTTAATAAATAATGGGTTAATATAAATCAACTTAAATCCCACCATATTAAGACATTTTTGGAATTACATCTTCCAACAGTATTTTGGCCACTGTTTGAGCTGTAGCCCGAGCTGCTGGAAATGCTTTAACCCACTGAGTTAATTGATGTATTATAAAGAAAAAATATTTTCACCAATCCACTTTAAGCAATTCTATAAAATCAACCTGTATCTTTTCAAATAGCCTGTAGGCTGTTTTGCATCCTCCAGAGGGAGGGCTTCTTAACACCTTCTTATTTACCTTTTGATAGGTAAGACACCCCTGGGTAATTTGCTTTCCAATTTCAAATATCCTCATACACCCATAAAATTTTAAAAAGTGATCACAAAAGGCTCTTGTTCCCCAGTGTGTCGGTCTATGCAAGTTATCTAATGTGCCACTGGTTTTGGCATCATAATCCTGCCATCAGGAAAAACTCACTTTCCCTCCTTAAATGTTGCTCCTAATTTCCTTATAGCTGCCAGTTCTGCTAGCGGAAGGGAAAGTGTCTCCTGCTGAATTTCTATGTTTTTTTTTTAAGGTCATTATTTCAGTATCTCCCTTTCTTAAGGTCGCTCTTTTTGCTTCTTCATCAGCCAAATTATTTCTCTGACTCTAATATCCCTCCCTCTCTGGTGTTCCTTTACATGAACTACTCTTATTTTCTTTAAGCCTTTTAAAGCTTCACATATCTGAATTATCAATTCCCCGTGTATTAACCCTTTCCCTTGAGTGTTTATAAGTCCCCTTTCTTTCCAAATTTTTCTAAAAGTATGTACTACACTAAAAGCATATTTGGAGTCTGTAGAAATAGTCCCTTCTTGCCTTTTTAGTATTAATAATGCACATAGTAATGCATAAAATTCACAAGCTTGCGCTGACCAGGAGGAACTAAGGGGACCAGACTCCTTTATCCTAAACTTTTTCCCCCTTCACCTGGATGCCAACCCGTGACATTAATTTCTAGATTATCTTCTTCAGTTAAAGAGTAAATTTTAAGTTTTCCTTCACAGGGTTTTATCTGTAAATTTAAGGCTATTATTAGATCTCTGCCTAACATATTATTCTTGGCCTCTGGTATCAACAATAAATCATTTACTCCAAATTTGTCATCTGTTTCAATTTGCACTCCTTTTATTACAGGAACAGGGAAAGCCTCTCCCGTAATTCCGATTACTGAAACTCGCTCAGGACTTATCTCACATCCCTGGGGTAATTTTGTCACTGTCGACCGAGAAACTCCTGTATTTACTAAAAATACGATTTCTTCACTCTGAGGACCGACTTTGAGCTTTATTATCAAGGCCTCTTCTGGGTGTAATTTGGTCCTCTTCATTAAACAAAACTCTTGACCTCTCTGATTCTCCTGAGAAGTTTTCTCATCTTGCTGTTTCTTCCTGCAATTTTTTTGCAGGTGCCCCTTTTTATGACAATAAAAACAGGTGGGTCCCACACCCTTCAAAGTGGGGCAAGAATTTTTTTAAGTGTCTTTTCTTGGGGCAGGAAAAATGCACAGCTCCAGTGTTCCTAAAAATAGATCCTGACATCTGCTGTTTGTTTTTCCCTGCGAATTTTTCTGTATTCAAAGCTGCCTGCATTTCTTGAACTGCTGCCGCCACCAAAATTCTGGCATCTGCTTTCTGCTTTTTCTCATTTTGTTAGCGTTCAAAAACACATAATCACGGAGCGATTATATGCGGTGCTTTTTATTAAGAGCTCTGGGAATTGGGGTATATTCAACCCAAATCTGACTCTGACCATACATCCGAAATGATCATGTTTTATACTCTATCATTACATAACTTTCATGTTAATTATTAAACTTATATTGTTCTATTGTATACATAAATTTAGCCCCTCTCTGAATTTCCAACATAGTTTCTCACTATTCTTCTTATGGTTATATAATAATTACATTTAATTACTAAACAATCATCACATCTAACAATTATATAATTTATCATACTGCTTACGCAGGTGCAGTTGATCTGGGAAAGCACAAAGCCTAACATTTTAGATTCTATCTTTAACTTTTTCCAGGGTTCCACTATCAATTTCTCTTTACAAACACCCTTTGTGCTTCTCTCAGTAACTCTTGAAGTCCCCTATCCTGCCAATCTTCCATTTTTTTCCAGCTTTTTCCTGATGTCACTGCAAGATCTGGTCACAAACTGAATTTTTAACAGAACCCGCCCTACTGCAGTATCAGTATCTCTACCTGAATATAATTGCAAGTCTCTTTTTAATCTTTTTAACCATTCTGCCGGGGACTCATATTTTTTTCTGATGCTCACTCAAAGCTTTTCCTATATTATGTCCTTTAGGCACTGCCCTCTGAATTTCTTGATTTTCTTCCCTTCAGGATTCCCATTCATCCCAAAACCATATTATCATCCCCAGTGGGCTGTCCTGAGGAACGCTCCCCCCCTGAGAACGCCCCTCACGGTTCCCAGATACCTCAAACCACTGCAAATTTTTCCTACAATCCGCAGCCCCTGGGTCAAGGAACTTAATCTTTCCCTGACCCATTTCTGGCGGCAACAAACTAAGAAATCCCCGGTACCAGGAGAGTCTTAGTTTCCCACACTCACTCCGTGGCTCAACTTCCTCACTTATTACTCTGTCACACTGCCTTTTTCAATCTACCTGTTCCACTCCTATCTCTCCCTCTGCAATCTACTTGTTCCACTCCTCTCTCCCTCTTTCTCAATCTATTAGCCCCGTCCTCTCACCATCTAATCACATACTAAATTGCCTGCTACCAACCCCTCCAAGGAAATTGAACCTATTCATTCACTCTCTTTCTCAGTCTCCCTACTGAGTCAATCCCTCCTGCCCAAGGACCTTCCTACAGGTGCCCAGACCAGGGATCCCCTCTTTCCCCCTGGGTCAAACCCTCCCGGGGTCCCCACTCATTCACTTTTCTTTCACTTCCCTCCTTTTCCGGCCGGCCTCCTCGTGGAGATCTCGGAAACGCGGTACTGGGAGGTCCCATTTGCTTCGGGGGTCCGGGACTGTCCAGCCCCCGTCTCAGACACTCCACACACACTCACACATGCATACAGCCGCCTCTCGACCCAAAACCCCGTGATACTCACAGCCTCCTTTTCTCATGAGGGTCTTCGTGCACAAAGCAGTTTTCTATGGGTACTCTCTCTCCTATAAGCCAGCACTCTGATGGGAGCCTCTCCTGCGTGCTCTTAAAAACTAATTTGCTTATGTGTTATTGTAATGAAAACTCTCTTTCCCCAAGGGAGAGTGGTCTAGCCTTGGGACCACTTAAAAGTCAGGTGGGGAGCTACTTCCCAGAAGCTATCCACCTCCCCGGAGTTGAGAGAGTCCCGGGTATCAGCACCAAAATTGTTATGTTTGCCCAATTATACCATCATAAAAAAACCCAAACAATATTTAAGGTAGCAGTATATTTTAATTGAACAGTTTAGAAAATATATAAATAAGGAATAATTTGGTTCCAATAATAGTGCATAAGCTAAAACAACCGTGGGGTACGGAGGGCAGTGTTCAATGACCCTTGCCACCTCATGTACAAGCTTGCCAAGTGAAAGTCACCCCTTATATGCCATCTGTCAATACCATCTCCTCCTAATTTCGGTTCGTCACTTTTTTGTCTCCGCCTTCATTTTCACCCTTATCACACATGCGCCACCACTCGGTTTGGTGGCCGCACAAGTCTTTGGGGGCCGTCACTGGTGAAGGCCCTGTAGTCTTCTTCATTGTCCTTTAATTCACCTTTGGGTTACACATGTGCACCAAGCCAGTACAATGTAAGCCAACACTAACATATCACTGCATCTACATATCAAGGCAATAAATCCCTTATAATTAGCATTTGTTGGGACTGAACCAGGTTTTGCTTCCCTTTTTGCTCATTTTTAGCAACTGTATCTTCAACTTCTTTCCTGTGGTCATCGAGAACATCTGCTGGGAAGGGGGGTGGGTGGAGCTCCTCCTCTCCCTCACTTCTCTGGCATTACAAGTTTTTAACTATTTTATTGTTCTCAAATATTAATTACTGCATCAATATTGATTACTGTTTCAATTTTTATCAGCATGAATCATACCTATTTATCACAGAGACAAGAGAAAACTCCCATGGTGCCTGACAGCCTGAGGCAACTGCCAATTCCAGATCATTTCATCAATATAGGAAAAGAGGCTTTTGCATTAAAGTAGAAAAGAGTTATTGAAAAGGAGGGCAGGATCAAACAACTAAGTTATTTGGACTCATGCTTCTTGTGTCTGTTAAAAAGGCCAAGAAAATGCACTCCTTCCTCTTCTGATACATCTCTCTCTGTTCATGATGTGAGACAGTGAGTGCCAATGTGCAGGAGCTGATGCAAGGGACAGGGACGAGGATGCAGCAGACACAGTGCCAAGCTGACAGAGGGATGATCTCTGGCAGAGGCACTGAAGGAGGAGAGTTTGCAGGCAGGACAGAAAATGGCTCTTTGTTCCACCTCTTCTTTCAGTGCTGCTAAGACTGTAGCCTGGAGCAAGCTGGGAACACCAGAGCCTGGAGCCCTTTCGAGGCAGGGCTGCATCAGACACAAACCAGCAGGAGACTGAGGAGCCCCTGGGGTGGCAGTGAGCAACCTCAGGCACTGCTCACTGCTGGTGGCATTTTCTATTGAACCATCTCCAAGGACTTCTGTTGTGCTCTGTATTTCTAAGGGTTTCCCCCCTTGGTTTTTTTTTGGTTGTCTCCTGCACCTTTTTTTCTCCAAATTTTCCTACCCTGTCAGCAGCATCCCCTGTCCAGAACTGGCTCTAAAATATCAGCAAAGCAGCTAGGAACAACAATGGGTGGAATTCTGTGGCTCAGGAATTCGTATGCCAGAGCCCTGCCTGTGCCTTATGTCAGGACCTCCTTCTCTGTGCAAAAACTAGGGATTAGTGGAGTTTTTTTTCCACAGAGCTCCTGAGAGGCAAATGTTGTGCTAGGTTTCTCCGGGGTGTATCCGTTAAGTTCATTGCTGGCAAACAGAAAGTAAGGCCAGGGTAGCAGAGCAGCTGGGAGCTGGTCACTCCCTGCAAAGGGCTGGTGTATGATGTGAGAACACCACGTTCCAGGACGGGCGAGCGGGGTAAATGTGCTCAAGATACTGCAAATGAGGTTTGGGCTCACTCAGAGAGTAGTCAGAGGTGGTGAGTGCTGGAAGATCCAGCTGCAATCCCCATCCATGTCCCTTTCAGTGCTGGCTTTAGGGTGTCTGCAGCCTGGATCCAGAGCGCCCTGGGGGGCTCCTGAGGCTGCCTTTGCACTCAGGGTGAGGATGCCCAGGAGCCCCTGAGGCCGCAGTGGGGACCAGGGCTGGGGCTTGTGGCCTGGCAGGTGTGGCTCTGGGGGCTGTGACATGGCAGGCCATGGGTCACTGTCACTGCCCTCCGCAGCCCTGGCTAGCTCTGTGATGCTCCAGGGACAATGGCAAGAGTGGGGAACTGGCTAGGTTGGGGCTTTGCCTGAGCCAGAACCTCTAGGCCAAATGCCCAGCAGTAGAGACCCTTGAAGGACCGAGTGAAGGAAGCAGAGGAGGCTCTTCTGTGGTGTAAAGTGCAGCAGATTCATCAGGAGAGGAGGGGGGAAAGGTTTGCAAGTGAGAATTCCCAAAGGGAAGAGATGTTGAAAGAACACCCAGCACTCCTCTGCACAGGTTTTTAAAATCTTTCAAAACAGGGGGTGGACACCATATAGTAACCAATAAGCGACTCTTGGGGTGCGGTTTTGAGGGCTACAATAAATCAGAACAAGGGGAAGAGAGAACGTTGGGATAGGGATTGGATCTTAGGGTGAGGGACAGGGAACTTTCTGGAACAAAGGGTAGGGTTTGGGCTGATGGACGGGGCAAAGGGGCTGGGTTGTCTTGAAAGACGGAAAAATCTGGTGAGGAGGGAGGGCATTCCTTGAGGGACACTTGGGTAGGAGGGCTTAAATAGGGGAGAGACTAACTGTAATAACTCGGGGAACACTTGAACATACCACTATATAACAGAACATTTGACTCAATAAACTAACACACTGCAACACAGAAATTCAGGCTTTCGGCAGCTGAGAGGTGGCACTATTAGAACCCGCAGCAGCTGGTGAAAGCCATCTCTCTCCTTCAGGTTCTTGCTGTGTGAGAAGGTGCTGCGAGTTGTGGTGGCTGCACTCCCCCTTTGCTGGGAGGATGATCTGTACCAGGGCAGAGCAGAAAGCTGCCGTGGTGAGCAGAACATGCTCAGAGCATTACAGTTCAGAGAATGGCACTGCCCCTGAAGGGCAAAAAGCTTGAAAGCATAGAATTCTGTGCAGATCCATTGCACAAATTTTCTCTTCTAGAACATGCCCATTTTTGTATACTGTAGATGAATACTCTGGGCTTTACAGAATACATGGGGTTTTTTTCTTAAGGGTTTTTGGGAGAACTCTCAAGTGTATTTCTGTTTGTATTTTACATCCAGATTGACATGCATACAGGTTTTTTTTTTAATTATTTTTTTTCTTTAGTAGATACTTAGGGAAAAAATAGCTAAGCACTTTTTAATCCTTTGGGATGTTGTGATTAATATTCTAAGAAAGAAAACCTTGTTGAACAAGTGTGAAAACACAGAGAGAGGGAAAATAGCATAGACGTCTTTTAGAACAGGGCATGTAATAAGGACTGCAGAACTGAGTAATTCCTCCAAGGGCAGAATTACCAAGATATACCACCAAGAATACCTGCCAAGATACTTCCTTAAATCAAGGGAAATGTGACCTGCAGCCATACAAAGTACAGCCAAAGCAAATGAAAACCTTTGGAAAAGAGGGAATTTTGCCAGTGACATCAGTCTGTCTGGATAACTGAGGGATGCCCATCAATATTGCACTACACTCTTCAATATTTGCAATGTCTTTTCTCCCAATTTCTGTGAAATGAATAAGCTGCAGTTGTTTACCATTAACTTAAGCTCTTAGGGGAATTACCAAGCACTATGTATGTTTTTTCTGTAGCTGAGCAGGACTTGAATTTCCCAAATCTTCTACAAAGCAGAAGGGAATCACACAGTTACTTGTGCTGATATTAATGAAGGGTTTCATGAAAGCAGGTGAATGAGAGCATTGCATTGTAAAACTTCCACATGCAAGAAAACAGGAGTCCACGTAGAATAAAACATGTAAGGCTAGCATAACATCAGAACAGGATAAAATGAAATTGCTAGACAGGAACTGATGCATCA
The DNA here is from genome assembly GCF_028551555.1 of Melozone crissalis. Lineage (NCBI taxonomy): Eukaryota > Metazoa > Chordata > Aves > Passeriformes > Passerellidae > Melozone > Melozone crissalis. The sequence continues at coordinate 2,490,079 of NW_026535804.1, read as the reverse complement.
GAAATTAGATGTATCATTTCTGATACATCTCCATGCATTTGCAAGCTAAAACAGAAAAAGAAGGGCAGAGATTATAAGGAACGAAGATTTTAAAATTGCACTGTGCAGAAGAGACACATGAACCACCAGTGTGAACACAGCTGGGAGATTCAGCTTGGAGATGGATTAGAGTGGAATCCATATACTGAAGATCTCTGGTGCACATGAGTGCAAAGACTGAGGAAAAAAGGAAAAAAGCTGAATTTCTGAAAGCTACTTAGATTCCTGGAAGCATTGTCTAGAGATCTAAAAATCTAAAGCCCCAGAGAATCTGTACCTAAAACATCCCCAAATGGATTGGGGATCCAATCAGGTATGATGCGCACATCTCTGCTGTTTTCAGAGTCAATGATATTGACAATGAGTGTCTGGAAATTAGGAATGCCCACCCAGATTTTATCTCCATTACTTTAAGAACACCTTAATAAGGCACTTCAGGAACTGAACACTGACATTCTCACCCTGCTCTATTTACTTTACATTTGAATACAGGCTGGTAGAAGGAGAAATCAGGCTTTAATTTCTCCCCAAATTACCTGTTGCACTTTCAGGTTAGGAGTAGATGTAAAATTCAGCTCTCTCCAGCCATGAATATTCCACTATTGAACTGACATACAGAACATCCTTTTTCTCTTTTATACCTTACTAAATGGTAACCAATGAACAGGACACTTGCATGAATCTCACAGAAAATCACCAAAATTGCTGAAATTAACACTCAATTCCATGATAAAAGCTTCTGAGAAAAAGCTTGACAGGATCAGTGAACAAACTGAAACTTGGAAGAGAAACACGCATTTCAGCACTGATCAAGGGGAAAGAAAAAGAAATGCTGTAACAATTCCAAGTGGAAGGTAAGGAGAAACACAGGAAGCACAGAAAGAACAAGGCCCTGTCAGATGACCTGTGCAAGGTAACTTTGTGCCCCAGCACTGTTGTAGGACATTTCCTGTCATTGGTGCGGGCAGGTGGAGACATAAATGCTGATTGATTTGGGGGCCACAGTCTTGATAAGTGCAGAGGTGGTTCAATAACCTGACATAAGGGAGTTCCTCAGAGCAACTGGGATGCCAGAAAGAAGTGAACAGCTCACCACAGCCTGGCCCGCTGAGCTGCTTTTCCTTCTGACCCTCCTGGGGAGGCTCTTACATTTCCTCTTCCCTGATGGAAGTGCAGCCGCTGCCAAGGGAAACGTCCCCACACTCACTCAGTGTTCCCTTTGCTTGGCAGATGTCCCATCTGCTGTCCCTGCCCAGGAGAGCTGCTCTGCTCAGGAGGAGGAGACCGAGCGAGAGCCTGGGAACATCGGCGGCTGCAATCCCTGCTGATGTAGCGCTGTTTATGGATGTGTAGTTAGATTTGGAGAGTTACAAGTATAGGGATATTTACATATACTGACTGATATTTGTATAGGGATATTATGTGTGTATATTGTTATATTGATACGTGTATATTCATCTGTTTACATACTTGTACAGCTCTGTAGCTGTGCATTTCTATTGCTGGGGATGTATAGATTGTTCTATTGGTCCATTGATATTTCTGTATTTATAGACAGGTTTATTATGTTTTTATTATATTGTCATGTTATATGTCATGAAATATGTCATGCATGTTTACATCTCTATATTGTTATGCCCATATATGTATTTACTTCTATTTATTATGTATAGAGTTGTATAGTTCTAAAATTCTATTTATTTAGTTCTGAATCTCAGATTCTTTAGAGAGGGATATTGATGTTTCTGTATTTGTATATGGGCTGTACAGTTGTAGTAATATGTAATAAATTTGATTGTTAAACTTCAATTCAGTAACTTCAATATTTGTCTACAGTGAGTTGTTGCAGAGGGTAGCAATAAAGTTTTTTTTTTCACTGAAGTTGATATCTGTATATATTTACATAGCACAATTCTCAGAATAAATTAGATTTTATTCATAAATTGATATTTCTGTTTTTGTATATTGGAAGCACAGCTGTTGCAATTTAAAATAAATTTCATTTTTAAACATAATTAATGTTTGTGTATTTTTACATTAGTAGTGCTGGTGTAGCTATCTGCAATAAATGCAATGTTTCAACTGAATTAAGTGTAGATTTGTGCTACCCAAAGCCATGAGCAGATGTAAATGCTGGAGGATTTTGGCCATGCAAATCTCCGGCCATGCCCAGCACATGCCCCACCTGCACTCAGGCTGGGCAGGGGAAGCGCAGATTTGGGCTGGCAGCAGAGCCCCACGTTGGCTCAGAACTCACTGCAGAGGCTGCTGAGAAAACTCCGGGGCTCCATGAGCACAGAATCCAAGCAGGAGCCACCCAGGAGGACAAATCCCTCATCCCACGGGCAGCTCTTTAGGAAAGTGCTCCAAGTGTCCCCCTGAAGCTCATCCCCTAGAGCAGAAGCCAGCAGGGATCCTGAGCCAGCTCTGCTGCCTTTGGCAGCACTTTGGCAAATGAGCTGCAGCAAGGGGGAGGAAGCAGCGACTGTGGCTGCTGCAGGCTGAGCATGAAGGAAGGGCCATGGACACAAGTGCTGAGATGCCCCAAAATCCAGAAGGAGGCTGGAGAGCTGGGAATCAAGTTGGCATTTCAGTGCCAAGTTCTCACAGGCCCTGAAATTATGGAATCCCTTTGTGTGAAGTTACCTGGAAGAACTGACAGGGAGTTGCTGCTAGGATCAGCAGTAGCAGAAAGCAAAAAATGTACAAATACTAGGAGATCATCTGATATCCCCCACAAGCAATGGCTTCAAAAATGATCTCATATATTCATAATATCATATCATATCATATATCATATCAATCAAAAATATAATATATAATATGCATGAAATTTAATGCACATGCATTTTTGGACAATTTTTTTTTTTTGGTATATATTTTCATTTAAGATATATATTTGAAATAGTCTTTTGGCTTGGGAGAGTGAAGATTTACAACAGTGCAAAACCATCTGCCCACACAGCAGTCAGCCCCTGAGTGTGTGCATGCACACCCACCCACTGTGCTTGCTCTTCTCAGCATCTCAGGGCTGCTGTTTGCACACAATTGGGATGAATTTAACTCGACAGAGCCATGAGTGGGGTGCCCATCTTGTCATGAACACTCATGTGGCAACGAACAACACAGAGCTCTCAAATCACATTATCACAGGTCATTTCATTCCTGCTGGGCACTGCAGAACTCTTAAAGGACACAGAAAAGGGGTGGAAAACATTGGCATCATGCTACTGCTGGTATCCTCCTGGAGGAAAATCTGTTGGGTTTCTTAAAGTGGTAGCTTTCCAAAACCTAGGAAAACTGCTGAGCACTGGTAGCCCAATTGTGAATGGTTTTCTTGACTTGGCAAAGGCTGGGGTGTTAACAATGGACTCTGTCCTTGGTTGAAATCACCTGCCCTCACCTGCGGACAAAAGCACCACCAGCAGCAGCAGAAGCTACATCAGTCAGTTTTCTCAAAAAGCTGTGTTAAATTTGGGAGAAGAAAGGAAAACACATCAGACACTGTGGATTAATGACAAGACTGAGGAACAGTTCCAAAGCAAAGGACAGCAGCTTCTCTCTGGGGCACTCCTTGTGCCCCAAGGCAGCCGGGCTGCCCTGGCTGCCCAGGACCCTGCGCCCCGCGGGCTCTGCAGAGCTGCACAGTGGGGAGGCAGCTACGGGCACCTCAGCCCCTGGGCAGGAGGGGCTGCTTGCTTTGCAGGGCTGCCTGGGGGCAAAAGCAGGGTGCTGGCCTTCTGCTCTTGGCCCCAGCCTGGCCTTGCAGGGCTAATGCTGTTCCCTGTCTCAAATGTGCTAAAGACAGACTTGTTTGTTTGCAGCTCTGCACAGGTGTGATTTGCACCACAAAATACTGAAGGATTAAGGCCTGAACAACAGACCCTGACTGAAGCCTCAACAACAGGACCTGAGTCAAAGCTGCCCTCTAGATGACCCTCCCAACCCAATGTTCCATGTATCTGCTCCTTAACCAAGTGTTATTATCGGAAGAATTGTTGCATCCATTCACTGGTGAAACACGTCTTCACCTTTCTGCATGAGGAAAATGGACAAGGCCACACCTGGCCTTGGTTCCTCCTTGAGCCCTGGGCAGGCTCCCGGAGAAAACCAAGAGGAGAATGACACCAGCTGTGCCCCAGCAGAAGCTCTGGCACATTGCTCGTCCAGCACTGTCAGAGCCAGGCTGCTCTCACAGCGCTCTCAGGAGCCTCGTGGCCGCCAAAGGTGGAGGCACCGCAGGATTTCCCAGTTCCCAGCCGTGGCTCTGCAGGGCTGGGCTGGGACAGCTTCCCCCAGCTGATGTGCAGCTCTGGATGAAGGGGAAACCATTGGGCTACCTGGTGATGGATCTTCCTTAATCACCAGAGGCACCCTTTTGTAATAATGCTGAGGTGCATTGCTTAGCTTATCCTTTCCTGACTCTTTTTTGCACTTTTGCATTACAGTAAATTACACTGTTCCTTCAGCTGGTGTCTGTGCCTGCATCTCTGACCCTCTCCACCATCAAAACAAACACACAGCCAGTTTAGCATGAGACCTGCCTCTCTGCCAGCCCATCTCTTGGCAAACACCCCTGGTGGCCATCTCCACAAATGAAATTCCCACTTTGCAATTTCCTTTGCTGCAGGCAGGTGAGAAAAGGAGCCACTCCCAGTTCTGGACGCCTCCAGAAACCAGCTGCTTTCAGCAGTCACAGCCCTGAAATATCAACCTCCTTCCTTAACCTGCCACAGGGAGCTCCCACCAAGAGGCCTTTTGTCCAAGGATACCCACAGAAGAGCTGGAGAAGGGAGCAGTTTGAAACACAACTGCTTCAGAGTTTAAACCTGCCTTTATCAAACGAGCACACACCAACCTGTCCCAAAGGGAAAGCAGGCAGGAAAGAGAAGCTCCTCTCCCACAACAGCAAACTGTGCTTCCTTCTGTTCCAGCTGGAGAGTGGAGGCCATGGGCTACATCTCACTTTGGGAAGGAGCCCTGGGAATTGGGCTGATCTGGGAGGGCAGCAAAAGGAATTCCCCAAAAAGGAGGAAAAGATTCTCTGGAAGGAATAGATGATGGCAACATTTCTGCAGAAAATCAAAAAAAAAGAGTAATTGAAGCATTTCAAGAAGTGCCCAGACTGTAATTTGTTTGCCAATACAACAACCCCAGAGTCTCTGTGGTGTGTCAGGAAGCTCAGGAATGAACCTGCAAGGCTTGGATAAACAGCATTGGTGTCTGTCCCCCAGAGCACGAGCAGCTCCCCAGCAAGATTTCATGACTAAGGGACAAAGCTTCCCCCCTAAGCTCTCCACAGCAGCTCTAGGGAGTCTCTCTCCACTGCAAGATCTCCTTTGTCAGTCTACAGTGACAAGAGTTGGCTGCAGGAGGCATTTGCATTGGAGCTGCCCCCAGATGGGAGGAAGAAAAAGAAGAGGTGATTCCTGAGGAAAGAAAAAGGCAACACCCTTTGGGAAGACACCAGCATGAATTCACTACAACTCTAGGCCAGAAATCTCTTGAAGAAAGCAACATCCATCCATGGGGCAGCACTTTGGCTTTGATATCAATGCTGACAAAATTGCTGCCCATTCCTGCTGCCGTAGCTGACTCTGAATCACGAGAAATGCGCCAAGTCTGCCAAAGACAGGCAGACATGGTGAGAGAAAACCAGCTAGTCTGCTGAAAAGGAGTCCAAAGGAATGTTTTCTAACTCCCCCTTTTCATCCTTTCTGCAGCCAAGACAGAGCAATGTCCTTCTTCTCTGTCCCCGATGGTTACCCAGGCATGGGATGCAGTGTGAGGACAGAGCCTGTCCCTGCTCCCAGTGCCCTGCCCTGCCCTTCCCTGCCTGCCTTGCCCTTCCCTGTACTGCTGGATCCTGCTGTGCCGTGCTGAGCCGAGCCGAGCCCGGCCAGCGGTCACGCATTTTGGGAATGACCCTCCTGTTGCCTTCTGGTATAAGGCAAGGCGACCTGGTTCTGAGGAAACGGCACGGCGACCCACTCTCCAGGGTCGCTCGGGCCAAGGACGCACGCAGACACCAATGTGGTGGATGGTCCAAAGGCCTTTATTATCTCATCTCTTGGGGTTTTATAATCTTGGGGGTCTTCTACGTCAGAGTGGGTCTGTCTTTACCATCTATGGTTAGCAAGGAGTGGAAAGTTACTGGGTAGGGGATGGAAAGTTACTGGTATTCGGTTTAGGGAGGCTACATTCCTATGTTAATTTCTCATCTAAGGGGAACAGAGGGTCTTATCTAAGGGGAACAGAGGGTCCTGCCTTCCTGTTACATCACAAGATCTTCCGATTGCCTGTCCCTATCTACCACACCCTCCCCTGTGCCCGCCGCCAGTGTAATGAACATACCACTTTCTAACTTTGACTGGTTAGAGAGGCTTTGTCCCTGATTTTCGGTTTTAACAATTCAGGGAGCTTTTGTTTTCCCTGACAGAAGTACAGTTACTGCCAAGGGAAACACACCCAAAGACCAATAATGACCCAGCCTTCCCTTTGCTTCCCTTTTCCTTCCCTCACTGCTACACAGTGCTCTCATACCAGGACCTCAGTGCTGCCTCACCTGAGCATTTAGAGCTGCCTCCAGGCCCTTCCGGGCTAAGTGCAGGTGCTCAGGATTCTGAGGTTTCCTGGCTTCTTGGGAGAAGGTGTTTGCTTCATCTGGACTTCTTGGGGTTTCATTGGAGGAGCCAGGCACAGGCAAATTTCATCTCCACTGTGAGCTCTTCATTCTGCTTGTTCCCATGAAGCTTAAATGCCAACCTGAGCTCATCGTTCCTCTGGTTCCCGTAGACCATCACAGCCCTTCCATGGCCTCTCCAGAGAGGAGCAGCTGCACATCTTCAGAGCAGCAGTTGCCAGCCCGCATCCCATCAGGGAGGGAAAGAGTTTCTACCCTTGCTTTCCAAGCAGGTCCTGGTTAATGACCCTTTAAAGTGTTTTCCTGCAGTGCTCTATCATGGGTAGATCTCAAGTGAGAATCAGGTAGAAATGGTCAAGTTGCCTAGGAAGGGAGACCTTGAAAACAGAAAGATTCTCTGCCTGCTTTTCCTGTCCTTGCTGCAGATTTGGATGGTGTTCTGGGCATTTTGCAGACAGCCTCTCTGTGGGGGTACAAGGGCAAGGTGGAAGATATTGCCTAACAAAGTGGTCAGTGTTAGGTGCACTCTCCTCTTTCTTTGAATGAAGCCAAACTAGGACTCTGATAGGACATTGCAGATGTTTAAGACTGTCTGCCCTGCAAATCAAGCCGTGCCATTTGACGATGGCAGGGGGCTATGTAGAAATCACGAGCGGGCCGGGGCTGCTGAGGAACGCGCCTCGAGCTGTTTGTTTTCCAGCATAAGTCTCATTACATGGTTATGACTATGGGAAGATGCCAGCATGCCATCTCAGGCAGCAGACAAAGAACTTAATGTTAAAACTTACTTTATAAGTTTTTTGACCAATCGCACAAAGCAAAAGCATATTGACAGTAGTTCTATCCAATCACTATAAGCACATGTACCTTTGGTTAAAACAATGCTTGCTTATTTCGAATACAATACCTACTAGTAAGCCTTAAAACACAATGCACTGAGCTCCATTATTAAGCTTCAACCTTCCCAAGACCTTGCTAGATAAACTTTTCTGTAGCTTGGAGAGTCATTCTAGACCAGCGTTAATACACAGACCATTGTTCTATTTGTCCTTGCTTTTCTACAGTTTAAATCATTTTTCTGCTGACCTGTCTCATGGCTGCTGCTTGGCTCTAATCACAGCTCTGCTGTATCTGAGACCTGCTTTTTGCAGCTTTCCCAAAACCCTCTAATTTTGTGGATTCCCACAGAGGACTCAGTGTCAGAGCCTCTGGAGAAGCGTGGAGGGCAGAGCTCAGGCAGGCTGTGCCAGTGCAGGGTTTGAACTCAAGGCACCAGGAAGCACCAAGCCTGCAGAGAGGAACTCAACCCTTCTCATCTCCCTCCCTGCCAGAGGCAGGCTCAGAGCAGCCATCTCACACCTCTCTAAACCAGTGGGCGCTCTGTCCTTACCAGGCTCCTCGGGCTCCTGGGGATTGTTCCCACAGCTCTCGGTGCCAGGCAAAGCTCCCTCTGCTGCAGCTCTGTCCACAGGCTCCCCTCCTGAGGACTCAGGGGCAACATTAATATGCCCCTTGAAAGAGAAACAGAAAGGAAGAAACCCTTCTCACCACTTACACAAAACACCTGGTCCAACCACTCCATAGCTCACACACTTAATCCCTTGTTCCTAACAAGAACTCTGGGGCCCAAAGCCCTTCAACAGTCAGAAAAATTGACTTCTCAAACACAGTTCAAAAGCTGTCAAAGCTGACAGTGACAGTGTTGAACATGGGGGTGACACTGAACACATGGAATGGCTGCTAAGGAAATCAATTGCTGCTCTGTTCTGTAAGGCTGCATGTCTGACAGCACTACCCTCAGTCCTCATGTCACTAATTGCAATGGAAGTAGCACTGTCTTCTTTCTTCAGCCAGCACCCCAATCGGTGTAATGGTTTCAATGCCTCACCTGAGGCAAGTTGATGGATAAATAAATTCGATGTACCTCATTTTGCAGGGCCCTAGGGTCTGAAATTGCTATTACAGTTTTCTTTATAATGATGGGCAAATCTTTTTTTCTCTGTGTTTTCTCTTGATGGCTTTTTTAACGACAGGTGCTATCACAGTGAGTTGTCTGATGCTACATGGGCCACCTTTAATTTTTGAGGGAATGTCCTGCCAGGCTCTATCTCCACAAATGAGCCAATATTCTGTTGCTCATTTTCGTGGGGACTCATCTAGGTCATCTACTCGTCAGCAGTTTCACCCTTAGGGGAGACTCGGGTAGTACAATTGCACCACAAACTGGAGTATCTGTTCTCAGGATGATGGAGACTAACATTTAGCTGTGGATCTCCCTGGAACTGAAACTCAGCACAAAATTCCATCACCAATGAACCAAGAATTTGAATTCTTGAGGTTCAGAAGGTGCTTTAAGAAGATCAGGGGCCCAATGATGCCAGCTGGTTATGGGATTGGTCTCGTTGGCAGCCTCACACCAATATTTGTCACGATTGTGTATTGGCTGCTCCTTGGCTGGCACAGGCACACCGACCAAACGGGTTGCAAAGGATTTGTCTGGGCTCAAATTGGTCAAACGCATGGTGTCTGAACCTGCTGACTTGGCTAAAGCAATGCAAACATTAATTTTTGGTTGATCTATAGGCACATATGCACAGCAAAAGCAAGCAAGCAAAACCAACAAGTGCCAGTATATCCTTTGATCAAGCTTCATGTTCCTGTTCAGCTGTTTTTTGGCAAAATCTTCCCCATCTATTTCAGTTCTCAAGCAAATCTTTTAGCACTTGTTCACGGACTGGTCAACTATAGGGCACTAAACTGTCCCTCTAACCTTCAATTTTTACAAATTTGGATATCTTTCAAACACAGTGGACACCACGCTTTTGCTGAAAGAGCTCTATGATACAAACCATTTTCACAGTCCAAAAATCAACATCAAACTCAAGATTTGTAGCTTTCACAGGTTGAACAGGGAACGTCTGGCATGCACCGTAGCTTCTCCGTGCGGCTCACGTCTGTGTGCTCATTTCCCTGCTGGTGGAATTGTCGGTGTGCTTTTGTGTATGAGACGGTTTCACGTCCTTCACCAGGACCCACTTAGGTCCAGCACCTGTGCAAACACAAGCATACCCCTTGCCCCAACTGATTAGTGGAAATGGTCCTTCAATTTGTCCTAACTCAAAGTTTCTGATCAAAACTGAAGGATTTTCTTTCAATTTTGCCTGTGTGCTCTTTGAAAAGTGCCTAAAAATTGGAAGATTAGTTCCTGCAAAGGAGCTATTAAAAATATAAAATATATTAAAAAATATAAAAAAATATATATCTTTATATAAAGATATATAAAGCTTTGCTCAACCTCATCTGGGGTGTTGCTTGGGCCACTCCCCCTATTCTTGATGTAGAATGGTTTTAGAGTGTGGTGCGTCCTTTGAACAATTGCCTGACCTGTGTGGGAATAGGGAATTCCAAAATGTGGCGAACACCCCAGTCCATCAAAAATGTGGCCAATTTTTGAGCTGTGTATATGGGACCATTTGTCAGTTTTCATCTCGTGGGGGATCAGTTTGGTGAGCTCTGGGCCCACTGACACTGACAAGGACAAAAGCAAAAGAGGAGAGGCACTCTCTCTTCCCAGGACCAAAGTCCCACAGCTTTAATGGAGAACAACTCCAGGAGAGAAAGGCAGTGTCCAGGAGAGGAAAGAGGATGTCCAGGGCAGGAATGAGAGCGTCCACCTTGTGGCAGGAGACTTTAAATGCTCGGAGAGGGAGGCAGTAGAAAGGAACTGCCATAGTTCAACATAATAAATCACCACACTGTAGTTTTCTGCATAAATTGCTGCACTTGTTGCAAACAAAATCCTGAAATCTCCCCAAACACAACTGTGCAGTCCCAAATGACCACAATGTGGGAGAAAAACCACTCAACCCCCTGTATACCCAGGCACCAGGTGTCACAGGGAGCACCAACCCCTGCAACTAGAAAGTTCACACACACAGGCTCACCGGGAAAGGAATATCTCTTTATGAGGGGACAGAGAGCTCACTCTTCTCAACACAACACACACCATACACCACATCAGCATCCACCCACATCATCTTCCTCAAACATTCACACACTGAAAACACAACCACAATTACAACACACAGGAAAAATAGCAGCAATAAAACAGGATTTGCTCAATTCACCCCCAGAATTGCTAGCAGGTCCTTATTGACACAGCAAATGGCACTGCTGGCCATCAGCCAGACCCAATCCCAAACTGTACAGGCGTACGTTGTGCACAGGACATCTCTGTGTGACTTGTGAACAGCCCTTCCCCTGCATACGCCTTACGGGTTACTTTATACAGAGTTAAACGTTCCCTTTCTCCACAGTCCCAGCAGTCTTGTCTGTCCCCCATGAGGAACAGCCGAGAGTGGAGGTGCCTCCAGGAAAGGAATGTCCTGGCAGCGCCCAGAGACATCCAGAGCCCGGTTGTTCTCGCTGGAGCAGAGAAGCGTTCCTGCCGCGGTCACCAAATCGGTTGTTCTCGCTGGAGCAGAGAAGCGTTCCTGCCGCGGTCACCAAATCGGTTGTTCTCGCTGGAGCAGAGAAGCGTTCCTGCCGCAGTCACCAAATGAGGTGTGGAATAGAACTCCCCACAGTTAAAGGTAGGAGGTGGTATGTTTATTACAGCCAGGCACAGGAGGAGTTGTCTCCTAAAGACATGTGTGAAGAATCACTGCCGCACTACTTATCTCAAAAAGTCTTACATATTCATATAATTCCCAAAATGACTAATACATATTCATTAGGCAACCCCACCTACCCCCTCTGTATTAAAATTTATTATAATTGAGTCCAAAGTTCCCTCACATTTGCGGATTCTTTCACTTCAAATGGGCTGGTGGGTTTTAAAGTGGGGAATGGTCTCCTTCTGATGAAGGCCAAGACGTCTTCCTCAATTTGAATCTCTTTCCTTATGACCTGTTGGCAGGCTTTCACACCCCTTGGCTATAGTTGTAGTTTCGGGGCCCAGGTGCAGGCTACGGTCCTCTTCTTTGTCACAAAGAAATCCGCATCCCATCCTGCTTCTTTAAACATAGTTAAGACAGGCAAGTGATATATTACCCTAGCCTTAACTACCTTATCTGCTAAAAATTAACTATTCCTTATTATTTCTACTCTTCTTGCTCTACTCTTTCCCCCTAACTAAATCTTGCTAAAATTTTAACTCTTCCAGTTCTTTTAAATCCTGGATTCATGGCCTCATCTCACACACCAGCCATGTGTGTGCCGATGCTGTAACTGGGAAATTCCACCCCTGAGTAGGAGATCCCAGGCCTAGTTCTTAGCTGGAAGGGTGAGAAGGATGAGATGCACAGCGTTTTGATCCAGGGGATGTTCTGAAAGTGCACTGCCTACCTGCCCCTGCTGCCGAGCACCACGCTCCACCTCCTTCTCCTGCTCAGCAGATTTTTAGGAATCCAGGGCTTGGTATGTATTATTTGCTACTGCAACAAATAGAATGAATTTGCTTTGCAATCCCAGTTCTGTCCTGGGTTATTTTCTGCATGGGTCTCCTCCTGAACCTGTGTCAAAGACTGGCAGAGACTTAAAGGACACTCCTATTCTCATGTCAGTAAATGCTGAGAAGTGCTTTAAGTATCAATAAGTCAAAAGGTATCAATGAGTAAATCAAATAATTTGGGGGAATATTTAGCCTGTGAGTTTCAGCAAAGTATTGAATATGTCTTAGATCCATGGATACAAACTAGTAAGTGAGATTGCTGGGTGTGCACGTGTTAGGGAATTGATTTCCCATACACCCAGTGCTGAGATCAAGGATTGCCTCTCTTTTAACTCTGAGCTGGCAGCAGGGATCAGGCCCTCCTTGGTAACGTTCATTTTGAAGACTTCTGTTGAGCAGGTAAAAATGGTCAAAATGAAATCTTTTCCAGCTGTTTTCCTTTGGTTTACCTGTTTGAGGGTTAAAATTCTGTGCTGCAGGTGTCCTGGGTGTGTGTAGAGCAGTGCAGCCCCAGAAACCCCTTGGCTTGCCCACAAGTTGTCATGCCTTGTTCCCAGGTGTGCCCAGCTGTGGCAGGAGAAGGAGCCCACAGCACAGTGGGCACCGTGCCCTGCCCAGCCGGGGCTCTCTGGCACAGAGCAGCAGCAGCGCCAGCACCGTTCAACCCGCTCCTGCCTTGGCTTCCCCTGGCACACAGAAGCCTCTGGAAATCAGCAGCGCCAGTGGCGTTCCCAGCTTGGAGCAGCTGCTGCTGGTGGGCAGATGCTGCCAGTTCGACTGCTGCCAAAGGGGAAGAAAGGCAGAGATGTACCCGCACCGGAGCCCTGGGCATGTCCAATAAAGGTGCAAATATGTGGGGAGATTTGTTAGGAAGCATTTCAGCTGTGATGCCAACAGTGGCTTCTCTCCTGGTTCTGAGTGTTCTGGACAAGTAATGCAATGGTTGGGTCTGACAATTAAGAAGTAGATGTTATGTGGATGTTCAAATGTGTAGTGATGGTATTGTAATATATCCTCCCATAGTCCTCTTTCCCGTCCCCCTTGTAACAGCCTTGGTAGTCAGGGCATTTGGGGAGGGCTGGCTCATGACCAGCAGGCAGGGTGTAACAACACCTGACCTCCAGTCAGGATGCAAGAAAGTAATCTCCACCAATGGACAGCAGAGAAAGAGTTGACTGACAAAACTTTTGGAGGAGCTGAGGGTATAAAAGGCAGAGCATCCTTTTTGTAGATGAGCACATGGCTGCTAATTACAGAGACTCCCAATGCTGCAATTTTTCCTTATTCAGTCCTTTGCTAAGGTTTACTAAACCTTTAAAATGTTAAAAGTGAGAGTCATTTCTCACATGTGCAATGCTGTGGGCCATTGTCTTGGTCTGGTTTCCTTTGCTTGTGTCCCATCTGAGTGCTCAGCTGGGATACAGGCTGTAGGTGCTTGGGGCACTGTTGGAGTTCTTCTTGGATCCCCAGAACAACAGGGTTTGGCCCATGAGGGGAATTTTTGCTGCTTTGTGACAGATGATAATTTCCCAGGCTCTTTTGTGTTTGCTGTAGGGAAAGTTGGTTATTGCTTTGCATAAATTCACAGACTAACATGCTTTGTGATGCTTTTCTTTGTCATACTTTGCTTTGTGATGCCACGGCATGGTTGCCACATCGTCACAGTGGCATCAGAAGGGTTCCTTGGTGCACAGAAGGCCTGAGTGTCAGAGCAGCCCTAGGCCTTGCTCACATCAGGAGAACCCTCCTGGTTGGAGCATTGGTCAGTGGGTAATTGCACTCTGAGAGGCCATTTGTTTTTCTAGTGTTGGAGAAGACTGGCACAGCTCTGGGAATATGATCCACCATCTGGCCACAGCAGCTTTTGCTGCTTATGGTGTTTGTTTTTCCGTGTATTACGTCACACACTTTGCACGTAAGTAGAGTTTTCCATTCTACTTAGGTTAGGGTGTATCCTAACCTGGCTTTTGTATGTCTTCCTGCCCTTCCTTGGTGGCTGAGTTTCTGATTTTGAAACAGAAAGACCATTAGGATGCCTCTGGTTTGGTAAAGCTCCTGTCAAGGCATTCAGCTAAAAAGGGGGTGTCTGTAGCCACAGGGGCAGCATTTGCAAGGGAACCTGCAGGGCTCCCGTTCCCTCCACGGGAGAGTCTGTGGCAGCAGAGTCTGTCATTTCCTCAGGTTGCTGGGACAAGCAAGACACCTTTGAAAATGTAGACTGGCAGACCTTTTTTAAGGCCTTCTAAAAACTCTGCAGTTGTTCCCAGAATTCAGAGAAAGCTTATTTATTTTTAAATTTTGTCATGAAAGGATTTGACTAACTTGACCTTTTACTGAGTGCTAAAATAGTTGTTCCCTTTGAAAGGAAGTGCTGCGGTGCTTTTCCACAATAGAACTGCCCCACCTCCGGGGGATTTTGGGGAAGCTTTTCTGGGCAACTGTTTCCTGCAAGTTCATCAGAATTAGTGCATGACACTGAGTGAAAAAAAAAAAGAGTACCTGAAGGAGAAGATTTCAGAAGCTGTCTTATGTGTTTGGTAGAACAGGAGCATTGAGTGTTAAAGAAAAACACTTTGCATTTGCTTGATCATGGTTGTATTCATTTACTGGCTAAACTGGCTGCAGTGTAGGCACAACCAAGAATATTGTCCTGATCTCTTGCTGGCTGTGTGAATGAGATGTGTCTCCTGGAGGGATCTTGTGAAATGGGAAATCATCTCTGTTTGGGTTGACCTGTTCTGTGGGATTCAGCAGCCCAGGCAGTTTTATGAGAGCATCTGGTTCATTTTCCCTTCCCACTACAGGACACCTGAAGCGTGTATTCAGCAGTGCTGAAGATCCTGAGGTGAGTGAGAAAGGAACATTTCATGTTCCTGGTGTTCAAGAATTGTAGAGGAAGATGTGAGCTTGGCCAGTAGCAATAGACTGTAGAGGGCCAGCTAGGAAGGCTGAAAGAAAATCCATTTCCATGCTTGAGACAAAAGTAACAAAGGCAGCGATAGATATTTTTAAATTTCCTTCTCAGAGTTTGAAGAACTAAAAACCTAGTTTTGAAAAGAGAATGATGCTTGCAGACAGCAGATAGGGAAAATTTAATTAAGATCAATTTACTGTACAGTTGAATTAGATAATTTTAATTTAAAGAGAGGGACTTAGAATCCTATTCCTATCAAACTTTATGATATCTACTTGGAACATGAGGTGGTAGAACAGGAAGGCCATCTTGCAATGGTGCCTGCAGTATCTGAAGTGCAATGGGCACCTTTGTGGCTGGGGAGCTGCGTGGGCCCAAAGGACGCAGGGCTGGCGGCCGTGAGCAGCTGCAGATGAGGCAGCGTGTGGCCAGGGGGCCAAGAAGGCCAAGGGCACGGTGGCTGTGCCAGCAGCAGTGGGGCAGCAGGAGCAGGGCAGTGAGCGTGGCCCTGTGCTGGGCAGCGCTGCGGCCACAGCTGGAGTGCTGTGTGCAGCTGTGGGCCCTGGGAAGCAGAAAGTCATGGAGGGGCTGCAGCGAGGGCACAGAAGGATAGGGGAGCTGGGCAAAGGGGTGCAGCACAAGGCCAATGAGGAGGGGCTGAGGGAGCTTTAGCCTGGACATTGGGGGCTCATGAGGGACCTTCAGGGAGACTTCCATAGATCCCTGCCTTAGATCCATAGAGCCTATGCTCAGCACAAGGGCTGTTTCCCTGCCAAACATCCCTTCACTGCATCCAAGTGCTTTAGACACTGGAGTAGGTAACACTTTCATATTTTGTTTGTTTATTTGTTTGTTTGTTTGCTAGAAGGAGAAGCCTTGTGTAATTTCTCCTTCTCCAGGGATCTTTTTCTCAATCTTTCCTGGCCTTTTTCCAGCACTGGCAGAAACTTTCAGGTTAACGGCTCCCGTGTCTTTTGGCAGCCCAGGGAATCAGTGTGTGTTGTGTTTGGGAACTGAGTAGGAAATCAATGCCCTTGCATTCCAGCTGGTGCTCAGAGGTTAGAGGAGCTGGGAGGGGCTGGGCTGCATTTCTGATTCCAGCCACTTCAGCACCATCAGTGTGGCCGAGTCCAAGAGAAGAACTTGCCCTAGCACAGATGCACAAAGAGTGCAGTTCCCAGTGCAATGCTCTGGGTCTGATTGCATTCCATAAGGACCTACATGCTCCAGATTCCCCAAGAGTGTGTGTTACTGAAGCGACAGGAGAGCAAGTTCAGGATTGTAGCTGAGTGGGGCACTGGCTACCAAATTTTGATGTCTGTAGCAACAGAGAGGACAGTAAAGGGAGATTTCAGTAATAAGATCTGTCTGTCTATCTATCTATCTATCTATCTATCTATCTATCTAATTATGTAACATTTACATAATTGAATCTTCCTGGCTCTGGTCCAAGGCAGTTGGAGGCGCAAAGGTCACCTAAAGCATCCCTTTCTGGAGAGGATTAAAGACATGTTCCCTTGACCGATTCTGAGTAGGCAGAGATGCTTCCCCCTCCAGAGATGGTGTTTTTTTCCCCTCAGTGCTGTTTTCCTCCTCCAGCCTCTTGTGCCCTGAAGTCTGCAGTTAATTCTTTAAACTTCTGCCTCTCCTAGAGAAGTGGAACAATTCCATGTTTAGGTGGTGTTTGGTGACTCTGGTCATACATGCCATGCCATCCATGACACATGGTTTCCTTCACTGGCATCCCCAGGGCTGTGTAAGTGCATTCATTAATGGGGCCTTATGAGAAACTCTGTTACTGCTGGTCAGAATTCTCCGTTGACAAAAGAGGGAGAAGAAACACCTTGGTCCTCCTCCATATACTGAGGTGGCCACAGAGGTTCTCTGACTTCCATCAGAGATCTTTGCATGCATCCTTATCTCCTGAACGACCCGGTTTTCTAACAAGAGTGTGGATGTCAGGAAGGAGGAATGCTGGTGCAGGCCTGAAGAAAACGTGAACTCCAGAAGTGTCTCTCACAAGGAGTGAGCTCACCCAGGAAGCCCCTGCAGAGCCAGGATGGAGCTGTGGGACAGGGCAGGGTGTCAGTCACTACTAAAAGACAAACAGGACATGGCAGAAGCAGAGGGAGGCCCTCACCAGACCCTTGAGAAATGCCACCGCTTCCCTGTCAGCTGCCTGAGAGGCTGCTGGAGCTTCAGTCCCAGATGGCCCCTGATTGTAGGGCCAGGGTCACTTTGGAATCTGTGCCTCCCCTTGGGCAGAGAACGACCCAGGAGAGCAGCAGCACAGTGCTTTGGGAACGTGTGAGCCCAGCAGTCTGTGAGTCTTGGCCCACAAAGGGTGTATGGGAAGTTGAAACCCATCTTCTCTTGCTTTCTGTGCAGGTGCTTCTAGAGAAAGAGCAGGAGCACACTGCCTCATCTGAGATGCCATGCCAGACTCAGGGAGAGCTGTTTCCTGCCCGAGGGCAGGAAGAGCAGCTCAGGCAGCAGGTGGAAGAGCCACAGGAGAATGGCCAGGTGAGCCTGACTGGCCAGGGCACAGAGGGAAGGGGGGGCAAGAAGAGGGGCATAAACCAGAGCTCTTGGGACTGAGGAGGCCAGGAGTCCCACAGGCACTGAAAGCACAGAGCCTTGCAATCTGTAGAGATCAGCCCTGGGACAGGAGGTTTGCAATGGAGGCAGATGTGGGGAGGGAAGCAGAAAGAAATGGCTGAATAAATGTGATTTCCAGGCTGCAAGAGGAAAAAAGCTGAGCCTGATGGCAGCTCCCAGTCACTTGCTTTGCTTTTGTGTGTACAGAACATCAAGGCAGAGCCACAAGCAGAGCTGCCCGAAGCTCAGAGTGACAGCATGGCAGTGAAGAGAAAGAACAAGGAAGACATGGGAAGAATTCAAGAGGAGAATCTCCATCAGCAGAGGGGCAATCAACAAAACCAGGTGAATGAAATAGTGGCAGCCACTCCACTCATGAAATGTCCTCTCTTTTGTTTGTTAGAGAACATGAAGGAACAGCTGGATGCAGAGCTTCAGATAGCTACCAGTATGACCAAGGCAAGGCACAAGCAGCTGGAGGAAGAAATGAAAATCATCAGAGACAAACTTAATCGCTTCCGTCAGTCTCTGCAAAACCAAGTGAGTGAAAGAGAGATGCAGCCACTGCAGTCACCAATCTGGTGGTTTCTGCCCTTCTTGCCTTTCCAGTGCAGAGCAGCAGGGAGTGGGGCCATGCCTCTGAGTGCCATGCTGCTGTAGTGTGTGTATCACAGTCACTCTGAAGGACATTTCCTGGTGTGCTGAATCTCAACTGCTGCCCTGGACAGTGAAACTTGTCCTTTGGCCTTTTGGCCAGCAGTCATCCAAATTGATTCCTGCTGGCCTGTTCCTACTCTCCTTTTTTCTTGAGGTGTTTTTACAGTGGAACTTGGTGACCCAGATGGAGGATTGAAACAAGCTGTT
Organism: Melozone crissalis; assembly: GCF_028551555.1. NCBI lineage: Eukaryota > Metazoa > Chordata > Aves > Passeriformes > Passerellidae > Melozone > Melozone crissalis. Next base: position 2,471,569 of record NW_026535804.1, on the reverse strand, counting down.
GTATCCCCTGTCAATCTGTTCTTTGCCTTTCCTCACAGTTGATGACTCCTGGCTGACAGGGACAAGCTGTAGTGTCTGACTGCTTTGTTCTGTTTGACTTGAGGTGCAAGTGTTGACATCTCACCGGGCAGCCTGCGAAGACTTGCAGGGAATGTGTGGCAATGAAGGACCCCAAGTTAGGAGTGAGGCACAGGAGCAGTGCCCACCAGAAATGCTCCAGGTCCAGCACATCATGGGCTCTGAACCTGCTGCCGCAGCAGCATCACCTCGAGGAAGCCCTTCTGTGAAACCTGGGAACTCAAGCTCGGGCAGATCCTGGGCACAGGAGATTGAGGAGGAGTACCTGGAGCTGCTGGGTACGTCTGGGGTGTTTCTTATCTGAGGGACAGTGTGTTGTGTGTGGGTGTCAGCAGAACTGTACCAAATGCTCCTCCTGAGCTTGGTGTCACAGGGCCATTTAGGACTCCCCAGAGGAAGTGCTGTGCTCCGAGGCAGTGAGAGAGCTCTGGGTGTTGTTGCTGCCTCTGAGAGCACGTGGGACTGGCTTGGGTTTGCCTGAGCTTCCCTCTCTGCTAAAGGCTGAAGCAGGGATTGTTCTTGGATCAGCAGAAGGCTGTGACCTAGCAAATGATCTAGGCAAGTCCTGTGTGCTAGTGGCCAAACTGAACAGAATTTTTAGCTTCCTAAATTCTCCTTAGACTCCTGACTTCCAACCAGTCATTAGAGCAAAAAAACTTTACAGAAATGGACTGGCTTTGGAGTTTTGTCTTTTTGGTTGGGGATTTTTTTTTTGGGGGGGGTGGGGTGAGATTTCTTTTGTGTTGTTCATTTTTGGTGGGAGTTTTTTGTTGTGTTTTCTCCATCCTGAAGGAGCCCTTCTACCCCACGTCTTACTGATGTCATTTTTATGACTGTTACTGTTACCACTACTACATCTGCAATTTATTTTCATGAGAATGCTATATTTTTGTCAATAAGAGAATGCTATTTTTTTGTCAATAAGAACTACTTTGAAAGAACATCAGGTTACAGGACAAATAGAGAGCATCAGGTATTTTGATGTGCCCCCAAAGAAAAAACAGAGACTTTGATAACAAACTTTATTTAATCTTCTAGTTTTATGCTTATCAAGATGTGTCCAGGAGACACATCCAAGTGGCGTGATCAGATAAAACTGTACTGCAGGCATTTCTCAGGAGAGAGCCTCCAGCCCAGCCATGGTATATCCCTCAGATCCATGGCGCTTTTCCATACCTGATTCCCACTCTTTCCCATGACTGTTAGAATCCTACCCATTGGCCCAGGCCCTGCTCAGATCAGTCTCTAGGAAAACACATCAAGCCCTTTGTGATTCTGCAGCACAACCCAGTGAATCTGCTTCTTGCCCGTAATAGCTGCCAGTGCTGTGCTCTCAGATAAGACCTGGTGGGGCTGAGACCAGAGCCCAGTGGATTCTGTGTCTGCCATCACCTGTTGGGACAAAAAGGGCACTGATCTGTGCCTTGGTGTGGCTGATCTCAAAGCCCATCCCGTTGTGTCCTGAATGGGGGCAACAGCTTGTCCGGGGCTCAGGCTCACTCTGGCTTCTTCCCATCAGTGCCTGTCAGTGCTCATGCTTGTGCTTTGCCAGCCTTGTGGTCGCTGCCCTGTCCCTGAGGGCTGGAGGGACTGCAGAGGCTGGAGCCTTCCTTAGCTGGGAGAGGGGCATCTTTGAGCTCAGCCTGCTCATAAACAGGTCAGGGTCCTGATGCTGAAAGCCCCGTCAGGATCAGTTACAGCTTGAGCTGCTCTGGTTTACAAATGGGAAGGCATTCCTCTTGCAAATTGCTGAAAGGTGGGGAAGATGTCCTCCTCTCCTGGGATTGCACCTCCCTGTGCTTTGTTTCCTGTCAAGAGAACTCGTCAAAAGACTGTACAAATCAGTCTCTGTGCTGGCCACTTGTGCTGCAGAGCTGTCTGCCTGGTTGTTGTCGTTGTTACCCAGCCGACCACAAAGGGCTCAGAGCTCCAGGCGCTGGGGCTGCCTTTTGTATCTCCTGGAAGCTGGGATCTCTGCTTTAAAGTCAGCATCTTGCATTTTGTTTCCCTCAGGGAGAATGGTGAACCCCACTGAAAATCCCCTGATGAAATACACACATCTGAAATATATTGGCAGCGGGTGAGTCCAACAGCAGTTACTCCTGTACAACCATGGGCCAGGGGTTTTTCTGGTGGAATGTCTATCCAGAGTGAAGTCAGGCCAGCTGCAAAGATGATCACACACTGGGGATAGATTGTCCCATCTCTCAATGCTGCTCAGAATTTGTGAGTGGGCTCAGAAGGCATTGTCAGAGATGCCTTGCTACCGACGTCTTGCCTGCATCAAGGAACAGGACCTGGAAGGTCTCCTTGTCTCTCAAGTGTGGGACAGCTCTGTGTTAATTTCTTTAGCATTTTTTGTATGTCTCAAAATCATACTGGCACACTAATGAAAAGAGAAGAAACTTGCTTGCCTGAAAGAGCAACCTACGCCCTATCAAAGCTGTGAGATAACAGTTCCCAGGAACAATTCTTTCCCCTGGTTTGAAGAAGGAAACACTCTGTGGTCAGGATAGGAACCACACCGTTTAGACAGTGAAACCCAAGAGGAAAGACTGACCTCCCTTTGGAAATTGAACCCCAGGGCTTCAGGAACAGGCCCAGTGCCCATGCACTTGAGAGGAAAATGCATCATCTCCCTTCTGGCAGAGCCCTCCTGCATCCTGCAGGTTTTGACACTTCCAGCAGAGATCTCCTGTGTGGCCTGGCTTTCACTGCAAGATCTAAACAGCTTCTCCTTTCTCTGCTTCTGTTTTGTTTCTAGGACTTTTGGAGATGTTTATAGAGCACTCGACACTGCCACAGGAGGAGAGGTAAATGTCAACAGCCCCTGCAGGCTCTGCTGCACTCGAGGGCTTTCCCCTCTGGTGTGAGCTGTGGCTGGAGCTTTGGGCGGAGCTGTGCTGAAAAGGCACAAGTAGCACAGACTGGTGCCAGCCCACAAAACACATTTGGGACTTTGTCCTCCTCAGCTGCCGGAAGGAAGGCACGGAGGGCAGCGGTTCCTTTCAGAGAAGGACGCGCTCACTCGCTCTCCATTGCTAAAACAAAGGTGGTGCCTTAGAGCACCTCACTGCTCTTTGGGGCTACAGCTTCAGAATCCTGGATTCTCATTTCTGGCTGCCAGCAAATCCATCTGAAAGTTACTGGTAGTTCCTTAGCCACCTGCAGTGCTGCACTTGGGAACTGCACATAGGGAGAGACCTGCAAGGCGTCCCTGAAAGCCCTAAGCCATGCCCATATCACAAGATGTATCCACAGAGCATTAAGGCATGGATTCCTTCTTCTGAGTCCCAAACAAAGCAGCAGAGAGTATGGTCAGAGGTTTGTGGGTGATAGTTGAGACACCGCTGTTACCAAGTGGTCAAGGCAAAATGTCAGTGGCCCCACGTGTCCTGTAACTGGTACCGAAGGGAGCAGAGAAATGGGCTGTTGGAATGTCAGTTCCTGATTACTGCAGTGCCTAATCACAAGGCAGTTTGGCACAGCTCAGTCGTGTCATTGCAAAATCACTCGCTCCACGTTCCTTGTGGTCTCGTGCCACCAACCTCCCAAGTTACTGATTTTCAATGTCATTTTAGGTGGCAATAAAAAAAATAAATCTTCAAGGAGTTAGGAGGAAGGAGCTAACCTTTAATGAAATAATGATCATGAAGACGTTTAGGAGTCCCAATGTTGTGAATTATTTAGACAGGTGAGAGGTCATGGTCTTATCCCATGGATGTGTGTTTACATAAAGCAAACATGAGAGGTTAAAAACCCACTTTGGTCAGTGGCAGCAAGTAAAGCTGTTAATTTTTATTTATTCATATTTCTCTACTCATCTCCAATGGATGAGAAGAGAGTGCATCTTGTCTGCATGAGTCTTCCCTGGCACACCCAGTTGGATAATTACTCCAAAATTATTCAAAACCTGGATCAGCTGTATCTTCCTAACTCAATAGCCTCAAAGTTCACTGCCTCCACATTTATTTGGGATTGATTTTTTAAAGTTTCTTAAGTGCAGATGAATCATCCTAAAGTGGATTTCCCTTGGATTGTTGCCCCTCTTTGCCATTGCTATGCATGCCAGGAAGACTAGGTGCTTATTTCCAGAAACACCATGCCTGACATGTTTTTTATCTTGGCTGTTTCTAAACTGCACTTTTCATTTGCTGCCCATCTAAGACATCTCCTTTTTCACAGATGTGTCTTTCTCCTTGAGACTGCACAGATTGCAAACAATGCACAGCCAAGAGGGAATATCTATTCCTTTGATTCTGTCCTTGTCACAAAGGCATCTGGAAATAAGAAACCTGGAAGCAAAAAATCAACGTAGCCATGCATGTTCATCTCTACCCCCTTGTTTCCTTCTTTCAGCTACCTTCTGGGCGAGGAACTCTTGCTGGTTATAGAGTACATGGATGGAGGTGTCCTGAGTGATATCGTCAGCCAGACCTGCCTGTCTGAAGATGAGACAGCAGCCATCAGTCGGGAGGTCAGCAATCCCAGCTGTGTTTCCAAGGGCTTGGGCAGCATTGTCTGGGAAACAGGGGCTCAGAACAGGAGAGGTTTCCTGTGCCAAGCTTTGTTTCTGTGTTGCTGGTATGCTATGGGTAAGTAAAAGCATCTCAAGTGAAAGGCCTGCCAGTGCCCCTGCACTCCCTGTACTTAGTGGCAGTACTCTTATCTCCTGCTGTTGTATTCTCGCTCTGTCTCTTGTATTTGTATTTGCTGTTCTCCGCCTTGCCTCTCTAAATGTTTGCCTGGAGTCTGTCTTCACTGCATTCCTTGCCTGTAAAAGTAAAGGTGCTGGTGGCAGGATTTGAAACAAACAGCAAAGAAAAAAGAGAGAGATTCGTTTCTCTCAGTCCTCAACTAAAAAGGATAGGAGTGCAGCCAGAATGCCCTTTGCTTCTGAGCACATGCACTGCAGCAGGAGTCATCCTGGCTGGTTTGCAGGGGACAGCCTACAACAGCAGGTGCTGTTGCCCTTTTAAAAGCTGACGTGCCTTTCCTCAGAAAGGTCCTGCTCTGCAAGTGTTGGAGCAGCAAGCTCTTCCTCTCAGTGGCCATTACTGTTCTGTCATTACTCCCCATTCCCCGGGAGAGGGAATCTTTTAGATTCTTTGTTTCCTTTCTTGTGTGATGAAATCACATCACTCATTTTTGCCCTTCTGTTTCTGTTTTCTCCCTCAGTGCCTGCAAGGACTGGATTTTCTTCATTCAAACGATGTGATCCATCGAGATGTGAAGAGTGACAACATCCTTCTCAAAACTGACGGCTCTGTCAAACTGGGTCAGTATATTCTTGGTCAGGTGCAGCATTCCAGGGATGTGGATGTGGGGCTGCTTGGCGTGACTGCCATCTCCCCAAAAATGGTGCTGGTGGCAGTGCAGGGACCCCTGCTGCGAGCTGAGGGCACAGTTGCAACATGCACAGGGGTAGAAGGAGCCACAAGCAGTCAAGAGTGGCCTTGCTCTGTGTGTGTCCCTTCCAGAGGGAGGGAGTTACAAGTCTAAAGTTTCCAAAGAACAAAAGCCACTGCTGCAGGCAGTGTAAAAAATGGGGAGATTTTTAAAGTCACCAATGCCAGGAGATGCAACAGCACATTTTCAAACTTCTGCTGGGGAATTCTTTTGCTTGCTTTCCTAATTGCACAGAATTCAGATAAAACCAGTAGTTTGTTTTCTCCTCAGGTGATTTTGGCCTCGCTACTCAGCTCACCCCTGAGCAGAGCAAACGGTGCTCGCTAACCGGGACTCCTTGGTGGATGGCGCCTGAAGTGGTGACAGGTCAACCATATGGCCCCAAAGTGGACATATGGTCTTTTGGAATTGTGGGAATTGAAATGATAGAACAAGAACCTCCTTACTTAAGCGAAAGTTCTGGCACGGTAAGGAACAAATACTCACTGATCCCACCGTCTTTCTCACCTGTCCCATGTCCTGCCACTGGAGAAAATCCCATTGCCATCTGCTGGAACTACTTCCACCAAGGTCCCCTCCTACAAATGTCCCTGCAACACATCAGGATCTGCTGGACTTTTGGTTGCATCAGTGGGGGAATTCAAGCCTTACCACATGCAAACAAACTCCAAACAAACAAAGTGTTCTCAGGCAACACTTTCCTTTGGGTTAGTGGTTCCAGTTCTTTTGTCTGTGTAGATGGCCTTAATAACAGGAAAAAAGCATCTTAAAACTGTTGTTATCTTTCCAGAAATGAAGGAAGGAAACCCAAACCCAACAAAGTTTCTCAAACCGTGGTCTTTAGAGAGGAACCTAACCCACTGTGCAGTTTCTTCCCACTGGGAAACATGGGCATGAGGGTGTAATGCACAGAGTCTCTTCTGCTTCTTGTGCAGTGCTGCTGAAACACTCAGTGACTGTGTTTCTCTCCTAGCCCAAGCCACATTCTCCACGTCACCAAGCCAGAGCCTGGTGGTGCGGAGAGCCTGCCAAAACCTCCCAGTGATTCCTGGCACTTTCTGGGATGGGCCTACCATTCATGCATTGACTTGAGCAGCCAAATGACTGGAGGGTGTCCATAGGGATGGAACCTCTCCTTCTTCTGACCTAGACAATTTTTCTTTTGCTGCAAAAATGGGAAGCTGAAATTTTCAGACTGCTGAGAGGCAGAGCTGCAGGTGGCTTCTGTGTGCCCAAGCAGGCATTTTCATCCCAATACATTTGTGCAGGCATCTTAATGTGTCTGTGTTGAAGAGGCGATTGTAAATGTTTGTTTTCCTACCTGGGTGTTAACTGATGGATTTCCTTTCTTTTCTTCCAATTACCATTGTTTCCAAGAACAGCACAAAAAGCTTGATGATTTTTTTTCTAGGGCACGTGCGCTTAAAGGACCACTTAAAGCACTGCAGAGATGCCTTTCATGTACTAACCCTTGAAATTAGTATAGCAAAGTCCCTCTTCAAAAAACCATCTCAAGCTGGCATGAATCCTCAGAGAAGCAAATGCCTTTTTGCTGATGTAGTTCCCACTAATTAGGTCAGGCAATGAAATCAGCTGCCAAGGCAAGATCTGCGGGATGGTGGAAAAGCTGTGGCTGCATCGGGGTTTGGGTTTTTTGGTTGGTAAAGGAAAGTCATCTCTGGGTCTGTGCCAGGGCAGAAACTGCCACTGAAGAACAGAGGTTAAACAAAGGGATCTGGGAGAGCCTTAGAGATGTGAAAGCAGGAGGTGGAGCCTGGTGTCTCCTTTTTCTCCAGGCTACACACCTGATAGCCACAGTGGGGACTCCACAGCTGCGGCAGCCCAAGCTCCTCTCGGCTTTGCTGCGTGACTTCCTGAGCTGCTGCCTGCAGACAGACGAGGAGCGGCGCTGGTCTGCCAAGGAGCTCCTGCAGGTAAAATGTGAAGGGGCTTCAGGTGAAACAGGCTCTGAGGGATGGGCTCCCCTTCCACTCAAGTCCAAGGCAGCAGATGAGCCCCCTTCCTCCTCACCTCCACTCTTGCTGCTCTTCAAATGAAAATGGTGAGGAATCCTAGACTGGGCTGGGCTGGCAGGGCCCTGTAAATGTCCTCTGGTGCAAGTGTCCTGCAATGAGCAGGGACATCTTTAAAGAGGTCAGGTTGCTCAGAGCCCTTTTCCACCGGAGCCGGAATGGTTGCAGGGATGGGGCACCTACAAGCTCTTGGGGCAAGCTGTGTCAGGGTGGCACCATGCTCTGAGTAAACAAGTTCTTCCTTAGACCTACTCTGATTAGATGCACTTTGTGTTTAAAAATATTTGTCCATAACCTATTGTAGCTGGCCCTGTTAAAAAAGATGTCCCCCACTTTCTTCAAAGCCACTCTGAAGTCTTGGAAAGTGGCAATAAAGTCTCCCTGGGGCCTGTTCTTCACAAAACTGAATAACTCCAGCTCCCTCTGCATTTCCTGACAGGAGAGGTGCTCTGTCCTCTGACTGTTTCTGTTGCCCTCTTTTGTGATTTGGTGGAGTGTTCAGTTTTATCTAATGGCAAAAGAATTGAAGTAGAGCAATGCGGGGTACAGAGACATGAAATGGTGGTGGAGGAACCCAAGGAAGCCAGTCCCAGCCTAGGGGTCAGAGATTTGGCTGTGGGCAGGAGGGGCTGTGGGGAGCTCATTGTGAGCCTCTGAGGGGCCCTGGTTTGTGCCCCCCAGCCCACCCTTAGAGGTTTCTGCCATGCAAACAGGGACAGCTGGGAGGGACTTGTCCCAGCCCCATCTACTGCCTGGCACGCTCAAGCAGACGGGAACTGTGCCAGGGTTACTGCCAGGTTGTGTGGCAGAGAGGGAACTGCAGGGCCCAGTGCCACTGGGCTGGCCCTGCTGGGAAGGAAGGTGCCATCCAGCAGACGAGGGGCAGGGCATGGAACGGTAGACACTGCTTTCTGTCCCTGTGGGAATCAGCACGGTGCCTGTCTTTCAAAGGCAGGGGCCTATATGAGTCATTGGAGTTTCCTGAAAGGAAGAAAACCCAGGGACAGAAAGCACCATTTCTAGAGCACTGGCAGGGCAAAAATCCCAACATGATGAAGACATCACAATAAACAGATGAGTGGGATTTTGGGCCAGGTTTGCCTGTGATGGCAAGGTCTTGAACATTGGGGATGACTGGGGAGCAGATGGTCCCATTGCTCCTCTTTCTGGGTCTTTCCAGGAACTTGATGTATCCTGATTGAGTCCCTGAAGCAATGAGCTTGGAAAGTAATGGTTCACTGTTCTTTGTTGTATTTTTTTTTCCGGTGGACAGCATCCATTTGTAACTTCAGCCAAGCCACCATTCATCCTGGCACAACTTATCAACTCAGTGAAGAAGACGAATAACCCTAATCCTAAACCCTAAACCTAAAACCTAACCCTAACCTTAAATGCTAACCCAAACCCAATCCCTAACCCTATCCCTATGTCTTACCCTTACCCTATCCCTAACCCTTACCCTAACCCCAACCCTAAGCCTAAGCCAAAGCCTAAACCTAAACCCAAACCTGAACCTAAGTCTAAGCCTAAGTCTAAGCCTAAACCTAAGCCGAAGCCCAAGCCTAAACCTAAGCCTAACCCTAACCCTAGGAGATGAGAACATAGCAATCATGTCAAGATGTTATCTCTGTTACCAGTTTAGAGTAGGATTGTAGAGTAGGGTTGCTGAAGAGATTTGTAGCATAGAATTATAGATTAGAGTTGTAATTAATAAAGTTTCTGAAACATCAACTCACTTGGAAGATTCTCCTCCTTCTGACCCCTTCAGAAAATTTAACATTTCCTTCTGAATTACCAATTGTTTTTTATTGGTGCTAAGTCACACATATGGCTTTTTTTGTATGGTTTCATAAATGAGGAGGGCTCTTCTTCATTCATCCTCTCCAGACCGCACTGCCTTTGGAATATGACCCACTGGCTGGTTTTGGCACAGCTGTGGTATTTCTAGTTGAGGCAGAAAGGGCAATGGCATTTGAAGGCAAAACCTAAGGAAGAATGAGGCAGCCCAAACATCTTGTGCAGATGCAGGCCTTCAGCTGTGACTGGAGAGCAATGGGGTTCCTGCCACTTAGATTTGTATCCCTAAATGCAATAATCTCTTTGGCTGGAGGAGAGCCTTGCTCAAGTGAGAAAGCAGAAAGATCAGAGAGGGTGCGCGGGAAGGTCTCCTGTGGTGCAGAGCTCTCAGCGCCTGTGAGGTGAGAGCGGGCCCGGCCTTGCCCGGGCTGGAGCCCCAGCAGAGCCCCGGCAGAGGCCGGAGCAGCCTGAGCCCCGGCAGAGGCAGGCTGGAAGGAGGCCCTTGGAGCTGCAAGAGGCAGCAGCCGGGCCCTGGGTGCCTCTTGCTGGGAGCGGGCAAATCCTCTGCTCTCAGAGCCCAGGTGGACGCTGGCTGCTGCCGAGGGGAAGCGCAGCCGTGCTGGGCACAGCCCGGCCTGGAGGCATTGGCCGTCTGGAGTGTGCCCAGGAGCAGAGAAATGCCAAGGGCAGCCGCGGGCCGCTGGGCTGGCTGAGGATTCCTCCTCTTCTGACGGCTGCCCTGCAACTCCTGGCAAAGGCCAGCAGCGTGTGCAGCACTCTGGGCACCGGGGCAGGGAGCCGGGCTGCTCGGCAGGCTGGAGCACAGGGCAGCTCCTTCAGGCCCGGCACTTGTGCCAGGGGAAGCGAGGCCAGCGTGAGGCAGGGACAGCTTGGCAGGGCCCATCTGCAGGAGCCAGCGCCTCACGCAGCCCTGGGAGGAAGCGCCTACAACCCTGCAGTTCTGCACTGAGCCAGAGCAAAGGTGTGAGATGCAGAGAGTTTGGCAGAAATATTCAGGCCCACCAGGCCAGCCTGCTTTGTGCTCTGTGGTGCACAGCAAGCGCTGTGCAATGCAGCTCTGAGCTGCTGGGAGAGAGGCAGTTGGGGATGTGCCTGAGGTGAGTCAAGGGGTTAGCTGAAAATGTAATGAAAACTGAAAAGTGCAGATGGGTCGAGGGGCCAGCTGGGAATAGAATTGGGATAGTAGAAGATTGCATATTTTAGTTAAGATTTTCAAATGAGCTAAGAAGCTAAGTTAGTAATACAGCTAGCAGAAATCATGTGCCTTAGTTAAAGAGTACCAAATATATTAGAAACATAAAGCTAGGAGTGACAGGGATAGAGGAAGCAATTGTGAAGAAGCTGAGACCATACAAAGACCTTGCCTTGAGAATAATTGAATCGTTAGGAGAGGCTTGGACCATGAGCAGCAGGTCAAAAGGTCATGTCAACTGGCCATGGGAGGAGAGTTCACCATGAGGAAGACGGCTTTCTTCCTCCCATACAACCACTCCCTCATTTCAAAATCCCACTGACCCAGTTAAGGGAATACAATTGTGCAGCTGTAATAGATATTCAGCTGATAAAAATGTGAAGCAGGCAGGTAATAATTATGTATTATGGGTCCTTAGAAACCTAATGTAAAACCTTTTCTGTAGAAATAGAGAGCAGGAGTCTGCAACTTCTTGCATGTGTCTGTGGAAACTAGTTCACATGTGACCAGGGCTGCAATAAATACCCTTCTTTTCTACTATAATTAGTTGAAGAGTCATCTGTCCGTGCTTCAAGGGTTATGCTGGAGTAGTGAACTGATTTGGATGGGAGCAGAAGAGTTTCAGCAGGCAATTTTTGGAAGAGATGGAAGCCTCTTGTGACTGAAGGGAAAGCCATTTGGAATGGAGTAAGGATCCCAAAGTCCATCCAATTGTATCTTTGTGTCTGAATTTAAATCAGAATGATTATAGATAGCTTCATGCAATTTGTCTACGAATTTATCAAAGTCTTCATTCTTTCTTTGACAAATCTGTGTAAAAGACATAGTGTGTAACTTATCTGGAAGTGCAAGAATAGCATTATTTGTTAGTTGTTGGCTCATCTGTAAGACTTGATCAATGCTCCTAGCCTGGGCAGTGGCAGTAGCCCAGGGCAGGGCCCTTTGCCAAGTAACTGTTGTGCTGTTAAACCATACAGAGGATCACCCTGTAGTCTAAGTCTTGCTGCTTCTTGAGCACACTTTTCCTCTCAGCTTTTATGAAACATCACCTGCTGATGGGGTGGCATTCTAAGTCTTATTAGGGTATGCACATCAGCTGGAATTAATGTGTTAGATGGAAAAATATACTGCAGAAGTGACCGTGCAAGTTGGGATTTTCAACCAAATTGTGAAAATGCAGCTCTCATATTTTCTAAAATCTTCCAATGGAAAGGTTCTCAAACTCTACTTGCAGCATTAGTTACTACAAGAAAAGCTTCTACATCATTGGAGAGAAAAGTCCCTTCTACAATAGCTTCTGCAGTAACTTTTTTCTACTTTAGTTGCTGAGCTGCTTCTATTTCAGGGTCACATTCCAACTCTAATTCCACATTCTTTACAGCGTGAGAGGGAGGATTTTGTTTAACTGGCTCGAATGCTGGCTCAGAGACAGAATGGAGGAGTTTTTGCAAGAGAGTGGCCATATTCAGCCGATGCACAATCCAGCCTGCTTGTAATAATCGACAATGAACACGTTCACAAAGAATGAATTATGGACATATTCAGAATTGGGCTTGGTATGTCCTCGAAAAAGACACAAGAAGAAGAGTCATCAGGACTCAGCACGTTTGTCAGCAAGCTTGGGAAAGAGAGCCATGGGTAGGCCAGTCAACCCCAGCAAGATGCGTAAAACATTAGATGATCCAATTAGCATTTTATTTTAGATGCATGAACACCTAGGATTAACCCGTCATGTATTAGGTAGAGACGTGTGGACAGCAGAGATTTATTTTAAATATACTCTTTTAAAGGATAATAAATTTGGCTTCACTAGATCATATTGGTCATGGTGTGATGTCCCAGACCCTCCACACCCCACAGCCTGTTCCCGCAGGAGGCTCTGGTGAGCCCCTTGCAGGACTCTCTGCCGTGCACGCAGCCCTTCTCCTGCCTGCCCAGAACACTCCTGGGACAGCAGAGCACAAGCTGGCCGGCTCTGGGCTCAGCACAGCCCAAACAGAGGGGCAGGAAGACGCAGCGGCTGTTTTGCAGCCCTGCCCAAGAGAGGTGGGAAGGGTCTCCTCCCTCTGGTCTCACTTGGTTGGGTTTCTGACTGAGCCTGAGGCAGGGGCTGCCATTCCTCATTGTGGGGAGACCAGAGTTGCCAGAACCACACCGAGCCTGCAGGCACTGACTGACAGCGCTGCAGCCACTGGGACGGTCGCGCCTCCGAGTCTCAGCCACTCCGTGCTGCTGCTGCTGCTGCTGCTGCTCCATTTGCTTTTAGGCACACCCAGAGCTCACTGCTAGGCCACGGTGGTCTCTGCTTCTGCCCTCTTCCTGTCCCTGTGTAGGGATGGAGCATTGCTGTTCTTTCAGGAAGCTCTTTGTGAAACCTTCCGGCATTGCAAGCTCCTTTGCCCTCAGTGGATGCTTGCCATGGAATCCCGCAGAGCTGGGTTCACAGCATACTTGAGCTGGCTCTTCTAAAACCCAGGGTCCTTGCTCCCTTCAGCGTGCTCAGCATGACCTTTAACTCCACGGTGCTGTGCAGCTGGAGCAGCAGGACAGGCACCTTTGCAGCCTGAGCTGCCCTTGTTCCTCTCTGTCCGTGCACGGAACACAGTGCGGAGGAGAACGGCAGCAGGGCCCTGCGCGTCCCCGGGCTCAGGTTCTGTGCTGCTTCAGCTCCACGGAGACGTGGGTAAAGTGAAAAACCCAAACAGTTTATTAAGGGAAAATGAAGCAAAGGGGTGAGCCGGGAGGCAGAAAAGGGGATGGGCAGGGCCTGAGGGCCGCAGGGAGGGAGCTGCCAACAGGGAGAGAGATGGCAGGAGCTCCTGGAGCTTCGCACAGGCTCAGCTGTGAGCAGCCAGAGCTGTGCCTGGAGCTCCAGCTGGTCCATCCTGCTCTGCAGGTGGTCCCATCTTCAATGGGCACTGGAAATCGCCAATGGATGCTGGTACATCTGATCCATCAGACAAAGTCCTGCAGATCTTCTTTCAAAGGTCATCTGAAGCAGTTTGCTCATGCACGATGGACTCTCCTCTTCTTTCAGGGCTTGAAGAGCTGGAAGAGAGAGGAACAGAGCCAAGGTCAGAGGCCAGATTGAGGGAATCCAAGGAAAGCCTTCTGCCACGGCCATCCCAGCCGGCTGCAGCGGCCCGGGCGCGGCTCTCACTGTAGCCGGGGCAGCAGCCGGGCCGGGAGCAGGGAGGGGCGCCGGGCTGCTGGCTCACCCATGAACCTGACAGCCGCCTCTCGCAAGGGCCTCTGTGGGCTCTGCAGGTGCGGCAGGGCCCAGCACAGGTGCTCGGCCACTCGTCTCTCATCCTGCAGCAGCTGCGGGGAGCACCAACACAGAAGGCTCAGCGCGGGCTCTGCCTCTTGGCCGGGCGCTCCCTGCGCCCAGCACCGGCCGGGCTGGCCCGCACGGCCCAGGGCAGGGAGCAGCGCGGGGGGCGCAGGCTGGCGGGCCCGGCTGCGGTGCTGGGCAGGGCCACAGCTGCCAGGGCCCCACACCGAGCTCCGGGGGTAGGGCTCGGGCTCCCGGGCTGTCCTTACCAGGCTCTCAGCGAACTTAATCCGCCGCGCCTTCGTCAACAGCTCCTCAAGGTCCCTCCTCCTCAGGAAGCATGCCGCACAAAGGAGGGCTTGGAAAGAGGCCTGGAGAGCGGCAGAGAGCCGCAGGTGGCACCAGAGCCCAGGGCACAGGACCTGTGTCCCTGCACCACGGCCAGGGGAGGCTGGAGTCCGGCAGGTGCCAGGGCAGGAGGCAGCCGAGCCCCCTGCCAGGGATGCGGCAGCATCGCACTAAACCTCACCTCAGCCACGTGCAGGTTCTCATCGTGCCAGCGCAAGAATAGAGGGAGCAGGCTCTGGTTCACGATTGTTGTGAGAAGCTCTTCCCCCTCTTCCACTACCAGCTCCATCACCTTGCAGAAGAGCTGAATGGAGAGCAGCTGCATGTGGCTGTTGTCCTGGAAGGAAAGGAAAAGTCCCAAGCACCAACTACTCTGGGGCCATTGGGGCAAAGGTTCAGAACTACACAGAGCACAAAGTTTCCAGGCAATGTCCAGTGCCCTTGGCTGGGGGCACAGAGCCTTACAGTGCACAGTTCTCAAAGTGTGGCAGGAGGGACTCCGCCAGCTTCAGAGCGGTGACGCTGGGTAGCAGGAGGTCTTTGTCCTGGAGCATACGTGTGAGCACACAGAGGCTCATCTGGACCACCTCTGCATCTGGATCAGCCAGCTGCTGCACCAGGTGTTGATACAGGCCGCGTATTCCTCCTCCCTTTGTGTAAGACCAGGCTGTGCTGTGAAGCTGTGAACGGCCGCAGCACCAACAGCTGCTTGGGGCACTGGGGCAGCTGAAGCAGGAGACAGGAGAGCTGGGAGCAGCTGCCTCTACTGCCAAAGCCCAGCCAAGCCCAGAGGTCTGCATTGCCCAGCCCCACACTGCCAGCGTGGCTTCAGCCACTGCCCCCTTCTCACCAGCAAGGGCTCCTGGCTGAGCACCACAAGGCCTCTGAGTGCCAGGCGCAGCCTGTCCCTGCACTGGCTCGGCAGGTGCCTGGATACCACCAGCAGGGCACTGGGACCATGTTTGCTCAGGTCCAGAAACTCCAGGAGCTGAAAGGCACAGAGGGCAGTGCCAGGGGCGCCAGCCAGCAGGAGCCCGGAGCCACACAGGGCCGGGCCCAGGCAGCAGCACAGGGCGCGGGCACCGTCCCAGGCGGCTGCAGCTATGAGAGGCCAGAGAGCTGGGAGGCAGCTCAGCCAGGCAGCACTGGCCATCAGGCTCACCTCCACAAAGAAGGCCAGGGCAGGCAGATGCCAGCGGGGCTGCTTCCCGACGAGCAGGCTGAGCAGGTGTGAGGCCATGTGGGGACACAAGGGGCTCAAGCCACAGCGCATCTCCCTGCCAGGGGAAAAAGGCACCAAGGCCCTGAGCTGGGTGGGCAGACCTCTCCCAGGCAGGGTCTCACAGAGGTCTGATCTTTCCCCAGCACTCTGCAAGGGCACATGGGCCCCCTGGGAGGCGGCTGCTGCTGGGCATCCTCCTCTCCCAGCCTTTCCCAGTCTGCTCGGCCCTCCCTCGGTGACAAGGCCCTCTTGCTTACAGCCTCGGGGACTGTGTGGGGCACTCCGGGCAGGGGCACAAATGCTGGCAGTGGTGGCAGGAGTAGGGGATCTCACCTGACCAGCAGACCTGCTGCATAATGCTGGGTGTCAGCACAGAGCAGGGTGTCCCAGAGCTGCTTGTGCTCCAGAGCCAGCAGATTCTTGCCAAAGCCCAGTTGGGAGAGCAGAGCCCTCATGGTCTGCACTGCAAACCTGCGTGCCGAGCAAAGGCCAGGTCACTCTGGGAGCGCTGGCCCTGGCCGCAAGGGCGTGGGAAGGACAGGGCGACTGGCACCTGTGGGGGTGGCAGGGAAGGCCATGCTCCTCCCGGCACACTCTCCAGAATCTCCAGGTTTCAACGTCCCCTGGCATCGGCTCTGTGGCAGTGACAATTTGCAAGAACAGAGCCACAAACAGCTGGGGAAAATGAAGCAAATGGCACAGTGCCACTCGCACATGGGGGCAATCCTCCACAGCACCAGAGTTGCCTGCAGGAGACAAAGCAGCCCTTTGGCAAGACAAGCAGCACTTGCCTACCCCAAGGCAGTGCTCAGTGCTGAAGTGTCCATGAGGCAGGGCCTGAGGGGAGACGCAGGGGGAGCATGCAGCCTGCTGCCCCTGAGCCTGCCCCTAGGCCAGCTTTCAGCCCAGGCTGGGGAGAGCAGGGAGAGCTGCTAGAGAGGTGACCGAGAGGGCGAGCAAAGGCCAGCTCCAGAAACTCACAGCCAGGGCAAGGATGGCCTCGTTGTCCCCGCAGGACAAGCTGCCGTAGGGTGGCTGCTCCTCCATGGCAGAGAGCAGCGCTGGAAGCACCTCCTGGGCGGCCACTCCGGACGTGCCCATGGCTCTCCACATCAGCGCGGCGGCTCTGTGGGACCAGAGCTGTGCGTCAGCACCGTGCCCTGTGCAGCTGCGTGGGGCCGGGGGACAGAGCCCCGGTGCCCTGAGGGGCAGGGAGGGAGCATGGCAGAGCCTCAGGAAACAGAGGGGCCCGAGGCTCCCGCAGCTCTCTGCCTGTCTGGCAGAGCCCACTGGACAGGGCAAGGGGCCCTAGGAGCCGGTGAGCTCTTGAGGCACTTGTGCTCCGTACCTGTCACACGTTGGGGCACAGCATAGGAGGCTCATCACCACTAGAGCAGGGTGTTCCTCTGTCAGGCTCAGAATCTCCATTTGCAGCCCAGCGTCCACGGTGACACAGGATGTCAGTCTCTGGAGAATGTCCCTCACCGTGGCTTGCACCTGCAGGAGGCGGCGTGGGGAAGACTTGGAGTGCTGTCCAAGGGAGCAACTTGCTCAGCTTCCCCCAAGAAGTGCTTGCCTTCCCACCCCACTGTGATGGCCTCAAAGGCTGAGGGGGTCCAGTGGATGTAGCTTGAGGGGCCACATGATCCTGGGAGGCCTTCAGCCCTGGCCCCAGGCCGCTTACCTGCTATGGAGAAGCAGCACCCTTCTGGAAAACCCCCAGAGTGCGTGCAGGAGTCCCGGTCAGTGTGGGCATGGCCTGAGTGTCTGGCATGCCCTGAGCCTGGGTGTGGATGGTGGCCATGCCCTCAGTCAGGGCCATGTCAGCCTTCTCCCTGCCCTGGGCCGTGTCCTGCTCAGAGGCTGCTGCGAGCTCCAAGGACGCTGAGCTGGCAGCAGGCTCTGCCCGCAGCTGGGCAGGCCTGGAGTCGGGCTGGGCCGTGCCCTCGGTGCCGGTGCCGCCGGTCTTTGTGCGGCCAAGGCGCAGGAGCCTCCGCAGTGTCTGCAGCAGAAGGAAGGGCTGGAAGAGAGGGACGTTCCATGGTCTGCTCCAAACACGGGCCCGGCCGAGCAGTGCCAGCAGGCCCGGCCCAGGTGGGGACGGCCCCAGGTACCTGCGCTGCTCTGCGGAAGAGGCCACGGCTGGATTCCTGCTCTTGAGTCTGGTCCTTGGCTGCATCTGGCAAAGAGCGAGCACAGCCAGAGCTGACGGGCTGCGGGAGAGGCTGGAGAACATGGGCCAGCCCTGCGCTCCCCAGGCAGGGAGAGCCCCGGGATGCCCCAGGGGATGGAGCACGGCCATTGTGGGGTGTCTGCCCAGCCCCTTTTCTGTCCTGTCCATGGGCATTTCCCCAGGGAATGGCATGGCATGGCGTGGCATGGCATAGCATGGCCTGGCATGGCATGGCATGGCATGGCATGGCATGGGGCCAAGTTGGCTGCAGGCTCCAGCCCTGCAGCTCAGCACTGCCACTCACCCTCCTGCGGTGGATTGAATGGCACCACCTCCTCAGTCTCCTGTGCTAGAGCAGCTCCAGGGCCTTCTTCCTCCTCCTCCTCCAGCCAGAGCAGCTTGTGCACTCTCAGGGCTCTCTCCTCCATGGCTATGCCTGGACTTTTCTGTGCCATCAAATCACTGGACTTGGGCTGTGCCAGCACCAGGAAGTTTTCAGATCTGGGCACTGGCTCTGCCAGCAAACACCAGATCTGGGCGGTATCGTTGCCAGCAACAGAAATCTGCCAGATTTGGGCTCTGCTGGCACTGGGAAATTTCCAAATCTGGGCACTGGTGTAGCAAACACAAGATGTGGGCGGTGCCAGAGCCAGTAGCAGAAAGTTGCCGGGTTTTGGATTTCTGTGCCAGGAAATTGCTGCACTTGGGCTGTGCCAGAACAGGGACGTTTCCAGATCTGGGCACTGGCAGTGCCAGCAAACACCAGTGAAACCTTCTGGTCCTCGTCCGCACCGTTGACCAGTGGTTTCCCTGAGAACCGGCTCTGGCCACTTTACAGACAGAGACTGCTTTCATCTGGTGCTCTGGAAACAGAACTTTAATGAAGGCAAACACAACAAACAGGACGGTGTGCACGGTACGGAGAGTGAAGCAGAAAAAAGCACGGGTCCAGGGTCTAGCAGGGATATTTACACATTTATAGATGGGGAGGGGTGTGGAAGTCCATCCAAAAATCCTTCATTTTTGCCTCACAATTGTCATGAGAAAAGGACCACCGAAAGGTTAAAAAACTGTTGAGCCAGTTGGGAAAGAAAGTCTCATGCTTATTCAGTGTGTTCACAGGTGGTGTTTGCAGAACATGCCATGCTGAACTCGAAAGGGGCATGCTGCCCTTTTCTGAACAATGGCTCTCTACCTCCTGACTTGGCTGGACTGATCTCTGGGGTGGCTTCCCCCTCCAAGAGAAGACCCCTCTTGTCTGCCTTCAATCACCGTGACAGACAAACAGAGATGCGAATCCCCTCATCAAGGAACCAAGACAAGACAAGGAACCCCCTGGCACCCTATTGGCACCCCCATGGTACCCCCTTGGCACCCCCCTGGCAACCTCCTTCCAGACACTGGGACTGTACCCCCTCCCAACTTGGGGAGGGGGGAAAATCTGCCCAGAGTAAATGTACCTGCGAGCATTCGGCCATGAAAACAATGGAATAACCTCTCCCCCTCCTCCTGTTCCTATTCTTTTCCCCTGCATGGAAACCTAATTTCAGCCACCCTTCCCCCACCAAGAACAGTATATTTGGGGTTCGGTTCGACTGTTCGTTGAGATCTCCCCAAAGCGTGCACCAGCGAGTTTCAGCGGCGGGACCCTGAAGACATCACATTTTGGTAGCTATACCCCTTCCCTAACCTTCTTTCCTCCCTTTTTCCCTTGTCCTACCCTTCTCTTCCCCAGATTCCCTAACCAAACGCATATTCAGCTGTAGTTATCATCAATAAAATTGCATTTTGTTGATTTGTTACTGCAAAACCCCTGTGCCTTTGTTGGTTATTTTTTGCACCAAAAAATCATCTGTCACCCGTTCATTTCGGGCGGACCTTCACAAGGGGTTAAGGTGGGATCTGAGGGAGGGATCCAAGAGGAAAGAAGGATTAAGGATATTACAATTTTTGCAGTAAAAAGTAACCAATGGTAGCAAAGAGAACTCAGAACTTGCCAGTGACAATCTGCATAACTGAACGAGTGGATCATGGGCGGGAGCTCCTGCTCACCCCAACTAAAGAGGGTTTTCCCATAGCCTTAAGCTGAGGTCTCCCTCTTCTTTTAAACCAACCTCAACACAGCAGATCTGGGTGGTGCCAGGTTTTGGCTTTCTTTGCAGAAAACTGCTGCATTTGGGTTTTGCTGGCACCAGGAAATTGCCAGATCTGGGCACTGGCAGTGCCAGCACACACCAGATCTGGGTGGGGAATGTGCAGGCACCAGAAAATTGCCAAACGTGAACTTTCCATGCCAGCAAACTGCTGGAATTATGCTGTGCAGGCATCTGAAAAATTCCGGATCTGGGCACTGGCAGTGTCAGCAAACATGAGATCAGAGTAGTGTAGGCACCAGGTATTTGCCTGGTTTTGGCTTTCCTTGCCAGCAAATTACTGCACTTGGGCTTTGGTGGCACAGGGAAATATCCAGATCTGGGCATGGGCGGTGCCATCAAACACCAGGTCTGGGTGGTGACAGTCTTGGCACCAGGAAATTGCTGCATTTTGTCTTCTTTTTCCAAAAAATTGCTGCACTTGGGCTGTGTTGGAACCGAGAAATGTCCAGATTGGGGTACGGGCAGCGGCAGCAAACACCAGATCTTGGCATTGCCGGTGCCGGCAGTGGGAAATTACCAGATTTTGGCTTTCTTTACCAGAAAATTGCTGGACTTGGCTTTGCCAGAACAAGGGAATTTCCAGATCTGGGTACTGGTGGTGGCAGCAGCAAGCACCAGATCTTGGCAGTGCCAGACCCAGTAATGTTGGAAATGAATTTGTAGGGAATTTTTAAGGCTTGATAGAAGATTTATATATTATGTATGCAACTGTCACGATCCGTCCTTATGAACGGGTTTCATGATGGTTCGTGGGTTGATCTCAGAGTGCAAAAAACACCGACACGGTACAGGGGGTTGCAGCTAATCAAAAAAAATGTACCATTATTGAATAACCACAACAAAATGCATTGGGGAGGAATTGGGGAAAAGAGAAAAAGAGGGAGGAAGAGAAAGGAAGGTACAAAGCTACCAAATGTAGAACGGCGAAGTCCTTCAATGTCCAGCCAATGGAGTTCACCAGGTCACTTCTGGGGAGATCTCAGGGTTGCAGTTCATCTGAACTCTTATTATACTCTTTTTTTTGATGGGGGAAGGGCTAAAACTTGAAACTGAATCAAAGGTAGTCTATTGTATTTTTGGGGGAAAAAGTGGTAATTAGAGAAGGGTACACACAGTCCACGTTCTCAGCAGTGGGCGAGAGCCATTATCTTCTTGGTCCACTGCTCGCACCTGCAACATCCATCGTGCTTTGGTCAGCTTGCCTCCCCCACACACCTCCCCCAGGTTAGGGGCCTCAGTCCCAGTCCTTGTTTCCGAGTGTGGGGGGCCCTTTTCACGTAGGGATTTCATGTCTCGGTCTTTGATGGAGAGGCTTCTTACATCTCAGTCTGTCTGTCACGGCAGTTGTAAGACAAGTGAGGGGTTTTCAGTGGGGACCTCCCAAAACTCAGCAGAAGTCCAGCCAGGCTGAGAGGTGGGACAACTTCCAAGACTATTGTTGCAAAAAGGCAAGGTGCCCCCTTCTTCCTTTCATTGGGTTCAGTGTAGCATACAGCAAACATACCTGGGAACAATAGCTTAGCAAAGCCAGGAGCTGTGCTCAGGTCTCGGGGCCCTTGGCATGTAACTTTCTCCAACAGGGCCAGAAACTTCAGACAAGGGTCTTTTCTTCAGTGGTCCCCAATGACGATCGTGAGGCAGATGAGAGAAACTTTGGACAAAGTTTCACACCTACATTATATGGAAGATGTACGAATCTGTGCTTCCACCAAGTCTCACTTAGACACAGCACTTTCCAAGAGTGTCACAGGTGTCGAAACCGCGGGGTTTCAGATAGCTCAGGAAAAAATCCAGCTATTGAGCCCACAGAAGCACCTCGGGTTTTTATTCACAGGAAGGACCATCGTGCCTCAAACTCTATCCATCAACAAGCACTCCCAGACATTAAGAGACATGCAACAGCTGTGCGGCGTCATCACATGGATCTGACCTCTCCTGGGCCTCACCACAGAAGAACTGACACCGCTCTTCAACCTTCTACGAGGAGACAGCGACCTGACTTCCCCACGCTCGTTAACGCCAGAAGCCTGTGAGGATTTGGAGAGAGTCACCAACGCCATCAAACACCGCCAGGCACATCGGACAGATGGGTCCCTTCCCCTAAGCCTCGGTATTTTTGGTAAGTGCCCAAACTCCCATGCATTGCTCTTTCAGTGGGATGATACTGCAAAAAACCCACTCATCATCATCGAGTGGCTTTTTCTGCCACACCAACCACATAAAACAGCTACCACCCCACCAGAACTTGTAGCCAAACTTATTATTAAAGCCTGACATCGCCTCCGGACCCTCGCAGCTTGCGATCTGGTGTGCATTTACCTCTTTTTTATTTTGGAACAATTGGATTCTCTATTACAAACAAATGAACCCCCACATATTTCATTAGACAGCTATCCCAGAAAAATTTCCATATATTATCCTAAACACAGACTTTGTAAAGATTCACTGCATTTGTCCCCAAAATCATATAAAAGTAAAACTCCACTCAAAAATGCTATCACAGAGTTCATTGACGGTTCAGGCAATTCTCACAAGTCTGTGTTCACTGGAGGGACCCGCACACTCAGAAGGAGGAGTCTGATATTTGGGTTGTTGAAGGTTCCCCCCAGACTGCAGAACTTGCTGCAGCAGTGAGGGCATTTTGAACATTCCAACAACCCTTCAATTTAATCACAGATTCTGCATTTGTCACCGGGATAGCAGAGCAGGCAGAGCGTGCCCTGCTCAAGAAAGTCCAAAATAAAAAATTATACAGCTTGCTCTCTGAATTAATTTGGTTCATCTCCCACAGGGAGCAACCTTATCACATCCTGCACGTCCGCTTGCACACAGAGCTGCCAAGATACATCACTGAGGACAACCGGAGAGCAGACTTGTTAGCAATGGCAACAAGCGCCACACACATTTTCCCCGCTGCACCACATGTCTTTCAACAGGCTTGTCTAAGCCATGCATTCTTCTGTCAGAATGCTCCAGCTTTGGTACGTCAATTTAAGATTTCCAGAGACCAAGCCAAGGCAGTTGTCTCCACCTGCCCCAATTGCCAATCCCTCGCCCTCCCTTCCATGGGGACAAAACGAAGAAAATCACAATGACAACTAACTTGACCATTCATGTTTCTATCAGTGCTCAAACAGTCGATAACTGATTCACTTGAGGACCAGATGGCCACTCCCAGGACACCCCGAAATACCTCAACAGCTGCTGCCACCATCATTGTTTCCATCTTTCTACCATGGGTTGCAGCTGCCAAGGCCCTCAGTGAGCTTTCTCACCTGGAGTGCTGGCTTAGTAAGCAGACCAACGCTACGTCCGCTGCCTTATCAGACCTTCTAGCGGACGAGGAAACCACCAGACATGCCACCCTTCAGAACAGAGCGGCCATCGCCTTCCTGCTGCTCTCCCATGGCCATGGTTGTGAAGATTTCAAAGGGCTTTGTTGTTTTAACCTGCCATCAAAAAGCACATCGATCCAGGCCAACATCAAACCAATGCAAGAGCAAATGAAGACTCTTCTTACTGAAAATAAAGTTGTGGACATGATGGACAAAAAGCTCATGCAGTGGAGTGTTCCTGTGTGGGTGGCCCCCATTCTTAAAAGTTTATTGTGGGTCCTTCTCATAGTTGTTATCGTTTCAGCAGCACTGATGTGTTTTAAGAAAACAATTGACAAAACACTGGGAAATGCTTATTTCATAAATCAAAAAGAGGGAGATGTTGGAGACAGCCATGGAGAAGAGGAACCCAGAATGCCATGGGAGGACAGCACTGTTTAAGTTAAGGTGAGAGACTGCCGCAATTCCCCATGGTTCTTTGCTTGTTAATGTTAATGTGCTGTTGTCAATCGACTGCTGTTCGTCCCCCAGTTCCAGAAAGTTCTGTACTCCCCGTTCCTCCATTGGCTTTTCCTTAGAGACCCCTCCCACTCTGCCCCACCATTGGTGCGTCCCGTGTCACTCCACCTTAACCCCACCCCTGGCTCCCTTCCCCATTGGATCATTTGTACCCTGACCCCTCCTGCCTTCCTCCAGTTATATACCCTGGCCCCAGCCCTGCTCCTGGCTCTTTGCCTCTGGTTCCCTTCAACAGAGGTTGTGTTCCTGCTTCCTCTTGTTTCCCTCTTCACCCTCACTTCACTGGACCCTTGGATTTTCCCTTAATAAACCCGGCTGGATCTGCTATGTGAGGAGTCCTCTCATCCCTCTGGTGAGGCTTTGATTGCACCATCCGGGCTCAGGGTGTGCTGGGCTGGGGGAGTTGTCAAGGCAGCCCCAAGTGGAGACACTTTTGGTGCTGCAGGCACCTGACAGCACCTGCCTGGGGAAGCTGCTCTGGCCACCCGCTCAACCAATTCCTTTTCCCAAGCAGCAGCTCCCAGCGTCCTCCTCCGAAGCCCAGAGAGAGAGGGAGCAGCTGCCCTCAGCCCTGTCCTTTACCGCATCCCCATTCTCATGGAATGTTCCCCCTCGGAGAGAAACTCCCAGAGAAGAGAAGTGCGACCAGATCCCCTCCTCCCCTGAGCTTGATCACTTCTTTTGTTTCTTAAGGATCCAGTCCATCAGAGCAGTGGTATTGCACTGACAGCTGGGACACCAGCAGGGGATCACCCCACACTGCCCACTGTGCGCCAGGCTCAACAAGGTCTGCTTCCCCCCTCATTCCACCAGGCCTCTTCCCTTGGCTGTGGTTTTGCTGGATAGTGGGTCAGGACAGTGAGAATCTCCTTCATCCATTCATTCACTATTTAGGGTCCTGCAGACACTTCCTCAATTACTCTCCAAGGTGACCTCCGCCCACCAGTGATGTCACAGCTCTTGTCCACCTGGTCAAGAATCCCCTAGGAGGACACTCTGATCTCTCCTCCAAGGGCACAAAGCAGCAAAAGCCCCTAGGAAAATCTTCCCCCTTGGGCCCTGCTCCTCCTTGGGTGAGTTCCAGAGCAAACAGTCAGGGCAGTAGCCTGAAATGTTTTCCCAGCTGAGTCATAACACTTCTCTGATGGATCCACATTGTCCCTGGGGAAAGAGATGTGCAGAATCCCTCACTAATGCCCTCGAATGTCAAACAGGAATCACAGCTTTGGACAGCTCTCAGGAACCACTTCACTGTGGATTTTCCTTCTGGAAAGCCCAAGATGTCAGAACGTCCTCCTGGTGCCTCAGGGCTTGGGTAAACAGGGCTTGTCAGAGATGCTGGCAGGGCACCAACACCCCTCCTCCTCACAGGGCACCTCTGTTACCCCAATTAGCTCTGGGTGGCTGCCTGGGGACAGATGCCCACTTCCCCATGTCCCTGGGATGGGCACATCCTGCTCAGGGCCAGTGCTGGCCTGGGCCCAGAGCCAGGGCCATGACCCAGGTGCTCTGGGGGGGCTCCGTGGCTGCAGGTGTGACAGGATGAGGGGCAGGGCAGGGCATATTCCCCTCTGGACAGTGCTCTGGGCATGGAGCTTGGTCGGGTTTGGCATCTGCGGGGAAAGGGATATCGGGTTGTGTAGATGTGGGCATTGTCACTGCTGATTCATTCCCCAGCCCTCAGCCTGTCTGCAGGTGATCAGCATTGCCCAGTGCTCCCCAGTGTCTGCAGTGCCTGAGATGCCAATCAGACACCTGATCACATGTCCCTTGTTCCCCTTGTTCTCCCACATGTTGGGTTTGGGGCCGGGCTCCGCTCTGGGGTGTCCCACAGGGAAAGCTCTGGGAGGGGAGGGGCGGCAGGAGATGGGGGATCTGGCACTGGGGGCTGTTGGAGGATGGATTGTGTTGGACTGGGGGCTGTCCCCACAGGGTCCCCCGGTGCCTTTGGCTCCCTGCCTGCCCCGCTTGGCCCCCCAGGTGCCTGGGCCCTTCCAGGGCCAGCTGCCCCGTGCAGGAAGCTGGAGGGATGCCGGGCAAGGGGGCTGGATCCGTGCCACAGGTGGGGTGGGATGGGCTCTGTGCCAGGGCTGGGCTTGTGGCCAGGGCTGGGGGCTGTGCCAAGCCGGGCTTTGGCCTGGGGGCTGGCAGGGAGGGTGCAGGGAGGAGTCCTGGCAGGGATAAAGGTGCTCCTCACCTGCTGCAGCCTCAGGCAGCACTGCCCAGAGCCAGAGGAAGATGAAGGTGGCTGTGCTCAGCGTGGCCCTGCTCTTCTCCATCATGCTGTGCCCCCCGGCACAGGCCAAGGTGAGGCACCAGGCAAACGCTGTCCCCACATCCTGCCCTTTCTGGCCTCCCATCCCACCCTTTTGGTCCCTCCTCTGTGTCCCATTCAGGGCACCCAGCTGCCCTCCCACTGACCATTTCTGAGGCCTTTCCTTTCATGTCCCCCCTCAATCCTTTGTCTTTCTTCCTGGCCACTGCAGAGGGGTCCCCCTGTACAATTCCCTGACTCACCCCCCACTCCCACACCATCTCCCAGTACTGTTGGTTTTGTCCCCACCTGTCCTCATTCTTCTGTCCCCACCAAGCCCCTCCCTTGCACTCCCATGTCCCTACACCTCAATTCCTTTCTCCTCCCCTGTACCTCACACCCTGCTCCTTCCACACCCCCAGCCCTGTACCCTGGGCCCTCAATTGACCCCAGATCAGTGTTTTTGGGTCTCCCCCCACCTCAAAGAGATCTCCTTGGAAGCCCTGAATTCCCATCCCTCTGCCTGCGCCCTGCTCCCTGCACCCGTGTCCCCCCACAGACCCACAAGGTCCAGTCCGGACCCAGCCTTTGTTCTCCTTTGCAGGCACTCCTGAAGGAACCCAAGATGATCTGCGGGAGGTGAGTGGGCTGCTGGCATTGCAGGGCATCCCCTCAGGAAATTGGGGGACAGTGGTGTCCCCCCCATCCCTTGCTGGCACTGGGGACATCCCAGTGACCAGTGAGGTCTCCTGGTCTCTCTGCAGTTGGATTTACACAATGTCGTGGTCCTGGAGACGCCTCTGGTAGGTACCACAAGTTCTGCCGGTACCAGACCCTCCCATTGCATGGCCACCACAGCCTAGGCCATCCCACTCTTTCCCAGCACAGCCCAGTGCACCCCTCCTGACAGCCCAGACAATGCCCTGCCCCAGGGCTCCTCCCCAGTGAAGCCTTTGCCCAGGGCCCTGCTGCATTCCATCCCTGTCACCCCAGGACCCCCTGGATGAGCCAGGACGCAGCCCCTGCCCCAGCTGTGCCTCCTGGCCAGGAGCCCAGTGCTTCTGGGCAGCAGCACAGCAGCTCCTGCACCCCATTGCTGCCACAGTCCCTTCCCCAAGGCCCCCCTGCTCTCCCCTGCCTCCCAGTGCGGCCCGGTGCCCCCAGTGCTGCCTAACGCTGCCTTTGTCCGCAGCCCCCTGTGGCTAAAGAGCTGCGGGCTCTCCTGCGGCAGAAGCGCCTGGCTGCCTCTCTGGATGCCTAGGTGAGCCGTGCCTGCAGGGACAGGGCTGGAGACAAAGCCCAGCCATGGCCCAGTGGGCTCCAGAGGTCACTTTCTGGGGTTTATCTTTTAGGGTTGGAAGGACCAGTGTCCTTTTTCCTCTCCAGTGGCATGAGGAGATGATCATCACTGGAGGAAACCCCTGAACTCTTTGAACCCTGGGCCATTTCCCCTGAAGAATCAATCATCAAGAATCAATAAACCCTTTGAACAAAGCTTTGCTCTGTGTCCATGAATCTGGGTTTCCTCCTTTCCAGTGGTCCAGGGAAGTCAGGCCAGGTCTGGGCTTTGCTGCCTTTACACAGTCTGTGCCTTCCCCCAGACAAATGGTGTGTTGGGAGTTGTGCAGAGTCCAGGGGGAGTGGGTTGACTGGGGGGGGTGGGTGTCCAAGTGGTGAGAAAGGCGGTGGTTCACTGTCAGCGTGGTAGGAATGGCCTGGGTTTAAAAGAAAAAGAAATAATTTCAAAGAAACTTTCTTTTACAACTTTTTCTCCCTGTGAGAAATCACCATTTACTTCTCAATATTTTGAAAGGTCTATTAAAAACTTAATAAAACTTACAACAAAAGGACTAAATAAGGAAAAAAATATGGTGCTGGGAGCCTCCCCCACTTTGTGGCTGGTAACCACGTGGCTGGCTGATCCACACAATGGCTGCTCTCCCTTTTATATCCTTGCTTTTGCAACAGGCAGCCCTAGCTCCTCCCAAAGGCTGTCTGTTGACTCTTGGTCGCTGTCCATTGGTGTAGACTGCTTTCTTGGAACTGGATTTGAGGACAGGTGGTGCTAAGCCATGCCCCTTAGGAACAATTTGCCCCTCCGCAAATGCCCGGACTACCAAGATCATCCCGGGATAACAATGCTGGGCGGGGGGGACACATTGCAGTAACATAACTATACATCTGTACAACTTCTCTTAACATACTTATCATGTTCACCCTTTAATTGGGAGAGCCAAACATCTCATTACTCATTTCTAACACTGTGGCGTTCACATTCTCTGAAAAAATCCCTTTGCCCAGGATTTTTCTCCTGGGAAGCTGAGACGCCTCAGAGAAAAAGGAAAACAAATCTTATCTCATTTGCTTCTCTTGTGTTGTGCTCATGTGCAGAATGTGTTTGGAGATTGTTTACCCACAGGTGATTTGTTTGATTGGATTCTGGTGTGAGTTATTTTGACTCGTTGGCCAATTATGGCCAAGCTGTGTTGAGACTCTGGAAAGAGTCAGGAGTTTTCATTATTATCTTTTGAACATTCACTAAGTATCCTTTCTGCATTGTATAGTATAGTATAGTATAGTATAGTATAGTATAGTATAGTATTCTTTAATAAAATATAGTATTGTAAAGTAATAAATTAGCTTTCTGAGAACATGGAGTCAAATGCAACATTGCTGCCTTCGTTGGGCATCCCTGCAAATACAATATAACACCCCCAAAATTCTTGATTTACTCAAAAGAATTTAAATGCCAAAAAAATATCTTCATATGTCAAAAGTATGTTGAAATTATTTATTGGTCTGGAAATTTGGTACCCTGGCAGGACGGGGCTGCTGGGTCTACCTGTCTACAGGGCCCTGCGGGGCTGTGGGGTTTCCTGGGTGAGGGGCCCTACACGGTCGCCTGTAATGCCTGGCCACAGTGGGGTAGAGCCACCATGGTGTCCTTGGAAAGGGCGAGTGGTTCTACCTGGCTCTCGGGTCGTTCTTGGCCGCTGGGTCCATCGGCTCCAGCAGGACTTGGATGAATTTTGGGGTGGGCCAGGTGGATCAGCTGTCCCCGGCCATCCTGAGAGCTCACCAGGGCTCAGTCATGTTCGCTGACTCCAGTTCCAATACTGAAGGAACCACTGGTGCCGGCAGCACCCCAGGGAAGCCTGACAGCAGAGCTGGCACAGGGCATTGCCCTGGCAGAAGGGCAGGGAAATTGTCTTGGCCATGAGAAGCAGAATGGCAAGAAAGCCCCTGGTGCAGGGGTTCCCCACCCCCGCAGGTTGAAGGCAGGTTTGGGTTGCATTCCTGCTGTCCTGGCAGTGAAATTCTGAGCAGACGGCACAGAGGTGTCTTCTCCATGGGTCTCACAGGTGACACCGAGATGCTGTGGGGAAGCTGAACCCTGCCTGAGGGCAGACTCAGCCCAGCAGGAGCCCCAGGCTGACACCTCGCTGGAGTCCACAGCTGGCTCAGGGGCGCCGTGTGCCATGAGTGGGGAACAGCTTCCCCTGAAACAGGGAGAGCTGAACCTTGGAGCCACCTGCTCCACAGCTGGAATGGTGTCAGCGTCAGGGAGCAGACTAAAGAGGAGAGGGAGGCCTTCAGTGTGACATTCTGAGGAAGATTTATTCGTCAAAGGGAACAGGCACCAAAGAGCCACAATCACCAGTGTGCTCAGGATTTTATACAGCACTAGAACTGTGGGTGGGCACAATCGCTGAGCCAATAGGGAATCAGGGAGGGAGGAGCAAAAGGAGGGGAATACATCTCAGGGACCAATGGGATAAGGGGGTGGAGAGGGCAGGTCACATGGGCCAATGGGGCATCATCCATGAGGGGAATTCCCGAGGGGCGTAACCTGCAGGGGAGGGGTTTACAGGAGACTGACAGGGAAGGGTCCAGAACAGGGGCAGAGTTTACAGGGATGGATAGGGAAGGCACTGGAATACAGGGTGGGGATTATAATGATTGAAGGGTAAAAGGAGAGGGATATAATAATCCAGCTTGGGGAAAGACAACATACAGGGGGTGAACTGGAACAGACCATCCAAAAAGCTATGAAATAAAAGGGCACTGCAACAGCACCCGATAAAGAGGGATGCCGGACACATTTTATGGTGCAAAAAGAAAGGATCAATCCTGTGCTATTTTTATACGGTCTTTTTATAGGCCTGTTTGTAGGGTTTTTTAAGAACATCTCCTGTCTATCCCCAGTTGGTCAGCAAAAAGTTGTTACCCTGTATTGATTGGTCACTCAAACCCCTGGTGTGTATGTGCAGGAAAAGTTGTTTGTGAGAGATAGTCTTCATTTTTCTATCTAAGAGGGAAAAAACAGTTTATAAAGGTGGCTGGTGTTTATCACAGTCTTACAGCTCTTTTTCAGGGAAAGTAGGTTGTTTTCCACAGTCCTAGAGCTCTGTCTCAGGAAAAACAAGTTGTTTTTCACTGCTCCACAACTCTGTTCTCACAAAGAGTTGTCAGCTTTCTCATGGCTTCTGCCTCGTGCTGGGATTTATTAAAAGGCCTTCAAAGGATTCACCTTGAGCAGGTCAAGAGCCCAGCCGAGGCTACACTCAAAATGGATGACTGGTCAGGAGTTTTCACACTTTCATAAGGTTTGGTCTGTTTAAATATTGGGCTTAGTTGTCCAATTACAGCCTCAGGCTATGCAGTCCCATCCTCCCGGTTTGCTCTCCTCAATTCGCTGTTGTTTGCACTTTTTGTGCCTGAAGTTGCAACAGTGTCCGGTTCTGGGGCTGGAAAAGGATTGTTTTGTCTGACTACACTGTGAAGAGAACTTGCTAACACTGTGTATGAAGTCCAGAGTTACAGACTAATGCAGTAGAGAATCTGGAAATATGACAGCTAAAACTGAAGGCATCAGCCTGTTCCATGTTCCCTTGGTTCCATGGGGATCCACAGCATCAAAATGGTCCCACGAGGTTCCCTGATGTCACCGTGGTGTCCTTGGACCCACCTGGTCACAACTGACCCATGGTTCCATGAGGTTCCCTATTGTCACCATAGTCACTATCAGAGGATGGATGAGATCAATGTCCTGAGACACTGTGGGATGAGCTGTCAATCAGTCACACAGTGGGGACAGTGCTAACCCAGCCCTGATTGCCTGAGTGATCAGAAATCCCACCTGGGGGGAGGCCCACAAAGGCCCGGAGGCTTAAAAACACGGAGCACAAGGTCAGCCCCTGGTATGGACTCTGCCCTCTCCTGGGGTTTGTGTCTCACCCACACTGGAACCCTAGGAGCTGTTAGTCATATGTGTGTCTTTCTATAGAACTTCTGTCT
This sequence comes from Melozone crissalis, assembly GCF_028551555.1. Classification (NCBI taxonomy): domain Eukaryota; kingdom Metazoa; phylum Chordata; class Aves; order Passeriformes; family Passerellidae; genus Melozone; species Melozone crissalis. The sequence continues at coordinate 2,440,460 of NW_026535804.1, read as the reverse complement.
TTCTGTCTCTCTCTCTTTCTTCTCCTTCTAATGCTCTTTATATGGAACATTTTTGGGTACCTCAACAGCTTACGTGTTCAATGATTTCTACGTCAAATGAACTAAGTTAGTGAAGTTACTATGATAAGTATTTTCTTTGTAATTGGATGTTGCATGAAATCCTCTTCCAAAGTTTCTTGGTTTTTTGTACTTTGCCTGTAAAATTTTGTATAATTCCTGACTTCTTGCGGATATCCTGCTGGTGTTTTTCCTGTGCACCAAACTCGAGTAAAGGTGGCAGATGAATTGGTGAGTTGGCACGCAAACCCCGAACGGAGCTCCGGGTGCGCGGAGGATCGGGGCAGTGTGAGTCGCACACAATCCCTGCAGTGGGGGGACACGGGTCCCTAGTGGGGTTTAGGGTGCCCCGAGTACAGCAGCAGCACTGAGTAGAGCCAAGAGGGCCCCAGTGCCCAGGGTGGAACGGCGGGGCTGGGGGTTCAGTGTGCCACTGTTCAGGTAGAAACCGTAAACCCACTGGGGGCCCCTGGGGGGATTGGGGTCACCCGGCAGGGCAGGGCTGGGCTCACAGGGCAGGGCAAGGCTGGACCTGCCCCTTCCTCCCCCCCACACAAAATGTTTAGAGCCAACAATCTCCTCCAGTCTATCACAACAGGCAATGCTGGAGGTGAAATCCCAATTCTGGCCAGGGAAACCTGGCTGAGAAGGACAGTTTTTTTCCATAGGAAGGAAAGCACAGAGCCTCAAGGTTTGGAAGGCAGGTGAGAGCCTCAGTAGGCCTAGGCCAGCTAGACATGTCAGTAATAGCAGATTTTGGATTTAGGGAATTTTGGAGGTGGAAACCCAATCTTGGCCATGGGCACCCGGAGAAGCAGGACAGTTCTCTCCCATGGGAAAGAGAGGATGGAGCCTCCCCCAGTGTTTTGGGGACAGATGAGAGGTGACCCTTGTGAAACTACTGCCAGCCAGACTTGTCCTGGCAATATTCCTATGGAAACAATCCCTGGATATAAGGAACTTTGGAGGTGAAATCCCAATTCTGGCCATGGGTGTCTGGAGCAGAAGGACAGTTCTTTTCCATTGGGAAGGAAAGCACAGAGCCCCAGTGTTTCAGCAGCAGATGAGAAGTGACCCTCAACATGCAAAGGTCACTTGGACCAGTCAGGCAGTCTATGGGAAGCCAAACCAGCCAGACCTGTTCTGTTTTCCCTTGGTTTTATGGGGCTCCATAGTGTCACAATGGTGCCTTGGATCCATGGAACCCCGCAGTGTCATCATGGTGACTTGATTCCATGGGTTCCAGCAGTGTCACAATGGCCTCTTGATTACAAGAAGACCTGCAGTGTCACTGGCCCCCAGGTTCAATGGGGTCCCACAATGTCACAGTGGCCCCCAGGTGTCACAAGGCCCCGCAGTGTCACAATGGTCCCAAGGATTCCATGAGCCCTTGCAGTATCACAATGGTGCCAAGGATTCCATGAGCCCTTGCAGTGTCACAATGGTCTCCGTGGTTCCCCAGGCCCCAAAATGTCACGTGACTCCTCTGTTCCATGAGCCCTGCAATGTCTCAATGGACCTTTGGACCCTGGGGGTTTGCTGTGTCACAATGCTCTCCTTTGGCTCCACAGTGCCACAATGGACCATTGATGACAGGAGGCCACTCTGTGTCGCCCTGGAGCTTTGGTTCCATGCAGCCCTGCAGTGTCACAATGTTCTCCTTTGGTTGCCCACTGTCACAATGGACCCCTGATGACATGAGGCCCTGCAGTGTCACAATGGACCTTTGGTTCCATGCAGCCCTGCAGTGTCACAAAGGCCTCTTGGTTTCACGAGGCCCCACAATATCACAGTGGTCCTCCCAGGGTCACAATGGTCTCACTGGTTCCATGAGACTTCACAGTCTCACAATGCTTTGCTTATTCCATGGGGCCTCATAGTGTCCCAATGGTCTCCATGAGTCCCCTGAGTGTCACAATGGTCTCTCTGATTCCATGGGCCCCTCAGTGTCACAATAGCCCTTTGGTTCCATGAGGCTGTAAAGTGTCTCAATTGTATTTCCATGGTTCCATGAGGCCTTGCAATGTCACAATGAACCTTTGGTTCCATGGAGTCCCACAGTGTCACAATGGCCACTTGGTTCCATGACACCACAAAGTGTCATAACGGTCTCCATGGTTCCATGAGGCCCTGTGGTGTCATAATGGACCCTTGGTTCGATGGGGCCTCTCAATGTCACAATGATCCCTACATTCCATGGAGCCACACAGCGTCAGTACAGTCCCCTTGGTTCCATGAGGCCCAGCAATGTCACAGTGCTCTCCATGATTCCATGAGGCCCCGCAGTGTCACAATGGTCCCATGGTCTCACAGGGCCCCACAGTGTCACAATGGTCCCTTGGTCTCACAGAGCCCCACAATGTCACAATGGTCCCTTGGTGTCACAAGGCCCTGTGCTGCTGCATTCCCCCCTCCCCTTCTCAGGCCGCCCTGCCAGCTGAGAAATGCTCCTTGGGGCTCGGCCTTGGCCAACAGCCCCTGGGCTCAGCTCCTCTGCAGCTCATCACAAACACTGTCTGCTCCAGGCACTGCTGCTGCCCAACCAGCTCCTGGTTCCTGTACGAGCAGCCCTGGGAGCTGTTTGTGTTCCCTCAGCGGCACAACATCCCTGTTCTCACACTGCCAAAGAAAGCTGTTGATGCCAATTGCGGCCAGGATGAGCCATTGCTGGGACTGAAGCCCCTCTCTTGGGGCCCTGCAAACAGCGCTCCAAAAGGAGCCCTTGGAGCTCTCCTGGGCCAGCGACTCCCTCTGAGTGGGGCCTCTCCCAGCCGGGAACTCTCCCATTTGCTGCGCTCGGGGATCCCGAACAACGACGGAGCCTGGGCCGATCCCCCCACTCCTCCAGGCTCAACCCTTCACCCTCTGGGGAGATGCCAAAGGATCCACAGGGAGCATTCCCTGCCCTCAGGGGAATTGCTCACAGGTGCCTTGCACTGACTCTTGATGTCTGTGTGCACACAGAAGTGCCTGTGCTGGGGAAATGTGGCAGAAATGCTGCACTCTGCAGGGCTTGAGTGCCTTGGATAGCTGAGTCAGTCAGGCCTGTACGGAAGGTTAAATCACAAGGCCTAAGTAAAGTTAAATGCTGCTGAGAGGTTTTCTTTTGCTAAGCGGCTACCTTTAGTATATGTTTTATGTTAAGTTCAATATTGTTAAGTGTTACTCCTCTGTTAAATTGCGAAGTCATAGGTTTAAGTTAGGTTACATGCTGTTATACTCCGCTCTTTTGCTAAATTGTGAGGTTGAAAGTATCAGTTAAGGTTAATGTATAAGTAAAGTCCTGTTAAGTTTGAGCTCTGTTAAGCTTTCAGGCCATGTTCCTTTTATCCTTGCCCTTGCTGTCCTTGTGTCACACACACACACACACACACACACACACACACACACAGGGACAGTTCTAGGTTAATTTCTGGTTTTATTGCCTGGATTCTGTTTGGTTTTCTTGTTGCTTTGTTTCCTTGGTGTGCCTGAAGTGTCCAGTCAGGAGCAGAGTGACTCTTGCCAAGCAACTTTGTGCTGATGTCCCTTAATATTCAATCCGATTTTTGCTGATCCCTTGCCAGGGATTTTTTCAGTGCTCTCAAGCCCTCGTTCGTAACAGGGTGAAGGAGCCCTGGCCCAGGCTCTGGCCCTGGGGGACATGGGGACGCTGCCGGGGGGTCCCTGTCCCCCTGTGCCACCCCCAGGGCCCTGGCCCCCTTTCCCCGTGTCAGGCTCTGGGGTCGATCTCGTGGAACATCCTCTGGGGGAGGCTGCGGGGCCGGGGGCGGGGGGACCCGGGGGGACAGGGGACCCTGCTGTGCATGAGCAGGGTTGGACTGCTCTGGGGGGAGCTGTGAGGGGGGCTGGGGCAGAGCGACCTCCCCAGTGACCTCACACAGCCCCTGTGATGTCACACTGACCCTGTGATATCACACTGACCCTGAGATGTCACAGAGCCAACTCTATCTCACCCTGTGATTTCATACAGCAGTGCTGTGACATCGCAGAAGACTGACTTCACAAAGTCACCCTGTGATGTCACAATCTGTTCTGTGATGACACAGCCTCTTCTATGATGTTACACAGCCACCAGGTGATGTCACAATCCACTCTCTGATGCCTCAGAGCAACCCTCTATGGTGGCAGACACTGCTCTATGGCCTCACACCCTGCTCTGTGAGGTCACAGCCAGCTCTGTGAGGTCACAGCCAGCTCTGTGATGTCACACAACCCTCAAGAACCCTCAAGAACTCAGTTCTATGGAAACACTGAAGTTTCTTGTACTTTGAAGAGATCCCTGTCAGGGACACAACAGAGAAAGTGTCCCCAGGCCCCAGGCAGAGCAGAGAACTGGAGGCACTGATGGCAGCTGCGGACAAAGAGAAGCCAAGTCTTGGTGCCCTGGGGCACAGCAGGGTCTGTGCCACCAAGGGCTGGGAGGAGACACCTTGTCCTGAGGCCCTGGGGCCTCCTGGCACAGCCCCAGCCAGGCTGGGCACTTTCAGTCCTTTGTGCTGCCCTCAGCCCAGCCGGTGCCGCTCCTGCAGGGCCTCCTGCGCCTTCCCTGCGGGCGGGACGCGGCTGTCAGCGCTCGGCCCGGGGCCAGCAACGGCCCCCGAGCGCCCCTCACCCGCCCCGAGCCGGCCATGCCCAGGCGTTCGTTCGCTCCTGGGAACGGGACACGGGAGGCTCGGGGCCGGCGGCCGCGCTGCCGAGCGGCGGAGCTCGGGCCGGGGAAGCCGCAGCGGAGGCGGCGGGAGCGGCCGCGCCGCGTGTGTCCTCCGCGGGCCTCGGGAGGAGCCGGGGCCGGAGCCGGGGCCGGGGCCGGGGCCGGGGCCGGGGCCGGGGCCGGGGCCGGGGCTGGGCTCGGGCCAAGCGGAGGCAAAGGGGGGCGATGCCGCCCCAGCCCCAGGCACTGATGCCCGCCCGGCAGCGCCACCGCCAGTACGGCCAGAGCCGGGAGGAGGCGAGACCGCGGCGGGACGGCCGGGGCCGGGCACGGGGCAGCCCCGCCCGGGGCCGGGGGCGGGCCGGGGGCATGGCCCGGCCCGGCAGGGGAGAGGGAGGCGGGGAGAGGAGAGGGACGCCGGGAAACGGACATCAAGAGAAGGGTGCCCGACAGCGGGAAAGGGAGAGAAAAAAAAAAGAAAAAGAGAAAGAGGGAGAAAAAGAAAAAGAGAAAGAGAAGGAGCATTCTAAATTATCTGTTTTGTCGCTGCTGCTGCCGCCGCGACCGCTGCTGCTGCCGCCGCTGCCGCCGCTGCAACTGAAGCACCGGGGCCGTTCGTCCCCGTGTCCGTTCCCCGCTCGCCCCACGAGCCCCACGTTCGAGCCCCGCGCGCCCCGGGGACAGCCCCTCCGTGCGTCCAAACACGGGAACTTTGCAGCCTTGAGCCCAGATGCAGAGCCCTGACTCCTGCACACTGGCACAGCGATCCCCTCGCTCGCTGCTGTGCATTGTCCTTGCTGGGGGTCAGACACTGCCGGGCCACCTTCCCTTGGGGTAGGATTCCGACCTGACCCCAGCACTGCACTTACAACTGCAGTGTTGCTTTCCAGTAAAAACAGGGGAAGGAAAAGTGTGTGTGGCTCATGGTATTTTAGAGTGTCTAAAAATGACTAAGTCATCGATCTTAGAGGTGAGGTGCATCTGGAATTACTGGGATGCAACATGGAAAAGGAGAGCATAGAAATAAATAGAGGGAAATATCTTGGATTGTTTCTTTCATTTTCATTTCACTTCTGGAAAGCTGTTTCAGTTTTCCAGGAATCTTCTCCTGTCTGCTCTTCCCAAGAATCTCTCATGGAGAACAAGGTCAAGCTTCTGTCACAAGATTTGCCACCAGGAAATTATGCCACTGGTGAAATTTTCATGATGACTGTTTGTGCTGGCTTAGGGCAAATTTGGGGAGGAAACCTCCAAAAGGGGTCTGTCTAGAAAGCAAGTTCAAGCTGCCCCTACCCCTGCTAGTTCAGGAAAAGACTTCCCTGGAGAAAAGTGAAAAAAACCCCAGTTTATTTAACAAGTAAAGTATTCACAAGCATGAAAAATGAATAATATTAAATAAAACCTCTGACAGTGCTGAAGAGATGACAAATTAAGAAAGTCCTTTTTGTGGGTTGTAGTTGGCTCCCTCGGTCTCTTCTAAGTCCCTCTGGTGCTGGAATGCAGCGTCCCAGACCTCGGTGGGCCACAGGTGTGAGCTGCTGCCAGTGTTTCTCTGGGTTTTCAGTCCAGAGCAGGTGTAAACAGTTCCAAGAAAAAGGAAAATCACAGTCCAAAGAAATTTCTCTGCCTAAGCTAGCTAAAGCCACATTGCTGGACCTGGGCTGTGAAAGCATTGGGAAATTTCCAAATCTGGGCACTGGCAGTCCCAGCAAACACCAGAGCTGGATGGTGCTGGTGCCAGAACCTGCAGATTTCCAAACTTTGGCTTCCTGTGCCAGCAAATCCCTGGACTTGGGCTGTGCCAGCACCAGGAAGTTTTCAGATCTGGGTGCTGGCACTGCCAGCAAACACCAGATCTGGGTGGTGTCATTGCCAGCGACAGAAATCTGCTGGGTTTGGGCTCTGCTGACACCGGGAAATTTCCAAATCTGGGTTCTGGTGCAGGAAACACAAGATGTGGGTGGTGCCCGACCCAGTAGCAGGAAGCTACCACAGGTTTTGGATTTCTGTGCCAGCAAATTGCTGCACTTGGGCTGTGGCAGAGTAGGGAAATTTCCAGATCTGGGCACTGGCAGTGCCAGCAAACAGCCCTTTTCAGGCTCCAGAAAGGACTGGATCTGGATGCCTTCTTCTTTGCCTTCCTACCTTCCTGGAGTCCTGCTGCCAGCAAACCCCAGATTTGGCGGTGCTGGCAAGGGGCAATTGCCAGGTTTTAGCTTTCTTTGCCAGCAAATTGCTGGACATAAGTGGTGCCAGAAGAGGGAAATTGCCAGATGTGGGCACTGGCAGTGCCAGCGCACACCAGATCTGGGTGGGGAATGTGCTGGCACTGGGAAATTGCCAGATGCTAATTTTCTGTGCCAGCAAATTGCTGGAATTGTGCTGTGCAGGCATCTGAAAAATTCCGGATCTGGGTACTGGCGGTGTCAGCAAACCCGAGATCAGGTTGCTGTAGGTACCAGGTATTTGGTTGGTTTTGGCTTTCTTTGCCAGCAAATTGCTGGACTTGGGCTGTACCAGAATAGGGAAATGTCGCAGACATTTTTTCATAGAAATCCTTTCTTTGGGATTGGTTCATCTTCTGGGAAGCTGAGGCCCCAGAAGAAGAATGTAAACAGTTGTTATTGGCTGGTGTGGAATGTAACAGGTGCAGCGGTGATTGGGCTTCTGTGAGTGTTTGGATTTGCTGACCACTCACAGAAAGAGTTTGTCCTTGCTTTCTGCTGGACACAGAACTTTGTTATTCATTCTTTTCTATGCTATTCTTAGGTTAGCAGCCTCTGCAACTTCTCTCCTTATTCTTATTAGTATAATTATAATGTACTATATATGATATATCAATAAATCTAGCCTTCTAATCATGAAACAAGATTCTCGTCCACTTCTCTCACCCTGGAAGACCTCATCAGGTCGCTGTAATAGGGAAATGCCAAGATCTGGGAACTGGCAGTGCCAGCAAACACCACATTTCAGGAAGGATTGGATGTGGACCCGTTCCCTCCCTGCCTCCCTCCCTCAACAAGGTGCCAGAGGGGCTGGAGAGCAGCCAGGCAGAAAGGGACCTGCAGGGACTGATGGACAGCAGGCTGGACATGAGCCAGCAGTGTGCCCAGGTGGCCAAGGAGGCCAATGGCTCCTGGCCTGGCTCAGGAATGGTGTGGCCAGCAGGAGCAGGGCAGGGATTCTTCCCCTGTGCTCAGCACTGCTTGGGCAGCACCTCGAGTGCTGTTTGCAGTTCTGGGGCCCCAATTTAGGAAGGACATGGAGGGGCTGGAGCGTGTCCAGAGAAGGGCAACAAGGCTGGTGAGGGGTCGGGAGCACAAGAGCTGTGAGCAGCAGCTGAGAGAGCTGGGGTTGTTTATCCTGGAGGAGAGGAGGCTCAGGGGAGACAACGCGGTGTCAGGGCACAGGTTGGACTTGATGATCTCCATGGCCTGTTCCACCCTTGCTGATTCTGGGATTCTCTGAAGCCACCCTTGGAGCAGTTGCAGGAGGAGCCCTGGGCCTCCTCTTCAGGAGCTCCAGCAGCCCAGGTCCCTCAGCTCTCCTGCCAGCTCCAAAGCCCATCCTGTCCATCCTGCAGAGCCTCTGCAGCTCCTCCTCACTGCCCAGAACAGGGAGCCCCAGAGCCAGACACAGCAGCCCAGATGTGCCCCCCTGGCCTGGGGTGCCTCTGGCAAGGGAGCAGCACCAGGCACTGCAGGAGCCTGCAGACAATTGATCTGAAGGCCAAAGCTCCTTAGCTCCTTCTGAAAGAGCAGGAACAGTTCCTCATTCCAATGCGGTGGAATGCTGGGCACCACAGCTCCAGGTGAGGACTGGAGCTTGCTCCCACTGAATGCTGTGATGGGTTCTGCAGGAGCTCTGGGCTCCTGTGCTTGCCAGGCACAATGAGGAGAGAAGGAGCCAAGTGCACTGATGCGGGAAATGGATTTGTAGAAAGTTTTTAGAGCCTAATAGAAGGCCCACGCAGTATGAATCTGTATATAAACCTTGAGACAATAAATGCTAACTTAAAAATGCCATGGAATAGGACAGATATTGTTGAGAGAGAAATGGAGCTGGAAAAAAGTTTCAGAAGATGGCCTTGCAAATAAGATTTTGAAAAAACAGAGCTATGAAAGATGCATTGTAGTGGGACCCACAAAGAGTATTTTTAAATAATTGGCTTTAAGGCATCTACAATATGGCATGGCAAAAGGCTGATAGATGAAGAAACGCTTATAATGTATTATAATTAGGAAGTAATTGGCTTCTGATTGTGATGGTGTGAATTATAACATCTGTATTGTCTCACCCTTCTCATGAGACTGAAAATGGAATAGAAGTTTTTAAAACACCTCTCAGTGTCCCCATCTCTAGGTCAAGAAAAGAGTGTTATCCAACACACTGAAACACCTTTGCCCTGAGCATAACCCAGCCTGGACCAAACACACTGAAAGGCTTCCCCTTTGGCCCATGTCCCGAAACATCAGGTCTGCTGTTTGACAACTCAGGTTGGGTTTGTGTCAAGGAGTTCCCTCAGAAATACTGGGTTTGTCCTCCTCTGTGCCTTCCCCTCAGCAGCCTTGGGGATGCTCCTGTGTGAAGCCATCTGTCTCCCACAGTTTGAGACAACTTCAAACAGGATATTGTGCAATAATTCATTTCCTCTAAAGTGTTCCAACAATCCCTTTCCAGCAATAGGAAATTATTCCTAATAGATGGAAGTGGAAAACCCCCAACAGTTTATTAACAAACAGAATCCCCCCATGACACGTGTTACAAGAAGGCGCCGGGGTCTCTCTCGGAAGAGCAGGAGCTGTCACGGAGCAGTTCCAGCAGCTGATGGAAGCTCGGTGGCTCGTCTGGCGTCGGCTTTCTCCCATGGCAGAGCTGCATGGAGCGGGCAGGGCAGTGAAGCAGCTGGGCTGGAGCCCCTCACTGCCTTTTCTCCCCGGCGTGGCTCAGCTCACAGACTCTCGGGCTGGGAGCGGGGCCGCTCCGCTCCTGCCGGCACCGTGTCCCTGGGCTTGGACAAACAGTTTCCTGTCAGGAGAGCCCTGCACACTGCTCCACAGATCTTTCATAAAGGCCCAAACCAACTCTGTCTGCAGCAGCTTTTCACAAAGGGCTGCAGCAATCCAGGACATCTGCAAGTGAGTGTCGGAAGGCTCTTGTCTTGTTCCTGACAGCAGAATTCTTGATGATCTGATGCAGTTTTATTCAGATGTAACATGAGAGCTGAGGTTTTTTTGTTAAAATATTTCATGATGAGTAACAAGCCTTGGGAGCATGAGGTACAGGACTGACATGCCAAAGCATGAGCATATCCTCCAAAGTGGCCAGTTTAATTGTCCATTTCATTACTCTTGTATTTACTCCACACTAATAAGGAAAACCAAGCTCTGCTTGGAGGCAAAACAGGCATGGGATACACTACAGTCCCTCGCAGGCTCAGCAGGACTGGCAGTGACACAGCAGGCAATCTGCTTCATTGTGAACCACTACAGAGCTACATCCCAATCTGGTTTAAGTAGCGTGGTATTATTAAGAGCTCCTTTTCTGCGTGAGATACAAAAAGGAGATCCCAAATGATCTTCATGCAAGCATGCAGTAAAGAACTGGTCCTGCTATCCTAATAAAGTGTTTGCTTTGGCAATTACACTCTTCCCATTCATCTTTTGATGCAGACACTTCAGGTTTTCCCTCACACCCCTGCAAGGCTGGCAGTCGCTGTTTCCCATTTCCTGTTCTTCCCTAGAGATGGTGCAGTGGCTGCTTTGAAACAAAAAGCCCTGAGATCTGGACAGCTTGAAGGAGCATGAAATGCTAATTAAGTGCTCATATTGGTAATACCCAGGTCTGCACTGCCCAGTGCTCTGAAGCAGCAGCAGCAGGACCATGCATCATTCCTGTTGGTGGATGTTCATGTTTCTGATGTGCAAGAGCAATGACTTTGAGGAGGGACAAAAATGCCCGTCTGCAAACAGTGGGTGTGCAAGGAGATGTGGTTTCACAGCCTTTTCAAGGATATTTCAGAAAGATCTAAGAGAATATTGTGGCATGGTATAGGTCCCTAAATTTGTCTCCAGAGGAATCCCCAAAGGGTACATTCACTCTGCTGCTGATGGCAACCCCATAAGCTCACGGACCATTTTTCTCTGCAACGGGCCACCCTGCCTGGGCTTTACTAGGCCGGGACTAGACCCAGAGCCAAGCAAACACAGGCACCCAGGTGACATTGTGTAACATCAGAAGCTGGCAACCATGAGGACTTTGCTGTCAAAAGGTGACAGTTTGCACTGGGCCCAGAAGTGTTTTTCGCTAAGGCAAAGCAAATTGAAATGTGAAGTTTAAAAGCTTCAAATGACTATGAAAGGAAACTGCAGAATAATTTCTGGAAGGGCAGCATTGTCAATGATCATGCAGACCATCAACAGCTGGAGCTGAATCCAGAATTGCTTCTTCCAGCTGTGCAGGAATTAATTCCACTGGCAAGCACTGGTCCACGGGAACAAATGATCCCCTAGCTCTGGGCTGAATGGCACCCAGGCTGCAGTGCAGATTGGAGGAGCCCTTGTCACTTGTTATTGGCCTCCCAGCGCACTCATCCTTCTGCAAACAAGGGGCAAACAACTCAGCTGGACTGCTGTCCCAGGTAAATATACATACAGGTGACTTTGCCAAAGCAGTGCATCTTTTCCCAGTGAAATATATGACTTCTTCTTACCTATGGAATTGTGATTGAAGACACCTGTGAGCCAGATTTATGAGAGATTGCAAAGGAGCAAAGCTTTGGGTTTTGGGCACACTTCTCTTGGTTTCTTTGCTCAGGCATTTGGTGAGCACAGAACACACCTAGGCAGAAAACCTTTAACTAGACAGGATCTTTTGGATCCATTGTCCCTCTAACAGGTCAATGTGTGGCCCTCTTACAATGACAAGTTTAAAACAGCAGCACAAATGACACAAAGAAAACATGGCTAAAGAGGAAGAGGAGAGGCCCAATGAGGAAAGGATGTGGTGAGACACTGGCACATCGAGTGAGCTGCACTCCCATAATCTCTAGGCTGGCAGGTCCTGGTCTCACATTCTCCTTTTGGTTTTTTCAATTTTGTTTATTTATTTACTTTTTTTCATCATCAAAATAAAATATATAGAATTTTAAAAAATGTCATCAAAACTTAAAGACAGAATCAAAAGACCTTAATTCAAAACTACATCTAAAGATCAGAACATATGTACAGCTGTAACTATGAAGCCTAACGCATCAATCCTATTCTTCAAACACTCTTCATACAGGTGGCAGCTTCTTCCTGAGCTTGGAGGAAAGAGAGCTCTTCTGGAGGGGAGGCGAGGACTTTGTGGGTGAGGGAGCATCCGAAGTGTCCCGAGAAAACTTCTCGGTAAGACTGTAACCAGTCAGATCTGCAAAATGGAGACAAAAAGTTTAACAGATGACACCATGCAAACCTAAAGCAGCGGAAGCTCCATATTTCATGGGACACATTTCCTGCAAACTTCTAAACAGCTGCACAGGGAAACATGCTCCTGCTGGCAGACACTTGAGGGAGGCCAGGGCAAAACCCTGAGCCACTTGCCCAGAGCTGGCACAGGCACAGCCTGGCCTCTGGGCTGCCCTGGGACAGCAGGGAGCCCAGAGCCCTGTGCTCTCCAGGAATGGCTCAGCTGCACATGCACCCTCCTGCTCCTCTCCCTGCCCCACAGCTCAGCAGCCCTACAGCTCCAGGGGCACTGGCAGCAGCACAGCTCATTGCAGGGGCACATGCAGGGCACAGCTGTTCCCTGGCAATGTGCACAGCCTCTCTGGGCTGCCACAAGACCCTTCCTCCCAGCAGAGATTGGCCCAGCTCCCCCCTCACCTCTGTGTGAGGCTGAGCCATGATTGCCCTTCACCTTGTCCTCCATCTGGAGCTGCTCCAGGCCCCCCATGCCATGACTAGGAAGGGCAATGGAGGGAGAAGGGGCAGATGCACACCCTTCCTTAGGATTTTGTCATTTTTGGCACAGCTCAAAAGGCAAATCCAGAGGTGTCCAACTCAGCGCTTCCTCAGCTTTCTGGAGAACATCTCGCCTTCACCAGCCCAACATTTTGGAGAGGTTTTCCCACACATGTGGAGGCTTGCTGGCAGCACATTTCTTCAGCTGGGTGCCCATCACCTTGTAGAGGGCAGAGGCGAGCTTGGTGGCCACGGTGCGGACGTTGGCGCTCCGCACAGGCAGCGCCTTGTTCTCCAGGCAGGACCAGAGCACGGGTAGGGCGTCGCACTGGACGACTTCAGGGCTCCCGGCATGAACCCCCTGCACAGGCACTGCCGGGACTGAGACACAGCTCCTTACCCACCAGCCTCACTGCAAACAAGGATCTACCTCTGCTTCTGCTTCTTGCCAGCCTCTCTGGCCAAGATCAGCAAAACAGCACCCAGAGCCCCTTGATCCAGAAACGGGCAAAGCAGCTGATCCTCCTAGAAACAGAACCACCAACCCCTCAGCACTAATTGCTCCAACCAGAGCCTTGTCCCTGTGGCAGACTTCCTACCTTTACTGAATTATTTCACAATCTTTGCATGAAAGATGCATGAAATGTCCAACTGCCTTTTATTTCCATTAAGAATTTGTCTAAACCCTCACTGAAGATTTGGAAATGCAGCATAGAGAGTTGCCCTTGATTTGGGGGGGCAACAAGAGGGGATTCAGAGGTGCTCTGAGTCTGTGTCCCCCCCAACCCCAAGGTGCATTTTCCGTTCTTCATTTCCGTTTCCTTCCTTTTATCCCTCAATTTCACAAACCCCCAGTTCATGCTTTGATGATCCTGGGGAGCTTCTGAGCAGGGAACATGTTGGGAAAAGCCCAGGGTGGGGGAAGCAGGGGTGAGGGGTCTGCAGGGAAGGCTGAGGAGGCTGTGGGAGATGGGGGAGTCGGACAGTGCCCCCCCAACACTTTCATTTTCTCTCTCCTGCAGAAGAATGAAGAGGCTGTTTGTGCTGAGTGACACAGGAGCGGGAAGCCGGGGTGTTTTGCCCTGGGGGGATCCTGTCCCAGGGGGGACACGTGATGGCCAAGGGGGTCCTGTCCTGGGGGATGGCAGCTCCTGGTGTTTCCAGACTTCTCCATTCTTGCTCGTCCCCTGCATGATCTGAGCTGGCAAGGGCAGCTGGGGAATGGAGCCCTGAGCAGGAAGGAACTCCCAACTCCTGCTCCTTGAAGCCAGTGGCCATCCAAGGGTGGGTCCCAGCCATGGTCCAGCCCCACTGCACAGGGATGGCCATTGCCCAGCCCTGCTCTGGCCAGCCCCAGGTGGCAGCCAGCACCTGAGGGTCCCCCCTGCCCCCTTGTCTTTGATTCTGGCAGCTTTAGAGTTGCTGCCGAGGTGAGAATTCTGTGGGTGGAAAAAGGCCCTGCCTGTGGTTTGCTCAGCCCTGCAAGAAGCACAAACCCCAAAGGGAGCCCAAGCAGTGGCTCTGCGAGGGCCTTTGATGGTTTTCAGAGCAGGGCTGGCTGGAAACTCCGACTGTTAGGGGCAGCTGCGCAGGAACCAGTCTGGAAATACAGCAGTTGAACATCTTGTCCCTTTTCCCAAGGGACTGAGTGAAATGCAGAGCAACTGCATATCCCACACTGATCTGTTCAAAACCTGACCTGGACCTCTATCTTGAACAAAACCAGCAGCCTTTTGGAACGTCCCATAAAGAAAGTTTGAGCTCTGTTGTACCATGGGTCCCCACAATTAATAATTAGCACTGATTCCATGATTCCAGAAGGCTGATCAATCGCTTTAATGTACTATACTTATTAAGATACTCATTGCCCTTGCAGACAGTCCGATACAGCTTTAACCTAATTGGTCCATGAAATAAAAACACCATCACTGTTGCCCGATTGATAAATGACACAAAACTCAGATAAGTTTTGTGGGTGCTTTATTACGGGCCCGGGGAGCTGGGGGACTCACGTCCCAAAAACCTGAGCCCCCGATTTCACATATGGGTGCTTCCCTCTTATACATGCGATTCACAACAAAGTCTCCAAGAAACAGTTCCCCTTCCCCTTGCCTAGTCTCCAAGAAACAGTTCCCCGTTCCTCTTGCCTAGTCACAGACTTCTTGTGATACATTCCTTAGTTCACAAGCAAGATCATAAATCTTCTGCTTATCTTATTCTAAGAGCATTGCATGCTGCCTCCAGACAGGTTAGCATTCTTACTTTCCTGCACTAGTTTATTTATTTATTAAATTCCTAAGACTACCTGCTAGGTTACACACAAACCCAACACACACACTATCAACGGCTACAAAACTGCAAAACTGCTTTTAACAAACCAATTCACACACAACTCATAACTAAACTATAATTACACATTTTGCTAAATTTCATTTCTTTTCCAACATTTCCCCCCTTTTGAGCATCCTTCAGTGCTGCTGCAAGGATGCTCAATCAACAGTATTGACAGTAACATCTTCATAATGAGGTGGGGAGTGTTCTTCATTCTGCCGCCCGCGGGTCATCGCCTTCAGCAACCGGAGAGATCGCTTCTTTTCCTTTTCGATCACACCCAAGAGGCATCTATATACAGTCCATATAGTCACTAAAAATACTAAAAACATTAGTGCATACTGTATAGCAGATGTAATCTAGCCAGACAGGTGAAGCCCCAAAGAATCAAATACTGCTCCTATCCAGTTATGCTGTGCTTCCTTTTCAATTTCCTTGTTTTTTTTTTCCACTTCTGCCAGTTGAGAAATATCTTTCTCAACTTCAAGTGTAACATTTGGAATGTATACACAGCAATGATCTATTCTCCTACTCAGGTAACCACAAACTCCATGTTCTTTTAACAGTAGCAAATCCAATGCCATTCTGTTTTGTAGGGTCATTCTTGATGTAGCTTGCAATTGCAAATTTAGATCTTTAAATCCCTTCTTAGTAGCTGCTGCCAACCTTTCTGTCTGTCCTAACAAGTTGTTGAGCATTTCTCTATTTCGATATGTCGCTACCGGAGGGAATAATGACTCTAATATCCATCCAAATTGTACTTCTGAGCCAGGTTCATGCCACTGCTCCTCTAGGGATTCTTCCCTCTTTCTGAGTCCTTTCCTTTGGATCAATCTATTCTGTTTCCAGTATGGACACAATGTGGGAACCCCTAGGGTGATTTGTGTTACTGATCCACCTAGAGGTAAATGTGTGGTCCACTGTCCATGTCCCAACACCCAGACTAGATTTCCAGGGCTATGCACAGTAGTATATCTGCAATCTATAGGTCCATCCATGGACTCTCTGCTAACCGTGTGATCATACCCCCTACACTCGCATCCCCACTTTAATGCCATTTTCACCGGTACCAATCCAATTTGGTCTTCCGGTGTATCACATGTAAAAACCTCAGTACAATTCCAATCCTCTTTCTGCGGTCTGAACTCTCGGGAAGATGTAGACGTGATGAGGGCCCTATGATGTGACTGATTCTTTACTCCTGACCATTGGATGCACCATTGTACTTCCCCAAGGTAATTATAGTGTTCCAAAACACTGGGTCCCCATAATGTCTTCCAACTATTCCAGGTGTCAAAATTCTGTGTGACATTCTGACAACTCATCTCATTTCGGTGGGATTTTGTTCTTATTCGTACTGTATTGCATGGCTCATCTGTTGGGGTTGCAATTAAACACCTCCTGGTATTTTGAATCCAACCATAATGATTGGGTTTCTTTTCACATTCCTCTCTAGTCATAGCCTGAATGGACATACACAAATCCTTCCATACATCCACTGGTTTGGGAACTGACTGGCAGGACCATGAAACATTCTTGAATGTTTCAGGCATTTTGGTGACCGGTATTATTCCCCAGGGAATTGGTTCACCTGCAGCCTGTGGTAATGGTAGGCAAGCTGTTATTTTAGTCACGTTCTGCATGATCCCAAAATCTCTAATTAATCCTACCACTAAGTTTTCCTGCTCAGTATTCCGTTCTATTGTATCATTAGCCTCCCGTCTACTCCTTCTACCACGTTTCTGTAAGGATAACGTCATTCTGTCATGCCTCCACCCTGCATTTCCTATTCTAGGATTAGTGACATTCGACCACCCACAACCTTTTCCTTCTTTCTCCCACCAACTGGTCCCGTCCTCTATTCTGTCCCAGGTCAGTTCCCTATTTTGCTTCCACCATTTGACCCGTAGTTTCCTTTGATATCTTGATCTTACTAGGAAGGAACAATTTATTCTAAGGGGTGACCCATCCCACATGTCCGCTGCCATTGATACTGGATCAACCTTTATGTTTTCAGCATGATCCCCTGTCCCTGGCAAAACCCTCCTACTCACTCTTTTGTAATCAAAACTATCCTGTATCTTGACCAAACATGTATATTCTCCTCTATCGTTTGTGGTTACCTTAGTAAGGTTCAGTACCGTGTTTCCTTGTTGTTTATCCTGATCCCGACCAACTCCGATCTTGCCTCGGCTTCTTTCAGCCCCCCATTGCCATATTGCAATAACTTCACCGGCCTCAACTTTCTGGCTGTCAAATATAACACAAGTTAATTGAACATCCATCCCTTCCATGACTGTAACCTTTGTTTCTTCAACCTGTACTAGAGTAGACCCTTGAACGGGTAATAGTCTCATGATCACTAGCAGTAATATAATTAAGAAGGCGGCTTTGCACGGAAGATCATCCAGGTTGGAGACACCATCTGGGTTTCCCATTGGAACGGTGCCTTCTTTACCCTGGTGTAATGGATCCAAGCATCCATCCCCTGTACCTTCACCGCCGTGTAGGTCGTCATCATCACCTGGTGGGGTCTGCTCCATGACTCTCGTAGCGGATCCATGATCCACTTCTTGACGTACACCTGGTCCCCAGGCTGGATGTCGTGGACAGAATTCTCCAGCGTGAGCGGTCTATTCCACTGTAACGTATTTCTTAAAGAATTCAAGATCTTATTAAGTGACATAACATACTCTGCAATCGCTTGGTCCCCACTCACATGTACCTCCCCTTTTAATACAGTTGCATGATATGGTTTGCCATATAGTATCTCATATGGACTTACGCCTACCTTTTCCCTTGGTTTAATTCGAATCCTGAGTAGGGCCAAAGGCAAAGCTTGAGGCCAGTGCAGTTTAGCTTCCTGGCAAATCTTTTTGATTTGTCCTTTCAGGGTTTGATTCATCCTTTCCACCTGCCCACTAGACTGAGGTCTCCAGGGGGTATGCAAATTCCAGGTTATATCTAACAGTCGTGCTAATTCCTGCACTACCCCGGCTATAAAATGCGGACCCCTATCTGATGACAATCCTAAAGGTACTCCAAATCTTGCTATTATTTCTTTTAACAAGGTTTTTACCACCTCCTTAGCCTGATTAGTTCTACATGGAAAAGCTTCCGGCCACCCTGAGAACGTACATACGTACACTAACAAGTATCTGTATCCCTGTACCCTAGGCAATTCGGAAAAATCAACCTGCCAGTAATCTCCCGGTTGTGGCCCGACTTGCAGCTTTCCCATTTGTATTTGTCTCCTAACTACTGGATTATTTTTCAAACATACCGGGCACATTGCATTAACTCTTTTTGCCATTGTTAACATCTGATTAGAGATTATCTCATTCTTCAAAAATTTTACCAATACTTCTGCCCCCCAATGACATTTGTTATGTTCTGATTCCAAAATAAATTTCATTATGCGAGTAGGTACCACTATTTGTCCCATTGGTGTAACATACCACCCAAGTTGATTCCTCTGTGCCCCTAGCAAGTTTATTAGTTTTCCATCTTCTATTGAATATTTGGGCTCCTGATTCAGGTATGGGGTAGCCGGATTCGTTCTTACCGGTACCAATGCCATTTGAGTCCATATTTCCCGTGCCACTTGCCATGCTGTAACATCAGCAAATCGGTTTCCTCTGTATACGTCTCCTTCCGCAGTCTGATGTCCTCTAACATGCATAACTGCAACTGCTTTGGGACTATGTACCGCATCCAGGAGCTGTAGCACTTCTTCCCGGTGCTTGATGTTGGTTCCCTGTGAATTCAAAAGCCCCCTTTCCTTCCATAATGCCCCATGTACATGAACCACACCAAAGGCATATTTAGAATCCGTCCAGATATTAACCCTTTTGTCCTTGCTCAAATACAGGGCTCTGGTGAGTCCAATCACCTCTGCCTTCTGGGCCGAAGTTCCAGGTAACAAAGCCTTTGCCTCTATTACCTGATCCAATGTTACCACTGCATACCCGGCATAGCGAGTGCCATTCTCGACAAAACTGGATCCATCAGTGTATAGCTCCCATTCAGGGTCTTCCAATGGTTCATCCTTTAGGTCGGGTCTGCTGGCATATACTTGTTCAATTACCTCTACGCAATCGTGCACCAGTCCCCCAGCCTCCTGGTCACTGCGTAAAAACTCTGCTGGATTAACATGATTAGTAGTCTTTATTTCAATATCATCCGGTTCTCTCAGGGTAGCCTGGTATTGCAACATTCGACTGGATGATAGCCAGTGACCCCCCTTTTGCTCCAAAACGGCATGACCATATGGGGAACAAACACTTTCATTTTTGCCCCCAAAGTCAATTTCCGGGCCTCTTGAATAAGAATTATTGTTGCCGCCACGGCTCGTAAACACGAGGGCCACCCGGAACTTACCGAATCCAGTTGTTTAGAGAAGTATCCCACTGGCCTCTTCCAGGATCCCACCTTCTGGGTGAGGACCCCCAATGCCAGTTTTTGCCTCTCATTCACGTACAACTGGAATTCCTTGGTCAGGTCAGGGAGTCCTAGGGCTGGGGCCTCCTTTAGTGCCTGCTTCAATTCCTGGAAGGCCTTCTTTTGCTGTGTTGTCCACTCCAGCCGATGCTGCTTCAAGGCCTCATACAGTGGCTTGGCTAGGAGACCGAAATTCATGATCCACAGTCGACACCATCCCACCATTCCTAGAAAAGATCTCAATTCCTGATGGTTACGAGGCAAAGGAATAGCACATATTGCCTCTATTCGGTTTACTCCCAAATGTCTCTGCCCTTGTGTGATCTCACAACCGAGATAAATAACACTATTTTTGACCAATTGAGCTTTTTCCTTAGAAACCCGATACCGTGCTTGGCCAAGCATGTTGAGTAATTTAATTGTTAATTCCACACACATTTCCCTTTCCTTAGTAGCCAGAAAAATGTCGTCCACGTACTGCAGGACTACATACAAGGATGGGGATATTGTTACCTGGGTTATCTTCCATTCCTCCAGCTCCTTGGCCAGTTGGTTTCCAAAAATAGTAGGGGAGCATTTAAATCCCTGTGGGAGTCTCGTCCACGTAAGCTGCTTCTTTCTCCCAAAATCAGGACTCTCCCACTCGAAGGCAAAATATTTCCTACTCTCTACTGCCAGTGGGATGCAGAAGAAGGCATCTTTAAGGTCAATCACTGAGAACCATTTAAACTCCTCCAATACAGATGTTAACAAGGTATAAGGATTAGCAACAACTGGATGTATGTCTTTCACTATTTCATTAATAGCCCTTAAGTCCTGTACCAAACGGTACTTACCATTAGGTTTCTTTACTGGAAAAATTGGAGTATTATACTCCGATTCACATTCCTGTAATATTCCTTGAGCCAAAAATTGTTTAATTAACGGGGCTACTCCCCTCCTTGCCTCAAGCTTCAAGGGGTATTGCTTTACCCTCACTGGTTGGGCCCCTTCCTTTAGTTCCACCTTTACTGGCTGTGCAGCTTTAGATTTTCCGGGAACCCCTGACTCCCATACCCAGGGTACTACAGCCTGCTCAATTTCTTCTGGAATAGGAGAGGCATCTACTTCCTTGATCACAAAAATGCCTGCTATTTGTTCCTCAGGAATTTCCAATTTCACCCTTCCTCCCTCAAATATTATTTTCACATTAAGTTGGGACAACAGGTCTCTGCCAAGAAGGGGTGTGGGGCACTTTGGCATATAGAAAAATTGGTGATCTAATTCCTTCCCCCCAAACCTAAGATTTAAAGGTTGTAAAAATGGTTGTTCCTCTAGCTTCCCTGTTGCCCCCACCACCTGTACTGTTGTGTCACTCAAAGGTCCCAATCGTCTATTAAGTACAGAATATGTTGCTCCAGTGTCTACCATAAATTCTTGATCCTTTCCATCTATCTCCAAAACTACCCTAAGATCCTTTTCTAGTCAGCTTTGATTCTGATAGTTTCCCAAAACTAGTGCTTGAGCGACTTCTGCTGGACCTCCCGTGAATCCTCCCACAGGAGCATTCCCCATTGGACCTGTCCTTAATCCTATGTTTCCCATGCCCATACCTCCTCTAACCGGGCATTCATTTTTCCAGTGTCCCAATTGTTGGCAAAACGCACACTGGTTTGGATCCAACCTCCCCATGTTAGGTGCAAACCCAAATCCTCCCCGACCTCTTGCCAGCCCCCTCTGTCCGCGATTAGCTCCTCCCCGACCTCGACCCCTAATGGGTCTTCCTCCTGCCCCTGTCTGTTGCATTACAGCCAGAATACTAGCTTGTTGTCTTTTTGCAGTTTCTTTTTCCCTGTTGTTGTATACCTTCCACGCTACCTCCAACATTTTATCCAAACTCCGGGTATCCTCTCCTTCCAGCTTTTGTAACTTTTTCCTAATATCAACAATGCCAATTGAAGTTTTCCTGATTGATCCTCTACATCTAAATTAGTGAACTTCCGAGCCATGTCTTTTAATCATTCTAAAAAGGCAGACGGAGACGCATTCTTGTCCTGCTTGACCGAATACAGCTTAGACCAATTCACAGTCTTAGGTATTCCTGTCCTAATTCCTTCCACCAACAATTCCTGATATCGTTTTACAGCCCTTATTCCTCCCGTAGAGTTTGGGTCCCACCTTGGTTCCTCACTAGGTACCAATTCATCAACTGTTTCATTTAGTTGTCTCAACCGAATTTCCTCACGAGCCTTTTCTCTAGTGGCTCTAATAACCATTTCCTTTTCCGTGGAATCCATTATAGTATCTAATAATACCTGTAAATCATTCCAGTCCGGATTCTGAGTCTTTATTACCATTTTAACCACTCTTGCCACCCTTTCAGGATCCTCCCGATAACTCCCCACTGATTGCTTCCATATTACCAAATCCCCGGGGGAGAAAGGCACCTTTATAAGTATCCTTTCTCCCTGTGGTCCCACAGCTTCCCTTAACGGCGCAATTAACTGTGGCCCCTTCTGCCCCTTCCTCCCCTTGCGAGTCCGCCCTGCTAACGGAGTTCTTTTAACACTCTCATTCTTTTCACTATCACCATCACTATCACTCTCACTAGATCCCATTTTTATAGCGATATCCGCAGGGGGAGCAGGGGGCAGATTAGGAGCAACCGGAGCCCTCGGGCGTGCTATACAATAAGACAAATCTTCCTCAACTGAAGGATACAAATTACGCTCCTTTCTTTCTTTACATCCCACACACTCCCTTTCATCATTCACTTCTAAAACCAAAATACCACACTCCTTTTGCCATTCATCTTTCCGGTATAAAATGAAAAACAAATCCAAATATGGTATTGCATTCTATTTCTCATTTCTCCTTAAAAATTGCATCAAAGATTCCATTATCCCCAATTCCAGTGTACCATTCACCGGCCATCCCGCTTGCCCAATCTCATATTCAGGCCACCAATGATTACAATAATCTATCATTTTGCTTTTATCCAATTCTTGATAATAGCCCTCACTTTTCCATCGTTTCAATATACAACCTAATGGCGTATTTCCAGGTATTTTACCATTGGCTTGCACTAAGGTTTTAAAAGTTTTAAAAGACATCATATTACAGCCTTTAATTCTACCTTTAGTCCCAGTAAACCAATACACCTTAAACCAATATACCTTCTCGCCGTCCTTCCCTAAAAAAAAACAGGAGGCGAGTTCTGGTCCTGCGTCCTTAGACGCCTTATGGCCGGAGCCTAGGCTTTTTTTACCAACCACCAAATCCAAATCCAATTATCACCTTTTTCCAATATAAAGCACCTTCGGGCTTACCTTGATGCAGTTTGTCCGACAGTCGCGGGGGTCGGGCACGACCGATGACTCCTCGAGAAATGCTCGGTGCTGGCTTGGAGTGGATCGAGACGCGGAACCGCCCCGGCTGCCCTCGGAGTCCTGCCGCGGTCGCCAGAAAAACTGTTGCCCGATTGATAGATGACACAAAACTCGGATAGGTTTTGTGGGTGCTTTATTAAGGGCCCGGGGAGCTGGGGGGACTCACGTCCCAAAAACCCGAGCCCCCGATTTCACGTATGGGTGCTTCCCTCTTATACATGCAATTCATAACAAAGTCTCCAAGAAACATTTTCCCTTGCCTAGTCACAGACTTCTTGTGATACATTCCTTAGTTCACAAGCAAGATCATAAACCTTCTGCTTATCTTATTCTAAGAGCATTGTATGCTGCCTCCAGACAGGTTAGCATTCTTACTTTCCTGCACTAGTTTAATTATTTATTAAATTCCTAAGACTACCTGCTAGGTTACACACAAACCCAAGACACACACTATCAACGGCTACAAAACTGCAAAACTGCTTTTAACAAACCAATTCACACACAACTCATAACTAAACTATAATTACACATTTTGCTAAATTTCATTTCTTTTCCAACATCACCACAATATTTATTTGGACAGGTGAATTACTGTAAAGTGCATACTTTGCAGTACTCTTGTTCTGAAAAGGTCAGGTCTTTATCAGTTTGCCAAGTGTTAAAAGTACTTAAGCTTCTGACCGATTTAAAATTTCTGTGTTTAATTCTTTTTGTTCCTAGCATGGCTTTTTCCCCCCCAGCATGGCTTTTTGCTCCCCAGCATTGCTAAGCTCCAGTTCTTTTAATAAATTATTTATCTGCTTTTCCTCTCCTTGGCAGAATAAATTGTATTGATGTAGCCCATGCAATATTTATCATGGTACCCTTTCCCCTCCAGGCTGTGATCTTGTCTGATTTTGCAAGCTTAAGAGAATTAGGCTGGTTGGTGCTTAGAAAAGGAAACCTCCAAGAACAAAAATCCTGTCTATATGTTAAAGTAGTGCTGGGTAGTTAGAAGATTATTAGTGAAATAAACAGGGCCAGGAGACTTCTTCTCCTTTTTAATGCCTTTATTATAAGTGATCAGCTCACGATTGGGCAGCTCGACGGGGCTGCAGTCTCCCGTCGTCTCTCCCACAGTGACCCAGAGAAGGAGGATATGCGCAGCTTTGTCCACTAGGGGCAGAGCTGGGGATCAGGTCCTCCAGGGAGCCTTTTAGGGCGTGATGATCCCTTCGTTGTTACTGTTCCCGGCCCCTTCCCGCCTGCTCTCAGCGCCGGGGACGACTCCCATGGTCAGGGCGAGAGGGACTCCAAAGGTGTTCCGCATCTCTGCAGGCTCAGCACTCTGCTCCTCACATCCAGACATCACTCCAGTCTCTCAACTCTTAGGTGGCTCGTTGTTTTTGGGGTTTTCCCTGTGCATTTGGAATAGGGGTCCCACACAGCATGCTGGTCCTTGGGAGTATTTTGCATATCCCTCCCCTCCAAAGTCTCTTCTCCTTGCTGTTCGGGGAGGTCCCCACCCTTCACTGTCTTGGAGAAGGGCCGTTAACTCGCCCCAGCCAGGGCTTTTACTGATACAAAAACAACCATTAACGACAACGACCCGTAATTACCATAACACAAGCAGCACCCCAACAGTAGTGGTAACCTTTTTCTCACAGAAAAAAATCAACAGAATTTTTGTTCATAACAGTCCCCCCTCTTTTTCTTTTATCGAGCTTAAATTTTAAACTCACATCAACTTACAATTTTTGACTCATGGGTTTCGTATTTAATTTTTTGAATCGACTATAAATTTCTTGTGCACTTTGGTAATCACGGTTACTTAACTTTGTTACTTTCCTTGGTTTCTTTAGGTTGGTCTGCACGGCAAATGCTGTTTTAATGAAACAGATAAATAAGCATAGTAAAAAGAGCAGCCTTCCAAGTATACACACAGTGAGAAAAACTACGTTTTCTCATACATCTTTTTTGAAAATCTCTAGGTTCTCCCACCAACTGGAATCAAGTGTAGGAGTTTGTTCTTGATTATTTACACATGCTAATCTTTTTATTTTGTTTGAAATATTCCTAATAATTGCATTCTTTATTTTTAATACTGCCTGGAGCCTGATGACTTTGTTTAACATAGATATTGGGGTCTGAACTTGTACTTTACAATTTTGAATTTCCTCAATTTCTATTTCACTTTGCTTGTTCTGTTTAATTTCTTCCAAATCATTATATATAGGAACTTCTAAACTTGATCTAATTTCTTTGGGCAACAAGAAGAAAGCTGGTTTTATCATTCTAGCGGTGCAGCTGCCAGACCAGTCTCCTGACAATTTGGTGTGTGCTGTGGTATCGGAGATCAAACCTAGGGGTTTAGAGCTCCCCTGAAATGTGTTTTCAGCTTCTGTTGGGCATTCCCAACATTTACACAATTCTTTCATTTTCCAAAAGGGGTTTATCTCTTTTTCAGTACACTCATAACATTCATAAACTTCATGGTGAATACACTTGTCTCTTTCTCTTTTCTCAACAGACTCTAATTTGTTTGGCTCTCTTGGGATCCACTGGGTAGCTGAATACTTTACTGCTAAATACTTGTTACAAACAAGTTTTCTTACCACTTTCACCATTTCTTTTCTTTTTACTAGATCTACTGAGCTTGTTTCAGCAGCATCACATTCAAAGCACAACCAGGCTTCCTCTATAGAGCACTCTCCTAGGAGTGGCTGCCTAAAAGTGGCAATATTGTGGGCTATCTAATACACTCTCTTATTTTTCTGATAAAGGACCAATTGGGAGAGGTTAACACAATCAGGGTTAGAACTGATGTGGACTCTCAACAAGGAGCTCACTTCCTTCTCATAGAGGGGTTGGTAGCACTCACTGCACGGCTCTGCTGGGCTCCCCAGAGCACCACCAGCAATCAGAGCCATCATTACTACCCTTCCCACGAGTCTGGTATGGGTCATCTTGCACAGCCTGCCCACCCGGCCTTGCCTCTTGGGGAATTTTACTGAGAAGAAGCTTCCAAGCTCTTTAGAGTCCCTTCTACCTGCTTCTCTGGTTAAACCTCTTTTGGTCTGTTCCCTACCAATTTTGGTTTCTTCTAGGGGAGTGCTCTGTAAAGGATTAACTTGGAGTCTTTAGAATTAAATTGGGGAACTTAACCAGAATTACTTATTTACAGTCTTAAACTTTTTACCAATATACTTTACACAGAACAGTCTTGAAACATTTTAAGCAATGTTAGAACTCTGATACCAATTTTCCCACACAGTTCAGTCTTTTTGACTCTTCCTTCTGAGAGTCAACTTTAAATCACAGTATACTTAGGTGAATTTGAGTCCTTATCCAGTGCCTGGAGGTGAGAGTGGTATGGACTCTGGCCCAATGCCAGAGGGAAAAACTGGGAGTCTGGTCCAATGCCAGAAGGAGAAAGGGGTGGAGTCCGGTCCAATGCCAGAGGGAGAATGGGGTGGAGTCCGGTCCAATGCCAGAATGCCAGGGGGGAAAAAAACTGATGTTGAATCTTGGTCCAGTGCCAGGGGGTGAGAGTGATGTGGGTCTAACCTTTTTCCTTTGGTCTGCACAGTCGAATTAGTAATGAAGAGTACCTGAAACGGGCTTTCAAACACAGGCATTAATGGTCTGCAATGTTATGATTCTATCAAAACTCAGTTTCTCTGTTTAATGTTATTGGTTAACTTCTCTTTTTCCATAGCTTGCATGTTTCTCTCATCAACTTCTGCATACTCTGTATTTTGCAAGGAGTTGTATCTCTGTTAGCTAACTTAACTCCCAGAGTGCTTTTATTCTCTTATTTTTCTGTGTATTTAATTCACTGGTTTTCTGTTCTATTTTTCAGGATCTTATCTATTTATCTCTTGCTTCTGTTTCTTACTTTCACTTAGAGCTTAAATACTTCTCTCAACCCCTTACACTTCGTCTATATTCACACTCTTATTTCTCATTGAGTTTCACACATTCCTTCACACCCTCAAGACACAAACTGGATCATTATTCCTAGATAATCCCGGGTCCCTGTAGCCCCCCTCACCCTGGGGTTGGCCCACAGGTCTCAGTATCTCTGGGCCTCTTGGAAGGGCCCTGACTCTGGTTGCCTCTGGTGCACATTCACCTGTGAGGCTGTCTGCGTGTCACTCACGCTCTTACAGCTACGGCTCCCTCACACATCTGGGGAGCACTAGTCTGGTTTGCAGGTCGCACACACTCTTTGGCCACAGCCCCCACTCGCCCGGGGGACACAAGCCTGGTTTGCAGGTCACACATACACACACTTCCACTGCCCCCTTCCCACCTGCCCGGGAAGTTGAGGCTGACTTTGTGACTCACTCTCACACACACAACAAGACAACAAAAAGGTACCTCTTACTTTCACATCACTCATTACAAGTTTAGTGTTACTGACCAGTTTTGGTGCTATTGGATATCCTTTCTACCTAGCTGTTTTTGTCTAACTTCAGATGTTTTTTCACTATACTATACTATACTTCTTGATACTTTTTTGAAACAGGACTTATCTGCTCCTGTATCTACTCAAAAATTCAAATTCTTCATTTAGGGGTCCCACTTCAAAGTTTACCAAGGGTTCTTCTAGATGTTGCATTGGGTCCCCTACAGTGTAAAGCCCCTGACCCTCTAATCGTCACCTTTAAGGATCTTTCCTAAATTATCTTGTTCCCTGGATATTGCCACATCGAAACTGAGCTTTCTACAAAACCTCCTGACATGTCCTGCCTTTCCACAGTATGAGCAATGTCATTCTCTCAAAGGGCCTTGAGGTGTCTCCATCCCTCTTGCACCTGACAGTACTGGCCTATCCTTGCCTCCTCCTGGTGGTGGACCTGCCCACCCTGCACTTTCTCTAGCTACAGCAACCATGATCTTAGCCTTGGCCTTTGCTTTTTCTTCCTCCCTCCTTAAATACACCTTCAATGCCTCTTTTAATAACTCATTTATGTCCTTCTCTTGCCAATCTTCCATCTTTTCCAGTTTTCTCCTTATATCAGGCCAAGATTTGGTAACAAATTGGACTTTCAGTAGCATTTGACCTTCTGGGGTGTCTGGGTCTCTTCTAGAGTACAACTGGAAGTTCCGCCTTAGGTGATTAAGCCAGGCAGCAGGAGCTTCATCCTTCTCTTGTGTACCCTCAAATGCCAATTGGGTGTTAGTTCCTTTGGGAACTGACTCTTTGATCCCCCGTATTATCAAAGATCTATATTCCCTCATGGCCTTCCTCCCCTCCTCCTGGTTAGGGTTCCAGCTGGGCTCCGTTAGTGGCAATTTCTGTTCACCTGATGGCACCTGGGGTCCTGGACTGTTATCTTTCTCCCAAATTCTGATGCCAGCCGCCCTAATCATCTGGACCTCTTCTGGGGAAAATAAATATACTCAGGATGGAATTCATCTCCCCCCAAGTGTAGATATTTGGACCTAGAAATTGATCCACTTGGTTGGCTATGCCCACTGGGTCCTCAACTAAATGCCCCAACTCTTTCTTGAATCCTCTCACCTCAGAAGCAGTTAGGGGAGCATTCACAAAGCCAACACCTCCCACTATTCCTCCCATAGGAACCTCTCTGAGGGGAAACAGTCTCTCCGCCTTGGAGGTCTTGGATCTGGTGCTACAGTACGGCCCATCTTCAGATGCCAAACTACTTTGAGGGATATCTGGGTTACCCTGAACGTTCTGCCCATCAGCAGGTGTATTTGCTGATAGCTGTTTACTGGGCGAGGAGGCATTTGTGTCCCAACTAGGAGGAGGTAAAGGGACAGCAATAGGAGGGGGAGAAGAGCCTGAATGAATATTAAATGGAGCTGGAGAAGGGGTGGAGAATGCAGCAGGTGGAGTAGGTGCTTGTGGTGATGCAGAAGGAACTGGAGGAGCTGAAGGGAGTTGTGAGGGAGTGGTTACCAGAGGAGATACTGGGTTTACCATAGCGGAAGCTGAAGAGGTAGAAGGAGGAGTTTGAGCAGGTGGTAATGAGATGGCAGCCGGGGGAAGAACCGGACCTGCCATTTGAGGTTCTTGAAGAAGAGGATTATAAGGTGGAGGGGCAGAAGGAGGCAAATAATCTAGGGGGTCCCATCTTTTACTAGTTCTATCATCCCCTCCTTCATTCCCCTCTTTCTTCCTCTGTACCTTACAAATTCGCACCCCTTCATCCTCAACAGCGCTCTTTGCCCAGCAAGCCACATGCAATAATTGCTCAGGATCAGTATCTCTTCGAGCTGTCAGATAATTATTTAATAGTTGGCACACCCACTTATCCTTTGTCCCACACCAAGGCCATCCTCCTTGCAAGTCTAATTCTGGCCACACTTCCATACAGTAATGGATCATTTTCACTTTATCTAATCCTTCCGTGGCCTCTATAGAATCCCATTTTACTAACAGTTCTCCTAAGGGGCTACTGGGAGGTATATCCCTCAGTCTCTTGCTGGTCTTTTTACTATTACACCCTCCCATTTTACAGGTCTCAACAGTAAAAAGTCCCAAAGGTGCCTTTACTGACCGGTAATTTCAAAAACAACCTTGTTTGAGGAGCTTCAGCCTCCTCCACTGAACTTCAAATTTCTGCCTGATGCTCAGGACTTTATACTGAAACAACTGCCCGATCTCTTGATTGCCCAACTTCCCAACGTCAGGTCTTACATCTATCGGGACTTGAACACACGAAGCCTCGGCCTTAAGAAACCGGGTCGTGCCTGACTCCCTCAGTCAGGAAAAATAACTGCCTGATTTTTAGTTTGCCTAACCTGCCAATTTTTAGGCTTCACCATATCAGGACTTAAAAGCAAACCACAGTCTCCTTCGCTGGGGTTTGTGCCTGACTCCTTTGTCAGGACTTACTTTGCCTGCAGGGCTTGTGAGCTACCCGAATCCTTCTCGGGACTGACAAATCTTACTCGAATCCTTCTCGAGACTTACAAATCTGCCTGACTTCCCTCTGTCAGGACTTACTTTAGGTGCGTGCCATTCATACACAGTAATTCCCTCCGCACGCCTGGAGGGGGGGGGCCCTTTATTCCCCCTTGGGAGACTACTCACTCACACTAATTCCACGTGCTTCCCCCTGTTTCTGGCCGGCCCCTTCGCAGGAGTCTGGAAACGTGGTACTAAGGGGTCCACTCTCAGGTTGAGGGTCCGGCTGCCGGCCCGCATCTCTCTCACACACACATGCGCATGTCTCCCACTCCCGCCACCGGATTTCTCACCAGTCCGGTGCTCTGGTGCTCCTCTGCGTTGCTGCTCCTGAGCCGATCCCTCTGGTCCTGATAGCCAGCTGTCCTCTGAAGATCCAAGATGGCCAGTCCTGAGTCCTCTTGCGGCGTGGCTATTCCGGACAA
Organism: Melozone crissalis; assembly: GCF_028551555.1. Taxonomy (NCBI): domain Eukaryota; kingdom Metazoa; phylum Chordata; class Aves; order Passeriformes; family Passerellidae; genus Melozone; species Melozone crissalis. Next base: position 2,410,320 of record NW_026535804.1, on the reverse strand, counting down.
GCGCCCCAGCTGAAATAAAGAGGGCCAGGAGACTTCTTCTCCTTTTTAATGCCTTTATTATAAGTGATCAGCTCACGATTGGGCAGCTCGGCAGGGCTGCAGTCCCCGTCGTGTCTCCCAGGGCGACTCAGAGGAGGAGGATATGCGCAGCTCTGTCCACTAGGGGCAGAGCTGGGGGATCACGTCCTCATGGGAGCCTTTAGGGCGTGGTGATCCCCTTCAGATCTTAGTCCTCCCAGCTCAGTCGGCTCAATGTTACTGCCGGGGACGACTCCCATGGTCAGGGCGAGAGGGACTCCTAAGGTGTTGCGCATCTCTGCAGGCTCAGCACTCGGCTCCTCACGTCCAGACATCATTCCAGTCTCTCAACTCTTATTTGGCTCATTGTTTTTGGGGTTTTCTCCGTGCATTTGGAGTCGGGGTCCCACAAAGAATGCTGGTCTTGGAGTCACTTTGCATAACCCCCCCTCACCTTCTCAGGTGTCTTCACTATTCTGGGAAAAGTACACCTTAGCCTCGGGCAAAGCTCTGCTAATACAAAAGGAGCAATTAGCCGCAACGACCCGTGATTACAATAACAAAACACGCAGAACTTTGGCAGGGACAGTGATCTGGCTGCCTTTTTGTAACTTTTTCTCACAAAAAAAAATTAACCAAATTTTTGTTCATAACAAGGAGGATATGTGCAGCTTTGTCCACTAGGGGCAGAGCTGAGGATCAGGTCCCCGTGGGAGCCTTTAGGGCGTCGTGACCGCTCAGAAGTTGTTGTTTGCCACTTCGCCCCGTCCGCTCCCGGTTTCGGGACGAATCCCATGCTCAGGGTGAGAAGGACTATGAAGGTTTTGAGCATCTCTGCAGGCTCAGCACTCCGTTCGTCACGTCCAGACATCACTCCAATCTCTCAACTCTTAGTTGGCTCGTTGTTTTGGGGTTTTCTCAGTACGTTTGGAGCAGTAGCCCCCATACCATGCTGGTTCTGGAGTCACTTTGCATGCCGCCCCCCCCCCCCCCCCCCCAATCTCTTCAATATTTGAGGAAAAGTACAACTTAGCCTCGGGCAAGGCTCTGCTAATACAAAAGGAGCAATTAGCCACAACGACCCCTGATTACAATAACAAAACAGGCAGAACTCCAGCAGCAACAGTGATCTGGCTGATTTTTGTAACCTTTTCTCACAAAAAATATTGGCAGATTTTTTGTTTATAACAGTCCCCCCTCTTTTTCTTTGATCGAGCTTAAATTTAAGCTCACATCAACTTACAATTTTTTACTCATGAGCTTCATATTTAATTTTTTGTATGGATTATAAATTTCTTGAGCACTCTGGTAATCGTGGTTACTTAACTTCGTTACCTTTCTTGGTTTCTTTAGGTTGGTCTGCATGGCCAATACTACTTTAATGAAACAGGGAAACAAGCATAGTAAAAAGAACAATCTTCTAAATAAACACACAGTGAGAAAAACTTTTTCCCATACACTCTTATTGAAAATCCATAGGTTATCCCACCAACTGGAATCAAGTGTAGGAGTTTGTTCTTGGTTATTTACACATGCTAATTTTTTTTATTTCATTTGAAATGTTTCTGATAATTGCATTCTTTATTTTTAATACTCCCTGGAGCCAGATGATTCTGTTTAACATAGATATTGGAGTCTGAACTTGGTTTTTACAATTTTGGATTTTCTCGATTTCTATTGCACTTTGCTTCTTCTGTTTGGTTTCTCCTAAATCATTGTATATAGGAACTCCTAAACTTGATCCAGTTTCTTTGGGTAATAAGAAGAAAGCTGGTTTTATTATTCTAGCTGTGTAGCTGCCAGACCAGTCTCCTGACAATTTAGCGTATGCTGTAGTACTAGAGATCAAAACCAGGTGTTTAGAGCTCTCCTGAAATGTGTTATCAGTTTCTGTTGGGCATTCCTTATATTTACACAGTTCTTTCATTTTCCAAAAGGGGTTTATCCCTTTTTCAGTATACTCATAACATTCATATACCTTATAGTGGGTACACTTGTCTCTTTCTCTTTTCTAAACAGACTCTAATATGTTTGGACCTCTTGGGATCCACTGGGTAGCTGAATACTTTACTGCTAAATACTTATTATAAACCATTTTTCTTACTGTTTTTACCATTTCTTTTTTTCTCTAGTTAAATGGTAAATGGTACCATAAACAAAGTGCAAACAATGAAAGGAATGCATATGTATTACCTCAAATAATATCTTATGGATAATGTCTATTATAAAAAGTCAGTGAATTCATATTATGAGATTAACCACATAATCGGAATCATTAATATATCAGCAATAATTGTCCTAAGAAGTCAAGATCATATTTTTCCACAGATCTATGCATATATGACATTAAAGTAAAATAAAAGTAAGAAAGAAAGCACTAAACATCTTACAACTCTTTAGTTTAGTTTAGTTTGGAATTGTTAGTCATTCTTCTGTGCTATCTATGGAAGATAAAACAGCAAAGGTTGTTATAAATAATTATATTAATTAACCAGTGCAAAACATTTACACTATAGAATCTTCAATGAAATCAAGAGTCTAACAAACTGTATCTTCACATATTTTACATAAGTTATTATCTTATATCTTTAAACAGGTGTTTACCAATGCTTCATCATAGCTGTTTCAGTCAGTTCCATCTTAGGTTTATAACAAAATAACTATATCTTTTAAGTTAAATGAGCAGATTTCAGCAGATGTTAGCCTCATGCAAACTTCACATCATTCATCTCTATAACAAAAGAATTGCATTTTTTAATGTAAACAACCATATTTCAACAGAACTTAAAATTAATTTCACTGAAACTCAATGTTATTTATATATAACAGAAAGTATATCTAATATAACTTAAAGTTAACATTACTGAAACTGAAAAGAAATTGATCTTAATAGAACCTAACAGAACTTAAAATAACAACTTAAATTGAACAACACTTAATTTTGCTTAATCTTTCCAACACCTAATCTTGACAGAAATTAACTTAATAGAACTTAACTTTAAGAGAATTTAAATTTAACAGAACCTTAACACAAATTAAATGTAACAGAACTTCAGATTAACAGAATGTAAACCTAACATCACTCAAGCTTAATAGAACTTAACATTACTTAAATGTAACAGAACTGAGGTCAGAGTTGAGCCTGTTCATTTAAAAGTTCCAGAAACAACTGAGTTTAACTAATTTTGACTCTATCATTATGAAAACGTTACTAGAAATCTGTCATACAACAGTTAAACATCAATGACCAACATGCAGGTAAACAACTGTTCCATGACTGAAATAGCAGCAACATGGATTTACTGGAGAGATTATAAAGGTGTGATAAGTATGATTTTAAGTAATTTAGTTTTGAGAATAGTTCATGGTAACTGGAAATATTATTGAAAATACTAGTAGTGGAGATTTTTCTTGTCTAAGTATAACTTTGTCAGGATTTTTCAAAGTGCAGCCTTACTCAGAAAAATGACAACAGCGTAGATTTTGGCAAACTGCCCTTCAAACTTGCACCTTTTTGAAATTGTCTATACAATAGATTTGAGCTTGGCTTATAAAGGTAATGGGACATAAATACTTGAAGGCTAAAACAACAAGAACCTACTTATATAGTATTGCTGTGAGTTTTGCACAAGTAACTCAAGTCAATGGGTGTGTAAGACACATATATAAGCTGCTGCAAAGTCAGGGTTTCAGATTATTCTTATGGAGTGAGCTACTGCTCATGGCAGTTGTGGTCCATCAGTGTTCTTAAACTGTTTTGATATCTAGTCCAATTTCAATTCATATGTGGCAAGGAAGAATAAGCACTCTTGAGTCACTAAATAGGTATATGGAACCAAAATGCCGTCACAAGTGTCTTTATGGCAAAAGATTCACAACAAATTACTTTAATAAAGATGTGGGGTAAAAAGCAAGCAAACTGGTAAAGCTGGCATAATTTGTCTGCCTTTGCAGTGGAGTTTCATGTACTAATTATAGCTAAGCCTCAAATAGTTGCTGCAGATAAAATTGAAGGTTTGCCTTCAATGTTAGCAAATGAATGCCTGATATATGACTTAGCTAATCGCTCCCAGTGCATCATGCAGTGTGCTGAGTCCGGGTTTGAAAATTAATTGCTGCTCCGTTAATACCTACCCTAAATATTTGCAAGGAGGGGTCCCCCAGATTTTTTAAGGGGACATCCAATCTTACGAATATAAGCCTTCTTGTCTACAAACTGAAATATTATCCAGTTGCAAATATTTTAGGTATATAAGTTTCTAATTTTTGTGGTAATTGCTAACACCATTATAACTTAGCAAAGAATCAGTGTTAATTTAGTGCAACCAGACCTTAAATCAAAATTCTTGAAAAGGGAGTATACATCCTACATGGCATGTTTTACCAATCATGCAATATACCAGCATTTTTGTTAAAGAATATTGGAATATGAATCCCAATATCACCAGTTAGATTGTGCCTGGGCCAGTCTGACCCTTGCTGCTAGGCCAAAGGCAGCAACTGTGGTGTAATCACCCCAGAGATACCTATAGCTTGCTGGAGATTGCAGCTAGGCATTGAACAAGTCCAGGCTTGTTAGGAACTCTGTTTACCTCAGGAGGAAGGCTTCAGGCGAATGGTGAGGAGGAAAAGGAGATGGATTCTGCTGGAGGGATATATATCCAGAGGTTTATTCCATGGTTACAGAGGTCTGAATGTGAGCAACAGGTCCAACAGAATCCCAAGCACGTGGTCTGATTACCTTTTTAAGCTCCCGGGGCGGGGGGAGGGGAGGGGACAGGTGAGCCACCAACCAGGTGAGAGGGGCAGGGTCTCAGGGGAAGATGACACCCAGACAGGCCAATGACCTCTGGGCATAGGGGCATCTTTTGAACTTGACCAACCACACGACGACCTTCCTGGAATGTTAAGCCTGATTGACAGGACTCACTCAGCATGGGGGCAAGGGGGAAGGGAGAAGCGTATAGGCACACCTGGGAAGCGACCTGGAAGTCTAAAATGGGACATTACAGCACACCGCAACAAAAGAATTTAGATTTTGTCGTGTTACCAAAATGTAGGAAGAAACTACATTTACACAGGCAGCTTTGAATCTCTCTAGTAAACAATCCTGTTAAAAATCACAGCTCACTGAGAATACAAGGGTAATTTTAGCAAATGTATTTCAAAGCATCTTCTAGGCGTTCTGATAGCGATGTGCCATAGCTTCAGCATTTCATGCAGGCTATGATCCTGCCATGCAACGGATCTGACCAGGCATCAGGCAAGCGGCTCCTGGCAGGCATCAGGTGGAGGAGCCACATGGCGCAGGGACTTGAGAAGGGGTGGGGGAGCTCTGATGAGTTGATGTCACAATCCACTCGTACAAGTGGGGATCGTGATGGTTCGGTAACTGATCTCAGAGTGCAAAAACACAGAGAGGATTTCAGTATTAATCAAAACAAATGCACCTTTATTGAGTGCTTACAGCAAATGTGATAGAAGGATTTAGAATGGAGATAAAGGGTAGAGAGAGAGAGAAAGAGGGGAGGGGTATAGCTACCAGTGGAGAGACGAAATCCTCGTAGTCTAGCCAATAGATCCATCTTGTCACATCTGGGAGCATCTAAAAGTCTTAGTTAACTCAGGGGTCTATTATAGTCATCTGTTGAGGGAGGAGCAGGTAAAAGACGATGAAGAATAAGTCTATTGAAACCACCAAGGGGAGAGCAGGTAAAAGACAATGGAAGAATAAGGCCATTGGAAAATGAGTACAGACAGTTCAGCTCCAAAACATGTCAAAGCAATCTCAGCAGTGAGCGGGACCCATTGTTTTCAGGATTGGTTTCTATGGGATTGGTCCAGCAAACACACCTGCAGACATCTTGCACACCTGCAAACATTTGGCAGACATCTTGCTTCAGTCAGGCCAGTGACTTCAGACCATCTCTTACGTTTGAGGGGGCTTTCAAGCCCAGGGACCCAAAACCAGCCATGGGGCAAACTGTGGGCAGGGGGATTGATCTTTTTCCTTGGATCCGTTCTCAGGATCCATTCTCAGGATCCGGGCCTTGGATCTGTGCCCAAATTCGTTATCAGTATCTTTCTTAGCATTCCCTGTTGCAGCTGCTCACAGGAGTTTTAAATCAAGGTCTCTCTCATTTAGGAAAGAGTTAAAAGAGTTTTTTTAACCCGTAATAACAGTTGCTCTAATTTGGAGAAAGTGCTGCAATATTTGCAAGCTGCATCGACTTTATCAGAACACTATCCCACTCTTAGGATACTTACAGTTCCATGGTTCCTCATCCAGCAAACATCACAGACCTAATCAGCTGTACCAGGATCTTGCTTTGTGTCAGATTGTATCTGGCAAAGAAAGTCCCCCGTTGTTGTTGCAGGGTCTGACCTCTGCTCTCTGCTCACAGTCTGAAGGTTGTAAAGGTCTGCCTTGCCGAGTCGCAGTCATCCTCCTCACTGTAATCTTATCTCTTGTCATTCATAGGCAGAGGAGGATAGAACAGGTTTGTCAAAACGGGATGTTAAACAGAGGGTCTCTCATGAGCCAGGTGGTGGTGGCAGCAGCAGTAGCTGCTGCTTCTCCATTGGCTTTTGATTGCAGCAATAAGTCCCGAACCAAGCACTACATCGTTAGCAATCTTGTGGCTATTTCTCCCTTTGTAGCTGTCTCCCATAAGCTTGCCCCACTTCCTCTCACGTTTTGACAAAAAAAGCAGTCGGTACAACTACTCTCACCCCATTTCTTTTGCACCACAGTAATAAGTTCATAAGGACTTATTTTTATCCATTGTTTGCCCTACATGAATGTCCATATATTCACTGTAGCTTTGTCTTTGGTCGAGCCTTGAACCCCCATTTACCCCAGCAGCTCACCTTGAGCATTTGCAGCTCTTCTCCTGGCTGCATTACCTCTCGCGACTCTCTTGGCCACATACCTGCTACTGACCCCTTTCTCCACCACTATCCTCGCGGTCAGCTATTGCTGCATCACATTGGGATTCCCAGATGTCACAGTAGAGACTGACAAGCCTTCATGCAGCAATAGCTCATCTTCATTCTTCACAGCTCATATTTCTGTAGTTTTCTAAAAGCATCATGTTTAATTCTAATTGGTTAGCAACGTGTTCCTCCCCAGTTCATTGGTTAGTAGTTGCTAGAATATGCTCGCCAAAAACTTACTTCCCTAAAGATGTTTACATTCCTTTTTCACATGGGTACAAGGATGGTTCTCATGGTTATGAATTTCTTTCTCACAGTTACTTTCAGGTGAGCTGTTAGCCATACTTAGCTGAAGTAGCAGGCCTGAGCCATGATTTTACAAGGGTAACAAGGCTCTTATTTTATAATGTTTTACCTGTATGCAACAGCATTGCAGCTAATTAGTGCTAAATCTGGTAGACAATTTTTGGATGATGAGCATACTTGTCTATAAAGAACAAAATGAGACCAACAGCTTAGTTTGCAGACTAGAACAAGCAGCCATCTGTCACCTTGGTTTTTTAAGGTTTTCTAAACATTCTGATGTTGACATTCTTGTAGTAAACTTTCTCACACACTTTCTGTAAATAACTCATTGTTTTGCATTCCTTTATGGAGGAAGAGAACGTTAATAGACTGTTAGTTTGACCAGTGTCATTGGAGAGGTGGCACTGTCACCCTCCAATCCGCTGTCACTTTTCGAAAACTGTAAATGTTAGAGTCAGAAAATGAACTTCCCTTTTTTCTTCACCTTGAGAACAGCGATGTGAGCTTGTGTTCTTTCGTGTCCTATAGTGACAGCCATCAGGAGATTATTTTCTGTTCATGAGCTGGAAACTGTGTCAGAGAACTAAAAATATTTGGAGTCCACCATACCTTGCCTTACCTCTGGAGCCAGTTTTGAATTACCTGCCCTACCTTGGTGTGTCTAACCCAGCAACAAACTCACACTTTGAAAATCAGAAAAATTGCAGATCCATGCCTGTAGCAACATTCCAGCTTTACAGTGGGTTTTGTGCTCTCTCTCTCCAGGAGATAGATCTTTTATATAAATTAATTAGGTACAGTAGAAGTGCTGCTAGTTGAATATTAAAGTATCTGCTTTTGCTGCCTATTTGTACTGAGGAGCATGTTGAAATGCTGGATTGCTGCAGATTTTATGCCAGCCATGTACAAAAACAATTACCTGCAAATGATGTTGACATTCTGCCCCCTTGCACTGGAGCCATGCATCAGATCTCTTACCTCTGCCATATATCACTTGATTCTGAATTGTTCTGCTGGGTCATTAAACCTGTTTATTTTAAGTTTTTAGAAGATTGTTACATTTTTAACCCTCTTTCATACTCTTCAAATTACTCTAGCATTTAACTCACAGCTAAACAGCAGAATAGATTAATTTACCACCTGAGAATAAAAAACAAAGTTGAGGAAAATGGATTTATTTTTACAAAATATAACCTTGCAAAACTTTTTAGGGTAGACAACATGTTTCCACTTTGTGCTTGCCTGCTGCAAAGAAGTTCTGGTCTGGTGCTGGATTTGTAGATATCCCCTTAAATACACAGTAAAATTATACAGGGGAAAGGAATACAAGGGAGAAGCTAAAAATGGATTTTTGTCTCTGTGCATGCAAACAAGATAAGCCTCAGGAAAAACAGAAGAGGAGGAAATCCAGCCATGGGACCACTCCTTGAACAGGCTCCTTTCCCCAGCTGAGCTCTCCCACCCCTTCCTGGAATTATCCATGACTCCTGCCCTATCACATGTGTCACCATGAAAAATCAAATTTTTCTTGAACAGTGGAGAAATCTGGAGACAGCCCTTGTTTATATATGTGTGCCTTGGACTACTTTTAGGTTTTTTTTTTTAAATTCCAAGTTTTGTGCCATCACTGAAACTGAGATCCAGGGACATCACAGTGGTGTGCTTAGCGGAACAGATCGTTCAATCTTCCCCCCTTTCCCAGCAGCAGCACATGAGGTTATTAAAGATTTACTATTTCTAGCTCTAGTCCCAGGTTACAATTAACATTCTGCACCATAGGAGCTTTTCAAAAGCTGTAAATTTTATCTGGTGCACAGAAACCTACTCCTTGCTTTATCTCACTTGGCTTAGTTATATTAAAAAGGAAAAAGTGAGGTTGGAAAGTAATTATGTGGTGGGGGGTGGCAAGGGGGTGGGGCGTGGAATAGAATTTATCATGCTGAAAAGGATTTAGCCCTGCAAATGAGTTCTTTGGGTCCTGAGAACGGTTTCAAATATTTTAGGTAGTCTCTCCAGATATTCTCTATAAAGAAGAGGTGAGGCATCTCACCCATGCCTCAAGATCAATTGGAAGAGAAAGGTACTTTTACCATTACCAGGCCATGAAAAACTTTCTTTTTATCCCAGATTCACCCCAACACTGGCTGCTCCTTTTGCAGTTTCAGATGGTTTTCCAAATAAAAGAATACATCCTCATAAGGCAATTAATTCAATTTCCCTCTCTCCTTCCCTAAACTAAGGTACTATTCTCTGGCCTCTTAGTCTGGTAGTTTAACTGGGATACTGGCCACTACTGATGACAATATTGGATTAGTCTAGGTTTACTTGGTGGGTCTCTTCCAATGTGTTTCTAGTTTTTCAATATACATTTCAATGGAGAATTGAAATCTCCCACTTTGGTTTTAGAAGAAACCAGCCCCATTTTCAATAATTACAAATATACAAGCTATTATCTCTGAAAATTATAATGGTATTTCCAGGTTTGTAACAGAAGGGGGAGTGGGGAAGAGAAGGAAGACTGCTACACCGGCAATCACTAAAACTGACACAAGAGGGTGCATTAAGTCCACAAGTGCTTTTTTCATACTATCACAAAAGAAAATTTATTTCCCTTGACAAAATAAAATTTCCCTCAAAAAACTTTTCATTCTGATGCATGATTTAGAAAGCTGACCGCTATGGCAGATTTGTCCTCTAATTCAATACTTTTGTTCAGAAGACACAAATCAGCAACCTGATTACAATGTGATTCAATCACAGTATTGACCTTTGAAATGCAGAGTAAACTAATCATCATCATCATCAGAAAACTGCAGTATTGCTAGTGGTTCAGTGTCAGGCTCAGCAGCAGCAAGGCCTGTAGAGAAGAAGGGAAGGAATTTGCCTTCCTGTCTGCTGCCATCAGCAATGCTCAAAGTGTACAAAGCTACTGCCTTAAATACATCATAAAAAGAAACCTTCTTGGCTGGGATGTCCAAGAAGATCCCAATCTTTGACAAATAGCCAGTCACAGTCAGAGAGGTCCAAGGATTCGTGCAGGCCAAATAATCTTGCCCGTCTACACATGCGATAACCCAGAAGCCATTCTCAGGACACAGAGTCAAAGTCCCTTTGCGAGCCACAGATTCAGAGGCAATACCCAAGGCCCAGTTTCTTCTTGTCCCAACATTTACTTCCCAATAGTGTTTCCCAGAAGTGTATCCTTCCTTTGCCAACACAAACAGATGGGAATCAAATCTCTTCTGATTTCTGAGCACGAATCTGATGACACCAGTATCTTTCACTGTCCTCCCATCTGCAGAGATTTCCAATCTGGGATGAGCTGTGTCAGCATCCAGGATGACATCTCCTGCAATGGTCAAGTCAGGCCATGAGGAGCAGAAAACACAAGCTCTGCTTTGCTGAACCTTTCCCTTCTCTGCCATCATCCCCCTCTCATTTGTCCTTCCCCCTCTCCATGCTCAGGTGCACTCAGCAGGCTCTTGTCTTAGGATATCTCAAGCTTCTCCCTCTCCTCCTGCCATGTCCGTTTCTGCCAGAGAGAGTGGCAGCCAGCATATACCAAATGCCAGACACTCTTCCAGTGTTCCTGAGACTACAGCAGGCAGCTCCTAGGATGAGGCTGTGCTGCTCAACCTTCTCTGCCTCCATCTCTGCATTGCTGGCAGGGGGTAGCCTGAGAGAAAGGACCAGGAGTTGGCAGCAGATGGAATTAGGTTTGCTTGCCAGCAGCTGTAATTAGGTTTGGATTAACTCCTTGCCAAAGTCTGAAGGGGATTTTCAAGCTTTAAGCACGTTTTTCCTCAATAACAGGAGACCACCAGTGCATGATACTGCTTGCACATGGATTAGAGTGGAAGAGAAGCCTGCAGTGCCACAAGGATAGGGGAATGTTTCTTGCCTCAGCTTTCTACATGCATCAGGGGATGGGAGGAACCCTGGTAGGACTCAAGCAAGGTGCAGTGCCACAAACTGAGGTCCTCTAGCTCAATTCTGATTGAAAGGAGAAGGAGCTGCTCCTGCTGTGGAGCAAGATCAGCTTCAGACACTTTTCCTGAGAGGCCCAAGAGCCAAATCAGGAGTGGAAGATGGAGCTGCAGTGGCCACTGCAAGCCAGCTGTGCCTGCTCCCCACAGTGGAGAGGGCTCCTGAGGAACACAGGCAGGGCCTTGGGCAGCACATAACAGCAAAAAGTCAGCCAGCCACCCTTCCCTGAGTGTGTTCTTCCCCAAACAGCTATCTGAGGGGGTTGAATGTGTTTTCTAGAGCTGCACTCAGGCTCTTGAGTACTCACTTCCTCATCTCACTTATGCTTACGTTTGTAGGACTGTAGGACTGGAAGATCTGTGGGAAAGGAGAAAAGCAGGAAATAAGTGCTTGCTCTGGCAATGAAGCAAAATTGGCCAACTCTCCCCCCTTGGTGACAATGAGGCCACTCTCATGCTCCCCTACTCTGACACTGACAGTATGGTCAGATGCAAGGCTCGTAGTGTTGCTGGGGCGCTGACAACACAGTCAAACAGAACGGGATTGAGGATATCTCTTAACATGACACCCAGCTCGCTCTCCTTCATCACACTGATGCCACGCCCATGCTCTCCTACTCCCCCACCACACACACGCACCCTTCTCTTAACCAGTTCTACTCTCATTTCATCAAAGACTCCCAGAGAAAACATCAGGGTGTGTGATAATTTTGTTTTCCAGACATGGGGCATATGGCTCCAGCTTGCTTCCTCTGAGGACCGAGGAGGACTAAAATGTGCTGTGAGATGAACTCAGCCTCCCTTTCCTTTTCAAATGGGAAAGAGAGGCCAGAGGAATGGCCAGACCCTAAACTAAAGGCTTTCACAGAGAAAGGCTTGCCAGGAAGCAAAGGTGACTTTCACTGCACCAGTTACTCCTGGAGACCCTGTCAAAGTGATCGAGCACTGCTGGGCCAGGGGGAAGAGGAGCAGGCCTTGCCCAAGGCCTGAGCCCCTACATTTCATCTGGGACTCTCACACTCGTAGTGGTCCTTCCTTCCCTGAAGTCTCCAACTCCCAGTGTTCTGGGGCACATGGGCTCTGGAAAAAGGAGAACAAAGACCCTCCCAGCTCAGTAGAACTGGTTTGGATGGATTGACTGCTGGAGTGCTAGGGAAGGAGCACAGGTCCTGTGAGCACTCCCAAAGGCTTGAGAAAGGCCTGATGGGCAGGATGGAGGGTTGGGATCAGCCCCCTCCATCTCTCCAAACAGCAGTTATGGGCTGTGGGAGACAACAATATTTGTTAAGGGGAAGAGAAGTGGGGAAAGCAAGAAGACAATACTAAGGCATGGAGGTGGGCCCCTTTACCACATATTGGGTCATAGAGAGCCTACACTACACATTCCTTTCATAGACAAGGTAATGAAGAGGAACTTTGACCACCTGCTGCCATCATCTCAGTGTTCAGGTGTCTTCACAGGTGGGGACACAAGAGCTACTTGCCAAGAAAATCTGTCCCTCTCCATCCACTTTGAGAAGCTGTGTACAAGAAGCTCACAGGACAATTTGCCTGTAAAGCAGCTTTTGCCTTCAGAGAGATGAAGTTCTGCTGGAAAAGGCCTTGCTCACCTAAGTCATATTTTGTGGACCCCAGTGAGGTCTGCAAAGTTTTTTCCAGAGTTTGTATTTCTTGGGAGAGCTGCTGGATGTCCATCAGCCTCATGGATTCCAAGACCCTTGAGGTATTTTCCTTCACTTGCCTTCCTGTAAGAGAAGACTGGTGTCAGTGGAAATGTGGTTTTGCCTCACCTGAGATGAGTACGGTATCACAAGTTACAAGGGATGGTTCTTCTTAAAAAGGACTAAAAAGACACTGTGCTTTTACTCCCTCCAAATGTGATGGAGAGAAAACAAACGTTTACTGACTCCCAGCACCATTTCACCATCAAAGATGTTCCACTGTCATGGGACAAAAGAGCTGCTCACAAGGAAGTTCTGCCCCATGCACCTACTTGGAGGAGGCAAAGAACTAGATCACAGGACATTTGTAGAGCAGCTTTTGCCTTTTGAGATATGAAGGCCTGCAGGGGAATGGCCTAGCTTACCTAGTTCATTCTTCATGTCTGCTCTTATCATCTGCAGGTCACACTGTGTGGACCCCTTCATGTTCTGGAATGCTTCCTGCAGAGTTTGCATTTGCTGGGAGAGCTGTAGAAGGTCCTTCTTCCACATGGATTCCATAGTCCTTGTATTTGCCTCCACTGTCCTTCCTGTGAAGAAAGAAGCATCTCACTGGAACAGTCTCATTGCTGTCTTGAGGGGGAGACTGGCAACCTGCAATCACAATGCCTTGAAGCTCTGATTTAAACTCCCTGGCAGAGCACCTTCCCTTAGGACTCTCCCATTCCCTGTGGTCCTCCCTAAAGGCTTGACCAAGGCCTGCTGGGCAGCACTGAAGGCAGCACTGGCCTCAGTCCATCTCTCCAGACAGCATCTGTGTGCCCTGGGAAACAACACTCTTTTTCACGAGGAAGATGTGGTGGGACATCCCCTACCTGTCCCTCAGAACCCATTGTGGTCCCAGGAACGTTCACTGTACCTCAGCCTTGGTCAGTGGTTCCCGAGATTGGATATGGACCCTGTGCCTGCCCAGGGCAACGTCCCTGGACATTTGGCAGAGAGTGCTGGGTGCTGCCAGTGCCCTCTCCTGCCCGCACCTCATGCACTGGCCATGGCGATGCCCCCTAGCCAAGCAGGTGAGCATAGGGTTGGGCTAGTTGTGGGTTCTTCAACTTGGAGGTGTTTCAGTGTCACAGAGCAGAAAACTGGTTTGCCATGTAACGACTCTCCTTCTTCAACCACTTTGAGGAGGTGAGTCCTGAGAATAAGTTCACAGGACTGTTTGCCTGTAGAACAGCTTTTTTCTTTAGAGAGATGAAAGCTTGCTGGGGAATAGCCTTAGTTTACCTAGGTCATGCTCCAAGTCTGTTCTGATCCTCTGAAGGTCACACTGTATGGCCTCATATCTCTTCTGGAAATTTTCCTGCAGAGTTTGAATTTGTTGGGAGGCTTCATGGTGGTCTTTCTCCAGCCTGGCTTCTAAGGTGCTTGTTTTTGCCTCCATTGTCCCTCCTGAGAAGAAAGAACATTTTCATTCGGACAAAGGTTTCATGGTTCATGGTTTTCTTGAGGGAGAGACCATTGGTCGGTAATGACAATGCCCAAAAGCTCGTCATCACAGCTCGTCATATAAAATCCCTGTCAGAGCATCTCTTAGGGCTCTCTTAGGTATCTCCCACTCCCTGTGGGTCTTCCTAATGGCTTGACCAAGGCCCCCTGGGAAGGATGGAGGGTAGGAATGTTCCCACTCTATCTCTCCAGAGAGTACTCTGGGGAGATAATATTCTTTGTTATGAGGATTGCGTGGTGTCACAGAGCACAAAAACTGTTTCCTGTGTAAGAGCTGTCTTTCCCCATCCCCCTTGAGGAGATGTGGCGGACAAGTTCCAGGACAGTTTGCTTGTAGGGCAGCCTTTGCCTTTAGAGGTATGAAGGCCTGTCATGGAAATGCTTCTGCTCACCTAGTTTGTTCTCCAGGTCTCTTCTGATCATTTGAAGGTCACGCTGTATAGCAACCTTCATGTTCTGGAAAGTTTGCTTCAGAGTTTGAATTTGCTGGGAGAGATGCAGGAGGTCCTTCTGCCACATGAATGCTATATTCCCCGTGACATTTGCCTCCACTGTCCTTCCTGTGAAAAAAGACTGGTGTCACTGGGACAATGATTTTTCTCCCTTGAGGTGAGGTCGTGTCCCACTAATGACACAAAACTTTCCTCTTAAAAAGGAACAAGGAGATGTTCTTTCACTCCCTTTTACAACAAGTGAGAGAAGAGAGACCTTGACCATCTCCAGTTGCCACCTCAGCAACAAAGGTGTTCCAGATGACTGGGATATAAGAGCTGCTCCCAAGGAAGTTCTGCCCTTTCTGACAAAAGGTAAATGATAAACTCACAGGTCAGTTTACCTGTAGAGCCAGATTGACCTTCAGGGAGATGAAGTCCTGCTGGGGAATGGCCCTGCTCACCTAGTTCATCCTTCAGGTCTGTTCTCATAATCTGAAGGTCTCACTGTGTGTACAGCTGGGTGTTTTGAAAAGCTTTCTGCAGAGTTTGAACTTGTTGGGACACTTCATGGACGTCCTTCTTCCACATGGATTCCAAAGCGTTTGTAGTATTTGCCTCTACTCTCAATCCTATAAAGAAAAAGAACAGTGTCATTGGGACACTCTCATTACCTTCTTGAGGGAGAGAGCAGTGTCCTTATTTAAATTCACTGTCAGAGAGTCTCTTCAGGTTTTCCCTTTGAGTATTCTTGATAAAAAAAGCTGTTCCCCACATAGGGATTGTACTTCTCCATCTGCTTTGAGAAGCTGCCGTGGACAATCACCCAGGACAGTTTGCCTGTAGAGCAGCTTTTGCCTCCAGGGAAAAGGCAGCCTGCTGGGGGAATGGCCCTGCTCACCTAATATATTCTCCAGGTCTCTTTTGAGGAGCTGAATATCACACCGTGTGGACTCCTGCTCATTCTGGAAAGCTTCCTGCAGAGTCTGAATTTTTTGGTAGAGGTGCTGGTGGTTCTTCAGCCAAACAGTTTCCAGGGACTCCACTCTCCTTCCTGTGAAAAAAGACTGGTGTCACAGAGATAATGATTTTTCCTCCCCTGAGGCGAGGACTTTTTCCACTAGTGACATAGGCCTTTCCTCCTAGAAAAGACCAAGGAGACGCTGCTCTTTCACCCCCTTCAAGGACAGGGGAGAGAAAAGGGACCTTGATGACCTCCAGTTGCCATATCAGCAATCAAAGATGTTCCACTGGCATGGAACATAAGAGCTGCTCCCAAGGAAATTCTGCACAAGGCACACACTCCAAGGACTAACTCACAAGTCATTTTGATTGTGGAGCATTGTTTGCTTCCAAAAAGATAAAGGCCTGATGAAGAATGGCCCTGCTTATCTAGTTTTATTTTTTCCTTTTTCTTTCTTTATGCAGGGAGGGCACAAGAAATTCAATTCAG
This sequence comes from Melozone crissalis, assembly GCF_028551555.1. Taxonomy (NCBI): domain Eukaryota; kingdom Metazoa; phylum Chordata; class Aves; order Passeriformes; family Passerellidae; genus Melozone; species Melozone crissalis. Next base: position 2,394,020 of record NW_026535804.1, on the reverse strand, counting down.
TTTCCTCATGTCCTGCCTATTTCTAATTTATACTCTCCAGACTTTTCTTTCTTCAGACAATCCTTTCTAATTCAGAGGCCTTGGAAAATAACTCAGCCCTGAAAAACAAAGATGGGGACTTCACATTCTGATGGACCTGTAGGCACCCTTACTGATCTCTTCCTTGGCTTTCAAATCCTCTTCCACCAAGAGTTTGCTCTGGGAAGGAGCCTTGGCCTCTCTTCTGGACCTGCATTCTTCCTTGTTACATGGAAACTTTTTTCCACTACAGTTTTTACCTGTTGAAAGGGGTCTCAGCATCACTGTGAGCCCTTCTAAACATGAGCTTGAAGCTGCTGTGCTGCTGGTGAGGAATATTGAAAGGAGCCCCATTGCCTCCTCACACCCCAATGGTCTGGCCACAGGGAAGAACCCAGGCTATGCTGCTTGCCAAGTGAGCAAAGAACATTCCTCTGCCAGCATCCCAGCTGGAAAGAATGGGAATGGGAGAAAAGATGGCCTTAGATCCCAGGGAGGATGGGATCCGGAAGAGTCCAGGATGTCCTGGTCAGTGCTGGGAAAAGCCCACTTTTGGGGCAGCTCTGCATCTTGGGAACTTGGAGTCCCGAACATCTGCATGGGGATGGGAAATATAACAAAGGACTTGTTGGAGGACTGTGTAAGTGGGAATTTCCAGAGGGGCGAGATGTTTGATTGCACTGCGCTAGACCCTCATGCACCTTCTTCTTGCTTGGCAGAGGTTTTTTTCCAAGAACTGTGGGTATGTGCTGGCACTAATCCATCAGAGAATGCTGATGGAAAGGCTTCTCTTTGTGTCACATAGGACCTCCCCTTGGTCATCTGTTGATAGTCCAACAAGAGAATGAGTCTCATAGAAATGCAGAATTGCAAAGTCAACTCACCAGACAATGGTTTGGGTTTTAAGACACCTTATAGACCTCTCTTTCCAATCCACCATCATCTCTTTCCAGCCTTCCACTAGACCACATTGCTCTAAGCCCTATCCAACCCAGCCTTGAACCCTTCCAGGGATGAGATATCCTTAGCTCCTACAGCAATCTGTGCCAGGGCCTCACCACCCTCACAGGGAAGATTTTCTTCCTATTATCTGATTTAAATCTACCCTCCTACAGCTTAAAATCAATTCCACCTTGTCCTAGTAATCTGTGCCCTTGTAAGAAGTCCCTCTCCAGCCTTCTTGTAAGCTACTGGAAAGATGTCAGAGACTGGGTAAGTTTAGTGTCTCAAGTCAATGCTTTTCTGTGTGTCTGTATGTGTGTATGTGTGTCTTTGCATCTCTGCGTCTGTCTCTGTGTGTGCATGCCTGTTTGTCTGTGTCTGTATGTCTCTGTCTGTGCATCTGCGCCATCTCTCTGTCTGTATGTCTGTGTCCCTGTGTGTGTCTGTCTGTGTGTGTCTATGTGTCTGTCTGTGTCTGTTCATGTCTGTATGTGTCTGTCTGTGTTTGTGTGTCTGGTTGTCTCTGTGTCCATGTGTGTGTCTGTGTCTGTGTCTGTGCATGTGTCTGTGTGTCTGTGTGTGTCTCTGTGTCCATGTGTGTATCTCTCTGTCTGTATGTGTCTGTGTGTCTTTGTGTCTGTCTGTATCTGTTTGTGTGTGTCTTTCTGTGTGTGTGTCTGTGTGTATCTGTTTGTGTGTATCTAAGTTTGTGTCTGTGTGTCTGTGTCTCTGCATTTCTGTGTCTGTGTTTGTGTATCTATTTGTGTGCGTCTGTGTATGTGAATGTGTGTGTCCATGTGTGTGTGCGTGTGTGTGTGTGTGTTTGGAGGCAGGTCAGGCCTTTCTTTCAGGTAAGACAGCGCCCTGCCCCCAGACCCCTCAGATTGACTGAGCTGTCAATCAGTCAAACAGCAGGGGGAATTTCCTGCTCAGCCTCTGATTGGCTGAAGTTCCAGAAATCCCGTCTAGGAGGTGGGCCCACAAAGTGCCAAGGGATTAAAAGAGATGACCATCCAGTACCAAACTGTCTGCCCTTGGTGGCTTTTTTGGGGTTCTGGTCTTACCAACGTCATAACCCTAGGAGTTGGTAGCTATGCCTGTGGTTTTTCTATATCTTTTCTGTCTTTGTCTCTGTCTTCTCCTAATTCTCTTTTCATGAAACTTTGTGGGTGACTTCACATGTTAAGGACTTAAAAGTTTCTAGGTTAAATGGGCTAAGTAAATTAAGTTGCTATCAAACTAATACTAAGTAATGTCACTATAAGTGGTTTCATGTTGAATTTCATGTTGTATTTAATCCTTTTGCCAAAGCTTGCTTAATCTTCTATATTTTGGCAGTAAACTTTTGTGTGATTTTCAGCTCTTGAGAATATCTGGTGGGGATTTATTTCTCCATTGTGCTATCTAGAATCAAGGAACTTTGAGTTTAACCCCTGGATTTAAGTATCCAGGGTGTAATAAAGGGTCTCTAAAGTCTGCCTAGAGCCCTCTCTGCTTCTGTTGTTTTTCATAACTACCATAGGCAATGAATATGGACCATTCCAGATATACCAGGTAGCTGGTCCTGATGCAGCAAAACAACTGACAAGACACCAACCCTCCTGCTCTGGAAGACATCTAGGACAGATAGAACCTACAGTCATGGATAAAATGAACTCAGTAGACATCTTGGTGGGATGGCTGTTGACTATGGAGATGATACCTATGTTTGTATACTTATGTATACAAACATACCTCACATATATATGTGAATGTTTACGTATATATGTTGGAGGGTGTAGGACGTTTAAATGAGTAGATGGTATAAATTAAGTGGTGGAAAATGTCCTGGTTCAGGCCAGGACAGGGTTAATTTTTGCAGTGGCTGGGAAAGGGGCATGACCAGGACCCTAATGTGATTTGTTACAAACTCACATCATTGGCATGGGGTTGGTGGGAAGTGGAAAGGGACACTGTCTCTTCTGGGAAAAAGGGATGCCTTCTGGTCAAAAAGAAAGGGCAGGGAGGGAAGTCATCCTGTATTTGTTTATTGTCATGGGGTCCTTGATGTGGATTTTGCATATGAATGACTCTCTCTTTTTTACACTTCCTTTATTAATATTGTTCTTGTTATTTTTTTTTTCTTATCTCATTGCTGATTCCAGTAAATTATTCTTGTCTAAAACCATGATCTTCATCTTTTGTGCCTCCAGTTCTCAACTCCATCCTGTAGCAGCAGGAAGAGAGAGGAATAGGGGACTGAAAGTATGGTGTGTCATTAGGGAGTCTCAATGGGAGCAGTGAATTGGGGAGTTCCATTCCTAAACCACAATACAGACAGAAATGGAGATGAGGCTGAAGGCACAGAGCTTGAGAGAGGCAACTGGTGTGAGGTCAGTACAGCTTTTGGGGAGCGGTCAGTCCTGCCTTGCCATGAGCAATGAGGTGCTGGTGTGGGCCCTTGGCCATGACACTCTGCCACAGGTTCCCAAGGCTTTGCAGGGCCCTGCTCCAGCTCCCAGCCAGGAAGGAAAACCAAGTCCCCAAAAGCCTCCCAGAAAGGGGAATAGCCGTGCCCTCAGACACCACAGAGCTGGAACACCTGGCACTGGACTGGGGAAACAAGACTTCTCCCCAGCCATGTCTGCAGAGGCAGAGATCTCTGAACAGGCCCTTACCAAGGTGGGAGGCACCACTGACACTTCTAGGAAAAAAGATCCAGATCTGATGAATGAGCTCCACTGGAACCATTGGGAAGAATGAGACCAATGGAGGTAGAGGAAGGGACGTTCTAATTCACCCCAGAAAAAGTACCTCAATCCCATCCTCCTTCCTTCTCTTGCCTGTAGATGCCATGGTCCACCCAAGCTCTCATGCATGCGGTGGCATCTCCCTTCTGCCTCTGGATGACAGACAGCAAAATTCTACCTGCAGGAGAACTCAGAATTTGAGCTGCGTGGAAGCTAATGCATCTGTGAGCCAGAAGTAGACTCTACATGGTATTTCATCCTATTTGTCAGAGAGTAGTCTTACAAGAGGCTGAGAAATTACATCCTGCAGCCTCACGTCTAAGAACATGAGGTCCTGTGAACCAAGAGGCCTTACCTTGAAATACTAGAACAGCACCAGCCGCCAGGGTGAGAAGGAATAAAGGGAGCTGTATCCAGGAGGCAGGCACCCACTGAGATGCACCTGGAAAAACAGAACCTTTGGGGAAAAAAATTCCAAAATTCCTTTGGGGAAAAAAGTCCACCCCAAGAGATTTTGTGGAGATAAATGGAGAAATAGTCACAATCCTACACAGGTGGTCAGAGCCTGCCTTCCCTCAGGATGTGCACATCCCTAGGGGCAAGAGGGATCCTGCTCATCTCACACTGCAACCTGTCCTGCCTGCAGTGCCTTGTGGTGCTCTGGGATGGGTCTGGCTGAGCTGGATAGCTGCCAGCTTCCCTGGCACTGCAATGGGCCTCACAGGGCTCCTGAGACAGTGAGCCTCCAGCAAAGACTTCTGGGGACAACAGAACTCACCTGAGATGTGCACAGTAGTTTTCTTCTCCCTCTGCACCAGTGGGTTCAGGATTTGACAGGTGACTTTTCCCACTTACTCTTCTGTAACTGTGACTCAACTACAGACACTGAAGAACTTATCACTGTCCTGGTTACTTTCAGTGTCTGCAGAGAGCCCCTGCCCATCCTCAGTAACCCACTGGACAACAGGTTCTGGAAACCATCTGTGTGATCTGCAGCCAAGCTCTAGCCCTCGCCCTTGGGGGCCCTGAATTTCAATGAACACTTCACCAATACCTTAAAGACAAGGGAGTTTCTTAGTGAGAGGAGTTTGTTTCCTTGAAAGCAGCTCTTCCTTTGATTCACAGCTCTTTCTTAACCCAGAGTTTCCTGCCAGTTTGTCAGTTTTTCACAAAACCTTTACATTAGTCTTTCTGTCATCCTGCACTTCATCGGCCATAAATGCCAAAATTCCTTTGGCTTTGAGAGAGCTATGGTGTGGGATGGATTCGCTTCTCAGCTCCCCATTATTTCATGGAGCAGGCAGGGAGAAGGTGTGTGCTTTGTATTCTTCTTTTGGAATGACTCTGTAGGACCCCCATCCAATTTTGAGGATTGGTAAAGCAGGACACAGCACAGTAGAGCCCAGGCACCTCCCCATTCCATGCCAGAACTACAGATGGGCACAGATGGTCACTGACAGGAACTGTGACAAAGCTTCACCAGTGTGAGGAGGTGGGATGCACCACACACAATTCAGAGTCACACTCCTGGTCAAAGCTGGATTTTATATGAATTTGTCCTGTGTAATACTAGGAAATGGGCGCTGTCTTGAAGCTTTTTCTCTCTCCTCTCCCAAAAGCATCTCTAATTCCCTTTGGATGAGGGGTTTTAGATTCGATCTTAGGAAGAAATTCTTGACTAAGAGTGAGGCACTGGCACAGCTTGCACCGAGCAGCTGTGGATGTCCCATCCCTGGAAGTATTCAAGGCCAGGTTGGACAGCATTTGCTCCTGCCCATGGCTGGGAAATTCAAATGAGAAATTCTTTAAGGTCCCTTCCAACTCATGCTTTTGCGTGATTCTAAGATTCCCTGGTTCCATCATTCTATGCTCTTTCTCATTAGTGAATCAAGGTTCACCAGCTCCATCTGACATTATCAATACCTGCACACAAATGGTGGTGACTGTCCAGCCGGGGGGAACCGGCAGCACAGAACATCTCCTTAGCCCTTACCCCAGCTGAGAAGTCACAAGACAGAGGGCCTCATTCCCATCAGTCCCACAGCCACGGATGCTGAGCACTTGGATGTCTGTCAGGTAGCCTCACACCTCCCCAGCAGGGATTATTGCAATTTTCCAGCCCCATGTGGGTCAGAACAGGGCTCAGGCTAGGCATGGAAGTTGCGGAACATCTTGACAGCTGGCCTATGCTGGGAGTGGGGAGGTGATGTGTTGGGTCATATGAGGGGGGGCATCAGCTGGGGGACAGTAATATTTTGGAGAGCTCTTTTCCTTCTGTAAGAGCTTCCCCCCTTCCCTGCCCAGCCCAGAAAGTCTCCAACTGCAATGCTGAGCTTGGTGGCCATATCAACAATCCAATCCCTGGATATCACAGTGAAACTGTACATTTCTTCATCTGCTGGCTGGACATTCCTCAGTGTCAGGGACACATTCCCAGTGTCAAATCCATCTGTTGGCACGGATATCCATCCATGCTATTTCTGCATCTGTTCACCCCCAAACTACCTACATGTGTAGATGTCCTCTCTGTGCCCATCTGTGATTTTTCTCCACTGCACTTCGGGATTGTCCAGTGGCTATGTGGAAGAGATGGTGCAAGGAATGATTGTATCCTGACCAACTACATTGTATCCTATTCCAACTACATTTTCAGGAGAGGTGAGCTCAAAATTGTCTGTGAGTGAGCATCAGGCTGAAATCCATCAGAAAATGTACTGGTGTGAAGGAAACAGGTCTAGGAGTCACAATGGGGAACAACTGAAAGTAATAGATTAGAGGGAGAAAACAGGATGATACAAGTTGTACAGGATGGGATTATTTTGGGGAAAAGAAAAAAAAATAAATGCATAAAAGCATATCCAGAGCCATTTCATGCACCTCCCCAGCTGGCCTTGCCCTTTCTCAGCCCTGTGTCACCAGCAGCAAAGTGGCTGTGACAATGCCAACTGCCAATGCAGACAGGGAAATGCTCCTAGCACTGGGGCAGAGCTGGACAGGGCACAGCTGTCTTGGCTTAGGTCTTCCCTGGCTTCACCTCTGACTTCAAACGGCTGGATTCCCCAAAACAGAGGGGCAGGACAGCTCTGGCTCTTGTGGAGTTCGAATCAGGGCTGCTCAGGAGACCATGACCCTCAGCTCCACGACTTTTGATCATCTGCAGGCTGGAATCCCTCAGGAAGGAACAGAAAGGAACAGAATGAAAGGAACAGAACAGCTCATGGAAGCATTACCTGATAAAGGGATAGCCAGAAGAAGTGCCAGAGCCAACAGGACCCATCTCTTCTGCTCCATCCCTGCAGTCCAAGGGGTGGGATGATCCTGCAGCTGACCTGGAACAGTCACAGAAGGGAAGTGAGAAAAGAAGGGAAATCCTGTCCCAACCCCTTCAGATCTTTCTCCTGGCACTTGTCACTAGCTGTGACTCCTGAAGGTGCCAAATCTCAAAAAGCTGAGATCAGAAATCAAGAAAACTTGTGCCTTTCCAGAGATCTCAATTATACTTGCAGCTTCTGGGAATTTCAGTCTAGCGTGCTCTCAGGAAGCTGTGACAGGGAATGCCAGAGAAAATTCAATCCAGTCCCTACTTCCTGCTGTGAAATTTAATGGACACCTTAAAACACCAGTTTTGGTTTGGAATCACAGAATCTTTAGGCTGGAAAAGGCCTCTGAGATCACAGAGTCCAATCTTTGATTAAAGACCACTAGACCAGGCACTTAGCACCACATTCAGTCTTTTCTTAAGCATTTTGAGGATGTTGACTCTACTACCTCCCTGGGTAGCCTGTTCCAATGCCTGACCACCCTTCAGTGAAGAAATTGTTCCTGACATCCAACCTAAACCTCCTCAGCACAACTTAAGGCTTGAATTTCCTCTTGGCATTTTACTAGTTTTCTGGGAGAAGAGGTCAACTCCCAGCTTGCTACAATTTCCTTTCAGGTATAGAGAGTTATATGGTCACCCCTTCTCTCACTCTGTTGAGTTTACATGGGCAGGTTTTGGTAGCAGGGGGGTTCCAGAAGGGTGCCTTCTGTGAGAAGCTTCCCTGTGTCCAACAAAACCTATGCCAGCCGGCTCCAGGACAGACCCCCTGCTGGCTAATGCTGAGCTACACATGGATTGTGATGATGCCTCTGTGAAAACATATTTAAAAAGAAAGTTATTGTGCAGATGTAACAGAGACCAGAGAATAGTGAGGTGAGAACATGTGAGAAGAACAGCTCTGCAGATAGCCAGGTCAGTGCAAAAAGATGAGCAGGAGTGCTCCAGGTACCAGAGTAGAGATTCCCCTGAGAGTCTGTGGGGAAGCCCATGGTGAGGCAGCTGTGCCCCTGCAGCCCATGGAGGGTACACAGTGCAGAGATCTACCTGCAGCCTTTGGAGGAGCTGCACTCTGGAGCAGGTGGATGCCCAAGAGAGGCTGTGACCCCATGGGAAGCCCGTGCTGGAGCAGAGTACTGGCAGGGACCTGCAGACCCATGGAGAGAAGAGCCTAGGCTTGAGCAGGTTTCCTGGTATGGCTTGTGATCCTGTGAGCAACACACACTGGCATGGACTGTACCTGAAGAACATGAATGTGTGGCCCACATTACAACAGTTCATGGAGAACTGTTCCCTATGGGAAAGACACACACTGAAGAAGTCTGTGGAAAAGTGTCTGCCCTGGGAGGGACCCCACACTGGAGCAGAGGAAGGATTCTGACTCCTCTCCCTGAGCAGGGTCACAAACAATGTGTGATGAATTGACCATTGCTTCCATTCCCCATCTCCCTGTGCCGCTGTGAGGAAGAGGTAGAGCTGGGAAAGAGGGAAGGGTGGGGAGAAGGTGTTTTTAAGATTAATTTTACTTCTCATTGCCCTTCCCTGCTTTTTTTAGTAACAAATTCTATTAATATCCCTGAGTCTGTTTTGTTCTTGACAGTATTTGGTGAGTGATATCTCCTGGTCCACAACTCATGAATCTTCCACTATATTTTCTTTCCCTGTTCAGCTGAGAGGGTCAGTGATGCAGCAAGCTTTGATGGGTACCTTGGTAGCATCCAGCCAAGGTCAACCCACTACACCAGGTTAAACAACCACAACTCCTTCAGCCACTCCTCATCAGACATGTGCTCCAGACCCCTCACCAGATTCACTTCCCTTCTCTCTGGACTTGCTCCAGCACCTCGATGTCTTTGATGGGCCTAGAACTTGACACAGCACTCAAGCTGTGGCCTCACTACAGCCAAGTACAGTGGGACAATCTCTACCCTAGTCTTGCTGCCACACTATTCCATATACAAAGCATGACAACAGAGGTCTTCTTGCCTACCTGGCCATGTGCTGGGCCATGTTCAGACACTGTTGACCAGTACCCCTAGATCCTTATCTGCTTGGCCACTTTCCACTCTGCTCCTAGCCTGTAGTGCTGCAGGAAGTTGTGGTGGCCAAACTGTATGACAAAACTCATGGTCTTGTTGAACCTCGTGCTGTTGGTCTTGGCCCACTGATCCAGCCTAACTCCCTCTAAAGAGCCTTTCCACCCTCCAGGAGATCTATGTTCCCACCCGTCTTGGTGTCATCTAAAAATTTACTGAATGTCCATTCAATCTCCTCATCAATTAAGATTTTAAACACAACTGCTCCCTAGGGGAAACCACTGACGACCAGACATCTGCTGCATGCAGCATTATTCCCACCATCCTCTGGGCCCAGCCTCCAATCAGCTCTTAACCCAGTGAAGATGCACCTATCTAAGCTGTAGGCTGCAGCTTCTCCAGGAAATGCTGTGGAAGACTGGGTTGAAGGCTTTAATGAAGTCCAGATAGACAAATTCACAGCCTTTTCCCATGCACCAGATGGGTCACTTGGTCATAAAAGGAGGTCAGGTTGGCCAAGAAGGACCTGTCCTTCTAAGCCCAGGCTGGCTGGGCCTGATTCCCTGGTTGTCTTGTATGTGCTTTGTGGTCACTCTTAAGATTATCTGTTCCATAACCTTGCCAGGCACTGAGGTCAGGCTGACAAGCCTGGAGTTTCCCAGAGCCTCTTTTCAGCCTTTCTTGAAGATGGGCATCACATTGGCAGCTACACTCATCTGGGACTTCCCCTACGAGCCAGAAGTGATGATAAATGATACAGAGCACCTTGGTAAGCTCTTCCACCAGCTTCCTCATCAGCCCCAGATGAATTCCATCTGATCACATAGATTTGTGGGAGTCTAAGTGGCTCAATAGGTCACTATTTCCCCCTGAGTTACAGAGGGTCCATTCTGCTCCATGTTCCTATGTACCAGCTCAGGTTTGTGCTGAGGATAAGAGATCTTACTGTTAAAGAATGAAGCAAGGAAGGCGTTAGGAACCTCATCCTTTTCTTCATTGTTGGTGATACTCTTTCCCCCACATCCAATAAAGAATAGAGGGTTTTTTTGGTCTTCCTTGTGTTGTTGATATAATTATAAAACCACTTTTTATTATCTTTTAAAAGCAGTGGCCACATTGAGTTCTGACTGAGCTTATGCCTTTCTATTTTTCTTTCTATATGAGCTAATGACATCCCCTTGTGTTCTTTCTGAGATCCCTGCCCCTTTTTCTTAAGGTCATACACTATCTTTTTTATTTTGACTTCTTGCGAAATCTCCCCATTTAGACAGGCCTGTCTCCTCCCCCACCATCTCATCTGTCAACAATAGGGACAGGTTGCTCCTAGACCTTCAAGATTTCTTCCTGAAAATATGTACAGCCTTTCTGGAAGGTTGGGTTGCAAGAGTGTCTCTGTCCATACACTGAAATGGGAGGAAAAGTAGGAAGAAACAGTTTATGCCATCCCATGCCCACCCTTGGAGGAAGGGGAATCCATGGCACTTGCTATCCCAAAGTTATCACCCTCTGGAAACAATTAGGCTGAAGAGTGACAGTGCATCAGCTCCAGAATAAACCTGAAATCATTTAGGGAGTTGCACCAGGGTTGACTTTGCTGCACTACACTAAAGATCCTTTCCTTCTCTGGCTCTAGCTCTCTCAGTGCATTTTCACATTTCCAGGATGTGCCTGACCTCAGCCCCCACAGCAGCACATTTGGTGTGAAATCTTTATTAGTTTATTCACGTTCAACATTCCATGTTTAATGAGCAGTAGAGAAGGTGAGACATCCTGATGACTTCCAAGCAGGAGTCATTCAGCCTACACTGTAGTGTGTGGATATTTCCCAGAGAAGATGACCTACAGGCCTCAGAGCAACACCTCATGAGACTAAATTGGATGCTGTTAGAACAGGCATGGTGATGGATCAGGAGCAGTGACAGGGCAAATGTTCAATTCACATGGTTTTAGTCACAAATTCCCCCTTTTCACTTCCTAAGGAAAGACAGGGACTTCCAGAAATATTTCTTCAAATTCATTATTGACCACTAAGATGAGGATTCATGTCCACTCTGATCTCCATAGCACAGGCTCTTCACTGGTTGTTCTGAGCTCTATTTATGGTACATGGAGGTAAATGAGCACAGTGACTTCTCTGTTCTTGATTCAGCTGGGATAGAGGTGCTTTTTTCCCAAGTAGCTGGTCTAGGGCTGTGTTTTGGATTCGGTATTGAGAACAATGTTGATAAGATTATTGCTCCATTGTGCTCACCCCAGGTCAAGGATTTTTCAACATCTTTTGCTCTGCCACCAAGCAGATGCATGAGAAGTGAGGAGGAAGTACAGACAGGACAACTGACCCAAACTGGCCAGAGGAATATTCCAGACCATAGAAAATCATGACCTTTATGTAAACTGTGGGAAGCTGGCTGGAAGTGGGCTGATTGATGCTCAAGTACAGGCTGTGCATCAGTCAGTGGTTGGCAAGCAATTACTTTGGGCATCACTTGGGTTTTGCTCCTCTCTCTCTTTCTCTCTATTTATCTCTTTCTCTTTTCCCTCTCTTCTTTTCAACAATATTTTTTTTTAATTGCCATTGCTTGTTTTGTTTTGTTTCAAGCTCTTCTTATCGCAGCCAACAAGTTTTAGTTTTCCAAGGGGCTGTAGGGCACCAGGGAGTGAGTGAGCAACTGTGTGGTACTTAGCGGCCATCTGGTGTTAAATCACCATCAAGTCCCATATCATTAATGAAGCCAAAGGTCTTGGAGTGAGGTGGCCGCTCCCAGAACTAGACACTGAACTCAAGGTGTGGCATCACCTGTGCTAAGTACAGGGGAAGAATCACTTCCCTAGTCCTGCTGGCCCCACTGTTCCTGATCCAGGTCATGATGCCATTGACCTTTATAGCCACGTGGGCACACTGCTGGTTCATGTTCAATCGGCTGTCAACCAGAACCACCAGGTCCCTTTCTGCCTGGCTGCTGTCCAGCCACACTGTCCCCAGTCTGTGGTGCTGCAGGGGGTTGTTGTGGCAGAAGTGCAGGACATGGCACTTGGTCTTATGGAACCTCATATAGTTTGATTTGGCCCATCTATCCAGCCTGTCCATGTCCCTCTGCTGAGCCCTCCTACCCTCCAGCAGATCAATGCTCCTACACAGCTTGGTGTCATCCATAAATTTGCTAATGGTAGACTCAATCCCCCATCTAGATCATCAATAAAGATATTGAATAGGACTGGGACCAACATTGATCACTGGGGGAGACCAGAGTGTGGTGGATACAGCACCATCCCCATCACTTTCTGGGTCCACCATGACCCAGTCCTTAACCCAGCAAAGATGCATCTGTCCAAGCTGTGGGCTGCAGCTTTTCCAGGAGAATGCTATGGGAGATGATGTTAAAGGCTTTGCTGAAGTCCAGGTAGATACAACCACAACTTTCCCCACATCCACCAGGCAGGCCACCTCTTAATAAAAGGAGATCAGGTTGGTCAGGCAGGACCTGCCCCTCCTAAACCCATGCTGGCTGGGTCTGATCCCCTAGCCACCCTATAGATACCATATGATGGCACTCAGGGTGATGGCATTGTTCTATAACCTTCCTGCCACTGAGGTCAGGCTGATAGGCCCAGAGTTTCCCACTCTGAGATCCTCTTGAGACAGAGTAGAAATTTTCCAGAGTAGAAATCCATTTTGGATTTAGGTAAATTAAGTCTTGAATTAAGTCTGTAACTTGCAAACATAGCCTTTTGGTCTGACTGCCTGCTCTTGCAAAAAAATCTATGCTCAAAGAAGCTGCTTCAGCCAAAAGATAGAGATAAGAGAGGGGCTCCTTGGGCTTTAAAACAGACGGAGAGGCTGCAGGAGACAGGGCAGGGTGACTCAGGAGTTCTTTCCGTACTTTCAGATAAAAAACTAACTGCAAGGGTAACTAGCTGCAAGTGTAACTAGCTACAAATATAATGTGAAATCAGTAAAATTAATATGTGTCAATATCAACCTATTGTGAAATTCCATGCATATGGATTAATAAGGGAAATAAAAAAAGGATCTGGAGTTCCCAGAGGTATGCATGTCTTTTAAGGGGAATGATCCCCACATGTGCCCAGTGCTGTAGTAAACATACCAGCTTTACAACTTTTCCAAAGTTGTGGAGTTTTTTTCTTTCCACAAATCACTCCGTCCAGCCCTTCTTGTGGATGGCCATCATATTGGCACCTCCAGTCCTCTGGGGCCAGCCTGGTGAGCCAAAACTGATAAATGATGGAGAGTGATTTTGTGAGCTCTTCTGCCAGGTCCCTCATCACCCTAGGATGAATCCCACCTGGTCCCTTGTGAGCATCTAAGTGGCTCAGCAGGTCTCTAACTGCTTCTCTAACTGCTTCCTCCTAGATTACAGAGGGGCTATTCTGCTCCCCATCCCCATCTACTAGCTCAGGAAGCCAGTTGTCCTGAGGACAATGTGTCTTATTTTTGAAAATTGAGCCAAAGAAGGTTTTAAATACCTCAGCCTTTTCATCTTCTTCGGTAACTATATCCCCCCCCCAAGTCCAATAAAGAATGGAGATTTTCCTTGCTGCTCCTTTTGCTAGTAAATTTTTAGATATGCTTTTTATTGTTCTTTACAGAAATGGCCAGATTAAGTTCTAATTATCTTTAGCCTCTCTAATTTTCTTTCTGCATGACCTAACAACATCCTTAATCACTTCCTGAGTTACCTGCCCCTCTTTTTAAAGAAAATAAGCCTTTTTTTCCCTCAGTTCCTTTAAAATCTCCCTGTCTATTCAAGCCAGATATCTTCTACACTAGCTCATCTTTCAGCACATAGGGACAGGTTGCTCCTGTGCCTTCAAGATTTCTTTTTTCAAGTATGTTCATCTTTTTCCCAAGGTGCTCTCCAAATCAGTCTCTTCAATAAGGTGAAGTCCACTCTCAGGAAGTCCAAAGTGGAAGCTTTGTTGATGCCCCTCATTGTTTCACAGAATATTGAGAATTCTATTATTTCATGATCACTGTACCCCAGACACAGCAGGTCAAGTGTAGTCCCTCCCCTGGTAGGCTCACTCACCAGCTGTGACAAGAAGTTCTCCTCCAGACACTCTAGGAACCTCCTGGACTGCCACTTCTCTGCTGTGTTAAGTTCCAGCAGACATCTTGCAGGTTAAATGTCCCACAAGAACCAAGCACTGGTGATCCTAAAACACCCTCCAGGTGCTTGTAGAATAATACATCCCCCTCTTCATCCTGGCTGGGTGATCTGTAACAGACTCCCACCAGGCTGTTGGCCTTCCCCCTGAATCTTGCCCATAGGCACTCGACCTTATCATTAATTAATTAATCTTAGTATCCATGGTGTCAAGAGCCTCCCTAATACATAGAGCCACCCCTCCACCTCTTCACCGCCTGTCTCTTTTGAAGAGCTTGTAGCCACCTATTGCAGTCATGACAGTCATCTCATCACGTTTCCATGATGGAGACTACATCATGGCTTTCTTCCTGTACAGTGGCTTCCAGCTCCTCTTGTTTGTTATCCATGCTGCATGCACTAGTGTACCTGCACTTACTCTGCCTTACCACCCTTGGGCTTCTTTCTGGAGAGCCTGGTTTCATCCCCCTACCCCTTTAAACCTAGTTTTAAGCCCTCTCAAGCAGCCCTGCCATGGGAACATAGGTGTAAAAAGCTCAACACAACAAGAAACACACAAAGGAAGAATTTCTCCATCCCTCTAAGCTTCCTGTTTAGCCCTGCTAAACAGACACACGGCGACAGAGAGCAACTAACAGCAAGAATCAGTGCTGCAGCAGAAGGGCGGAAAATGGAGTGACTCTGTAACACCTGTCAGATCCCCAAAGATCCCTGAACACTGTGGAATTATGAGATTATTTAATTAGACAATGCCATGATGACCTGAGGTTTGCTGCTTACAAATTCGTAAGCTCAATCAATCAATCAATCAATCAAGGTACTAATTGGGAAATTTTAAGCTTAATAATGTTTCTGTATGAGCAACTCACCTGTGGGTGCTCTGGGAGTTATCATCATCCTGAGTTACTATAAAATCAAGGCAGTTTCACACTGTTTCAACTTCCAACAGGAAAGAGTTCTGAGTGGTCATACTTGGAACCAGCCTCACTTACTGAGAAGGAAGTTCCAGCATTATAATTAGTCCTACTTTGCCTCAAGGTCCTGCCTTAAGGGGGTACCCTGGGCCCAACTGTCCTTTCCAGAGGGGGAATTCTCTCCTGCTCTGCTGCCTCTCCCAGACAGTAGCACAACAGTCCTTGGGAAACAAACATCAGACTCAGAAGGCCAGTCCAGATCTCAACTTTCCCCCCAAATGACCATTCCCTATAACTTTTAGTTCCTCTCTGAGCCCTTTTGAGAACAGCTGCGCTGTTGATGCCCTCAGTTCTTGCCACCTGCACCTGAGGAGACCTGGGGGATGGGAAGAGCTTGTGTGCACAACTGGGATGAAAGGAAAAGACCAGCTCCTTTCCACCCCAACAGCAGCACCATATTCACCACTTGCTCAGGAGTGAAAGAAATAACAGAGATCTGCTTACCTGCCTTAGTCAGCAAAGACGAGCACTGATATTGGACAGGTATTTTTCTTCTTGCCAGAGAAATTTCCAGTGGCAGAAGGGAAGGAAAATGAACAGAAGAATCAGATCCTGAAGTTTAAATGTGGTATCTCTTTGCCTAAAACTCACTTTGCTGCCTGAAGGTCAAATCTTATCTGTTATATGAGAGCTCTGTGTTGGTGACATAGGCAATTAGGTGCAAATGGAGCTTCAATGTCAATGAAAGTTTTAAGATAAGCAGAGATCCAGCTCAACACCACAAAATATGCCGTTTTAGAATTAGAGCTGGATTTTACCTGTTGTCAGGTAAGAATGATTGCCACGTCTCCAATCTATAGATGAAAGGTGAACTTTGATCAGCTCCTTAAGGAAGTAAATTTGAAGATTTAAACTGAAATTAAGACTTAAACAGCCAGGGATTAACTTGGGGTGTGACTCTGTTTGAAGATCAAGGATCATTCTTCTGTAAGACTGATGATTTTGTTGACAGGTTACCTAGGGAATGAAGGTGGGGTTTTCCTGGGACTTCACGGTCACCCTTTAGAGAAATTAACTTGAAATGGGAGCAATTCTGTTTTTCTAGAGGATGACATCTGAAGTACTCTTGGATTCCCACTCAGCTTGCCCCTTAGTGTCACTTCTCACAGCTGTTTCTTCCTTCAAAGTCTGTGCCAGAAGTATTTCTCATTACCCTAGAAATTATTTGATATAGTAAAATCCTCTCTAAGTAACTTGATATCCTACTATGAGCCACCTGCCTCATGACAGAAAGATGTTTTCTGAAGGTTTCCTGGGTTATAGTGAGGCTTTTGATAGTGACCCTAACATCAGCCTTCTGGACAAGCCTTGGCTGTGAGACAAGTGGTACCATAAGTGAAGAACTGCCTGATTGCCAGGGCTCCTAGTGTTCTAGAAAACTGTCTTGGTTTGAAAGACAGGTGTCTGTTAAGGAAGATAGGAGCCTCCCTTGGAAGGGGCGTGGCTGCAGCCTCACCTCATGTGCAACTCTAGGCCCCCTATTTAAGAAGAATATGAAGTTATTTAAAGAGTGGCAACAAAGCTGATGCAAGGGTTGGAGGACAAGTCCTGTCAGAAGCTGCTATGGAAAACTGAAATCCCTTTGTTATGAATACATATTATAATATTGGCTTTTCACAAATATTAATGGATGCTACATGTATAATATTAAAGTAACTTTGCTATAAAGATGTAGGAGTTTTTTGTTATTTCTGTTGTTAACTAAACTTAGACATAGTAGTGAGATGTTAGTGAGATCCTTGTGTTAAAATGCCTGCTTGGTTGGGATAACATTCAATGAACATGTGATGGAGACCCCTGCTACTGCCAATTATCAGCACCCACCATCTGTAGAAAATATGGACCAAAGTCCAAAGTGGAGGTGGTAACAAGAACAGACCAAAACTACAGCCAAAAAATATGCATGCTCTAAAAAGGCAGATCCAAGAAGGAGCCATGGTAAGCAGTTCTTGCAACATGTAAACTAGTTTGGAGAAAATTTTAAATATTCATAATTCTTTATGAATATGCAATAAGCTGATGCAATAGGAAAGGTATGTAAAGGGCATCTTTACATAAAGACAGAAATAGCACATGTGGTCTTGGCAAAATGCCAAGCACACAGCCGTAAATCTTTGCTTTATTGTCTTTGTCTCCTATTATCCTTTATTAAACTTTTAAATTTTTAGAGGAGACTAAACCTCCTTTTTCACACATTCTCCTTAGGTGGCCTTTGCCAAGAATCTACAGAGCATCTGGGAATGTAACAGTGGGGTATTTTGAGCCACTCATTCCCAGTCAGGCTGATTCCAGTTGCTGTGATCCCACATCACTCCAGAAATACAGACATGTTCTGTCCCTCTGTAGCCTGATGGCATTGGGATACCCTGTGCCCCAGTGTCTGCTGGAGCTTTGTACTCTGGTGGGGCTGCTGTGCCAAGCCCTCAGATGCACACACTCCACAAACCCATTTGTGCGTCTCCTCCTCCTGGCTGCATGCAGGGTCTCCCTGGTTCTGATCATAGGATTGTCCATTTACTTCATGTAAAAACAGTTTAGAATGCCCTTCCACAGGATCAGGAGTAAAATCAGCACTTTCATTCTGTCTGGGAAATAGACAGCTGGAGATTGGAGAAACTGAGTGGAGGAAATGAGAGTAAGCATCTCTTCTGCTGGCTCCCAGCAGCTCGTGGGCTAAATGGCATCTGCCTTTTGTTTAATATGATAATTTAAGTCGCTGACAGATCCGTAAGGAGCCAAGAAAATTCAATGCATGTTCTGCCACCCAAGAGTGAATCTGAGAACTGGTGATCTCACCAGGTCCATGATGGTCATGACAGCCCTCATAGTTTTAGGCAAGGAACCCTAAAATTTTCAAGCTTAGGCAACTTTTCAAGTTTAGTCAAGCTCTAAACCTGAATTAAAAAATTAATTAATTAATTAATTAATTAATCCAGGAGACCAGAGTCTGAACTGCACATTCAAAGGCAGTTGCATTGTGTGGTGAAATGGAGCAGGTAGGAACAGGCTGGCAACCCTACAAAGAGCCTGAGGGTAGTGCCTAGAGACGCTCTGCAAGCTCAATGCTCAGCCTGAACCCATTTGTTCTGACAAATGTGGCCTGACAAGATGCAATAATCCCTGCTATGTCATCAGGTCGGGGGAAATTTAGGAGCATTCTCAGCCTTGCTCCTCAACCTGTCTGGGCATGCATCTGCTGAGACATGGGTGTGTCCTGATGCCCCCACTCACCCCCCCCCCCCATCCATGGACAAGACTTGGGACACTTTGGAGGCATTTTAGGGGTTAATTAGGCCAGTGCAGGGAGGGCAAAGGGACGATTTAGGGGGGCTTTCTGGTGTGTCTCTGTGTCCCCTCCTACTTGAAATCTCCCCAGTCTGTTGGTATTCCCTGTGTGAAAAACACGTTCACTCTCCTGTGAAAATTTAAAAAGTTTATAAAGGAAAACAGAAGACAATGGAGGTTAGGATCTATAAAATTAGAGGGCTTTGAGAAAATGGTAAAAAAGGCAAGCCTCAAACAGCAGATTTGTGAACATTGCTAATGCAGCAGAAAGTTTTCTAAGCTGTAGCGCGGACGTGAGAAATAGAACAATAAGCCTCTGTGATTTGCCCTTTTAGGTTGCAACAAGTTTATTTAATGTATATCTTTAGAAGGTTAATATGAATGAGTCTCTGTGCTTTGTCTCTCATAAACGAGGCATTGTGTTAGAGAATAAGTCTCTATTGTGTTAACTGCAGTTATGTGTGCTTCATATGATTGGATAGAATTATTGTCAATATGTTTTTGCTCTATGTGTGATTGGCTGAAACTTGGACTGAGATGGCTTTATGCTATGCTGTAACATTACATTTCCTTGGCATTCCATTTGAATCAGTGAGTTGTTCATGTCTCTTGTCTCCATTGTCATAACAATGTACTGAAACTGATGTTTGAAATAAACAGCTCACGGCACCGATTCGAGTGTCCCGTCCCTGGTTGTGGCTGTATATAAATTGCTGATGGCAAAATGGTGCAGAAAATAATCTCTCTAGCATCCCTCCAAAAAATTATGAACTCTTTCCATGTCGAGAAAAGCGTTCAGAATATTCGTTGTGTTCCGAGAACGTAAGAGTTCATGAAGTTTGTTTCAGGGCGAGTGCCAGCAGCGCAGAAAGAAGAGATGTGAATTTGCAGACGTTTTGTGATAAAAGAATTATGTGTTCTAAAATTGTAAATGCAAAGACAGCAGAAACTAGTTTAGAGTCTGTTTTGTCAAGTCAAAGAGCTGTAAGGGTCACTCCTGTGACTGTTTTCCCTTTTCAAGAAAGCAACCCCTCAGATTCAGTTCAAGCAGGTAAAGTGCTTTGTGATTCAAAGAGTTCTTTTTTGGTAAATTGTTCAAATAAGCCTCTGCCAGGTTTTTCTGTTGTTCGCCAGCCTTTTGAGGTACAAGATGAAATAGCAGTGAATAGAGCTCGTCCACAGGACAGGGCAGAAGAGAAGACAAATGCAGCAAGCAGCAGCCAAGAATTGAGCCAAACTAAGGGGACTGCCCAGACAGAAGTTTGAGGAAAGAGCAAGAGATTTTTGAAGGGTTTCTGAGGAGAAACAAGCTGAGATTTTAAAGAATTAGAAATCTATTTCTTTTGCTGTTGAGAGAAAAGATAAGATGTTAAATTCTCAGTCTGATGTTAGCTGTTCTCCAGCTGAATCTCCACAAGCAAAGGGACTTTGTGAAACATGCCATTGTTCTTTAGAAATTATCAGAAGTACAAACCCAAAGTCGCTTTCCCAAAGAAGTTTGAATCTTAGCTTTCCTCCTCAGTCCAAAGAACACGCCCTTTGCCCAGCCCCTTCTAGCAGAGCTTCAAAAGGAATGTGTTGTTTAGCTGAGCCCTCCTCTGTCCCTCATGGCAGAGCTCCAAAGAGAGCATGTTGTTTAGATGTCTCTGCCAAGAATTCAAGGGCGTGTTCTTCTGTCCATATTGGCAGAGTTCCCGAGAAACTTTGTTGCTACAGCAACGTCCCTGCCAAGAATTCAGACACTGGCAGAGTTCCCAAAACAGCTGCTGTCAGCTCCAGTTCTGACTTTCCATTAAAGCTGCCTAATTAGTCTCACATTAATCAAAAATTAGAAAAATATTTAGACTCAAAGAAACAACTCCTTGCATTACCTCTAAGATATAGTCGCAATGATCGTAACCCACAATACGGAAGACTTACCCACCATGACATAAAAGAATTACGTCAAGCTTTGAAAGAAAGTGAGTTATCTTCTGCCTATTTTAACAATGTGCTGAAAAGTATTTTTATTCCTATAATTTAGTCCCTGCTGACTGTCGAAATGGGGCTTCTCTAATTTTAACCAGTTCACAGTACCTACTATGAGAATTACAATAGAAAAAACTTCTTAATAAGTTAGTTGAAAAATATGCAGATACTGATTATACAGATTTAGATGTTGCTCAATTAGCAAGTGATCCACCTTACCACAGAGCAGAAAATCAAGCAGTAGACTTACGCCAGCCCGTATTAGCAAACATTAAAGATGCTCCTAAGAAAGCCTTGTTTTCAGTACAGCCAGCTAGCACAAATGTAAATTCTTATCTGCTGATTAAACAAGGTGAAGCAGAACCTTATAGTTCGTTTTTAGATAAATTAACTCAAGCAGTTGAAAGGCAATGCCCAGATGAACAAGCCCTTTCCTATATTGTTCAAAACCTTGCTTTTGTAAATGCCAGTGATGGATGTAGAAAACTTATTTTAACTTTGCCTGATCAGCCTCCAACTGTCCCACAAATGCTGACAGCTTGCAGCAGAGTCATGAACTCACAAAATCTTGCAAATTTACAAGTCAATGCTTTAAATAAAACATTGAAAAATAATTTGACACAACGAATAGATAAAATTGAAAAGCTTTTAGAGAAACAAAAAAAAAAATTAGAAAAATTCTGTTAGCACTGTGTGGTTAGACTCTGATAAAAAGCCTCATTGCTTTGCTTGTTGTAAACCTAGTCATGTGAAAAAAAGATTGTCATGTGTAGACATTCCAACCAAAACAACTTTCTACCTGTCATAAGATATGGTTGTCATGATGTATATGATTTGCTAATATCTAGTGGTACAAGTTTTGTCTTCAGTTCACAGAGGTTTCCAAGATCCAAAATTCTACACTACATGGATGATTTGTTCATCGCAGCTTCAACGCAGACAGAGATAAAGCGAACCTGTGCTACTGTTAAAACTGAAATCCAAATGCTGGACTTGACATTTCTACGACAAAGATCCAAAGATGCGACATTAACTCTTCAGAGAAGACAAGCTCATCGCTGTGTTCTGAAAAGTCCTTTCTTTTTTGCAGCTTTAAGAGAGACGATGCAAGTTTGTAGCCTCATTTTTCAGTAAGACCCTTCTGAGCCAGATCCTTTGTTGATAATAGAGTAAATTTTTCCTCCCTACAGGTTTCCAAAGACTATTTTCACAGTTTTAGAAATAGTTGCACACATTATAATTAAAGCCAGAACCAAATTGTTAACTTTAGCAAGCCAAGAATTTTCAGTTATCTATTCACCATTGAAAAAAGATTACCTTAATTGAGCAATGCAAAATTCTGACAATTTACAATATGCATTCTTAAGTCTCCCAGAAATTTGTTCTGTTCACTACCCAGCTCACAAACTATTGCAAGCAAAATTGAGTTTCAGAGAAAAACCTAAATTAAGTGAAGAACCTTTAAATGCAGTGATCCTCTTCACTGATAGCTCTAGCAAAAGTCACAAATCAGTCGTAACTTAGTTGAATCAAAAAACTAATGCTTAAAAGACCAACATTCAAATAGTGGAAAAGTCTCCTTAAATTGTTAAGCTTGCTGCTGTAGTTCAAACTTTTCAGCTTTTCCCTCAACCTTTTAATTTAATCACAAATTCTGCTTATGTTGCTATTGTAGTTAAGAGATTAGAAAAGTCTGTCACAGACATCTTTTGTGGAAAATCCTTTCTTTAGGAGTTTTCCTCTTCTGGGAAGCTGAGGCCCCAGAAAGAGAATGTAAACAATAATTATCTGCTGCTGTGGAATGCAACAGGTGCATCTGCGATTGGTCTTCTGTGAGTGTTTGGATTTACTGACCATTCACGGGAGAGTTTGTCTTTGTTTTCTGCCTGGACACAGAACTTTGTTTTAGATTCTATTCCTATGCTATTCTTAGCTGAGCAGCTTCTGAACTTGTCTCTCTATTCCTATTAGTATAGTCTTAATGTATTATATATCATAATTTAATAAATCCAACCTTCTGATCATGAAGCCAAGATTCTAGTCTATCTCTCTCACCCTGAGGAACCCTCACAAGTCATGTAACAAAAGTCAATTATAAAAGACGTTAGTAATGAAATTTTATATCATTAGCTTTCAGGTCTTTTTACAACTTTGCAATATAGAACTAATCCATATTTTGTTTCTCACATCAGAGCTCATTCTTCACTGCCTAGATTTTTAGTAGAAAGAAACGCGAAAGCAGACAAACTGAAAATGGTTATTTCAAACACTTTGCCAAACATTTTTGAACAAGCAAAATTGAGCCATGCTTTTTTCCACCAAAACACACAAGCACTTGTGCGAACGTTTCAAATCTCTAAAATCTCAAGCTAAAGCTATCATCAGTACTTGCCCTGACTGTCAGCTTGTGCAACCTCCTGTTTCTCCAAGAGCTGTCAACACACAAAGTTTGCAAAGTCTGCAGTTGTAGCAGACATCACTAAATACCCTTCCTTTAGTAAATTCAAAAATATTCATGTCCCAGTAAACACGTTCTCTAGTGCAATTTTTGCTTCTCTTCACACAGGTGAAACAAGCAATCATGCCTGTCATCATTTCCTGCAAGCTTTTGCTTCATTAATTGTACCCGAAAAAGTAAAAACTGACAATAGTCCCGCATATATATCTCAAAAATTAGCTACATTTCTAAACAAATGAAGTGTTCGTCACATCTTTAGTATTCCTTACTCTCCCATAAGCCAAGCAATTCTTGTAAAAGCACATCAAACATTGAAATGCATTTTAGATCAACAGAGAGGGGGAATTGTGGTCACACCACAGATGAGGCTGAACAAGGCTTTGTATGTTTTTAATTTTCCAAACAGTTTGGGCGCAGAACCTGATCCACCAATCTTTAAGCACTTTTCAAATAACACACAGGCAAAACTGAAAGAAAATCCTCCTGTTCTAATTAGAAACCCTGAATCTAGACAGATTGAAAGTCCTTTTTGATTAATAATGTGGGGCAAAGGGTGCTTCTATTTCCACAGGTGCTGGAATTAAGTAAGTAAGTCCCTGCCAAAAACGTCAAACCATATTGCACCTCAGAACCTGTTGACAAGCCCAGAATCGAAGAAGCAAGTACGCAGACGTGAGCTGAACAGAGGGATCCTAGGTCACGCTTGACGTTCCTTGTGCCTGACGTTCTTTGTGCATCAGTGGAACCTGCAAACTCTGATTTTGTGTTAATGTTTGTGGAGAGCTTTGTTCAAACATGGCTTATAGAAAAAGGCCATGAACACATACAGCTGGTTAAAAAGTAAAAGGCAGCTGTAAGCAGCAAGTTCTCAGGCTTTTTTCATTAACAACAATAAACACCATGTCCTTGAGTAAGTGATGAGAAAAACATGGTGGAAAACATGGAGGCCTTGAGAATGGTCAATAACAAGTCAACAACAGGATGAGCAAAACAAGTATTGGCCTCAACAAGAAACCACAGGTGTTGGCAGCAAAGGAGGGGTTGGCATGTAATCTGTGGCCAATGATGAGCTCAGGTTTTGCAATATGTATGAGCTTAATTAACACTACTGTAAAAGTGTGTTAGCTGGATCAATAAATTGAAGATCGATGCTCATCAATCGGATGGTTGTCTCCCTTCACTTTCCTCAAATGTTATTTATGAGTATGTCAATTGTATGTTAAATGTTTGTTTAACAGAGCTGATTTTTGGCAAAAGCTTAGGTTATTGTTTTTGTGGAGAACAAAATGTTAAAATTGATATATCTGTAAGGATTCTGCCAAAACTTAGCTCAAGAAAAAGATGGAGCAAATGCAAGTTGTATGTTCGTATTGGTGGATTTTAATTGTTTTTTGTTGTGCAGATTTGCCTGTGGAATAACAAAAAACAAATGTTTGGGTGACCTTAGCCAAGGCAGCCAGCTCAGATACTATATGTTTGCCTAACTTGGAACCAGAAAAACCTTTTTCAACCTGTCTGGTTGGTGTGCCAGTAAAAGAGTTGCCTTTGGTCAAAAAACCATCCAATGGTAAGCTGGGTGGAATTGACATTGGAAACAATCCCTCATTGAATTGGAATGTTTAGTCCAAAAAACTTCCAAAAGCAGCATGTGAACCTCAAGAATTAGATATCCTTGGCTCTTTGACCATGGATTTTTGCTTTACTTTAATAGCTCATGCCTTGCGAAAAGGTGATCCCCCAAAGGACAATGTTACCCCCCATTATTTTGCATATAGGAATTTGAGTTTTTGGTGTCATTTTTCAAACAGTTGAGATGTGCTTCCTGAGGCTGATCAATATCCATGGCAATTGCCAAAAGAGCAGAAGTTCATTTGTGGAAACAGAGCTTGGCAAAGCATTCCAGCACACCTTGATGATGGCCCTTGTAGCATTGGTATGCTCACTATAATTGCACCCACTGCCAAAGTAGTTATGAAAAAGAAACAAAGGAGAACGAGAGCCGTTCCTCATTATGAGGAGAACTGTCAGAGTGATTTTATGCCTTGGAAAGCTGCAGGAAAAGTTTGAGCAGGTTTGTTTTTACCCCAACTGGCTTCAGCAGTGGCATTGAAACAATTAGATCATGTTGGGTGCTGGCTGAACAAACTAACGAATGCCACATCCTCTGCAATTAGTGATATGTTAACCGATGTTGATAGTGTTAGACATGCTACACTTCAAAATAGACCAGCAATTGATTTTCTTTTACTGGCACAAGAGCATGGTTGTGAGGAATTTCAAGGATTGTGTTGTATGAATTTGTCCAATCATTCTGAATCCATTCACAGAAGCATACCAAAACTGAAAGATTTGACAGCTCAAATTAAAGAAGATGGTGGTTCCTGGCTAGATGATTTGTTTCAAGAATAGAGCTTTGCACCTTAGCTAAAGCAACTTTGCAAGATAAGTCTTTATGTATTGGGTGTTCTGATATTGATATTGATAGTAATACCCTGCATACTTCAGTGTGTGCAGCGAATGATGAACAAAGCAGTCCGAGAAGCTTTTGTCATACAAGAGAGAGAATTAGGAAGTAGAAGCACAGAGAGTGTTCAAAATCTCATGAAAATAGTAGACAAAGGTGTTGGAATGGAGGAAGGTTTTGAATTAAGACCCTAGAATCGACCGCAGTTTTTTGAACAATGACTTGTAACTATTGTCAGACGTGATTCATATTTCTTTCAAAGACTAGGCCTTCACAGCATTAAGTTGCTGTGCTGTTACATAGCAATGCTCAGGATCAGCGCAAATGGGCCTCCAGCAGACAGTAAGCAGAAATTTTACAGTAAAGCTATGAAACTCAAGTAGTAAACGACAAGAAAATGAAAGTTGCTTGTTGAGTCAACAAGAATCCTTTTCTAGGGGGCGCCTGGTTTTAGATAAATGATTTCCCATTTTTGTCACCCAGGCCCCCCCCTAGAAAAGGATTACTTACAAACATGTCGGCTGCCGACAATGAGGGGGATGATATAGTCCTCCTGATTAACACCTGGGTGTCCGGCGGCCAGGTTTTCCACAATTTTCTTTTTTATCCTTGTCTACTTTCCTCACACGAGGCACCATTTGCCGCGGCTACTATATACAAGCATGAACGGGGACGGGGCAATCCGAATCAGTGTCGTGAGCTGTTTATTTCACACATCAGTCTCAGTACATTGTTAGGACAATGGAGACAGGATGTTCACAGCTCTCTGATTCCAATGGAATGCCAAGGAAGCGTCACGTTACAGGGTAGCCTAAAGCCATCTCAGCCTAAGTTTCAGCCAATCACACATAGAGCAAAAGTATATTGACAATAATTCTATCCAATCATTGAAACACACGTAATTGTAGTTAACACAATAGGGACTTATTTTCTAACACAATGGCTCGTTTATGAGAGACTGTGAGAGTCTATCTGAAAATCTTTCATTTTTGCCTCACGATTGTCATGAAGAGAAAAGACCACTGAAAGGTTAAAAACTGTTGAGCCAGTTGGGAAAGAAAGTCTTATGCTTATTCAGTGTGTTCACAGGTGGTGTTTGCAGAACATGCCATGCTGAAATCAAAAGGGGCATGCTGCCCTTTCCGAACAATGGATCTGGACTTTCTCCCTACCTCCTGACCTGGCTGGTCTGAGCTCTGGGGTGGTTCCTCCCCTCCAAGAGAAGACCCCTCTTGCCTGCCTTCAACCACCGTGACAGACAAACAGAGATGCGAATCCCCTCATCAAGGAACCAAGACAAGACAAGAAACTCCCTTGGCACCCCCCTGGCACCCCCTTCCAGAGACTGGGACTGAACGCCCCCCAGGTCAGGGAGAGGGGGAAAAACTGCCCAGAATAAACGTACCTGCGAGCATTCGGCCATGAAAACAATGGAATAAACAACCCCCTCCTTCTGTCCCTATTCTATTCCCTCCTTGGTAAACTTAATTTCGGCCACCCTTCCCCCAATGAAAAACGGTATATTTTGGGGTGCGATCTGACCGTGCTTTGAGATCTCCCCGGGATGTGCACCAGTGAGCTTTGAGGGCTGGACCCCCGAAGGACAATGACACTTTTCGGTAGCTATAGACCGTACCTGTCCTCCTTTCCTCCCTCTTCCCTTGTCTTACCCTTTTCTTCCCCAGATTCCCTCACCAACACATATTCAGCTGTGGTTATTTCAATAAAATTGCATTTTGTTGATTTTTTACTGCAAATCCCCTGTGCCTTGTTGGTTAGCTTGCACCAAAAAATCATCCGTCACCCGTTCATTCAGGCGGACCTCGACAGAGACAAAGCACAGAGACTCATTCATACTAACCTTCTAAAGATATACATTAAATAACCTTGTTGCAACTTATAAAGGCAGATCACAGAAGCTTATTGTTCTATTTCTCACGTCTGCTCTACTGCTTAGAAAACTTTTTGCTGTATTAGCAATGTTCACAAGTCTGCTGTCTGAGGCCTGCCTTTTTAACCACTTTCTCAAAACCCTCTAATTTTATGAATCCCAACACTCATTCCCTTCTATTCATAACTAATGTATAGCCACCAGTACAATCAGGAAAAGGTGAAACTTACTGATGTCAGCAAGGGAAGGATTTGAAAGAACTATTCCCGTTAATCCTTCTGTAGACAGTAACTCTATCATTAAAATAGGAGCCCTTTTAGTAAGTATCATTTGTGGGAAATTCAGGACTTCTGGACAGCAGCCCATTAGGATTGAGCAGAAGCCATTTCTTGTTTACATGATGAACTTATACATTCTAACTCTCGGCACCTGCTAGTCAGGTATTTCTTATTGGTGCCTTTGTCGTGTCCAGGCATTCTGCATGCACCTCTCAGAAGATGTGTTTGGTTACAGTCCAGGTGCTTTGCCGCCTCCCGTTATTGAGTTCTTTCGGTCTTGGAATTTGGTTTCTCAGCTTCTCCTTCGTTATTTTACCACGGCTTATGTCTTAGTAACCTTGATGAATTCCAGAGGGCCCTGAGAAAATTCTGATAAGAACAGTTCCAAGCTGGATGGCTGGTGCACCCTGTAGTCTAAGTGATTCAGATACATTGCTACAATTCCCCCTTCTTCTCCTTCTTGCACCATCCAGACCCTTTCCACCGTATTTTCTACCAAGCGGTTCACCAATTTCATGATGCATAGAATAACACAAAGCAATATAATAATGACTGCTAGTAATAACAAAGCTCCCTTTACAATATCTTTCAACCATCCAGTTCCTTCCCATCCCTCAAAGCATTCATCCAAACCCCAGTCATTTGCAGTCAATTTATTTGTGTTATTTTGTAGTTGAGTTTCCTGTGAATGGATGCAGAATGGTCAGAGAGGTTAATACAACACATTCCTTCAAAATCCTAACACCCTTGCCCATGTGCTAACAACAATAAATTTACAGCAGCTCTATTTTGCAGTGTGCCATGTCTAATAGTATCTACATCAGTGAGCATCTCATTTTAAACAGCTGAAGTTATGTTTAGTTGTTTTAGTTGATTAAAAAGACACCTGGTGGAAGCTTTCCTACAGTTGCATTTCCACCAGCACTTCCAGGATAAGTCCAATTGTAGCAATATTTATATGATACCATGTAGAATTGAGATTAAGGATGACATGATTATTTTTGGGTCATGGGACTAGGACATTGCTCGCAGAAGTTGATTGTGGGTTTAAAAAGTGGTTAAAAACCAGGCAATAATTTCCAGGTAGTGATCCTAACAAATCTAGTTCTTGGGGCTCTACTCCGCTTTCATTCTGTGATTGTGTTATTATAGCTGCTTGGAAGCCCTCGCTGTTTGCCTTAATCCCCAACCTTTAGCATATGTCCAATTTTGTACCACTGCTGGCTATGTTACACCAGCGATCCTTTGCACTTGGTTTATTTGCTTCCACCTATTGTTTTCCTCCAACTCCTACCCATTTTGCAAAACCAGTAAAGTTACTTATTGGGATACCAATTAAACATGTGTGGAAAGGATCTCCTGGCATGGTTAAGGATAAACAAAAGAAATCCACCTCAGTAGCATTGGCCCAAATAAGACACATGTTCTCATGATGCCATCTACACCACAGATCACAAGGAACAGAAACCTCCAAAAACCTGTACAACTAATTTAAGACTATTCTTCATCCTTAACATTGGCAAAGAACCCTTCCCCTATGAAATTAGGGGAAAAAACCCAAACTGACTGCCCCTCTTGCTCTTTGTGCTCTTCTCCTATTCTGTCTCCTTTGGTTGTTCTCCTCCCACCTTTGCTTTGTTTGTTGCCATTGCTCAGGTCTAACTCCCCATGTCCCAGGAATAAATACTCCTTTTCTGCATTCAGTAGCCTTGATCTTATTCTCTCTCTCCTTTTTCTTGAGCTCTGAAGGTCGTTATGACGAGGATTCATTATGTCAGGTTTTTGTTCCACTTATGGCTAGTGAAGTAATAGAAGAGATTCTTAGTTCTAGAAAATGTTACTAATCAACACAGACTATTGCTCAGCCAAAGCTATGTTAAATTCCTGAAGCCAGAGCAAGAGAACAGTGACTTGACAGAATTAGGAAGAGTTTCTTTTTCTTTCTTTTATATAGCAAAAGTGAGAGTGCATATTAGAGTTCAGCATAGAGTAGGCGATTCAGGAAGTCTGTACTGTCTGTCTGATTACCTCAGTCAATGAAGCAAAGAAGAGGGTGATGCAGGGGGAAACTTAGGGGACTGCATCCCCTAACCACTTGAATGTCTCCATGGGAAATGCCCCATGGCCTCACCGTTTATTCCAATAAAGTTATGGGATTCCTCTGTCTCTTTCTGGGACAAAACCCTCTGGCATCAGGGATTAATTTTCCTAAGAAAATGAGCACTCCTCTGGGATCCTTTCACCATCCCATGGCAGTGAGCAGAGCTGAAGGCACCCCTCACCCAGTTTTGGTGATCAGTTCCCTTTGGTGGCAGCTGACACTGGGTAATTGGTTGGGTACCCAATAGTGTCCACTTGAGACAGATGAGTAGCGGACTAGAGGGTCCATGAAGAGTCCACAGGGAAGGACCACTGAAAATGTCAGCAGTCAATGGGATTTTTGGGGAGTAAACTTGAGAGGGCAGCCATAGAGGGTAGCATTGGTAAAGCCAGCAACAGGTCCTGGCAAAAGGGATGACGATCCCAAAGAATCCCTTAGGAGAATATTGAGGTAGTTTGCACATTCTCCCAGAGGTAAATAAAGACAATCCATGCCCAAGGAGCAGTAAGGGGAGTTGAGAAGGGGTCTCAGCAACAGGGGACAGATGGTGTTGGTATGTTGGGAAAGGATTGGTTGAAGCGGAATGTGGAGGAATATGGTTAAGGCAAGTAGTAGCAGAAGGCATTTATCATCAAAATTTGCCAGCTGATCCAGCTGCAGGTTCTTTGTATCCCCAGCTTCCAGGACAGGGAAAACAAGGAGTCAGGGTGAAGAGGTGTTCTTTATGGTGGGAAATGGCAGGACAGGCACAGAAGTGCAGGACTGTGAGCATGGGCTTGGGGCTCATGGGGAGGTGCGGGCCAGGGCTGGGGCTGTGGGGCAGCCAGGGCTGAGCTCCAGGCAGTACCTGACCCCACCACCGCTCCCCCCAGGAAGGGGCAGCATTGGCCCCCAAGCCCCACGAGGCTGCTAGACATCCTGGGCCCCATGAAGCTGCCAGACACCCCAGCTGCCTGTGGTGCTGCCAGCTGTGCCCTCTGGGTGTGCCGGCAGGGGCCACGTTTGGACACTGTAGCAGGACAGAGACTGGCTCTAGTATATGGCGTATGGCAAAGAGGGTGAGCACAAAGAGGAGGAGCAAAGAATATCTGGGAAATGCAAATTGTACATGGTAGGATTAGGATTTTCTTTTAAGGATTTGATTTGGGTCACTGGAGAAACAAATGATTTTGAGCTGTGGGAGACTGAGCACCCACAGGCAGTAGGGGGGCTGGAGGCTAAAGAAAGGGCAGAATAAAGCTCCTGTATGAACTGGTTAGAAAGATACAGCAAGTGTATGTACAACGGGATGAGGAAAAGGTGAAGGCAAAGGTGATGGCAGTGTTCTTACTGCTGTGGAGGGAGTCACTGCAGGGCCCAAGGGGGCCCCCAGGACAGAAAGGATGAGTTTGGCCACAAGGAGAGAGCAGAGGGATCCTTTCCTCAGCAGGGGAGAGCCCACCCAAAGAGCGTCTTGGAAGGAATCAGTGTACTATCTGCAAGGACACTGAAAGCAAGCTTGCCCACAGAAACTAGATCCTTGGGAGGATCAAGTCCAGCGATGAATGGAGATGGATTACTAGGTGCGTCAGAGGTTCCCATTATATCCGGGAACCCACCACACTGGAGCCCTTGATAACACTTATGGTGCGTCTGGAACGGAAGGAGGTATTTTCCTGGTAGACACAAGGGCCTCTCAATCCACTTTGAATTTTATGCCTTCAAAGGAAAAATTGTCAAGAAGTTCTTTAATTCTTCAGGGGGTAAGTGGAAAAGACATGAGGATATGTTTCTTTCAACCACAGATTAGCACATGTGGGGGTTAGGTTTGAAATGCATGAATTTCTGTTTATTCCTACTTGTAATTATAGGTCACTGGAGAGGGATTTGCTGGTTACATGGGGAATGCAAAATAACATTGTAAAAAGTGATACAGAAACTAACCCTATTGTAAGTTTGTGAAGCTCCTGCCCTAGCCCTTCTGGACATGGAAAAAGAATTTGAATTCTATGTGGATGTTAAACAGGAGCATACTAAAATAATTTTACCATGGGAACACTGGATTACAGGGCAGCCTGTTGCCTACTTTTCTAAGATATTAAATCCTGAGGCCAGGAGGCTTGCCTCATTGTCTGCAGAATTGTGCAGCTATGGCTTTAGTAGTAACTGAAGCCTGAAAATTGATGACAAGATAATGTTTTGTGAGACTTACGAAAGCCTCACATAGAATTTAAGTTTTGTGAAGCAAAAAAGCCTCTAAGTGAATGTCCAGGGCTTGGTTAATACAGTCTAAAACTTATTGAATGGAAGAGAAAGATGTAGGATTGAGAAGTGGGAAAGGCTTTAACCCAGCCTCCTGTTAAACAAGGACTTTGAACAGTCCTGGAGAGGGGCGCCAGGAAGAAACCCATGACTGCATTCACGTGATGAACCTTCAGACCTGGGCTAGGGAAAATTTAGGAGGCACCCCCTGGCCTAAGGGAGAAAATGTGTTCATTAATGAGCCTTCATGGGCAGTAGAAGGGAAGCAAGTTACAGGAGACGCTATTATTAAGGGATGGGATTTAGAAGACGGGAGGATGTTGCTGCCCACATGGTCAGGTCAGACTGCGGAGCTGTATGTGCTTGCAAGAGCCTGTGAATTAACATTCGTACTTATTCTAAGCATGCATGTGGGGTGCATAAAATAAACCTGTTTCCTCCCACACTTAGAAATGTGTGAGAGAAAACAGGTTTATTAACCTGCAGAGGAAAAAACATTAGCGCATGACAGCTTAATTACTCCTCTCTTGCAGGAAGTGAATTTACCAAAAAGGGGGGCAATTATGTCCATTAGGGGACATCAGGCAAGGTACTCAGAGGAGACAATAGGCAATTGACTGGCAGATGAAGAAACTCAGAAAGGAATATTTTTGCCAGAACTCTCCAAGACCCTCCCTTTGCTCCCAGTGACTCAATCCCTGCCAGACAAACTGTCTTTTCCACCAGAGGAGCTGGAGATAATTAAAAAGAGCAGGGCAGAGGAAAAACTGGAATAATTGGTTTACAAGAGATGGCAAACAATGGAGATCAGAAGCTTTGGCCATACAAATATTAGAACAACTCCATGAAGGGAGTCATTGGAATTCTGGAGGAATTGGCGGAAGCCTTCCTCAAGATGTATTTTGCTGTGGGTCTTTTTAGTCTGGCAAAGCAGCTGTTGAAGTTTGTTTGATTTGTGCTGAAGCCAATTAACAGGGTTACAAAGAAAGCTGCCAGAGGAGGGAGGCATTAGGCTGTATGTCCCTTCCAAAAATGCCAAGTGAGATGCTCCAAGTGGGAAGGCTTAAATATCTTCTGGTAATAGTATGTCAGCTAACAAGGTGGCCAGAAGCATTCCCAACTCCTTCAGCAACTACAGAATCACCTATTAAGGTATTTTTGGAACAAATTATCCCAAGATACAGGACTGTAGAAGCAACAGACTCAGGGGAACTCATATGAAAGATCCTTCAAAGGGTTATGGCTACTTTAGGAAAAAAATTGATCCTCCATACCCTGTGCCACCACAAGAACTTATGTCAGGTAGAAAGAAATCAAAGAGAGAAATAAAGAAACACCTTTTGAATCTGGCAATAGCCACCAAGATGCCATGAGTAGGGCTTTTGCCATTGGCTTTGGCAAGAATGAACGACAGACAAAAGAGAAAATCAGTTCTCTTCCCTTGAATTATTGTTTAGCATTCTTCACCCAAGTAATTCTCAACCTAGTGGGGTGTAGATGTAAGTGATGTATATTTAAAAGAATATGTGGCCAGGATGCTGTTTCTTGTGAAATCCCTTCAACAGGAGGCTCAGCTGGCACAGCCCCTGCCTTTGGACTTTGGCTGTTCATAACATCCAACCAGGGGACTTAGTTCTGCTTAAGGAATGGAAAGACGTACCATGGGTTGCAAAGTGGCGTGGAACTTTCCAAGTGTTACTGACCACAGAAAGAGCCATCTAGACAGCTGAACACAGATGAACCTATCACACTCTGGTCAATGTCTCTAAGGCCCCAGAGATTTGGACATCTCAGCTGGAAAAGAAGGACAGCAGGCTTTGACTGACACTCTGCAGGAGTGGTCTGGAGCAGCAGCCAGTGCGTTGACATGGAGGCAAGCCACATGTACCTAGCCACAGACTGTCTGCTGAAATAGTCTGTATGAGCATCCTTCCTTTAGAATCTATGCTCACTGGGGGCGCTACTACTTGCTGTCATTGTTTTCTTTATCTTAGGTAGTTTCTTAGGTAGTTTCTTTATCTTAGGTAGTGCATCCATTGGCCACAGGTAGTGTAGAAGAGAATGTGAAAATTAGACTAGGTCATTAGAATACACTATTAGAATATTTTCCTTACTAATTCTACTTTTCTTTTGTCAGCTAAGTTTAGGCCAGGAATGGAAGAATCCATTTCCAGCCTTAGGAGAAGAAGCAGCCAAAGTTTTTAACTTTAGCTATTGTTGGGTTTGTGGAGGGCCAGAAGGATCTGAAGAGTAGCTACGGGTGACTAGTTCAGTGGAATCTAAATAGTGGCTCAATAACCTAAGTGAGGTCCATAATGGGACAGGATTTGGGGAGAAGGAAGTCCATGGTGACTTCATTCTTCTGAATCAGGCAGTTATTGCCTAAATAGGACAGGGGGTGTCTACTTGGAAAAGCATTTGTGATTTGACTATCTTTGGGTTTAAACAACTGGGCCTGAATTCCCAATTACCCTTCTTTCAGTTGTTCCAAACATCAATCAAATGCCTGTGAAGCTCACTAATGGCAGCTGGCTGAGATGTTCCTACCATCATTACCAAAAATATTTTGAAGACTGTAAAGCAGTGGGGAGGGACAAGGGGGTTTTTTTTTGGGGGGGGAAACCCCTAAAAATAGGACCACCTATATTTAAGTTGCCTCCAAGAAAGTTCCCCAAACAGAACACATGTTGTTTGTGATTATCAGTGCAAATGTCAACACCAGAATAGAACTTGAGCCCTTTTTAGCGAGTTCTTCTCCAAATCCGAGCAAACAGATGGCAGATGTAAATGTAGCTGGCAATCCTGCAGGGGAGCTTGGAAATAAAAACATTGTAACTCTTCGAGTGGGGTAACTACTGTTGTAGCACTGCTGAGGTCAGGACATGAGCTGTCTTTTGACCCACCAGTTGATGACTGAGGGTAGGAAGGCCCCTTTGCTAACAGAACATGGGCTTTGAAAAGACACCATTGGCATTGAAGCCAACATGAGTGTCACAGCTTACCTCCAAACTGCTCAGGAATGTTATATGGGGCATATTAGACCTACCACAAGTTCAGGGAAATCACTTAGGAATCAAAATCTATGATGATTTAAGTAGTGAAAGCAATCAGTGTTAGCAGCCCTGGCTGGAGGGAGCACCCCAAAATGGGGAAAAGATGAATGGCCACTAGAGAAAATGATACCACACTATGGACCAGCCACTTGCAATGCTTATGAATTAATATGAGGTGCCAGAGTGACACCGTGCCCCGGTCACAAGAGGAGGAGATGACACTGGTCACCGGTGAGCTCTGACCCCCTTTCCTCTCGGCACGCATCACAAGTGGCCACTCCCCACTTCAGCCACCGGCAGGCAGAGGGCAGCGGTTCAGTCACAAGCTGAGGTCCCATACTGAGAGAAGCGGCCGACAAGTTGTCCTGGTTTAGGGCAAATTTGTTAAAGAATCTGCAAAGGAGGGCCCCTCCAGAAAGAAAAACCCACACGGCCCCTCCCCCTAACCGGTTCGGGAAAAAATTCCTTGGAGAGAGGTGGAAAGAACCTGTTTATTTGACTGGCCCAGCACCCCCCTAGCACAAAAAATGAACAATACCCGATGACACCACTCTGAGAAAGATGACAAAATCAGAAAGTCTCTTTTGGGGGTGGTTGCTCTGTTCTCAGTCCCTCCGGTGCTGAGGCAGCTGCTGCAGCCAAACGGTGCAAACCTTCGGTGTTCCTGGGTCCCAGTCTGGAGCAGGTTCGAGATGGTCACAGAAACAGGAGAGGAGAAACAGTCCATGAAGGGATGTGGACTGTTTAGCTAGAACTAGCTAATAAGCAGAGGCCAAAGCAGAGCAGAGGCAAGGGCAGAAAAGGGAGCAAGCAAAGCAGCAAGCTGAAGCAAGAAGTGAAAAACAGCCCTATGTACTGCTCATCTCTGTGTTCCTGATAAGAGAAACCCAAACAAAACTTCCACTCTTCAGAGCCGGTCTATAAGGCACAGAACAGATGAATGGGGATACAAACATCATAACGTCACCCCACACAAGTGTAGACCCATGCTGACAGATTGAGGCAAAGGAAAGAGGGAACGACCCCTTGCTTGCATCTCACAACTGTCATTATTACTTCCTGTGAAAAGAGTGGTACAGGTGCAGGAGCTTGAAGGGGAGACAGAAAAAGGTGATTTTTAAAGAGGGGCTGTCCCCCGGGAGGAGACAGCCTAACAACAATCAAGGGCCAGATAGGAGGAGTATAGGGGACATACATAAACATAAAACCAAGAGGGAAGGGAAGAGTGAATACCAACGAGTGAAGGGAAATATCATAACTGACAACTAACTTTCTAGATAAATGGATGTAGCAAATAATGACAGACAAGCTGCAGGGGCAGAGTTTGGAGGATGGACAGGGAAAGATCTGGAAATACCAGAACTGACATGGGGAAAGGTAGGAAATTAGATGGTAAACAACTTTAGGGAGAGACTATTAGGAAAACCGAACAGGGGTGAATAGGAACAAATAATTACAACATTTTAAATAATTTCTTAAACAAATAAAAGTCCAACACCCCACTGCCACACCAGAGAACCCATTTGTAATTTGAATAAGATATTTAGGTTACAAGCTGTGTTTGAAATAACCAACCAGTCAGCTACAGCTCTTTACCTTCTTGACGACCAATCTATTCCAATGAGGAATGCAATATTTCAGCATTGGATGATATAAAATTGTCTATTAGCAGAAGGAGGAGGAGTTTGTGGAAAATTAAATTATTCAAACTGCTGTTTGCAAAGAGATGGCAACGGAAAATAGGTCAAACAAATAACAAAGGTAGCTCATGTACCAGTCCAAAGGTGGAAAGGATGGGAATGGAACATGTTGTCATGGATACCTGGCAATCTTTGGGTTAAACGAATACTATTTCTCCTCATCTGTGCTATAGTAACTCTGTGGTAGATAGGGACAGGCGGTCGGAAGATTACGCGATGTAATGGAGAGGCAGGACCCCCTGTTCCCCTAAGATAAGAAATTACCCTAGGAATGTAGCCCCTCAAACAGTAGGGCCAGTAACTTTCCATTCCACACCCAGTAACTTTCTACCCCTGGTAACTTTCCACTCCTTACTAACCATAGATAGTAGAGGCAGACCCCCCTCTGACGTAGAGACCCCCTTAGACTATAAAACCCCACGAGAAGAGATAATAAACGCCTTTTGACCGTCCACCACATTGGTGTCTGCGTGCTCATTGGCCCGAGCGACCCTGGAGAATTGGGTCGCCATGCTGTTCCTCAGAACCAGGTCGCCTTGCCTTATATCAGAAGGCAACAACTGGTGCCGAAAACCTGGGAGCCGATCAGCGCCTGGGGAACGGGGATTTGCCTGGACAGAGGATGGCGGCTGCACAGCTGGCCTAGTGCAGCGGGAGGGACGCCTCCGGAGCAGCGACGAGCATGGACGCTATCACAAAGGTCGTAACAGAAATGCATGCACAATGGGGTATAGAATGTAAACTTAGGGACTTAACTCTCGCATTGCCGAGACTGATTAAGCTTGGGGCTATAGAAAGCCCTGTGGATATCCTACATCCGGGGGTGTGGGGTAATTGTACAAAAGCTCTGGCGGAGGACACTATGTCTTCGGGTTCAGGGAAAGCCCTAAAATCGTGGGGCAGAGTTGTCCAGGCTCTGCAAAAAGCTCGACAAGAGCAAGAAACCTGGAAAGCCACGCCAACTTGTTTATTAGCCACGCCGCAGCTCGGGGTGGGCGCGGCGAGACAGACTGCGGAGGGTCTTGATCCGGGCGGGTGCGCGGAGGCGCAATCGCTGGAACCCCCTCAGCGAGCGGACTCACCATCGGAGGGGGGGAACACGCGCGGGCGTTCTGGCAGGGGCTCGCGGAGGAGGCGCGGAACGCGGCGGGATTGTCAGACCCCATAGGCATCGGTGAAAACTTGCCCTCACCATATGTGTTTGAAAATGGCACCGAGCTGCATGGCAAGGGCGGAAAGGAGAAGGCGGGGGGCGGAAATGCAGTCAGCCTGATTAACAACGCATGCGCGGGCGAGCGGGGAGAAGGGGCGTCCCCTGCGGTGGAGCGTAAGACCAATCAGAGCGCTCTATTCAAATTAGGTCCTTATAGGGCAAGGACCTCCCCCAGCAGGAGGCAGGGGAACCCCAGGGGGAGGGAACGGCCCAACCCCCGCAGGAAGGGGCGGGGTCGGAGCCCGAGAAAAAGGCAGAGCAGCCCGGAAGTGTCCAGTCAGTCGACTTCCGGCTCGGACTCTGACTCGAGCTGGGACGGGCTCGAGAGGGAATCGGAGGATTCCAATTTGGATTCTAGCTTTAACAGAGAGAGAGCAGCGGCATGTAAGTTCACTAATTACAGTGCTCCCGCGTGGGGGAAGGGGTTATCAGAGAAAGACCGGACCCCGCTTACAAACTGGCGGAAAATAAAGATGGCTTGCGCCGAGTGGGCCCTGTCTGCGACACTGGTATTCCCAGTCTGCGTGGTGGGGGCAGGCGGAAACCAAAGGACCTATTCCCCAGTCAATCCAAAGGATGTCCAGGCAATTGTTAAAGCGATTGCAGACAAGGGAATTAATTCTGCCATGGTTTCCACACTCATTGACGGCCTTTTTGGTGGGGATGACATGATTCCCTTTGATATTAATCAGACGTGTAGAATGATTTTTGATGGGGCAGGGACGATAGTTTTTAAACAAGAGTGGGAAGACAATTGCATGAAGCAGCTAGCCTTGGTAACGGGGGCAGACCACCCACTGCATGGCTCCAGCATACAGAGGTTAATGGGTACAGACCCCACAATGATCACTCCCCAGGTGCAGGCCAAGGGTCTGCGGGCCCATGAGGTTATGACAACAACCCGTGCTGCCCGAGAAGCCATCCGTGATGCTTCTAAAGTAGTAGCCAAACCCTCCCCATGGTCCTCCATAAAACAGAGTGAGAGTGAGAGCTTCACTCAGTTTGTGGACAGGCTTCAGGCCGCATTAGATTTGTCTGCTTTACCCTCAGAGGCTAAGGGTCCGGTGCTGGCAGAGTGCCTACGCCAGCAATGCAACTCAGCCACCAAGGACATTTTAAGATCACTGCCGCAGGGGTCTAATATAGCAGCCATGATCAGACACGTTGCAGAGGAGGAACATCTAGCTCCCATCCAAGCAGCAGTTCACACTGCAATAACCAGCGTGATGGTGTGCCTTAAGTGTGGCCAGGCAGGCCACTTGGCAGTAAACTGCCCCCAGCCAAGACGCCTATCAGCAGCTGCTCCACCACGCCAAGGGGGACTTAGGGGACCATGCTGGGCATGTGGAAGGAAGGGGCATTTAGCTAAGGAATGCAGATCCAGGCCTCAGGGAAACGGGAGAGGGAGGGGGCAGCCGGGCCGTATCCAGCCTCCTCCCACCTGGAGCATGCAGCGGCCCAGCTACAGCAACCCCCAGTGGGGCAGGGGACCCTCATACCCCATGCCCCCACAGGGAGTAGTCAATTTCGCATCCCTGCCTACAGTGCAATGGCAGAGCTATGCAGCACTGCCAGTAACACCTTCACACCCCCCACCACCACAAGCCGCACCAGTGTCACAGGACCAGCAGGGGACGCCCCAGAGCGGGATCCCTGGGTGGCCTTGTGTCCTGGCCATGAGAATAGGAAAGGAACCCCTGATGGTGTGGGGGACATGCCGCCTTTACGGCAGTCAGGATCCCCACGTCATAGGGTTTCAGTTCTGGGCGGACACGGGATCAGACTGCACGATTTTTCCCCAAGCATATTGGCTCGGACATTGGCAATTCAAAGAAGTCCCTCCAGTGAACGGAGTAGGAGGGCAGTCCCGGGCATGGAAAAGCACCCAGCTGGTGCCTATAACACTTCACACGAAAAAGGGACCAGAACAGACAGTGGCGATCTATCCCTATATCCTGCAAAATTCTCCATCCCTTTTAGGAAGGGACGTCCTTTCCATGCTAGGATTCCGGATTACAAATTTATCCTGAGGGCCACTGCCGTACACCCTCTGCTGCCAATCAAATTGACTTGGAAATCATCAGACCCCATATGGGTCGAGCAGTGGCCCCTGACAGAGCCTTGAGCGGCAGCCTTGCTGGAACTGGTCAACCGCGAACTGCAAAAGGGTTACATAGAACCCTCCACCAGCCTGTGGAACACCCCTGTATTCGTGATCCCCAAAAGGTCCGGAGAAGGCTATCGTCTCGTCCACGACCTGAGAGAAGTGAACAAGACGATCCGACCCATGGATCCAGTCCAGACACTGCTACCCACGAACTCAGCCATCCCCGAAGGGCAGCCGTGCGCAGTACTGGATATCAAGGACTGTTTCTTTTCAATACCTCTGCACCCTGAGGACAGAGAACGATTCGCCTTTTCCATGGTGTTTCGAAACGGCAAGCGGCCCAACCTCTGCTTCCAATGGCGAGTATTGCCACAGGGCCTTGTTGACAGCCCCACTATATGCCAAATCACCGTGGACAAAGCACTGATGCCAGTCCGACACTCCTATCCCACCACAACCATCATTCAGTACGTGGATGACGTCCTAGTCGCAGCACCATCGGCAAGCCAAGTAGATCACCTGGCGTCCACAATCACGGAGACCCCTCAGGCCAACGGCTTCGAGATCGCGAGTGCAAAGATCGAGAGAGGATCCTGCATGACCTTCCTGGGAGTAGGGATCACAAGCTCCCACGTGACACCCCCTGAGGCGAAGGTCAGTCGAGACATAAGGACGCTCCACGACATGCAATGCCTGGTGGGATCGCTACAGTGGCTTCGCAACATCGTCCTGATTCCTCCCAAGGTCATGGACCCTCTATATGACCTCCTGAAAGGAAAGCACCCCTGGGAACCCAAGGAGCTGACGCCACAAGCCACAAGCTCCCTCGACTTCATCGAAAGCCAGATGTCCACTGGCACACTTGCCAGGTGGAATCCAGCCGTGCCCCTGGACCTATACGTCCACTTTACACTGAAGGGGGGAGTAGAAGCACTGGCCCAAGGACCTTGCAAAAAGGCCCGACCAATCCAATGGGTGGTCCTCGGAAGACCTGCTTGTGCATTCTCCCCGGGAATCGAATGCATCGCTAACTTCATCAAGAAAGGCAGGAAACTCGCCTTGAAACACCTAGGGACAGAGCCGACAAGCATCCACCTTCCGTTCCGCAAGCAACCGACCACGGAGTCAGCCACAATATCGGAGTACCTAGCCCTTGCTCTCACCGGCTTCGGAGGAGAAATCTCCTATTCTGCCAGACCACCCTGGACTCAGCTGCTGACCGTAGTCGACATGGACATGCCACCAAGGGTCATGGACCGACCGCAGCTGGGACCAACGGTCTTCACAGATGCTTCCTCCACGACTTCGACCGCAACAGCAGTGTGGCAGGCAGGAGAACAATGGCATTGCGTCAAAGCATGTGACCCCACACTGTCAGTGCAACAACTGGAGGCAGCAGCAGTGGTCTTGGCGTGCGGACTCTTCCAAGAAGAACACTTCAACATAGTAATGGACTCTATATTCGTGGCAAGGCTTTGTCTAGCCATGGCAGGACCAGGAATGTCAACATCAGCAGCAGCCCTAATGCTGGAAGGAGCACTCTCCTCACGACAAGGCACCGTGTCAGTCATCCACATCAACAGCCATGACTCAGTCAAAGGTTACTTCCAGGTCGGCAACGACAAAGCGGATGCCACAGCGAAAGGCGTATGGACGTTGCAGAAAGCTCGTCAACTGCACGAGTCGCTCCACATCGGAGCCAAAGCACTGGCGAAGAGACGCAGAATCCCGACAGCGGACGCGAAACATGTGGTGGCCACTTGCCCTCATTGCCAGAAGTCACCCCTATGGATCTGTGGGGTCAACCCGAGAGGTCTCAAGCCTTCAGAGATCTGGCAGTCGGACTTCACCTGGCGTCAATCGCTGAAGCCCCGAGCATGGCTTGCAGTGACAGTAGACACTTATAGCGGAACGATCATAGCCACACAGCACCCCTAAACAAACTCCAAGGCCACAATCCAGCACTGGCTGACAGCCATGGCTTGGCTCGGTATCCCCAAGCAGATCAAAACGGACAACGGGTCCAATTTCACCTCCAAACCAGTGCAAGAATTCGCCACAAAATGGGGCATCACATTAGTGCAAGGTATCCCTTATAACAGTACCGGGCAGGCCATAGTTGAGAGAGCAAATCAGACCCTGAAAATCAAGATAGAAGTATTGGCGAAAGCAGAGGGCTTTGCCAATTCCATTCCCCCAGGAGATCAGGCACGTATGTTGGTAACTGCTTTGCTAGCACTGAATCAATTCCCTAGGGGAGATGAAACAAACAGTCCCGTTCAAAAGCACTGGGCTACTCAAATGCTAGAGGAGGGCCCGCAGGTGGTAATTAGAAACGAGCTAGGCGAATGGGAGCGGGGCTGGAGGTTGATGCTCATGGGGCAAGGGTACGCAGCTGTCAAAAAGGATGGTAAAATCAGGTGGTGTCCACTTAAGTCAATTAAGCCTGACCTTCATAGCGAGCAGAATGAGACTGACGAGAATTGCGAGTTTCTGTTTACAGGACATGCTCTTGGGACATCCTCGTGACGCGTACATCCCCATTCCAGAGGAAAGAGACAGACCACCAAGCCGTCAGGCAGCGCCCGAGAGACCCGCACGGGTGAGACCCAAGCATCAACGGTGTTTCTGTGCGATTTTGCTGTTGGGGCTTGTCGCCAGAGGGCAAGCCAACCCAGATCACTACCCCCATCGGCCATTCAGGTGGGTCATGCGACACCTTAGTAGCAACAAGGTGCTCAAAGAAATCACCACACCGAATACCCCATCCTTCGTGCTCCGCATCACCGACCTGTTTCCAGGACAACCAAAGGTAGACCCCAATTCCCCACACGCCCCACACATGTACCTATCCTACTGGTGCCCAGCTTCAAACCCTGGGAAAAGCTACTGCAATCACCCAGGGTGGCGATATTGTGGGCACTGGGGCTGCGAAACCATAGTCACAGATGACAGACCGTTGGGGCCTTGGTGGGATCCACAAGAGCCCGACAAATTCTTACAGTTCACCTGGGCACCCAGTGGCTGCCAAACACCTGTCTTCCTCCAGGGAAGCTTTTATCGAAAGCGCCATAAAGTCCCAAAAATTCGGAAATGCACAGGCTACAACATGACGGTCTTGCAGCCAGATCACCCCAGTTGGGCCATAGGCAGAACGTGGACAGTAGTCCTTCAAGGGTCGAAAGAGAGGGTGAATGTGAGAATTATCAGGTTCCAGCCATCGGCACCCCGAGTGGTCGGACCCAACAAAGTGATTAAAAGCGTGCCGAAAGGGAGAAGTGCAGCCTACACCAAAACCTTACCCACAGGGGTCAGCAATGTCCCGACCGGCCATGCGGAAGCCTTTCAGATAGGCCGTTTAGTCGGGTCGAAATCAGACCCAATCCTTCGTATGTTAGAAGCTACCTTTGTATCCCTGAACGAATCCAACCCTAACCTAACCGAATCCTGCTGGCTTTGTTACGATGTCAAACCCCCCTTTTACGAAGGAGTCGCTTTAAACACTCCCTTCAGTTACTCCACAGCCGATGCCCCTCACCAGTGCAGATGGGATACCCCTCGCAAAGGAATCACCCTGAGTCAAGTCACAGGCCGGGGCAGATGCTTTGGCAATGCAACCCTAGCTAGGCGAAGAGGCAACGTCTGCACCGAAGTAGTCAAGCCCAACAGGAAAAACAATAAGTGGGTAGTCCCATCCGCACCTGGGATGTGGGTTTGCCAGCAATCTGGAGTGAGTCCCTGTGTGTTCCTTGCCAATTTCGATGACTAAATATATAAGATATATACAGTAATGCTTGTATTACGGATCGTATTGATTTATGTTATTTTATATTTTAAATAATTTAACAATTCTTTATATATCTGCATATATTTGAAACACATTTCTATATTTATCCTTTGGTTGTGATTTTTTCTGGGTGTTTTCTGGGTCTTTTCTTGCCCTTCTTGGAATTTTTTTCTGGGTTTTTTCTTGCCCATCTTGGGGTTTTTTTCCGGGTTTTTTCTTGCTCATCTTCGTCTGTTTTTCGGCGTTTTAAGCCAACATAGGTACATACCATGTCAGTACATACAATATAAACCGGCTGGAAATTTTTTATTCTAAATTTAACAATGAGTTGCAAAACCTGGAAAGCAAAAGTCACACACACAAGGTTAAATCCAGTCAGCATGCGCTCACACACACAGAGATGAGCAGACACAGACAGACACAGTCACGTGCTCTCACACACGCTCACACACTCTTTCCACTTACACGCTCACTGCGGCCCTTACTCGAGACGCTGAAGAACGTGCTGTGACACATCTTCTGGCTGCTGCTCCCTGACGTCAAATAGTAGATTCTGGGGAAATCAGCAGCCTCGGGGACCTGTGAGATGACAGGAAGGGTCAATGAGTGGCTCTCTGACAGCTAGGACTTGTCCCCACTCTGGACTGATAAATTTTCTACCCAAAATCCAATAGAAGACAGATGAACAGTAAAATTTCTGTAACTGTTCTACCTAACTGTGACTACGGGCCAGGGCAGGGCAGCTCTGATCATAAGTGGTACAATATAAGGACATACAATATAA
Organism: Melozone crissalis; assembly: GCF_028551555.1. Taxonomy (NCBI): domain Eukaryota; kingdom Metazoa; phylum Chordata; class Aves; order Passeriformes; family Passerellidae; genus Melozone; species Melozone crissalis. Next base: position 2,349,546 of record NW_026535804.1, on the reverse strand, counting down.
GCTGAGGCAAACAGTGCAAGTGTACATAGACTGTAAGTACACACAATATAGGGTGACGCACTTACATGCTGTGTAATTACACAAAGTACAAGCCAGCATAGGTACATACAATGTGAGTACATACACTATAATCCAAAATAGGTACACACGATATAGGTACATACAACATAAGCCAAGATAGGGAGATACAATAAAAGCCAGGACTTGAGATAACTCTCTGGAAGATGAATTCTTGAGCCCTATTCCCTTTGAGAAGACGGAACCTACAGAACTACTGCAGTCACCTGAGGAGGTGCATCTGAAAAAAAAGTTAGGACAAGAGTCAGACTGTTGCAGGATAACTGAAGAGCTCCAGAGATCCTGTGTCCATCTACAAATCCCATCTAGAGTCCAACTACACCGCACATTACAAAATCCAAGTCCCCAGGACTTCTCCTATTGCACCAGGCTACGTGGCAGGGCAGAGCAGCTCCAGCACAAATGTGTGCAGACACCGTGACACAGGACAGACAGGACAGGACAGGACAGGACAGGACAGACAATGAGGACACAACAGGAACAGAAATCTCTTGGCAAGGAAAATGGCTGCAAGGACTGAGAGAATGCAAAAGGAGATGACTGAGTTCAAACTGATGGTGAGTTGATGAGGCTCAGAGAACCCTGGAGGAAGAAGATGCAACCTGAATGATTTATTCCAAGAACAGCAAAGATGGATGCCTAGGAATCCTATGGTCAGAATCCTCTACCTGCCCTCACATTCTTACAAGTCCTAATGCATGATAATGGATCCAGGTGGGGCATAGCTGTCCGTACAGCTCAGGAAAAGACCTGACAAGACATCTGACTGGATGCTTCCAAAGAGAGAACTTTTGACTAGGGAGCTCAGACAGGTATCAGAATCGCATCTATGGCCTGGGTGCCAGGCCAAGGAATGCAGAGATCACAGATGCTAACAATGATGCCAAGGTTTCTGACAGGCCCCTCAAAGTGCTAAGGTAAAAGACATGAGATACACAAACAACGCATAATGCACAATAGACAAGTGACACAATACACACCGGGACTGCTCTGCCCTGCACACCTCCGCACTGTGATCAAAAGTGAGACTTTGCTTTTATGGGGCCTAAGGGGCTACTTCATGAATAACACCCACTTCCAAATTGAATTTAAAAACCCCTGCCAGTAATTCCTAAACCAGCACCCCGCTTTCATCTCCTCTGTGGGTCATAGCCCTCTACTTATCTCTCAGACATCTGGGGATGCTGATCCCTGTCAGGTGCAAAGAAAGGCCAACTCGTCAGCTGGGAAGGTCCTGCTGGCACCACACTGGCGTCTCTCAGAAAGCTAGATTAAAGAGAACCAAACATCAGTGCCTGATCTTGGCACCACATCAGCCAAAACGCCCCCAGTCTGCTACTCACTGTGCTCCTAAGAAGGCCCGGCACCTCCTAACCCTGACCCACTGCCAAGGATGCAATGCATCTGCACCTGAAAGAAAGCTAGAACATATGTCAAACACCTCCAGGATAACTCACAAGCTGCAAACACCTTATATCAATCTAGGAATAGCATCTAGAGCCCAATTACACCCCACATTACAAATTCCAGCTCCCCAGGCTTGTCCTTTTGCAGCAGGCCATGCGGCAGGGCAGAACAGCTCCGGCACAAATGTGTGCAGACACCCGTGACACAGAACGTGACAAACAGGGGGACATTAAACACGACACATCATGCTTGTGGTGAGGGCCTCGAGGGGAGAAGGCAAAAGGGACCCCAAAGACACACTAGGGAACACGCCACACTGGACTGAGACAGAGTAGAGATCCATTCTGAATTAGGTGAAGTGTCTAAGAGAGGTGAAAAGTCTGTGAGGCCAAAGCTGAAGGAAAAGTCAGATGCCTGAGACAGCAAGACGACAGAGAAAGAAAAACAGAAATGACCACAAGGTCAATTTGCCCCCCCACCTAAGAATTCCTTTGATAAAGGAGAATTGGTGATAAATGTCATGCGGAATGAATATGTATGAACTTATTGTGAAACTGTATGCATATGCATTTGGAAGGGGGAAAAAGGAGACCTGAAGTCTTCAGGGGTACGCATGCCTTTTTGGGGGGGCCTGCGTCTGGCGCGTGTCGTAATAAAGGCACACCGGGCTTTACAACTTTTATTAAGTTGTGAGATTTCTTCTTTTCTCTGCAAAACAGGACAACACAACACAAACCAGAGCTGTTCTGCACTGCCCGCCTGAAAGCTGCCATCAAAAGTAGTGCCTCTCCCTTTAGCTGTCCTAGGAGGCCCTTGCAGAAGATTGCTTTTCCTCTGCTAAATTTTAAATTTGTCACAAGAACACCCAACCTGCTACTCTCCCATCTCCAAGCCTTGGCCACCAACTTATCTTTTGGATGATCGGTGATGGGAATCCACGTTGCACCTGAAATGAGTCTGCCTCGGAGGGCCCCGTGATCACCTGTGAGCCTCTCGGTCAGCTACAATAAAGAAAACCAAAACCAAAGTATGAGTCCAGAGTTATGTGGGCCAAATCCCAGCAAGGCAGCTACTTGCCCTCTCCTGAGTGTGCCTGGCTCCTTCAGGCTCCAGCTTCATCCTGAGTCCAAGGCTGTGGCCTTTATTAGGAGTGGCACCAGGGTCAGAGAAAGGCAAAGTTAAATGGCATTCCTGTGAGTGCAGTGGATGACGTTGTGTCCTGTAAGACATGGCAATGCCTCTGCTAGGCTTCTGAGAAGCCTTGTGTGCGGGGGCCCTGAAATAAACAAATAAACACCCTTTCTCACCCTGCTGCCTTCAAACCTCTCCCAGCTGACAATAACTCCTAACTGGATACCTGCTCACCTTCCCTCTCCCAGTCACAATCCTCAACTCACCTGAAGCCCCAATTTCAACACGGGGCAGATCCCTCTTGTGATATGATGAATCTGCTGAAAAAAATGTTGTGCTTTACACAGCTTGGATTTTCAGGGAGTTGCACTCCTCAAATACACCCCCCCACCACCAAAACAAAAACAAACAAACAAACAAACAAAAAACCCACAACCCCAAAAACAAAAAAAGCCAAACCTGAAAACCCACAAAAACAAAACAAACAAACAAAAAAAACCCCCCAAACCCCAACAAAAACAAAAAAACCCCACAGAACCCCCCCAAAAAAACCAAACCTACAAAAACCAAAAAAACCCAAAAAACCAATGAAAATCAACCAAAAACCCCAAAAAGAAAACAAAAAAACCCCAAAAATTCCACCAAAAAAATCCAAGAAAAAAAAAAAAAAGAGCAAAACCATAAATTACAAAAGCACCTTACCCCTAAACACCAAACCCAAAATCACAAACCTAAATGCTCCCTGTATTCCATGGTGTTTTCTTCACAGTCTCTTCCAAGCCTCTGTGCTTTAGATGCCCAGAAACACCTGCTGGAAACAACCTGAGATAAGCTGAAAGAGCCTCTTCACTGAAATGAGAGGAGAGCCCTCACCCCAGCACATCCCAGACAGGGAATGAAGCCCCTCAGCCAAGGCTGGGGTTAATATACCCCTGATGGTGCCCGCCTCTCGTTCCCATGGCACCCAGGAAAAGGGAGGGAGCGAATCCCACCGGGTATAAAAGCCCTCAGAGCAGCTGCAGCTGTTTGGCTCCTCTGACTCAGATTCAAGGGCAGTAAAGAGCTTGCTATAGAAGAAAGCTCTTCAGAGAAATAACGGCGCTTTCTTTTTTGCATCAACTACTTGGAGCAGAAGAACAGAAAACTGGTAATATATAAAACTTTGTGGTGAGGTTACATAGCTAGATAAATTGGGAAATTGGGTAATTTGCTGTTACCTTACATAATTATTCTGTGTTTAGCAAAGGCCATCTAGTAAATTCACACTCAAAACTCCAGCAGCAGAGCTGGTGCTACCAAATCTGTATGTTTACACATACAGTAAACAAAACCAAAATCCCAGTAATAGCTATCAGAAGTGTATGAAAGAAACCTATTGAAATTAATCCTACCTCAAATACAAACCAACCCATCCAGAAAGTCAGCTTCACTCAAAAAACAATTTACACAGAGTTAATAAGACCAAGAAATAAAACAACACACCATATACCACCAATGAATATAAAAGTGAAGAAAATAAAAAAAACCACTTTTTTTTTTTAAATTTAAACTAACTTCTTTTATTAGCTAGAACAAAAGCTTTTGCCAGGACTGTAACAACAAGTTACTTCTTCTCCTTCTCCTTCTGAAATGTCCCTTCTCATTCCCAAATTCCTTACAACTTCTGAGTTTACATCCAAGCAAAAAGCAAAATTCCTTCACTTGTGCGTTTGATGCTCCTGTCAGATTCTCTGTTTCCCTCCACATCTTCTTACACTTTCAGTCTTCACGCTGTCCTGCCGTGATGAGTTTGACAGAAGAATTGGTAAATGTTAAGAGAGGATTTCCCTGCCTCCCTCCCCAAAGCTGGTTTCCTTAGTGCATTTCACTCAATCCCAAACCGGCAATGATGCACGCTCACCTCAAGGCTCACAGCTGCTCGGCTAAATTTGGCTGTAATTGGCTAAACTCGGCTATTTTCGGCTAAATTCGGCTGTATTCGACTCTTCAACCCGCCTCGGCTCGCTTCGGCCGAACTCGGAGCCGCTCTGTGCGCTCGGCACGCCTCGGCTCGCTTCGTGTGAACTCGGAGCCGCTCTCTGTACGTTCAGCGCGGCTCGGCTCGCTTCGGCCGAACTCGGAGCCTCTCCGTGCATTTGGCTCGCTTCAGCCGAACTCGGAGCAGCTCTCTGTGCCTTCGGTGCGGCTCGGCTTCATTCGGCCGAACTCGGAGCCACTCTCTGTGCGTTCGGCTGAGCTCAGCTCGGCTCGGGGCTCCCTGAGGGCGGGCAAGCGGCGCCGCCTCATGTTTAACTCGCCTGGCTCGGGGCTCTCCTGCTGCCGTGTCCCGCGGGCGGCCCGGCCATCGCACGGACACGACCGGGAGCGCGGGGTGGCACAGGAGCTCATTACGCTGTGACCGCACTCGCGCTAATTAGCGCGCACGAGAGCAGCGGGCTCGGTTCGGCTGAGCTCGGCTCGGTTCAGGCAGCCTCGCAAGCCTGGCCTCGATTCGCTCGAGGCCGTCAGGTTCGGCCGGTCTCGCCTTGGTTCGGCTGAGCTCGTTCCATTCGGCCGAAGGAGGCGTCGTTCGCTCATGTTTTTACAAATATCTTTCTATATTGACTGTATATTTCTAGACTTAGATTTATATTTCTAAAATACTTCTTTTATTTAAAATAAACCCCCCATCTCTAACCAAATAAATACAAAAACCCACCTTTTTTCAAACGATATTGAAATATTTTATACTTAGTATAATTATATCCACATTTATATTTATAGTTTCTTTTGATGCAGTGTATTAATAATTACATATAATATATATAAAATTCTACAAATGGATTTAAATTATTATTTATATTATGTATCATATCTACTGCTACTATTTTTTTCTTGTTTTTAAACTTTATATATATATATATATATCTCTATATATCTGTATTTATTTATGATATGTTCCTATACTAACATTTCTACCTTTATATTATTTGTATTTTTAATTTTTATAATCAAAACCCTGCCTATTGACAAATAAAAAAAGCCCGTTTTATTTATTTAAAATATATTTTTATATTTATAATTTTCATATTTATATTTATAATTTGTTCAATATTACATGAGAACAAACCTGCTCCTGCAGCCCAGTGGGGCTCCTTCTCCTGGGGACCTTGGGGTGCTCCAACAGCATCAGAGTCTTCACCCCCTTCTCCTCTACTTTGAAACTACACTACAACTTTTTTCCGGAAACAAAGACATTACCTAAATCCTCTCCCCGTGTCCCAGACAGATAGATATTCAGTTATTAGTTGGCTGGGCAGCAGTTTCTTAAATAGAAGGATAAACAAGATGTGAACATTTTAAGTACAAGCAAACAGGCAAATCTGAACAAGGTACCGATGGCCAGCCACTGAAGTTATTTTGAAGCAATTTTTTAAACAATAAAATACTGATACCACAAAAATAAAGCAAAAAGCTAACTACTGGCTAAGAAAAAATTAACTTTTGAGAGCAACAACATTGCAACCACACAGGCTTTTTCACGATGTCATACCTTATAACTACCTCTCTTGGGAATTCTCATCATGTATCCCAAAAGGAATAAATACCTCAGAGTGTCCTAAAGCAAAAAGTAGCACACATGAGCTCCTCACACTCCCGGGAGGCCAGCACAGTGTGCACTGAGTCTGCAACAAATTCTGCTCAGCAAGGGTCTGCAAACAAAAGTTCAACTGATGAACTGAACTGATTTTAAAGAGAGGTTTTCTAAGCGCTGAAGCACAACAAAGAACAAGCAGAAACAATTCTTTAAAAAATCTGCAAGTTTTATTTAGCATATATGCGACTGATTTCCACGCTGTAGCTTCTCACTTTGATTCGTCTGTAGGTTCAGGAAGATGACAATGCACACTCTGCCTTCCCTGAGCCCCCCACAGCAGCTGAGTGCTGCTCCGTGTGCTCAGATCATCAGGAACTGGATTACACGTGCCCGGATGGACTGGAACTGCTCTGCTGCAGATTCAGGAGACGATGGCAGAGAGGGGCTGGCCGAGGCGTCATCCCAATTCCATTTCTGTGTGACGAGAAGCGGTTTGTTCCCAACAGCTGCAACAATCCCCAGCTCACTTCCGTGGTGAGTACCGATGGCACACAAATGGCAGCCTGAGGAAATCGTGTTCTGGGCTCTAAGTGGTTGGGACAGGGTCTGATTTTTTGTTTTGTATCTGTATGATGATTAGTACGACAGGGCCCTGATCGATGACATGGCAGCACAGAATTAAAAACTCCTCAATACGATTACATCGACTTCGAGGAAATGACAAAGGCTTAGGACCCTTCTGAAATCTACTTTTAATCCAAAGCACACGGATTGTCACTATGCTGCACCTTCCAGCTTTTCAAAGCAGCTTACTTCTGAAGACCAGGAAACATTGATTTCTACAGAAACAATGGGCAACCCCCAGGCTAATCTAAGCACTACTGTTTAATAGGGGATCTGCCAGCGTGCCAGTCCAGCTTCAAGTGTGCTTTATTTCAGTCTAACATCCCCACAAAATTCTTCTCACGTCTCCCAACCCTGAAATCTTATTTTTCCCTAAGGCTTCTCATTATTAGCAATTTCCAAGTAACATGGTATTTTTACAATATTCAAAAATGTCATGCTGGACTGTGCTAGAGAGTAATCTGCAAATATAAGCTTAGCAAAGTTTGAATTGACTTGTCCAGAGAAAAAGCCTACAAGTGAACACCTACACCTGCCTACAAAGAGCTAACAAGCCTCTGGCAGCTACCAACATCAAAGCACAGTGGCTGTTTCTAATACAGGGTAAGGATAATAATATCACCTTTTGTTCTCTCCAGCTTGTTTTCCCTGCAGTCATATTTTGCTTCTTATGATTTTTTTAGTCTCTGTATCTTCTTGGACAGCACCGAGCCTGACGACAAGGATACGAGAGTCTTTCCCTGCCGTACGGAGAGAACCAGGAAAACTGTTAAAAAAAGAACAGGGTAGTTTGAAATTCATACTTCCAACGAGAAGCAGTGCCTAACAAACAGAACAAAAGTAAACAAAGCATGATACCTCCCTGGGGACAGAAGACTTATAAACTCTCCAGGATTTACAATTCTAGCGACCAACCCCTTCAGGACAGCAGCCAAGTGTCCCATGAGGTGGTGCTGCACCAAAGAACGATCTGAGAGGTTCCAAAGAGTGAAATGCCCAGTATTTTGCAAAGCTGTAAAATCTTGCAAAATAACAAAAATACAATACATATAAACTACAGGGCAAGAGTACAAGTGTTCACTTTAAGAGCTGGAACCATCCAGGTGAGCACCTGATAACTGGATCCTCACCAGAGTTTGAACCCTTCAGGACACAGAAGGGTTTTCCCCAGAAATTTCACAGACTGAGTTTTGATAGAAGTATACTTGCCAGATCCTCAGAAACATCACCCATTCTCCAGGTGTCTGGAGAGAACTGCAAATGGCTCTCATGTAGTTTGAGCTAGTTCTGTAAGGTCTCAGGGTGAATTTCACCAGATGCAACCAAACTGGGCAACTCCCAGTGGGACAGAAGGAACCCAAAGCTTGGGTAAGCAGAGCTGCAGCAAATACTGAGGAAACAAACATAACAGTGTAAAAAATAATAAACCATCCTTTTTTTTTCTCTTGCTTTTGTTTTTTCTTATTCAGATCAGCGTAGCAATTAAAGAGAAGGTGAAAAACTCACCATTACTGAACATTTCATCATCTGTAAGCTGAGCATCCTTAGCATAGAGGACTCCAAAGTTAAAATTCACCGATCCCTGGGAAATAAAACCAAATATTGTATGATAAACAGTCAAACAGCAGACATAAAAATTTGTTTCCTCTAAGGACTTTCAGATATGCATCTTTGCATACATCCTACACATTAGAACATACACTTTATACCATCACCTAATACATAATAATTTACCTTTAAATTTTGATAGTATAGCATGAATTTTTAACTTAAATTGGTGATCTATTATTATTAAGTTGGTGCTTAAAGTTATTTCTGCTGTCATGTTCAAAAAAACATTAATTTTTTTTACTGTAATGACCAACTGATTTCAAAGTCATCACAAGCCCATCAAAATAAAAAGCTGTATTCACTGGACGGGTCTGTGAGCTAGAAGTAGTTAGACTTGTACTTCCCTCTTGTTCTTCCAGAACCAATAAACCCTGTCAACAAAACCAAGATCTTTAGGCCACTGCTGTGAAAGATTCTACAAGGATGATGGTTTGATTTGTGTTTAGAAGTTTTGATTTGAAATGGCCAGTTCAATGGATAAAGACAGTTTAAGTAGTATTACATTACTATTATTATTTCTATTATTATTTTTACTGTTACTACTACTATTATTATCACCTGCTACTGGAAGAAACAAACCAGTAGTACCTATACTTAATTACTTTTATTTCCAGAAAATAATAAAGAAAAAGAACCAAACCAAAAAAAGTCACTTCCTACCTTTTTTATCAAGTGATGAAAAATTTCTCTTGGGCTCTTCTCCAATTTATCAAGACTCATAGCACTGAAAGGCAAACAAAACAGTGCTTTATAGAAGGGCGAGTGCACATTTCAAGGCTGAACCACCAACTGATTGCAGTGACAGCAGTTACAAAATGAATCGTTCCGAGAGCCTCTGTTAAATGGAATGTTCTGTGGAACTGCCATTTCTTCCCCAAAATACTAACTTCCAACATTCCTAAACCTATTTTGTATTTTAAAACAACAGAAGTTAGTTGTTAGACTAAGTTAGACTCTGTGTGGAGGTCAGGTTTAAATTTATTTCCTTCTAAAGCACAGAGCTCTGTTCCATCACCCTTCCCTTCAGCTCTACACTGAATCATGGTGAGCATTTGAGGAGTGCTCAATAACCAATTCTATTTCTCTCTTTTTCTAGTTCTCTCTATTCCTAAATAATTCAAGACAAGTCAAATGAAAAATGACAAGTTCAGCATCAAAGTCACACTTTTTCCCTTTGTCTGGTCAAGAACAGGCTCTAAATCCACTTATTGCTGCTTTCAACGATTAAGACTTGCAAAACCATTTTTACATGTTTTATAGGTTTATCATAAAACCCACAGAACGCAAGCTCTGAATTACAGGAAAAGGTACACAGGCAAATATCTAAAGGGATCACTTATTTGTAAATACATACCTTGATAGAGATCACCCTGAGAATGTTTCTGTGGGACTCTAAGGGAGACATATTTTCTGAGTACCCTGTAAACAAGAAAAGCTAGGATATATTACAGGACATACCCACTTTTTCTACATATTCAAATAGGATTTTTAATAAAAACCATTCAGTTAAAAAAGAAGGAAGAAAACCAAGGTAATTTTACTCAGTTATATTTACTGTCGATTTAGACAAAAAAAAAAGTCACGGGTGCTGCAAAGAAAAAAAAAGTGAACCATAAACGCCTACAGTAGAATTTTAAAACAAGTGCTTGGATAAAAGAATCTCATGGAATGTGAAGTAGAAAAAAAGAACCAGTACCAGACCTGCCTATTTTCTCACCATTGTACAAGAAAATCCTAAAAGCAGTATAAAGTCACTGCATAAAACCGGTCATGGGATGTAACCAAGAACAATTTAGGCATTTGCTAATCTAGACAGAAACCTTTTCTGGATGCTAGTGTCAAATCACAAGTCTTGTCTTTCAGAAGCTCGACAATGTTGGAAAGCATTTTCCATGGGGCTCCGGAGGGCAGGGGCGTAAGGGGGTGAGTTTGCAGATCGCACCTGTGCCATCCGAAGGATACAGCCCGCCTGCTGCCTGCGCTGGGCATTCTTCTGGCCATCTCTGGGTTTACCGGTCAGCGCCGCTCCATCCGTTTTCATGGAAGAAAGAGCCACGAGCACTAAGGCAGCCAGCAGCCCTGTCATTCCGGCGATATTGCAGCACTCTCTGCTCGCAACGCCCAACACGCGGCGGAGCCACCTCCGCCCGCAGCACCGGCAGCAGCCCGAGGGAGACGGCTGCAGCTCGGGGGCTGCTGCGCCTCTGCCAGCCTGAGGGCAGCCGCCCCACTGGGACCGCGGGAACGCCTGGCGCTGCTTGCCCGGGGCGGCTCCTGCAGCTCCCGGCCCGCGGCAGCAAAGCACCGCCTCGCCCTCCACCATCGGCAGGCGGCAGCGCCCCCGCCCCCGGCACCGCTGAGTGAGGCCGAGGAACTCGGCGGACGCCCTTTCCGCGATGCTCAGCGCCGTGCGGGCGGCCAGACGGAGGCTTCGCCCCTCCAGCTACGCTGCCGCGGCGCCGTCCTGCGCGGGAGCTGCCCGCGCACAGCCCCGCGCGGCCGCCTGGCATGCCAGCCACTCATGTGCCGCGTCAGCTGTTGCGTCACACGCCGCGCCGGCAGCAGGGCCTGCCGGGAGTTGTAGTCTCGGGCTGACAGCCACGGCTCCGTCCCACGCCATCGGGAGCTGCAGTCCCTCCCGGGCATCAAACGGGACCTTCACCCCTGGGCGGGGAAGGACCTGAGGCAGCACCGCTCCTCCCGAATGCCCTCTCTTTTTCCCTCCAACTCTTTTTTCTTTTTTTACTCTGTTTTCACCCCTTCCCTTCCCTCTTGCTCTCCTGCTTCTTTTCCTTTTCCTTTTCCTTTTCCTTTTCCTTTTCCTTTTCCTTTCCCTTTCCCTTTCCTTCCCTTTCCCTCTCCTCTCCTTTCTCCTCTCCTTTCTCCTTTCCTTTCTCCTGTCCTTTCTCCTTTCCTTTCTCCTTTCCTTTCTCCTTTCCTTTCCTTTCCTTTCCTTTCCTTTCCTTTCCTTTCCTTTCCTTTCCTTTCCTTTCCTTTCCTTTCCTTTCCTTTCCTCTCCTCTCCTCTCCTTTCCTTTCCTTTCCTTTCCTTCCCTTCCCTTCCCTTCCCTTCCCTTCCCTTCCCTTCCCTTCCCTTCCCTTCCTGGAACCTTCCCTTCCCTTCCCGGAACCTTCCCTTCCCAGAACATTATCTTCCCTTCCCTTCCCTTCCCTTCCCTTCCCTTCCCTTCCCTTCCCTTCCCTTCCCTTCCCTTTCCTTTCCCTGTTCCTTTCCCTGTTCCTTTTCCTTTCCTTTCCCTTTTCCTTTCCTTTTCTTCTATTTCTGATCTTGGTTTTCCTTTCTAGCTTTAGAATAAAAAATCAGCAGTAGAAACTTTCAGGCTACCTGGGAGTAAAAAAAACCTCCAAAATGAAAATTATTTAAAGAAAACTATTTATTCCCTGGGAGCCTGAAATTTTTTAATGCTGCACGTGACATAGAGCTTTTATTCCTTCTTATAGATAGTTGATATTTTATACTTTCTTTATACAGCGCCCCCTGCTGTCTGCCCCGGCGCACTGCAGGCAGAGCGCTGCGGCGTCGTTCGGTTTTGTCTAATTAAACTCGGCTGAATTCAGCTTGGTTCGGCTCTTGGTCTAAACTCGTTTCAGTTCAGCTCTTGGGCTGAACTCAGCACGGTTCGGCTAAACTCGGTCATATTCGGCACATGGTCTAAACGCGGCCAATGTCGGCTACACTCGGCTATCGGTTACAGTTGGCTATCATCTGCTGTTGGTGTAAACTCAGCTGTTTTCGGCTACACTCAGCTGTTTTCGGCTACACTCGGCTCTTCGGGTAAACTCGGCTGTTTTTGGCTACACTCGCCTCTTCGGCTCAAGTCGGCTCTTTTCGGCCACCCTCGGCTCTTCGGCTCTTCGGAACAATTCGGCCCGGATCGGCTCCCTGAGGGCGGGAAAGCCGGCGATAAGAGGACCCCGGCACAGAGAGGCGTTTACCCAGATGCCTGTCACAAACCCGCAAAAATACGCCTGCCCGCGGCGCCGCTGAGCCCACGGCATGTGTCGGATACACTTGAAACGCCACAGAAAAATCCATCAGGCCGCCATGACGTCGGTATTCCATGCAGGCAGTCCAGTTACACCCACCGTGGTCCTCCACTTCCCCGCCCTTTTCGCTGCCATGTTGAGAAGGTCAAGGAAAAGTCCGCGACAAGCCACTCCCAAGGTGGCGGCCTCTCTGTGCAGGGCTGCAGTACCGCGCTCTGCCCACAAGGCGGCAGCACTGCTGCCCGCCCCAGCCAGGGGCGCAGCGTGCCTCGGGGCTGCGGGCAGGGAAGGCGGCAAAAAAGAACAAGGGCGACCCCCGACAAAAACTGCTCTGAAATAAATGCCCCAAAACAACCGGGAAGAGGAAAAAAACTTCTGCCTGTAATTTAATAGGATAAAAAACAAAACAAAAGAAAAAAACCCCCAACAATTTCTCTTAAAAATATTTAAATATTTTAAAAAATATTTTTTCATATTAATATTCACATTTCTGTTTATAATGTATATTGATATATACTGTCCATTTATCCATTTCATTTTATAAATACATTTATATTCTATATTGCATATATCCCTAAAACTTAAATTTATTTGTATATTTTTACACATATTTTTGCATAGTAAGTAATATTTCGGTTAGGATTTTTACTTCTGTAACACATACAGTATTCAAAATAAAACCCCTGCCTCTACCCATACATGCCAAATAAAAACCCCTTTCATTTCAAGCGTATTTAAATTAAAAAAAAAAATAATTTCGAATTTATATCCACATTTACATTTAAAATGTATACTGATCTATGTTCAATTTTACATTTATATTTTCTGATTTATTTATAAATTTATATTCTATGTTACATCTGTTCCTATTATTTATATTTTATTCAAATATTTTTATTCATATCTTTAAATATTTATTATATATTTATTTGTGTTAGGATTTTTACTTCTGTAACACTTACATTATTTAAAAGAAAACCCCTGCCCCAACCCACGTTAAAGCCAAAAAGAACCCCTTTCTTCTCAACTGTATTTAAATATTTTTTAAAAATTCTATTTTTCAGGTTCATATTCACATTTACATTTAACATGTATACTTATGTATACTGTTATTTGTATTCTCCATCACATCTCTTCCTATTATCTGTATTTACTTATATTTTGTGTTTATATATACATTTATATCTTGATTATATATCTCAATATTTAGAAATATATAACAATAATATCTACATTCATATTATTTAAAATAAAAACCCTGCCTCTAACCCAAATAGAATAAAAAAAAAACCCAACCCTTTCTTTTAAACAATATTTCAATAGGTTTTATCCTTATGTCTGATTTTTATATTCATATTTGTATTTATAATGTATATTAATGTATATTGCTTACTTACACATTTATCTTTATCAATGTCAATTGATAAATAAATTTATATTCTATATTACATCTGATGCGAGTAGTTAATTATATATTTTTATATTTTTTATACATATTTTTACATATTGATTATATATTTCTGCGTCAAGATTTTTACTTCTGTAACACTTATTTAAAATAAAACCCCTGCCTCTACTTAACTAAAAGCCAAAAAACTCCCTTTCTTTTAAACTATATTTACATATTTTTATATTTATATTCCCATTTATAATTTATATTGCTGTATAATGTTATTTATATTCTATAATACAACTCTTCATATTACTTACATATATTCATATTTAAGTTTATATTCATAGTTTAGCAATTTCTATTTATATATTTATTCTATATTTCTATCTTAAGATTCACATTTCTATAATACTTATATTATTTAAACTAAAACTCCTGCCTCTAACCAAATAAAAACCAAGGACACTCCTTTATTTAAACCATATTTAAAATTTAAGAATTAATTTTATTTTTCAAAATTATAATCATATTTATATTGATAATTTTTATTTATTATATTGATAGATATTATATATATTAGAGAGAATACCTTCTAATATAATAATAAATATATAATTTCTGTATTATATATTTCTTTTACTTATATTTTTTAATTTAAATATTTATAGATATTTGTATTTGCATATATATTTGTATCTGAATTTTCATTTTAATTCTATGTATATAATTTATTAAAAAAACCCAGTCTATAACCTAATAAAACCCCCCAATTTAACTATATTAAAATATTTCCATATTTACAATCTATATTTATGTATCTTTGTATATATATAATAGACTATCATTTATCTATATGATAATATGTTACAATTATATACCATATATTATAGTTTTATATATGTATCTGTTATCTATATTTATGTTTACCACTCAAATTTTATATTTATTTTAAATTTATATTTATTTCTATTTTCATCTATCTATTAAACCATATACAGTCATTAACCTGACACATCAGAACCACAACAATACTGTACCTTTGTCAGCACCGGCACGCAGCACATGCTCATCCCATCGCAGCACATCAAAACAAAAACTATTTCTATTACTAACAGAACAAACATCCCACAACACTGAACCCTAATAAAAACTCAAATAAACCTAACTGTAAATAAATTTTAAATCCCACTATAAAGTAGCTCAAAACCTCTGCACATTCTCATCATAAACTTCCTCCTAAACCAATATCTCAAAAACCCCAAAAAACTCAAATACACCTTGAAAATGACACAACTGCTAATAAAAACAAACACCGAGTAAAAATTAAATCAAACCAACTCACTAGACTCAAAACTGTACAACTGACCCAAAACATTACTAAAAGAAGTCCCCAAAGCTCTACCTTTATGCGAGTGCACAAATAATAACATATAATCGATAAAAGTTATTTGAAAAAATAAAAAAAAATTAAAACCATGAAAATAAAAAATCTAAACTATTAAAATACTAAAAAAAACCCCACTACCCAAATTAAAAAACATATTGCCTATAAAACCCCACCATATAAATGCCCCTGTACCAAAAAATAAAACTAAAAAAAACTATCAAACCAGAAAGAAATCAGAACTTAGGAACACTAAAACCATAACGTTCAAGAAGTCACACCATATCCCTTACCATACAACAACTACAAACAACATAAAACAATACAATGAATTCTTAAAAACCATCTTAAAACCACTGCATTGAAAAACCTTTCAAAAATTAAAAACTCCAACAGCCCAGCTGGCCCTACCAAAGCTGTATGTTTATACATACAGCAAACAAAACCAAAATCCCAGTAATACCTATCAGAAATCTATGAAATAAACCTATTGGAATTAATCCTACCTCAAATACAAACCAACCTATCCAGAAAGTTAGCTTCACTCCAAAAACAACTTACACAGAGTTAATAATACCAAGAAATAAAACAACACACCATATACCACCAATGAACATAATAGTGAAGAAAAAAAACCTACATTTTTTTATTTTGTTTTTTAAACGAAGTTCTTTTATTAGCTAGAACAAAAGATTTTGCCAGGACTGTAACAACAACTTCTTCTTTTTCTTCTTCTCCTTCTGAAATGTCCCTTCTCACTCCCAAATTCCTTTAAACTCCTGAGTTTACATCCAAGCAAAAAGCAAAATTTGTGCACTCGTGCATTCGATGCTCCTGTCAGATTCTCTGTTTCCCTCCACATTTTCTTACACTTTCAGTCTTCACGCTGTCCCGCCGTGATGAGTCTGACAGAAGAATTGGCACATGTTAACAGGGGATTTCCCTCCCTCCCTCCCTCCCTCTGGTTTCCTCAGCGCATTTCAATCCATCCCAGGCCTGCAACGATGCACCCTCACCCCAAAGCTCACAGCAAGTATGCAGCAGCTCAGGCTTACTTGGCTCCAGGGCTCTGTGCCTTAGATAGCTGAGGAAACTTCTGATGAGCCTCTGTTCCAATAAACTGGAATGCAAACTCACCTCCATCTCAGAGCCTCAGTGACCTCAGCCAGCCCCTTCCTCACTTCCCTGGGTCACAATGACTTCCAGGCACAAGGATGCAAAGCAGGTTTTTGTCTTTTCTCTTGAGTGCCAACAGGTCAAATATGTAGGCTTTGACATCACTAATTACCCTCTCTTTGAACTCTCCCAAGGACAGTTTTAAAGAAAAGACACAAGATTGCTAGTACATCCATATGGGATAAGGAGGAAAGCAGCAAGGATCCAAGGCCAGCAGTGTGGCCGGGCAGTGTCACGTCCCTGCCGCCCTGTGACAGGGCACAGAGCTGCAGGGCCCCAGAGCCTGCAGGCCTGGAGCTGCCACACGGATGGACCTGGTTCCCTTCCCGGGCGCCCAGAGGGGAACCTGAGGGCAGGTGTCCACCCCGAGGGTGCACCCAGAGCCCCGGGCAGGGATGGAGTCACTGGCTGCTCTCTGGGGACAAGACCCTCCCTGCAGGTGACACTGCCTTGTCCTCTCCCTGTGGGACAGGGACCTCCAGGGTCTATGACCAGCCTCCTTCCGTCAGCATCCAGGTGCTGTGTCAGAGCCAGAGGGGTCAAGGCTTTCCAGAACCATAGCATCCTTTAGGTTGCAAAAGCCTTCTAAGGTCATCGAGCCCAGCTGCTGCCCCAGCACTGCCAAGCCCCCACCCAAATCAGGTCCCTAAACACCACATCTTGCCATGCTTCAAATGTCTCCAGCAATGGGGACTGCCCTGGGCAGCCCGCTCCTATGCCTGACCACCCTTTCAGTGAAGAAATTGATCCTCAAAGCAAATCTAAGCCTTCCCTGCTGCAACTTGAGGCCATTTCCTTTTGCCATGCCACTTCTTACTGGGGAGATCTGGGTACTTAAACCTTACCTGCTCATTCCCTAGGAGGTCTCTGGCTTGGCTGGATGAGAGGAGAAACACTCCCAGCACAGGAACGGCAGCTCAGCAGGTCCCACACCGAGGCAGGGGAGCAGCTGTCCTCACCAGAGCTCGCATATCAGTTCTCAGAGATTGGCTCTGCTTTTCCTCCCGGGCAGATCTCTGCTCAGTGCTTCAGAATTGGCTGTTTGGAGCAGGGGGAAAAAACAGGTTAGCCAAGTTTTTTATCCAGACTTATTGGATGTCTTTGCCTGCTTTGCCTCTTCCTGACTTCCTCCTGCTAAGAAAACAGCTGCCTTTGGACTTCTAGGGGGAACTGTCACGTAATGCTTGAAAAGGAACTACAGAAAAGTGCCTCATTTTTAAAGACTCAGCCAAGAAGACAGATAACTGCAGCTTCTCCATCCCCACTGCCTGCAGAGCTGGCAGGCACCAGGCCAGCTCTTGTCATTCATCCTTCAAGCTGTTCCCAAATCTGCTGGAAGAACTGAAGGCTGCTTTGGCGTTCCATTGCTCTGCTTCTCCCAAAAATGATCTTTCAGTGCTGTTACCCCTCCTTGGGAAGGGCCTTTCTGTCTTACACACTCGGGTACACAAGGCTACACGAAGCTGCAGCAGCCTCTGCTCCAGGTGAGAAGGGCTTTCTTCCTCCTCTGGCACCTGGCTGGCACAGGTTGCTCACAGATGCTGGGGCTGCCCCATCCCTGGAAGTGTTCAAGGCCCACTGGTGCTCTGGGATGAGGCTCAGAGCAACCTGGTCCATGGAACCATGTCCCTGCCCATGGCAGCAGGCTTGGAATGAAGTGATCTTTAGAGCCCCTTCCAACCTGAATTATTCCATGATTCTATGAACTCAAAAAACTCAGGGAATAAATCTGTAAAGGTCACTAAATACATAAAAGCATATCCCCATCAGCAAATTATTGAATGAAAAGTATATCTACAAACAGGGAGAAGTATTCTATGTATTTGCTCTTGCTACCTTGCAGGTGTAATTTTAGCTATCGCTTCAAGTTTTAAAATATTTTCTTTTGAAATAATACGCAGTGTTCAAATTTTAGCATTTTTACACTATTGCAGAACTAAAAATTGCTGACAGTCAGGCCGTGTCATTCTTTATGGGGCAGAGCCATCATGACAGAATTTCTGGGACAGAAATTTTACAGGATGTCACTGCACAGACAGCACCAAATTCCATATCAGTTTGCAGTTCAGCTCCTCCACATCAGAAAGCTAAACTAGGACAAGTGAAGCCTCGGGATTCCCGAATGGCAAGGCACTAAGAGACACACCTTAATAATATCATCACAATTTCCACATCAGGTAAGGGCATGGGTGGCGCAGGGCGCGGATCCCTTCCTCTCCCATGCTAGAAGCCCTGCAGGCCACAGTAGATGCTCAGGGTCTGTGTATGGGAGTTTTGAAACCAAAGATGCTTAATTCTGCTAGTGAAGGCTAATGGAGGCTCTTTAAATAATAAACAGGTTTGTACAAGTGCAGGCAGTCTCTATCTCCACGCTGAGCCAGCTGCAGGCCAATGGCCACAGCCAACGGTGCCTTGGCTCTGGGCCGGCTCCTTGTCACACCTTCTCCACCAGGCAAAGCGGCACCAATTCCCTGGGCTGACTGAAACAGTCCCTGGCACCCCTGGCCAGGCTTTATGCCCTCAACATCCCTTCTTCTGGAATCCCAAGGCACACTGTACGACAGCTTTTAGGCAGTGTGAGTGCACCTTAGGGACAGCACAGTCACGGGTCCTGCCATTCTCAGCTCTGCTCGGGGAGGGGTCACACCCCACGCACTCCTCCTTTGAGCAGGACGCTTTAAAGCCCTGTCAGCAGCAGCAGCAGCAGCAGCCAGGATTCCTAGACCCTTCCTGCCCTGGTGAGCACCAGCTCCTGGCCGTGCCATCCAACGGGCTGGGGGTGATCGGCCACCAGCCAAGGATTTCACTCCACGGCAATGGCACCTCGCAGATTAGACTGGGGCCCGATGACACGCAGCTGAGAATGCCCGTGGCCAACAGCAGCCTCTGTGGCTCCAGGCTGCTTGCAAGGCAGAAGGGATTGCCCTGTCCCACCATGCTATGTGCTCTTACCTGCTACAGAATGCAGAGACACAGAGTCTTGAAGAGGAGGAAAGGATTTTGAACACTCCTGCTAGGAAGAAAAGATATCTGAGGGAAAAGGAAATGATATCCAATGCCGCTGAAAATCCCATAGGAGTGGGCTGCAGAAATGCTTTTATGTGTGTGACAGTTTGAGAAAGAAATAAGTGCTGAGGCTGCAGGCTCTGATATCGACAGCGAGCTCCTGGATCCTCCAGGACAAAGCCACCTCTCCCTGCTGCTCCCGTGTTGGTCTGCCTGTGGAGCAGGGAGGGAAGGAGAGGCACACAGGTTAACACAGTGGCAGTGCACAAGCTGCCAGGTGTCACCCATCTGACCTGCACCAAAGAGGAAATCTTATTTTTCCAAACTTCCCATCAACAATTTCCCAAACAGACGAATACTCCCCTTGGAGGCTGCTGTGCCCTGTGCACTAGGGAGCCTGGCATGATGCCCTCCAGGTCATATCTTACATAAAGAGTTCTTTTTCTCCTGCACAAGGCTCTATATTCTACTTTGACAGATATAGAAATATCTATAGAAACTACAGATATTCACTAAGCGACCTTAAATCATAACAGCCAGGCCTCTGTATGACTTTGCTTAACTCCTGCTGAGCTCAGGCCATCTCCCCATTCCTCAGGCATCAGAAACCACTGAAATTCCCATGTTTTCCTGGGGGCTGCCTGCTTGCAGCTGCCCTCCTCTCACCAACAGGGCCACCTGCCAGGCTCCCCAGTGCACAGGGCACAGCAGCCTCAAAGGGGAGTATTCGTCTGTTTGAGAGGTGATTGAAAGCCTGGGGAAAAAAAAGCTGAGCGACACTGTGGCTCTGAAGGCGCAAGAATCATTACCCTGGAGATGTGCAGCTCACCTGGTTCATGCTGGACACGCTCTCTGGTCGCTTCACCTGAGTGTTCAGTTGGAGAGATCCATTTCCATGTGCTGGGCTGGGTCCATCTCCGTCCCTGCTGTGAGAAGGTGTTCGGGGGAATGCCACTGCCTGCTCAGCAGAGGCTTCACACACTCTGCCAGCAGCAGGGGCAGCCTTTGAGGCCACACCAGCCTGGCAGAGACTGAGTGAGCCATTCTGACAGTGTTAACAGCACCACTGATGAATCCTCATCCTGAACCCCAAATTTCACCAGAGCAGTTCTTCCCCAATTTTCTGCTAACAGCTGTACACTGCAGCTCCTCTGCTGTTTCCCAGCTGCAGATGTGTGCCAGCACAGGAATATCAGTGTATTTTTTTCCTCCACATCTGTCTGATAATGTTGCCTGTAATGCTGACATTTTCATGACTATTAAGTCATCCATGCTAAAATGAAATAAACCCTCTACTTTGAAGCACTAAATTCTCTACTGTCATGAACAAAAATTCTGCCAATTTTTTTCTGTGAGAAAAAGGTTACCACTGTTGCTGCTGGGGTGCTGCTTGCATTATGGTAATTACGGGTCGTTGCTGTTAATAGTTGTGTTTGTATCAGTAAAAGCCCTAGCTGGGGCGAGTTACTGGCCCTTCTCTGAGACAGTGAAGGGTGGGGACATCCCGAACAGTGAGGAGAAGAGGCTTGAGGGGAGGGATATGCAAATTAACTCCAAGGACCAGCATGCCATGAGAAGCTACTGCTTCTAACTTGCTAAAAAAAGACCCCAAAAACAATGAGCCACCTAAGAGTTGAGAGATTGGAGTGATGTCTGGACGTCAGGAAAGGAGTGCTGAGCCTGCAGAGATGCTGAACACCTTCATAGTCCTTCTCACCCTGAGCAGGAGTCGTCCCGAAACCGGGAGCAGACAGAACGAGGCAGCGAACAGTAACAACAGAGGGTCACGATGCCCCAAAGGCTCCCACGAGGACTGGACCCCTCAGCTCTGCCTTCAGTGGACAAAGCTGCGCATATCCTCCTCCTCCTCCTCCTCCTCCTCGCCCTGGGAGAGACGACGGGAAGCTGCAGACCTGTCCAAGCTGCCCAATCCTGAGCTGATCACTTATAATAAAGGCATTAAAAGGAGACAAAGTCTCCTCCCCTGTTTATTTCAGTGGACACAAAGGATGCAGAATTTAGGGACCGTAAGGACATCTGCTAGAACTGCCAAGATAAAGAAAACAGTCATAAAGCCAACTCAGCAAATATGCTGAGATGAGCACCAGCTGGGTGAAAAAGAGTGTGATGTTTGCAGGCAATGGGACTTTGGCACCCAAATTATCCTGGGCCTGGCCATGGGATGGTTCTGGTCACCAGAACTCAGGAAAAGACGGCGCAGTGCAAGTGCTGGGTGTTGTGCTTCATAGAACCCAGATGCAAAAGCTGGGAAGACTCTGCTGGATTCTTGTGTGGTCTCTACCCCTACTGTGAAAAATGCCAATCACTTGTTTTAAAATTTTAAAAGTTTAATAGTAATAAATTTGTTATAAAATTAGTAATGAAAATTAGAGAAAAAAGAATGTGGACAATTAGAGGTAGGACAAAAAATGACAATAAAAATGCACAGAATTAGAGATGTCTGGGTGCTCTGCTCTGCCTCAGAACACATTTTGCTAACAAAGGATTAACCCTTAAAAGTAATAGCCTGTTGCATATTCATATATCTCATACATGATGCCAAAATTCTTTTCAAACAATGGGTGTTTTCTTGTTCTTGTCAACCCCTCCCTCACCTTATAAATCAATTGTCTTGGTCCCTCAAAGTCTGGTTCTTCCGGATAAGGAGGCAATATTTCTTTTCTCAGAGTTTTGGTGTCTTGCTACTGTTATCTCTCCTTGAGCTATTTAGAAAAAGTATCTTACATCACAGAGTTTGTGTAGCCCAAAACTATATTCACCACACTACTTTAAAAGATTAGGGTAGCACTACAAAAAAAGGATTAATACAACATAACTTTCCAACATAACACATATAGTATTAATATTAATATTTGCGAAAAGCCAATCATATAATATGCATTTTTCACACCTTCTCTGCTCCTTCTTCTTCTCAAAATATATTGTAAGCCTGATAAAAAAACTAGTTAGAGCCATGCTCAGTGCCTTATTCTGAAAACTTACAGCTGACTTACAGGTTTAGTACCTTACATAGCAGGTTTGAGGCCCTGGAACTGGAGGGACAGACAAGTGATGAAGTGGGCCAAAGTCCTTCTGGAATAGACGGGCACCTAGGGCAAGTCAGACAACACCATGCATGGTGACCACCTCTGTTCCAAGGGAAGGCAGGGTGCTTGCAGGCCTTCCCAAAAGCATCTCAAGGGAAGGTTTCCATCTCCCCTGCCCTGTTTTCTTCACTTCAGCTGAATCTTTCTCTCACTGAAAGACAGGAAGCTCAGGCGTGTTGGGACAATACTGTGAGCATTGGCAGAGGTGAACAGTCAGGAATCCAGAGGCTTGTGCAACTCTCTTCCATAGAGTTGTACATTTCCTTGTTGTATATTTCCAATAAAGCAGAGCCTAAATGGCAAGTCAGCGACTGGGGAAATACAGCACTGAGACAATAAAGGTGTAACATGCCTTGTTTTGAGAGGGTCAAGTAAGACAACAAACATTCAAACAACAAATACTGAGAAGATGAAGAAGAAAAATGAATTTTTCTAAGGCTTTCTAATGTTTATTTTCTTCTCTGTGCCTTTTGAAGATTGCCTATATCCTATTTTCATTGTTTTCTTTTTTCCTGTCTTGAGAATGAATTTTGCATTCTGCATATTTTAAGTCAGACATAAGAAAAGTTCCATATTGTTTGGCAATCATGAAAAGGTAAGTTTACAGGTCATATTCATTACCTTTGATGACTGGATCAGACTCAATTTTAAATACCCTTGTATGTCATGCTCATATGCAAAGATGCTAGATTGATCTTGGAAGGGCATTAAACCACAAAACAAGTACTTCAAAACCTCTGGACGTGGCTGCCGTGGTGAGTTTCCTGAGGTGTCACAGCCCCAGCCCCGCTCCATGGCCGGTTTCCCTGAGGTGTCACAGTCCCAGCCCTGCTCCATGGCTGGTTTCCCTGAGGGCTGACAGCCCCAGTTCCACTCCATGGCCGATTTCCCTGAGGTGTCACAGCCCCTGCCCTGCTTCCCAGAGATCCCATTGATTGTTCTAGAAGCCATGGATCTGGATTTCCAGGAGCATGTTTGCAAAGACACGAAAGAGAAAAATTGTCAAGAATTGTTTGTGCTTCTCTTCCTGAGTTTTTTCCAATGTATTTTCTAGTAGGAAAGCATGGACCAAACTGGCAAAGTTCCTATAATGTAGGAAAAGCATCCTCCTGTATTTGACTTGAGTTGAGGACAGTTGCAAGCTCTCCTGTCAAATGTACGCAGAAAATTTTCAGTAAATTTTCTGTCTTTCCGCTGAGTCAGTATAAAAGATGACGTTTCTCAGAAGCTTAATACTAATTTTTCCATTTATATGAAATGTCAAAGTTGTTAGTTCATAGGATGACAGGATAACTGAGGTCTGGAGGCAGCTGTGGTGGTGTCCAGGTTTATCTCCTGTACCAATGGGGATCGGCAGCAGCATCAAATCAGGTTCATCTTAGTTTTCTGCAGACAGGTCTTGAGGAAAACATCAGTTCACCTAGAGCAGGGTTTGAATCCCTGCAGTGCAGTTGACTCCGCACGGGCTCTCTGGGCCACCGCCTGCCAGGGGCAGGAGCAGAGATTTCCCTTGGCCAGGGCCGGAGCCCTGGCATGGCAATGCCTGAACAGCACCTCCCTGCCTACAGTGCCACCCTGGATGGCTGCCCCAGGGCCTGGCATTTGACCCTGCACTTGCTGCAGGAGTCCCGGCCCTGCTTCCACCCTGAGCAAACGCTCGGACCCATCTCAGAAGCTCGGTGCCCGAGGGGGCCGCCACAAGTGGTTGCCAGGGACCTGGGGCCATGGCTGCCCCGATTTTGGGTACACGGTGCCGATGTCAGAGTGGCCATTGTGACCTGTGCGAGGAAGGCCACAAAAGGGAACGCGGGGCTCAAGCCGAGTGTCAGTGCGACCTGACAACGGGAGGAGAAGGTAGGGCAGGGACGTGGCTGCTCAGGGACCAGAAGGGCCCCACACCTTGGGGCTCTGGCCCTGTGCGGCAGGCTCACCTGCCTCTCCCTTCCCAGAATCACAGAATCAGCGGAGGAACAGCCAGAGGACACTGCGGTGTTCCTCAAGGCGACGACGGGAGGAGAAACAGACAGGAGCAGGGCTCACGCAGGGCTGAGCAGGGAGTAGAGCCTCGTGGCTCTGGGCCTGCTCTGCAAACTCCCCCCCCCCTTCTCTCTCCCACAGACAGAGAGGAACAGCTCCTCGAAGTGACCACGTCAGTCGAGGAGATAGACTCAGCGTAGACAGCCGCCATGTCTGACAGCAAGCAGGAGGGCCCTGGTGCCAGGGAGCCAGGTGAGGGCAAAGCAGCCCTCTGACAGCCTGGCCCAGGGCCTCTTGTGGCAGCAGGCAGCATGGGGATCAGAGCAGAGGCAGGGGGAGGCAGGAGCTGCTCGGCCATGCCGGGGCCGGGAGCCTCCTTCCTGCCCAAGTGGGGCCCAGCTGGGCCAGGAGGCAGCTCCTGGGACAGCCGTGCCCACAATGGCCCCTGCTCTGCAAGGCCTCCAGCCCTGCCCATCAGCCAGGCAGGGACAGAGCAGCCTTGGGGCCGATGCTGCTGCAGGCTCAGAGCCCCGCAGAGCTGCTCATGCCCGGTGCCATTGGCTCTGTCCCCTGCAGCCTGCATGCTGTGTCGCCGTGCCGAGGCTGACCCGGACATGTGCGGTGCCAAACTGCAGAAGGGTGGGCTCTGTGCCCACGCGTTCTGCATGGTGAGTGGCTCCGGGCGCTCCCTCCACCTTTGCAATGGGCAGCTCCTGCCGCTCTCTCCTCATCAGCTTCTCCCCTTGGCTGCAGTTCTTCGCCACTCTACTATTTCATCCAGAGACGGACCGCGGGGGACTCATGGACTTTCTCCCTCGAGATCTCCTAATTGCAGTGCGGCGGGCGGCACAGAAGGTGAGAGCCTGACAAGAGCAGGGAGATTTGTGCCTGGCGAGGTTTGCCAGAGCTTAGCCCAGGCAGCAGGAAAGAAAGGCCGGCCCAACAGCCGGGACAAAGTCTGGCCCCCAGCAGCTCTGGCACAGAGGCCCTGGCACAGGAGCCTCCCTCCTCCAGCTGGCGGCTCTGTGGGCTGGGAGCCAGCAGCGGCCACGTCCTGCGCCTTGCCCGGAGCCCTGGGGCTGCCCGGGGAGGCCTCGAGGCTGCTGCTGCTGCTGCTGATGGGGCTGCTTGGCTCTTTCCAGATCTGCGGCATCTGCGGCCAGAGTGGGGCAACCATCATGTGCTGCATGGAGGACTGTGACAGATGGTTCCATCTGCCCTGTGCCAAGGAGGCTGGCTGTGTCAATCAATATATTACCCCGTTCAGGTACCGCCTCTCCCCTTCTGGTCATCACTGGTGAAAGATCCAGCATTTCTCACTTTGCCTATCCCTTTGCCCCCAGCTCCTTCTGCCCTGAGCACCGTCCAGAGCAGGAGGTGGAGGCGACTCCTGAGCCGGACACCGTTTGTCCCATCTGCATGGAGCCTGTGGAGGACAGAAAGACCTTCACAACCCTGGTGTGCCCAACGTGCAAAAGGGCCTGGTTCCACAGGGACTGCATCCAGGTAGGAGCCCTCCCCTCAGCCCCGGGGCACAGCAGGTGCTCAGCAGCAGCGGCAGCAGGGCCTCGCTCACCCTGCCTGTGTTTGCCCTGCAGGGACAGGCCTTGCGCGCTGGTCTTTTATGCTTCCAATGCCCCCTGTGCAGAGACAGTGAGGCATTTCTTGCCGAAATGTTCATCTTGGGGATCCGAATCCCCATCAGGTTGGTGTCCTTCTGCCTGGCCCACCAGCCAGGAGGGTGCAAGTGCTGTGCTGTGCCAGGCCCTTCCCCAGGAGCCCTGGCCCTGCCCTGTCCTGTGAGGCTGGGCTTCAGCTTCACACCCAACTTGGAAAAGCACTGGAGAAAGAGCTGGGACACCCTGGACCTCCGTGAGGGAGAGCAGCAGAAATTCATCATCTCTTCCTTTCTCCATCAGAGTGCCAACATGGGAGGACAACGATGCCTTCGCAGATCTAGACATGAGGCACAGCCAGTGCAACGCCAGGGATTGCCTTTACCCTGGAGGCAGGGAGGAGGCAGAGGAACAGGGGTAAGTTGGGAAGCTGCACCTGGGGCTCTGCAGGGAACCTGTGTCTCGGCAAGGGCTCAAAGCGGGAAGAACCAGAAGCGCTTGGCCGGACAACCACGTGCTGGTACACTTTGTTGTCAGTGCTATGAGCCTGTTTGCCTCCCCAGGCCCTGGGAATTGCTCCTGTGCTCCTCCTGTGCTGCTGAGGGCACTCACAGGCGCTGCTCTGGCCTGAGAAGCAGCACAGACATATGGGAGTGTGACACCTGTGCTGGGCTCGGAACATGTATGAGTCAAATTCCCCGGTGTCCCTGGGCTGGGGACAGTGCCCAGGCTGGGCTTGGCAGAGCACAGCATCCACTGCTGGAGGGCTGGGGGCACTGCTCTGGCCTGGCCTGGCCTGGGCCTGGGTGATCTTTGACATTCCTGCTTGCCCTTACAGCCTCCAGGGATGAGTCAGAGCTCAATGGCCCCAGGCCAGCCAGACAGTCAGGACTGCAATCTGCTCATGGCTTGTCAGAATCTGAGGCCATCAGCCCCAGCTCCCACACCCCTGTGCCATTGGTGCTGGTTTCCCCGCCTCCATCTCCAGAGACGGGCAGCCACAGCAGGCCCCAACATGCAGCATGGCAGCAGGCGCTGCCATCTTCCTCACTGGACACCAGCAGCATCAGCAGATCAAGGTCAACATGCAGCAGGTCCCCTGACCCTGAGGACAGGGTCTATTCCAGATGTGCTGGGCCTGGCCGCAGGCAAAGCCGCTCTCGCCGGCAAAGTCGCGCCCAGAGTCCACCTGTCCGCTCCAGGAGTCGCCATGACAGAAATAGTGGGACAAGGCCAAGGGCTGAAAGGCCCAGGCGAAGGGAGACACCATCACGGACATCCCCCAGACGCAGGTGCTCCTGCCAGCAAGGCTGGGCCCAGAGTCCACCTGTCCGCTCCAGGAGTCGCTGTGACAGGAGCAGTGGGACAGGGCCACGGGCTGAGAGGCCCAGGCGAAGGGAGACACCATCACGGACATCTCCCAGACGCAGGTGCTCCCGCCAGCAAGGCTGGGCCCAGAGTCCACCTGTCCGCTCCAGGAGTCGCTGTGACAGGAGCAGTGGGACAGGGCCACGGGCTGAGAGGCCCAGGCGAAGGGAGACACCATCACGGACATCTCCCAGACGCAGGTGCTCCCGCCAGCAAGGCTGGGCCCAGAGTCCACCTGTCCGCTCCAGGAGTCGCTGTGACAGGAGCAGTGGGACAGGGCCAAGGGCTGAGAGGCCCAGGCGAAGGGAGACATGGTCAGGGCCATCCCCCAGACGCAGGTGCTCCCGTCAGCAAGGCTGGGCCCAGAGTCCACCTGTCCGGTCCAGGAGTCACCGTGGCAGCAGCAGCAGGACAAGGCCAAGGGCTGAGAGGCCCAGGCGAAGGGACACATCATCGGGGATGCCCCCCAGACGCAGGTGCTCCCGCCAGCAGCACTGGGCCTCGACTCAAAGTGTGCGGTCCAGGAGTTGCCAGGACAGGAGCAGGAGGACAGCAGCAAGTGCCGAGAGGCCCAGGCGTAGGGGGACATGATCGGGGATATCCTGCAGGAGCAGCCACTCCCACCAGCGACGTCGGACCTCAACTGGGACCTCCAACAGCAGCATGTAGCACCGTCATCTTTTCTTTCTGGGCCATGTGTTCTTTGCCAGAAGTGAAGGTGAGAATGGTCGGTGCAGGGACCCTGAGATGTGCAGCTCTGTGAGCAAACCATATTAGCTCTTGGTGTTTCTACTGGCAGGAAGAAGTCTGTGCTAAATACCTTGATTTCTGTGTAACTGTGTATTCAGTGAAAAGTCACTTAAGGATGTGGCTAATTAAAAAGGACTCTTGCTCCTGCCTTTAGACTCCAACCTCAGATGTTTCCCCACTGCTTACCCTTGATAATGAACCACTCCTTAATGGGCTTGGATATGCTTAGGGAGACATTCAGAGCAAGGTGGCTCATAGGGAAGCTGCATCTGAAAAGGACGTGTGCTGTGTTGCTATCCTTGAACAATCTCATTTCAGTAAAGCCAAAAAAAGAAGAAAGAGAGTGAGACACTGCCTCAAGAGTCTGAAGACAACTTTTACAATATTGCTGCGGATTTGAAAGAGGTCTTTCGAAGAACAAACCAGAATAGACGGTATATTTCCTCCGTCTATTCTGGTTTGTTCTTTGAAAGACCTTTAAAGAACAAAGCAGAATAGATTGAGGAAGTACACTGGCACAAAGAGGATGCACAGGACTCTGCCCCAGATGACCATCTGGGACCTTTGCCTGAGAACGACGCAGCTCAGGAGACGACTTCTTTCAAGTTTGCCGTCTTTGGAGGCACAGAGGAGTTGGGCATCAAAGAAGGTAACAGCAGAACCCTTCTAACAGTGCCGTTGCTAAGGAAGAGCTTCTGGCAGGCACTGTAGGGCAATATGGTGTAAAGAAGGTCAGGATCTAGGGGATTTTCAGCAGCAGAAGTCAGTAATTAGGCAGAAGCATTTTGATCTTCATTTCTGCTTGCCAGGGCTGTGGTAGATTAATGAGAGGTCCCTCATGCTTGCATCTCAGGAATTCCGAAAGGCATGCTTTGAGAAGGCATTGGGGTTTTTGCTGAGTGGTGAAAAAGCTTGTTCTCATGCCCTGAATTCCTCAAAGAGGGAAAAAGGTGACACACCAGTCATATCAAGTCTCATAGAACCCAACAAGGTTTTTAAGGAAATGTGCGTTAATGTACAGGGAGGAGCAAAGTCCGAGAGCTGACCCCAAGATCCATGAACATTCTGTTTGTTACTGAATTCTACTCTTGGACCTTTAGAAAAAGGAAAAGGAATGACACATGATCATTGGGGTGTCCTAACCTTAGATAAAATGAGGCTGTCTGAAATGAAGATGAAACAACATTAACTCGAGTCCCAGTCATGTAGGAGAGAAAAGAAACCATGTGAAGTTATCCAAAATATTAAAAAACCCAATGCAACAGCACAAAGCAACGAGTCCCCCACACTTGTGCTGAACTGAGAAGGTATTCAGTGTCTTCTGAATGCAATGACAAATGTTTAAGAATACATAAGGGATCCCTGGAACAAAGTAGAAAATACTGGAGCAGAGATGTAGCTTAGAAAATCTGGCAGGGGCAGATTCTGTCCTTCCTAAATCTGCCTTCTCCACTGTAAATATTTCACTTGAAAGGAGGAATTTTTCCTGACCAGTAGAGGAATAATCTGGTTTTGGCTTTTTTTCTCTATTGGTGCTGCCATTGCAGCGTCTTACGCACTTGGGACAATAAAGCCGGTAAAAGCCACATGGCAAAAGGATCCACGTTTCCAGGACAGCAGTTCTGAGGGTGACGATGAGCCTGAGATGTCAGAAATTGAACAGGACCAAGAAATGCAAGTTCCATTTCTCTTTGTTGTCTACTTGGCTGTAGTAGTTGGATGCTGTGGGAATATTAATAGCAGCACTCAGGGAATGGGAAACTGACATTGCACACCTCTGAGCAATGAAAGTCATCTTGGAAAACCGTTCATGCTGCACAGAGTCAAAACTCCCAGCAGCCCATTGGATGTGAATGTGAATATGGAAAGAAAGAGTAGAGCACAAGAAATTAACTGGGTCATTTTGGTTTGACCAACTCCAAACTGAATTTGGCCAAAAGCCAAAGACACAGTCAGTTTTCTCTTTAAAAGAGGGTTTTGTAAAATAAAAAGCTCCATTCAGTTCCTAGGGAATAAAGCTTTTCAATGTATGCCATTTCTCTGAAGTACTACAGGTTTTTAACTTGTGTTCATGGAATTTGAAAGTACAATTTAGGATGCTCAAATCACTTTGTCCTTTTCTAGGTTGCTTTCTTTACCACGCACAGAAAGTGCTAGAGTTTTTTTTTCTTCTCCAAAGATGATGAACGCCTAAGAGGTATGACAGAATTTCTTCACCCTCTTTTGTATTTTTTTCCTTTTCAACCCTTCCTGTAAATCAGTGAGGAGGAAAAAATGCTGCCTAGTTATCAAAGTTTTCTAGTGAAAATTTGCCACCCTCACTTGTGATCCAAGTTGTGGCAGAATCCCGTGAGAAAGTCCGGGCAAAATAAAGGTCAAGCAGATTTCTGGCTTTCTTTTCTTTCAGACAATTACCGAATAGGAATCTGGAATTTTAGAGTTTACCAAAGTCTTAATCACTTGACAGGTTATGTAGACATTTTGGATCCTTTCAGGTATTTAAATAATCATTATCTTTTTCCTCTCTTTCTGGTGTTACCATTAGAAATGATGAGTGTTCTTGTCAGCCACATATGTCCCTGTGGTTCTTTGTCCTAATGAATCTGGGGCTTTCTCTTCAGAATCCAGTGAATTTTGTATTTAGAAACAAAGAAAACAACATCCAAAGGAAACATGCACAGTCCCCAAAACCTGCACAGGCCACCAAAGCAATTGCTGGTTAGATTTTGTAGAACAGAGTCTTAAGCTTAAAGGATGTGCCTTCCACGAGACTGATTCAATAACTCTGCTGAAATGCACTGCTGTGTTCACACAGTTACCGGCCTGCAATCTTCCAGGCAGCCTGATTTACAGGGTGTGTTGAAATGGAGAGCTCAGGCCTCAGCAGGCCTCAGTTCTGGGGGAAGATGTGGGGTGCTGGTGCTGAGCTTCTAATGCAACAGCTGCAATTTCAGTGCAATTCAGATTGCAGCATGTTGAGGAAAAGTGCTGCTGCCTTTGATTGTTCTTAGCACACCAGGCTGCAGTAGGGAACATTTCTTCTGGAGCCAAGGTGTGGTGGGGGCAGGAGAACAGGAAGGATGTGAATTGATTTCTGATTTTAGTGCTGTGGTGGTCAAGATTGTTAGAAGCAGCAGCACAATCACAAGTGTTTAAGGCTATTAATTGGATGTTTCTTTTGTGCAGAGGGTCCACAGTTACTTTGTAGATTAGTAGAAGTCAGTGAAGAAAAAGAGGGTTAGGAAGACAGATGTAGATTATTGCTTGAGGTGAGTATGGAACATCTGTTCCCTGGTAAGTCTAGGTGAAAGCTGAGCATGGGGAGGGATTGCAGGTATGAATGTGCATGCAAAATTAAGTCAGGACCTCGAGAAGAGCTTTAAATTTGTAATAAACAGGGAAGAGAAGTTTTTTAGTGTAGCGGTGTGTATAACATCATGTTGTGTGATCCAGTCAGGTAAACCACTACATCTTTGTATGTTACAGGAGCAGCTACTTAAGTGTATGTAAGGATAGTGAATGTAGAGACTTCTCCTCATAGTGGATTCAGGAACTTCTCTGAAGAATTTGTTAGATTTTCATTATTTTCTGGAACGCCAAAGGAAGCATTAGGATACCCTATAGGAAGTGCAAGCAAACCAATAAAGTTTTTACTGCTTAGAAGTGAGTCACGTATTTTCATTGAAGGAGTTGCCAAACAAGGTTACTTTCAAAATGCTTTCAAAGGTCTAACAAGGATCAATATCAGCAAACCCTGTTAGGCCATATTTGGGAGCTGGGGCTGAGGCTCTTGTGTCTTGGGGAGCCAAGGGATGGCTCCAGGCCTGAGTGTGCGGCCAGGCTGGGGCCATTGAGCTGCAGCCCATCCCTGGTGGATGCAAGGGCAAGCAGGAATGCCAAGGGACCCCAGGGCTGGGCCAGGCCAGGCCAGAGCAGTGCCCCCAGCCCTCCAGGAGCAGATGGGCTCTGACAAGCCCAGCCTGGGCACTGTCCTCAGCCCAGGGACAGGCGGGTGCTTGGCCCTAGGGCTGGGCCCAGAGCAGCAGAGCTGTCACAGCCCCAGCTGGTTCTGGTCTGCGTGAGGCCTGAGCAGGGCCCGTGGGTGCCCTGGGCAGTGCAGGAGCAGCACAGGAGCAGTTGCCAGGACCTGGGGAGGCACAGGGCTCAGCCTCGGCACGGCGACACAGCATGCAGGCTGCAGGGGACAGAGCCAATGGCACCGGGCATGAGCAGCTCTGCGGGGCTCTGAGCCTGCAGCAGCATCGGCCCCAAGGCTGCTCTGTCCCTGCCTGGCTGATGGGCAGGGCTGGAGGCCTTGCAGAGCAGGGGCCATTGTGGGCACGGCTGTCCCAGGAGCTGCCTCCTGGCCCAGCTGGGCCCCACTTGGGCAGGAAGGAGGCTCCCGGCCCCGGCATGGCCGAGCAGCTCCTGCCTCCCCCTGCCTCTGCTCTGATCCCCATGCTGCCTGCTGCCACAAGAGGCCCTGGGCCAGGCTGTCAGAGGGCTGCTTTGCCCTCACCTGGCTCCCTGGCACCAGGGCCCTCCTGCTTGCTGTCTCACAGGGCAGCTTTCTGTGCTGAGTCTCTGTCCTCGAGTGACGTGGTCACTTCGAGGTGCTGATCCTCTCTGTCTATGGGAGAAAGAAGAGGGGGGGGTGGGGGAGTTTGCAGAGCAGGCCCAGAGCCATGAGGCCTCTATTCCCTGCTTAGCCCTGCCTGAGCCCTGCTCCTGCCCGGCTTCTGCTCCCATCATTGCACTGGGGAACACTGCAGTGTCCTCTGGCTGTTCCTGCGCTGATTGTGGGGAGACGCAGGTGCGCCTGCTGTACAAGCCCAGAGCCTCGAGGTTTGTTTCATGTTTTAACCTGCATGGATCTCCTTTTAGGATAGGTGGACAAGAAGGAGCAGGCTGCCTAGGTTGCTTCAATTTCTTCCACAAAAAGCAATGTGTTTGTACCAGCTACCAGTAGAAAACACCAGTTTTCCAACAGCCCATTACTAAAAATTCGCCTTTCCATGGAACCAGCATGATCGCATCAGGGATTAGCATCCATTGGCAGAACAATGACTTCTTTTACTAACTACTTACTATAGAACTACTAAAAAATGCAACACTACTTTTATTAAGTGATGGCTTTCCATGGAATCTAAGCACTCAACTCTCTTTATTTGGGGTATTTGAGGGACAACTGTAACAAATCCCATTAATAAATTCATAGCACTGGACAAAGGAATACCTGACTGCTTTTTAAGACTTTAATGTACCAGCAAAATGACACAGCTGAACTTTTCTATTGTCAAAACTTTTAGAAGGTTTTTTCACCCTCATGTTTCTTATTGTTATGTTTGCCCAATTATCACATCAAAAAAACCCCCAAACAATATTTAAGGTAGCAGCAATTTTAATTAAATAGTTTAGAAAATATATAAATAAGGGATAATTTGGTTCCAATAATAGCTCATAAGCAAAAACAACTGCGGGGTACGGAGAGCAGAGTTCAATGACTCTTGCCACTTCACATATAAGCTTGCCAAGTGAAAATCACCCCTTATATGCCATGTGTCAATACCATCTCCTTCTATTTTCGGTTTGTCACTTTTCTGTCTCCACCCTCATTACCACCTTTACCATGCATGCACCACCACTCGGTTTGGTGGTCGCACAAGTCTTTGGGGGTCATCACTGATGAAGGCCCTGTAGTCTTCTTCGTTGTCCTTTAATTCACCTTTGGGTTACATATGTGCACCAAGCCAGTACAATGTAAGCCAAGACTAACGTATCACTGCATCTACATATGAAGGCAATGAATCCCTTACAATTAGCATTTTCTGGGACCGAACGAGGTTCTTGGTCATTTTTAGCAACTGTATCTTCAGCTTCTTTCCTGTGGTCCTTGAAAAAAAATCTGCTGGATAGGGGGGGTGGAGCCCCTCCTCTCCCTCTCTTCTTTGGCATTACTATTTTTAACTTATTTTATTATTTTCCAGATATTAGTTACTGCATCAATATTGATTACTGTTTCAATTTTTATCAGCATGAATCATACCTATTTACCACAAATCCCCCATTTCTCTTTTTGATCATTGATTCATGCTGTATTTAAAAGGCTGTGCCCTGATAACCTTTATATTCTTCAAAATTTTGATTCTCTCGTTGTCTCCTTTCAGCTTTAAACTTTTCCAGCATTTCTGCTGCTGGCTCTAATTTTTCACACTCTTTTTCAAATTTAGTCAACATTTCTTGGGCTATTTCAATCTCTCTACGTCCTTGTTCTTTTACCTGGGTTGATTTAGCTGTTAGGACCATTATACATTTTGGTTTTCCTTTTTCTGGGGATTGTGAATCTTGAGACATAGTTGTAATCTGCACCCCCTGAATCACTGAATGAATTAACCTAATAGAACACGGAAACATACAAGGCAGAAACAGAAGTCCCAGAACTGAACACAACAACATGAACCCTAACTTTTTCCACCAAACACCTCCAAAGAGGTTATCCCACCAATCTGCTTTCAAAATTGAATTCCACTTTTGTACCGGCACATGAGCCACCCTCTTAATTTCTTCTGCAAGTTCTGTGATAGCTTCCCCATAATCATCAATTTCTACACAGCACTCAGATTCATTAAATCTCCCACAAACTCCTCCTTTTTCTGCTAACAGATAGTCTAGGGCGATCGTGTTTTAGTACACAAATGCTTGCATTTGTGTATATTGCCTGGCCAACATTTTTAAGGCACTGGAAGTATGATTTGACACCACCTTCACTATTGCTTGGAGCCTTATTAATTGATTCAACAGATAAACTGGGGTCCTATATCCCCACGACCCATCCTGAGCCCATGTTGCTGGGTCATAATATGCTATAATTTGTTCTGCATGCCATTCGTCCTCCCCCCATTTTTTATTCCCTCCTGCTGTTGGAAAGTTGAGACTCAAATCTCCTTTATTCCACTGCAGGGTTTCATAGAATGGAGTTCCTAACACATTGCTCCTAGACCTTTGTAGAACAAAGAAGGAGGGTTGTATTACTCCCAAGGTACAGGTTCCTCCCCATTTTTGAGGTAACTCACTCTATACTCGTTGCCCACTAATCCAATATATCCCACCTGAGGCTTTCCATTTCTTATCCGCTTTCTCCAGTTGTTCCCAATAAGACCTCAGGCCATTGATGGATTGGTAGGGGTTAGCTCCAGGACTTCTGTACCAGCATAAATTAATCTGTTCATCCCATTCACAATTTATTTCTTTTAATGGTCCCCAATATCCAACAGGGTTTTCAGGTCACCAAATTTTTGAACGATTATCTATATTAACCACCAATGTGGATTTACAAGGAGTATGCCCTACTACTTTATTAAATTTCCTTCCTTCTCGAGTTATACAAATGATTCCAATTACTTGATGGCTTAAAATCCATCCTTCAGGTCTCTTCAATGTTCCAGAAATTTGGGTGTGGTTCCACTTTAAAGATTGCTCTGGAGCTAAGCTCTCACCTTTCCACGGCCATCTTTCAGCCATTTTTAGACCTCCACAAATCCAGCATTTGGATAATCCCAATTCTGTAGCAATCCTTTGCATCAATCCCACAAACAGATTCCTATTTGAGGCTGGCAAATCCCAATCTTTGTAGTACTGTTTTAGCTGTTTATACAATTCAGCCAATTCTGTTGACTCTTTTCTCCTGTTCTTTCCTCTATTCCCCTTTGTTTCTTTTTCTTCTTTTAGTTTCTCTTTCCATTTTTCTCTTAGTGCCCGGTTTCCCATGCCTGTACTTGGATCATCTCCATTATCATCTCTTTCAAAACAAAAGAATCTTTCATATTGAGGACAAATTTGATCACCATGGGGATAAGGAGCTCTTCCATTGTATCCCAAATTTTTCCCTACCCAATACATCTTTCTTTCCTTAATACAAACATCTATAACACTGCTGCGATTGTAGCAGGCAGAACTAACATACAAGTGTGTCACAAACACAGATTCCACCTTGTCCTTAATCCACACAGAGTGATTGCAATAATCACAAATGTTGAAAATGCTGGGACTTGGTTTTTGCCTTGTTTGCTTTTTCATTGCCGAAACCCTGTTCAGTGTGGCTCTCTGGCTTTGGCCAACCGCCCAGGGTACCAGAACGATCACAGTGAAAATAATCCTCAGGAAATCTGCCTTTCTACCTTTCTCAAGGCCCCTTGGGTTGCAACCAAGGGCCGAGATGCCAGTCTTCTCGGTAGCAAAGGTAATATCCCGGGATCTAGTCACTGGTGCTTTTGGTTTCCTTGGTACCCATAGCCCCACAGAGTTTGCTTGTCTCCTTTTAAATGCCATTTCCCAGTTCTAGCTTGTTAAAAAGAAATAATTAAAATGAAAAGAACAGGGAAATGATTAGGCTGGAGTACCATAAACCTGTATTTTCCAAAATTTCAGGGATGTGCCAACCACAATAAGATTTTTCTAATTATTTTCTGCTTCAAGGGCAGGGAGTTCATTAAGTTGCCGCCTCCAATAGGCACACTCTCAGTGCCAATGTGCCCCTGGAATAAACCTATGTTGTGGTGTAGAGACTTCTTCTCTACCACAATTATCAATTTTGAGACACTGGTCTATAATATTATGAGCTGCTCATTCTCTTATTTGTGCTATAGCCAATATAGCAAAAATCAATTGATCTAAGTTCTCTATTAATCCAATTGCTGCTGGAAGGGTCCAGTCTCAAAGATATCTAAAAAAATCACTACCAATGCATTCTATAATTAGCTGACTAAATACATAACCATAGCAAAGCAAGCAAATCAATTGTCTGTCCTTCTCTTCCCTCTTACTTTCCACCATAAGTTAAAGCAAAGTGTGCAAACAATACATATCCAGGGATGACACCTTAAACCATGTTTACCACACTCCCAACCTTTTACTTGTCTCTGAGCTCTTTTAGCAACAGGTGTTAGCAATATCAGTTTCTGAAATTGCAGTTCTGTAATCAATTCTAATAATGTTGCTGGTGGGTGATCCTGGAGGAGATCTTTGATCTTTTGAGGCCGTTCCCACTGATTCAGAAAGTCTTTTATTCTTTTTCTACCGGCGTTCTTCTGCCTCTGAGCTCAAGGGAATTGCAGTCGGCAGCCATCCAGGATGCCTAGTTGATTCTTAATAAATAATGGGTTAATATAAATCAACTTAAATCCCACCATATTAAGACATTTTTGGAATTACATCTTCCAACAGTATTTTGGCCACTGTTTGAGCTGTAGCCCGAGCTGCTGGAAATGCTTTAACCCACTGAGTTAATTGATGTATTATAAAGAAAAAATATTTTCACCAATCCACTTTAAGCAATTCTATAAAATCAACCTGTATCTTTTCAAATAGCCTGTAGGCTGTTTTGCATCCTCCAGAGGGAGGGCTTCTTAACACCTTCTTATTTACCTTTTGATAGGTAAGACACCCCTGGGTAATTTGCTTTCCAATTTCAAATATCCTCATACACCCATAAAATTTTAAAAAGTGATCACAAAAGGCTCTTGTTCCCCAGTGTGTCGGTCTATGCAAGTTATCTAATGTGCCACTGGTTTTGGCATCATAATCCTGCCATCAGGAAAAACTCACTTTCCCTCCTTAAATGTTGCTCCTAATTTCCTTATAGCTGCCAGTTCTGCTAGCGGAAGGGAAAGTGTCTCCTGCTGAATTTCTATGTTTTTTTTTTAAGGTCATTATTTCAGTATCTCCCTTTCTTAAGGTTGCTCTTTTTGCTTCTTCATCAGCCAAATTATTTCTCTGACTCTAATATCCCTCCCTCTCTGGTGTTCCTTTACATGAACTACTCTTATTTTCTTTAAGCCTTTTAAAGCTTCACATATCTGAATTATCAATTCCCCGTGTATTAACCCTTTCCCTTGAGTGTTTATAAGTCCCCTTTCTTTCCAAATTTTTCTAAAAGTATGTACTACACTAAAAGCATATTTGGAGTCTGTAGAAATAGTCCCTTCTTGCCTTTTTAGTATTAATAATGCACATAGTAATGCATAAAATTCACAAGCTTGCGCTGACCAGGAGGAACTAAGGGGACCAGACTCCTTTATCCTAAACTTTTTCCCCCTTCACCTGGATGCCAACCCGTGACATTAATTTCTAGATTATCTTCTTCAGTTAAAGAGTAAATTTTAAGTTTTCCTTCACAGGGTTTTATCTGTAAATTTAAGGCTATTATTAGATCTCTGCCTAACATATTATTCTTGGCCTCTGGTATCAACAATAAATCATTTACTCCAAATTTGTCATCTGTTTCAATTTGCACTCCTTTTATTACAGGAACAGGGAAAGCCTCTCCCGTAATTCCGATTACTGAAACTCGCTCAGGACTTATCTCACATCCCTGGGGTAATTTTGTCACTGTCGACCGAGAAACTCCTGTATTTACTAAAAATACGATTTCTTCACTCTGAGGACCGACTTTGAGCTTTATTATCAAGGCCTCTTCTGGGTGTAATTTGGTCCTCTTCATTAAACAAAACTCTTGACCTCTCTGATTCTCCTGAGAAGTTTTCTCATCTTGCTGTTTCTTCCTGCAATTTTTTTGCAGGTGCCCCTTTTTATGACAATAAAAACAGGTGGGTCCCACACCCTTCAAAGTGGGGCAAGAATTTTTTTAAGTGTCTTTTCTTGGGGCAGGAAAAATGCACAGCTCCAGTGTTCCTAAAAATAGATCCTGACATCTGCTGTTTGTTTTTCCCTGCGAATTTTTCTGTATTCAAAGCTGCCTGCATTTCTTGAACTGCTGCCGCCACCAAAATTCTGGCATCTGCTTTCTGCTTTTTCTCATTTTGTTAGCGTTCAAAAACACATAATCACGGAGCGATTATATGCGGTGCTTTTTATTAAGAGCTCTGGGAATTGGGGTATATTCAACCCAAATCTGACTCTGACCATACATCCGAAATGATCATGTTTTATACTCTATCATTACATAACTTTCATGTTAATTATTAAACTTATATTGTTCTATTGTATACATAAATTTAGCCCCTCTCTGAATTTCCAACATAGTTTCTCACTATTCTTCTTATGGTTATATAATAATTACATTTAATTACTAAACAATCATCACATCTAACAATTATATAATTTATCATACTGCTTACGCAGGTGCAGTTGATCTGGGAAAGCACAAAGCCTAACATTTTAGATTCTATCTTTAACTTTTTCCAGGGTTCCACTATCAATTTCTCTTTACAAACACCCTTTGTGCTTCTCTCAGTAACTCTTGAAGTCCCCTATCCTGCCAATCTTCCATTTTTTTCCAGCTTTTTCCTGATGTCACTGCAAGATCTGGTCACAAACTGAATTTTTAACAGAACCCGCCCTACTGCAGTATCAGTATCTCTACCTGAATATAATTGCAAGTCTCTTTTTAATCTTTTTAACCATTCTGCCGGGGACTCATATTTTTTTCTGATGCTCACTCAAAGCTTTTCCTATATTATGTCCTTTAGGCACTGCCCTCTGAATTTCTTGATTTTCTTCCCTTCAGGATTCCCATTCATCCCAAAACCATATTATCATCCCCAGTGGGCTGTCCTGAGGAACGCTCCCCCCCTGAGAACCCCCCTCACGGTTCCCAGATACCTCAAACCACTGCAAATTTTTCCTACAATCCGCAGCCCCTGGGTCAAGGAACTTAATCTTTCCCTGACCCATTTCTGGCGGCAACAAACTAAGAAATCCCCGGTACCAGGAGAGTCTTAGTTTCCCACACTCACTCCGTGGCTCAACTTCCTCACTTATTACTCTGTCACACTGCCTTTTTCAATCTACCTGTTCCACTCCTATCTCTCCCTCTGCAATCTACTTGTTCCACTCCTCTCTCCCTCTTTCTCAATCTATTAGCCCCGTCCTCTCACCATCTAATCACATACTAAATTGCCTGCTACCAACCCCTCCAAGGAAATTGAACCTATTCATTCACTCTCTTTCTCAGTCTCCCTACTGAGTCAATCCCTCCTGCCCAAGGACCTTCCTACAGGTGCCCAGACCAGGGATCCCCTCTTTCCCCCTGGGTCAAACCCTCCCGGGGTCCCCACTCATTCACTTTTCTTTCACTTCCCTCCTTTTCCGGCCGGCCTCCTCGTGGAGATCTCGGAAACGCGGTACTGGGAGGTCCCACTTGCTTCGGGGGTCCGAGACTGCCCAGCCCCCGTCTCAGACACTCCACACACACTCACACATGCATACAGCCGCCTCTCGACCCAAAACCCCGTGATACTCACAGCCTCCTTTTCTCATGAGGGTCTTCGTGCACAAAGCAGTTTTCTATGGGTACTCTCTCTCCTATAAGCCAGCACTCTGATGGGAGCCTCTCCTGCGTGCTCTTAAAAACTAATTTGCTTATGTGTTATTGTAATGAAAACTCTCTTTCCCCAAGGGAGAGTGGTCTAGCCTTGGGACCACTTAAAAGTCAGGTGGGGAGCTACTTCCCAGAAGCTATCCACCTCCCCGGAGTTGAGAGAGTCCCGGGTATCAGCACCAAAATTGTTATGTTTGCCCAATTATACCATCATAAAAAAACCCAAACAATATTTAAGGTAGCAGTATATTTTAATTGAACAGTTTAGAAAATATATAAATAAGGAATAATTTGGTTCCAATAATAGTGCATAAGCTAAAACAACCGTGGGGTACGGAGGGCAGTGTTCAATGACCCTTGCCACCTCATGTACAAGCTTGCCAAGTGAAAGTCACCCCTTATATGCCATCTGTCAATACCATCTCCTCCTAATTTCGGTTCGTCACTTTTTTGTCTCCGCCTTCATTTTCACCCTTATCACACATGCGCCACCACTCGGTTTGGTGGCCGCACAAGTCTTTGGGGCCGTCACTGGTGAAGGCCCTGTAGTCTTCTTCATTGTCCTTTAATTCACCTTTGGGTTACACATGTGCACCAAGCCAGTACAATGTAAGCCAACACTAACATATCACTGCATCTACATATCAAGGCAATAAATCCCTTATAATTAGCATTTGTTGGGACTGAACCAGGTTTTGCTTCCCTTTTTGCTCATTTTTAGCAACTGTATCTTCAACTTCTTTCCTGTGGTCATCGAGAACATCTGCTGGGAAGGGGGGTGGGTGGAGCTCCTCCTCTCCCTCACTTCTCTGGCATTACAAGTTTTTAACTATTTTATTGTTCTCAAATATTAATTACTGCATCAATATTGATTACTGTTTCAATTTTTATCAGCATGAATCATACCTATTTATCACAGAGACAAGAGAAAACTCCCATGGTGCCTGACAGCCTGAGGCAACTGCCAATTCCAGATCATTTCATCAATATAGGAAAAGAGGCTTTTGCATTAAAGTAGAAAAGAGTTATTGAAAAGGAGGGCAGGATCAAACAACTAAGTTATTTGGACTCATGCTTCTTGTGTCTGTTAAAAAGGCCAAGAAAATGCACTCCTTCCTCTTCTGATACATCTCTCTCTGTTCATGATGTGAGACAGTGAGTGCCAATGTGCAGGAGCTGATGCAAGGGACAGGGACGAGGATGCAGCAGACACAGTGCCAAGCTGACAGAGGGATGATCTCTGGCAGAGGCACTGAAGGAGGAGAGTTTGCAGGCAGGACAGAAAATGGCTCTTTGTTCCACCTCTTCTTTCAGTGCTGCTAAGACTGTAGCCTGGAGCAAGCTGGGAACACCAGAGCCTGGAGCCCTTTCGAGGCAGGGCTGCATCAGACACAAACCAGCAGGAGACTGAGGAGCCCCTGGGGTGGCAGTGAGCAACCTCAGGCACTGCTCACTGCTGGTGGCATTTTCTATTGAACCATCTCCAAGGACTTCTGTTGTGCTCTGTATTTCTAAGGGTTTCCCCCCTTGGTTTTTTTTTGGTTGTCTCCTGCACCTTTTTTTCTCCAAATTTTCCTACCCTGTCAGCAGCATCCCCTGTCCAGAACTGGCTCTAAAATATCAGCAAAGCAGCTAGGAACAACAATGGGTGGAATTCTGTGGCTCAGGAATTCGTATGCCAGAGCCCTGCCTGTGCCTTATGTCAGGACCTCCTTCTCTGTGCAAAAACTAGGGATTAGTGGAGTTTTTTTTCCACAGAGCTCCTGAGAGGCAAATGTTGTGCTAGGTTTCTCCGGGGTGTATCCGTTAAGTTCATTGCTGGCAAACAGAAAGTAAGGCCAGGGTAGCAGAGCAGCT
Organism: Melozone crissalis; assembly: GCF_028551555.1. Taxonomy (NCBI): domain Eukaryota; kingdom Metazoa; phylum Chordata; class Aves; order Passeriformes; family Passerellidae; genus Melozone; species Melozone crissalis. The sequence continues at coordinate 2,307,140 of NW_026535804.1, read as the reverse complement.
GGGAGCTGGTCACTCCCTGCAAAGGGCTGGTGTATGATGTGAGAACACCACGTTCCAGGACGGGCGAGCGGGGTAAATGTGCTCAAGATACTGCAAATGAGGTTTGGGCTCACTCAGAGAGTAGTCAGAGGTGGTGAGCGCTGGAAGATCCAGCTGCAATCCCCATCCATGTCCCTTTCAGTGCTGGCTTTAGGGTGTCTGCAGCCTGGATCCAGAGTGCCCTGGGGGGCTCCTGAGGCTGCCTTTGCACTCAGGGTGAGGATGCCCAGGAGCCCCTGAGGCCGCAGTGGGGACCAGGGCTGGGGCTTGTGGCCTGGCAGGTGTGGCTCTGGGGGCTGTGACATGGCAGGCCATGGGTCACTGTCACTGCCCTCCGCAGCCCTGGCTAGCTCTGTGATGCTCCAGGGACAATGGCAAGAGTGGGGAACTGGCTAGGTTGGGGCTTTGCCTGAGCCAGAACCTCTAGGCCAAATGCCCAGCAGTAGAGACCCTTGAAGGACCGAGTGAAGGAAGCAGAGGAGGCTCTTCTGTGGTGTAAAGTGCAGCAGATTCATCAGGAGAGGAGGGGGGAAAGGTTTGCAAGTGAGAATTCCCAAAGGGAAGAGATGTTGAAAGAACACCCAGCACTCCTCTGCACAGGTTTTTAAAATCTTTCAAAACAGGGGGTGGACACCATATAGTAACCAATAAGCGACTCTTGGGGTGCGGTTTTGAGGGCTACAATAAATCAGAACAAGGGGAAGAGAGAACGTTGGGATAGGGATTGGATCTTAGGGTGAGGGACAGGGAACTTTCTGGAACAAAGGGTAGGGTTTGGGCTGATGGACGGGGCAAAGGGGCTGGGTTGTCTTGAAAGACGGAAAAATCTGGTGAGGAGGGAGGGCATTCCTTGAGGGACACTTGGGTAGGAGGGCTTAAATAGGGGAGAGACTAACTGTAATAACTCGGGGAACACTTGAACATACCACTATATAACAGAACATTTGACTCAATAAACTAACACACTGCAACACAGAAATTCAGGCTTTCGGCAGCTGAGAGGTGGCACTATTAGAACCCGCAGCAGCTGGTGAAAGCCATCTCTCTCCTTCAGGTTCTTGCTGTGTGAGAAGGTGCTGCGAGTTGTGGTGGCTGCACTCCCCCTTTGCTGGGAGGATGATCTGTACCAGGGCAGAGCAGAAAGCTGCCGTGGTGAGCAGAACATGCTCAGAGCATTACAGTTCAGAGAATGGCACTGCCCCTGAAGGGCAAAAAGCTTGAAAGCATAGAATTCTGTGCAGATCCATTGCACAAATTTTCTCTTCTAGAACATGCCCATTTTTGTATACTGTAGATGAATACTCTGGGCTTTACAGAATACATGGGGTTTTTTTCTTAAGGGTTTTTGGGAGAACTCTCAAGTGTATTTCTGTTTGTATTTTACATCCAGATTGACATGCATACAGGTTTTTTTTTTAATTATTTTTTTTCTTTAGTAGATACTTAGGGAAAAAATAGCTAAGCACTTTTTAATCCTTTGGGATGTTGTGATTAATATTCTAAGAAAGAAAACCTTGTTGAACAAGTGTGAAAACACAGAGAGAGGGAAAATAGCATAGACGTCTTTTAGAACAGGGCATGTAATAAGGACTGCAGAACTGAGTAATTCCTCCAAGGGCAGAATTACCAAGATATACCACCAAGAATACCTGCCAAGATACTTCCTTAAATCAAGGGAAATGTGACCTGCAGCCATACAAAGTACAGCCAAAGCAAATGAAAACCTTTGGAAAAGAGGGAATTTTGCCAGTGACATCAGTCTGTCTGGATAACTGAGGGATGCCCATCAATATTGCACTACACTCTTCAATATTTGCAATGTCTTTTCTCCCAATTTCTGTGAAATGAATAAGCTGCAGTTGTTTACCATTAACTTAAGCTCTTAGGGGAATTACCAAGCACTATGTATGTTTTTTCTGTAGCTGAGCAGGACTTGAATTTCCCAAATCTTCTACAAAGCAGAAGGGAATCACACAGTTACTTGTGCTGATATTAATGAAGGGTTTCATGAAAGCAGGTGAATGAGAGCATTGCATTGTAAAACTTCCACATGCAAGAAAACAGGAGTCCACGTAGAATAAAACATGTAAGGCTAGCATAACATCAGAACAGGATAAAATGAAATTGCTAGACAGGAACTGATGCATCAGAAATTAGATGTATCATTTCTGATACATCTCCATGCATTTGCAAGCTAAAACAGAAAAAGAAGGGCAGAGATTATAAGGAACGAAGATTTTAAAATTGCACTGTGCAGAAGAGACACATGAACCACCAGTGTGAACACAGCTGGGAGATTCAGCTTGGAGATGGATTAGAGTGGAATCCATATACTGAAGATCTCTGGTGCACATGAGTGCAAAGACTGAGGAAAAAAGGAAAAAAGCTGAATTTCTGAAAGCTACTTAGATTCCTGGAAGCATTGTCTAGAGATCTAAAAATCTAAAGCCCCAGAGAATCTGTACCTAAAACATCCCCAAATGGATTGGGGATCCAATCAGGTATGATGCGCACATCTCTGCTGTTTTCAGAGTCAATGATATTGACAATGAGTGTCTGGAAATTAGGAATGCCCACCCAGATTTTATCTCCATTACTTTAAGAACACCTTAATAAGGCACTTCAGGAACTGAACACTGACATTCTCACCCTGCTCTATTTACTTTACATTTGAATACAGGCTGGTAGAAGGAGAAATCAGGCTTTAATTTCTCCCCAAATTACCTGTTGCACTTTCAGGTTAGGAGTAGATGTAAAATTCAGCTCTCTCCAGCCATGAATATTCCACTATTGAACTGACATACAGAACATCCTTTTTCTCTTTTATACCTTACTAAATGGTAACCAATGAACAGGACACTTGCATGAATCTCACAGAAAATCACCAAAATTGCTGAAATTAACACTCAATTCCATGATAAAAGCTTCTGAGAAAAAGCTTGACAGGATCAGTGAACAAACTGAAACTTGGAAGAGAAACACGCATTTCAGCACTGATCAAGGGGAAAGAAAAAGAAATGCTGTAACAATTCCAAGTGGAAGGTAAGGAGAAACACAGGAAGCACAGAAAGAACAAGGCCCTGTCAGATGACCTGTGCAAGGTAACTTTGTGCCCCAGCACTGTTGTAGGACATTTCCTGTCATTGGTGCGGGCAGGTGGAGACATAAATGCTGATTGATTTGGGGGCCACAGTCTTGATAAGTGCAGAGGTGGTTCAATAACCTGACATAAGGGAGTTCCTCAGAGCAACTGGGATGCCAGAAAGAAGTGAACAGCTCACCACAGCCTGGCCCGCTGAGCTGCTTTTCCTTCTGACCCTCCTGGGGAGGCTCTTACATTTCCTCTTCCCTGATGGAAGTGCAGCCGCTGCCAAGGGAAACGTCCCCACACTCACTCAGTGTTCCCTTTGCTTGGCAGATGTCCCATCTGCTGTCCCTGCCCAGGAGAGCTGCTCTGCTCAGGAGGAGGAGACCGAGCGAGAGCCTGGGAACATCGGCGGCTGCAATCCCTGCTGATGTAGCGCTGTTTATGGATGTGTAGTTAGATTTGGAGAGTTACAAGTATAGGGATATTTACATATACTGACTGATATTTGTATAGGGATATTATGTGTGTATATTGTTATATTGATACGTGTATATTCATCTGTTTACATACTTGTACAGCTCTGTAGCTGTGCATTTCTATTGCTGGGGATGTATAGATTGTTCTATTGGTCCATTGATATTTCTGTATTTATAGACAGGTTTATTATGTTTTTATTATATTGTCATGTTATATGTCATGAAATATGTCATGCATGTTTACATCTCTATATTGTTATGCCCATATATGTATTTACTTCTATTTATTATGTATAGAGTTGTATAGTTCTAAAATTCTATTTATTTAGTTCTGAATCTCAGATTCTTTAGAGAGGGATATTGATGTTTCTGTATTTGTATATGGGCTGTACAGTTGTAGTAATATGTAATAAATTTGATTGTTAAACTTCAATTCAGTAACTTCAATATTTGTCTACAGTGAGTTGTTGCAGAGGGTAGCAATAAAGTTTTTTTTTTCACTGAAGTTGATATCTGTATATATTTACATAGCACAATTCTCAGAATAAATTAGATTTTATTCATAAATTGATATTTCTGTTTTTGTATATTGGAAGCACAGCTGTTGCAATTTAAAATAAATTTCATTTTTAAACATAATTAATGTTTGTGTATTTTTACATTAGTAGTGCTGGTGTAGCTATCTGCAATAAATGCAATGTTTCAACTGAATTAAGTGTAGATTTGTGCTACCCAAAGCCATGAGCAGATGTAAATGCTGGAGGATTTTGGCCATGCAAATCTCCGGCCATGCCCAGCACATGCCCCACCTGCACTCAGGCTGGGCAGGGGAAGCGCAGATTTGGGCTGGCAGCAGAGCCCCACGTTGGCTCAGAACTCACTGCAGAGGCTGCTGAGAAAACTCCGGGGCTCCATGAGCACAGAATCCAAGCAGGAGCCACCCAGGAGGACAAATCCCTCATCCCACGGGCAGCTCTTTAGGAAAGTGCTCCAAGTGTCCCCCTGAAGCTCATCCCCTAGAGCAGAAGCCAGCAGGGATCCTGAGCCAGCTCTGCTGCCTTTGGCAGCACTTTGGCAAATGAGCTGCAGCAAGGGGGAGGAAGCAGCGACTGTGGCTGCTGCAGGCTGAGCATGAAGGAAGGGCCATGGACACAAGTGCTGAGATGCCCCAAAATCCAGAAGGAGGCTGGAGAGCTGGGAATCAAGTTGGCATTTCAGTGCCAAGTTCTCACAGGCCCTGAAATTATGGAATCCCTTTGTGTGAAGTTACCTGGAAGAACTGACAGGGAGTTGCTGCTAGGATCAGCAGTAGCAGAAAGCAAAAAATGTACAAATACTAGGAGATCATCTGATATCCCCCACAAGCAATGGCTTCAAAAATGATCTCATATATTCATAATATCATATCATATCATATATCATATCAATCAAAAATATAATATATAATATGCATGAAATTTAATGCACATGCATTTTTGGACAATTTTTTTTTTTTGGTATATATTTTCATTTAAGATATATATTTGAAATAGTCTTTTGGCTTGGGAGAGTGAAGATTTACAACAGTGCAAAACCATCTGCCCACACAGCAGTCAGCCCCTGAGTGTGTGCATGCACACCCACCCACTGTGCTTGCTCTTCTCAGCATCTCAGGGCTGCTGTTTGCACACAATTGGGATGAATTTAACTCGACAGAGCCATGAGTGGGGTGCCCATCTTGTCATGAACACTCATGTGGCAACGAACAACACAGAGCTCTCAAATCACATTATCACAGGTCATTTCATTCCTGCTGGGCACTGCAGAACTCTTAAAGGACACAGAAAAGGGGTGGAAAACATTGGCATCATGCTACTGCTGGTATCCTCCTGGAGGAAAATCTGTTGGGTTTCTTAAAGTGGTAGCTTTCCAAAACCTAGGAAAACTGCTGAGCACTGGTAGCCCAATTGTGAATGGTTTTCTTGACTTGGCAAAGGCTGGGGTGTTAACAATGGACTCTGTCCTTGGTTGAAATCACCTGCCCTCACCTGCGGACAAAAGCACCACCAGCAGCAGCAGAAGCTACATCAGTCAGTTTTCTCAAAAAGCTGTGTTAAATTTGGGAGAAGAAAGGAAAACACATCAGACACTGTGGATTAATGACAAGACTCTGAGGAACAGTTCCAAAGCAAAGGACAGCAGCTTCTCTCTGGGGCACTCCTTGTGCCCCAAGGCAGCCGGGCTGCCCTGGCTGCCCAGGACCCTGCGCCCCGCGGGCTCTGCAGAGCTGCACAGTGGGGAGGCAGCTACGGGCACCTCAGCCCCTGGGCAGGAGGGGCTGCTTGCTTTGCAGGGCTGCCTGGGGGCAAAAGCAGGGTGCTGGCCTTCTGCTCTTGGCCCCAGCCTGGCCTTGCAGGGCTAATGCTGTTCCCTGTCTCAAATGTGCTAAAGACAGACTTGTTTGTTTGCAGCTCTGCACAGGTGTGATTTGCACCACAAAATACTGAAGGATTAAGGCCTGAACAACAGACCCTGACTGAAGCCTCAACAACAGGACCTGAGTCAAAGCTGCCCTCTAGATGACCCTCCCAACCCAATGTTCCATGTATCTGCTCCTTAACCAAGTGTTATTATCGGAAGAATTGTTGCATCCATTCACTGGTGAAACACGTCTTCACCTTTCTGCATGAGGAAAATGGACAAGGCCACACCTGGCCTTGGTTCCTCCTTGAGCCCTGGGCAGGCTCCCGGAGAAAACCAAGAGGAGAATGACACCAGCTGTGCCCCAGCAGAAGCTCTGGCACATTGCTCGTCCAGCACTGTCAGAGCCAGGCTGCTCTCACAGCGCTCTCAGGAGCCTCGTGGCCGCCAAAGGTGGAGGCACCGCAGGATTTCCCAGTTCCCAGCCGTGGCTCTGCAGGGCTGGGCTGGGACAGCTTCCCCCAGCTGATGTGCAGCTCTGGATGAAGGGGAAACCATTGGGCTACCTGGTGATGGATCTTCCTTAATCACCAGAGGCACCCTTTTGTAATAATGCTGAGGTGCATTGCTTAGCTTATCCTTTCCTGACTCTTTTTTGCACTTTTGCATTACAGTAAATTACACTGTTCCTTCAGCTGGTGTCTGTGCCTGCATCTCTGACCCTCTCCACCATCAAAACAAACACACAGCCAGTTTAGCATGAGACCTGCCTCTCTGCCAGCCCATCTCTTGGCAAACACCCCTGGTGGCCATCTCCACAAATGAAATTCCCACTTTGCAATTTCCTTTGCTGCAGGCAGGTGAGAAAAGGAGCCACTCCCAGTTCTGGACGCCTCCAGAAACCAGCTGCTTTCAGCAGTCACAGCCCTGAAATATCAACCTCCTTCCTTAACCTGCCACAGGGAGCTCCCACCAAGAGGCCTTTTGTCCAAGGATACCCACAGAAGAGCTGGAGAAGGGAGCAGTTTGAAACACAACTGCTTCAGAGTTTAAACCTGCCTTTATCAAACGAGCACACACCAACCTGTCCCAAAGGGAAAGCAGGCAGGAAAGAGAAGCTCCTCTCCCACAACAGCAAACTGTGCTTCCTTCTGTTCCAGCTGGAGAGTGGAGGCCATGGGCTACATCTCACTTTGGGAAGGAGCCCTGGGAATTGGGCTGATCTGGGAGGGCAGCAAAAGGAATTCCCCAAAAAGGAGGAAAAGATTCTCTGGAAGGAATAGATGATGGCAACATTTCTGCAGAAAATCAAAAAAAAAGAGTAATTGAAGCATTTCAAGAAGTGCCCAGACTGTAATTTGTTTGCCAATACAACAACCCCAGAGTCTCTGTGGTGTGTCAGGAAGCTCAGGAATGAACCTGCAAGGCTTGGATAAACAGCATTGGTGTCTGTCCCCCAGAGCACGAGCAGCTCCCCAGCAAGATTTCATGACTAAGGGACAAAGCTTCCCCCCTAAGCTCTCCACAGCAGCTCTAGGGAGTCTCTCTCCACTGCAAGATCTCCTTTGTCAGTCTACAGTGACAAGAGTTGGCTGCAGGAGGCATTTGCATTGGAGCTGTCCCCAGATGGGAGGAAGAAAAAGAAGAGGTGATTCCTGAGGAAAGAAAAAGGCAACGCCCTTTGGGAAGACACCAGCATGAATTCACTAGGCCAGAAATCTCTTGAAGAAAGCAACATCCATCCATGGGGCAGCACTTTGGCTTTGATATCAATGCTGACAAAATTGCTGCCCATTCCTGCTGCCGTAGCTGACTCTGAATCACGAGAAATGCGCCAAGTCTGCCAAAGACAGGCAGACATGGTGAGAGAAAACCAGCTAGTCTGCTGAAAAGGAGTCCAAAGGAATGTTTTCTAACTCCCCCTTTTCATCCTTTCTGCAGCCAAGACAGAGCAATGTCCTTCTTCTCTGTCCCCGATGGTTACCCAGGCATGGGATGCAGTGTGAGGACAGAGCCTGTCCCTGCTCCCAGTGCCCTGCCCTGCCCTTCCCTGCCTGCCTTGCCCTTCCCTGTACTGCTGGATCCTGCTGTGCCGTGCTGAGCCGAGCCGAGCCCGGCCAGCGGTCACGCATTTTGGGAATGACCCTCCTGTTGCCTTCTGGTATAAGGCAAGGCGACCTGGTTCTGAGGAAACGGCACGGCGACCCACTCTCCAGGGTCGCTCGGGCCAAGGACGCACGCAGACACCAATGTGGTGGATGGTCCAAAGGCCTTTATTATCTCATCTCTTGGGGTTTTATAATCTTGGGGGTCTTCTACGTCAGAGTGGGTCTGTCTTTACCATCTATGGTTAGCAAGGAGTGGAAAGTTACTGGGTAGGGGATGGAAAGTTACTGGTATTCGGTTTAGGGAGGCTACATTCCTATGTTAATTTCTCATCTAAGGGGAACAGAGGGTCTTATCTAAGGGGAACAGAGGGTCCTGCCTTCCTGTTACATCACAAGATCTTCCGATTGCCTGTCCCTATCTACCACACCCTCCCCTGTGCCCGCCGCCAGTGTAATGAACATACCACTTTCTAACTTTGACTGGTTAGAGAGGCTTTGTCCCTGATTTTCGGTTTTAACAATTCAGGGAGCTTTTGTTTTCCCTGACAGAAGTACAGTTACTGCCAAGGGAAACACACCCAAAGACCAATAATGACCCAGCCTTCCCTTTGCTTCCCTTTTCCTTCCCTCACTGCTACACAGCGCTCTCATACCAGGACCTCAGTGCTGCCTCACCTGAGCATTTAGAGCTGCCTCCAGGCCCTTCCGGGCTAAGTGCAGGTGCTCAGGATTCTGAGGTTTCCTGGCTTCTTGGGAGAAGGTGTTTGCTTCATCTGGACTTCTTGGGGTTTCATTGGAGGAGCCAGGCACAGGCAAATTTCATCTCCACTGTGAGCTCTTCATTCTGCTTGTTCCCATGAAGCTTAAATGCCAACCTGAGCTCATCGTTCCTCTGGTTCCCGTAGACCATCACAGCCCTTCCATGGCCTCTCCAGAGAGGAGCAGCTGCACATCTTCAGAGCAGCAGTTGCCAGCCCGCATCCCATCAGGGAGGGAAAGAGTTTCTACCCTTGCTTTCCAAGCAGGTCCTGGTTAATGACCCTTTAAAGTGTTTTCCTGCAGTGCTCTATCATGGGTAGATCTCAAGTGAGAATCAGGTAGAAATGGTCAAGTTGCCTAGGAAGGGAGACCTTGAAAACAGAAAGATTCTCTGCCTGCATTTCCTGTCCTTGCTGCAGATTTGGATGGTGTTCTGGGCATTTTGCAGACAGCCTCTCTGTGGGGGTACAAGGGCAAGGTGGAAGATATTGCCTAACAAAGTGGTCAGTGTTAGGTGCACTCTCCTCTTTCTTTGAATGAAGCCAAACTAGGACTCTGATAGGACATTGCAGATGTTTAAGACTGTCTGCCCTGCAAATCAAGCCGTGCCATTTGACGATGGCAGGGGGCTATGTAGAAATCACGAGCGGGCCGGGGCTGCTGAGGAACGCGCCTCGAGCTGTTTGTTTTCCAGCATAAGTCTCATTACATGGTTATGACTATGGGAAGATGCCAGCATGCCATCTCAGGCAGCAGACAAAGAACTTAATGTTAAAACTTACTTTATAAGTTTTTTGACCAATCGCACAAAGCAAAAGCATATTGACAGTAGTTCTATCCAATCACTATAAGCACATGTACCTTTGGTTAAAACAATGCTTGCTTATTTCGAATACAATACCTACTAGTAAGCCTTAAAACACAATGCACTGAGCTCCATTATTAAGCTTCAACCTTCCCAAGACCTTGCTAGATAAACTTTTCTGTAGCTTGGAGAGTCATTCTAGACCAGCGGTAATACACAGACCATTGTTCTATTTGTCCTTGCTTTTCTACAGTTTAAATCATTTTTCTGCTGACCTGTCTCATGGCTGCTGCTTGGCTCTAATCACAGCTCTGCTGTATCTGAGACCTGCTTTTTGCAGCTTTCCCAAAACCCTCTAATTTTGTGGATTCCCACAGAGGACTCAGTGTCAGAGCCTCTGGAGAAGCGTGGAGGGCAGAGCTCAGGCAGGCTGTGCCAGTGCAGGGTTTGAACTCAAGGCACCAGGAAGCACCAAGCCTGCAGAGAGGAACTCAACCCTTCTCATCTCCCTCCCTGCCAGAGGCAGGCTCAGAGCAGCCATCTCACACCTCTCTAAACCAGTGGGCGCTCTGTCCTTACCAGGCTCCTCGGGCTCCTGGGGATTGTTCCCACAGCTCTCGGTGCCAGGCAAAGCTCCCTCTGCTGCAGCTCTGTCCACAGGCTCCCCTCCTGAGGACTCAGGGGCAACATTAATATGCCCCTTGAAAGAGAAACAGAAAGGAAGAAACCCTTCTCACCACTTACACAAAACACCTGGTCCAACCACTCCATAGCTCACACACTTAATCCCTTGTTCCTAACAAGAACTCTGGGGCCCAAAGCCCTTCAACAGTCAGAAAAATTGACTTCTCAAACACAGTTCAAAAGCTGTCAAAGCTGACAGTGACAGTGTTGAACATGGGGGTGACACTGAACACATGGAATGGCTGCTAAGGAAATCAATTGCTGCTCTGTTCTGTAAGGCTGCATGTCTGACAGCACTACCCTCAGTCCTCATGTCACTAATTGCAATGGAAGTAGCACTGTCTTCTTTCTTCAGCCAGCACCCCAATCGGTGTAATGGTTTCAATGCCTCACCTGAGGCAAGTTGATGGATAAATAAATTCGATGTACCTCATTTTGCAGGGCCCTAGGGTCTGAAATTGCTATTACAGTTTTCTTTATAATGATGGGCAAATCTTTTTTTCTCTGTGTTTTCTCTTGATGGCTTTTTTAACGACAGGTGCTATCACAGTGAGTTGTCTGATGCTACATGGGCCACCTTTAATTTTTGAGGGAATGTCCTGCCAGGCTCTATCTCCACAAATGAGCCAATATTCTGTTGCTCATTTTCGTGGGGACTCATCTAGGTCATCTACTCGTCAGCAGTTTCACCCTTAGGGGAGACTCGGGTAGTACAATTGCACCACAAACTGGAGTATCTGTTCTCAGGATGATGGAGACTAACATTTAGCTGTGGATCTCCCTGGAACTGAAACTCAGCACAAAATTCCATCACCAATGAACCAAGAATTTGAATTCTTGAGGTTCAGAAGGTGCTTTAAGAAGATCAGGGGCCCAATGATGCCAGCTGGTTATGGGATTGGTCTCGTTGGCAGCCTCACACCAATATTTGTCACGATTGTGTATTGGCTGCTCCTTGGCTGGCACAGGCACACCGACCAAACGGGTTGCAAAGGATTTGTCTGGGCTCAAATTGGTCAAACGCATGGTGTCTGAACCTGCTGACTTGGCTAAAGCAATGCAAACATTAATTTTTGGTTGATCTATAGGCACGTATGCACAGCAAAAGCAAGCAAGCAAAACCAACAAGTGCCAGTATATCCTTTGATCAAGCTTCATGTTCCTGTTCAGCTGTTTTTTGGCAAAATCTTCCCCATCTATTTCAGTTCTCAAGCAAATCTTTTAGCACTTGTTCACGGACTGGTCAACTATAGGGCACTAAACTGTCCCTCTAACCTTCAATTTTTACAAATTTGGATATCTTTCAAACACAGTGGACACCACGCTTTTGCTGAAAGAGCTCTATGATACAAACCATTTTCACAGTCCAAAAATCAACATCAAACTCAAGATTTGTAGCTTTCACAGGTTGAACAGGGAACGTCTGGCATGCACCGTAGCTTCTCCGTGCGGCTCACGTCTGTGTGCTCATTTCCCTGCTGGTGGAATTGTCGGTGTGCTTTTGTGTATGAGACGGTTTCACGTCCTTCACCAGGACCCACTTAGGTCCAGCACCTGTGCAAACACAAGCATACCCCTTGCCCCAACTGATTAGTGGAAATGGTCCTTCAATTTGTCCTAACTCAAAGTTTCTGATCAAAACTGAAGGATTTTCTTTCAATTTTGCCTGTGTGCTCTTTGAAAAGTGCCTAAAAATTGGAAGATTAGTTCCTGCAAAGGAGCTATTAAAAATATAAAATATATTAAAAAATATAAAAAAATATATATCTTTATATAAAGATATATAAAGCTTTGCTCAACCTCATCTGGGGTGTTGCTTGGGCCACTCCCCCTATTCTTGATGTAGAATGGTTTTAGAGTGTGGTGCGTCCTTTGAACAATTGCCTGACCTGTGTGGGAATAGGGAATTCCAAAATGTGGCGAACACCCCAGTCCATCAAAAATGTGGCCAATTTTTGAGCTGTGTATATGGGACCATTTGTCAGTTTTCATCTCGTGGGGGATCAGTTTGGTGAGCTCTGGGCCCACTGACACTGACAAGGACAAAAGCAAAAGAGGAGAGGCATTCTCTCTTCCCAGGACCAAAGTCCCACAGCTTTAATGGAGAACAACTCCAGGAGAGAAAGGCAGTGTCCAGGAGAGGAAAGAGGATGTCCAGGGCAGGAAAGAGAGCGTCCACCTTGTGGCAGGAGACTTTAAATGCTCGGAGAGGGAGGCAGTAGAAAGGAACTGCCATAGTTCAACATAATAAATCACCACACTGTAGTTTTCTGCATAAATTGCTGCACTTGTTGCAAACAAAATCCTGAAATCTCCCCAAACACTACTGTGCAGTCCCAAATGACCACAATGTGGGAGAAAAACCACTCAACCCCCTGTATACCCAGGCACCAGGTGTCACAGGGAGCACCAACCCCTGCAATAAGAAAGTTCACACACACAGGCTCACCGGGAAAGGAATATCTCTTTCTGAGGGGACAGAGAGCTCACTCTTCTCAACACAACACACACCATACACCACATCAGCATCCACCCACATCATCTTCCTCAAACATTCACACACTGAAAACACAACCACAATTACAACACACAGGAAAAATAGCAGCAATAAAACAGGATTTGCTCAATTCACCCCCAGAATTGCTAGCAGGTCCTTATTGACACAGCAAATGGCACTGCTGGCCATCAGCCAGACCCAAACCCAAACTGTACAGGCGTACGTTGTGCACAGGACATCTCTGTGTGACTTGTGAACAGCCCTTCCCCTGCATACGCCTTACGGGTTACTTTATACAGAGTTAAACGTTCCCTTTCTCCACAGTCCCAGCAGTCTTGTCTGTCCCCCATGAGGAACAGCCGAGAGCGGAGGTGCCTCCAGGAAAGGAATGTCCTGGCAGCGCCCAGAGATGTCCAGAGCCCGGTTGTTCTCACTGGAGCAGAGAAGCGTTCCTGCCGCAGTCACCAAATGAGGTGTGGAATAGAACTCCCCACAGTTAAAGGTAGGAGGTGGTATGTTTATTACAGCCAGGCACAGGAGGAGTTGTCTCCTAAAGACATGTGTGAAGAATCACTGCCGCACTACTTATCTCAAAAAGTCTTACTTATTCATATAATTCCCAAAATGACTAATACATGTTCATTAGGCAACCCCACCTACCCCCTCTGTATTAAAATTTATTATAATTGAGTCCAAAGTTCCCTCACATTTGCGGATTCTTTCACTTCAAATGGGTTGGTGGGTTTTAAAGTGGGGAATGGTCTCCTTCTGATGAAGGCCAAGACGTCTTCCTCAATTTGAATCTCTTTCCTTATGACCTGTTGGCAGGCTTTCACACCCCTTGGCTATAGTTGTAGTTTCGGGGCCCAGGTGCAGGCTACGGTCCTCTTCTTTGTCACAAAGAAATCCGCATCCCATCCTGCTTCTTTAAACATAGTTAAGACAGGCAAGTGATATATTACCCTAGCCTTAACTACCTTATCTGCTAAAAATTAACTATTCCTTATTATTTCTACTCTTCTTGCTCTACTCTTTCCCCCTAACTAAATCTTGCTAAAATTTTAACTCTTCCAGTTCTTTTAAATCCTGGATTCATGGCCTCATCTCACACACCAGCCATGTGTGTGCCGATGCTGTAACTGGGAAATTCCACCCCTGAGTAGGAGATCCCAGGCCTAGTTCTTAGCTGGAAGGGTGAGAAGGATGAGATGCACAGCGTTTTGATCCAGGGGATGTTCTGAAAGTGCACTGCCTACCTGCCCCTGCTGCCGAGCACCACGCTCCACCTCCTTCTCCTGCTCAGCAGATTTTTAGGAATCCAGGGCTTGGTATGTATTATTTGCTACTGCAACAAATAGAATGAATTTGCTTTGCAATCCCAGTTCTGTCCTGGGTTATTTTCTGCATGGGTCTCCTCCTGAACCTGTGTCAAAGACTGGCAGAGACTTAAAGGACACTCCTATTCTCATGTCAGTAAATGCTGAGAAGTGCTTTAAGTATCAATAAGTCAAAAGGTATCAATGAGTAAATCAAATAATTTGGGGGAATATTTAGCCTGTGAGTTTCAGCAAAGTATTGAATATGTCTTAGATCCATGGATACAAACTAGTAAGTGAGATTGCTGGGTGTGCACGTGTTAGGGAATTGATTTCCCATACACCCAGTGCTGAGATCAAGGATTGCCTCTCTTTTAACTCTGAGCTGGCAGCAGGGATCAGGCCCTCCTTGGTAACGTTCATTTTGAAGACTTCTGTTGAGCAGGTAAAAATGGTCAAAATGAAATCTTTTCCAGCTGTTTTCCTTTGGTTTACCTGTTTGAGGGTTAAAATTCTGTGCTGCAGGTGTCCTGGGTGTGTGTAGAGCAGTGCAGCCCCAGAAACCCCTTGGCTTGCCCACAAGTTGTCATGCCTTGTTCCCAGGTGTGCCCAGCTGTGGCAGGAGAAGGAGCCCACAGCACAGTGGGCACCGTGCCCTGCCCAGCCGGGGCTCTCTGGCACAGAGCAGCAGCAGCGCCAGCACCGTTCAACCCGCTCCTGCCTTGGCTTCCCCTGGCACACAGAAGCCTCTGGAAATCAGCAGCGCCAGTGGCGTTCCCAGCTTGGAGCAGCTGCTGCTGGTGGGCAGATGCTGCCAGTTCGACTGCTGCCAAAGGGGAAGAAAGGCAGAGATGTACCCGCACCGGAGCCCTGGGCATGTCCAATAAAGGTGCAAATATGTGGGGAGATTTGTTAGGAAGCATTTCAGCTGTGATGCCAACAGTGGCTTCTCTCCTGGTTCTGAGTGTTCTGGACAAGTAATGCAATGGTTGGGTCTGACAATTAAGAAGTAGATGTTATGTGGATGTTCAAATGTGTAGTGATGGTATTGTAATATATCCTCCCATAGTCCTCTTTCCCGTCCCCCTTGTAACAGCCTTGGTAGTCAGGGCATTTGGGGAGGGCTGGCTCATGACCAGCAGGCAAGGTGTAACAACACCTGACCTCCAGTCAGGATGCAAGAAAGTAATCTCCACCAATGGACAGCAGAGAAAGAGTTGACTGACAAAACTTTTGGAGGAGCTGAGGGTATAAAAGGCAGAGCATCCTTTTTGTAGATGAGCACATGGCTGCTAATTACAGAGACTCCCAATGCTGCAATTTTTCCTTATTCAGTCCTTTGCTAAGGTTTACTAAACCTTTAAAATGTTAAAAGTGAGAGTCATTTCTCACATGTGCAATGCTGTGGGCCATTGTCTTGGTCTGGTTTCCTTTGCTTGGGTCCCATCTTAGTGCTCAGCTGGGATACAGGCTGTAGGTGCTTGGGGCATTGTTGGAGTTCTTCTTGGATCCCCAGAACAACAGGGTTTGGCCCATGAGGGGAATTTTTGCTGCTTTGTGACAGATGAGAATTTCCCAGGCTCTTTTGTGTTTGCTGTAGGGAAAGTTGGTTATTGCTTTGCATAAATTCACAGACTAACATGCTTTGTGATGCTTTTCTTTGTCATACTTTGCTTTGTGATGCCACGGCATGGTTGCCACATCGTCACAGTGGCATCAGAAGGGTTCCTTGGTGCACAGAAGGCCTGAGTGTCAGAGCAGCCCTAGGCCTTGCTCACATCAGGAGAACCCTCCTGGTTGGAGCATTGGTCAGTGGGTAATTGCACTCTGAGAGGCCATTTGTTTTTCTAGTGTTGGAGAAGACTGGCACAGCTCTGGGAATATGATCCACCATCTGGCCACAGCAGCTTTTGCTGCTTATGGTGTTTGTTTTTCCGTGTATTACGTCACACACTTTGCACGTAAGTAGAGTTTTCCATTCTACTTAGGTTAGGGTGTATCCTAACCTGGCTTTTGTATGTCTTCCTGCCCTTCCTTGGTGGCTGAGTTTCTGATTTTGAAACAGAAAGACCATTAGGATGCCTCTGGTTTGGTAAAGCTCCTGTCAAGGCATTCAGCTAAAAAGGGGGTGTCTGTAGCCACAGGGGCAGCATTTGCAAGGGAACCTGCAGGGCTCCCGTTCCCTCCACGGGAGAGTCTGTGGCAGCAGAGTCTGTCATTTCCTCAGGTTGCCGGGACAAGCAAGACACCTTTGAAAATGTAGACTGGCAGACCTTTTTTAAGGCCTTCTAAAAACTCTGCAGTTGTTCCCAGAATTCAGAGAAAGCTTATTTATTTTTAAATTTTGTCATGAAAGGATTTGACTAACTTGACCTTTTACTGAGTGCTAAAATAGTTGTTCCCTTTGAAAGGAAGTGCTGCGGTGCTTTTCCACAATAGAACTGCCCCACCTCCGGGGGATTTTGGGGAAGCTTTTCTGGGCAACTGTTTCCTGCAAGTTCATCAGAATTAGTGCATGACACTGAGTGAAAAAAAAAAAGAGTACCTGAAGGAGAAGATTTCAGAAGCTGTCTTATGTGTTTGGTAGAACAGGAGCATTGAGTGTTAAAGAAAAACACTTTGCATTTGCTTGATCATGGTTGTATTCATTTACTGGCTAAACTGGCTGCAGTGTAGGCACAACCAAGAATATTGTCCTGATCTCTTGCTGGCTGTGTGAATGAGATGTGTCTCCTGGAGGGATCTTGTGAAATGGGAAATCATCTCTGTTTGGGTTGACCTGTTCTGTGGGATTCAGCAGCCCAGGCAGTTTTATGAGAGCATCTGGTTCATTTTCCCTTCCCACTACAGGACACCTGAAGCGTGTATTCAGCAGTGCTGAAGATCCTGAGGTGAGTGAGAAAGGAACATTTCATGTTCCTGGTGTTCAAGAATTGTAGAGGAAGATGTGAGCTTGGCCAGTAGCAATAGACTGTAGAGGGCCAGCTAGGAAGGCTGAAAGAAAATCCATTTCCATGCTTGAGACAAAAGTAACAAAGGCAGCGATAGATATTTTTAAATTTCCTTCTCAGAGTTTGAAGAACTAAAAACCTAGTTTTGAAAAGAGAATGATGCTTGCAGACAGCAGATAGGGAAAATTTAATTAAGATCAATTTACTGTACAGTTGAATTAGATAATTTTAATTTAAAGAGAGGGACTTAGAATCCTATTCCTATCAAACTTTATGATATCTACTTGGAACATGAGGTGGTAGAACAGGAAGGCCATCTTGCAATGGTGCCTGCAGTATCTGAAGTGCAATGGGCACCTTTGTGGCTGGGGAGCTGCGTGGGCCCAAAGGACGCAGGGCTGGCGGCCGTGAGCAGCTGCAGATGAGGCAGCGTGTGGCCAGGGGGCCAAGAAGGCCAAGGGCACGGTGGCTGTGCCAGCAGCAGTGGGGCAGCAGGAGCAGGGCAGTGAGCGTGGCCCTGTGCTGGGCAGCGCTGCGGCCACAGCTGGAGTGCTGTGTGCAGCTGTGGGCCCTGGGAAGCAGAGAGTCATGGAGGGGCTGCAGCGAGGGCACAGAAGGATAGGGGAGCTGGGCAAAGGGGTGCAGCACAAGGCCAATGAGGAGGGGCTGAGGGAGCTTTAGCCTGGACATTGGGGGCTCATGAGGGACCTTCAGGGAGACTTCCATAGATCCCTGCCTTAGATCCATAGAGCCTATGCTCAGCACAAGGGCTGTTTCCCTGCCAAACATCCCTTCACTGCATCCAAGTGCTTTAGACACTGGAGTAGGTAACACTTTCATATTTTGTTTGTTTATTTGTTTGTTTGTTTGCTGGAAGGAGAAGCCTTGTGTAATTTCTCCTTCTCCAGGGATCTTTTTCTCAATCTTTCCTGGCCTTTTTCCAGCACTGGCAGAAACTTTCAGGTTAACGGCTCCCGTGTCTTTTGGCAGCCCAGGGAATCAGTGTGTGTTGTGTTTGGGAACTGAGTAGGAAATCAATGCCCTTGCATTCCAGCTGGTGCTCAGAGGTTAGAGGAGCTGGGAGGGGCTGGGCTGCATTTCTGATTCCAGCCACTTCAGCACCATCAGTGTGGCCGAGTCCAAGAGAAGAACTTGCCCTAGCACAGATGCACAAAGAGTGCAGTTCCCAGTGCAATGCTCTGGGTCTGATTGCATTCCATAAGGACCTACATGCTCCAGATTCCCCAAGAGTGTGTGTTACTGAAGCGACAGGAGAGCAAGTTCAGGATTGTAGCTGAGTGGGGCACTGGCTACCAAATTTTGATGTCTGTAGCAACAGAGAGGACAGTAAAGGGAGATTTCAGTAATAAGATCTGTCTGTCTATCTATCTATCTATCTATCTATCTATCTATCTAATTATGTAACATTTACATAATTGAATCTTCCTGGCTCTGGTCCAAGGCAGTTGGAGGCGCAAAGGTCACCTAAAGCATCCCTTTCTGGAGAGGATTAAAGACATGTTCCCTTGACCGATTCTGAGTAGGCAGAGATGCTTCCCCCTCCAGAGATGGTGTTTTTTTCCCCTCAGTGCTGTTTTCCTCCTCCAGCCTCTTGTGCCCTGAAGTCTGCAGTTAATTCTTTAAACTTCTGCCTCTCCTAGAGAAGTGGAACAATTCCATGTTTAGGTGGTGTTTGGTGACTCTGGTCATACATGCCATGCCATCCATGACACATGGTTTCCTTCACTGGCATCCCCAGGGCTGTGTAAGTGCATTCATTAATGGGGCCTTATGAGAAACTCTGTTACTGCTGGTCAGAATTCTCCGTTGACAAAAGAGGGAGAAGAAACACCTTGGTCCTCCTCCATATACTGAGGTGGCCACAGAGGTTCTCTGACTTCCATCAGAGATCTTTGCATGCATCCTTATCTCCTGAACGACCCGGTTTTCTAACAAGAGTGTGGATGTCAGGAAGGAGGAATGCTGGTGCAGGCCTGAAGAAAACGTGAACTCCAGAAGTGTCTCTCACAAGGAGTGAGCTCACCCAGGAAGCCCCTGCAGAGCCAGGATGGAGCTGTGGGACAGGGCAGGGTGTCAGTCACTACTAAAAGACAAACAGGACATGGCAGAAGCAGAGGGAGGCCCTCACCAGACCCTTGAGAAATGCCACCGCTTCCCTGTCAGCTGCCTGAGAGGCTGCTGGAGCTTCAGTCCCAGATGGCCCCTGATTGTAGGGCCAGGGTCACTTTGGAATCTGTGCCTCCCCTTGGGCAGAGAACGACCCAGGAGAGCAGCAGCACAGTGCTTTGGGAACGTGTGAGCCCAGCAGTCTGTGAGTCTTGGCCCACAAAGGGTGTATGGGAAGTTGAAACCCATCTTCTCTTGCTTTCTGTGCAGGTGCTTCTAGAGAAAGAGCAGGAGCACACTGCCTCATCTGAGATGCCATGCCAGACTCAGGGAGAGCTGTTTCCTGCCCGAGGGCAGGAAGAGCAGCTCAGGCAGCAGGTGGAAGAGCCACAGGAGAATGGCCAGGTGAGCCTGACTGGCCAGGGCACAGAGGGAAGGGGGGGCAAGAAGAGGGGCATAAACCAGAGCTCTTGGGACTGAGGAGGCCAGGAGTCCCACAGGCACTGAAAGCACAGAGCCTTGCAATCTGTAGAGATCAGCCCTGGGACAGGAGGTTTGCAATGGAGGCAGATGTGGGGAGGGAAGCAGAAAGAAATGGCTGAATAAATGTGATTTCCAGGCTGCAAGAGGAAAAAAGCTGAGCCTGATGGCAGCTCCCAGTCACTTGCTTTGCTTTTGTGTGTACAGAACATCAAGGCAGAGCCACAAGCAGAGCTGCCCGAAGCTCAGAGTGACAGCATGGCAGTGAAGAGAAAGAACAAGGAAGACATGGGAAGAATTCAAGAGGAGAATCTCCATCAGCAGAGGGGCAATCAACAAAACCAGGTGAATGAAATAGTGGCAGCCACTCCACTCATGAAATGTCCTCTCTTTTGTTTGTTAGAGAACATGAAGGAACAGCTGGATGCAGAGCTTCAGATAGCTACCAGTATGACCAAGGCAAGGCACAAGCAGCTGGAGGAAGAAATGAAAATCATCAGAGACAAACTTAATCGCTTCCGTCAGTCTCTGCAAAACCAAGTGAGTGAAAGAGAGATGCAGCCACTGCAGTCACCAATCTGGTGGTTTCTGCCCTTCTTGCCTTTCCAGTGCAGAGCAGCAGGGAGTGGGGCCATGCCTCTGAGTGCCATGCTGCTGTAGTGTGTGTATCACAGTCACTCTGAAGGACATTTCCTGGTGTGCTGAATCTCAACTGCTGCCCTGGACAGTGAAACTTGTCCTTTGGCCTTTTGGCCAGCAGTCATCCAAATTGATTCCTGCTGGCCTGTTCCTACTCTCCTTTTTTCTTGAGGTGTTTTTACAGTGGAACTTGGTGACCCAGATGGAGGATTGAAACAAGCTGTTGTATCCCCTGTCAATCTGTTCTTTGCCTTTCCTCACAGTTGATGACTCCTGGCTGACAGGGACAAGCTGTAGTGTCTGACTGCTTTGTTCTGTTTGACTTGAGGTGCAAGTGTTGACATCTCACCGGGCAGCCTGCGAAGACTTGCAGGGAATGTGTGGCAATGAAGGACCCCAAGTTAGGAGTGAGGCACAGGAGCAGTGCCCACCAGAAATGCTCCAGGTCCAGCACATCATGGGCTCTGAACCTGCTGCCGCAGCAGCATCACCTCGAGGAAGCCCTTCTGTGAAACCTGGGAACTCAAGCTCGGGCAGATCCTGGGCACAGGAGATTGAGGAGGAGTACCTGGAGCTGCTGGGTACGTCTGGGGTGTTTCTTATCTGAGGGACAGTGTGTTGTGTGCAGGTGTCAGCAGAGCTGTACCAAATGCTCCTCCTGAGCTGGGTGTCACAGGGCCATTTAGGACTCCCCAGAGGCAGTGCTGTGCTCCGAGGCAGTGAGAGAGCTCTGGGTGTTGTTGCTGCCTCTGAGGGCACGTGGGACTGGCTTGGGTTTGCCTGAGCTTCCCTCTCTGCTAAAGGCTGAAGCAGGGATTGTTCTTGGATCAGCAGAAGGCTGTGACCTAGCAAATGATCTAGGCAAGTCCTGTGTGCTAGTGGCCAAACTGAACAGAATTTTTAGCTTCCTAAATTCTCCTTAGACTCCTGACTTCCAACCAGTCATTAGAGCAAAAAAACTTCACAGAAATGGACTGGCTTTGGAGTTTTGTCTTTTTGGTTGGGGATTTTTTTTTTGGGGGGGGTGGGGTGAGATTTCTTTTGTGTTGTTCATTTTTGGTGGGAGTTTTTTGTTGTGTTTTCTCCATCCTGAAGGAGCCCTTCTACCCCACGTCTTACTGATGTCATTTTTATGACTGTTACTGTTACCACTACTACATCTGCAATTTATTTTCATGAGAATGCTATATTTTTGTCAATAAGAGAATGCTATTTTTTTGTCAATAAGAACTACTTTGAAAGAACATCAGGTTACAGGACAAATAGAGAGCATCAGGTATTTTGATGTGCCCCCAAAGAAAAAACAGAGACTTTGATAACAAACTTTATTTAATCTTCTAGTTTTATGCTTATCAAGATGTGTCCAGGAGACACATCCAAGTGGCGTGATCAGATAAAACTGTACTGCAGGCATTTCTCAGGAGAGAGCCTCCAGCCCAGCCATGGTATATCCCTCAGATCCATGGCGCTTTTCCATACCTGATTCCCACTCTTTCCCATGACTGTTAGAATCCTACCCATTGGCCCAGGCCCTGCTCAGATCAGTCTCTAGGAAAACACATCAAGCCCTTTGTGATTCTGCAGCACAACCCAGTGAATCTGCTTCTTGCCCGTAATAGCTGCCAGTGCTGTGCTCTCAGATAAGACCTGGTGGGGCTGAGACCAGAGCCCAGTGGATTCTGTGTCTGCCATCACCTGTTGGGACAAAAAGGGCACTGATCTGTGCCTTGGTGTGGCTGATCTCAAAGCCCATCCCGTTGTGTCCTGAATGGGGGCAACAGCTTGTCCGGGGCTCAGGCTCACTCTGGCTTCTTCCCATCAGTGCCTGTCAGTGCTCATGCTTGTGCTTTGCCAGCCTTGTGGTCGCTGCCCTGTCCCTGAGGGCTGGAGGGACTGCAGAGGCTGGAGCCTTCCTTAGCTGGGAGAGGGGCATCTTTGAGCTCAGCCTGCTCATAAACAGGTCAGGGTCCTGATGCTGAAAGCCCCGTCAGGATCAGTTACAGCTTGAGCTGCTCTGGTTTACAAATGGGAAGGCATTCCTCTTGCAAATTGCTGAAAGGTGGGGAAGATGTCCTCCTCTCCTGGGATTGCACCTCCCTGTGCTTTGTTTCCTGTCAAGAGAACTCGTCAAAAGACTGTACAAATCAGTCTCTGTGCTGGCCACTTGTGCTGCAGAGCTGTCTGCCTGGTTGTTGTCGTTGTTACCCAGCTGACCACAAAGGGCTCAGAGCTCCAGGCGCTGGGGCTGCCTTTTGTATCTCCTGGAAGCTGGGATCTCTGCTTTAAAGTCAGCATCTTGCATTTTGTTTCCCTCAGGGAGAATGGTGAACCCCACTGAAAATCCCCTGATGAAATACACACATCTGAAATATATTGGCAGCGGGTGAGTCCAACAGCAGTTACTCCTGTACAACCATGGGCCAGGGGTTTTTCTGGTGGAATGTCTATCCAGAGTGAAGTCAGGCCAGCTGCAAAGATGATCACACACTGGGGATAGATTGTCCCATCTCTCAATGCTGCTCAGAATTTGTGAGTGGGCTCAGAAGGCATTGTCAGAGATGCCTTGCTACCGACGTCTTGCCTGCATCAAGGAACAGGACCTGGAAGGTCTCCTTGTCTCTCAAGTGTGGGACAGCTCTGTGTTAATTTCTTTAGCATTTTTTGTATGTCTCAAAATCATACTGGCACACTAATGAAAAGAGAAGAAACTTGCTTGCCTGAAAGAGCAACCTACGCCCTATCAAAGCTGTGAGATAACAGTTCCCAGGAACAATTCTTTCCCCTGGTTTGAAGAAGGAAACACTCTGTGGTCAGGATAGGAACCACACCGTTTAGACAGTGAAACCCAAGAGGAAAGACTGACCTCCCTTTGGAAATTGAACCCCAGGGCTTCAGGAACAGGCCCAGTGCCCATGCACTTGAGAGGAAAATGCATCATCTCCCTTCTGGCAGAGCCCTCCTGCATCCTGCAGGTTTTGACACTTCCAGCAGAGATCTCCTGTGTGGGCTGGCTTTCACTGCAAGATCTAAACAGCTTCTCCTTTCTCTGCTTCTGTTTTGTTTCTAGGACTTTTGGAGATGTTTATAGAGCACTCGACACTGCCACAGGAGGAGAGGTAAATGTCAACAGCCCCTGCAGGCTCTGCTGCACTCGAGGGCTTTCCCCTCTGGTGTGAGCTGTGGCTGGAGCTTTGGGCGGAGCTGTGCTGAAAAGGCACAAGTAGCACAGACTGGTGCCAGCCCACAAAACACATTTGGGACTTTGTCCTCCTCAGCTGCCGGAAGGAAGGCACGGAGGGCAGCGGTTCCTTTCAGAGAAGGACGCGCTCACTCGCTCTCCATTGCTAAAACAAAGGTGGTGCCTTAGAGCACCTCACTGCTCTTTGGGGCTACAGCTTCAGAATCCTGGATTCTCATTTCTGGCTGCCAGCAAATCCATCTGAAAGTTACTGGTAGTTCCTTAGCCACCTGCAGTGCTGCACTTGGGAACTGCACATAGGGAGAGACCTGCAAGGCGTCCCTGAAAGCCCTAAGCCATGCCCATATCACAAGATGTATCCACAGAGCATTAAGGCATGGATTCCTTCTTCTGAGTCCCAAACAAAGCAGCAGAGAGTATGGTCAGAGGTTTGTGGGTGATAGTTGAGACACCGCTGTTACCAAGTGGTCAAGGCAAAATGTCAGTGGCCCCACGTGTCCTGTAACTGGTACCGAAGGGAGCAGAGAAATGGGCTGTTGGAATGTCAGTTCCTGATTACTGCAGTGCCTAATCACAAGGCAGTTTGGCACAGCTCAGTCGTGTCATTGCAAAATCACTCGCTCCACGTTCCTTGTGGTCTCGTGCCACCAACCTCCCAAGTTACTGATTTTCAATGTCATTTTAGGTGGCAATAAAAAAAATAAATCTTCAAGGAGTTAGGAGGAAGGAGCTAACCTTTAATGAAATAATGATCATGAAGACGTTTAGGAGTCCCAATGTTGTGAATTATTTAGACAGGTGAGAGGTCATGGTCTTATCCCATGGATGTGTGTTTACATAAAGCAAACATGAGAGGTTAAAAACCCACTTTGGTCAGTGGCAGCAAGTAAAGCTGTTAATTTTTATTTATTCATATTTCTCTACTCATCTCCAATGGATGAGAAGAGAGTGCATCTTGTCTGCATGAGTCTTCCCTGGCACACCCAGTTGGATAATTACTCCAAAATTATTCAAAACCTGGATCAGCTGTATCTTCCTAACTCAATAGCCTCAAAGTTCACTGCCTCCACATTTATTTGGGATTGATTTTTTAAAGTTTCTTAAGTGCAGATGAATCATCCTAAAGTGGATTTCCCTTGGATTGTTGCCCCTCTTTGCCATTGCTATGCATGCCAGGAAGACTAGGTGCTTATTTCCAGAAACACCATGCCTGACATGTTTTTTATCTTGGCTGTTTCTAAACTGCACTTTTCATTTGCTGCCCATCTAAGACATCTCCTTTTTCACAGATGTGTCTTTCTCCTTGAGACTGCACAGATTGCAAACAATGCACAGCCAAGAGGGAATATCTATTCCTTTGATTCTGTCCTTGTCACAAAGGCATCTGGAAATAAGAAACCTGGAAGCAAAAAATCAACGTAGCCATGCATGTTCATCTCTACCCCCTTGTTTCCTTCTTTCAGCTACCTTCTGGGCGAGGAACTCTTGCTGGTTATAGAGTACATGGATGGAGGTGTCCTGAGTGATATCGTCAGCCAGACCTGCCTGTCTGAAGATGAGACAGCAGCCATCAGTCGGGAGGTCAGCAATCCCAGCTGTGTTTCCAAGGGCTTGGGCAGCATTGTCTGGGAAACAGGGGCTCAGAACAGGAGAGGTTTCCTGTGCCAAGCTTTGTTTCTGTGTTGCTGGTATGCTATGGGTAAGTAAAAGCATCTCAAGTGAAAGGCCTGCCAGTGCCCCTGCACTCCCTGTACTTAGTGGCAGTACTCTTATCTCCTGCTGTTGTATTCTCGCTCTGTCTCTTGTATTTGTATTTGCTGTTCTCCGCCTTGCCTCTCTAAATGTTTGCCTGGAGTCTGTCTTCACTGCATTCCTTGCCTGTAAAAGTAAAGGTGCTGGTGGCAGGATTTGAAACAAACAGCAAAGAAAAAAGAGAGAGATTCGTTTCTCTCAGTCCTCAACTAAAAAGGATAGGAGTGCAGCCAGAATGCCCTTTGCTTCTGAGCACATGCACTGCAGCAGGAGTCATCCTGGCTGGTTGGCAGGGGACAGCCTACAACAGCAGGTGCTGTTGCCCTTTTAAAAGCTGACGTGCCTTTCCTCAGAAAGGTCCTGCTCTGCAAGTGTTGGAGCAGCAAGCTCTTCCTCTCAGTGGCCATTACTGTTCTGTCATTACTCCCCATTCCCCGGGAGAGGGAATCTTTTAGATTCTTTGTTTCCTTTCTTGTGTGATGAAATCACATCACTCATTTTTGCCCTTCTGTTTCTGTTTTCTCCCTCAGTGCCTGCAAGGACTGGATTTTCTTCATTCAAACGATGTGATCCATCGAGATGTGAAGAGTGACAACATCCTTCTCAAAACTGACGGCTCTGTCAAACTGGGTCAGTATATTCTTGGTCAGGTGCAGCATTCCAGGGATGTGGATGTGGGGCTGCTTGGCGTGACTGCCATCTCCCCAAAAATGGTGCTGGTGGCAGTGCAGGGACCCCTGCTGCGAGCTGAGGGCACAGTTGCAACGTGCACAGGGGTAGAAGGAGCCACAAGCAGTCAAGAGTGGCCTTGCTCTGTGTGTGTCCCTTCCAGAGGGAGGGAGTTACAAGTCTAAAGTTTCCAAAGAACAAAAGCCACTGCTGCAGGCAGTGTAAAAAATGGGGAGATTTTTAAAGTCACCAATGCCAGGAGATGCAACAGCACATTTTCAAACTTCTGCTGGGGAATTCTTTTGCTTGCTTTCCTAATTGCACAGAATTCAGATAAAACCAGTAGTTTGTTTTCTCCTCAGGTGATTTTGGCCTCGCTACTCAGCTCACCCCTGAGCAGAGCAAACGGTGCTCGCTAACCGGGACTCCTTGGTGGATGGCGCCTGAAGTGGTGACAGGTCAACCATATGGCCCCAAAGTGGACATATGGTCTTTTGGAATTGTGGGAATTGAAATGATAGAACAAGAACCTCCTTACTTAAGCGAAAGTTCTGGCACGGTAAGGAACAAATACTCACTGATCCCACCGTCTTTCTCACCTGTCCCATGTCCTGCCACTGGAGAAAATCCCATTGCCATCTCCTGGAACTACTTCCACCCAGGTCCCCTCCTACAAATGTCCCTGCAACACATCAGCATCTGCTGGACTTTTGGTTGCATCAGTGGGGGAATTCAAGCCTTACCACATGCAAACAAACTCCAAACAAACAAAGTGTTCTCAGGCAACACTTTCCTTTGGGTTAGTGGTTCCAGTTCTTTTGTCTGTGTAGATGGCCTTAATAACAGGAAAAAAGCATCTTAAAACTGTTGTTATCTTTCCAGAAATGAAGGAAGGAAACCCAAACCCAACAAAGTTTCTCAAACCGTGGTCTTTAGAGAGGAACCTAACCCACTGTGCAGTTTCTTCCCACTGGGAAACATGGGCATGAGGGTGTAAAGGCCACAGAGTCTCTTCTGCTTCTTGTGCAGTGCTGCTGAAACACTCAGTGACTGTGTTTCTCTCCTAGCCCAAGCCACATTCTCCACGTCACCAAGCCAGAGCCTGGTGGTGCGGAGAGCCTGCCAAAACCTCCCAGTGATTCCTGGCACTTTCTGGGATGGGCCTACCATTCATGCATTGACTTGAGCAGCCAAATGACTGGAGGGTGTCCATAGGGATGGAACCTCTCCTTCTTCTGACCTAGACAATTTTTCTTTTGCTGCAAAAATGGGAAGCTGAAATTTTCAGACTGCTGAGAGGCAGAGCTGCAGGTGGCTTCTGTGTGCCCAAGCAGGCATTTTCATCCCAATACATTTGTGCAGGCATCTTAATGTGTCTGTGTTGAAGAGGCGATTGTAAATGTTTGTTTTCCTACCTGGGTGTTAACTGATGGATTTCCTTTCTTTTCTTCCAATTACCATTGTTTCCAAGAACAGCACAAAAAGCTTGATGATTTTTTTTCTAGGGCACGTGCGCTTAAAGGACCACTTAAAGCACTGCAGAGATGCCTTTCATGTACTAACCCTTGAAATTAGTATAGCAAAGTCCCTCTTCAAAAAACCATCTCAAGCTGGCATGAATCCTCAGAGAAGCAAAAGCCTTTTTGCTGATGTAGTTCCCACTAATTAGGTCAGGCAATGAAATCAGCTGCCAAGGCAAGATCTGCGGGATGGTGGAAAAGCTGTGGCTGCATCGGGGTTTGGGTTTTTTGGTTGGTAAAGGAAAGTCATCTCTGGGTCTGTGCCAGGGCAGAAACTGCCACTGAAGAACAGAGGTTAAACAAAGGGATCTGGGAGAGCCTTAGAGATGTGAAAGCAGGAGGTGGAGCCTGGTGTCTCCTTTTTCTCCAGGCTACACACCTGATAGCCACAGTGGGGACTCCACAGCTGCGGCAGCCCAAGCTCCTCTCGGCTTTGCTGCGTGACTTCCTGAGCTGCTGCCTGCAGACAGACGAGGAGCGGCGCTGGTCTGCCAAGGAGCTCCTGCAGGTAAAATGTGAAGGGGCTTCAGGTGAAACAGGCTCTGAGGGATGGGCTCCCCTTCCACTCAAGTCCAAGGCAGCAGATGAGCCCCCTTCCTCCTCACCTCCACTCTTGCTGCTCTTCAAATGAAAATGGTGAGGAATCCTAGACTGGGCTGGGCTGGCAGGGCCCTGTAAATGTCCTCTGGTGCAAGTGTCCTGCAATGAGCAGGGACATCTTTAAAGAGGTCAGGTTGCTCAGAGCCCTTTTCCACCGGAGCCGGAATGGTTGCAGGGATGGGGCACCTACAAGCTCTTGGGGCAAGCTGTGTCAGGGTGGCACCATGCTCTGAGTAAACAAGTTCTTCCTTAGACCTACTCTGATTAGATGCACTTTGTGTTTAAAAATATTTGTCCATAACCTATTGTAGCTGGCCCTGTTAAAAAAGATGTCCCCCACTTTCTTCAAAGCCACTCTGAAGTCTTGGAAAGTGGCAATAAAGTCTCCCTGGGGCCTGTTCTTCACAAAACTGAATAACTCCAGCTCCCTCTGCATTTCCTGACAGGAGAGGTGCTCTGTCCTCTGACTGTTTCTGTTGCCCTCTTTTGTGATTTGGTGGAGTGTTCAGTTTTATCTAATGGCAAAAGAATTGAAGTAGAGCAATGCGGGGTACAGAGACATGAAATGGTGGTGGAGGAACCCAAGGAAGCCAGTCCCAGCCTAGGGGTCAGAGATTTGGCTGTGGGCAGGAGGGGCTGTGGGGAGCTCATTGTGAGCCTCTGAGGGGCCCTGGTTTGTGCCCCCCAGCCCACCCTTAGAGGTTTCTGCCATGCAAACAGGGACAGCTGGGAGGGACTTGTCCCAGCCCCATCTACTGCCTGGCACGCTCAAGCAGACGGGAACTGTGCCAGGGTTACTGCCAGGTTGTGTGGCAGAGAGGGAACTGCAGGGCCCAGTGCCACTGGGCTGGCCCTGCTGGGAAGGAAGGTGCCATCCAGCAGACGAGGGGCAGGGCATGGAACGGTAGACACTGCTTTCTGTCCCTGTGGGAATCAGCACGGTGCCTGTCTTTCAAAGGCAGGGGCCTATATGAGTCATTGGAGTTTCCTGAAAGGAAGAAAACCCAGGGACAGAAAGCACCATTTCTAGAGCACTGGCAGGGCAAAAATCCCAACATGATGAAGACATCACAATAAACAGATGAGTGGGATTTTGGGCCAGGTTTGCCTGTGATGGCAAGGTCTTGAACATTGGGGATGACTGGGGAGCAGATGGTCCCATTGCTCCTCTTTCTGGGTCTTTCCAGGAACTTGATGTATCCTGATTGAGTCCCTGAAGCAATGAGCTTGGAAAGTAATGGTTCACTGTTCTTTGTTGTATTTTTTTTTCCGGTGGACAGCATCCATTTGTAACTTCAGCCAAGCCACCATTCATCCTGGCACAACTTATCAACTCAGTGAAGAAGACGAATAACCCTAATCCTAAACCCTAAACCTAAAACCTAACCCTAACCTTAAATGCTAACCCAAACCCAATCCCTAACCCTATCCCTATGTCTTACCCTTACCCTATCCCTAACCCTTACCCTAACCCCAACCCTAAGCCTAAGCCAAAGCCTAAACCTAAACCCAAACCTGAACCTAAGTCTAAGCCTAAGTCTAAGCCTAAACCTAAGCCGAAGCCCAAGCCTAAACCTAAGCCTAACCCTAACCCTAGGAGATGAGAACATAGCAATCATGTCAAGATGTTATCTCTGTTACCAGTTTAGAGTAGGATTGTAGAGTAGGGTTGCTGAAGAGATTTGTAGCATAGAATTATAGATTAGAGTTGTAATTAATAAAGTTTCTGAAACATCAACTCACTTGGAAGATTCTCCTCCTTCTGACCCCTTCAGAAAATTTAACATTTCCTTCTGAATTACCAATTGTTTTTTATTGGTGCTAAGTCACACATATGGCTTTTTTTGTATGGTTTCATAAATGAGGAGGGCTCTTCTTCATTCATCCTCTCCAGACCGCACTGCCTTTGGAATATGACCCACTGGCTGGTTTTGGCACAGCTGTGGTATTTCTAGTTGAGGCAGAAAGGGCAATGGCATTTGAAGGCAAAACCTAAGGAAGAATGAGGCAGCCCAAACATCTTGTGCAGATGCAGGCCTTCAGCTGTGACTGGAGAGCAATGGGGTTCCTGCCACTTAGATTTGTATCCCTAAATGCAATAATCTCTTTGGCTGGAGGAGAGCCTTGCTCAAGTGAGAAAGCAGAAAGATCAGAGAGGGTGCGCGGGAAGGTCTCCTGTGGTGCAGAGCTCTCAGCGCCTGTGAGGTGAGAGCGGGCCCGGCCTTGCCCGGGCTGGAGCCCCAGCAGAGCCCCGGCAGAGGCCGGAGCAGCCTGAGCCCCGGCAGAGGCAGGCTGGAAGGAGGCCCTTGGAGCTGCAAGAGGCAGCAGCCGGGCCCTGGGTGCCTCTTGCTGGGAGCGGGCAAATCCTCTGCTCTCAGAGCCCAGGTGGACGCTGGCTGCTGCCGAGGGGAAGCGCAGCCGTGCTGGGCACAGCCCGGCCTGGAGGCATTGGCCGTCTGGAGTGTGCCCAGGAGCAGAGAAATGCCAAGGGCAGCCGCGGGCCGCTGGGCTGGCTGAGGATTCCTCCTCTTCTGACGGCTGCCCTGCAACTCCTGGCAAAGGCCAGCAGCGTGTGCAGCACTCTGGGCACCGGGGCAGGGAGCCGGGCTGCTCGGCAGGCTGGAGCACAGGGCAGCTCCTTCAGGCCTGGCACTTGTGCCAGGGGAAGCGAGGCCAGCGTGAGGCAGGGACAGCTTGGCAGGGCCCATCTGCAGGAGCCAGCGCCTCACGCAGCCCTGGGAGGAAGCGCCTACAACCCTGCAGTTCTGCACTGAGCCAGAGCAAAGGTGTGAGATGCAGAGAGTTTGGCAGAAATATTCAGGCCCACCAGGCCAGCCTGCTTTGTGCTCTGTGGTGCACAGCAAGCGCTGTGCAATGCAGCTCTGAGCTGCTGGGAGAGAGGCAGTTGGGGATGTGCCTGAGGTGAGTCAAGGGGTTAGCTGAAAATGTAATGAAAACTGAAAAGTGCAGATGGGTCGAGGGGCCAGCTGGGAATAGAATTGGGATAGTAGAAGATTGCATATTTTAGTTAAGATTTTCAAATGAGCTAAGAAGCTAAGTTAGTAATACAGCTAGCAGAAATCATGTGCCTTAGTTAAAGAGTACCAAATATATTAGAAACATAAAGCTAGGAGTGACAGGGATAGAGGAAGCAATTGTGAAGAAGCTGAGACCATACAAAGACCTTGCCTTGAGAATAATTGAACCGTTAGGAGAGGCTTGGACCATGAGCAGCAGGTCAAAAGGTCATGTCAACTGGCCATGGGAGGAGAGTTCACCATGAGGAAGACGGCTTTCTTCCTCCCATACAACCACTCCCTCATTTCAAAATCCCACTGACCCAGTTAAGGGAATACAATTGTGCAGCTGTAATAGATATTCAGCTGATAAAAATGTGAAGCAGGCAGGTAATAATTATGTATTATGGGTCCTTAGAAACCTAATGTAAAACCTTTTCTGTAGAAATAGAGAGCAGGAGTCTGCAACTCCTTGCATGTGTCTGTGGAAACTAGTTCACATGTGACCAGGGCTGCAATAAATACCCTTCTTTTCTACTATAATTAGTTGAAGAGTCATCTGTCCGTGCTTCAAGGGTTATGCTGGAGTAGTGAACTGATTTGGATGGGAGCAGAAGAGTTTCAGCAGGCAATTTTTGGAAGAGATGGAAGCCTCTTGTGACTGAAGGGAAAGCCATTTGGAATGGAGTAAGGATCCCAAAGTCCATCCAATTGTATCTTTGTGTCTGAATTTAAATCAGAATGATTATAGATAGCTTCATGCAATTTGTCTACGAATTTATCAAAGTCTTCATTCTTTCTTTGACAAATCTGTGTAAAAGACATAGTGTGTAACTTATCTGGAAGTGCAAGAATAGCATTATTTGTTAGTTGTTGGCTCATCTGTAAGACTTGATCAATGCTCCTAGCCTGGGCAGTGGCAGTAGCCCAGGGCAGGGCCCTTTGCCAAGTAACTGTTGTGCTGTTAAACCATACAGAGGATCACCCTGTAGTCTAAGTCTTGCTGCTTCTTGAGCACACTTTTCCTCTCAGCTTTTATGAAACATCACCTGCTGATGGGGTGGCATTCTAAGTCTTATTAGGGTATGCACATCAGCTGGAATTAATGTGTTAGATGGAAAAATATACTGCAGAAGTGACCGTGCAAGTTGGGATTTTCAACCAAATTGTGAAAATGCAGCTCTCATATTTTCTAAAATCTTCCAATCGAAAGGTTCTCAAACTCTACTTGCAGCATTAGTTACTACAAGAAAAGCTTCTACATCATTGGAGAGAAAAGTCCCTTCTACAATAGCTTCTGCAGTAACTTTTTTCTACTTTAGTTGCTGAGCTGCTTCTATTTCAGGGTCACATTCCAACTCTAATTCCACATTCTTTACAGCGTGAGAGGGAGGATTTTGTTTAACTGGCTCGAATGCTGGCTCAGAGACAGAATGGAGGAGTTTTTGCAAGAGAGTGGCCATATTCAGCCGATGCACAATCCAGCCTGCTTGTAATAATCGACAATGAACACGTTCACAAAGAATGAATTATGGACATATTCAGAATTGGGCTTGGTATGTCCTCGAAAAAGACACAAGAAGAAGAGTCATCAGGACTCAGCACGTTTGTCAGCAAGCTGGGGAAAGAGAGCCATGGGTAGGCCAGTCAACCCCAGCAAGATGCGTAAAACATTAGATGATCCAATTAGCATTTTATTTTAGATGCATGAACACCTAGGATTAACCCGTCATGTATTAGGTAGAGACGTGTGGACAGCAGAGATTTATTTTAAATATACTCTTTTAAAGGATAATAAATTTGGCTTCACTAGATCATATTGGTCATGGTGTGATGTCCCAGACCCTCCACACCCCACAGCCTGTTCCCGCAGGAGGCTCTGGTGAGCCCCTTGCAGGACTCTCTGCCGTGCACGCAGCCCTTCTCCTGCCTGCCCAGAACACTCCTGGGACAGCAGAGCACAAGCTGGCCGGCTCTGGGCTCAGCACAGCCCAAACAGAGGGGCAGGAAGACGCAGCGGCTGTTTTGCAGCCCTGCCCAAGAGAGGTGGGAAGGGTCTCCTCCCTCTGGTCTCACTTGGTTGGGTTTCTGACTGAGCCTGAGGCAGGGGCTGCCATTCCTCATTGTGGGGAGACCAGAGTTGCCAGAACCACACCGAGCCTGCAGGCACTGACTGACAGCGCTGCAGCCACTGGGACGGTCGCGCCTCCGAGTCTCAGCCACTCCGTGCTGCTGCTGCTGCTGCTGCTGCTCCATTTGCTTTTAGGCACACCCAGAGCTCACTGCTAGGCCACGGTGGTCTCTGCTTCTGCCCTCTTCCTGTCCCTGTGTAGGGATGGAGCATTGCTGTTCTTTCAGGAAGCTCTTTGTGAAACCTTCCGGCATTGCAAGCTCCTTTGCCCTCAGTGGATGCTTGCCATGGAATCCCGCAGAGCTGGGTTCACAGCATACTTGAGCTGGCTCTTCTAAAACCCAGGGTCCTTGCTCCCTTCAGCGTGCTCAGCATGACCTTTAACTCCACGGTGCTGTGCAGCTGGAGCAGCAGGACAGGCACCTTTGCAGCCTGAGCTGCCCTTGTTCCTCTCTGTCCGTGCACGGAACACAGTGCGGAGGAGAACGGCAGCAGGGCCCTGCGCGTCCCCGGGCTCAGGTTCTGTGCTGCTTCAGCTCCACGGAGACGTGGGTAAAGTGAAAAACCCAAACAGTTTATTAAGGGAAAATGAAGCAAAGGGGTGAGCCGGGAGGCAGAAAAGGGGATGGGCAGGGCCTGAGGGCCGCAGGGAGGGAGCTGCCAACAGGGAGAGAGATGGCAGGAGCTCCTGGAGCTTCGCACAGGCTCAGCTGTGAGCAGCCAGAGCTGTGCCTGGAGCTCCAGCTGGTCCATCCTGCTCTGCAGGTGGTCCCATCTTCAATGGGCACTGGAAATCGCCAATGGATGCTGGTACATCTGATCCATCAGACAAAGTCCTGCAGATCTTCTTTCAAAGGTCATCTGAAGCAGTTTGCTCATGCACGATGGACTCTCCTCTTCTTTCAGGGCTTGAAGAGCTGGAAGAGAGAGGAACAGAGCCAAGGTCAGAGGCCAGATTGAGGGAATCCAAGGAAAGCCTTCTGCCACGGCCATCCCAGCCGGCTGCAGCGGCCCGGGCGCGGCTCTCACTGTAGCCGGGGCAGCAGCCGGGCCGGGAGCAGGGAGGGGCGCCGGGCTGCTGGCTCACCCATGAACCTGACAGCCGCCTCTCGCAAGGGCCTCTGTGGGCTCTGCAGGTGCGGCAGGGCCCAGCACAGGTGCTCGGCCACTCGTCTCTCATCCTGCAGCAGCTGCGGGGAGCACCAACACAGAAGGCTCAGCGCGGGCTCTGCCTCTTGGCCGGGCGCTCCCTGCGCCCAGCACCGGCCGGGCTGGCCCGCACGGCCCAGGGCAGGGAGCAGCGCGGGGGGCGCAGGCTGGCGGGCCCGGCTGCGGTGCTGGGCAGGGCCACAGCTGCCAGGGCCCCACACCGAGCTCCGGGGGTAGGGCTCGGGCTCCCGGGCTGTCCTTACCAGGCTCTCAGCGAACTTAATCCGCCGCGCCTTCGTCAACAGCTCCTCAAGGTCCCTCCTCCTCAGGAAGCATGCCGCACAAAGGAGGGCTTGGAAAGAGGCCTGGAGAGCGGCAGAGAGCCGCAGGTGGCACCAGAGCCCAGGGCACAGGACCTGTGTCCCTGCACCACGGCCAGGGGAGGCTGGAGTCCGGCAGGTGCCAGGGCAGGAGGCAGCCGAGCCCCCTGCCAGGGATGCGGCAGCATCGCACTAAACCTCACCTCAGCCACGTGCAGGTTCTCATCGTGCCAGCGCAAGAATAGAGGGAGCAGGCTCTGGTTCACGATTGTTGTGAGAAGCTCTTCCCCCTCTTCCACTACCAGCTCCATCACCTTGCAGAAGAGCTGAATGGAGAGCAGCTGCATGTGGCTGTTGTCCTGGAAGGAAAGGAAAAGTCCCAAGCACCAACTACTCTGGGGCCATTGGGGCAAAGGTTCAGAACTACACAGAGCACAAAGTTTCCAGGCAATGTCCAGTGCCCTTGGCTGGGGGCACAGAGCCTTACAGTGCACAGTTCTCAAAGTGTGGCAGGAGGGACTCCGCCAGCTTCAGAGCGGTGACGCTGGGTAGCAGGAGGTCTTTGTCCTGGAGCATACGTGTGAGCACACAGAGGCTCATCTGGACCACCTCTGCATCTGGATCAGCCAGCTGCTGCACCAGGTGTTGATACAGGCCGCGTATTCCTCCTCCCTTTGTGTAAGACCAGGCTGTGCTGTGAAGCTGTGAACGGCCGCAGCACCAACAGCTGCTTGGGGCACTGGGGCAGCTGAAGCAGGAGACAGGAGAGCTGGGAGCAGCTGCCTCTACTGCCAAAGCCCAGCCAAGCCCAGAGGTCTGCATTGCCCAGCCCCACACTGCCAGCGTGGCTTCAGCCACTGCCCCCTTCTCACCAGCAAGGGCTCCTGGCTGAGCACCACAAGGCCTCTGAGTGCCAGGCGCAGCCTGTCCCTGCACTGGCTCGGCAGGTGCCTGGATACCACCAGCAGGGCACTGGGACCATGTTTGCTCAGGTCCAGACACTCCAGGAGCTGAAAGGCACAGGAGGGCAGTGCCAGGGGCGCCAGCCGGCAGGAGCCCGGAGCCACACAGGGCCGGGCCCAGGCAGCAGCACAGGGCGCGGGCACCGTCCCAGGCGGCTGCAGCTATGAGAGGCCAGAGAGCTGGGAGGCAGCTCAGCCAGGCAGCACTGGCCATCAGGCTCACCTCCACAAAGAAGGCCAGGGCAGGCAGATGCCAGCGGGGCTGCTTCCCGACGAGCAGGCTGAGCAGGTGTGAGGCCATGTGGGGACACAAGGGGCTCAAGCCACAGCGCATCTCCCTGCCAGGGGAAAAAGGCACCAAGGCCCTGAGCTGGGTGGGCAGACCTCTCCCAGGCAGGGTCTCACAGAGGTCTGATCTTTCCCCAGCACTCTGCAAGGGCACATGGGCCCCCTGGGAGGCGGCTGCTGCTGGGCATCCTCCTCTCCCAGCCTTTCCCAGTCTGCTCGGCCCTCCCTCGGTGACAAGGCCCTCTTGCTTACAGCCTCGGGGACTGTGTGGGGCACTCCGGGCAGGGGCACAAATGCTGGCAGTGGTGGCAGGAGTAGGGGATCTCACCTGGCCAGCAGACCTGCTGCATAATGCTGGGTGTCAGCACAGAGCAGGGTGTCCCAGAGCTGCTTGTGCTCCAGAGCCAGCAGATTCTTGCCAAAGCCCAGTTGGGAGAGCAGAGCCCTCATGGTCTGCACTGCAAACCTGCGTGCCGAGCAAAGGCCAGGTCACTCTGGGAGCGCTGGCCCTGGCCGCAAGGGCGTGGGAAGGACAGGGCGACTGGCACCTGTGGGGGTGGCAGGGAAGGCCATGCTCCTCCCGGCACACTCTCCAGAATCTCCAGGTTTCAACGTCCCCTGGCATCGGCTCTGTGGCAGTGACAATTTGCAAGAACAGAGCCACAAACAGCTGGGGAAAATGAAGCAAATGGCACAGTGCCACTCGCACATGGGGGCAATCCTCCACAGCACCAGAGTTGCCTGCAGGAGACAAAGCAGCCCTTTGGCAAGACAAGCAGCACTTGCCTACCCCAAGGCAGTGCTCAGTGCTGAAGTGTCCATGAGGCAGGGCCTGAGGGGAGACGCAGGGGGAGCATGCAGCCTGCTGCCCCTGAGCCTGCCCCTAGGCCAGCTTTCAGCCCAGGCTGGGGAGAGCAGGGAGAGCTGCTAGAGAGGTGACCGAGAGGGCGAGCAAAGGCCAGCTCCAGAAACTCACAGCCAGGGCAAGGATGGCCTCGTTGTCCCCGCAGGACAAGCTGCCGTAGGGTGGCTGCTCCTCCATGGCAGAGAGCAGCGCTGGAAGCACCTCCTGGGCGGCCACTCCGGACGTGCCCATGGCTCTCCACATCAGCGCGGCGGCTCTGTGGGACCAGAGCTGTGCGTCAGCACCGTGCCCTGTGCAGCTGCGTGGGGCCGGGGGACAGAGCCCCGGTGCCCAGAGGGGCAGGGAGGGAGCATGGCAGAGCCTCAGGAAACAGAGGGGCCCGAGGCTCCCGCAGCTCTCTGCCTGTCTGGCAGAGCCCACTGGACAGGGCAAGGGGCCCTAGGAGCCGGTGAGCTCTTGAGGCACTTGTGCTCCGTACCTGTCACACGTTGGGGCACAGCATAGGAGGCTCATCACCACTAGAGCAGGGTGTTCCTCTGTCAGGCTCAGAATCTCCATTTGCAGCCCAGCGTCCACGGTGACACAGGATGTCAGTCTCTGGAGAATGTCCCTCACCGTGGCTTGCACCTGCAGGAGGCGGCGTGGGGAAGACTTGGAGTGCTGTCCAAGGGAGCAACTTGCTCAGCTTCCCCCAAGAAGTGCTTGCCTTCCCACCCCACTGTGATGGCCTCAAAGGCTGAGGGGGTCCAGTGGATGTAGCTTGAGGGGCCACATGATCCTGGGAGGCCTTCAGCCCTGGCCCCAGGCCGCTTACCTGCTATGGAGAAGCAGCACCCTTCTGGAAAACCCCCAGAGTGCGTGCAGGAGTCCCGGTCAGTGTGGGCATGGCCTGAGTGTCTGGCATGCCCTGAGCCTGGGTGTGGATGGTGGCCATGCCCTCAGTCAGGGCCATGTCAGCCTTCTCCCTGCCCTGGGCCGTGTCCTGCTCAGAGGCTGCTGCGAGCTCCAAGGACGCTGAGCTGGCAGCAGGCTCTGCCCGCAGCTGGGCAGGCCTGGAGTCGGGCTGGGCCGTGCCCTCGGTGCCGGTGCCGCCGGTCTTTGTGCGGCCAAGGCGCAGGAGCCTCCGCAGTGTCTGCAGCAGAAGGAAGGGCTGGAAGAGAGGGACGTTCCATGGTCTGCTCCAAACACGGGCCCGGCCGAGCAGTGCCAGCAGGCCCGGCCCAGGTGGGGACGGCCCCAGGTACCTGCGCTGCTCTGCGGAAGAGGCCACGGCTGGATTCCTGCTCTTGAGTCTGGTCCTTGGCTGCATCTGGCAAAGAGCGAGCACAGCCAGAGCTGACGGGCTGCGGGAGAGGCCGGAGAACACAGCCCAGCCCTGCGCTCCCCAGGCAGGGAGAGCCCCGGGATGCCCCAGGGGATGGAGCACGGCCATTGTGGGGTGTCTGCCCAGCCCCTTTTCTGTCCTGTCCATGGGCATTTCCCCAGGGAATGGCATGGCATGGCGTGGCATGGCATAGCATGGCCTGGCATGGCATGGCATGGCACGGCATGGCATGGCATGGCATGGGGCCAAGTTGGCTGCAGGCTCCAGCCCTGCAGCTCAGCACTGCCACTCACCCTCCTGCGGTGGATTGAATGGCACCACCTCCTCAGTCTCCTGTGCTAGAGCAGCTCCAGGGCCTTCTTCCTCCTCCTCCTCCAGCCAGAGCAGCTTGTGCACTCTCAGGGCTCTCTCCTCCATGGCTATGCCTGGACTTTTCTGTGCCATCAAATCACTGGACTTGGGCTGTGCCAGCACCAGGAAGTTTTCAGATCTGGGCACTGGCTCTGCCAGCAAACACCAGATCTGGGCGGTATCGTTGCCAGCAACAGAAATCTGCCAGATTTGGGCTCTGCTGGCACTGGGAAATTTCCAAATCTGGGCACTGGTGTAGCAAACACAAGATGTGGGCGGTGCCAGAGCCAGTAGCAGAAAGTTGCCGGGTTTTGGATTTCTGTGCCAGGAAATTGCTGCACTTGGGCTGTGCCAGAACAGGGACGTTTCCAGATCTGGGCACTGGCAGTGCCAGCAAACACCAGTGAAACCTTCTGGTCCTCGTCCGCACCGTTGACCAGTGGTTTCCCTGAGAACCGGCTCTGGCCACTTTACAGACAGAGACTGCTTTCATCTGGTGCTCTGGAAACAGAACTTTAATGAAGGCAAACACAACAAACAGGACGGTGTGCACGGTACGGAGAGTGAAGCAGAAAAAAGCACGGGTCCAGGGTCTAGCAGGGATATTTACACATTTATAGATGGGGAGGGGTGTGGAAGTCCATCCAAAAATCCTTCATTTTTGCCTCACAATTGTCATGAGAAAAGGACCACCGAAAGGTTAAAAAACTGTTGAGCCAGTTGGGAAAGAAAGTCTCATGCTTATTCAGTGTGTTCACAGGTGGTGTTTGCAGAACATGCCATGCTGAACTCGAAAGGGGCATGCTGCCCTTTTCTGAACAATGGCTCTCTACCTCCTGACTTGGCTGGACTGATCTCTGGGGTGGCTTCCCCCTCCAAGAGAAGACCCCTCTTGTCTGCCTTCAATCACCGTGACAGACAAACAGAGATGCGAATCCCCTCATCAAGGAACCAAGACAAGACAAGGAACCCCCTGGCACCCTATTGGCACCCCCATGGTACCCCCTTGGCACCCCCCTGGCAACCTCCTTCCAGACACTGGGACTGTACCCCCTCCCAACTTGGGGAGGGGGGAAAATCTGCCCAGAGTAAATGTACCTGCGAGCATTCGGCCATGAAAACAATGGAATAACCTCTCCCCCTCCTCCTGTTCCTATTCTTTTCCCCTGCATGGAAACCTAATTTCAGCCACCCTTCCCCCACCAAGAACAGTATATTTGGGGTTCGGTTCGACTGTTCGTTGAGATCTCCCCAAAGCGTGCACCAGCGAGTTTCAGCGGCGGGACCCTGAAGACATCACATTTTGGTAGCTATACCCCTTCCCTAACCTTCTTTCCTCCCTTTTTCCCTTGTCCTACCCTTCTCTTCCCCAGATTCCCTAACCAAACGCATATTCAGCTGTAGTTATCATCAATAAAATTGCATTTTGTTGATTTGTTACTGCAAAACCCCTGTGCCTTTGTTGGTTATTTTTTGCACCAAAAAATCATCTGTCACCCGTTCATTTCGGGCGGACCTTCACAAGGGGTTAAGGTGGGATCTGAGGGAGGGATCCAAGAGGAAAGAAGGATTAAGGATATTACAATTTTTGCAGTAAAAAGTAACCAATGGTAGCAAAGAGAACTCAGAACTTGCCAGTGACAATCTGCATAACTGAACGAGTGGATCATGGGCGGGAGCTCCTGCTCACCCCAACTAAAGAGGGTTTTCCCATAGCCTTAAGCTGAGGTCTCCCTCTTCTTTTAAACCAACCTCAACACAGCAGATCTGGGTGGTGCCAGGTTTTGGCTTTCTTTGCAGAAAACTGCTGCATTTGGGTTTTGCTGGCACCAGGAAATTGCCAGATCTGGGCACTGGCAGTGCCAGCACACACCAGATCTGGGTGGGGAATGTGCAGGCACCAGAAAATTGCCAAACGTGAACTTTCCATGCCAGCAAACTGCTGGAATTATGCTGTGCAGGCATCTGAAAAATTCCGGATCTGGGCACTGGCAGTGTCAGCAAACATGAGATCAGAGTAGTGTAGGCACCAGGTATTTGCCTGGTTTTGGCTTTCCTTGCCAGCAAATTACTGCACTTGGGCTTTGGTGGCACAGGGAAATATCCAGATCTGGGCATGGGCGGTGCCATCAAACACCAGGTCTGGGTGGTGACAGTCTTGGCACCAGGAAATTGCTGCATTTTGTCTTCTTTTTCCAAAAAATTGCTGCACTTGGGCTGTGTTGGAACCGAGAAATGTCCAGATTGGGGTACGGGCAGCGGCAGCAAACACCAGATCTTGGCATTGCCGGTGCCGGCAGTGGGAAATTACCAGATTTTGGCTTTCTTTACCAGAAAATTGCTGGACTTGGCTTTGCCAGAACAAGGGAATTTCCAGATCTGGGTACTGGTGGTGGCAGCAGCAAGCACCAGATCTTGGCAGTGCCAGACCCAGTAATGTTGGAAATGAATTTGTAGGGAATTTTTAAGGCTTGATAGAAGATTTATATATTATGTATGCAACTGTCACGATCCGTCCTTATGAACGGGTTTCATGATGGTTCGTGGGTTGATCTCAGAGTGCAAAAAACACCGACACGGTACAGGGGGTTGCAGCTAATCAAAAAAAATGTACCATTATTGAATAACCACAACAAAATGCATTGGGGAGGAATTGGGGAAAAGAGAAAAAGAGGGAGGAAGAGAAAGGAAGGTACAAAGCTACCAAATGTAGAACGGCGAAGTCCTTCAATGTCCAGCCAATGGAGTTCACCAGGTCACTTCTGGGGAGATCTCAGGGTTGCAGTTCATCTGAACTCTTATTATACTCTTTTTTTTGATGGGGGAAGGGCTAAAACTTGAAACTGAATCAAAGGTAGTCTATTGTATTTTTGGGGGAAAAAGTGGTAATTAGAGAAGGGTACACACAGTCCACGTTCTCAGCAGTGGGCGAGAGCCATTATCTTCTTGGTCCACTGCTCGCACCTGCAACATCCATCGTGCTTTGGTCAGCTTGCCTCCCCCACACACCTCCCCCAGGTTAGGGGCCTCAGTCCCAGTCCTTGTTTCCGAGTGTGGGGGGCCCTTTTCACGTAGGGATTTCATGTCTCGGTCTTTGATGGAGAGGCTTCTTACATCTCAGTCTGTCTGTCACGGCAGTTGTAAGACAAG
Source organism: Melozone crissalis (assembly GCF_028551555.1). Taxonomy (NCBI): domain Eukaryota; kingdom Metazoa; phylum Chordata; class Aves; order Passeriformes; family Passerellidae; genus Melozone; species Melozone crissalis. The sequence continues at coordinate 2,265,474 of NW_026535804.1, read as the reverse complement.
TGAGGGGTTTTCAGTGGGGACCTCCCAAAACTCAGCAGAAGTCCAGCCAGGCTGAGAGGTGGGACAACTTCCAAGACTATTGTTGCAAAAAGGCAAGGTGCCCCCTTCTTCCTTTCATTGGGTTCAGTGTAGCATACAGCAAACATACCTGGGAACAATAGCTTAGCAAAGCCAGGAGCTGTGCTCAGGTCTCGGGGCCCTTGGCATGTAACTTTCTCCAACAGGGCCAGAAACTTCAGACAAGGGTCTTTTCTTCAGTGGTCCCCAATGACGATCGTGAGGCAGATGAGAGAAACTTTGGACAAAGTTTCACACCTACATTATATGGAAGATGTACGAATCTGTGCTTCCACCAAGTCTCACTTAGACACAGCACTTTCCAAGAGTGTCACAGGTGTCGAAACCGCGGGGTTTCAGATAGCTCAGGAAAAAATCCAGCTATTGAGCCCACAGAAGCACCTCGGGTTTTTATTCACAGGAAGGACCATCGTGCCTCAAACTCTATCCATCAACAAGCACTCCCAGACATTAAGAGACATGCAACAGCTGTGCGGCGTCATCACATGGATCTGACCTCTCCTGGGCCTCACCACAGAAGAACTGACACCGCTCTTCAACCTTCTACGAGGAGACAGCGACCTGACTTCCCCACGCTCGTTAACGCCAGAAGCCTGTGAGGATTTGGAGAGAGTCACCAACGCCATCAAACACCGCCAGGCACATCGGACAGATGGGTCCCTTCCCCTAAGCCTCGGTATTTTTGGTAAGTGCCCAAACTCCCATGCATTGCTCTTTCAGTGGGATGATACTGCAAAAAACCCACTCATCATCATCGAGTGGCTTTTTCTGCCACACCAACCACATAAAACAGCTACCACCCCACCAGAACTTGTAGCCAAACTTATTATTAAAGCCTGACATCGCCTCCGGACCCTCGCAGCTTGCGATCTGGTGTGCATTTACCTCTTTTTTATTTTGGAACAATTGGATTCTCTATTACAAACAAATGAACCCCCACATATTTCATTAGACAGCTATCCCAGAAAAATTTCCATATATTATCCTAAACACAGACTTTGTAAAGATTCACTGCATTTGTCCCCAAAATCATATAGAAGTAAAACTCCACTCAAAAATGCTATCACAGAGTTCATTGACGGTTCAGGCAATTCTCACAAGTCTGTGTTCACTGGAGGGACCCGCACACTCAGAAGGAGGAGTCTGATATTTGGGTTGTTGAAGGTTCCCCCCAGACTGCAGAACTTGCTGCAGCAGTGAGGGCATTTTGAACATTCCAACAACCCTTCAATTTAATCACAGATTCTGCATTTGTCACCGGGATAGCAGAGCAGGCAGAGCGTGCCCTGCTCAAGAAAGTCCAAAATAAAAAATTATACAGCTTGCTCTCTGAATTAATTTGGTTCATCTCCCACAGGGAGCAACCTTATCACATCCTGCACGTCCGCTTGCACACAGAGCTGCCAAGATACATCACTGAGGACAACCGGAGAGCAGACTTGTTAGCAATGGCAACAAGCGCCACACACATTTTCCCCGCTGCACCACATGTCTTTCAACAGGCTTGTCTAAGCCATGCATTCTTCTGTCAGAATGCTCCAGCTTTGGTACGTCAATTTAAGATTTCCAGAGACCAAGCCAAGGCAGTTGTCTCCACCTGCCCCAATTGCCAATCCCTCGCCCTCCCTTCCATGGGGACAAAACGAAGAAAATCACAATGACAACTAACTTGACCATTCATGTTTCTATCAGTGCTCAAACAGTCGATAACTGATTCACTTGAGGACCAGATGGCCACTCCCAGGACACCCCGAAATACCTCAACAGCTGCTGCCACCATCATTGTTTCCATCTTTCTACCATGGGTTGCAGCTGCCAAGGCCCTCAGTGAGCTTTCTCACCTGGAGTGCTGGCTTAGTAAGCAGACCAACGCTACGTCCGCTGCCTTATGAGACCTTCTAGTGGACGAGGAAACCACCAGACATGCCACCCTTCAGAACAGAGCAGCCATCGCCTTCCTGCTGCTCTCCCATGGCCATGGTTGTGAAGATTTCAAAGGGCTTTGTTGTTTTAACCTGCCATCAAAAAGCACATCGATCCAGGCCAACATCAAACCAATGCAAGAGCAAATGAAGACTCTTCTTACTGAAAATAAAGTTGTGGACATGATGGACAAAAAGCTCATGCAGTGGAGTGTTCCTGTGTGGGTGGCCCCCATTCTTAAAAGTTTATTGTGGGTCCTTCTCATAGTTGTTATCGTTTCAGCAGCACTGATGTGTTTTAAGAAAACAATTGACAAAACACTGGGAAATGCTTATTTCATAAATCAAAAAGAGGGAGATGTTGGAGACAGCCATGGAGAAGAGGAACCCAGAATGCCATGGGAGGACAGCACTGTTTAAGTTAAGGTGAGAGACTGCCGCAATTCCCCATGGTTCTTTGCTTGTTAATGTTAATGTGCTGTTGTCAATCGACTGCTGTTCGTCCCCCAGTTCCAGAAAGTTCTGTACTCCCCGTTCCTCCATTGGCTTTTCCTTAGAGACCCCTCCCACTCTGCCCCACCATTGGTGCGTCCCGTGTCACTCCACCTTAACCCCACCCCTGGCTCCCTTCCCCATTGGATCATTTGTACCCTGACCCCTCCTGCCTTCCTCCAGTTATATACCCTGGCCCCAGCCCTGCTCCTGGCTCTTTGCCTCTGGTTCCCTTCAACAGAGGTTGTGTTCCTGCTTCCTCTTGTTTCCCTCTTCACCCTCACTTCACTGGACCCTTGGATTTTCCCTTAATAAACCCGGCTGGATCTGCTATGTGAGGAGTCCTCTCATCCCTCTGGTGAGGCTTTGATTGCACCATCCGGGCTCAGGGTGTGCTGGGCTGGGGGAGTTGTCAAGGCAGCCCCAAGTGGAGACACTTTTGGTGCTGCAGGCACCTGACAGCACCTGCCTGGGGAAGCTGCTCTGGCCACCCGCTCAACCAATTCCTTTTCCCAAGCAGCAGCTCCCAGCGTCCTCCTCCGAAGCCCAGAGAGAGAGGGAGCAGCTGCCCTCAGCCCTGTCCTTTACCGCATCCCCATTCTCATGGAATGTTCCCCCTCGGAGAGAAACTCCCAGAGAAGAGAAGTGCGACCAGATCCCCTCCTCCCCTGAGCTTGATCACTTCTTTTGTTTCTTAAGGATCCAGTCCATCAGAGCAGTGGTATTGCACTGACAGCTGGGACACCAGCAGGGGATCACCCCACACTGCCCACTGTGCGCCAGGCTCAACAAGGTCTGCTTCCCCCCTCATTCCACCAGGCCTCTTCCCTTGGCTGTGGTTTTGCTGGATAGTGGGTCAGGACAGTGAGAATCTCCTTCATCCATTCATTCACTATTTAGGGTCCTGCAGACACTTCCTCAATTACTCTCCAAGGTGACCTCCGCCCACCAGTGATGTCACAGCTCTTGTCCACCTGGTCAAGAATCCCCTAGGAGGACACTCTGATCTCTCCTCCAAGGGCACAAAGCAGCAAAAGCCCCTAGGAAAATCTTCCCCCTTGGGCCCTGCTCCTCCTTGGGTGAGTTCCAGAGCAAACAGTCAGGGCAGTAGCCTGAAATGTTTTCCCAGCTGAGTCATAACACTTCTCTGATGGATCCACATTGTCCCTGGGGAAAGAGATGTGCAGAATCCCTCACTAATGCCCTCGAATGTCAAACAGGAATCACAGCTTTGGACAGCTCTCAGGAACCACTTCACTGTGGATTTTCCTTCTGGAAAGCCCAAGATGTCAGAACGTCCTCCTGGTGCCTCAGGGCTTGGGTAAACAGGGCTTGTCAGAGATGCTGGCAGGGCACCAACACCCCTCCTCCTCACAGGGCACCTCTGTTACCCCAATTAGCTCTGGGTGGCTGCCTGGGGACAGATGCCCACTTCCCCATGTCCCTGGGATGGGCACATCCTGCTCAGGGCCAGTGCTGGCCTGGGCCCAGAGCCAGGGCCATGACCCAGGTGCTCTGGGGGGGCTCCGTGGCTGCAGGTGTGACAGGATGAGGGGCAGGGCAGGGCATATTCCCCTCTGGACAGTGCTCTGGGCATGGAGCTTGGTCGGGTTTGGCATCTGCGGGGAAAGGGATATCGGGTTGTGTAGATGTGGGCATTGTCACTGCTGATTCATTCCCCAGCCCTCAGCCTGTCTGCAGGTGATCAGCATTGCCCAGTGCTCCCCAGTGTCTGCAGTGCCTGAGATGCCAATCAGACACCTGATCACATGTCCCTTGTTCCCCTTGTTCTCCCACATGTTGGGTTTGGGGCCGGGCTCCGCTCTGGGGTGTCCCACAGGGAAAGCTCTGGGAGGGGAGGGGCGGCAGGAGATGGGGGATCTGGCACTGGGGGCTGTTGGAGGATGGATTGTGTTGGACTGGGGGCTGTCCCCACAGGGTCCCCCGGTGCCTTTGGCTCCCTGCCTGCCCCGCTTGGCCCCCCAGGTGCCTGGGCCCTTCCAGGGCCAGCTGCCCCGTGCAGGAAGCTGGAGGGATGCCGGGCAAGGGGGCTGGATCCGTGCCACAGGTGGGGTGGGATGGGCTCTGTGCCAGGGCTGGGCTTGTGGCCAGGGCTGGGGGCTGTGCCAAGCCGGGCTTTGGCCTGGGGGCTGGCAGGGAGGGTGCAGGGAGGAGTCCTGGCAGGGATAAAGGTGCTCCTCACCTGCTGCAGCCTCAGGCAGCACTGCCCAGAGCCAGAGGAAGATGAAGGTGGCTGTGCTCAGCGTGGCCCTGCTCTTCTCCATCCTGCTGTGCCCCCCGGCACAGGCCAAGGTGAGGCACCAGGCAAACGCTGTCCCCACATCCTGCCCTTTCTGGCCTCCCATCCCACCCTTTTGGTCCCTCCTCTGTGTCCCATTCAGGGCACCCAGCTGCCCTCCCACTGACCATTTCTGAGGCCTTTCCTTTCATGTCCCCCCTCAATCCTTTGTCTTTCTTCCTGGCCACTGCAGAGGGGTCCCCCTGTACAATTCCCTGACTCACCCCCCACTCCCACACCATCTCCCAGTACTGTTGGTTTTGTCCCCACCTGTCCTCATTCTTCTGTCCCCACCAAGCCCCTCCCTTGCACTCCCATGTCCCTACACCTCAATTCCTTTCTCCTCCCCTGTACCTCACACCCTGCTCCTTCCACACCCCCAGCCCTGTACCCTGGGCCCTCAATTGACCCCAGATCAGTGTTTTTGGGTCTCCCCCCACCTCAAAGAGATCTCCTTGGAAGCCCTGAATTCCCATCCCTCTGCCTGCGCCCTGCTCCCTGCACCCGTGTCCCCCCACAGACCCACAAGGTCCAGTCCGGACCCAGCCTTTGTTCTCCTTTGCAGGCACTCCTGAAGGAACCCAAGATGATCTGCGGGAGGTGAGTGGGCTGCTGGCATTGCAGGGCATCCCCTCAGGAAATTGGGGGACAGTGGTGTCCCCCCCATCCCTTGCTGGCACTGGGGACATCCCAGTGACCAGTGAGGTCTCCTGGTCTCTCTGCAGTTGGATTTACACAATGTCGTGGTCCTGGAGACGCCTCTGGTAGGTACCACAAGTTCTGCCGGTACCAGACCCTCCCATTGCATGGCCACCACAGCCTAGGCCATCCCACTCTTTCCCAGCACAGCCCAGTGCACCCCTCCTGACAGCCCAGACAATGCCCTGCCCCAGGGCTCCTCCCCAGTGAAGCCTTTGCCCAGGGCCCTGCTGCATTCCATCCCTGTCACCCCAGGACCCCCTGGATGAGCCAGGACGCAGCCCCTGCCCCAGCTGTGCCTCCTGGCCAGGAGCCCAGTGCTTCTGGGCAGCAGCACAGCAGCTCCTGCACCCCATTGCTGCCACAGTCCCTTCCCCAAGGCCCCCCTGCTCTCCCCTGCCTCCCAGTGCGGCCCGGTGCCCCCAGTGCTGCCTAACGCTGCCTTTGTCCGCAGCCCCCTGTGGCTAAAGAGCTGCGGGCTCTCCTGCGGCAGAAGCGCCTGGCTGCCTCTCTGGATGCCTAGGTGAGCCGTGCCTGCAGGGACAGGGCTGGAGACAAAGCCCAGCCATGGCCCAGTGGGCTCCAGAGGTCACTTTCTGGGGTTTATCTTTTAGGGTTGGAAGGACCAGTGTCCTTTTTCCTCTCCAGTGGCATGAGGAGATGATCATCACTGGAGGAAACCCCTGAACTCTTTGAACCCTGGGCCATTTCCCCTGAAGAATCAATCATCAAGAATCAATAAACCCTTTGAACAAAGCTTTGCTCTGTGTCCATGAATCTGGGTTTCCTCCTTTCCAGTGGTCCAGGGAAGTCAGGCCAGGTCTGGGCTTTGCTGCCTTTACACAGTCTGTGCCTTCCCCCAGACAAATGGTGTGTTGGGAGTTGTGCAGAGTCCAGGGGGAGTGGGTTGACTGGGGGGGGTGGGTGTCCAAGTGGTGAGAAAGGCGGTGGTTCACTGTCAGCGTGGTAGGAATGGCCTGGGTTTAAAAGAAAAAGAAATAATTTCAAAGAAACTTTCTTTTACAACTTTTTCTCCCTGTGAGAAATCACCATTTACTTCTCAATATTTTGAAAGGTCTATTAAAAACTTAATAAAACTTACAACAAAAGGACTAAATAAGGAAAAAAATATGGTGCTGGGAGCCTCCCCCACTTTGTGGCTGGTAACCACGTGGCTGGCTGATCCACACAATGGCTGCTCTCCCTTTTATATCCTTGCTTTTGCAACAGGCAGCCCTAGCTCCTCCCAAAGGCTGTCTGTTGACTCTTGGTCGCTGTCCATTGGTGTAGACTGCTTTCTTGGAACTGGATTTGAGGACAGGTGGTGCTAAGCCATGCCCCTTAGGAACAATTTGCCCCTCCGCAAATGCCCGGACTACCAAGATCATCCCGGGATAACAATGCTGGGCGGGGGGGACACATTGCAGTAACATAACTATACATCTGTACAACTTCTCTTAACATACTTATCATGTTCACCCTTTAATTGGGAGAGCCAAACATCTCATTACTCATTTCTAACACTGTGGCGTTCACATTCTCTGAAAAAATCCCTTTGCCCAGGATTTTTCTCCTGGGAAGCTGAGACGCCTCAGAGAAAAAGGAAAACAAATCTTATCTCATTTGCTTCTCTTGTGTTGTGCTCATGTGCAGAATGTGTTTGGAGATTGTTTACCCACAGGTGATTTGTTTGATTGGATTCTGGTGTGAGTTATTTTGACTCGTTGGCCAATTATGGCCAAGCTGTGTTGAGACTCTGGAAAGAGTCAGGAGTTTTCATTATTATCTTTTGAACATTCACTAAGTATCCTTTCTGCATTCTATAGTATAGTATAGTATAGTATAGTATAGTATAGTATAGTATAGTATTCTTTAATAAAATATAGTATTGTAAAGTAATAAATTAGCTTTCTGAGAACATGGAGTCAAATGCAACATTGCTGCCTTCGTTGGGCATCCCTGCAAATACAATATAACACCCCCAAAATTCTTGATTTACTCAAAAGAATTTAAATGCCAAAAAAATATCTTCATATGTCAAAAGTATGTTGAAATTATTTATTGGTCTGGAAATTTGGTACCCTGGCAGGACGGGGCTGCTGGGTCTACCTGTCTACAGGGCCCTGCGGGGCTGTGGGGTTTCCTGGGTGAGGGGCCCTACACGGTCGCCTGTAATGCCTGGCCACAGTGGGGTAGAGCCACCATGGTGTCCTTGGAAAGGGCGAGTGGTTCTACCTGGCTCTCGGGTCGTTCTTGGCCGCTGGGTCCATCGGCTCCAGCAGGACTTGGGTGAATTTTGGGGTGGGCCAGGTGGATCAGCTGTCCCCGGCCATCCTGAGAGCTCACCAGGGCTCAGTCATGTTCGCTGACTCCAGTTCCAATACTGAAGGAACCACTGGTGCCGGCAGCACCCCAGGGAAGCCTGACAGCAGAGCTGGCACAGGGCATTGCCCTGGCAGAAGGGCAGGGAAATTGTCTTGGCCATGAGAAGCAGAATGGCGAGAAAGCCCCTGGTGCAGGGGTTCCCCACCCCCGCAGGTTGAAGGCAGGTTTGGGTTGCATTCCTGCTGTCCTGGCAGTGAAATTCTGAGCAGACGGCACAGAGGTGTCTTCTCCATGGGTCTCACAGGTGACACCGAGATGCTGTGGGGAAGCTGAGCCCTGCCTGAGGGCAGACTCAGCCCAGCAGGAGCCCCAGGCTGACACCTCGCTGGAGTCCACAGCTGGCTCAGGGGCGCCGTGTGCCATGAGTGGGGAACAGCTTCCCCTGAAACAGGGAGAGCTGAACCTTGGAGCCACCTGCTCCACAGCTGGAATGGTGTCAGCGTCAGGGAGCAGACTAAAGAGGAGAGGGAGGCCTTCAGTGTGACATTCTGAGGAAGATTTATTCGTCAAAGGGAACAGGCACCAAAGAGCCACAATCACCAGTGTGCTCAGGATTTTATACAGCACTAGAACTGTGGGTGGGCACAATCGCTGAGCCAATAGGGAATCAGGGAGGGAGGAGCAAAAGGAGGGGAATACATCTCAGGGACCAATGGGATAAGGGGGTGGAGAGGGCAGGTCACATGGGCCAATGGGGCATCATCCATGAGGGGAATTCCCGAGGGGCGTAACCTGCAGGGGAGGGGTTTACAGGAGACTGACAGGGAAGGGTCCAGAACAGGGGCAGAGTTTACAGGGATGGATAGGGAAGGCACTGGAATACAGGGTGGGGATTATAATGATTGAAGGGTAAAAGGAGAGGGATATAATAATCCAGCTTGGGGAAAGACAACATACAGGGGGTGAACTGGAACAGACCATCCAAAAAGCTATGAAATAAAAGGGCACTGCAACAGCACCCGATAAAGAGGGATGCCGGACACATTTTATGGTGCAAAAAGAAAGGATCAATCCTGTGCTATTTTTATACGGTCTTTTTATAGGCCTGTTTGTAGGGTTTTTTAAGAACATCTCCTGTCTATCCCCAGTTGGTCAGCAAAAAGTTGTTACCCTGTATTGATTGGTCACTCAAACCCCTGGTGTGTATGTGCAGGAAAAGTTGTTTGTGAGAGATAGTCTTCATTTTTCTATCTAAGAGGGAAAAAACAGTTTATAAAGGTGGCTGGTGTTTATCACAGTCTTACAGCTCTTTTTCAGGGAAAGTAGGTTGTTTTCCACAGTCCTAGAGCTCTGTCTCAGGAAAAACAAGTTGTTTTTCACTGCTCCACAACTCTGTTCTCACAAAGAGTTGTCAGCTTTCTCATGGCTTCTGCCTCGTGCTGGGATTTATTAAAAGGCCTTCAAAGGATTCACCTTGAGCAGGTCAAGAGCCCAGCCGAGGCTACACTCAAAATGGATGACTGGTCAGGAGTTTTCACACTTTCATAAGGTTTGGTCTGTTTAAATATTGGGCTTAGTTGTCCAATTACAGCCTCAGGCTATGCAGTCCCATCCTCCCGGTTTGCTCTCCTCAATTCGCTGTTGTTTGCACTTTTTGTGCCTGAAGTTGCAACAGTGTCCGGTTCTGGGGCTGGAAAAGGATTGTTTTGTCTGACTACACTGTGAAGAGAACTTGCTAACACTGTGTATGAAGTCCAGAGTTACAGACTAATGCAGTAGAGAATCTGGAAATATGACAGCTAAAACTGAAGGCATCAGCCTGTTCCATGTTCCCTTGGTTCCATGGGGATCCACAGCATCAAAATGGTCCCACGAGGTTCCCTGATGTCACCGTGGTGTCCTTGGACCCACCTGGTCACAACTGACCCATGGTTCCATGAGGTTCCCTATTGTCACCATAGTCACTATCAGAGGATGGATGAGATCAATGTCCTGAGACACTGTGGGATGAGCTGTCAATCAGTCACACAGTGGGGACAGTGCTAACCCAGCCCTGATTGCCTGAGTGATCAGAAATCCCACCTGGGGGGAGGCCCACAAAGGCCCGGAGGCTTAAAAACACGGAGCACAAGGTCAGCCCCTGGTATGGACTCTGCCCTCTCCTGGGGTTTGTGTCTCACCCACACTGGAACCCTAGGAGCTGTTAGTCATATGTGTGTCTTTCTATAGAACTTCTGTCTTTCTGTCTCTCTCTCTTTCTTCTCCTTCTAATGCTCTTTATATGGAACATTTTTGGGTACCTCAACAGCTTACGTGTTCAATGATTTCTACGTCAAATGAACTAAGTTAGTGAAGTTACTATGATAAGTATTTTCTTTGTAATTGGATGTTGCATGAAATCCTCTTCCAAAGTTTCTTGGTTTTTTGTACTTTGCCTGTAAAATTTTGTATAATTCCTGACTTCTTGCGGATATCCTGCTGGTGTTTTTCCTGTGCACCAAACTCGAGTAAAGGTGGCAGATGAATTGGTGAGTTGGCACGCAAACCCCGAACGGAGCTCCGGGTGCGCGGAGGATCGGGGCAGTGTGAGTCGCACACAATCCCTGCAGTGGGGGGACACGGGTCCCTAGTGGGGTTTAGGGTGCCCCGAGTACAGCAGCAGCACTGAGTAGAGCCAAGAGGGCCCCAGTGCCCAGGGTGGAACGGCGGGGCTGGGGGTTCAGTGTGCCACTGTTCAGGTAGAAACCGTAAACCCACTGGGGGCCCCTGGGGGGATTGGGGTCACCCGGCAGGGCAGGGCTGGGCTCACAGGGCAGGGCAAGGCTGGACCTGCCCCTTCCTCCCCCCCACACAAAATGTTTAGAGCCAACAATCTCCTCCAGTCTATCACAACAGGCAATGCTGGAGGTGAAATCCCAATTCTGGCCAGGGAAACCTGGCTGAGAAGGACAGTTTTTTTCCATAGGAAGGAAAGCACAGAGCCTCAAGGTTTGGAAGGCAGGTGAGAGCCTCAGTAGGCCTAGGCCAGCTAGACATGTCAGTAATAGCAGATTTTGGATTTAGGGAATTTTGGAGGTGGAAACCCAATCTTGGCCATGGGCACCCGGAGAAGCAGGACAGTTCTCTCCCATGGGAAAGAGAGGATGGAGCCTCCCCCAGTGTTTTGGAGACAGATGAGAGGTGACCCTTGTGAAACTACTGCCAGCCAGACTTGTCCTGGCAATATTCCTATGGAAACAATCCCTGGATATAAGGAACTTTGGAGGTGAAATCCCAATTCTGGCCATGGGTGTCTGGAGCAGAAGGACAGTTCTTTTCCATTGGGAAGGAAAGCACAGAGCCCCAGTGTTTCAGCAGCAGATGAGAAGTGACCCTCAACATGCAAAGGTCACTTGGACCAGTCAGGCAGTCTATGGGAAGCCAAACCAGCCAGACCTGTTCTGTTTTCCCTTGGTTTTATGGGGCTCCATAGTGTCACAATGGTGCCTTGGATCCATGGAACCCCGCAGTGTCATCATGGTGACTTGATTCCATGGGTTCCAGCAGTGTCACAATGGCCTCTTGATTACAAGAAGACCTGCAGTGTCACTGGCCCCCAGGTTCAATGGGGTCCCACAATGTCACAGTGGCCCCCAGGTGTCACAAGGCCCCGCAGTGTCACAATGGTCCCAAGGATTCCATGAGCCCTTGCAGTATCACAATGGTGCCAAGGATTCCATGAGCCCTTGCAGTGTCACAATGGTCTCCGTGGTTCCCCAGGCCCCAAAATGTCACGTGACTCCTCTGTTCCATGAGCCCTGCAATGTCTCAATGGACCTTTGGACCCTGGGGGTTTGCTGTGTCACAATGCTCTCCTTTGGCTCCACAGTGCCACAATGGACCATTGATGACAGGAGGCCACTCTGTGTCGCCCTGGAGCTTTGGTTCCATGCAGCCCTGCAGTGTCACAATGTTCTCCTTTGGTTGCCCACTGTCACAATGGACCCCTGATGACATGAGGCCCTGCAGTGTCACAATGGACCTTTGGTTCCATGCAGCCCTGCAGTGTCACAAAGGCCTCTTGGTTTCACGAGGCCCCACAATATCACAGTGGTCCTCCCAGGGTCACAATGGTCTCACTGGTTCCATGAGACTTCACAGTCTCACAATGCTTTGCTTATTCCATGGGGCCTCATAGTGTCCCAATGGTCTCCATGAGTCCCCTGAGTGTCACAATGGTCTCTCTGATTCCATGGGCCCCTCAGTGTCACAATAGCCCTTTGGTTCCATGAGGCTGTAAAGTGTCTCAATTGTATTTCCATGGTTCCATGAGGCCTTGCAATGTCACAATGAACCTTTGGTTCCATGGAGTCCCACAGTGTCACAATGGCCACTTGGTTCCATGACACCACAAAGTGTCATAACGGTCTCCATGGTTCCATGAGGCCCTGTGGTGTCATAATGGACCCTTGGTTCGATGGGGCCTCTCAATGTCACAATGATCCCTACATTCCATGGAGCCACACAGCGTCAGTACAGTCCCCTTGGTTCCATGAGGCCCAGCAATGTCACAGTGCTCTCCATGATTCCATGAGGCCCCGCAGTGTCACAATGGTCCCATGGTCTCACAGGGCCCCACAGTGTCACAATGGTCCCTTGGTCTCACAGAGCCCCACAATGTCACAATGGTCCCTTGGTGTCACAAGGCCCTGTGCTGCTGCATTCCCCCCTCCCCTTCTCAGGCCGCCCTGCCAGCTGAGAAATGCTCCTTGGGGCTCGGCCTTGGCCAACAGCCCCTGGGCTCAGCTCCTCTGCAGCTCATCACAAACACTGTCTGCTCCAGGCACTGCTGCTGCCCAACCAGCTCCTGGTTCCTGTACGAGCAGCCCTGGGAGCTGTTTTTGTTCCCTCAGCGGCACAACATCCCTGTTCTCACACTGCCAAAGAAAGCTGTTGATGCCAATTGCGGCCAGGATGAGCCATTGCTGGGACTGAAGCCCCTCTCTTGGGGCCCTGCAAACAGCGCTCCAAAAGGAGCCCTTGGAGCTCTCCTGGGCCAGCGACTCCCTCTGAGTGGGGCCTCTCCCAGCCGGGAACTCTCCCATTTGCTGCGCTCGGGGATCCCGAACAACGACGGAGCCTGGGCCGATCCCCCCACTCCTCCAGGCTCAACCCTTCACCCTCTGGGGAGATGCCAAAGGATCCACAGGGAGCATTCCCTGCCCTCAGGGGAATTGCTCACAGGTGCCTTGCACTGACTCTTGATGTCTGTGTGCACACAGAAGTGCCTGTGCTGGGGAAATGTGGCAGAAATGCTGCACTCTGCAGGGCTTGAGTGCCTTGGATAGCTGAGTCAGTCAGGCCTGTACGGAAGGTTAAATCACAAGGCCTAAGTAAAGTTAAATGCTGCTGAGAGGTTTTCTTTTGCTAAGCGGCTACCTTTAGTATATGTTTTATGTTAAGTTCAATATTGTTAAGTGTTACTCCTCTGTTAAATTGCGAAGTCATAGGTTTAAGTTAGGTTACATGCTGTTATACTCCGCTCTTTTGCTAAATTGTGAGGTTGAAAGTATCAGTTAAGGTTAATGTATAAGTAAAGTCCTGTTAAGTTTGAGCTCTGTTAAGCTTTCAGGCCATGTTCCTTTTATCCTTGCCCTTGCTGTCCTTGTGTCACACACACACACACACACACACACACACACAGGGACAGTTCTAGGTTAATTTCTGGTTTTATTGCCTGGATTCTGTTTGGTTTTCTTGTTGCTTTGTTTCCTTGGTGTGCCTGAAGTGTCCAGTCAGGAGCAGAGTGACTCTTGCCAAGCAACTTTGTGCTGATGTCCCTTAATATTCAATCCGATTTTTGCTGATCCCTTGCCAGGGATTTTTTCAGTGCTCTCAAGCCCTCGTTCGTAACAGGGTGAAGGAGCCCTGGCCCAGGCTCTGGCCCTGGGGGACATGGGGACGCTGCCGGGGGGTCCCTGTCCCCCTGTGCCACCCCCAGGGCCCTGGCCCCCTTTCCCCGTGTCAGGCTCTGGGGTCGATCTCGTGGAACATCCTCTGGGGGAGGCTGCGGGGCCGGGGGCGGGGGGACCCGGGGGGACAGGGGACCCTGCTGTGCATGAGCAGGGTTGGACTGCTCTGGGGGGAGCTGTGAGGGGGGCTGGGGCAGAGCGACCTCCCCAGTGACCTCACACAGCCCCTGTGATGTCACACTGCCCCCATGATGTCACACAGCCCCTGTGATGTCACACAGCCCCTGTGATGTCACACTGACCCTGTGATATCACACTGACCCTGTGATGTCACAGAGCCAACTCTATCTCACCCTGTGATTTCATACAGCAGTGCTGTGACATCGCAGAAGACTGACTTCACAAAGTCACCCTGTGATGTCACAATCTGTTCTGTGATGACACAGCCTCTTCTATGATGTTACACAGCCACCAGGTGATGTCACAATCCACTCTCTGATGCCTCAGAGCAACCCTCTATGGTGGCAGACACTGCTCTATGGCCTCACACCCTGCTCTGTGAGGTCACAGCCAGCTCTGTGAGGTCACAGCCAGCTCTGTGATGTCACACAACCCTCAAGAACCCTCAAGAACTCAGTTCTATGGAAACACTGAAGTTTCTTGTACTTTGAAGAGATCCCTGTCAGGGACACAACAGAGAAAGTGTCCCCAGGCCCCAGGCAGAGCAGAGAACTGGAGGCACTGATGGCAGCTGCGGACAAAGAGAAGCCAAGTCTTGGTGCCCTGGGGCACAGCAGGGTCTGTGCCACCAAGGGCTGGGAGGAGACACCTTGTCCTGAGGCCCTGGGGCCTCCTGGCACAGCCCCAGCCAGGCTGGGCACTTTCAGTCCTTTGTGCTGCCCTCAGCCCAGCCGGTGCCGCTCCTGCAGGGCCTCCTGCGCCTTCCCTGCGGGCGGGACGCGGCTGTCAGCGCTCGGCCCGGGGCCAGCAACGGCCCCCGAGCGCCCCTCACCCGCCCCGAGCCGGCCATGCCCAGGCGTTCGTTCGCTCCTGGGAACGGGACACGGGAGGCTCGGGGCCGGCGGCCGCGCTGCCGAGCGGCGGAGCTCGGGCCGGGGAAGCCGCAGCGGAGGCGGCGGGAGCGGCCGCGCCGCGTGTGTCCTCCGCGGGCCTCGGGAGGAGCCGGGGCCGGAGCCGGGGCCGGGGCCGGGGCCGGGGCCGGGGCCGGGGCCGGGGCCGGGGCCGGGGCCGGGGCTGGGCTCGGGCCAAGCGGAGGCAAAGGGGGGCGATGCCGCCCCAGCCCCAGGCACTGATGCCCGCCCGGCAGCGCCACCGCCAGTACGGCCAGAGCCGGGAGGAGGCGAGACCGCGGCGGGACGGCCGGGGCCGGGCACGGGGCAGCCCCGCCCGGGGCCGGGGGCGGGCCGGGGGCATGGCCCGGCCCGGCAGGGGAGAGGGAGGCGGGGAGAGGAGAGGGACGCCGGGAAACGGACATCAAGAGAAGGGTGCCCGACAGCGGGAAAGGGAGAGAAAAAAAAAAGAAAAAGAGAAAGAGGGAGAAAAAGAAAAAGAGAAAGAGAAGGAGCATTCTAAATTATCTGTTTTGTCGCTGCTGCTGCCGCCGCGACCGCTGCTGCTGCCGCCGCTGCCGCCGCTGCAACTGAAGCACCGGGGCCGTTCGTCCCCGTGTCCGTTCCCCGCTCGCCCCACGAGCCCCACGTTCGAGCCCCGCGCGCCCCGGGGACAGCCCCTCCGTGCGTCCAAACACGGGAACTTTGCAGCCTTGAGCCCAGATGCAGAGCCCTGACTCCTGCACACTGGCACAGCGATCCCCTCGCTCGCTGCTGTGCATTGTCCTTGCTGGGGGTCAGACACTGCCGGGCCACCTTCCCTTGGGGTAGGATTCCGACCTGACCCCAGCACTGCACTTACAACTGCAGTGTTGCTTTCCAGTAAAAACAGGGGAAGGAAAAGTGTGTGTGGCTCATGGTATTTTAGAGTGTCTAAAAATGACTAAGTCATCGATCTTAGAGGTGAGGTGCATCTGGAATTACTGGGATGCAACATGGAAAAGGAGAGCATAGAAATAAATAGAGGGAAATATCTTGGATTGTTTCTTTCATTTTCATTTCACTTCTGGAAAGCTGTTTCAGTTTTCCAGGAATCTTCTCCTGTCTGCTCTTCCCAAGAATCTCTCATGGAGAACAAGGTCAAGCTTCTGTCACAAGATTTGCCACCAGGAAATTATGCCACTGGTGAAATTTTCATGATGACTGTTTGTGCTGGCTTAGGGCAAATTTGGGGAGGAAACCTCCAAAAGGGGTCTGTCTAGAAAGCAAGTTCAAGCTGCCCCTACCCCTGCTAGTTCAGGAAAAGACTTCCCTGGAGAAAAGTGAAAAAAACCCCAGTTTATTTAACAAGTAAAGTATTCACAAGCATGAAAAATGAATAATATTAAATAAAACCTCTGACAGTGCTGAAGAGATGACAAATTAAGAAAGTCCTTTTTGTGGGTTGTAGTTGGCTCCCTCGGTCTCTTCTAAGTCCCTCTGGTGCTGGAATGCAGCGTCCCAGACCTCGGTGGGCCACAGGTGTGAGCTGCTGCCAGTGTTTCTCTGGGTTTTCAGTCCAGAGCAGGTGTAAACAGTTCCAAGAAAAAGGAAAATCACAGTCCAAAGAAATTTCTCTGCCTAAGCTAGCTAAAGCCACATTGCTGGACCTGGGCTGTGAAAGCATTGGGAAATTTCCAAATCTGGGCACTGGCAGTCCCAGCAAACACCAGAGCTGGATGGTGCTGGTGCCAGAACCTGCAGATTTCCAAACTTTGGCTTCCTGTGCCAGCAAATCCCTGGACTTGGGCTGTGCCAGCACCAGGAAGTTTTCAGATCTGGGTGCTGGCACTGCCAGCAAACACCAGATCTGGGTGGTGTCATTGCCAGCGACAGAAATCTGCTGGGTTTGGGCTCTGCTGACACCGGGAAATTTCCAAATCTGGGTTCTGGTGCAGGAAACACAAGATGTGGGTGGTGCCAGGCCCAGTAGCAGGAAGCTACCACAGGTTTTGGCTTTCTTTGCCAGCAAATGGCTGCACTTGGGCTGTGCCAGAATAGGGAAATTTCCAGATCTGGGCACTGGCAGTGCCAGCAAACAGCCCTTTTCAGGCTCCAGAAAGGACTGGATCTGGATGCCTTCTTCTTTGCCTTCCTACCTTCCTGGAGTCCTGCTGCCAGCAAACCCCAGATTTGGCGGTGCTGGCAAGGGGCAATTGCCAGGTTTTAGCTTTCTTTGCCAGCAAATTGCTGGACATAAGTGGTGCCAGAAGAGGGAAATTGCCAGATGTGGGCACTGGCAGTGCCAGCGCACACCAGATCTGGGTGGGGAATGTGCTGGCACTGGGAAATTGCCAGATGCTAATTTTCTGTGCCAGCAAATTGCTGGAATTGTGCTGTGCAGGCATCTGAAAAATTCCGGATCTGGGTACTGGCGGTGTCAGCAAACCCGAGATCAGGTTGCTGTAGGTACCAGGTATTTGGTTGGTTTTGGCTTTCTTTGCCAGCAAATTGCTGGACTTGGGCTGTACCAGAATAGGGAAATGTCGCAGACATTTTTTCATAGAAATCCTTTCTTTGGGATTGGTTCATCTTCTGGGAAGCTGAGGCCCCAGAAGAAGAATGTAAACAGTTGTTATTGGCTGGTGTGGAATGTAACAGGTGCAGCGGTGATTGGGCTTCTGTGAGTGTTTGGATTTGCTGACCACTCACAGAAAGAGTTTGTCCTTGCTTTCTGCTGGACACAGAACTTTGTTATTCATTCTTTTCTATGCTATTCTTAGGTTAGCAGCCTCTGCAACTTCTCTCCTTATTCTTATTAGTATAATTATAATGTACTATATATGATATATCAATAAATCTAGCCTTCTAATCATGAAACAAGATTCTCGTCCACTTCTCTCACCCTGGAAGACCTCATCAGGTCGCTGTAATAGGGAAATGCCAAGATCTGGGAACTGGCAGTGCCAGCAAACACCACATTTCAGGAAGGATTGGATGTGGACCCGTTCCCTCCCTGCCTCCCTCCCTCAACAAGGTGCCAGAGGGGCTGGAGAGCAGCCAGGCAGAAAGAGACCTGCAGGTACTGATGGACAGCAGGCTGGACATGAGCCAGCAGTGTGCCCAGGTGGCCAAGGAGGCCAATGGCTCCTGGCCTGGCTCAGGAATGGTGTGGCCAGCAGGAGCAGGGCAGGGATTCTTCCCCTGTGCTCAGCACTGCTTGGGCAGCACCTCGAGTGCTGTTTGCAGTTCTGGGGCCCCAATTTAGGAAGGACATGGAGGGGCTGGAGCGTGTCCAGAGAAGGGCAACAAGGCTGGTGAGGGGTCGGGAGCACAAGAGCTGTGAGCAGCAGCTGAGAGAGCTGGGGTTGTTTATCCTGGAGGAGAGGAGGCTCAGGGGAGACAACGCGGTGTCAGGGCACAGGTTGGACTTGATGATCTCCATGGCCTGTTCCACCCTTGCTGATTCTGGGATTCTCTGAAGCCACCCTTGGAGCAGTTGCAGGAGGAGCCCTGGGCCTCCTCTTCAGGAGCTCCAGCAGCCCAGGTCCCTCAGCTCTCCTGCCAGCTCCAAAGCCCATCCTGTCCATCCTGCAGAGCCTCTGCAGCTCCTCCTCACTGCCCAGAACAGGGAGCCCCAGAGCCAGACACAGCAGCCCAGATGTGCCCCCCTGGCCTGGGGTGCCTCTGGCAAGGGAGCAGCACCAGGCACTGCAGGAGCCTGCAGACAATTGATCTGAAGGCCAAAGCTCCTTAGCTCCTTCTGAAAGAGCAGGAACAGTTCCTCATTCCAATGCGGTGGAATGCTGGGCACCACAGCTCCAGGTGAGGACTGGAGCTTGCTCCCACTGAATGCTGTGATGGGTTCTGCAGGAGCTCTGGGCTCCTGTGCTTGCCAGGCACAATGAGGAGAGAAGGAGCCAAGTGCACTGATGCGGGAAATGGATTTGTAGAAAGTTTTTAGAGCCTAATAGAAGGCCCACGCAGTATGAATCTGTATATAAACCTTGAGACAATAAATGCTAACTTAAAAATGCCATGGAATAGGACAGATATTGTTGAGAGAGAAATGGAGCTGGAAAAAAGTTTCAGAAGATGGCCTTGCAAATAAGATTTTGAAAAAACAGAGCTATGAAAGATGCATTGTAGTGGGACCCACAAAGAGTATTTTTAAATAATTGGCTTTAAGGCATCTACAATATGGCATGGCAAAAGGCTGATAGATGAAGAAACGCTTATAATGTATTATAATTAGGAAGTAATTGGCTTCTGATTGTGATGGTGTGAATTATAACATCTGTATTGTCTCACCCTTCTCATGAGACTGAAAATGGAATAGAAGTTTTTAAAACACCTCTCAGTGTCCCCATCTCTAGGTCAAGAAAAGAGTGTTATCCAACACACTGAAACACCTTTGCCCTGAGCATAACCCAGCCTGGACCAAACACACTGAAAGGCTTCCCCTTTGGCCCATGTCCCGAAACATCAGGTCTGCTGTTTGACAACTCAGGTTGGGTTTGTGTCAAGGAGTTCCCTCAGAAATACTGGGTTTGTCCTCCTCTGTGCCTTCCCCTCAGCAGCCTTGGGGATGCTCCTGTGTGAAGCCATCTGTCTCCCACAGTTTGAGACAACTTCAAACAGGATATTGTGCAATAATTCATTTCCTCTAAAGTGTTCCAACAATCCCTTTCCAGCAATAGGAAATTATTCCTAATAGATGGAAGTGGAAAACCCCCAACAGTTTATTAACAAACAGAATCCCCCCATGACACGCGTTACAAGAAGGCACCGGGGTCTCTCTCGGAAGAGCAGGAGCTGTCACGGAGCAGTTCCAGCAGCTGATGGAAGCTCGGTGGCTCGTCTGGCGTTGGCTTTCTCCCATGGCAGAGCTCCATGGAGCGGGCAGGGCAGTGAAGCAGCTGGGCTGGAGCCCCTCACTGCCTTTTCTCCCCGGCGTGGCTCAGCTCACAGACTCTCGGGCTGGGAGCGGGGCCGCTCCGCTCCTGCCGGCGCCGTGTC
Organism: Melozone crissalis; assembly: GCF_028551555.1. NCBI lineage: Eukaryota > Metazoa > Chordata > Aves > Passeriformes > Passerellidae > Melozone > Melozone crissalis. The sequence goes on along the minus strand of NW_026535804.1, from coordinate 2,245,640 downwards.
CCTGGGCTTGGACAAACAGTTTCCTGTCAGGAGAGCCCTGCACACTGCTCTACAGATCTTTCATAAAGGCCCAAACCAACTCTGTCTGCAGCAGCTTTTCACAAAGGGCTGCAGCAATCCAGGACATCTGCAAGTGAGTGTCGGAAGGCTCTTGTCTTGTTCCTGACAGCAGAATTCTTGATGATCTGATGCAGTTTTATTCAGATGTAACATGAGAGCTGAGGTTTTTTTGTTAAAATATTTCATGATGAGTAACAAGCCTTGGGAGCATGAGGTACAGGACTGACATGCCAAAGCATGAGCATATCCTCCAAAGTGGCCAGTTTAATTGTCCATTTCATTACTCTTGTATTTACTCCACACTAATAAGGAAAACCAAGCTCTGCTTGGAGGCAAAACAGGCATGGGATACACTACAGTCCCTCGCAGGCTCAGCAGGACTGGCAGTGACACAGCAGGCAATCTGCTTCATTGTGAACCACTACAGAGCTACATCCCAATCTGGTTTAAGTAGCGTGGTATTATTAAGAGCTCCTTTTCTGCGTGAGATACAAAAAGGAGATCCCAAATGATCTTCATGCAAGCATGCAGTAAAGAACTGGTCCTGCTATCCTAATAAAGCGTTTGCTTTGGCAATTACACTCTTCCCATTCATCTTTTGATGCAGACACTTCAGGTTTTCCCTCACACCCCTGCAAGGCTGGCAGTCGCTGTTTCCCATTTCCTGTTCTTCCCTAGAGATGGTGCAGTGGCTGCTTTGAAACAAAAAGCCCTGAGATCTGGACAGCTTGAAGGAGCATGAAATGCTAATTAAGTGCTCATATTGGTAATACCCAGGTCTGCACTGCCCAGTGCTCTGAAGCAGCAGCAGCAGGACCATGCATCATTCCTGTTGGTGGATGTTCATGTTTCTGATGTGCAAGAGCAATGACTTTGAGGAGGGACAAAAATGCCCGTCTGCAAACAGTGGGTGTGCAAGGAGATGTGGTTTCACAGCCTTTTCAAGGATATTTCAGAAAGATCTAAGAGAATATTGTGGCATGGTATAGGTCCCTAAATTTGTCTCCAGAGGAATCCCCAAAGGGTACATTCACTCTGCTGCTGATGGCAACCCCATAAGCTCACGGACCATTTTTCTCTGCAACGGGCCACCCTGCCTGGGCTTTACTAGGCCGGGACTAGACCCAGAGCCAAGCAAACACAGGCACCCAGGTGACATTGTGTAACATCAGAAGCTGGCAACCATGAGGACTTTGCTGTCAAAAGGTGACAGTTTGCACTGGGCCCAGAAGTGTTTTTCGCTAAGGCAAAGCAAATTGAAATGTGAAGTTTAAAAGCTTCAAATGACTATGAAAGGAAACTGCAGAATAATTTCTGGAAGGGCAGCATTGTCAATGATCATGCAGACCATCAACAGCTGGAGCTGAATCCAGAATTGCTTCTTCCAGCTGTGCAGGAATTAATTCCACTGGCAAGCACTGGTCCACGGGAACAAATGATCCCCTAGCTCTGGGCTGAATGGCACCCAGGCTGCAGTGCAGATTGGAGGAGCCCTTGTCACTTGTTATTGGCCTCCCAGCGCACTCATCCTTCTGCAAACAAGGGGCAAACAACTCAGCTGGACTGCTGTCCCAGGTAAATATACATACAGGTGACTTTGCCAAAGCAGTGCATCTTTTCCCAGTGAAATATATGACTTCTTCTTACCTATGGAATTGTGATTGAAGACACCTGTGAGCCAGATTTATGAGAGATTGCAAAGGAGCAAAGCTTTGGGTTTTGGGCACACTTCTCTTGGTTTCTTTGCTCAGGCATTTGGTGAGCACAGAACACACCTAGGCAGAAAACCTTTAACTAGACAGGATCTTTTGGATCCATTGTCCCTCTAACAGGTCAATGTGTGGCCCTCTTACAATGACAAGTTTAAAACAGCAGCACAAATGACACAAAGAAAACATGGCTAAAGAGGAAGAGGAGAGGCCCAATGAGGAAAGGATGTGGTGAGACACTGGCACATCGAGTGAGCTGCACTCCCATAATCTCTAGGCTGGCAGGTCCTGGTCTCACATTCTCCTTTTGGTTTTTTCAATTTTGTTTATTTATTTACTTTTTTTCATCATCAAAATAAAATATATAGAATTTTAAAAAATGTCATCAAAACTTAAAGACAGAATCAAAAGACCTTAATTCAAAACTACATCTAAAGATCAGAACATATGTACAGCTGTAACTATGAAGCCTAACGCATCAATCCTATTCTTCAAACACTCTTCATACAGGTGGCAGCTTCTTCCTGAGCTTGGAGGAAAGAGAGCTCTTCTGGAGGGGAGGCGAGGACTTTGTGGGTGAGGGAGCATCCGAAGTGTCCCGAGAAAACTTCTCGGTAAGACTGTAACCAGTCAGATCTGCAAAATGGAGACAAAAAGTTTAACAGATGACACCATGCAAACCTAAAGCAGCGGAAGCTCCATATTTCATGGGACACATTTCCTGCAAACTTCTAAACAGCTGCACAGGGAAACATGCTCCTGCTGGCAGACACTTGAGGGAGGCCAGGGCAAAACCCTGAGCCACTTGCCCAGAGCTGGCACAGGCACAGCCTGGCCTCTGGGCTGCCCTGGGACAGCAGGGAGCCCAGAGCCCTGTGCTCTCCAGGAATGGCTCAGCTGCACATGCACCCTCCTGCTCCTCTCCCTGCCCCACAGCTCAGCAGCCCTACAGCTCCAGGGGCACTGGCAGCAGCACAGCTCATTGCAGGGGCACATGCAGGGCACAACTGTTCCCTGGCAATGTGCACAGCCTCTCTGGGCTGCCACAAGACCCTTCCTCCCAGCAGAGATTGGCCCAGCTCCCCCCTCACCTCTGTGTGAGGCTGAGCCATGATTGCCCTTCACCTTGTCCTCCATCTGGAGCTGCTCCAGGCCCCCCATGCCATGACTAGGAAGGGCAATGGAGGGAGAAGGGGCAGATGCACACCCTTCCTTAGGATTTTGTCATTTTTGGCACAGCTCAAAAGGCAAATCCAGAGGTGTCCAACTCAGCGCTTCCTCAGCTTTCTGGAGAACATCTCGCCTTCACCAGCCCAACATTTTGGAGAGGTTTTCCCACACATGTGGAGGCTTGCTGGCAGCACATTTCTTCAGCTGGGTGCCCATCACCTTGTAGAGGGCAGAGGCGAGCTTGGTGGCCACGGTGCGGACGTTGGCGCTCCGCACAGGCAGCGCCTTGTTCTCCAGGCAGGACCAGAGCACGGGTAGGGCGTCGCACTGGACGACTTCAGGGCTCCCGGCATGAACCCCCTGCACAGGCACTGCCGGGACTGAGACACAGCTCCTTACCCACCAGCCTCACTGCAAACAAGGATCTACCTCTGCTTCTGCTTCTTGCCAGCCTCTCTGGCCAAGATCAGCAAAACAGCACCCAGAGCCCCTTGATCCAGAAACGGGCAAAGCAGCTGATCCTCCTAGAAACAGAACCACCAACCCCTCAGCACTAATTGCTCCAACCAGAGCCTTGTCCCTGTGGCAGACTTCCTACCTTTACTGAATTATTTCACAATCTTTGCATGAAAGATGCATGAAATGTCCAACTGCCTTTTATTTCCATTAAGAATTTGTCTAAACCCTCACTGAAGATTTGGAAATGCAGCATAGAGAGTTGCCCTTGATTTGGGGGGGCAACAAGAGGGGATTCAGAGGTGCTCTGAGTCTGTGTCCCCCCCAACCCCAAGGTGCATTTTCCGTTCTTCATTTCCGTTTCCTTCCTTTTATCCCTCAATTTCACAAACCCCCAGTTCATGCTTTGATGATCCTGGGGAGCTTCTGAGCAGGGAACATGTTGGGAAAAGCCCAGGGTGGGGGAAGCAGGGGTGAGGGGTCTGCAGGGAAGGCTGAGGAGGCTGTGGGAGATGGGGGAGTCGGACAGTGCCCCCCCAACACTTTCATTTTCTCTCTCCTGCAGAAGAATGAAGAGGCTGTTTGTGCTGAGTGACACAGGAGCGGGAAGCCGGGGTGTTTTGCCCTGGGGGGATCCTGTCCCAGGGGGGACACGTGATGGCCAAGGGGGTCCTGTCCTGGGGGATGGCAGCTCCTGGTGTTTCCAGACTTCTCCATTCTTGCTCGTCCCCTGCATGATCTGAGCTGGCAAGGGCAGCTGGGGAATGGAGCCCTGAGCAGGAAGGAACTCCCAACTCCTGCTCCTTGAAGCCAGTGGCCATCCAAGGGTGGGTCCCAGCCATGGTCCAGCCCCACTGCACAGGGATGGCCATTGCCCAGCCCTGCTCTGGCCAGCCCCAGGTGGCAGCCAGCACCTGAGGGTCCCCCCTGCCCCCTTGTCTTTGATTCTGGCAGCTTTAGAGTTGCTGCCGAGGTGAGAATTCTGTGGGTGGAAAAAGGCCCTGCCTGTGGTTTGCTCAGCCCTGCAAGAAGCACAAACCCCAAAGGGAGCCCAAGCAGTGGCTCTGCGAGGGCCTTTGATGGTTTTCAGAGCAGGGCTGGCTGGAAACTCCGACTGTTAGGGGCAGCTGCGCAGGAACCAGTCTGGAAATACAGCAGTTGAACATCTTGTCCCTTTTCCCAAGGGACTGAGTGAAATGCAGAGCAACTGCATATCCCACACTGATCTGTTCAAAACCTGACCTGGACCTCTATCTTGAACAAAACCAGCAGCCTTTTGGAACGTCCCATAAAGAAAGTTTGAGCTCTGTTGTACCATGGGTCCCCACAATTAATAATTAGCACTGATTCCATGATTCCAGAAGGCTGATCAATCGCTTTAATGTACTATACTTATTAAGATACTCATTGCCCTTGCAGACAGTCCGATACAGCTTTAACCTAATTGGTCCATGAAATAAAAACACCATCACTGTTGCCCGATTGATAAATGACACAAAACTCAGATAAGTTTTGTGGGTGCTTTATTACGGGCCCGGGGAGCTGGGGGACTCACGTCCCAAAAACCCGAGCCCCCGATTTCACATATGGGTGCTTCCCTCTTATACATGCGATTCACAACAAAGTCTCCAAGAAACAGTTCCCCTTCCCCTTGCCTAGTCTCCAAGAAACAGTTCCCCGTTCCTCTTGCCTAGTCACAGACTTCTTGTGATACATTCCTTAGTTCACAAGCAAGATCATAAATCTTCTGCTTATCTTATTCTAAGAGCATTGCATGCTGCCTCCAGACAGGTTAGCATTCTTACTTTCCTGCACTAGTTTATTTATTTATTAAATTCCTAAGACTACCTGCTAGGTTACACACAAACCCAACACACACACTATCAACGGCTACAAAACTGCAAAACTGCTTTTAACAAACCAATTCACACACAACTCATAACTAAACTATAATTACACATTTTGCTAAATTTCATTTCTTTTCCAACATTTCCCCCCTTTTGAGCATCCTTCAGTGCTGCTGCAAGGATGCTCAATCAACAGTATTGACAGTAACATCTTCATAATGAGGTGGGGAGTGTTCTTCATTCTGCCGCCCGCGGGTCATCGCCTTCAGCAACCGGAGAGATCGCTTCTTTTCCTTTTCGATCACACCCAAGAGGCATCTATATACAGTCCATATAGTCACTAAAAATACTAAAAACATTAGTGCATACTGTATAGCAGATGTAATCTAGCCAGACAGGTGAAGCCCCAAAGAATCAAATACTGCTCCTATCCAGTTATGCTGTGCTTCCTTTTCAATTTCCTTGGTTTTTTTTTCCACTTCTGCCAGTTGAGAAATATCTTTCTCAACTTCAAGTGTAACATTTGGAATGTATACACAGCAATGATCTATTCTCCTACTCAGGTAACCACAAACTCCATGTTCTTTTAACAGTAGCAAATCCAATGCCATTCTGTTTTGTAGGGTCATTCTTGATGTAGCTTGCAATTGCAAATTTAGATCTTTAAATCCCTTCTTAGTAGCTGCTGCCAACCTTTCTGTCTGTCCTAACAAGTTGTTGAGCATTTCTCTATTTCGATATGTCGCTACCGGAGGGAATAATGACTCTAATATCCATCCAAATTGTACTTCTGAGCCAGGTTCATGCCACTGCTCCTCTAGGGATTCTTCCCTCTTTCTGAGTCCTTTCCTTTGGATCAATCTATTCTGTTTCCAGTATGGACACAATGTGGGAACCCCTAGGGTGATTTGTGTTACTGATCCACCTAGAGGTAAATGTGTGGTCCACTGTCCATGTCCCAACACCCAGACTAGATTTCCAGGGCTATGCACAGTAGTATATCTGCAATCTATAGGTCCATCCATGGACTCTCTGCTAACCGTGTGATCATACCCCCTACACTCGCATCCCCACTTTAATGCCATTTTCACCGGTACCAATCCAATTTGGTCTTCCGGTGTATCACATGTAAAAACCTCAGTACAATTCCAATCCTCTTTCTGCGGTCTGAACTCTCGGGAAGATGTAGACGTGATGAGGGCCCTATGATGTGACTGATTCTTTACTCCTGACCATTGGATGCACCATTGTACTTCCCCAAGGTAATTATAGTGTTCCAAAACACTGGGTCCCCATAATGTCTTCCAACTATTCCAGGTGTCAAAATTCTGTGTGACATTCTGACAACTCATCTCATTTCGGTGGGATTTTGTTCTTATTCGTACTGTATTGCATGGCTCATCTGTTGGGGTTGCAATTAAACACCTCCTGGTATTTTGAATCCAACCATAATGATTGGGTTTCTTTTCACATTCCTCTCTAGTCATAGCCTGAATGGACATACACAAATCCTTCCATACATCCACTGGTTTGGGAACTGACTGGCAGGACCATGAAACATTCTTGAATGTTTCAGGCATTTTGGTGACCGGTATTATTCCCCAGGGAATTGGTTCACCTGCAGCCTGTGGTAATGGTAGGCAAGCTGTTATTTTAGTCACGTTCTGCATGATCCCAAAATCTCTAATTAATCCTACCACTAAGTTTTCCTGCTCAGTATTTCGTTCTATTGTATCATTAGCCTCCCGTCTACTCCTTCTACCACGTTTCTGTAAGGATAACGTCATTCTGTCATGCCTCCACCCTGCATTTCCTATTCTAGGATTAGTGACATTCGACCACCCACAACCTTTTCCTTCTTTCTCCCACCAACTGGTCCCGTCCTCTATTCTGTCCCAGGTCAGTTCCCTATTTTGCTTCCACCATTTGACCCGTAGTTTCCTTTGATATCTTGATCTTACTAGGAAGGAACAATTTATTCTAAGGGGTGACCCATCCCACATGTCCGCTGCCATTGATACTGGATCAACCTTTATGTTTTCAGCATGATCCCCTGTCCCTGGCAAAACCCTCCTACTCACTCTTTTGTAATCAAAACTATCCTGTATCTTGACCAAACATGTATATTCTCCTCTATCGTTTGTGGTTACCTTAGTAAGGTTCAGTACCGTGTTTCCTTGTTGTTTATCCTGATCCCGACCAACTCCGATCTTGCCTCGGCTTCTTTCAGCCCCCCATTGCCATATTGCAATAACTTCACCGGCCTCAACTTTCTGGCTGTCAAATATAACACAAGTTAATTGAACATCCATCCCTTCCATGACTGTAACCTTTGTTTCTTCAACCTGTACTAGAGTAGACCCTTGAACGGGTAATAGTCTCATGATCACTAGCAGTAATATAATTAAGAAGGCGGCTTTGCACGGAAGATCATCCAGGTTGGAGACACCATCTGGGTTTCCCATTGGAACGGTGCCTTCTTTACCCTGGTGTAATGGATCCAAGCATCCATCCCCTGTACCTTCACCGCCGTGTAGGTCGTCATCATCACCTGGTGGGGTCTGCTCCATGACTCTCGTAGCGGATCCGTGATCCACTTCTTGACGTACACCTGGTCCCCAGGCTGGATGTCGTGGACAGAATTCTCCAGCGTGAGCGGTCTATTCCACTGTAACGTATTTCTTAAAGAATTCAAGATCTTATTAAGTGACATAACATACTCTGCAATCGCTTGGTCCCCACTCACATGTACCTCCCCTTTTAATACAGTTGCATGATATGGTTTGCCATATAGTATCTCATATGGACTTACGCCTACCTTTTCCCTTGGTTTAATTCGAATCCTGAGTAGGGCCAAAGGCAAAGCTTGAGGCCAGTGCAGTTTAGCTTCCTGGCAAATCTTTTTGATTTGTCCTTTCAGGGTTTGATTCATCCTTTCCACCTGCCCACTAGACTGAGGTCTCCAGGGGGTATGCAAATTCCAGGTTATATCTAACAGTCGTGCTAATTCCTGCACTACCCCGGCTATAAAATGCGGACCCCTATCTGATGACAATCCTAAAGGTACTCCAAATCTTGCTATTATTTCTTTTAACAAGGTTTTTACCACCTCCTTAGCCTGATTAGTTCTACATGGAAAAGCTTCCGGCCACCCTGAGAACGTACATACGTACACTAACAAGTATCTGTATCCCTGTACCCTAGGCAATTCGGAAAAATCAACCTGCCAGTAATCTCCCGGTTGTGGCCCGACTTGCAGCTTTCCCATTTGTATTTGTCTCCTAACTACTGGATTATTTTTCAAACATACCGGGCACATTGCATTAACTCTTTTTGCCATTGTTAACATCTGATTAGAGATTATCTCATTCTTCAAAAATTTTACCAATACTTCTGCCCCCCAATGACATTTGTTATGTTCTGATTCCAAAATAAATTTCATTATGCGAGTAGGTACCACTATTTGTCCCATTGGTGTAACATACCACCCAAGTTGATTCCTCTGTGCCCCTAGCAAGTTTATTAGTTTTCCATCTTCTATTGAATATTTGGGCTCCTGATTCAGGTATGGGGTAGCCGGATTCGTTCTTACCTGTACCAATGCCATTTGAGTCCATATTTCCCGTGCCACTTGCCATGCTGTAACATCAGCAAATCGGTTTCCTCTGTATACGTCTCCTTCCGCAGTCTGATGTCCTCTAACATGCATAACTGCAACTGCTTTGGGACTATGTACCGCATCCAGGAGCTGTAGCACTTCTTCCCGGTGCTTGATGTTGGTTCCCTGTGAATTCAAAAGCCCCCTTTCCTTCCATAATGCCCCATGTACATGAACCACACCAAAGGCATATTTAGAATCCGTCCAGATATTAACCCTTTTGTCCTTGCTCAAATACAGGGCTCTGGTGAGTCCAATCACCTCTGCCTTCTGGGCCGAAGTTCCAGGTAACAAAGCCTTTGCCTCTATTACCTGATCCAATGTTACCACTGCATACCCGGCATAGCGAGTGCCATTCTCGACAAAACTGGATCCATCAGTGTATAGCTCCCATTCAGGGTCTTCCAATGGTTCATCCTTTAGGTCGGGTCTGCTGGCATATACTTGTTCAATTACCTCTACGCAATCGTGCACCAGTCCCCCAGCCTCCTGGTCACTGCGTAAAAACTCTGCTGGATTAACATGATTAGTAGTCTTTATTTCAATATCATCCGGTTCTCTCAGGGTAGCCTGGTATTGCAACATTCGACTGGATGATAGCCAGTGACCCCCCTTTTGCTCCAAAACGGCATGACCATATGGGGAACAAACACTTTCATTTTTGCCCCCAAAGTCAATTTCCGGGCCTCTTGAATAAGAATTATTGTTGCCGCCACGGCTCGTAAACACGAGGGCCACCCGGAACTTACCGAATCCAGTTGTTTAGAGAAGTATCCCACTGGCCTCTTCCAGGATCCCACCTTCTGGGTGAGGACCCCCAATGCCAGTTTTTGCCTCTCATTCACGTACAACTGGAATTCCTTGGTCAGGTCAGGGAGTCCTAGGGCTGGGGCCTCCTTTAGTGCCTGCTTCAATTCCTGGAAGGCCTTCTTTTGCTGTGTTGTCCACTCCAGCCGATGCTGCTTCAAGGCCTCATACAGTGGCTTGGCTAGGAGACCGAAATTCATGATCCACAGTCGACACCATCCCACCATTCCTAGAAAAGATCTCAATTCCTGATGGTTACGAGGCAAAGGAATAGCACATATTGCCTCTATTCGGTTTACTCCCAAATGTCTCTGCCCTTGTGTGATCTCACAACCGAGATAAATAACACTATTTTTGACCAATTGAGCTTTTTCCTTAGAAACCCGATACCGTGCTTGGCCAAGCATGTTGAGTAATTTAATTGTTAATTCCACACACATTTCCCTTTCCTTAGTAGCCAGAAAAATGTCGTCCACGTACTGCAGGACTACATACAAGGATGGGGATATTGTTACCTGGGTTATCTTCCATTCCTCCAGCTCCTTGGCCAGTTGGTTTCCAAAAATAGTAGGGGAGCATTTAAATCCCTGTGGGAGTCTCGTCCACGTAAGCTGCTTCTTTCTCCCAAAATCAGGACTCTCCCACTCGAAGGCAAAATATTTCCTACTCTCTACTGCCAGTGGGATGCAGAAGAAGGCATCTTTAAGGTCAATCACTGAGAACCATTTAAACTCCTCCAATACAGATGTTAACAAGGTATAAGGATTAGCAACAACTGGATGTATGTCTTTCACTATTTCATTAATAGCCCTTAAGTCCTGTACCAAACGGTACTTACCATTAGGTTTCTTTACTGGAAAAATTGGAGTATTATACTCCGATTCACATTCCTGTAATATTCCTTGAGCCAAAAATTGTTTAATTAACGGGGCTACTCCCCTCCTTGCCTCAAGCTTCAAGGGGTATTGCTTTACCCTCACTGGTTGGGCCCCTTCCTTTAGTTCCACCTTTACTGGCTGTGCAGCTTTAGATTTTCCGGGAACCCCTGACTCCCATACCCAGGGTACTACAGCCTGCTCAATTTCTTCTGGAATAGGAGAGGCATCTACTTCCTTGATCACAAAAATGCCTGCTATTTGTTCCTCAGGAATTTCCAATTTCACCCTTCCTCCCTCAAATATTATTTTCACATTAAGTTGGGACAACAGGTCTCTGCCAAGAAGGGGTGTGGGGCACTTTGGCATATAGAAAAATTGGTGATCTAATTCCTTCCCCCCAAACCTAAGATTTAAAGGTTGTAAAAATGGTTGTTCCTCTAGCTTCCCTGTTGCCCCCACCACCTGTACTGTTGTGTCACTCAAAGGTCCCAATCGTCTATTAAGTACAGAATATGTTGCTCCAGTGTCTACCATAAATTCTTGATCCTTTCCATCTATCTCCAAAACTACCCTAAGATCCTTTTCTAGTCAGCTTTGATTCTGATAGTTTCCCAAAACTAGTGCTTGAGCGACTTCTGCTGGACCTCCCGTGAATCCTCCCACAGGAGCATTCCCCATTGGACCTGTCCTTAATCCTATGTTTCCCATGCCCATACCTCCTCTAACCGGGCATTCATTTTTCCAGTGTCCCAATTGTTGGCAAAACGCACACTGGTTTGGATCCAACCTCCCCATGTTAGGTGCAAACCCAAATCCTCCCCGACCTCTTGCCAGCCCCCTCTGTCCGCGATTAGCTCCTCCCCGACCTCGACCCCTAATGGGTCTTCCTCCTGCCCCTGTCTGTTGCATTACAGCCAGAATACTAGCTTGTTGTCTTTTTGCAGTTTCTTTTTCCCTGTTGTTGTATACCTTCCACGCTACCTCCAACATTTTATCCAAACTCCGGGTATCCTCTCCTTCCAGCTTTTGTAACTTTTTCCTAATATCAACAATGCCAATTGAAGTTTTCCTGATTGATCCTCTACATCTAAATTAGTGAACTTCCGAGCCATGTCTTTTAATCATTCTAAAAAGGCAGACGGAGACGCATTCTTGTCCTGCTTGACCGAATACAGCTTAGACCAATTCACAGTCTTAGGTATTCCTGTCCTAATTCCTTCCACCAACAATTCCTGATATCGTTTTACAGCCCTTATTCCTCCCGTAGAGTTTGGGTCCCACCTTGGTTCCTCACTAGGTACCAATTCATCAACTGTTTCATTTAGTTGTCTCAACCGAATTTCCTCACGAGCCTTTTCTCTAGTGGCTCTAATAACCATTTCCTTTTCCGTGGAATCCATTATAGTATCTAATAATACCTGTAAATCATTCCAGTCCGGATTCTGAGTCTTTATTACCATTTTAACCACTCTTGCCACCCTTTCAGGATCCTCCCGATAACTCCCCACTGATTGCTTCCATATTACCAAATCCCCGGGGGAGAAAGGCACCTTTATAAGTATCCTTTCTCCCTGTGGTCCCACAGCTTCCCTTAACGGCGCAATTAACTGTGGCCCCTTCTGCCCCTTCCTCCCCTTGCGAGTCTGCCCTGCTAACGGAGTTCTTTTAACACTCTCATTCTTTTCACTATCACCATCACTATCACTCTCACTAGATCCCATTTTTATAGCGATATCCGCAGGGGGAGCAGGGGGCAGATTAGGAGCAACCGGAGCCCTCGGGCGTGCTATACAATAAGACAAATCTTCCTCAACTGAAGGATACAAATTACGCTCCTTTCTTTCTTTACATCCCACACACTCCCTTTCATCATTCACTTCTAAAACCAAAATACCACACTCCTTTTGCCATTCATCTTTCCGGTATAAAATGAAAAACAAATCCAAATATGGTATTGCATTCTATTTCTCATTTCTCCTTAAAAATTGCATCAAAGATTCCATTATCCCCAATTCCAGTGTACCATTCACCGGCCATCCCGCTTGCCCAATCTCATATTCAGGCCACCAATGATTACAATAATCTATCATTTTGCTTTTATCCAATTCTTGATAATAGCCCTCACTTTTCCATCGTTTCAATATACAACCTAATGGCGTATTTCCAGGTATTTTACCATTGGCTTGCACTAAGGTTTTAAAAGTTTTAAAAGACATCATATTACAGCCTTTAATTCTACCTTTAGTCCCAGTAAACCAATACACCTTAAACCAATATACCTTCTCGCCGTCCTTCCCTAAAAAAAAACAGGAGGCGAGTTCTGGTCCTGCGTCCTTAGACGCCTTATGGCCGGAGCCTAGGCTTTTTTTACCAACCACCAAATCCAAATCCAATTATCACCTTTTTCCAATATAAAGCACCTTCGGGCTTACCTTGATGCAGTTTGTCCGACAGTCGCGGGGGTCGGGCACGACCGATGACTCCTCGAGAAATGCTCGGTGCTGGCTTGGAGTGGATCGAGACGCGGAACCGCCCCGGCTGCCCTCGGAGTCCTGCCGCGGTCGCCAGAAAAACTGTTGCCCGATTGATAGATGACACAAAACTCGGATAGGTTTTGTGGGTGCTTTATTAAGGGCCCGGGGAGCTGGGGGGACTCACGTCCCAAAAACCCGAGCCCCCGATTTCACGTATGGGTGCTTCCCTCTTATACATGCAATTCATAACAAAGTCTCCAAGAAACATTTTCCCTTGCCTAGTCACAGACTTCTTGTGATACATTCCTTAGTTCACAAGCAAGATCATAAACCTTCTGCTTATCTTATTCTAAGAGCATTGTATGCTGCCTCCAGACAGGTTAGCATTCTTACTTTCCTGCACTAGTTTAATTATTTATTAAATTCCTAAGACTACCTGCTAGGTTACACACAAACCCAAGACACACACTATCAACGGCTACAAAACTGCAAAACTGCTTTTAACAAACCAATTCACACACAACTCATAACTAAACTATAATTACACATTTTGCTAAATTTCATTTCTTTTCCAACATCACCACAATATTTATTTGGACAGGTGAATTACTGTAAAGTGCATACTTTGCAGTACTCTTGTTCTGAAAAGGTCAGGTCTTTATCAGTTTGCCAAGTGTTAAAAGTACTTAAGCTTCTGACCGATTTAAAATTTCTGTGTTTAATTCTTTTTGTTCCTAGCATGGCTTTTTCCCCCCCAGCATGGCTTTTTGCTCCCCAGCATTGCTAAGCTCCAGTTCTTTTAATAAATTATTTATCTGCTTTTCCTCTCCTTGGCAGAATAAATTGTATTGATGTAGCCCATGCAATATTTATCATGGTACCCTTTCCCCTCCAGGCTGTGATCTTGTCTGATTTTGCAAGCTTAAGAGAATTAGGCTGGTTGGTGCTTAGAAAAGGAAACCTCCAAGAACAAAAATCCTGTCTATATGTTAAAGTAGTGCTGGGTAGTTAGAAGATTATTAGTGAAATAAACAGGGCCAGGAGACTTCTTCTCCTTTTTAATGCCTTTATTATAAGTGATCAGCTCACGATTGGGCAGCTCGACGGGGCTGCAGTCTCCCGTCGTCTCTCCCACAGTGACCCAGAGAAGGAGGATATGCGCAGCTTTGTCCACTAGGGGCAGAGCTGGGGATCAGGTCCTCCAGGGAGCCTTTTAGGGCGTGATGATCCCTTCGTTGTTACTGTTCCCGGCCCCTTCCCGCCTGCTCTCAGCGCCGGGGACGACTCCCATGGTCAGGGCGAGAGGGACTCCAAAGGTGTTCCGCATCTCTGCAGGCTCAGCACTCTGCTCCTCACATCCAGACATCACTCCAGTCTCTCAACTCTTAGGTGGCTCGTTGTTTTTGGGGTTTTCCCTGTGCATTTGGAATAGGGGTCCCACACAGCATGCTGGTCCTTGGGAGTATTTTGCATATCCCTCCCCTCCAAAGTCTCTTCTCCTTGCTGTTCGGGGAGGTCCCCACCCTTCACTGTCTTGGAGAAGGGCCGTTAACTCGCCCCAGCCAGGGCTTTTACTGATACAAAAACAACCATTAACGACAACGACCCGTAATTACCATAACACAAGCAGCACCCCAACAGTAGTGGTAACCTTTTTCTCACAGAAAAAAATCAACAGAATTTTTGTTCATAACAGTCCCCCCTCTTTTTCTTTTATCGAGCTTAAATTTTAAACTCACATCAACTTACAATTTTTGACTCATGGGTTTCATATTTAATTTTTTGAATCGACTATAAATTTCTTGTGCACTTTGGTAATCACGGTTACTTAACTTTGTTACTTTCCTTGGTTTCTTTAGGTTGGTCTGCACGGCAAATGCTGTTTTAATGAAACAGATAAATAAGCATAGTAAAAAGAGCAGCCTTCCAAGTATACACACAGTGAGAAAAACTACGTTTTCTCATACATCTTTTTTGAAAATCTCTAGGTTCTCCCACCAACTGGAATCAAGTGTAGGAGTTTGTTCTTGATTATTTACACATGCTAATCTTTTTATTTTGTTTGAAATATTCCTAATAATTGCATTCTTTATTTTTAATACTGCCTGGAGCCTGATGACTTTGTTTAACATAGATATTGGGGTCTGAACTTGTACTTTACAATTTTGAATTTCCTCAATTTCTATTTCACTTTGCTTGTTCTGTTTAATTTCTTCCAAATCATTATATATAGGAACTTCTAAACTTGATCTAATTTCTTTGGGCAACAAGAAGAAAGCTGGTTTTATCATTCTAGCGGTGCAGCTGCCAGACCAGTCTCCTGACAATTTGGTGTGTGCTGTGGTATCGGAGATCAAACCTAGGGGTTTAGAGCTCCCCTGAAATGTGTTTTCAGCTTCTGTTGGGCATTCCCAACATTTACACAATTCTTTCATTTTCCAAAAGGGGTTTATCTCTTTTTCAGTACACTCATAACATTCATAAACTTCATGGTGAATACACTTGTCTCTTTCTCTTTTCTCAACAGACTCTAATTTGTTTGGCTCTCTTGGGATCCACTGGGTAGCTGAATACTTTACTGCTAAATACTTGTTACAAACAAGTTTTCTTACCACTTTCACCATTTCTTTTCTTTTTACTAGATCTACTGAGCTTGTTTCAGCAGCATCACATTCAAAGCACAACCAGGCTTCCTCTATAGAGCACTCTCCTAGGAGTGGCTGCCTAAAAGTGGCAATATTGTGGGCTATCTAATACACTCTCTTATTTTTCTGATAAAGGACCAATTGGGAGAGGTTAACACAATCAGGGTTAGAACTGATGTGGACTCTCAACAAGGAGCTCACTTCCTTCTCATAGAGGGGTTGGTAGCACTCACTGCACGGCTCTGCTGGGCTCCCCAGAGCACCACCAGCAATCAGAGCCATCATTACTACCCTTCCCACGAGTCTGGTATGGGTCATCTTGCACAGCCTGCCCACCCGGCCTTGCCTCTTGGGGAATTTTACTGAGAAGAAGCTTCCAAGCTCTTTAGAGTCCCTTCTACCTGCTTCTCTGGTTAAACCTCTTTTGGTCTGTTCCCTACCAATTTTGGTTTCTTCTAGGGGAGTGCTCTGTAAAGGATTAACTTGGAGTCTTTAGAATTAAATTGGGGAACTTAACCAGAATTACTTATTTACAGTCTTAAACTTTTTACCAATATACTTTACACAGAACAGTCTTGAAACATTTTAAGCAATGTTAGAACTCTGATACCAATTTTCCCACACAGTTCAGTCTTTTTGACTCTTCCTTCTGAGAGTCAACTTTAAATCACAGTATACTTAGGTGAATTTGAGTCCTTATCCAGTGCCTGGAGGTGAGAGTGGTATGGACTCTGGCCCAATGCCAGAGGGAAAAACTGGGAGTCTGGTCCAATGCCAGAAGGAGAAAGGGGTGGAGTCCGGTCCAATGCCAGAGGGAGAATGGGGTGGAGTCCGGTCCAATGCCAGAATGCCAGGGGGGAAAAAAACTGATGTTGAATCTTGGTCCAGTGCCAGGGGGTGAGAGTGATGTGGGTCTAACCTTTTTCCTTTGGTCTGCACAGTCGAATTAGTAATGAAGAGTACCTGAAACGGGCTTTCAAACACAGGCATTAATGGTCTGCAATGTTATGATTCTATCAAAACTCAGTTTCTCTGTTTAATGTTATTGGTTAACTTCTCTTTTTCCATAGCTTGCATGTTTCTCTCATCAACTTCTGCATACTCTGTATTTTGCAAGGAGTTGTATCTCTGTTAGCTAACTTAACTCCCAGAGTGCTTTTATTCTCTTATTTTTCTGTGTATTTAATTCACTGGTTTTCTGTTCTATTTTTCAGGATCTTATCTATTTATCTCTTGCTTCTGTTTCTTACTTTCACTTAGAGCTTAAATACTTCTCTCAACCCCTTACACTTCGTCTATATTCACACTCTTATTTCTCATTGAGTTTCACACATTCCTTCACACCCTCAAGACACAAACTGGATCATTATTCCTAGATAATCCCGGGTCCCTGTAGCCCCCCTCACCCTGGGGTTGGCCCACAGGTCTCAGTATCTCTGGGCCTCTTGGAAGGGCCCTGACTCTGGTTGCCTCTGGTGCACATTCACCTGTGAGGCTGTCTGCGTGTCACTCACGCTCTTACAGCTACGGCTCCCTCACACATCTGGGGAGCACTAGTCTGGTTTGCAGGTCGCACACACTCTTTGGCCACAGCCCCCACTCGCCCGGGGGACACAAGCCTGGTTTGCAGGTCACACATACACACACTTCCACTGCCCCCTTCCCACCTGCCCGGGAAGTTGAGGCTGACTTTGTGACTCACTCTCACACACACAACAAGACAACAAAAAGGTACCTCTTACTTTCACATCACTCATTACAAGTTTAGTGTTACTGACCAGTTTTGGTGCTATTGGATATCCTTTCTACCTAGCTGTTTTTGTCTAACTTCAGATGTTTTTTCACTATACTATACTATACTTCTTGATACTTTTTTGAAACAGGACTTATCTGCTCCTGTATCTACTCAAAAATTCAAATTCTTCATTTAGGGGTCCCACTTCAAAGTTTACCAAGGGTTCTTCTAGATGTTGCATTGGGTCCCCTACAGTGTAAAGCCCCTGACCCTCTAATCGTCACCTTTAAGGATCTTTCCTAAATTATCTTGTTCCCTGGATATTGCCACATCGAAACTGAGCTTTCTACAAAACCTCCTGACATGTCCTGCCTTTCCACAGTATGAGCAATGTCATTCTCTCAAAGGGCCTTGAGGTGTCTCCATCCCTCTTGCACCTGACAGTACTGGCCTATCCTTGCCTCCTCCTGGTGGTGGACCTGCCCACCCTGCACTTTCTCTAGCTACAGCAACCATGATCTTAGCCTTGGCCTTTGCTTTTTCTTCCTCCCTCCTTAAATACACCTTCAATGCCTCTTTTAATAACTCATTTATGTCCTTCTCTTGCCAATCTTCCATCTTTTCCAGTTTTCTCCTTATATCAGGCCAAGATTTGGTAACAAATTGGACTTTCAGTAGCATTTGACCTTCTGGGGTGTCTGGGTCTCTTCTAGAGTACAACTGGAAGTTCCGCCTTAGGTGATTAAGCCAGGCAGCAGGAGCTTCATCCTTCTCTTGTGTACCCTCAAATGCCAATTGGGTGTTAGTTCCTTTGGGAACTGACTCTTTGATCCCCCGTATTATCAAAGATCTATATTCCCTCATGGCCTTCCTCCCCTCCTCCTGGTTAGGGTTCCAGCTGGGCTCCGTTAGTGGCAATTTCTGTTCACCTGATGGCACCTGGGGTCCTGGACTGTTATCTTTCTCCCAAATTCTGATGCCAGCCGCCCTAATCATCTGGACCTCTTCTGGGGAAAATAAATATACTCAGGATGGAATTCATCTCCCCCCAAGTGTAGATATTTGGACCTAGAAATTGATCCACTTGGTTGGCTATGCCCACTGGGTCCTCAACTAAATGCCCCAACTCTTTCTTGAATCCTCTCACCTCAGAAGCAGTTAGGGGAGCATTCACAAAGCCAACACCTCCCACTATTCCTCCCATAGGAACCTCTCTGAGGGGAAACAGTCTCTCCGCCTTGGAGGTCTTGGATCTGGTGCTACAGTACGGCCCATCTTCAGATGCCAAACTACTTTGAGGGATATCTGGGTTACCCTGAACGTTCTGCCCATCAGCAGGTGTATTTGCTGATAGCTGTTTACTGGGCGAGGAGGCATTTGTGTCCCAACTAGGAGGAGGTAAAGGGACAGCAATAGGAGGGGGAGAAGAGCCTGAATGAATATTAAATGGAGCTGGAGAAGGGGTGGAGAATGCAGCAGGTGGAGTAGGTGCTTGTGGTGATGCAGAAGGAACTGGAGGAGCTGAAGGGAGTTGTGAGGGAGTGGTTACCAGAGGAGATACTGGGTTTACCATAGCGGAAGCTGAAGAGGTAGAAGGAGGAGTTTGAGCAGGTGGTAATGAGATGGCAGCCGGGGGAAGAACCGGACCTGCCATTTGAGGTTCTTGAAGAAGAGGATTATAAGGTGGAGGGGCAGAAGGAGGCAAATAATCTAGGGGGTCCCATCTTTTACTAGTTCTATCATCCCCTCCTTCATTCCCCTCTTTCTTCCTCTGTACCTTACAAATTCGCACCCCTTCATCCTCAACAGCGCTCTTTGCCCAGCAAGCCACATGCAATAATTGCTCAGGATCAGTATCTCTTCGAGCTGTCAGATAATTATTTAATAGTTGGCACACCCACTTATCCTTTGTCCCACACCAAGGCCATCCTCCTTGCAAGTCTAATTCTGGCCACACTTCCATACAGTAATGGATCATTTTCACTTTATCTAATCCCTCCGTGGCCTCTATAGAATCCCATTTTACTAACAGTTCTCCTAAGGGGCTACTGGGAGGTATATCCCTCAGTCTCTTGCTGGTCTTTTTACTATTACACCCTCCCATTTTACAGGTCTCAACAGTAAAAAGTCCCAAAGGTGCCTTTACTGACCGGTAATTTCAAAAACAACCTTGTTTGAGGAGCTTCAGCCTCCTCCACTGAACTTCAAATTTCTGCCTGATGCTCAGGACTTTATACTGAAACAACTGCCCGATCTCTTGATTGCCCAACTTCCCAACGTCAGGTCTTACATCTATCGGGACTTGAACACACGAAGCCTCGGCCTTAAGAAACCGGGTCGTGCCTGACTCCCTCAGTCAGGAAAAATAACTGCCTGATTTTTAGTTTGCCTAACCTGCCAATTTTTAGGCTTCACCATATCAGGACTTAAAAGCAAACCACAGTCTCCTTCGCTGGGGTTTGTGCCTGACTCCTTTGTCAGGACTTACTTTGCCTGCAGGGCTTGTGAGCTACCCGAATCCTTCTCGGGACTGACAAATCTTACTCGAATCCTTCTCGAGACTTACAAATCTGCCTGACTTCCCTCTGTCAGGACTTACTTTAGGTGCGTGCCATTCATACACAGTAATTCCCTCCGCACGCCTGGAGGGGGGGGGCCCTTTATTCCCCCTTGGGAGACTACTCACTCACACTAATTCCACGTGCTTCCCCCTGTTTCTGGCCGGCCCCTTCGCAGGAGTCTGGAAACGTGGTACTAAGGGGTCCACTCTCAGGTTGAGGGTCCGGCTGCCGGCCCGCATCTCTCTCACACACACATGCGCATGTCTCCCACTCCCGCCACCGGATTTCTCACCAGTCCGGTGCTCTGGTGCTCCTCTGCGTTGCTGCTCCTGAGCCGATCCCTCTGGTCCTGATAGCCAGCTGTCCTCTGAAGATCCAAGATGGCCAGTCCTGAGTCCTCTTGCGGCGTGGCTATTCCGGACAAGCGCCCCAGCTGAAATAAACAGGGCCAGGAGACTTCTTCTCCTTTTTAATGCCTTTATTATAAGTGATCAGCTCACGATTGGGCAGCTCGGCAGGGCTGCAGTCCCCGTCGTGTCTCCCAGGGCGACTCAGAGGAGGAGGATATGCGCAGCTCTGTCCACTAGGGGCAGAGCTGGGGGATCACGTCCTCATGGGAGCCTTTAGGGCGTGGTGATCCCCTTCAGATCTTAGTCCTCCCAGCTCAGTCGGCTCAATGTTACTGCCGGGGACGACTCCCATGGTCAGGGCGAGAGGGACTCCTAAGGTGTTGCGCATCTCTGCAGGCTCAGCACTCGGCTCCTCACGTCCAGACATCATTCCAGTCTCTCAACTCTTATTTGGCTCATTGTTTTTGGGGTTTTCTCCGTGCATTTGGAGTCGGGGTCCCACAAAGAATGCTGGTCTTGGAGTCACTTTGCATAACCCC
The DNA here is from genome assembly GCF_028551555.1 of Melozone crissalis. Lineage (NCBI taxonomy): Eukaryota > Metazoa > Chordata > Aves > Passeriformes > Passerellidae > Melozone > Melozone crissalis. Next base: position 2,224,751 of record NW_026535804.1, on the reverse strand, counting down.
CCCTCACCTTCTCAGGTGTCTTCACTATTCTGGGAAAAGTACACCTTAGCCTCGGGCAAAGCTCTGCTAATACAAAAGGAGCAATTAGCCGCAACGACCCGTGATTACAATAACAAAACACGCAGAACTTTGGCAGGGACAGTGATCTGGCTGCCTTTTTGTAACTTTTTCTCACAAAAAAAAATTAACCAAATTTTTGTTCATAACAAGGAGGATATGTGCAGCTTTGTCCACTAGGGGCAGAGCTGAGGATCAGGTCCCCGTGGGAGCCTTTAGGGCGTCGTGACCGCTCAGAAGTTGTTGTTTGCCACTTCGCCCCGTCCGCTCCCGGTTTCGGGACGAATCCCATGCTCAGGGTGAGAAGGACTATGAAGGTTTTGAGCATCTCTGCAGGCTCAGCACTCCGTTCGTCACGTCCAGACATCACTCCAATCTCTCAACTCTTAGTTGGCTCGTTGTTTTGGGGTTTTCTCAGTACGTTTGGAGCAGTAGCCCCCATACCATGCTGGTTCTGGAGTCACTTTGCATGCCGCCCCCCCCCCCCCCCCCAATCTCTTCAATATTTGAGGAAAAGTACAACTTAGCCTCGGGCAAGGCTCTGCTAATACAAAAGGAGCAATTAGCCACAACGATTACAATAACAAAACAGGCAGAACTCCAGCAGCAACAGTGATCTGGCTGATTTTTGTAACCTTTTCTCACAAAAAATATTGGCAGATTTTTTGTTTATAACAGTCCCCCCTCTTTTTCTTTGATCGAGCTTAAATTTAAGCTCACATCAACTTACAATTTTTTACTCATGAGCTTCATATTTAATTTTTTGTATGGATTATAAATTTCTTGAGCACTCTGGTAATCGTGGTTACTTAACTTCGTTACCTTTCTTGGTTTCTTTAGGTTGGTCTGCATGGCCAATACTACTTTAATGAAACAGGGAAACAAGCATAGTAAAAAGAACAATCTTCTAAATAAACACACAGTGAGAAAAACTTTTTCCCATACACTCTTATTGAAAATCCATAGGTTATCCCACCAACTGGAATCAAGTGTAGGAGTTTGTTCTTGGTTATTTACACATGCTAATTTTTTTTATTTCATTTGAAATGTTTCTGATAATTGCATTCTTTATTTTTAATACTCCCTGGAGCCAGATGATTCTGTTTAACATAGATATTGGAGTCTGAACTTGGTTTTTACAATTTTGGATTTTCTCGATTTCTATTGCACTTTGCTTCTTCTGTTTGGTTTCTCCTAAATCATTGTATATAGGAACTCCTAAACTTGATCCAGTTTCTTTGGGTAATAAGAAGAAAGCTGGTTTTATTATTCTAGCTGTGTAGCTGCCAGACCAGTCTCCTGACAATTTAGCGTATGCTGTAGTACTAGAGATCAAAACCAGGTGTTTAGAGCTCTCCTGAAATGTGTTATCAGTTTCTGTTGGGCATTCCTTATATTTACACAGTTCTTTCATTTTCCAAAAGGGGTTTATCCCTTTTTCAGTATACTCATAACATTCATATACCTTATAGTGGGTACACTTGTCTCTTTCTCTTTTCTAAACAGACTCTAATATGTTTGGACCTCTTGGGATCCACTGGGTAGCTGAATACTTTACTGCTAAATACTTATTATAAACCATTTTTCTTACTGTTTTTACCATTTCTTTTTTTCTCTAGTTAAATGGTAAATGGTACCATAAACAAAGTGCAAACAATGAAAGGAATGCATATGTATTACCTCAAATAATATCTTATGGATAATGTCTATTATAAAAAGTCAGTGAATTCATATTATGAGATTAACCACATAATCGGAATCATTAATATATCAGCAATAATTGTCCTAAGAAGTCAAGATCATATTTTTCCACAGATCTATGCATATATGACATTAAAGTAAAATAAAAGTAAGAAAGAAAGCACTAAACATCTTACAACTCTTTAGTTTAGTTTAGTTTGGAATTGTTAGTCATTCTTCTGTGCTATCTATGGAAGATAAAACAGCAAAGGTTGTTATAAATAATTATATTAATTAACCAGTGCAAAACATTTACACTATAGAATCTTCAATGAAATCAAGAGTCTAACAAACTGTATCTTCACATATTTTACATAAGTTATTATCTTATATCTTTAAACAGGTGTTTACCAATGCTTCATCATAGCTGTTTCAGTCAGTTCCATCTTAGGTTTATAACAAAATAACTATATCTTTTAAGTTAAATGAGCAGATTTCAGCAGATGTTAGCCTCATGCAAACTTCACATCATTCATCTCTATAACAAAAGAATTGCATTTTTTAATGTAAACAACCATATTTCAACAGAACTTAAAATTAATTTCACTGAAACTCAATGTTATTTATATATAACAGAAAGTATATCTAATATAACTTAAAGTTAACATTACTGAAACTGAAAAGAAATTGATCTTAATAGAACCTAACAGAACTTAAAATAACAACTTAAATTGAACAACACTTAATTTTGCTTAATCTTTCCAACACCTAATCTTGACAGAAATTAACTTAATAGAACTTAACTTTAAGAGAATTTAAATTTAACAGAACCTTAACACAAATTAAATGTAACAGAACTTCAGATTAACAGAATGTAAACCTAACATCACTCAAGCTTAATAGAACTTAACATTACTTAAATGTAACAGAACTGAGGTCAGAGTTGAGCCTGTTCATTTAAAAGTTCCAGAAACAACTGAGTTTAACTAATTTTGACTCTATCATTATGAAAACGTTACTAGAAATCTGTCATACAACAGTTAAACATCAATGACCAACATGCAGGTAAACAACTGTTCCATGACTGAAATAGCAGCAACATGGATTTACTGGAGAGATTATAAAGGTGTGATAAGTATGATTTTAAGTAATTTAGTTTTGAGAATAGTTCATGGTAACTGGAAATATTATTGAAAATACTAGTAGTGGAGATTTTTCTTGTCTAAGTATAACTTTGTCAGGATTTTTCAAAGTGCAGCCTTACTCAGAAAAATGACAACAGCGTAGATTTTGGCAAACTGCCCTTCAAACTTGCACCTTTTTGAAATTGTCTATACAATAGATTTGAGCTTGGCTTATAAAGGTAATGGGACATAAATACTTGAAGGCTAAAACAACAAGAACCTACTTATATAGTATTGCTGTGAGTTTTGCACAAGTAACTCAAGTCAATGGGTGTGTAAGACACATATATAAGCTGCTGCAAAGTCAGGGTTTCAGATTATTCTTATGGAGTGAGCTACTGCTCATGGCAGTTGTGGTCCATCAGTGTTCTTAAACTGTTTTGATATCTAGTCCAATTTCAATTCATATGTGGCAAGGAAGAATAAGCACTCTTGAGTCACTAAATAGGTATATGGAACCAAAATGCCGTCACAAGTGTCTTTATGGCAAAAGATTCACAACAAATTACTTTAATAAAGATGTGGGGTAAAAAGCAAGCAAACTGGTAAAGCTGGCATAATTTGTCTGCCTTTGCAGTGGAGTTTCATGTACTAATTATAGCTAAGCCTCAAATAGTTGCTGCAGATAAAATTGAAGGTTTGCCTTCAATGTTAGCAAATGAATGCCTGATATATGACTTAGCTAATCGCTCCCAGTGCATCATGCAGTGTGCTGAGTCCGGGTTTGAAAATTAATTGCTGCTCCGTTAATACCTACCCTAAATATTTGCAAGGAGGGGTCCCCCAGATTTTTTAAGGGGGCATCCAATCTTACGAATATAAGCCTTCTTGTCTACAAACTGAAATATTATCCAGTTGCAAATATTTTAGGTATATAAGTTTCTAATTTTTGTGGTAATTGCTAACACCATTATAACTTAGCAAAGAATCAGTGTTAATTTAGTGCAACCAGACCTTAAATCAAAATTCTTGAAAAGGGAGTATACATCCTACATGGCATGTTTTACCAATCATGCAATATACCAGCATTTTTGTTAAAGAATATTGGAATATGAATCCCAATATCACCAGTTAGATTGTGCCTGGGCCAGTCTGACCCTTGCTGCTAGGCCAAAGGCAGCAACTGTGGTGTAATCACCCCAGAGATACCTATAGCTTGCTGGAGATTGCAGCTAGGCATTGAACAAGTCCAGGCTTGTTAGGAACTCTGTTTACCTCAGGAGGAAGGCTTCAGGCGAATGGTGAGGAGGAAAAGGAGATGGATTCTGCTGGAGGGATATATATCCAGAGGTTTATTCCATGGTTACAGAGGTCTGAATGTGAGCAACAGGTCCAACAGAATCCCAAGCACATGGTCTGATTACCTTTTTAAGCTCCCGGGGCGGGGGGAGGGGAGGGGACAGGTGAGCCACCAACCAGGTGAGAGGGGCAGGGTCTCAGGGGAAGATGACACCCAGACAGGCCAATGACCTCTGGGCATAGGGGCATCTTTTGAACTTGACCAACCACACGACGACCTTCCTGGAATGTTAAGCCTGATTGACAGGACTCACTCAGCATGGGGGCAAGGGGGAAGGGAGAAGCGTATAGGCACACCTGGGAAGCGACCTGGAAGTCTAAAATGGGACATTACAGCACACCGCAACAAAAGAATTTAGATTTTGTCGTGTTACCAAAATGTAGGAAGAAACTACATTTACACAGGCAGCTTTGAATCTCTCTAGTAAACAATCCTGTTAAAAATCACAGCTCACTGAGAATACAAGGGTAATTTTAGCAAATGTATTTCAAAGCATCTTCTAGGCGTTCTGATAGCGATGTGCCATAGCTTCAGCATTTCATGCAGGCTATGATCCTGCCATGCAACGGATCTGACCAGGCATCAGGCAAGCGGCTCCTGGCAGGCATCAGGTGGAGGAGCCACATGGCGCAGGGACTTGAGAAGGGGTGGGGGAGCTCTGATGAGTTGATGTCACAATCCACTCGTACAAGTGGGGATCGTGATGGTTCAGTAACTGATCTCAGAGTGCAAAAACACAGAGAGGATTTCAGTATTAATCAAAACAAATGCACCTTTATTGAGTGCTTACAGCAAATGTGATAGAAGGATTTAGAATGGAGATAAAGGGTAGAGAGAGAGAGAAAGAGGGGAGGGGTATAGCTACCAGTGGAGAGACGAAATCCTCGTAGTCTAGCCAATAGATCCATCTTGTCACATCTGGGAGCATCTAAAAGTCTTAGTTAACTCAGGGGTCTATTATAGTCATCTGTTGAGGGAGGAGCAGGTAAAAGACGATGAAGAATAAGTCTATTGAAACCACCAAGGGGAGAGCAGGTAAAAGACAATGGAAGAATAAGGCCATTGGAAAATGAGTACAGACAGTTCAGCTCCAAAACATGTCAAAGCAATCTCAGCAGTGAGCGGGACCCATTGTTTTCAGGATTGGTTTCTATGGGATTGGTCCAGCAAACACACCTGCAGACATCTTGCACACCTGCAAACATTTGGCAGACATCTTGCTTCAGTCAGGCCAGTGACTTCAGACCATCTCTTACGTTTGAGGGGGCTTTCAAGCCCAGGGACCCAAAACCAGCCATGGGGCAAACTGTGGGCAGGGGGATTGATCTTTTTCCTTGGATCCGTTCTCAGGATCCATTCTCAGGATCCGGGCCTTGGATCTGTGCCCAAATTCGTTATCAGTATCTTTCTTAGCATTCCCTGTTGCAGCTGCTCACAGGAGTTTTAAATCAAGGTCTCTCTCATTTAGGAAAGAGTTAAAAGAGTTTTTTTAACCCGTAATAACAGTTGCTCTAATTTGGAGAAAGTGCTGCAATATTTGCAAGCTGCATCGACTTTATCAGAACACTATCCCACTCTTAGGATACTTACAGTTCCATGGTTCCTCATCCAGCAAACATCACAGACCTAATCAGCTGTACCAGGATCTTGCTTTGTGTCAGATTGTATCTGGCAAAGAAAGTCCCCCGTTGTTGTTGCAGGGTCTGACCTCTGCTCTCTGCTCACAGTCTGAAGGTTGTAAAGGTCTGCCTTGCCGAGTCGCAGTCATCCTCCTCACTGTAATCTTATCTCTTGTCATTCATAGGCAGAGGAGGATAGAACAGGTTTGTCAAAACGGGATGTTAAACAGAGGGTCTCTCATGAGCCAGGTGGTGGTGGCAGCAGCAGTAGCTGCTGCTTCTCCATTGGCTTTTGATTGCAGCAATAAGTCCCGAACCAAGCACTACATCGTTAGCAATCTTGTGGCTATTTCTCCCTTTGTAGCTGTCTCCCATAAGCTTGCCCCACTTCCTCTCACGTTTTGACAAAAAAAGCAGTCGGTACAACTACTCTCACCCCATTTCTTTTGCACCACAGTAATAAGTTCATAAGGACTTATTTTTATCCATTGTTTGCCCTACATGAATGTCCATATATTCACTGTAGCTTTGTCTTTGGTCGAGCCTTGAACCCCCATTTACCCCAGCAGCTCACCTTGAGCATTTGCAGCTCTTCTCCTGGCTGCATTACCTCTCTCAATTCTCTGGCTGCCTTACCTCTCGCGACTCTCTTGGCCAGATACCTGCTACTGACCCCTTTCTCCACCACTATCCTCGCGGTCAGCTATTGGTGCATCACATTGGGGTTCCCAGATGTCACAGTAGAGACTGACAAGCCTTCATGCAGCAATAGCTCATCTTCATTCTTCACAGCTCATATTTCTGTAGTTTTCTAAAAGCATCATGTTTAATTCTAATTGGTTAGCAACTCGTTCCTCCCCAGTTCATTGGTTAGTAGTTGCTAGAATATGCTCGCCAAAAACTTACTTCCCTAAAGATGTTTACATTCCTTTTTCACATGGGTACAAGGATGGTTCTCATGGTTATGAATTTCTTTCTCACAGTTACTTTCAGGTGAGCTGTTAGCCATACTTAGCTGAAGTAGCAGGCCTGAGCCATGATTTTACAAGGGTAACAAGGCTCTTATTTTATAATGTTTTACCTGTATGCAACAGCATTGCAGCTAATTAGTGCTAAATCTGGTAGACAATTTTTGGATGATGAGCATACTTGTCTATAAAGAACAAAATGAGACCAACAGCTTAGTTTGCAGACTAGAACAAGCAGCCATCTGTCACCTTGGTTTTTTAAGGTTTTCTAAACATTCTGATGTTGACATTCTTGTAGTAAACTTTCTCACACACTTTCTGTAAATAACTCATTGTTTTGCATTCCTTTATGGAGGAAGAGAACGTTAATAGACTGTTAGTTTGACCAGTGTCATTGGAGAGGTGGCACTGTCACCCTCCAATCCGCTGTCACTTTTCGAAAACTGTAAATGTTAGAGTCAGAAAATGAACTTCCCTTTTTTCTTCACCTTGAGAACAGCGATGTGAGCTTGTGTTCTTTCGTGTCCTATAGTGACAGCCATCAGGAGATTATTTTCTGTTCATGAGCTGGAAACTGTGTCAGAGAACTAAAAATATTTGGAGTCCACCATACCTTGCCTTACCTCTGGAGCCAGTTTTGAATTACCTGCCCTACCTTGGTGTGTCTAACCCAGCAACAAACTCACACTTTGAAAATCAGAAAAATTGCAGATCCATGCCTGTAGCAACATTCCAGCTTTACAGTGGGTTTTGTGCTCTCTCTCTCCAGGAGATAGATCTTTTATATAAATTAATTAGGTACAGTAGAAGTGCTGCTAGTTGAATATTAAAGTATCTGCTTTTGCTGCCTATTTGTACTGAGGAGCATGTTGAAATGCTGGATTGCTGCAGATTTTATGCCAGCCATGTACAAAAACAATTACCTGCAAATGATGTTGACATTCTGCCCCCTTGCACTGGAGCCATGCATCAGATCTCTTACCTCTGCCATATATCACTTGATTCTGAATTGTTCTGCTGGGTCATTAAACCTGTTTATTTTAAGTTTTTAGAAGATTGTTACATTTTTAACCCTCTTTCATACTCTTCAAATTACTCTAGCATTTAACTCACAGCTAAACAGCAGAATAGATTAATTTACCACCTGAGAATAAAAAACAAAGTTGAGGAAAATGGATTTATTTTTACAAAATATAACCTTGCAAAACTTTTTAGGGTAGACAACATGTTTCCACTTTGTGCTTGCCTGCTGCAAAGAAGTTCTGGTCTGGTGCTGGATTTGTAGATATCCCCTTAAATACACAGTAAAATTATACAGGGGAAAGGAATACAAGGGAGAAGCTAAAAATGGATTTTTGTCTCTGTGCATGCAAACAAGATAAGCCTCAGGAAAAACAGAAGAGGAGGAAATCCAGCCATGGGACCACTCCTTGAACAGGCTCCTTTCCCCAGCTGAGCTCTCCCACCCCTTCCTGGAATTATCCATGACTCCTGCCCTATCACATGTGTCACCATGAAAAATCAAATTTTTCTTGAACAGTGGAGAAATCTGGAGACAGCCCTTGTTTATATATGTGTGCCTTGGACTACTTTTAGGTTTTTTTTTTTAAATTCCAAGTTTTGTGCCATCACTGAAACTGAGATCCAGGGACATCACAGTGGTGTGCTTAGCGGAACAGATCGTTCAATCTTCCCCCCTTTCCCAGCAGCAGCACATGAGGTTATTAAAGATTTACTATTTCTAGCTCTAGTCCCAGGTTACAATTAACATTCTGCACCATAGGAGCTTTTCAAAAGCTGTAAATTTTATCTGGTGCACAGAAACCTACTCCTTGCTTTATCTCACTTGGCTTAGTTATATTAAAAAGGAAAAAGTGAGGTTGGAAAGTAATTATGTGGTGGGGGGTGGCAAGGGGGTGGGGCGTGGAATAGAATTTATCATGCTGAAAAGGATTTAGCCCTGCAAATGAGTTCTTTGGGTCCTGAGAACGGTTTCAAATATTTTAGGTAGTCTCTCCAGATATTCTCTATAAAGAAGAGGTGAGGCATCTCACCCATGCCTCAAGATCAATTGGAAGAGAAAGGTACTTTTACCATTACCAGGCCATGAAAAACTTTCTTTTTATCCCAGATTCACCCCAACACTGGCTGCTCCTTTTGCAGTTTCAGATGGTTTTCCAAATAAAAGAATACATCCTCATAAGGCAATTAATTCAATTTCCCTCTCTCCTTCCCTAAACTAAGGTACTATTCTCTGGCCTCTTAGTCTGGTAGTTTAACTGGGATACTGGCCACTACTGATGACAATATTGGATTAGTCTAGGTTTACTTGGTGGGTCTCTTCCAATGTGTTTCTAGTTTTTCAATATACATTTCAATGGAGAATTGAAATCTCCCACTTTGGTTTTAGAAGAAACCAGCCCCATTTTCAATAATTACAAATATACAAGCTATTATCTCTGAAAATTATAATGGTATTTCCAGGTTTGTAACAGAAGGGGGAGTGGGGAAGAGAAGGAAGACTGCTACACCGGCAATCACTAAAACTGACACAAGAGGGTGCATTAAGTCCACAAGTGCTTTTTTCATACTATCACAAAAGAAAATTTATTTCCCTTGACAAAATAAAATTTCCCTCAAAAAACTTTTCATTCTGATGCATGATTTAGAAAGCTGACCGCTATGGCAGATTTGTCCTCTAATTCAATACTTTTGTTCAGAAGACACAAATCAGCAACCTGATTACAATGTGATTCAATCACAGTATTGACCTTTGAAATGCAGAGTAAACTAATCATCATCATCATCAGAAAACTGCAGTATTGCTAGTGGTTCAGTGTCAGGCTCAGCAGCAGCAAGGCCTGTAGAGAAGAAGGGAAGGAATTTGCCTTCCTGTCTGCTGCCATCAGCAATGCTCAAAGTGTACAAAGCTACTGCCTTAAATACATCATAAAAAGAAACCTTCTTGGCTGGGATGTCCAAGAAGATCCCAATCTTTGACAAATAGCCAGTCACAGTCAGAGAGGTCCAAGGATTCGTGCAGGCCAAATAATCTTGCCCGTCTACACATGCGATAACCCAGAAGCCATTCTCAGGACACAGAGTCAAAGTCCCTTTGCGAGCCACAGATTCAGAGGCAATACCCAAGGCCCAGTTTCTTCTTGTCCCAACATTTACTTCCCAATAGTGTTTCCCAGAAGTGTATCCTTCCTTTGCCAACACAAACAGATGGGAATCAAATCTCTTCTGATTTCTGAGCACGAATCTGATGACACCAGTATCTTTCACTGTCCTCCCATCTGCAGAGATTTCCAATCTGGGATGAGCTGTGTCAGCATCCAGGATGACATCTCCTGCAATGGTCAAGTCAGGCCATGAGGAGCAGAAAACACAAGCTCTGCTTTGCTGAACCTTTCCCTTCTCTGCCATCATCCCCCTCTCATTTGTCCTTCCCCCTCTCCATGCTCAGGTGCACTCAGCAGGCTCTTGTCTTAGGATATCTCAAGCTTCTCCCTCTCCTCCTGCCATGTCCGTTTCTGCCAGAGAGAGTGGCAGCCAGCATATACCAAATGCCAGACACTCTTCCAGTGTTCCTGAGACTACAGCAGGCAGCTCCTAGGATGAGGCTGTGCTGCTCAACCTTCTCTGCCTCCATCTCTGCATTGCTGGCAGGGGGTAGCCTGAGAGAAAGGACCAGGAGTTGGCAGCAGATGGAATTAGGTTTGCTTGCCAGCAGCTGTAATTAGGTTTGGATTAACTCCTTGCCAAAGTCTGAAGGGGATTTTCAAGCTTTAAGCACGTTTTTCCTCAATAACAGGAGACCACCAGTGCATGATACTGCTTGCACATGGATTAGAGTGGAAGAGAAGCCTGCAGTGCCACAAGGATAGGGGAATGTTTCTTGCCTCAGCTTTCTACATGCATCAGGGGATGGGAGGAACCCTGGTAGGACTCAAGCAAGGTGCAGTGCCACAAACTGAGGTCCTCTAGCTCAATTCTGATTGAAAGGAGAAGGAGCTGCTCCTGCTGTGGAGCAAGATCAGCTTCAGACACTTTTCCTGAGAGGCCCAAGAGCCAAATCAGGAGTGGAAGATGGAGCTGCAGTGGCCACTGCAAGCCAGCTGTGCCTGCTCCCCACAGTGGAGAGGGCTCCTGAGGAACACAGGCAGGGCCTTGGGCAGCACATAACAGCAAAAAGTCAGCCAGCCACCCTTCCCTGAGTGTGTTCTTCCCCAAACAGCTATCTGAGGGGGTTGGATGTGTTTTCTAGAGCTGCACTCAGGCTCTTGAGTACTCACTTCCTCATCTCACTTATGCTTACGTTTGTAGGACTGTAGGACTGGAAGATCTGTGGGAAAGGAGAAAAGCAGGAAATAAGTGCTTGCTCTGGCAATGAAGCAAAATTGGCCAACTCTCCCCCCTTGGTGACAATGAGGCCACTCTCATGCTCCCCTACTCTGACACTGACAGTATGGTCAGATGCAAGGCTCGTAGTGTTGCTGGGGCGCTGACAACACAGTCAAACAGAACGGGATTGAGGATATCTCTTAACATGACACCCAGCTCGCTCTCCTTCATCACACTGATGCCACGCCCATGCTCTCCTACTCCCCCACCACACACACGCACCCTTCTCTTAACCAGTTCTACTCTCATTTCATCAAAGACTCCCAGAGAAAACATCAGGGTGTGTGATAATTTTGTTTTCCAGACATGGGGCATATGGCTCCAGCTTGCTTCCTCTGAGGACCGAGGAGGACTAAAATGTGCTGTGAGATGAACTCAGCCTCCCTTTCCTTTTCAAATGGGAAAGAGAGGCCAGAGGAATGGCCAGACCCTAAACTAAAGGCTTTCACAGAGAAAGGCTTGCCAGGAAGCAAAGGTGACTTTCACTGCACCAGTTACTCCTGGAGACCCTGTCAAAGTGATCGAGCACTGCTGGGCCAGGGGGAAGAGGAGCAGGCCTTGCCCAAGGCCTGAGCCCCTACATTTCATCTGGGACTCTCACACTCGTAGTGGTCCTTCCTTCCCTGAAGTCTCCAACTCCCAGTGTTCTGGGGCACATGGGCTCTGGAAAAAGGAGAACAAAGACCCTCCCAGCTCAGTAGAACTGGTTTGGATGGATTGACTGCTGGAGTGCTAGGGAAGGAGCACAGGTCCTGTGAGCACTCCCAAAGGCTTGAGAAAGGCCTGATGGGCAGGATGGAGGGTTGGGATCAGCCCCCTCCATCTCTCCAAACAGCAGTTATGGGCTGTGGGAGACAACAATATTTGTTAAGGGGAAGAGAAGTGGGGAAAGCAAGAAGACAATACTAAGGCATGGAGGTGGGCCCCTTTACCACATATTGGGTCATAGAGAGCCTACACTACACATTCCTTTCATAGACAAGGTAATGAAGAGGAACTTTGACCACCTGCTGCCATCATCTCAGTGTTCAGGTGTCTTCACAGGTGGGGACACAAGAGCTACTTGCCAAGAAAATCTGTCCCTCTCCATCCACTTTGAGAAGCTGTGTACAAGAAGCTCACAGGACAATTTGCCTGTAAAGCAGCTTTTGCCTTCAGAGAGATGAAGTTCTGCTGGAAAAGGCCTTGCTCACCTAAGTCATATTTTGTGGACCCCAGTGAGGTCTGCAAAGTTTTTTCCAGAGTTTGTATTTCTTGGGAGAGCTGCTGGATGTCCATCAGCCTCATGGATTCCAAGACCCTTGAGGTATTTTCCTTCACTTGCCTTCCTGTAAGAGAAGACTGGTGTCAGTGGAAATGTGGTTTTGCCTCACCTGAGATGAGTACGGTATCACAAGTTACAAGGGATGGTTCTTCTTAAAAAGGACTAAAAAGACACTGTGCTTTTACTCCCTCCAAATGTGATGGAGAGAAAACAAACGTTTACTGACTCCCAGCACCATTTCACCATCAAAGATGTTCCACTGTCATGGGACAAAAGAGCTGCTCACAAGGAAGTTCTGCCCCATGCACCTACTTGGAGGAGGCAAAGAACTAGATCACAGGACATTTGTAGAGCAGCTTTTGCCTTTTGAGATATGAAGGCCTGCAGGGGAATGGCCTAGCTTACCTAGTTCATTCTTCATGTCTGCTCTTATCATCTGCAGGTCACACTGTGTGGACCCCTTCATGTTCTGGAATGCTTCCTGCAGAGTTTGCATTTGCTGGGAGAGCTGTAGAAGGTCCTTCTTCCACATGGATTCCATAGTCCTTGTATTTGCCTCCACTGTCCTTCCTGTGAAGAAAGAAGCATCTCACTGGAACAGTCTCATTGCTGTCTTGAGGGGGAGACTGGCAACCTGCAATCACAATGCCTTGAAGCTCTGATTTAAACTCCCTGGCAGAGCACCTTCCCTTAGGACTCTCCCATTCCCTGTGGTCCTCCCTAAAGGCTTGACCAAGGCCTGCTGGGCAGCACTGAAGGCAGCACTGGCCTCAGTCCATCTCTCCAGACAGCATCTGTGTGCCCTGGGAAACAACACTCTTTTTCACGAGGAAGATGTGGTGGGACATCCCCTACCTGTCCCTCAGAACCCATTGTGGTCCCAGGAACGTTCACTGTACCTCAGCCTTGGTCAGTGGTTCCCGAGATTGGATATGGACCCTGTGCCTGCCCAGGGCAACGTCCCTGGACATTTGGCAGAGAGTGCTGGGTGCTGCCAGTGCCCTCTCCTGCCCGCACCTCATGCACTGGCCATGGCGATGCCCCCTAGCCAAGCAGGTGAGCATAGGGTTGGGCTAGTTGTGGGTTCTTCAACTTGGAGGTGTTTCAGTGTCACAGAGCAGAAAACTGGTTTGCCATGTAACGACTCTCCTTCTTCAACCACTTTGAGGAGGTGAGTCCTGAGAATAAGTTCACAGGACTGTTTGCCTGTAGAACAGCTTTTTTCTTTAGAGAGATGAAAGCTTGCTGGGGAATAGCCTTAGTTTACCTAGGTCATGCTCCAAGTCTGTTCTGATCCTCTGAAGGTCACACTGTATGGCCTCATATCTCTTCTGGAAATTTTCCTGCAGAGTTTGAATTTGTTGGGAGGCTTCATGGTGGTCTTTCTCCAGCCTGGCTTCTAAGGTGCTTGTTTTTGCCTCCATTGTCCCTCCTGAGAAGAAAGAACATTTTCATTCGGACAAAGGTTTCATGGTTCATGGTTTTCTTGAGGGAGAGACCATTGGTCGGTAATGACAATGCCCAAAAGCTCGTCATCACAGCTCGTCATATAAAATCCCTGTCAGAGCATCTCTTAGGGCTCTCTTAGGTATCTCCCACTCCCTGTGGGTCTTCCTAATGGCTTGACCAAGGCCCCCTGGGAAGGATGGAGGGTAGGAATGATCCCACTCTATCTCTCCAGAGAGTACTCTGGGGAGATAATATTCTTTGTTATGAGGATTGCGTGGTGTCACAGAGCACAAAAACTGTTTCCTGTGTAAGAGCTGTCTTTCCCCATCCCCCTTGAGGAGATGTGGCGGACAAGTTCCAGGACAGTTTGCTTGTAGGGCAGCCTTTGCCTTTAGAGGTATGAATGCCTGTCATGGAAATGCTTCTGCTCACCTAGTTTGTTCTCCAGGTCTCTTCTGATCATTTGAAGGTCACGCTGTATAGCAACCTTCATGTTCTGGAAAGTTTGCTTCAGAGTTTGAATTTGCTGGGAGAGATGCAGGAGGTCCTTCTGCCACATGAATGCTATATTCCCCGTGACATTTGCCTCCACTGTCCTTCCTGTGAAAAAAGACTGGTGTCACTGGGACAATGATTTTTCTCCCTTGAGGTGAGGTCGTGTCCCACTAATGACACAAAACTTTCCTCTTAAAAAGGAACAAGGAGATGTTCTTTCACTCCCTTTTACAACAAGTGAGAGAAGAGAGACCTTGACCATCTCCAGTTGCCACCTCAGCAACAAAGGTGTTCCAGATGACTGGGATATAAGAGCTGCTCCCAAGGAAGTTCTGCCCTTTCTGACAAAAGGTAAATGATAAACTCACAGGTCAGTTTACCTGTAGAGCCAGATTGACCTTCAGGGAGATGAAGTCCTGCTGGGGAATGGCCCTGCTCACCTAGTTCATCCTTCAGGTCTGTTCTCATAATCTGAAGGTCTCACTGTGTGTACAGCTGGGTGTTTTGAAAAGCTTTCTGCAGAGTTTGAACTTGTTGGGACACTTCATGGACGTCCTTCTTCCACATGGATTCCAAAGCGTTTGTAGTATTTGCCTCTACTCTCAATCCTATAAAGAAAAAGAACAGTGTCATTGGGACACTCTCATTACCTTCTTGAGGGAGAGAGCAGTGTCCTTATTTAAATTCACTGTCAGAGAGTCTCTTCAGGTTTTCCCTTTG
This sequence comes from Melozone crissalis, assembly GCF_028551555.1. Classification (NCBI taxonomy): domain Eukaryota; kingdom Metazoa; phylum Chordata; class Aves; order Passeriformes; family Passerellidae; genus Melozone; species Melozone crissalis. The sequence goes on along the minus strand of NW_026535804.1, from coordinate 2,209,608 downwards.
AGTATTCTTGATAAAAAAAGCTGTTCCCCACATAGGGATTGTACTTCTCCATCTGCTTTGAGAAGCTGCCGTGGACAATCACCCAGGACAGTTTGCCTGTAGAGCAGCTTTTGCCTCCAGGGAAAAGGCAGCCTGCTGGGGGAATGGCCCTGCTCACCTAATATATTCTCCAGGTCTCTTTTGAGGAGCTGAATATCACACCGTGTGGACTCCTGCTCATTCTGGAAAGCTTCCTGCAGAGTCTGAATTTTTTGGTAGAGGTGCTGGTGGTTCTTCAGCCAAACAGTTTCCAGGGACTCCACTCTCCTTCCTGTGAAAAAAGACTGGTGTCACAGAGATAATGATTTTTCCTCCCCTGAGGCGAGGACTTTTTCCACTAGTGACATAGGCCTTTCCTCCTAGAAAAGACCAAGGAGACGCTGCTCTTTCACCACCTTCAAGGACAGGGGAGAGAAAAGGGACCTTGATGACCTCCAGTTGCCATATCAGCAATCAAAGATGTTCCACTGGCATGGAACATAAGAGCTGCTCCCAAGGAAATTCTGCACAAGGCACACACTCCAAGGACTAACTCACAAGTCATTTTGATTGTGGAGCATTGTTTGCTTCCAAAAAGATAAAGGCCTGATGAGGAATGGCCCTGCTTATCTAGTTTTATTTTTTCCTTTTTCTTTCTTTATGCAGGGAGGGCACAAGAAATTCAATTCAGTTTCCTCATGTCCTGCCTATTTCTAATTTATACTCTCCAGACTTTTCTTTCTTCAGACAATCCTTTCTAATTCAGAGGCCTTGGAAAATAACTCAGCCCTGAAAAACAAAGATGGGGACTTCACATTCTGATGGACCTGTAGGCACCCTTACTGATCTCTTCCTTGGCTTTCAAATCCTCTTCCACCAAGAGTTTGCTCTGGGAAGGAGCCTTGGCCTCTCTTCTGGACCTGCATTCTTCCTTGTTACATGGAAACTTTTTTCCACTACAGTTTTTACCTGTTGAAAGGGGTCTCAGCATCACTGTGAGCCCTTCTAAACATGAGCTTGAAGCTGCTGTGCTGCTGGTGAGGAATATTGAAAGGAGCCCCATTGCCTCCTCACTCCCCAGTGGTCTGGCCACAGGGAAGAACCCAGGCTATGCTGCTTGCCAAGTGAGCAAAGAACATTCCTCTGCCAGCATCCCAGCTGGAAAGAATGGGAATGGGAGAAAAGATGGCCTTAGATCCCAGGGAGGATGGGATCCGGAAGAGTCCAGGATGTCCTGGTCAGTGCTGGGAAAAGCCCACTTTTGGGGCAGCTCTGCATCTTGGGAACTTGGAGTCCCGAACATCTGCATGGGGATGGGAAATATAACAAAGGACTTGTTGGAGGACTGTGTAAGTGGGAATTTCCAGAGGGGCGAGATGTTTGATTGCACTGCGCTAGACCCTCATGCACCTTCTTCTTGCTTGGCAGAGGTTTTTTTCCAAGAACTGTGGGTATGTGCTGGCACTAATCCATCAGAGAATGCTGATGGAAAGGCTTCTCTTTGTGTCACATAGGACCTCCCCTTGGTCATCTGTTGATAGTCCAACAAGAGAATGAGTCTCATAGAAATGCAGAATTGCAAAGTCAACTCACCAGACAATGGTTTGGGTTTTAAGACACCTTATAGACCTCTCTTTCCAATCCACCATCATCTCTTTCCAGCCTTCCACTAGACCACATTGCTCTAAGCCCTATCCAACCCAGCCTTGAACCCTTCCAGGGATGAGATATCCTTAGCTCCTACAGCAATCTGTGCCAGGGCCTCACCACCCTCACAGGGAAGATTTTCTTCCTATTATCTGATTTAAATCTACCCTCCTACAGCTTAAAATCAATTCCACCTTGTCCTAGTAATCTGTGCCCTTGTAAGAAGTCCCTCTCCAGCCTTCTTGTAAGCTACTGGAAAGATGTCAGAGACTGGGTAAGTTTAGTGTCTCAAGTCAATGCTTTTCTGTGTGTCTGTATGTGTGTATGTGTGTCTTTGCATCTCTGCGTCTGTCTCTGTGTGTGCATGCCTGTTTGTCTGTGTCTGTATGTCTCTGTCTGTGCATCTGCGCCATCTCTCTGTCTGTATGTCTGTGTCCCTGTGTGTGTCTGTCTGTGTGTGTCTATGTGTCTGTCTGTGTCTGTTCATGTCTGTATGTGTCTGTCTGTGTTTGTGTGTCTGGTTGTCTCTGTGTCCATGTGTGTGTCTGTGTCTGTGTCTGTGCATGTGTCTGTGTGTCTGTGTGTGTCTCTGTGTCCATGTGTGTATCTCTCTGTCTGTATGTGTCTGTGTGTCTTTGTGTCTGTCTGTATCTGTTTGTGTGTGTCTTTCTGTGTGTGTGTCTGTGTGTATCTGTTTGTGTGTATCTAAGTTTGTGTCTGTGTGTCTGTGTCTCTGCATTTCTGTGTCTGTGTTTGTGTATCTATTTGTGTGCGTCTGTGTATGTGAATGTGTGTGTCCATGTGTGTGTGCGTGTGTGTGTGTGTGTTTGGAGGCAGGTCAGGCCTTTCTTTCAGGTAAGACAGCGCCCTGCCCCCAGACCCCTCAGATTGACTGAGCTGTCAATCAGTCAAACAGCAGGGGGAATTTCCTGCTCAGCCTCTGATTGGCTGAAGTTCCAGAAATCCCGTCTAGGAGGTGGGCCCACAAAGTGCCAAGGGATTAAAAGAGATGACCATCCAGTACCAAACTGTCTGCCCTTGGTGGCTTTTTTGGGGTTCTGGTCTTACCAACGTCATAACCCTAGGAGTTGGTAGCTATGCCTGTGGTTTTTCTATATCTTTTCTGTCTTTGTCTCTGTCTTCTCCTAATTCTCTTTTCATGAAACTTTGTGGGTGACTTCACATGTTAAGGACTTAAAAGTTTCTAGGTTAAATGGGCTAAGTAAATTAAGTTGCTATCAAACTAATACTAAGTAATGTCACTATAAGTGGTTTCATGTTGAATTTCATGTTGTATTTAATCCTTTTGCCAAAGCTTGCTTAATCTTCTATATTTTGGCAGTAAACTTTTGTGTGATTTTCAGCTCTTGAGAATATCTGGTGGGGATTTATTTCTCCATTGTGCTATCTAGAATCAAGGAACTTTGAGTTTAACCCCTGGATTTAAGTATCCAGGGTGTAATAAAGGGTCTCTAAAGTCTGCCTAGAGCCCTCTCTGCTTCTGTTGTTTTTCATAACTACCATAGGCAATGAATATGGACCATTCCAGATATACCAGGTAGCTGGTCCTGATGCAGCAAAACAACTGACAAGACACCAACCCTCCTGCTCTGGAAGACATCTAGGACAGATAGAACCTACAGTCATGGATAAAATGAACTCAGTAGACATCTTGGTGGGATGGCTGTTGACTATGGAGATGATACCTATGTTTGTATACTTATGTATACAAACATACCTCACATATATATGTGAATGTTTACGTATATATGTTGGAGGGTGTAGGACGTTTAAATGAGTAGATGGTATAAATTAAGTGGTGGAAAATGTCCTGGTTCAGGCCAGGACAGGGTTAATTTTTGCAGTGGCTGGGAAAGGGGCATGACCAGGACCCTAATGTGATTTGTTACAAACTCACATCATTGGCATGGGGTTGGTGGGAAGTGGAAAGGGACACTGTCTCTTCTGGGAAAAAGGGATGCCTTCTGGTCAAAAAGAAAGGGCAGGGAGGGAAGTCATCCTGTATTTGTTTATTGTCATGGGGTCCTTGATGTGGATTTTGCATATGAATGACTCTCTCTTTTTTACACTTCCTTTATTAATATTGTTCTTGTTATTTTTTTTTTTCTTATCTCATTGCTGATTCCAGTAAATTATTCTTGTCTAAAACCATGATCTTCATCTTTTGTGCCTCCAGTTCTCAACTCCATCCTGTAGCAGCAGGAAGAGAGAGGAATAGGGGACTGAAAGTATGGTGTGTCATTAGGGAGTCTCAATGGGAGCAGTGAATTGGGGAGTTCCATTCCTAAACCACAATACAGACAGAAATGGAGATGAGGCTGAAGGCACAGAGCTTGAGAGAGGCAACTGGTGTGAGGTCAGTACAGCTTTTGGGGAGCGGTCAGTCCTGCCTTGCCATGAGCAATGAGGTGCTGGTGTGGGCCCTTGGCCATGACACTCTGCCACAGGTTCCCAAGGCTTTGCAGGGCCCTGCTCCAGCTCCCAGCCAGGAAGGAAAACCAAGTCCCCAAAAGCCTCCCAGAAAGGGGAATAGCCGTGCCCTCAGACACCACAGAGCTGGAACACCTGGCACTGGACTGGGGAAACAAGACTTCTCCCCAGCCATGTCTGCAGAGGCAGAGATCTCTGAACAGGCCCTTACCAAGGTGGGAGGCACCACTGACACTTCTAGGAAAAAAGATCCAGATCTGATGAATGAGCTCCACTGGAACCATTGGGAAGAATGAGACCAATGGAGGTAGAGGAAGGGACGTTCTAATTCACCCCAGAAAAAGTACCTCAATCCCATCCTCCTTCCTTCTCTTGCCTGTAGATGCCATGGTCCACCCAAGCTCTCATGCATGCGGTGGCATCTCCCTTCTGCCTCTGGATGACAGACAGCAAAATTCTACCTGCAGGAGAACTCAGAATTTGAGCTGCGTGGAAGCTAATGCATCTGTGAGCCAGAAGTAGACTCTACATGGTATTTCATCCTATTTGTCAGAGAGTAGTCTTACAAGAGGCTGAGAAATTACATCCTGCAGCCTCACGTCTAAGAACATGAGGTCCTGTGAACCAAGAGGCCTTACCTTGAAATACTAGAACAGCACCAGCCGCCAGGGTGAGAAGGAATAAAGGGAGCTGTATCCAGGAGGCAGGCACCCACTGAGATGCACCTGGAAAAACAGAACCTTTGGAGAAAAAAATTCCAAAATTCCTTTGGGGAAAAAAGTCCACCCCAAGAGATTTTGTGGAGATAAATGGAGAAATAGTCACAATCCTACACAGGTGGTCAGAGCCTGCCTTCCCTCAGGATGTGCACATCCGTAGGGGCAAGAGGGATCCTGCTCATCTCACACTGCAACCTGTCCTGCCTGCAGTGCCTTGTGGTGCGCTGGGATGGGTCTGGCTGAGCTGGATAGCTGCCAGCTTCCCTGGCACTGCAATGGGCCTCACAGGGCTCCTGAGACAGTGAGCCTCCAGCAAAGACTTCTGGGGACAACAGAACTCACCTGAGATGTGCACAGTAGTTTTCTTCTCCCTCTGCACCAGTGGGTTCAGGATTTGACAGGTGACTTTTCCCACTTACTCTTCTGTAACTGTGACTCAACTACAGACACTGAAGAACTTATCACTGTCCTGGTTACTTTCAGTGTCTGCAGAGAGCCCCTGCCCATCCTCAGTAACCCACTGGACAACAGGTTCTGGAAACCATCTGTGTGATCTGCAGCCAAGCTCTAGCCCTCGCCCTTGGGGGCCCTGAATTTCAATGAACACTTCACCAATACCTTAAAGACAAGGGAGTTTCTTAGTGAGAGGAGTTTGTTTCCTTGAAAGCAGCTCTTCCTTTGATTCACAGCTCTTTCTTAACCCAGAGTTTCCTGCCAGTTTGTCAGTTTTTCACAAAACCTTTACATTAGTCTTTCTGTCATCCTGCACTTCATCGGCCATAAATGCCAAAATTCCTTTGGCTTTGAGAGAGCTATGGTGTGGGATGGATTCGCTTCTCAGCTCCCCATTATTTCATGGAGCAGGCAGGGAGAAGGTGTGTGCTTTGTATTCTTCTTTTGGAATGACTCTGTAGGACCCCCATCCAATTTTGAGGATTGGTAAAGCAGGACACAGCACAGTAGAGCCCAGGCACCTCCCCATTCCATGCCAGAACTACAGATGGGCACAGATGGTCACTGACAGGAACTGTGACAAAGCTTCACCAGTGTGAGGAGGTGGGATGCACCACACACAATTCAGAGTCACACTCCTGGTCAAAGCTGGATTTTATATGAATTTGTCCTGTGTAATACTAGGAAATGGGCGCTGTCTTGAAGCTTTTTCTCTCTCCTCTCCCAAAAGCATCTCTAATTCCCTTTGGATGAGGGGTTTTAGATTCGATCTTAGGAAGAAATTCTTGACTAAGAGTGAGGCACTGGCACAGCTTGCACCGAGCAGCTGTGGATGTCCCATCCCTGGAAGTATTCAAGGCCAGGTTGGACAGCATTTGCTCCTGCCCATGGCTGGGAAATTCAAATGAGAAATTCTTTAAGGTCCCTTCCAACTCATGCTTTTGCGTGATTCTAAGATTCCCTGGTTCCATCATTCTATGCTCTTTCTCATTAGTGAATCAAGGTTCACCAGCTCCATCTGACATTATCAATACCTGCACACAAATGGTGGTGACTGTCCAGCTGGGGGGAACCGGCAGCACAGAACATCTCCTTAGCCCTTACCCCAGCTGAGAAGTCACAAGACAGAGGGCCTCATTCCCATCAGTCCCACAGCCACGGATGCTGAGCACTTGGATGTCTGTCAGGTAGCCTCACACCTCCCCAGCAGGGATTATTGCAATTTTCCAGCCCCATGTGGGTCAGAACAGGGCTCAGGCTAGGCATGGAAGTTGCGGAACATCTTGACAGCTGGCCTATGCTGGGAGTGGGGAGGTGATGTGTTGGGTCATATGAGGGGGGCATCAGCTGGGGGACAGTAATATTTTGGAGAGCTCTTTTCCTTCTGTAAGAGCTTCCCCCCTTCCCTGCCCAGCCCAGAAAGTCTCCAACTGCAATGCTGAGCTTGGTGGCCATATCAACAATCCAATCCCTGGATATCACAGTGAAACTGTACATTTCTTCATCTGCTGGCTGGACATTCCTCAGTGTCAGGGACACATTCCCAGTGTCAAATCCATCTGTTGGCACGGATATCCATCCATGCTATTTCTGCATCTGTTCACCCCCAAACTACCTACGTGTGTAGATGTCCTCTCTGTGCCCATCTGTGATTTTTCTCCACTGCACTTCGGGATTGTCCAGTGGCTATGTGGAAGAGATGGTGCAAGGAATGATTGTATCCTGACCAACTACATTGTATCCTATTCCAACTACATTTTCAGGAGAGGTGAGCTCAAAATTGTCTGTGAGTGAGCATCAGGCTGAAATCCATCAGAAAATGTACTGGTGTGAAGGAAACAGGTCTAGGAGTCACAATGGGGAACAACTGAAAGTAATAGATTAGAGGGAGAAAACAGGATGATACAAGTTGTACAGGATGGGATTATTTTGGGGAAAAGAAAAAAAAATAAATGCATAAAAGCATATCCAGAGCCATTTCATGCACCTCCCCAGCTGGCCTTGCCCTTTCTCAGCCCTGTGTCACCAGCAGCAAAGTGGCTGTGACAATGCCAACTGCCAATGCAGACAGGGAAATGCTCCTAGCACTGGGGCAGAGCTGGACAGGGCACAGCTGTCTTGGCTTAGGTCTTCCCTGGCTTCACCTCTGACTTCAAACGGCTGGATTCCCCAAAACAGAGGGGCAGGACAGCTCTGGCTCTTGTGGAGTTCGAATCAGGGCTGCTCAGGAGACCATGACCCTCAGCTCCACGACTTTTGATCATCTGCAGGCTGGAATCCCTCAGGAAGGAACAGAAAGGAACAGAATGAAAGGAACAGAACAGCTCATGGAAGCATTACCTGAGAAAGGGATAGCCAGAAGAAGTGCCAGAGCCAACAGGACCCATCTCTTCTGCTCCATCCCTGCAGTCCAAGGGGTGGGATGATCCTGCAGCTGACCTGGAACAGTCACAGAAGGGAAGTGAGAAAAGAAGGGAAATCCTGTCCCAACCCCTTCAGATCTTTCTCCTGGCACTTGTCACTAGCTGTGACTCCTGAAGGTGCCAAATCTCAAAAAGCTGAGATCAGAAATCAAGAAAACTTGTGCCTTTCCAGAGATCTCAATTATACTTGCAGCTTCTGGGAATTTCAGTCTAGCGTGCTCTCAGGAAGCTGTGACAGGGAATGCCAGAGAAAATTCAATCCAGTCCCTACTTCCTGCTGTGAAATTTAATGGACACCTTAAAACACCAGTTTTGGTTTGGAATCACAGAATCTTTAGGCTGGAAAAGGCCTCTGAGATCACAGAGTCCAATCTTTGATTAAAGACCACCAGACCAGGCACTTAGCACCACATTCAGTCTTTTCTTAAGCATTTTGAGGATGTTGACTCTACTACCTCCCTGGGTAGCCTGTTCCAATGCCTGACCACCCTTCAGTGAAGAAATTGTTCCTGACATCCAACCTAAACCTCCTCAGCACAACTTAAGGCTTGAATTTCCTCTTGGCATTTTACTAGTTTTCTGGGAGAAGAGGTCAACTCCCAGCTTGCTACAATTTCCTTTCAGGTACAGAGAGTTATATGGTCACCCCTTCTCTCACTCTGTTGAGTTTACATGGGCAGGTTTTGGTAGCAGGGGGGTTCCAGAAGGGTGCCTTCTGTGAGAAGCTTCCCTGTGTCCAACAAAACCTATGCCAGCCGGCTCCAGGACAGACCCCCTGCTGGCTAATGCTGAGCTACACATGGATTGTGATGATGCCTCTGTGAAAACATATTTAAAAAGAAAGTTATTGTGCAGATGTAACAGAGACCAGAGAATAGTGAGGTGAGAACATGTGAGAAGAACAGCTCTGCAGATAGCCAGGTCAGTGCAAAAAGATGAGCAGGAGTGCTCCAGGTACCAGAGTAGAGATTCCCCTGAGAGTCTGTCGGGAAGCCCATGGTGAGGCAGCTGTGCCCCTGCAGCCCATGGAGGGTACACAGTGCAGAGATCTACCTGCAGCCTTTGGAGGAGCTGCACTCTGGAGCAGGTGGATGCCCAAGAGAGGCTGTGACCCCATGGGAAGCCCGTGCTGGAGCAGAGTACTGGCAGGGACCTGCAGACCCATGGAGAGAAGAGCCTAGGCTTGAGCAGGTTTCCTGGTATGGCTTGTGATCCTGTGAGCAACACACACTGGCATGGACTGTACCTGAAGAACATGAATGTGTGGCCCACATTACAACAGTTCATGGAGAACTGTTCCCTATGGGAAAGACACACACTGAAGAAGTCTGTGGAAAAGTGTCTGCCCTGGGAGGGACCCCACACTGGAGCAGAGGAAGGATTCTGACTCCTCTCCCTGAGCAGGGTCACAAACAAGGTGTGATGAATTGACCATTGCTTCCATTCCCCATCTCCCTGTGCCGCTGTGAGGAAGAGGTAGAGCTGGGAAAGAGGGAAGGGTGGGGAGAAGGTGTTTTTAAGATTAATTTTACTTCTCATTGCCCTTCCCTGCTTTTTTTAGTAACAAATTCTATTAATATCCCTGAGTCTGTTTTGTTCTTGACAGTATTTGGTGAGTGATATCTCCTGGTCCACAACTCATGAATCTTCCACTATATTTTCTTTCCCTGTTCAGCTGAGAGGGTCAGTGATGGAGCAAGCTTTGATGGGTACCTTGGTAGCATCCAGCCAAGGTCAACCCACTACACCAGGTTAAACAACCACAACTCCTTCAGCCACTCCTCATCAGACATGTGCTCCAGACCCCTCACCAGATTCACTTCCCTTCTCTCTGGACTTGCTCCAGCACCTCGATGTCTTTGATGGGCCTAGAACTTGACACAGCACTCAAGCTGTGGCCTCACTACAGCCAAGTACAGTGGGACAATCTCTACCCTAGTCTTGCTGCCACACTATTCCATATACAAAGCATGACAACAGAGGTCTTCTTGCCTACCTGGCCATGTGCTGGGCCATGTTCAGACACTGTTGACCAGTACCCCTAGATCCTTATCTGCTTGGCCACTTTCCACTCTGCTCCTAGCCTGTAGTGCTGCAGGAAGTTGTGGTGGCCAAACTGTATGACAAAACTCATGGTCTTGTTGAACCTCGTGCTGTTGGTCTTGGCCCACTGATCCAGCCTAACTCCCTCTAAAGAGCCTTTCCACCCTCCAGGAGATCTATGTTCCCACCCGTCTTGGTGTCATCTAAAAATTTACTGAATGTCCATTCAATCTCCTCATCAATTAAGATTTTAAACACAACTGCTCCCTAGGGGAAACCACTGATGACCAGACATCTGCTGCATGCAGCATTATTCCCACCATCCTCTGGGCCCAGCCTCCAATCAGCTCTTAACCCAGTGAAGATGCACCTATCTAAGCTGTAGGCTGCAGCTTCTCCAGGAAATGCTGTGGAAGACTGGGTTGAAGGCTTTAATGAAGTCCAGATAGACAAATTCACAGCCTTTTCCCATGCACCAGATGGGTCACTTGGTCATAAAAGGAGGTCAGGTTGGCCAAGAAGGACCTGTCCTTCTAAGCCCAGGCTGGCTGGGCCTGATTCCCTGGTTGTCTTGTATGTGCTTTGTGGTCACTCTTAAGATTATCTGTTCCATAACCTTGCCAGGCACTGAGGTCAGGCTGACAAGCCTGGAGTTTCCCAGAGCCTCTTTTCAGCCTTTCTTGAAGATGGGCATCACATTGGCAGCTACACTCATCTGGGACTTCCCCTACGAGCCAGAAGTGATGATAAATGATACAGAGCACCTTGGTAAGCTCTTCCACCAGCTTCCTCATCAGCCCCAGATGAATTCCATCTGATCACATAGATTTGTGGGAGTCTAAGTGGCTCAATAGGTCACTATTTCCCCCTGAGTTACAGAGGGTCCATTCTGCTCCATGTTCCTATGTACCAGCTCAGGTTTGTGCTGAGGATAAGAGATCTTACTGTTAAAGAATGAAGCAAGGAAGGCGTTAGGAACCTCATCCTTTTCTTCATTGTTGGTGATACTCTTTCCCCCACATCCAATAAAGAATAGAGGGTTTTTTTGGTCTTCCTTGTGTTGTTGATATAATTATAAAACCACTTTTTATTATCTTTTAAAAGCAGTGGCCACATTGAGTTCTGACTGAGCTTATGCCTTTCTATTTTTCTTTCTATATGAGCTAATGACATCCCCTTGTGTTCTTTCTGAGATCCCTGCCCCTTTTTCTTAAGGTCATACACTATCTTTTTTATTTTGACTTCTTGCGAAATCTCCCCATTTAGACAGGCCTGTCTCCTCCCCCACCATCTCATCTGTCAACAATAGGGACAGGTTGCTCCTAGACCTTCAAGATTTCTTCCTGAAAATATGTACAGCCTTTCTGGAAGGTTGGGTTGCAAGAGTGTCTCTGTCCATACACTGAAATGGGAGGAAAAGTAGGAAGAAACAGTTTATGCCATCCCATGCCCACCCTTGGAGGAAGGGGAATCCATGGCACTTGCTATCCCAAAGTTATCACCCTCTGGAAACAATTAGGCTGAAGAGTGACAGTGCATCAGCTCCAGAATAAACCTGAAATCATTTAGGGAGTTGCACCAGGGTTGACTTTGCTGCACTACACTAAAGATCCTTTCCTTCTCTGGCTCTAGCTCTCTCAGTGCATTTTCACATTTCCAGGATGTGCCTGACCTCAGCCCCCACAGCAGCACATTTGGTGTGAAATCTTTATTAGTTTATTCACGTTCAACATTCCATGTTTAATGAGCAGTAGAGAAGGTGAGACATCCTGATGACTTCCAAGCAGGAGTCATTCAGCCTACACTGTAGTGTGTGGATATTTCCCAGAGAAGATGACCTACAGGCCTCAGAGCAACACCTCATGAGACTAAATTGGATGCTGTTAGAACAGGCATGGTGATGGATCAGGAGCAGTGACAGGGCAAATGTTCAATTCACATGGTTTTAGTCACAAATTCCCCCTTTTCACTTCCTAAGGAAAGACAGGGACTTCCAGAAATATTTCTTCAAATTCATTATTGACCACTAAGATGAGGATTCATGTCCACTCTGATCTCCATAGCACAGGCTCTTCACTGGTTGTTCTGAGCTCTATTTATGGTACATGGAGGTAAATGAGCACAGTGACTTCTCTGTTCTTGATTCAGCTGGGATAGAGGTGCTTTTTTCCCAAGTAGCTGGTCTAGGGCTGTGTTTTGGATTCGGTATTGAGAACAATGTTGATAAGATTATTGCTCCATTGTGCTCACCCCAGGTCAAGGATTTTTCAACATCTTTTGCTCTGCCACCAAGCAGATGCATGAGAAGTGAGGAGGAAGTACAGACAGGACAACTGACCCAAACTGGCCAGAGGAATATTCCAGACCATAGAACATCATGACCTTTATGTAAACTGTGGGAAGCTGGCTGGAAGTGGGCTGATTGATGCTCAAGTACAGGCTGTGCATCAGTCAGTGGTTGGCAAGCAATTACTTTGGGCATCACTTGGGTTTTGCTCCTCTCTCTCTTTCTCTCTATTTATCTCTTTCTCTTTTCCCTCTCTTCTTTTCAACAATATTTTTTTTTAATTGCCATTGCTTGTTTTGTTTTGTTTCAAGCTCTTCTTATCGCAGCCAACAAGTTTTAGTTTTCCAAGGGGCTGTAGGGCACCAGGGAGTGAGTGAGCAACTGTGTGGTACTTAGCGGCCATCTGGTGTTAAATCACCATCAAGTCCCATATCATTAATGAAGCCAAAGGTCTTGGAGTGAGGTGGCCGCTCCCAGAACTAGACACTGAACTCAAGGTGTGGCATCACCTGTGCTAAGTACAGGGGAAGAATCACTTCCCTAGTCCTGCTGGCCCCACTGTTCCTGATCCAGGTCATGATGCCATTGACCTTTATAGCCACGTGGGCACACTGCTGGTTCATGTTCAATCGGCTGTCAACCAGAACCACCAGGTCCCTTTCTGCCTGGCTGCTGTCCAGCCACACTGTCCCCAGTCTGTGGTGCTGCAGGGGGTTGTTGTGGCAGAAGTGCAGGACATGGCACTTGGTCTTATGGAACCTCATATAGTTTGATTTGGCCCATCTATCCAGCCTGTCCATGTCCCTCTGCTGAGCCCTCCTACCCTCCAGCAGATCAATGCTCCTACACAGCTTGGTGTCATCCATAAATTTGCTAATGGTAGACTCAATCCCCCATCTAGATCATCAATAAAGATATTGAATAGGACTGGGACCAACATTGATCACTGGGGGAGACCAGAGTGTGGTGGATACAGCACCATCCCCATCACTTTCTGGGTCCACCATGACCCAGTCCTTAACCCAGCAAAGATGCATCTGTCCAAGCTGTGGGCTGCAGCTTTTCCAGGAGAATGCTATGGGAGATGATGTTAAAGGCTTTGCTGAAGTCCAGGTAGATACAACCACAACTTTCCCCACATCCACCAGGCAGGCCACCTCTTAATAAAAGGAGATCAGGTTGGTCAGGCAGGACCTGCCCCTCCTAAACCCATGCTGGCTGGGTCTGATCCCCTAGCCACCCTATAGATACCATATGATGGCACTCAGGGTGATGGCATTGTTCTATAACCTTCCTGCCACTGAGGTCAGGCTGATAGGCCCAGAGTTTCCCACTCTGAGATCCTCTTGAGACAGAGTAGAAATTTTCCAGAGTAGAAATCCATTTTGGATTTAGGTAAATTAAGTCTTGAATTAAGTCTGTAACTTGCAAACATAGCCTTTTGGTCTGACTGCCTGCTCTTGCAAAAAAATCTATGCTCAAAGAAGCTGCTTCAGCCAAAAGATAGAGATAAGAGAGGGGCTCCTTGGGCTTTAAAACAGACGGAGAGGCTGCAGGAGACAGGGCAGGGTGACTCAGGAGTTCTTTCCGTACTTTCAGATAAAAAACTAACTGCAAGGGTAACTAGCTGCAAGTGTAACTAGCTACAAATATAATGTGAAATCAGTAAAATTAATATGTGTCAATATCAACCTATTGTGAAATTCCATGCATATGGATTAATAAGGGAAATAAAAAAAGGATCTGGAGTTCCCAGAGGTATGCATGTCTTTTAAGGGGAATGATCCCCACATGTGCCCAGTGCTGTAGTAAACATACCAGCTTTACAACTTTTCCAAAGTTGTGGAGTTTTTTTCTTTCCACAAATCACTCCGTCCAGCCCTTCTTGTGGATGGCCATCATATTGGCACCTCCAGTCCTCTGGGGCCAGCCTGGTGAGCCAAAACTGATAAATGATGGAGAGTGATTTTGTGAGCTCTTCTGCCAGGTCCCTCATCACCCTAGGATGAATCCCACCTGGTCCCTTGTGAGCATCTAAGTGGCTCAGCAGGTCTCTAACTGCTTCTCTAACTGCTTCCTCCTAGATTACAGAGGGGCTATTCTGCTCCCCATCCCCATCTACTAGCTCAGGAAGCCAGTTGTCCTGAGGACAATGTGTCTTATTTTTGAAAATTGAGCCAAAGAAGGTTTTAAATACCTCAGCCTTTTCATCTTCTTCGGTAACTATATCCCCCCCCCAAGTCCAATAAAGAATGGAGATTTTCCTTGCTGCTCCTTTTGCTAGTAAATTTTTAGATATGCTTTTTATTGTTCTTTACAGAAATGGCCAGATTAAGTTCTAATTATCTTTAGCCTCTCTAATTTTCTTTCTGCATGACCTAACAACATCCTTAATCACTTCCTGAGTTACCTGCCCCTCTTTTTAAAGAAAATAAGCCTTTTTTTCCCTCAGTTCCTTTAAAATCTCCCTGTCCATTCAAGCCAGATATCTTCTACACTAGCTCATCTTTCAGCACATAGGGACAGGTTGCTCCTGTGCCTTCAAGATTTCTTTTTTCAAGTATGTTCATCTTTTTCCCAAGGTGCTCTCCAAATCAGTCTCTTCAATAAGGTGAAGTCCACTCTCAGGAAGTCCAAAGTGGAAGCTTTGTTGATGCCCCTCATTGTTTCACAGAATATTGAGAATTCTATTATTTCATGATCACTGTACCCCAGACACAGCAGGTCAAGTGTAGTCCCTCCCCTGGTAGGCTCACTCACCAGCTGTGACAAGAAGTTCTCCTCCAGACACTCTAGGAACCTCCTGGACTGCCACTTCTCTGCTGTGTTAAGTTCCAGCAGACATCTTGCAGGTTAAATGTCCCACAAGAACCAAGCACTGGTGATCCTAAAACACCCTCCAGGTGCTTGTAGAATAATACATCCCCCTCTTCATCCTGGCTGGGTGATCTGTAACAGACTCCCACCAGGCTGTTGGCCTTCCCCCTGAATCTTGCCCATAGGCACTCGACCTTATCATTAATTAATTAATCTTAGTATCCATGGTGTCAAGAGCCTCCCTAATACATAGAGCCACCCCTCCACCTCTTCACCGCCTGTCTCTTTTGAAGAGCTTGTAGCCACCTATTGCAGTCATGACAGTCATCTCATCACGTTTCCATGATGGAGACTACATCATGGCTTTCTTCCTGTACAGTGGCTTCCAGCTCCTCTTGTTTGTTATCCATGCTGCATGCACTAGTGTACCTGCACTTACTCTGCCTTACCACCCTTGGGCTTCTTTCTGGAGAGCCTGGTTTCATCCCCCTACCCCTTTAAACCTAGTTTTAAGCCCTCTCAAGCAGCCCTGCCATGGGAACATAGGTGTAAAAAGCTCAACACAACAAGAAACACACAAAGGAAGAATTTCTCCATCCCTCTAAGCTTCCTGTTTAGCCCTGCTAAACAGACACACGGCGACAGAGAGCAACTAACAGCAAGAATCAGTGCTGCAGCAGAAGGGCGGAAAATGGAGTGACTCTGTAACACCTGTCAGATCCCCAAAGATCCCTGAACACTGTGGAATTATGAGATTATTTAATTAGACAATGCCATGATGACCTGAGGTTTGCTGCTTACAAATTCGTAAGCTCAATCAATCAATCAATCAATCAAGGTACTAATTGGGAAATTTTAAGCTTAATAATGTTTCTGTATGAGCAACTCACCTGTGGGTGCTCTGGGAGTTATCATCATCCTGAGTTACTATAAAATCAAGGCAGTTTCACACTGTTTCAACTTCCAACAGGAAAGAGTTCTGAGTGGTCATACTTGGAACCAGCCTCACTTACTGAGAAGGAAGTTCCAGCATTATAATTAGTCCTACTTTGCCTCAAGGTCCTGCCTTAAGGGGGTACCCTGGGCCCAACTGTCCTTTCCAGAGGGGGAATTCTCTCCTGCTCTGCTGCCTCTCCCAGACAGTAGCACAACAGTCCTTGGGAAACAAACATCAGACTCAGAAGGCCAGTCCAGATCTCAACTTTCCCCCCAAATGACCATTCCCTATAACTTTTAGTTCCTCTCTGAGCCCTTTTGAGAACAGCTGTGCTGTTGATGCCCTCAGTTCTTGCCACCTGCACCTGAGGAGACCTGGGGGATGGGAAGAGCTTGTGTGCACAACTGGGATGAAAGGAAAAGACCAGCTCCTTTCCACCCCAACAGCAGCACCATATTCACCACTTGCTCAGGAGTGAAAGAAATAACAGAGATCTGCTTACCTGCCTTAGTCAGCAAAGACGAGCACTGATATTGGACAGGTATTTTTCTTCTTGCCAGAGAAATTTCCAGTGGCAGAAGGGAAGGAAAATGAACAGAAGAATCAGATCCTGAAGTTTAAATGTGGTATCTCTTTGCCTAAAACTCACTTTGCTGCCTGAAGGTCAAATCTTATCTGTTATATGAGAGCTCTGTGTTGGTGACATAGGCAATTAGGTGCAAATGGAGCTTCAATGTCAATGAAAGTTTTAAGATAAGCAGAGATCCAGCTCAACACCACAAAATATGCCGTTTTAGAATTAGAGCTGGATTTTACCTGTTGTCAGGTAAGAATGATTGCCACGTCTCCAATCTATAGATGAAAGGTGAACTTTGATCAGCTCCTTAAGGAAGTAAATTTGAAGATTTAAACTGAAATTAAGACTTAAACAGCCAGGGATTAACTTGGGGTGTGACTCTGTTTGAAGATCAAGGATCATTCTTCTGTAAGACTGATGATTTTGTTGACAGGTTACCTAGGGAATGAAGGTGGGGTTTTCCTGGGACTTCACGGTCACCCTTTAGAGAAATTAACTTGAAATGGGAGCAATTCTGTTTTTCTAGAGGATGACATCTGAAGTACTCTTGGATTCCCACTCAGCTTGCCCCTTAGTGTCACTTCTCACAGCTGTTTCTTCCTTCAAAGTCTGTGCCAGAAGTATTTCTCATTACCCTAGAAATTATTTGATATAGTAAAATCCTCTCTAAGTAACTTGATATCCTACTATGAGCCACCTGCCTCATGACAGAAAGATGTTTTCTGAAGGTTTCCTGGGTTATAGTGAGGCTTTTGATAGTGACCCTAACATCAGCCTTCTGGACAAGCCTTGGCTGTGAGACAAGTGGTACCATAAGTGAAGAACTGCCTGATTGCCAGGGCTCCTAGTGTTCTAGAAAACTGTCTTGGTTTGAAAGACAGGTGTCTGTTAAGGAAGATAGGAGCCTCCCTTGGAAGGGGCGTGGCTGCAGCCTCACCTCATGTGCAACTCTAGGCCCCCTATTTAAGAAGAATATGAAGTTATTTAAAGAGTGGCAACAAAGCTGATGCAAGGGTTGGAGGACAAGTCCTGTCAGAAGCTGCTATGGAAAACTGAAATCCCTTTGTTATGAATACATATTATAATATTGGCTTTTCACAAATATTAATGGATGCTACATGTATAATATTAAAGTAACTTTGCTATAAAGATGTAGGAGTTTTTTGTTATTTCTGTTGTTAACTAAACTTAGACATAGTAGTGAGATGTTAGTGAGATCCTTGTGTTAAAATGCCTGCTTGGTTGGGATAACATTCAATGAACATGTGATGGAGACCCCTGCTACTGCCAATTATCAGCACCCACCATCTGTAGAAAATATGGACCAAAGTCCAAAGTGGAGGTGGTAACAAGAACAGACCAAAACTACAGCCAAAAAATATGCATGCTCTAAAAAGGCAGATCCAAGAAGGAGCCATGGTAAGCAGTTCTTGCAACATGTAAACTAGTTTGGAGAAAATTTTAAATATTCATAATTCTTTATGAATATGCAATAAGCTGATGCAATAGGAAAGGTATGTAAAGGGCATCTTTACATAAAGACAGAAATAGCACATGTGGTCTTGGCAAAATGCCAAGCACACAGCCGTAAATCTTTGCTTTATTGTCTTTGTCTCCTATTATCCTTTATTAAACTTTTAAATTTTTAGAGGAGACTAAACCTCCTTTTTCACACATTCTCCTTAGGTGGCCTTTGCCAAGAATCTACAGAGCATCTGGGAATGTAACAGTGGGGTATTTTGAGCCACTCATTCCCAGTCAGGCTGATTCCAGTTGCTGTGATCCCACATCACTCCAGAAATACAGACATGTTCTGTCCCTCTGTAGCCTGATGGCATTGGGATACCCTGTGCCCCAGTGTCTGCTGGAGCTTTGTACTCTGGTGGGGCTGCTGTGCCAAGCCCTCAGATGCACACACTCCATAAACCCATTTGTGCGTCTCCTCCTCCTGGCTGCATGCAGGGTCTCCCTGGTTCTGATCATAGGATTGTCCATTTACTTCATGTAAAAACAGTTTAGAATGCCCTTCCACAGGATCAGGAGTAAAATCAGCACTTTCATTCTGTCTGGGAAATAGACAGCTGGAGATTGGAGAAACTGAGTGGAGGAAATGAGAGTAAGCATCTCTTCTGCTGGCTCCCAGCAGCTCGTGGGCTAAATGGCATCTGCCTTTTGTTTAATATGATAATTTAAGTCGCTGACAGATCCGTAAGGAGCCAAGAAAATTCAATGCATGTTCTGCCACCCAAGAGTGAATCTGAGAACTGGTGATCTCACCAGGTCCATGATGGTCATGACAGCCCTCATAGTTTTAGGCAAGGAACCCTAAAATTTTCAAGCTTAGGCAACTTTTCAAGTTTAGTCAAGCTCTAAACCTGAATTAAAAAATTAATTAATTAATTAATTAATTAATCCAGGAGACCAGAGTCTGAACTGCACATTCAAAGGCAGTTGCATTGTGTGGTGAAATGGAGCAGGTAGGAACAGGCTGGCAACCCTACAAAGAGCCTGAGGGTAGTGCCTAGAGACGCTCTGCAAGCTCAATGCTCAGCCTGAACCCATTTGTTCTGACAAATGTGGCCTGACAAGATGCAATAATCCCTGCTATGTCATCAGGTCGGGGGAAATTTAGGAGCATTCTCAGCCTTGCTCCTCAACCTGTCTGGGCATGCATCTGCTGAGACATGGGTGTGTCCTGATGCCCCCACTCACCCCCCCCCCCCCCCATCCATGGACAAGACTTGGGACACTTTGGAGGCATTTTAGGGGTTAATTAGGCCAGTGCAGGGAGGGCAAAGGGACGATTTAGGGGGGCTTTCTGGTGTGTCTCTGTGTCCCCTCCTACTTGAAATCTCCCCAGTCTGTTGGTATTCCCTGTGTGAAAAACACGTTCACTCTCCTGTGAAAATTTAAAAAGTTTATAAAGGAAAACAGAAGACAATGGAGGTTAGGATCTATAAAATTAGAGGGCTTTGAGAAAATGGTAAAAAAGGCAAGCCTCAAACAGCAGATTTGTGAACATTGCTAATGCAGCAGAAAGTTTTCTAAGCTGTAGCGCGGACGTGAGAAATAGAACAATAAGCCTCTGTGATTTGCCCTTTTAGGTTGCAACAAGTTTATTTAATGTATATCTTTAGAAGGTTAATATGAATGAGTCTCTGTGCTTTGTCTCTCATAAACGAGGCATTGTGTTAGAGAATAAGTCTCTATTGTGTTAACTGCAGTTATGTGTGCTTCATATGATTGGATAGAATTATTGTCAATATGTTTTTGCTCTATGTGTGATTGGCTGAAACTTGGACTGAGATGGCTTTATGCTATGCTGTAACATTACATTTCCTTGGCATTCCATTTGAATCAGTGAGTTGTTCATGTCTCTTGTCTCCATTGTCATAACAATGTACTGAAACTGATGTTTGAAATAAACAGCTCACGGCACCGATTCGAGTGTCCCGTCCCTGGTTGTGGCTGTATATAAATTGCTGATGGCAAAATGGTGCAGAAAATAATCTCTCTAGCATCCCTCCAAAAAATTATGAACTCTTTCC
This sequence comes from Melozone crissalis, assembly GCF_028551555.1. Taxonomy (NCBI): domain Eukaryota; kingdom Metazoa; phylum Chordata; class Aves; order Passeriformes; family Passerellidae; genus Melozone; species Melozone crissalis. The sequence continues at coordinate 2,189,688 of NW_026535804.1, read as the reverse complement.
ATGTCGAGAAAAGCGTTCAGAATATTCGTTGTGTTCCGAGAACGTAAGAGTTCATGAAGTTTGTTTCAGGGCGAGTGCCAGCAGCGCAGAAAGAAGAGATGTGAATTTGCAGACGTTTTGTGATAAAAGAATTATGTGTTCTAAAATTGTAAATGCAAAGACAGCAGAAACTAGTTTAGAGTCTGTTTTGTCAAGTCAAAGAGCTGTAAGGGTCACTCCTGTGACTGTTTTCCCTTTTCAAGAAAGCAACCCCTCAGATTCGGTTCAAGCAGGTAAAGTGCTTTGTGATTCAAAGAGTTCTTTTTTGGTAAATTGTTCAAATAAGCCTCTGCCAGGTTTTTCTGTTGTTCGCCAGCCTTTTGAGGTACAAGATGAAATAGCAGTGAATAGAGCTCGTCCACAGGACAGGGCAGAAGAGAAGACAAATGCAGCAAGCAGCAGCCAAGAATTGAGCCAAACTAAGGGGACTGCCCAGACAGAAGTTTGAGGAAAGAGCAAGAGATTTTTGAAGGGTTTCTGAGGAGAAACAAGCTGAGATTTTAAAGAATTAGAAATCTATTTCTTTTGCTGTTGAGAGAAAAGATAAGATGTTAAATTCTCAGTCTGATGTTAGCTGTTCTCCAGCTGAATCTCCACAAGCAAAGGGACTTTGTGAAACATGCCATTGTTCTTTAGAAATTATCAGAAGTACAAACCCAAAGTCGCTTTCCCAAAGAAGTTTGAATCTTAGCTTTCCTCCTCAGTCCAAAGAACACGCCCTTTGCCCAGCCCCTTCTAGCAGAGCTTCAAAAGGAATGTGTTGTTTAGCTGAGCCCTCCTCTGTCCCTCATGGCAGAGCTCCAAAGAGAGCATGTTGTTTAGATGTCTCTGCCAAGAATTCAAGGGCGTGTTCTTCTGTCCATATTGGCAGAGTTCCTGAGAAACTTTGTTGCTACAGCAACGTCCCTGCCAAGAATTCAGACACTGGCAGAGTTCCCAAAACAGCTGCTGTCAGCTCCAGTTCTGACTTTCCATTAAAGCTGCCTAATTAGTCTCACATTAATCAAAAATTAGAAAAATATTTAGACTCAAAGAAACAACTCCTTGCATTACCTGTAAGATATAGTCGCAATGATCGTAACCCACAATACGGAAGACTTACCCACCATGACATAAAAGAATTACGTCAAGCTTTGAAAGAAAGTGAGTTATCTTCTGCCTATTTTAACAATGTGCTGAAAAGTATTTTTATTCCTATAATTTAGTCCCTGCTGACTGTCGAAATGGGGCTTCTCTAATTTTAACCAGTTCACAGTACCTACTATGAGAATTACAATAGAAAAAACTTCTTAATAAGTTAGTTGAAAAATATGCAGATACTGATTATACAGATTTAGATGTTGCTCAATTAGCAAGTGATCCACCTTACCACAGAGCAGAAAATCAAGCAGTAGACTTACGCCAGCCCGTATTAGCAAACATTAAAGATGCTCCTAAGAAAGCCTTGTTTTCAGTACAGCCAGCTAGCACAAATGTAAATTCTTATCTGCTGATTAAACAAGGTGAAGCAGAACCTTATAGTTCGTTTTTAGATAAATTAACTCAAGCAGTTGAAAGGCAATGCCCAGATGAACAAGCCCTTTCCTATATTGTTCAAAACCTTGCTTTTGTAAATGCCAGTGATGGATGTAGAAAACTTATTTTAACTTTGCCTGATCAGCCTCCAACTGTCCCACAAATGCTGACAGCTTGCAGCAGAGTCATGAACTCACAAAATCTTGCAAATTTACAAGTCAATGCTTTAAATAAAACATTGAAAAATAATTTGACACAACGAATAGATAAAATTGAAAAGCTTTTAGAGAAACAAAAAAAAAAATTAGAAAAATTCTGTTAGCACTGTGTGGTTAGACTCTGATAAAAAGCCTCATTGCTTTGCTTGTTGTAAACCTAGTCATGTGAAAAAAAGATTGTCATGTGTAGACATTCCAACCAAAACAACTTTCTACCTGTCATAAGATATGGTTGTCATGATGTATATGATTTGCTAATATCTAGTGGTACAAGTTTTGTCTTCAGTTCACAGAGGTTTCCAAGATCCAAAATTCTACACTACATGGATGATTTGTTCATCGTAGCTTCAACGCAGACAGAGATAAAGCGAACCTGTGCTACTGTTAAAACTGAAATCCAAATGCTGGACTTGACATTTCTACGACAAAGATCCAAAGATGCGACATTAACTCTTCAGAGAAGACAAGCTCATCGCTGTGTTCTGAAAAGTCCTTTCTTTTTTGCAGCTTTAAGAGAGACGATGCAAGTTTGTAGCCTCATTTTTCAGTAAGACCCTTCTGAGCCAGATCCTTTGTTGATAATAGAGTAAATTTTTCCTCCCTACAGGTTTCCAAAGACTATTTTCACAGTTTTAGAAATAGTTGCACACATTATAATTAAAGCCAGAACCAAATTGTTAACTTTAGCAAGCCAAGAATTTTCAGTTATCTATTCACCATTGAAAAAAGATTACCTTAATTGAGCAATGCAAAATTCTGACAATTTACAATATGCATTCTTAAGTCTCCCAGAAATTTGTTCTGTTCACTACCCAGCTCACAAACTATTGCAAGCAAAATTGAGTTTCAGAGAAAAACCTAAATTAAGTGAAGAACCTTTAAATGCAGTGATCCTCTTCACTGATAGCTCTAGCAAAAGTCACAAATCAGTCGTAACTTAGTTGAATCAAAAAACTAATGCTTAAAAGACCAACATTCAAATAGTGGAAAAGTCTCCTTAAATTGTTAAGCTTGCTGCTGTAGTTCAAACTTTTCAGCTTTTCCCTCAACCTTTTAATTTAATCACAAATTCTGCTTATGTTGCTATTGTAGTTAAGAGATTAGAAAAGTCTGTCACAGACATCTTTTGTGGAAAATCCTTTCTTTAGGAGTTTTCCTCTTCTGGGAAGCTGAGGCCCCAGAAAGAGAATGTAAACAATAATTATCTGCTGCTGTGGAATGCAACAGGTGCATCTGCGATTGGTCTTCTGTGAGTGTTTGGATTTACTGACCATTCACGGGAGAGTTTGTCTTTGTTTTCTGCCTGGACACAGAACTTTGTTTTAGATTCTATTCCTATGCTATTCTTAGCTGAGCAGCTTCTGAACTTGTCTCTCTATTCCTATTAGTATAGTCTTAATGTATTATATATCATAATTTAATAAATCCAACCTTCTGATCATGAAGCCAAGATTCTAGTCTATCTCTCTCACCCTGAGGAACCCTCACAAGTCATGTAACAAAAGTCAATTATAAAAGACGTTAGTAATGAAATTTTATATCATTAGCTTTCAGGTCTTTTTACAACTTTGCAATATAGAACTAATCCATATTTTGTTTCTCACATCAGAGCTCATTCTTCACTGCCTAGATTTTTAGTAGAAAGAAACGCGAAAGCAGACAAACTGAAAATGGTTATTTCAAACACTTTGCCAAACATTTTTGAACAAGCAAAATTGAGCCATGCTTTTTTCCACCAAAACACACAAGCACTTGTGCGAACGTTTCAAATCTCTAAAATCTCAAGCTAAAGCTATCATCAGTACTTGCCCTGACTGTCAGCTTGTGCAACCTCCTGTTTCTCCAAGAGCTGTCAACACACAAAGTTTGCAAAGTCTGCAGTTGTAGCAGACATCACTAAATACCCTTCCTTTAGTAAATTCAAAAATATTCATGTCCCAGTAAACACGTTCTCTAGTGCAATTTTTGCTTCTCTTCACACAGGTGAAACAAGCAATCATGCCTGTCATCATTTCCTGCAAGCTTTTGCTTCATTAATTGTACCCGAAAAAGTAAAAACTGACAATAGTCCCGCATATATATCTCAAAAATTAGCTACATTTCTAAACAAATGAAGTGTTCGTCACATCTTTAGTATTCCTTACTCTCCCATAAGCCAAGCAATTCTTGTAAAAGCACATCAAACATTGAAATGCATTTTAGATCAACAGAGAGGGGGAATTGTGGTCACACCACAGATGAGGCTGAACAAGGCTTTGTATGTTTTTAATTTTCCAAACAGTTTGGGCGCAGAACCTGATCCACCAATCTTTAAGCACTTTTCAAATAACACACAGGCAAAACTGAAAGAAAATCCTCCTGTTCTAATTAGAAACCCTGAATCTAGACAGATTGAAAGTCCTTTTTGATTAATAATGTGGGGCAAAGGGTGCTTCTATTTCCACAGGTGCTGGAATTAAGTAAGTAAGTCCCTGCCAAAAATGTCAAACCATATTGCACCTCAGAACCTGTTGACAAGCCCAGAATCGAAGAAGCAAGTACGCAGACGTGAGCTGAACAGAGGGATCCTAGGTCACGCTTGACGTTCCTTGTGCCTGACGTTCTTTGTGCATCAGTGGAACCTGCAAACTCTGATTTTGTGTTAATGTTTGTGGAGAGCTTTGTTCAAACATGGCTTATAGAAAAAGGCCATGAACACATACAGCTGGTTAAAAAGTAAAAGGCAGCTGTAAGCAGCAAGTTCTCAGGCTTTTTTCATTAACAACAATAAACACCATGTCCTTGAGTAAGTGATGAGAAAAACATGGTGGAAAACATGGAGGCCTTGAGAATGGTCAATAACAAGTCAACAACAGGATGAGCAAAACAAGTATTGGCCTCAACAAGAAACCACAGGTGTTGGCAGCAAAGGAGGGGTTGGCATGTAATCTGTGGCCAATGATGAGCTCAGGTTTTGCAATATGTATGAGCTTAATTAACACTACTGTAAAAGTGTGTTAGCTGGATCAATAAATTGAAGATCGATGCTCATCAATCGGATGGTTGTCTCCCTTCACTTTCCTCAAATGTTATTTATGAGTATGTCAATTGTATGTTAAATGTTTGTTTAACAGAGCTGATTTTTGGCAAAAGCTTAGGTTATTGTTTTTGTGGAGAACAAAATGTTAAAATTGATATATCTGTAAGGATTCTGCCAAAACTTAGCTCAAGAAAAAGATGGAGCAAATGCAAGTTGTATGTTCGTATTGGTGGATTTTAATTGTTTTTTGTTGTGCAGATTTGCCTGTGGAATAACAAAAAACAAATGTTTGGGTGACCTTAGCCAAGGCAGCCAGCTCAGATACTATATGTTTGCCTAACTTGGAACCAGAAAAACCTTTTTCAACCTGTCTGGTTGGTGTGCCAGTAAAAGAGTTGCCTTTGGTCAAAAAACCATCCAATGGTAAGCTGGGTGGAATTGACATTGGAAACAATCCCTCATTGAATTGGAATGTTTAGTCCAAAAAACTTCCAAAAGCAGCATGTGAACCTCAAGAATTAGATATCCTTGGCTCTTTGACCATGGATTTTTGCTTTACTTTAATAGCTCATGCCTTGCGAAAAGGTGATCCCCCAAAGGACAATGTTACCCCCCATTATTTTGCATATAGGAATTTGAGTTTTTGGTGTCATTTTTCAAACAGTTGAGATGTGCTTCCTGAGGCTGATCAATATCCATGGCAATTGCCAAAAGAGCAGAAGTTCATTTGTGGAAACAGAGCTTGGCAAAGCATTCCAGCACACCTTGATGATGGCCCTTGTAGCATTGGTATGCTCACTATAATTGCACCCACTGCCAAAGTAGTTATGAAAAAGAAACAAAGGAGAACGAGAGCCGTTCCTCATTATGAGGAGAACTGTCAGAGTGATTTTATGCCTTGGAAAGCTGCAGGAAAAGTTTGAGCAGGTTTGTTTTTACCCCAACTGGCTTCAGCAGTGGCATTGAAACAATTAGATCATGTTGGGTGCTGGCTGAACAAACTAACGAATGCCACATCCTCTGCAATTAGTGATATGTTAACCGATGTTGATAGTGTTAGACATGCTACACTTCAAAATAGACCAGCAATTGATTTTCTTTTACTGGCACAAGAGCATGGTTGTGAGGAATTTCAAGGATTGTGTTGTATGAATTTGTCCAATCATTCTGAATCCATTCACAGAAGCATACCAAAACTGAAAGATTTGACAGCTCAAATTAAAGAAGATGGTGGTTCCTGGCTAGATGATTTGTTTCAAGAATAGAGCTTTGCACCTTAGCTAAAGCAACTTTGCAAGATAAGTCTTTATGTATTGGGTGTTCTGGTATTGATATTGATAGTAATACCCTGCATACTTCAGTGTGTGCAGCGAATGATGAACAAAGCAGTCCGAGAAGCTTTTGTCATACAAGAGAGAGAATTAGGAAGTAGAAGCACAGAGAGTGTTCGAAATCTCATGAAAATAGTAGACGAAGGTGTTGGAATGGAGGAAGGTTTTGAATTAAGACCCTAGAATCGACCGCAGTTTTTTGAACAATGACTTGTAACTATTGTCAGACGTGATTCATATTTCTGTCAAAGACTAGGCCTTCACAGCATTAAGTTGCTGTGCTGTTACATAGCAATGCTCAGGATCAGCGCAAATGGGCCTCCAGCAGACAGTAAGCAGAAATTTTACAGTAAAGCTATGAAACTCAAGTAGTAAACGACAAGAAAATGAAAGTTGCTTGTTGAGTCAACAAGAATCCTTTTCTAGGGGGCGCCTGGTTTTAGATAAATGATTTCCCATTTTTGTCACCCAGGCCCCCCCCTAGAAAAGGATTACTTACAAACATGTCAGCTGCCGACAATGAGGGGGATGATATAGTCCTCCTGATTAACACCTGGGTGTCCGGCAGCCAGGTTTTCCACAATTTTCTTTTTTATCCTTGTCTACTTTCCTCACACGAGGCACCATTTGCCGCGGCTACTATATACAAGCATGAACGGGGATGGGGCAATCCGAATCAGTGTCGTGAGCTGTTTATTTCACACATCAGTCTCAGTACATTGTTAGGACGATGGAGACAGGATGTTCACAGCTCTCTGATTCCAATGGAATGCCAAGGAAGCATCACGTTACAGGGTAGCCTAAAGCCATCTCAGCCTAAGTTTCAGCTAATCACACATAGAGCAAAAGTATATTGACAATAATTCTATCCCATCATTGAAACACACGTAATTGTATTTAACACAATAGGGACTTATTTTCTAACACAATGGCTTGTTTATGAGAGACTGTGAGAGTCTATCTGAAAATCTTTCATTTTTGCCTCACGATTGTCATGAAGAGAAAAGACCACTGAAAGGTTAAAAACTGTTGAGCCAGTTGGGAAAGAAAGTCTTATGCTTATTCAGTGTGTTCACAGGTGGTGTTTGCAGAACACGCCATGCTGAAATCAAAAGGGGCATGCTGCCCTTTCCGAACAATGGATCTGGACTTTCTCCCTACCTCCTGACCTGGCTGGTCTGAGCTCTGGGGTGGTTCCTCCCCTCCAAGAGAAGACCCCTCTTGCCTGCCTTCAACCACCGTGACAGACAAACAGAGATGCGAATCCTCTCATCAAGGAACCAAGACAAGACAAGAAACCCCCTTGGCACCCCCCTGGCACCCCCCTGGCACCCCCTTCCAGAGACTGGGACTGAACGCCCCCCAGCTCAGGGAGAGGGGGAAAAAATGCCCAGAATAAACGTACCTGCGAGCATTCGGCCATGAAAACAATGGAATAAACAACCCCCTCCTTCTGTCCCTATTCTATTCCCTCCTTGGTAAACCTAATTTCGGCCACCCTTCTCCCAACGAAAAACGGTATATTTTGGGGTGCGATCTGACCGTGCTTTGAGATCTCCCCAGGACATGCACCAGTGAGCTTTGAGGGCTGGACCCCCGAAGGACAATGACACTTTTCGGTAGCTATAGACCGTACCTGTCCTCCTTTCCTCCCTCTTCCCTTGGCTTACCCTTTTCTTCCCCAGATTCCCTCACCAACACATATTCAGCTGTGGTTATTTCAATAAAATTGCATTTTGTTGATTTTTTACTGCAAATCCCCTGTGCCTTGTTGGTTAGCTTGCACCAAAAAATCATCCGTCACCCGTTCATTCAGGCGGACTTCGACAGAGACAAAGCACAGAGACTCATTCATACTAACCTTCTAAAGATATACATTAAAAAACCTTGTTGCAACTTATAAAGGCAGATCACAGAAGCTTATTGTTCTATTTCTCACGTCTGCTCTACTGCTTAGAAAACTTTTTGCTGTATTAGCAATGTTCCCAAGTCTGCTGTCTGAGGCCTGCCTTTTTAACCACTTTCTCAAAACCCTCTAATTTTATGAATCCCAACACTCATTCCCTTCTATTCATAACTAATGTATAGCCACCAGTACAATCAGGAAAAGGTGAAACTTACTGATGTCAGCAAGGGAAGGATTTGAAAGAACTATTCCCGTTAATCCTTCTGTAGACAGTAACTCTATCATTAAAATCGGAGCCCTTTTAGTAAGTATCATTTGTGGGAAATTCAGGACTTCTGGACAGCAGCCCATTAGGATTGAGCAGAAGCCATTTCTTGTTTACATGATGAACTTATACATTCTAACTCTCGGCACCTGCTAGTCAGGTATTTCTTATTGGTGCCTTTGTCGTGTCCAGGCATTCTGCATGCACCTCTCAGAAGATGTGTTTGGTTACAGTCCAGGTGCTTTGCCGTCCCCCGTTATTGAGTTCTTTCGGTCTTGGAATTTGGTTTCTCAGCTTCTCCTTCGTTATTTTAGCACGGCTTATGTCTTAGTAACCTTGATGAATTCCAGAGGGCCCTGAGAAAATTCTGATAAGAACAGTTCCAAGCTGGATGGCTGGTGCACCCTGTAGTCTAAGTGATTCAGATACATTGCTACAATTCCCCCTTCTTCTCCTTCTTGCACCATCCAGACCCTTTCCACCGTATTTTCTACCAAGCGGCTCACCAATTTCATGATGCATGGAATAACACAAAGCAATATAATAATGACTGCTAGTAATAACAAAGCTCCCTTTACAATATCTTTCAACCATCCAGTTCCTTCCCATCCCTCAAAGCATTCATCCAAACCCCAGTCATTTGCAGTCAATTTATTTGTGTTATTTTGTAGTTGAGTTTCCTGTGAATGGATGCAGAATGGTCAGAGAGGTTAATACAACACATTCCTTCAAAATCCTCACACCCTTGCCCATGTGCTAACAACAATAAATTTACAGCAGCTCTATTTTGCAGTGTGCCATGTCTAATAGTATCTACATCAGTGAGCATCTCATTTTAAACAGCTGAAGTTATGTTTAGTTGTTTTAGTTGATTAAAAAGACACCTGGTGGAAGCTTTCCTACAGTTGCATTTCCACCAGCACTTCCAGGATAAGTCCAATTGTAGCAATATTTATATGATACCATGTAGAATTGAGATTAAGGATGACATGATTATTTTTGGGTCATGGGACTAGGACATTGCTCGCAGAAGTTGATTGTGGGTTTAAAAAGTGGTTAAAACCAGGCAATAATTTCCAGGTAGTGATCCTAACAAATCTAATTCTTGGGGCTCTAGTCCGCTTTCGTTCTGTGATTGTGTTATTATAGCTGCTTGGAAGCCCTCGCTGTTTGCCTTAATCCCCAACCTTTAGCATATGTCCAATTTTGTACCACTGCTGGCTATGTTACACCAGCGATCCTTTGCACTTGGTTTATTTGCTTCCACCTATTGTTTTCCTCCAACTCCTACCCATTTTGCAAAACCAGTAAAGTTACTTATTGGGATACCAATTAAACATGTGTGGAAAGGATCTCCTGGCATGGTTAAGGATAAACAAAAGAAATCCACCCCAGTAGCATTGGCCCAAGTAAGACACATGTTCTCACGATGCCATCTACACCACAAATCACAAGGAACAGAAACCTCCAAAAACCTGTACAACTAATTTAAGACTATTCTTCATCCTTAACATTGGCAAAGAACCCTTCCCCTATGAAATTAGGGGAAAAAACCCAAACTGACTGCCCCTCTTGCTCTTTGTGCTCTTCTCCTATTCTGTCTCCTTTGGTTCTTCTCCTCCCACCTTTGCTTTGTTTGTTGCCATTGCTCAGGTCTAACTCCCCATGTCCCAGGAATAAATACTCCTTTTCTGCATTCAGTAGCCTTGATCTTATTCTCTCTCTCCTTTTTCTTGAGCTCTGAAGGTCGTTATGACGAGGATTCATTATGTCAGGTTTTTGTTCCACTTATGGCTAGTGAAGTAATAGAAGAGATTCTTAGTTCTAGAAAATGTTACTAATCAACACAGACTGTTGCTCAGTCAAAGCTATGTTAAATTCCTGAAGCCAGAGCAAGAGAACAGTGACTTGACAGAATTAGGAAGAGTTTCTTTTTCTTTCTTTTATATAGCAAAAGTGAGCGTGCATATTAGAGTTTGGCATAGAGTAGGCGATTCAGGAAGTCTGTACTGTCTGTCTGATTACCTCAGTCAATGAAGCAAAGAAGAGGGTGATGCAGGGGGAAACTTAGGGGACTGCATCCCCTAACCACTTGAAAGTCTCCATGGGAAATGCCCCATGGCCTCACCGTTTATTCCAATAAAGTTATAGGACTCCTCTGTCTCTTTCTGGGACAAAACCCTCTGGCATCAGGGATTAATTTTCCTAAGAAAATGAGCACTCCTCTGGGATCCTTGCACCATCCCATGGCAGTGAGCAGAGCTGAAGGCACCCCTCACCCAGTTCTGGTGATCAGTTCCCTTTGGTGGCAGCTGACACTGGGTAATTGGTTGGGTACCCAATAGTGTCCACTTGAGACAGATGAGTAGCGGACTAGAGGGTCCATGAAGAGTCCACAGGGAAGGACCACTGAAAATGTCAGCAGTCAATGGGATTTTTGGGGAGTAAACTTGAGAGGGCAGCCATAGAGGGTAGCATTGGTAAAGCCAGCAACAGGTCCTGGCAAAAGGGATGACGATCCCAAAGAATCCCTTAGGAGAATATTGAGGTAGTTTGCACATTCTCCCAGAGGTAAATAAAGACAATCCATGCCCGAGGAGCAGTAAGGGGAGTTGAGAAGGGGTCTCAGCAACAGGGGACAGATGGTGTTTGTATGTTGGGAAAGGATTGGTTGAAGTGGAATGTGGAGGAATATGGTTAAGGCAAGTAGTAGCAGAAGGCATTTATCATCAAAATTTGCCAGTTGATCCAGCTGCAGGTTCTTTGTATCCCCAGCTTCCAGGACAGGGAAAACAAGGAGTCAGGGTGAAGAGGTGTTCTTTATGGTGGGAAATGGCAGGACAGGCACAGAAGTGCAGGACTGCGAGCATGGGCTTGGGGCTCATGGGGAGGTGCAGGCCAGGGCTGGGGCTGTGGGGCAGCCAGGGCTGAGCTCCAGGCAGTACCTGACCCCACCACCGCTCCCCCCAGGCAGGGGCAGCATTGGCCCCCAAGCCCCACGAGGCTGCTAGACATCCTGGGCCCCATGAAGCTGCCAGACACTCCAGCTGCCTGTGATGCTGCCAGCTGTGCCCTCTGGGTGTGCCGGCAGGGGCCACGTTTGGACACTGTAGCAGGACAGAGACTGGCTCTAGTATATGGCGTATGGCAAAGAGGGTGAGCACAAAGAGGAGGAGCAAAGAATATCTGGGAAATGCAAATTGTACATGGTAGGATTAGGATTTTCTTTTAAGGATTTGATTTGGGTCACTGGAGAAACAAATGATTTTGAGCTGTGGGAGACTGAGCACCCACAGGCAGTAGGGGGGCTGGAGGCTAAAGAAAGGGCAGAATAAAGCTCCTGTATGAACTGGTTAGAAAGATACAGCAAGTGTATGTACAATGGGATGAGGAAAAGGTGAAGGCAAAGGTGATGGCAGTGTTCTTACTGCTGTGGAGGAAGTCACTGCAGGGCCCAAGGGGGCCCCCAGGACAGAAAGGATGAGTTTGGCCACAAGGAGAGAGCAGAGGCATCCCTTCCTCAGCAGGGGAGAGCCCACCCAAAGAGCGTCTTGGAAGGAATCAATGTACTATCTGCAAGGACACTGAAAGCAAGCTTGCCCACAGAAACTAGATCCTCGGGAGGATCAAGTCCAGCGATGAATGGAGATGGATTACTAGGTGTGTCAGAGGTTCCCATTATATCCGGGAACCCACCACACTGGAGCCCTTGATAACATTTAGGGTGCATCTGGAACGGAAGGAGGTATTTTCCTGGTAGACACAAGGGCCTCTCAATCCACTTTGAATTTTATGCCTTCAAAGGAAAAATTGTCAAGAAGTTCTTTAATTCTTCAGGGGGTAAGTGGAGAAGACGTGAGGATATGTTTCTTTCAACCACGGATTAGCACATGTTGGGGTTAGGTTTGAAATGCATGAATTTCTGTTTATTCCTACTTGTAATTATAAGTCACTGGAGAGGGATTTGCTGGTTACATGGGGAATGCAAAATAACATTGTAAAAAGTGATACAGAAACTAACCCTATTGTAAGTTTGTGAAGCTCCTGCCCTAGCCCTTCTGGACATGGAAAAAGAATTTGAATTCTATGTGGATGTTAAACAGGATCATACTAAAATAATTTTACCATGGGAACACTGGATTACAGGGCAGCCTGTTGCCTACTTTTCTAAGATATTAAACCCAGAGGCCAGGAGGCTTGCCTCATTGTCTGCAGAATTGTGCAGCTATGGCTTTAGTAGTAACTGAAGCCTGAAAATTGATGACAAGATAATGTTTTGTGAGACTTACGAAAGCCTCACATAGAATTTAAGTTTTGTGAAGCAAAAAAGCCTCTAAGTGAATGTCCAGGGCTTGGTTAATACAGTCTAAAACTTATTGAATGGAAGAGAAAGATGTAGGATTGAGAAGTGGGAAAGGCTTTAACCCAGCCTCCTGTTAAACAAGGACTTTGAACAGTCCTGGAGAGGGGTGCCAGGAAGAAATCCATGACTGCATTCACGTGATGGACCTCCAGACCTGGGCTAGGGAAAATTTAGGAGGCACCCCCTGGCCTAAGGGAGAAAATGTGTTCATTAATGAGCCTTCATGGGCAGTAGAAGGGAAGCAAGTTACAGGAGACGCTATTATTAAGGGATGGGAATTAGAAGACAGGAGGATGTTGCTGCCCACATGGTCAGGTCAGACTGCGGAGCTGTATGTGCTTGCAAGAGCCTGTGAATTAACATTCATACTTATTCTAAGCATGCATGTGGGGTGCGTAAAATAAACCTGTTTCCTCCCACACTTAGAAATGTGTGGGAGGAAACAGGTTTATTAACCTGCAGAGGAAAAAACATTAGCGCGTGACAGCTTAATTACTCCTCTCTTGCAGGTAGTGAATTTACCAAAAAGGGGGGCAATTATGTCCATTAGGGGACATCAGGCAAGGTACTCAGAGGAGACAATAGGCAATTGACTGGCAGATGAAGAAACTCAGAAAGGAATATTTTTGCCAGAACTCTCCAAGACCCTCCCTTTGCTCCCAGTGACTCAATCACTGCCAGACAAACTGTCTTTTCCACCAGAGGAGCTGGAGATAATTAAAAAGAGCAGGGCAGAGGAAAAACTGGAATAATTGGTTTACAAGAGATGGCAAACAATGGAGATCAGAAGCTTTGGCCATACAAGTATTAGAACAACTCCATGAAGGGAGTCATTGGAATTCTGGAGGAATTGGCAGAAGCCTTCCTCAAGATGTATTTTGCTGTGGGTCTTTTTAGTCTGGCAAAAGCAGCTGTTGAAGTTTGTTTGATTTGTGCTGAAGCCAATTAACAGGGTTACAAAGAAAGCTGCCAGAGGAGGGAGGCATTAGGCTGTATGTCCCTTCCAAAAATGCCAAGTGAGATGCTCCAAGTGGGAAGGCTTAAATATCTTCTGGTAATAGTATGTCAGTTAACAAGGTGGCCAGAAGCATTCCCAACTCCTTCAGCAACTACAGAATCACCTATTAAGGTATTTTTGGAACAAATTATCCCAAGATACAGGACTGTAGAAGCAACAGACTCAGGGGAACTCATATGAAAGATCCTTCAAAGGGTTATGGCTACTTTAGGAAAAAAATTGATCCTCCATACCCTGTGCCACCACAAGAACTTATGTCAGGTAGAAAGAAATCGAAGAGAGAAATAAAGAAACACCTTTTGAATCTGGCAATAGCCACCAAGATGCCATGAGTAGGGCTTTTGCCATTGGCTTTGGCAAGAATGTACGACAGACAAAAGAGAAAATCAGTTCTCTTCCCTTGAATTATTGTTTAGCATTCTTCACCCAAGTAATTCTCAACCTAGTGGGGTGTAGAGGTAAGTGATGTATATTTAAAAAAATATGTGGCCAGGATGCTGTTTCTTGTGAAATCCCTTCATCAGGAGGCTCAGCTGGCACAGCCCCTGCCTTTGGACTTTGGCTGTTCATAACATCCAACCAGGGGATTTAGTTCTGCTTAAGGAGTGGAAAGACGTACCATGGGTTGCAAAGTGGCGTGGAACTTTCCAAGTGTTACTGACCACAGAAACAGCCATCTAGACAGCTGAACACAGATGGACCTATCACACTCTGGTCAATGTCTCTAAGGCCCCAGAGATTTGGACATCTCAGCTGGAAAAGAAGGACAGCAGGCTTTGACTGACACTCTGCAGGAGTGGTCTGGAGCAGCAGCCAGTGCGTTGACATGGAGGCAAGCCACATGTACCTAGCCACAGACTGTCTGCTGAAATAGTCTGTATGAGCATCCTTCCTTTAGAATCTACGCTCACTGGGGGGGCTACTACTTGCTGTCATTGTTTTCTTTATCTTAGGTAGCTTCTTAGGTAGTTTCTTTATCTTAGGTAGTGCATCCATTGGCCACAGGTAGTGTAGAAGAGAATGTGAAAATTAGACTAGGTCATTAGAATACACTATTAGAATATTTTCCTTACTAATTCTACTTTTCTTTTGTCAGCTAAGTTTAGGCCAGGAATGGAAGAATCCATTTCCAGCCTTAGGAGAAGAAGCAGCCAAAGTTTTTAACTTTAGCTATTGTTGGGTTTGTGGAGGGCCAGAAGGATCTGAAGAGTAGCTACGGGTGACTAGTTCAGTGGAATCTAAATAGTGGCTCAATAACCTAAGTGAGGTCCATAATGGGACAGGATTTGGGGAGAAGGAAGTCCATGGTGACTTCATTCTTCTGAATCAGGCAGTTATTGCCTAAATAGGACAGGGGGTGTCTACTTGGAAAAGCATTTGTGATTTGACTATCTTTGGGTTTAAACAACTGGGCCTGAATTCCCAATTACCCTTCTTTCAGTTGTTCCAAACATCAATCAAATGCCTGTGAAGCTCACTAATGGCAGCTGGCTGAGGTGTTCCTACCATCATTACCAAAAATATTTTGAAGACTGTAAAGCAGTGGGGAGGGACAAGGGGTTTTTTTTGGGGGGGGGAAACCCCTAAAAATAGGACCACCTATTTTTAAGTTGCCTCCAAGAAAGTTCCCCAAACAGAACACATGTTGTTTGTGATTATCAGTGCAAATGTCAACACCAGAATAGAACTTGAGCCCTTTTTAGCGAGTTCTTCTCCAAATCCGAGCAAACAGATGGCAGATGTAAATGTAGCTGGCAATCCTGCAGGGGAGCTTGGAAATAAAAATATTGTAACTCTTCGAGTGGGGTAACTACTGTTGTAGCACTGCTGAGGCCAGGACACGAGCTGTCTTTTGACCCACCAGTTGATGACCGAGGGTAGGGAGGCCCCTTTGCTAACAGAACATGGGCTTTGAAAAGACACCATTGGCATTGAAGCCAACATGAGTGTCACAGCTTACCTCCAAACTGCTCAGGAATGTTATATGGGGCATATTAGACCTACCACAAGTTCAGGGAAATCACTTAGGAATCAAAATCTATGATGATTTAAGTAGTGAAAGCAATCAGTGTATGCAGCCCTGGCTGGAGGGAGCACCCCAAAATGGGGAAAAGATGAATGGCCACCAGAGAAAATGATACCACACTATGGACCAGCCACTTGCAATGCTTATGAATTAATATGAGGTGCCAGAGTGACACCGTGCCCCGGTCACAAGAGGAGGAGATGACACTGGTCACCGGTGAGCTCTGACCCCCTTTCCTCTCGGCACGCATCACAAGTGGCCACTCCCCACTTCAGCCACCGGCAGGCAGAGGGCAGCGGTTCAGTCACAAGCTGAGGTCCCATACTGAGAGAAGTGGCCGACAAGTTGTCCTGGTTTAGGGCAAATTTGTTAAAGAATCTGCAAAGGAGGGCCCCTCCAGAAAGCAAAACTCACACGGCCCCTCCCCCCAACCGGTTCGGGAAAAAATTCCTTGGAGAGAGGTGGAAAGAACCTGTTTATTTGACTGGCCCAGCACCCCCCTAGCACAAAAAATGAACAATACCCGATGACACCGCTCTGAGAAAGATGACAAAATCAGAAAGTCTCTTTTGGGGGTGGTTGCTCTGTTCTCAGTCCCTCCGGCACTGGGGCAGCTGCTGCAGCCAAACGGTGCAAACCTTCGGTGTTCCCGGGTCCCAGTCCGGAGCAGGTTCGAGATGGTCACAGAAACAGGAGAGGAGAAACAGTCCAGGAAGGGATGTGGACTGTTTAGCTAGAACTAGCTAATAAGCAGAGGCCAAAGCAGAGCAGAAGCAAGGGCAGAAAAGGGAGCAAGCAAAGCAGCAAGCTGAAGCAAGAAGTGAAAAACAGCCCTATGTACTGCTCATCTCTGTGTCCCTGATAAGAGAAACCCAAACAAAACTTCCACTCTTCAGAGCCGGTCTATAAGGCACAGAACAGATGAATGGGGATACAAACATCATAACGTCACCCCAGGACACAAGTGTAGACCCATGCTGACAGATTGAGGCAAAGGAAAGAGGGAACGACCCCTTGCTTGCATCTCACAACTGTCATTATTACTTCCTGTGAAAAGAGTGGTACAGGTGCAGGAGCTCGAAGGGGAGACAGAAAAAGGTGATTTTTAAAGAGGGGCTGTCCCCCGGGAGGAGAAAGCCTAACAACAATCAAGGGCCAGATAGGAGGAGTATAGGGGACATACATAAACATAAAACCAAGAGGGAAGGGAAGAGTGAATACCAACGAGTGAAGGGAAATATCATAACTGACAACTAACTTTCTAGATAAATGGATGTAGCAAATAATGACAGACAAGCTGCAGGGGCAGAGTTTGGAGGATGGACAGGGAAAGATCTGGAAATACCAGAACTGACATGGGGAAAGGTAGGAAATTAGATGGTAAACAACTTTAGGGAGAGACTATTAGGAAAACCAAACAGGGGTGAATAGGAACAAATAATTACAACATTTTAAATAATTTCTTAAACAAATAAAAGTCCAACACCCCACTGCCACACCAGAGAACCCATTTGTAATTTGAATAAGATATTTAGGTTACAAGCTGTGTTTGAAATAATAACCAACCAGACAGCCACAGCTCTTTACCTTCTTGACGACCAATCTATTCCAATGAGGAATGCAATATTTCAGCATTGGATGATATAAAATTGTCTATTAGCAGAAGGAGGAGGAGTTTGTGGAAAATTAAATTATTCAAACTGCTGTTTGCAAAGAGATGGCAACGGAAAATAGGTCAAACAAATAACAAAGGTAGCTCATGTACCAGTCCAAAGGTGGAAAGGATGGGAATGGGACATGCTGTCATAGATACCTGGCAATCTTTGGGTTAAACGAATACTATTTCTCCTCTTCTGTGCTATAGTAACTCTGTGGTAGATAGGGACAGGCGGTCGGAAGATTACGCGATGTAATGGAGAGGCAGGACCCCCTGTTCCCCTAAGATAAGAAATTACCCTAGGAATGTAGCCCCTCAAACAGTAGTGCCAGTAACTTTCCATTCCACACCCAGTAACTTTCCACCCCTGGTAACTTTCCACTCCTCACTAACCGTAGATAGTAGAGGCAGACCCTCCTCTGACGTAGAGACCCCCTTAGACTATAAAACCCCACGAGAAGAGATGATAAACGCCTTTTGACCGTCCACCACATTGGTGTCTGCGTGCTCATTGGCCCGAGCGACCCTGGAGAATTGGGTCGCCATGCTGTTCCTCAGAACCAGGTCGCCTTGCCTTATATCAGAAGGCAACAACTGGTGCCGAAAACCCGGGAGCCGATCAGCGCCCGGGGAATGGGGATTTGCCTGGACAGAGGATGGCGGCTGCACAGCTGGCCTAGTGCAGCGAGAGGGACGCCTCCGGACCAGCGACGAGCATGGATGCTATCACGAAGGTGCACAATGGGGTATAGAATGTAAACTTAGGGACTTAATTCTCGCATTGCCGAGACTGATTAAGCTTGGGGCTATAGAAAGCCCTGTGGATATCCTACATCCGGGGGTGTGGGGTAATTGTACAAAAGCTCTGGCGGAGGACACTATGTCTTCGGGTTCAGGGAAAGCCCTAAAATCGTGGGGCAGAGTTGTCCAGGCTCTGCAAAAAGCTCGACAAGAGCAAGAAACCTGGAAAGCCGTGCAAACTTGTTTATTAGCCATGCCTCAGCTCGGGGTGGGCGCGGCGACACAGACCGCGGAGGGTCTTGATCCGGGCGGGTGCGAGGAGGCGCAATCGCTGGAACCCCCTCAGCGAGCGGACTCACCATCGGAGGGGGGGAACACGCGCGGGCGTTCTGGCAGGGGCTCGCGGAGGAGGCGCGGAACGCGGCGGGATTGTCAGACCCCATAGGGATCGGTAAAAACTCGCCCCCACCATATGCATTTGAAAATGGCACCGAGCTTCATGGCAAGGGCGGAAAGGAGAAGGCAGGGGGCGGAAATGCAGTCAGCCTGATTAACAACGCATGCGCGGGCGAGCGGGGAGAAGGGGCGTCCCCTGCGGTGGAGCGTAAGACCAATCAGAGCGTTCTATTCAAATTAGGTCCTTATAGGGCAAGGACCTCCCCCAGCAGGAGGCAGGGGAACCCCAGGGGGAGGGAACGCCCCAACCCCCGCAGGAAGGGGCGGGGTCGGAGCCCAAGAAAAAGGCAGAGCAGCCTGGAAGTGTCCAGTCAGTCGACTTCCGGCTCGGACTCTGACTCGAGCTGGGACGGGCTCGAGAGGGAATCGGAGGATTCCGATTTGGATTCTAGCTTTAACAGAGAGAGAGCAGCGGCATGTAAGTTCACTAATTACAGTGCTCCCGCGTGGGGGAAGGGGTTATCAGAGAAAGACCGGACCCCGCCTACAAACTGGCGGAAAATAAAGATGGCTTGCGCCGAGTGGGCCCTGTCTGCGACACTGGTATTCCCGGTCTGCGTGGTGGGGGCAGGCGGAAACCAAAGGACCTATTCCCCAGTCAATCCAAAGGATGTCCAGGCAATTGTTAAAGCGATTGTGGACAAGGGAATTAATTCTGCCATGGTTTCCACACTCATTGACGGCCTTTTTGGTGGGGATGACCTGATTCCCTTTGATATTAATCAGACGCGTAGAATGATTTTTGATGGGGCAGGGGTGATAGTTTTTAAACAAGAGTGGGAAGACAATTGCATGAAGCAGCTAGCCTTGGTAACGGGGGCAGACCACCCACTGCGTGGCTCCAGCATACAGAGGTTAATGGGTACAGACTCCACAATGATCACTCCCCAGGTGCAGGCCAAGGGTCTGCGGGCCCATGAGGTTATGACAACAACCCGTGCTGCCTGAGAAGCCATCCGTGATGCTTCTAAAGTAGTAGCCAAACCCTCCCCATGGTCCTCCATAAAACAGAGTGAGAGTGAGAGCTTCACTCAGTTTGTGGACAGGCTTCAGGCCGCATTAGATTCGTCTGCTTTACCCTCAGAGGCTAAGGGTCCGGTGCTGGCAGAGTGCCTATGCCAGCAATGCAACTCAGCCACCAAGGACATTTTAAGATCACTGCCGCAGGGGTCTAATATAGCAGCCATGATCAGACACGTTGCAGAGGAGGAACATCTAGCTCCCATCCAAGCAGCAGTTCACACTGCAATAACCAGTGTGATGGCGTGCCTTATGTGTGGCCAGGCAGGCCACTTGGCAGTAAACTGCCCCCAGCCAAGACGCCTATCAGCAGCTGCTCCACTACGCCAAGGGGGACTTAGGGGACCGTGCTGGGCATGTGGAAGGAAGGGGCATTTAGCTAAGGAATGCAGATCCAGGCCTCAGGGAAACGGGAGAGGGAGGGGGCAGCTGGGCCGTATCCAGCCTCCTCCCACCTGGAGCATGCAGCGGCCCAGCTACAGCAACCCCCAGTGGGGCAGGGGACCCTCATACCCCATGCCCCCACAGGGAGAAGTCAATTTCGCATCCCTGCCTACAGTGCAATGGCAGAGCTATGCAGCACCGCCAGTAACACCTTCGCACCCCCCACCGCCACAAGCCACACCAGTGTCACAGGACCAGCAGGGGACGCCCCAGAGCGGGATCCCTGGGTGGCCTTGTGTCCTGGCCATGAGAATAGGAAAGGAACCCCTGATGGTGTGGGGGACATGCCGCCTTTACGGCAGTCAGGATCCCCACGTCATAGGGTTTCAGTTCTGGGCGGACACGGGATCAGACTGCACGATTTTTCCCCAAGCATATTGGCTCAGACATTGGCAATTCAAAGAAGTCCCTCCAGTGAACGGAGTAGGAGGGCAGTCCCGGGCATGGAAAAGCACCCAGCTGGTGCCTATAACACTTCACACGAAAAAGGGACCAGAACAGACAGTGGCGATCTATCCCTATATCCTGCAAAATTCTCCACCCCTGTTAGGAAGGGACGTCCTTTCCATGCTAGGATTCCGGATTACAAATTTATCCTGAGGGCCACTGCCGTACACCCTCCGCTGCCAATCAAATTGACTTGGAAATCATCAGACCCCATATGGGTCGAGCAGTGGCCCCTGACAGAGCCTCGAGCGGCAGCCTTGCTGGAACTGGTCGACCGCGAACTGCAAAAGGGTCACATAGAACCCTTCACCAGCCTGTGGAACACCCCTGTATTCGTGATCCCCAAAAGGTCCGGAGAAGGCTATCGTCTCGTCCACGACCTGAGAGAAGTGAACAAGACGACCCGACCCATGGGTCCAGTCCAGACACTGCTACCCACGAACTCAGCCATCCCCGCAAGGCAGCCGTGCGCAGTACTGGATATCAAGGACTGTTTCTTTTCAATACCTCTGCACCCTGAGGACAGAGAACGATTCGCCTTTTCCATGGTGTTTCGAAACGGCAAGCGGCCCAACCTCTGCTTCCAATGGCGAGTATTGCCACAGGGCCTTGTTGACAGCCCCACTATATGCCAAATCACCGTGGACAAAGCACTGATGCCAGTCTGACACTGCTATCCCACCACAACCATCATTCAGTACGTGGACGACGTCCTAGTCGCAGCACCATCGGCAAGCCAAGTAGATCACCTGGTGTCCACAATCACGGAGACCCCTCAGGCCAACGGCTTCGAGATCGCGAGCGCAAAGATCAAGAGAGGATCCTGCGTGACCTTCCTGGGAGTAGGGATCACAAGTTCCCACATGACACCCCCTGAGGCGAAGGTCAGTCGAGACATAAGGACGCTCCACAACATGCAACGCCTAGTGGGATCGCTACAGTGGCTTCGCAACATCATCCTGATTCCTCCCAAGGTCATGGCCCGCAGACCCATATGACCTCCTGAAAGGAAAGCACCCCTGGGAACCCAAGGAGCTGACGCCACAAGCCACGAGCTCCCTCGACTTCATCGAAAGCCAGATGTCCACTGGCACACTTGCCAGGTGGAATCCAGCCGTGCCCCTGGACCTATACGTCCACTTTACACTGAAGGGGGGAGTAGAAGCACTGGCCCAAGGACCTTGCAAAAAGGCCCGACCAATCCAATGGGCGGTCCTCGGAAGACCTGCTCGTGCATTCTCCCCGGGAATCGAATGCATCGCTAACTTCATCACGAAAGGCAGGAAACTCGCCTTGAAACACCTAGGGACAGAGCCGACAAGCATCCACCTTCCGTTCCGCAAGCAACCGACCACGGAGTCAGCCACAATATCGGAGTACCTAGCCCTTGCTCTCACCGGCTTCGGAGGAAAAATCTCCTATTCTGCCAGACCACCCTGGACTCAGCTGCTGACCGTAGTCGACATGGACATGCCACCAAGGGTCATGGACTGACCGCAGCTGGGACCAACGGTCTTCACAGATGCTTCCTCCACGACTTCAACCGCAACAGCAGTGTGGCAGGCAGGAGAACAATGGCATTGCGTCAAAGCATGTGACCCCACACTGTCAGTGCAACAACTGGAGGCAGCAGCAGTGGTCTTGGCGTGCGGACTCTTCCAAGAAGAACACTTCAACATAGTAACGGACTCTATATTCATGGCAAGGCTTTGCCTAGCCATGGCAGGACCAGGAGTGTCAACATCTGCAGCAGCCCTAATGCTGGAAGAAGCACTCTCCTTGCGACAAGGCACCGTGTCAGTCATCCACATCAACAGCCATGACCCAGTCAAAGGTTACTTCCAGGTCGGCAACAACAAAGCGGATGCCACAGCGAAAGGCGTATGGACATTGCAGAAAGCTCGTCAACTGCACGAGTCGCTCCACATCGGAGCCAAAGCACTGGCGAAGAGACGCAGAATCCCGACAGCGGACGCGAAACATGTGGTGGCCACTTGCCCTCATTGCCAGAAGTCACCCCTATGGATCTGTGGGGTCAACCCGAGAGGTCTCAAGCCTTCAGAGATCTGGCAGTCGGACTTCACCTGGCGTCAACCGCTGAAGCCCCGAGCATGGCTTGCAGTGACAGTAGACACTTATAGCGGAACGATCATAGCCACACAGCACCCCTAAACAAACTCCAAGGCCACAATCCAGCACTGGCTGACAGCCATGGCTTGGCTCGGTATCCCCAAGCAGATCAAAACGGACAACGGGTCCAATTTCACCTCCAAACCAGTGCAAGAATTCGCCACAAAATGGGGCATCACATTAGTGCAAGGTACCCCGTATAACAGTACCGGGCAGGCCATAGTTGAGAGAGCAAATCAGACCCTGAAAACCAAGATAGAAGTATTGGTGAAAGCAGAGGGCTTTGCCAATTCCATTCCCCCAGGAGATCAGGCACGTATGTTGGTAACTGCTTTGCTAGCACTGAATCAATTCCCTAGGGGAGATGAAACAAACAGTCCCGTTCAAAAGCACTGGGCTACTCGAATGCTAGAGGAGGGCCCGCAGGTGTTAATTAGAAACGAGCTAGGCGAATGGGAGCGGGGCTGGAGGTTGATGCTCACGGGGCAAGGGTACGCAGCTGTCAAAAAGGACGGTAAAATCAGGTGGTGTCCACTTAAGTCAATTAAGCCTGACCTTCATAGCGAGCAGAATGAGACTGACGAGAATTGCGAGTTTCTGTTTACAGGACATGCTCGTGGGACATCCTCGTGACGCGTACATCCCCATTCCAGAGGAAAGAGACAGACCACCAAGCCGTCAGGCAGCGCCCGAGAGACCCGCACGGGTGAGACTCAAGCATCAACAGTGTTTCTGTGCGATTTTGCTGTTGGGGCTTGTCGCCAGAGGGCAAGCCAACCCAGATCACTACCCCCATCAGCCATTCAGGTGGGTCATGCGACACCTTAGTAGCAACAAGGTGCTCAAAGAAATCACCACACTGAACACCCCATCCTTCGTGCTCCGCATCACCGACCTGTTTCCAGGACAACCAAAGGTAGACCCCAATTCCCCACACGCCCCACACATGTACCTATCCTACTGGTGCCCAGCTTCAAACCCTGGGAAAAGCTACTGCAATCACCCAGGGTGGCGATATTGTGGGCACTGGGGCTGCGAAACCATAGTCACAGATGCCAGACCGTTGGGGCCTTGGTGGGATCCGCAAGAGCCCGACAAATTCTTACAGTTCACCTGGGCACCCAGTGGCTGCAAAACACCTGTCTTCCTCCAGGGAAGCTTTTATCGAAAGCGCCATAAAGTCCCAAAAATTCAGAAATGCACAGGCTACAACATGACGGTCTTGCAGCCAGATCACCCCAGTTGGGCCATAGGCAGAACGTGGACAGTAGTCCTTCAAGGGTCGAAAGAGAGGGTGAATGTGAGAATTATCAGGTTCCAGCCATCGGCACCCTGAGCGGTCAGACCCAACAAAGTGATTAAAAGCGTGCCGAAAGGGAGAAACGCAGCCTACCCTAAAACCTTACCCACAGGGGTCGGCAATGTCCCGACCGGCCATGCGGAAGCCTTTCAGATAGGCCGTTTAGTCGGGTCGAACTCAGACCCAATCCTTCGTATGTTGGAAGCTACCTTTGTTTCCCTGAACGAATCCAACCCTAACCTAACCGAATCCTGCTGGCTTTGTTACGATGTCAAACCCCCCTTTTACGAAGGAGTCGCTTTAAACACTCCCTTCAGTTACTCCACAGCCGATGCCCCTCACCAGTGCAGATGGGATACCCCTCGCAAAGGAATCACCCTGAGTCAAGTCACAGGCCGGGGCAGATGCTTTGGCAATGCAACCCTAGCTAGGCGAAGAGGCAACGTCTGCACCGAAGTAGTCAAGCCCAACAGGAAAAACAATAAGTGGGTAGTCCCATCCGCACCTGGGATGTGGGTTTGCCAGCGATCTGGAGTGAGTCCCTGTGTGTTCCTTGCCAATTTCGATGACTAAATATATAAGATATATACAGTAATGCTTGTATTACGGATCATATTGATTTATGTTATTTTATATTTTAAATAATTTAACAATTCTTTATATATCTGCATATATTTGAAACACATTTCTATATTTATCCTTTGGTTGTGATTTTTTCTGGGTGTTTTCTGGGTCTTTTCTTGCCCTTCTTGGAATTTTTTTCTGGGTTTTTTCTTGCCCATCTCGGGGTTTTTTTCCGGGTTTTTTCTTGCCCATCTTTGGGTTTTTTTCTGGGTTTTTTTTTGCCTATCTTGGTTGGTTTTTTTTCTGGGTTTTTTCTTGCTCATCTTCGTCTGTTTTTCGGCGTTTTAAGCCAACATAGGTACATACCGTGTCAGTACATACAATATAAACCGGCTGGGGATTTTTTATTCTAAATTTAACAATGAGTTGCAAAACCTGGAAAGCAAAAGTCACACACACAAGGTTAAATCCAGTCAGCATGCGCTCACACACACAGAGATGAGCAGACACAGACAGACACAGTCACGTGCTCTCACACACGCTCACACACTCTTTCCACTTACACGCTCACTGCGGCCCTTACTCGAGACGCTGAAGAACGTGCTGTGACACATCTTCTGGCTGCTGCTCCCTGACGTCAAATAGTAGATTCTGGGGAAATCAGCAGCCTCGGGGACCTGTGAGATGACAGGAAGGGTCAATGAGTGGCTCTCTGACAGCTAGGACTTGTCCCCACTCTGGACTGATAAATTTTCTACCCAAAATCCAATAGAAGACAGATGAACAGTAAAATTTCTGTAACTGTTCTACCTAACTGTGACTACAGGCCAGGGCAGGGCAGCTCTGATCATAAGTGGTACAATATAAGGACATACAATATAAGCTGAGGCAAACAGTGCAAGTGTACATAGACTGTAAGTACACACAATATAGGGCGACGCACTTACATGCTGTGTAAGTACACAAAGTACAAGCCAGCATAGGTACATACAATGTGAGTACATACACTATAATCCAAAATAGGTACACACGATATAGGTACATACAACATAAGCCAAGATAGGGAGATACAATAAAAGCCAGGACTTGAGATAACTCTCTGGAAGATGAATTCTTGAGCCCTATTCCCTTTGAGAAGACGGAACCTACAGAACTACTGCAGTCACCTGAGGAGGTGCATCTGAAAAAAAAGTTAGGACAAGAGTCAGACTGTTGCAGGATAACTGAAGAGCTCCAGAGATCCTGTGTCCATCTACAAATCCCATCTAGAGTCCAACTACACCGCACATTACAAAATCCAAGTCCCCAGGACTTCTCCTATTGCACCAGGCTACGTGGCAGGGCAGAGCAGCTCCAGCACAAATGTGTGCAGACACCGTGACGCAGGACAGACAGGACAGGACAGGACAGGACAGGACAGACAATGGGGACACAACAGGAACAGAAATCTCTTGGCAAGGAAAATGGCTGCAAGGACTGAGAGAATGCAAAAGGAGATGACTGAGTTCAAACTGATGGTGAGCTGATGAGGCTCAGAGAACCCTGGAGGAAGAAGATGCAACCTGAATGATTTATTCCAAGAACAGCAAAGATGGATGCCTAGGAATCCTATGGTCAGAATCCTCTACCTGCCCTCACATTCTTACAAGTCCTAATGCATGATAATGGATCCAGGTGGGGCATAGCTGTCCATACAGCTCAGAAAAAGACCTGACAAGACATCTGACTGGATGCTTCCAAAGAGAGAACTTTTGACTGGGGAGCTCAGACAGGTATCAGAATCGCATCTATGGCCTGGGTGCCAGGCCAAGGAATGCAGAGATCACAGATGCTAACAATGATGCCAAGGTTTCTGACAGGCCCCTCAAAGTGCTAAGGTAAAAGACATGAGATACACAAACAACGCATAATGCACAATAGACAAGTGACACAATACACACCGGGACTGCTCTGCCCTGCACACCTCCGCACTGTGATCAAAAGTGAGACTTTGCTTTTATGGGGCCTAAGGGGCCACTTCATGAATAACACCCACTTCCAAATTGAATTTAAAAACCCCTGCCAGTAATTCCTAAACCAGCACCCCGCTTTCATCTCCTCTGTGGGTCATAGCCCTCTACTTATCTCTCAGACATCTGGGGATGCTGATCCCTGTCAGGTGCAAAGAAAGGCCAACTCGTCAGCTGGGAAGGTCCTGCTGGCACCACACTGGCGTCTCTCAGAAAGCTAGATTAAAGAGAGCCAAATATCAGCGCCTGATCTTGGCACCACATCAGCCAAAACGCCCCCAGTCTGCTACTCACCGTGCTCCTAAGAAGGCCCGGCACCTCCTAACCCTGACCCACTGCCAAGGATGCAATGCATCTGCACCTGAAAGAAAGTTAGAACATATGTCAAACACCTCCAGGATAACTCACAAGCTGCAAACACCTTATATCAATCTAGGAATAGCATCTAGAGCCCAATTACACCCCACATTACAAATTCCAGCTCCCCAGGCTTGTCCTTTTGCAGCAGGCCAGCAGGCCATGCGGCAGGGCAGAACAGCTCCGGCACAAATGTGTGCAGACACCCGTGACACAGAACGTGACAAACAGGGGGACATTAAACACGACACATCATGCTTGTGGTGAGGGCCTCGAGGGGAGAAGGCAAAAGGGACCCCAAAGACACACTAGGGAACACGCCACACTGGACTGAGACAGAGTAGAGATCCATTCTGAATTAGGTGAAGTGTCTAAGAGAGGTGAAAAGTCTGTGAGGCCAAAGCTGAAGGAAAAGTCAGATGCCTGAGACAGCAAGACGACAGAGAAAGAAAAACAGAAATGACCACAAGGTCAATTTGCCCCCCCACCTAAGAATTCCTTTGATAAAGGAGAACTGGTGATAAATGTCACGCGGAATGAATATGTATGAACTTATTGTGAAACTGTATGCATATGCATTTGGAAGGGGGATAAAAGGAGACCTGAAGTCTTCAGGGGTACGCATGCCTTTTGGGGAGGCTTGCGTCTGGCGCACGTCGTAATAAAGGCACACCGGGCTTTACAACTTTTATTAAGTTGTGAGGTTTCTTCTTTTCTCTGCAAAACAGGACAACACAACACAAACCAGAGCTGTTCTGCACTGCCCACCTGAAAGCTGCCATCAAAAGTAGTGCCTCTCCCTTTAGCTGTCCTAGGAGGCCCTTGCAGAAGATTGCTTTTCCTCTGCTAAATTTCAAATTTGTCACAAGAACACCCAACCTGCTACTCTCCCATCTCCAAGCCTTGGCCACCAACTTATCTTTTGGATGATCGGTGATGGGAATCCACGTTGCACCTGAAATGAGTCTGCCTCGGAGGGCCCTGTGATCATCTGTGAGCCTCTCGGTCAGCTACAATAAAGAAAACCAAAACCAAAGTATGAGTCCAGAGTTATGTGGGCCAAATCCCAGCAAGGCAGCTACTTGCCCTCTCCTGAGTGTGCCTGGCTCCTTCAGGCTCCAGCTTCATCCTGAGTCCAAGGCTGTGGCCTTTATTAGGAGTGGCACCAGGGTCAGAGAAAGGCAAAGTTAAATGGCATTCCTGTGAGTGCAGTGGATGACGTTGTGTCCTGTAAGACATGGCAATGCCTCTGCTAGGCTTCTGAGAAGCCTTGTGTGCGGGGGCCCTGAAATAAACAAATAAACACCCTTTCTCACCCTGCTGCCTTCAAACCTCTCCCAGCCGACAATAACTCCTAACTGGATACGTGCTCACCTTCCCTCTCCCAGTCACAATCCTCAACTCACCTGAAGCCCCAATTTCAACACGGGGCAGATCCCTCTTGTGATATGATGAATCTGCTGAAAAAAATGTTGTGCTTTACACAGCTTGGATTTTCAGGGAGTTGCACTCCTCAAATACACCCCCCCCCACCAAAAAACAAACAAACAAACAAACAAAAAAAACCCCACAACCCCAAAAACAAAAAAAGCCAAACCTGAAAACCCACAAAAACAAAACAAACAAACAAACAAAAAAAAAAAACCCCAAACCCCAACAAAAACAAAAAAAACCCACAAAACCCCCCAAAAAAACCAAACCTCCAAAAACCAAAAAAAACCAAAAAACCAATGAAAACCAACCAAAAACCCCAAAAAGAAAACAAAAAATACCCAAAAATTCCACCAAAAAAATCCAACAAAAAAAAAAAAAAAAGAGCAAAACCATAAATTACAAAAGCACCTTACCCCTAAACACCAAACCCAAAATCACAAACCTAAATGCTCCCTGTATTCCATGGTGTTTTCTTCACAGTCTCTTCCAAGCCTCTGTTGCTTTAGATGCCCAGAAACACCTGCTGGAAACAACCTGAGATAAGCTGAAAGAGCCTCTTCACTGAAATGAGAGGAGAGCCCTCACCCCAGCACATCCCAGACAGGGAATGAAGCCCCTCAGCCAAAGCTGGGGTTAATATACCCCTGATGGTGCCCGCCTCTCATTTCCATGGCACCCAGGAAAAGGGAGGGAGCGAATCCCACCGGGTATAAAAGCCCTCAGAGCAGCTGCAGCTGTTTGGCTCCTCTGACTCAGATTCAAGGGCAGTAAAGGGCTTGCTGTAGAAGAAAGCTCTTCAGAGAAATAACGGCGCTTTCTTTTTTGCATCAACTACTCGGAGCAGAAGAACAGAAAACTGGTAATATATAAAACTTTGTGGTGAGGTTACATAGCTAGATAAATTGGGAAATTGGGTAATTTGCTGTTACCTTACATAATTATTCTGTGTTTAGCAAAAGCCATCTAGTAAGTTCACACTCAAAACTCCAGCAGCAGAGCTGGTCCTACCAAATCTGCATGTTTACACATACAGTAAACAAAACCAAAATCCCAGTAATAGCTATCAGAAGTGTATGAAAGAAACCTATTGAAATTAATCCTACCTCAAATACAAACCAACCCATCCAGAAAGTCAGCTTCACTCAAAAAACAATTTACACAGAGTTAATAAGACCAAGAAATAAAACAACACACCATATACCACCAATGAATATAATAGTGAAGAAAATAAAAAAAACCACTTTTTTGTTTTAAATTTAAACTAACTTCTTTTATTAGCTAGAACAAAAGCTTTTGCCAGGACTGTAACAACAAGTTACTTCTTCTCCTTCTTCTCCTTCTGAAATGTCCCTTCTCATTCCCAAATTCCTTACAACTTCTGAGTTTACATCCAAGCAAAAAGCAAAATTCCTTCACTTGTGCGTTCGATGCTCCTGTCAGATTCTCCGTTTCCCTCCACATCTTCTTACACTTTCAGTCTTCACGCTGTCCTGCCGTGATGAGTTTGACAGAAGAATTGGTAAATGTTAAGAGAGGATTTCCCTGCCTCCCTCCCCAAAGCTGGTTTCCTTAGTGCATTTCACTCAATCCCAAACTGGCAATGATGCACGCTCACCTCAAGGCTCACAGCTGCTCGGCTAAATTTGGCTGTAATCGGCTAAACTCGGCTATTGTCGGCTGCATTCGGCTGTACTCGACTCTTCAACCCGCCTCGGCTCGCTTCAGCCGAACTCGGAGCCGCTCTGTGCGCTCGGCACGCCTCGGCTCGCTTCGTGTGAACTCGGAGCCGCTCTCTGTACGTTCGGCGCGGCTCGGCTCGCTTCGGCCGAACTCGGAGCCACTCTCTGTGCGTTCGGCTAAGCTCGGCTCGGCTCAGGGCTCCCTGAGGGCGGGCAAGCAGCGCCGCCTCATGTTTAACTCGCCTGGTTCGGGGCTCTCCTGCTGCCGCGTCCCACGGGCGGCCCGGCCATCGCACGGACACGACCGGGAGCGCGGGGTGGCACAGGAGCTCATTACGCTGTGACCGCACTCGTGCTAATTAGCGCGCACGAGAGCAGCGGGCTCGGTTCGGCTGAGCTCGGCTCGGTTCAGGCAGCCTCGCAAGCCTGGCCTCGATTCGCTCGAGGCCGTCAGGTTCGGCTGGTCTCGCCTTGGTTCAGTTGAGCTCGTTCCATTCGGCCGAAGGAGGCGTCGTTCGCTCGTGTTTTTACAAATATCTTTCTATATTGACTGTATATTTCTATATTTAGATTTATATTTCTATAATACTTCTTTTATTTAAAATAAACCCCCCATCTCTAACCAAATAAATACAAAAACCCACCTTCTTTCAAACGATATTGAAATATTTTATACTTAGTATAATTATATCCACATTTATATTTATAGTTTCTTTTGATGCAGTGTATTAATAATTACATATAATATATATAAAATTCTACAAATGGATTGAAATTATTATTTATATTATGTATCATATCTACTGCTACTATTTTTTTCTTGTTTTTAAAACTTTATATATATATATATATATATATATATCTGTATTTATTTATGATATATTCCTATACTAACATTTCTACCTTTATATTATTTGTGTTTTTAATTTTTATAATCAAAACCCTGCCTATTGACAAATAAAAAAAGCCCGTTTTATTTAACTATTTAAAATATATTTTTATATTTATAATTTTCATATTTATATTTATAATTTGTTCAATATTACATGAGAACACACCTGCTCCTGCACCCCAGTGGGGCTCCTTCTCCTGGGGACCTTGGGGTGCTCCAACAGCATCAGAGTCTTCACCCCCTTCTCCTCTACTTCGAAACTACACTACAACTTTTTTCCGGAAACAAAGACATTACCTAAATCCTCTCCCCGTGTCCCAGACAGATAGATATTCAGTTATTAGTTGGCTGGGCAGCAGTTTCTTAAATAGAAGGATAAACAAGATGTGAACATTTTAAGTACAAGCAAACAGGCAAATCTGAACAAGGTACCGATGGCCAGCCACTGAAGTTATTTTGAAGCAATTTTTTAAACAATAAAATACTGATACCACAAAAATAAAGCAAAAAGCTAACTACTGGCTAAGAAAAAATTAACTTTTGAGAGCAACAACATTGCAACCACACAGGCTTTTTCACAATGTCATACCTTATAACTACCTCTCTTGGGAATTCTCATCATGTATCCCAAAAGGAATAAATACCTCAGCGTGTCCTAAAGCAAAAAGTAGCACACATGAGCTCCTCACACTCCCGGGAGGCCAGCACAGTGTGCACTGAGTCTGCAACAAATTCTGCTCAGCAAGGGTCTGCAAACAAAAGTTCAACTGATGAACTGAACTGATTTTAAAGAGAGGTTTTCTAAGCGCTGAAGCACAACAAAGAACAAGTAGAAACAATTCTTTAAAAAATCTGCAAGTTTTATTTAGCATATATGCGACTGATTTCCACACTGTAGCTTCTCACTTTGATTCGTCTGTAGGTTCAGGAAGATGACAATGCACACTCTGCCTTCCCTGAGCCCCCCACAGCAGCTGAGTGCTGCTCCGTGTGCTCAGATCATCAGGAACTGGATTACACGTGCCCGGATGGACTGGAACTGCTCTGCTGCAGATTCAGGAGACGATGGCAGAGAGGGGCTGGCCGAGGCGTCATCCCAATTCCATTTCTGTGTGACGAGAAGCGGTTTGTTCCCAACAGCTGCAACAATCCCCAGCTCGCTTCCGTGGTGAGTACCGATGGCACACAAATGGTAGCCTGAGGAAATCGTGTTCTGGGCTCTAAGTGGTTGGGACAGGGTCTGATTTTTTGTTTTGTATCTGTATGATGATTAGTACGACAGGGCCCTGATTGATGACATGGCAGCACAGAATTAAAAACTCCTCAATACGATTACATCGACTTCGAGGAAAAGACAAAGGCTTAGGACCCTTCTGAAATCTACTTTTAATCCAAAGCACACGGATTGTCACTATGCTGCACCTTCCAGCTTTTCAAAGCAGCTTACTTCTGAAGACCAGGAAACATTGATTTCTACAGAAACAATGGGCAACCCCCAGGCTAATCTAAGCACTACTGTTTAATAGGGGATCTGCCAGCGTGCCAGTCCAGCTTCAAGTGTGCTTTATTTCAGTCTAACATCCCCACAAAATTCTTCTCACGTCTCCCAACCCTGAAATCTTATTTTTCCCTAAGGCTTCTCATTATTAGCAATTTCCAAGTAACATGGTATTTTTACAACATTCAAAAATGTCATGCTGGACTGTGCTAGAGAGTAATCTGCAAATATAAGCTTAGCAAAGTTTGAATTGACTTGTCCAGAGAAAAAGCCTACAAGTGAACACCTACACCTGCCTACAAAGAGCTAACAAGCCTCTGGCAGCTACCAGCATCAAAGCACAGTGGATGTTTCTAATACAGGGTAAGGATAACAATATCACCTTTTGCTCTCTCCAGCTTGTTTTCCCTGCAGTCATATTTTGCTTCTTATGATTTTTTTAGTCTCTGTATCTTCTTGGACAGCACCGAGCCTGACGACAAGGATACGAGAGTCTTTCCCTGCCGTACGGAGAGAACCAGGAAAACTGTTAAAAGAAGAACAGGGTAGTTTGAAATTCATAGTTCCAATGAGAAGCAGTGCCTAACAAACAGAACAAAAGTAAACAAAGCATGATACCTCCCTGGGGACAGAAGACTTATAAACTCTCCAGGATTTACAATTCTAGCGACCAACCCCTTCAGGACAGCAGCCAAGTGTCCCATGAGGTGGTGCTGCACCAAAGAACGATCTGAGAGGTTCCAAAGAGTGAAATGCCCAGTATTTTGCAAAGCTGTAAAATCTTGCAAAATAACAAAAATACAATACATATAAACTACAGGGCAAGAGTACAAGTGTTCACTTTAAGAGCTGGAACCATCCAGGTGAGCACCTGATAACTGGATCCTCACCAGAGTTTGAACCCTTCAGGACACAGAAGGGTTTTCCCCAGAAATTTCACAGACTGAGTTTTGATAGAAGTATACTTGCCAGATCCTCAGAAACATCACCCATTCTCCAGGTGTCTGGAGAGAACTGCAAATGGCTCTCATGTAGTTTGAGCTAGTTCTGTAAGGTCTCAGGGTGAATTTCACCAGATGCAACCAAACTGGGCAACTCCCAGTGGGACAGAAGGAACCCAAAGCTTGGGTAAGCAGAGCTGCAGCAAATACTGAGGAAACAAACATAACAGTGTAAAAAATAATAAACCATCCTTTTTTTTCTCTTGCTTTTGTTTTTTTCTTATTCAGATCAGCATAGCAATTAAAGAGAAGGTGAAAAACTCACCATTACTGAACATTTCATCATCTGTAAGCTGAGCATCCTTAGCATAGAGGACTCCAAAGTTAAAATTCACCGATCCCTGGGAAATAAAACCAAATATTGTATGATAAACAGTCAAACAGCAGACATAAAAATTTGTTTCCTCTAAGGACTTTCAGATATGCATGTATCTTTGCATACATCCTACACATTAGAACATACACTTTATACCATCACCTAATACATAATAATTTACCTTTAAATTTTGATAGTATAGCATGAATTTTTAACTTAAATTGGTGATCTGTTATTATTAAGTTGGTGCTTAAAGTTATTTCTGCTGTCACGGTCAAAAAAACATTAATTTTTTTTACTGTAATGACCAACTGATTTCAAAGTCATCACAAGCCCATCAAAATACAAAGCTGTATTCACTGGACGGGTCTGTGAGCTAGAAGTAGTTAGACTTGTACTTCCCTCTTGTTCTTCCAGAACCAATAAATCCTGTCAACAAAACCAGGATCTTTAGGCCACTGCTGTGAAAGATTCTACAAGGATGATGGTTTGATTTGTGTTTAGAAGTTTTGATTTGAAATGGCCAGTTCAATGGATAAAGACAGTTTAAGTAGTATTACATTACTGTTATTATTATTTCTATTATTATTTTTACTGTTACTACTACTATTATTATCACCTGCTACTGGAAGAAACAAACCAGTAGTACCTATACTTAATTACTTTTATTTCCAGAAAATAATAAAGAAAAAGAACCAAACCAAAAAAAGTCACTTCCTACCTTTTTTATCAAGTGATGAAAAATTTCTCTTGGGCTCTTCTCCAATTTATCAAGACTCATAGCACTGAAAGGCAAACAAAACAGTGTTTTTTAGAAGGGCGAGTGCACATTTCAAGGCTGAACCACCAACTGATTGCAGTGACAGCAGTTACAAAATGAATCGTTCCGAGAGCCTCTGTTAAATGGAATGTTCTCTGGAACTGCCATTTCTTTCCCAAAATACTAACTTCCAACATTCCTAAACCTATTTTGTATTTTAAAACAACAGAAGTTAGTTGTTAGGCTAAGTTAGACTCTGTGTGGAGGTCAGGTTTAAATTTATTTCCTTCTAAAGCACAGAGCTCTGTTCCATCACCCTTCCCTTCGGCTCTACACTGAATCATGGTGAGCATTTGAGGAGTGCTCAATAACCAATTCTATTTCTCTCTTTTTCTAGTTCTCTCTATTCCTAAATAATTCAAGACAAGTCAAATGAAAAATGACAAGTTCAGCATCAAAGTCACACTTTTTCCCTTTGTCTGGTCAAGAACAGGCTCTAAATCCACTTATTGCTGCCTTCAACGATTAAGACTTGCAAAACCATTTTTACCATATTTTATAGGTTTATCATAAAACCCACAGAACGCAAGCTCTGAATTACAGGAAAAGGTACACAGGCAAATATCTAAAGGGATCACTTATTTGTAAATACATACCTTGATAGAGATCGCACTGAGAATGTTTCTGTGGGACTCTAAGGGAGACATATTTTCTGAGTACCCTGTAAACAAGAAAAGCTAGGATATATTACAGGACATACCCACTTTTTCTACATATTCAAATAGGATTTTTAATAAAAACAATTCAGTTAAAAAAGAAGGAAGAAAACCAAGGTAATTTTACTCAGCTATATTTACTGTCGATTTAGACAAAAAAAAAAGTCACGGGTGCTGCAAAGAAAAAAAAAGTGAACCATAAACGCCTACAGTAGAATTTTAAAACAAGTGCTTGGATAAAAGAATCTCATGGAATGTGAAGTAGAAAAAAAGAACCAGTACCAGACCTGCCTATTTTCTCACCATTGTACAAGAAAATCCTAAAAGCAGTATAAAGTCACTGCCTAAAACCGGTCATGGGATGTAACCAAGAACAATTTAGGCATTTGCTAATCTAGACAGAAACCTTTTCTGGATGCTAGTGTCAAATCACAAGTCTTGTCTTTCAGAAGCTCGACAATGCTGGAAAGCATTTTCCATGGGGCTCCGGAGAGCAGGGGCGTAAGGGGGTGAGTTTGCAGATCGCACCTGTGCCATCCGAAGGATACAGCCCGCCTGCTGCCTGCGCTGGGCATTCTCCTGGCCATCTCTGGGTTTACCGGTCAGCGCCGCTCCATCCGTTTTCATGGAAGAAAGAGCCACGAGCACTAAGGCAGCCAGCAGCCCTGTCATTCCGGCGATATTGCAGCGCTCTCTCCTCGCAACGCCCAACACGCGGCGGAGCCACCTCCGCCCGCAGCACCGGCAGCAGCCCGAGGGAGACGGCTGCAGCTCGGGGGCTGCTGCGCCTCCGCCAGCCTGAGGGCAGCCGCCCCACCGGGACCGCGGGAACGCCTGGCGCCGCTTGCCCGGGGCGGCTCCTGCAGCTCCCGGCCCGCGGCAGCAAAGCACCGCCTCGCCCTCCGCCATCGGTGGGCGGCAGCGCCTCCGCCCCCGGCACCGCTGAGTGAGGCCGAGGAACTGGGCGGACGCCCTTTCCGCGATGCTCAGCACCGTGTGGGCGGCCAGACGGAGGCTTCGCCCCTCCAGCGTCGCTGCCGCGGCACCGTCCCGTGCGGGAGCTGCCCGCGCACAGCCCCGCGCGGCCGCCTGGCATGCCAGCCACTCATGTGCCGCGTCAGCTGTTGCGTCACACGCCGCGCCGGCAGCAGGGCCTGCCGGGAGTTGTAATCTCAGGCTGACAGCCACGGCTCCGTCCCACGCCATCGGGAGCTGCAGTCCCTCCCGGGCATCAAATGGGACCCTCACCCCTGGGCGGGGAAGGACCTGAGGCAGCACCGCTCCTCCCGAATGCCCTCTCTTTTTCCCTCCAACTCTTTTTTCTTTTTTTCACTCTGTTTTCACCCCTTCCCTTCCCTCTTGCTCTCCTGCTTCTTTTCCTTTTCCTTTTCCTTTTCCTTTTCCTTTTCTTTTTCCTTTTCCTTTCCCTTTCCCCTTCCCTTTCCCTTTCCTTCCCTTTCCCTCTCCTCTCCTTTCCTTTCTCCTCTCCTTTCTCCTTTCCTTTCTCCTCTCCTTTCTACTTTCCTTTCCTTTCCCCTTTCCTTTCCTTTCCTTTCCTTTCCTTTCCTTTCCTTTCCTTTCCTTCCCTTCCCTTCCCTTCCCTTCCCTTCCCTTCCCTTCCCTTTCCCTGTTCCTTTCCCTGTTCCTTTTCCTTTCCTTTCCCTTTTCCTTTCCTTTTCTTCTATTTCTGATCTTGGTTTTCCTTTCTAGCTTTAGAATAAAAAAGCAGCAGTTGAAACTTTCAGGCTACCTGGGAGTAAAAAAAACCTCCAAAATGAAAATTATTTAAAGAAAACTATTTATTCCCTGGGAGCCTGAAATTTTTTAATGCTGCACGTGACATAGAGCTTTTATTCCTTCTTATAGATAGTTGATATTTTATAATTTCTTTATACAGCGCCCCCTGCCGTCTGCCCCGGCGCACTGCAGGCAGAGCGCTGCGGCGTCGTTTGGTTTTGTTTAATTAAACTCGGCTGAATTCGGCTTGGTTCGGCTCTTGGTCTAAACTCGTTTCAGTTCAGCTCTTGGGCTGAACTCAGCACGGTTTGGCTAAACTCGGTCATATTCGGCACATGGTCTAAACGCGGCCAATGTCAGCTACACTCGGCTATCGGTTACAGTTGGCTATCATCTGCTGTTGGTGTAAACTCAGCTGTTTTCGGCTACACTCAGCTGTTTTCGGCTACACTCGGCTCTTCAGGTAAACTCGGCTGTTTTTGGCTACACTCGCCTCTTCGGCTCAAGTCGGCTCTTTTCGGCCACCCTCGGCTCTTCGGAACAATTCGGCCCGGCTCGGCTCGCTGAGGGCGGGAAAGCGGGCGATAAGAGGACCCCGGCACAGAGAGGCGTTTACCCAGATGCCTGTCACAAACCCGCCAAAATACGCCCGCCCGCGGCGCCGCTGAGCCCACAGCATGTGTCGGATACACTTGAAACGCCACAGAAAAATCCATCGGGCCGCCATGACGTCGGTATTCCATGCAGGCAGTCCAGTTACACCCACCATGGTCCTCCACTTCCCCGCCCTTTTCGCTGCCGCGTTGAGAAGGTCAAGGAAAAGTCCGCGACAAGCCACTCCCAAGGTGGCGGCCTCTCAGTGCAGGGCTGCAGTATCGCGCTCTGCCCACAAGGCAGCAGCACTGCTGCCCGCCCCAGCCAGGGACGCAGCGTGCCTCGGGGCTGCGGGCAGGGAAGGCGGCAAAAAAGAACAGGGGCGACCCCCGACAAAAACTGCTCTGAAATAAATGCCCCGAAACAACCGGGAAGAGGAAAAAAACTTCTGCCTCTAACTTAATAGGATAATAAACAAAACAAAACAAAAAAACCCCCAACAATTTCTCTTAAAAATATTTAAATATTTTAAAAAATATTTTTTCATATTAATATTCACATTTCTGTTTATAATGTATATTGATGTATACTGTCCATTTATCCATTTCTTTTTATAAATACATTTATATTCTATATTGCATATATCCCTAAAACTTAAATTTATTTGTATATTTTTACACATATTTTTACATAGTAAGTAATATTTCGGTTAGGATTTTTACTTCTGTAACACATACAGTATTCAAAATAAAACCCCTGCCTCTACCCATACATGCCAAATAAAAACCCCTTTCATTTCAAGTGTATTTAAATTAAAAAAAAAAAAAATTCGAATTTATATCCACATTTACATTTAAAATGTATACTGATCTATGTTCAATTTTTCATTTATATTTTCTGATTTATTTATAAATTTATATTCTATGTTACATCTGTTCCTATTATTTATATATTATTCAAATATTTTTATTCATATCTTTATATATTTATTATATATTTATTTGTGTTAGGATTTTTACTTCTGTAACACTTACATTATTTAAAAGAAAACCCCTGCCTCAACCCACGTTAAAGCCAAAAAGAATCCCTTTCTTCTCAACTGTATTTAAATATTTTTTAAAAATTCTATTTTTCAGGTTCATATTCACATTTACATTTAACATGTATACTTATGTATACTGTTATTTGTATTCTCCATCACATCTCTTCCTATTATCTGTATTTACTTATATTTTGTGTTTATATATACATTTATATCTTGATTATATATCTCAATATTTAGAAATATATAACAATAATATCTACATTCATATTATTTAAAATAAAAACCCTGCCTCTAACCCAAACAGAATAAAAAAAAACCCAACCCTTTCTTTTAAACAATATTTCAATAGGTTTTATCCTTATGTCTGATTTTTATATTCATATTTGTATTTATAATGTATATTAATGTATATTGCTTACTTATACATTTATCTTTATCAATGTCAATTGATAAATAAATTTATATTCTATATTACATCTGATGCGAGTAGTTATTTATATATTTTTATATTTTTTATACATATTTTTACATATTGATTATATATTTCTGCATCAAGATTTTTACTTCTGTAACACTTATTTAAAATAAAACCCCTGCCTCTACTTAACTAAAAGCCAAAAAACTCCCTTTCTTTTAAACTATATTTGCATATTTTTATATTTATATTCCCATTTATAATTTATATTGCTGTATAATGTTATTTATATTCTATAATACAACTCTTCATATTACTTACATATATTTATATTTAAATTTATATTCATAGTTTAGCAATTTCTCTTTATATATTTTTTATATATTTCTATCTTAAGATTCACATTTCTATAATACTTATATTATTTAAAATAAAACTCCTGCCTCTAACCAAATAAAAACCAAGGACACTCCTTTATTTAAACCATATTTAAAATTTAAGAAGTAACTTTATTTTTCAAAATTATAATCATATTTATATTGATAATTTTTATTTATTATATTGATAGATATTATATATATTAGAGAGAATACCTTCTAATATAATAATAAATATATAATTTCTGTATTATATATTTCTTTTACTTATATTTTTTTAATTTAAATATTTATAGATATTTGTATTTGCATATATATTTGTATCTGAATTTTTATTTTAATTCTATGTATATAATTTATTAAAAAAACCCAGTCTATAACCTAATAAAACCCCCCAATTTAACTATATTAAAATATTTTCATATTTACAATCTATATTTATGTATCTTTGTATATATATAATAGACTATCATTTATCTATATGATAATATGTTACAATTATATACCATATATTATAGTTTTATATATGTATCTGTTATCTATATTTATGTTTACCACTCAAATTTTATATTTATTTTAAATTTATATTTATTTCTATTTTCATCTATCTATTAAACCATATAAAGTCATTAACCTGACACATCAGAACCACAACAATACTGTACCTTTGTCAGCACCGGCACGCAGCACATGCTCATCCCATCGCAGCACATCAAAACAAAAACTATTTCTATTACTAACAGAACAAACATCCCACAACACTGAACCCTAATAAAAACTCAAATAAACCTAACTGTAAATAAATTTTACGTCCCACTATAAAGTAGCCCAAAACCTCTGCACATTCTCATCATAAACTTCCTCCTAAACCAATATCTCAAAAACCCCAAAAAACTCAAATACACCTTGAAAATGACACAACTGCTAATAAAAATAAACACCGAGTAAAAATTAAATCAAACCAACTCACTAGACTCAAAACTGTACAACTGACCCAAAACATTACTAAAAGAAGTCCCCAAAGCTCTACCTTTATGCGAGTGCACAAATAATAACATATAATCGATAAAAGTTATTTGAAAAAATAAAAAGAAATTAAAACCATGAAAATAAAAAATCTAAACTATTAAAATACTAAAAAAAACCCCACTACCCAAATTAAAAAACATATTGCCTATAAAACCCCACCATATAAATGCCCCTGTACCAAAAAATAAAACTAAAAAAACTATCAAACCAGAAAGAAATCAGAACTTAGGAACACTAAAACCATAACGTTCAAGAAGTCACACCATATCCCTTACCATACAACAACTACAAACAACATAAAACAATACAATGAATTCTTAAAAACCATCTTAAAACCACTGCATTGAAAAACCTTTCAAAAATTAAAAACTCCAACAGCCCAGCTGGCCCTACCAAAGCTGTATGTTTATACATACAGCAAACAAAACCAAAATCCCAGTAATACCTATCAGAAATCAATGAAATAAACCTATTGGAATTAATCCTGCCTCAAATACAAACCAACCTATCCAGAAAGTTAGCTTCACTCCAAAAACAACTTACACAGAGTTAATAATACCAAGAAATAAAACAACACACCATATACCACCAATGAACATAATAGTGAAGAAAAAAAAACTACTTTTTTTTTTTTGTTTTTTAAACAAAGTTCTTTTATTAGCTAGAACAAAAGATTTTGCCAGGACTGTAACAACAACTTCTTCTTTTTCTTCTTCTCCTTCTGAAATGTCCCTTCTCACTCCCAAATTCCTTTAAACTCCTGAGTTTACATCCAAGCAAAAAGCAAAATTCGTGCACTCGTGCATTCGATGCTCCTGTCAGATTCTCTGTTTCCCTCCACATTTTCTTACACTTTCAGTCTTCACGCTGTCCCGCCGTGATGAGTCTGACAGAAGAATTGGCACATGTTAACAGAGGATTTCCCTCCCTCCCTCCCTCCCTCTGGTTTCCTCAGCGCATTTCAATCCATCCCAGGCCTGCAACGATGCACCCTCACCCCAAAGCTCACAGCAAGCGTGCAGCAGCTCAGGCTTACTTGGCTCCAGGGCTCTGTGCCTTGGATAGCTGAGGAAACTTCTGATGAGCCTCTGTTCCAATAAACTGGAATGCAAACTCACCTCCATCTCAGAGCCTCAGTGACCTCAGCCAGCCCCTTCCTCACTTCCCTGGGTCACAATGACTTCCAGGCACAAGGATGCAAAGCAGGTTTTTGTCTTTTCTCTTGAGTGCCAACAGGTCAAATATGTAGGCTTTGACATCACTAATTACCCTCTCTTTGAACTCTCCCAAGGACAGTTTTAAAGAAAAGACACAAGATTGCTGGTACATCCATATGGGATAAGGAGGAAAGCAGCAAGGATCCGAGGCCAGCAGCGTGGCCGGGCAGTGTCACGTCCCTGCCGCCCTGTGACAGGGCACAGAGCTGCAGGGCCCCAGAGCCTGCAGGCCTGGAGCTGCCACACGGATGGACCTGGTTCCCTTCCCGGGCGCCCAGAGGGGAACCTGAGGGCAGGTGTCCACCCGAGGGTGCACCCAGAGCCCCGGGCAGGGATGGAGTCACTGGCTGCTCTCTGGGGACGAGACCCTCCCTGCAGGTGACACTGCCTTGTCCTCTCCCTGTGGGACAGGGACCTCCAGGGTCTATGACCAGCCTCCTTCCGTCAGCATCCAGGTGCTGTGTTAGAGCCAGAGGGGTCAAGGCTTTCCAGAACCATAGCATCCTTTAGGTTGCAAAAGACTTCTAAGGTCATCGAGCCCAGCTGCTGCCCCAGCACTGCCAAGCCCCCACCCAAATCAGGTCCCTAAACACCACATCTTGCCATGCTTCAAATGTCTCCAGCAATGGGGACTGCCCTGGGCAGCCCGCTCCTATGCCTGACCACCCTTTCAGTGAAGAAATTGATCCTCAAAACAAATCTAAGCCTTCCCTGCTGCAACTTGAGGCCATTTCCTTTTGCCATGCCACTTCTTACTGGGGAGATCTGGGTACTTAAACCTTACCTGCTCATTCCCTAGGAGGTCTCTGGCTTGGCTGGATGAGAGGAGAAACACTCCCAGCACAGGAACGGCAGCTCAGCAGGTCCCACACCGAGGCAGGGGAGCAGCTGTCCTCACCAGAGCTCGCATATCAGTTCTCAGAGATTGGCTCTGCTTTTCCTCCCGGGCAGATCTCTGCTCAGTGCTTCAGAATTGGCTGTTTGGAGCAGGGGGAAAAAACAGGTTAGCCAAGTTTTTTATCCAGACTTATTGGATGTCTTTGCCTGCTTTGCCTCTTCCTGACTTCCTCCTGCTAAGAAAACAGCTGCCTTTGGACTTCTAGGGGGAACTGTCACGTAATGCTTGAAAAGGAACTACAGAAAAGTGCCTCATTTTTAAAGACTCAGCCAAGAAGACAGATAACTGCAGCTTCTCCATCCCCACTGCCTGCAGAGCTGGCAGACACCAGGCCAGCTCTTGTCAGTCATCCTTCAAGCTGTTCCCAAATCTGCTGGAAGAACTGAAGGCTGCTTTGGCGTTCCATTGCTCTGCTTCTCCCAAAAAAGATCTTTCAGTGCTGTTACCCCTCCTCGGGAAGGGCCTTTCTGTCTTACACACTCGGGGACACAATGCTACACGAAGCTGCAGCAGCCTCTGCTCCAGGTGGGAAGGGCTTTCTTCCTCCTCTGGCACCTGGCTGGCACAGGTTGCTCACAGATGTTGGGGCTGCCCCATCCCTGGAAGTGTTCAAGGCCCACTGGTGCTCTGGGATGAGGCTCAGAGCAACCTGGTCCATGGAACCATGTCCCTGCCCATGGCAG
This sequence comes from Melozone crissalis, assembly GCF_028551555.1. Classification (NCBI taxonomy): domain Eukaryota; kingdom Metazoa; phylum Chordata; class Aves; order Passeriformes; family Passerellidae; genus Melozone; species Melozone crissalis. The sequence goes on along the minus strand of NW_026535804.1, from coordinate 2,146,572 downwards.
CAGGCTTGAAATGAGGTGATCTTTAGAGCCCCTTCCAACCTGAATTATTCCATGATTCTATGAACTCAAAAAACTCAGGGAATAAATCTGTAAAGGTCACTAAATACATAAAAGCATATCCCCATCAGCAAATTATTGAATGAAAAGTATATCTACAAACAGGGAGAAGTATTCTATGTATTTGCTCTTGCTACCTTTCAGGTGTAATTTTAGCTATCGCTTCAAGTTTTAAAATATTTTCTTTTGAAATAATACGCAGTGTTCAAATTTTAGCATTTTTACACTATTGCAGAAGTAAAAATTGCTGACAGTCAGGCCGTGTCATTCTTTATGGGGCAGAGCCATCATGACAGAATTTCTGGGACAGAAATTTTACAGGATGTCACTGCACAGACAGCACCAAATTCCATATCAGTTTGCAGTTCAGCTCCTCCACATCAGAAAGCTAAACTAGGACAAGTGAAGCCTCGGGATTCCCGAATGGCAAGGCACTAAGAGACACACCTTAATAATATCATCACAATTTCCACATCAGGTAAGGGCATGGGTGGCGCAGGGCGCGGATCCCTTCCTCTCCCATGCTAGAAGCCCTGCAGGCCACAGTAGATGCTCGGGGTCTGTGTATGGGAGTTTTGAAACCAAAGATGCTTAATTCTGCTAGTGAAGGCTAATGGAGGCTCTTTAAATAATAAACAGGTTTGTACAAGTGCAGGCAGTCTCTATCTCCACGCTGAGCCAGCTGCAGGCCAATGGCCACAGCCAACGGTGCCTTGGCTCTGGGCCGGCTCCTTGTCACACCTTCTCCACCAGGCAAAGCGGCACCAATTCCCTGGGCTGCCTGAAACAGTCCCTGGCACCCCTGGCCAGGCTTTATGCCCTCAACATCCCTTCTTCTGGAATCCCAAGGCACACTGTACGACAGCTTTTAGGCAGTGTGAGTGCACCTTAGGGACAGCACAGTCACGGGTCCTGCCATTCTCAGCTCTGCTCGGGGAGGGGTCACACCCCACGCACTCCTCCTTTGAGCAGGACGCTTTAAAGCCCTGTCAGCAGCAGCAGCAGCAGCAGCAGCCAGGATTCCTAGACCCTTCCTGCCCTGGTGAGCACCAGCTCCTGGCCGTGCCATCCAACGGGCTGGGGCTGATCGGCCACCAGCCAAGGATTTCATGCCACGGCAATGGCACCTCGCAGATTAGACTGGGGCCCGATGACACGCAGCTGAGAATGCCCGTGGCCAACAGCAGCCTCTGTGGCTCCAGGCTGCTAGCAAGGCAGAAGGGATTGCCCTGTCCCACCATGCTATGTGCTCTTACCTGCTACAGAATGCAGAGACGCAGAGTCTTGAAGAGGAGGAAAGGATTTTGAACACTCCTGCTAGGAAGAAAAGATATCTGAGGGAAAAGGAAATGATATCCAATGCCGCTGAAAATCCCATAGGAGCGGGCTGCAGAAATGCTTTTATGTGTGTGACAGTTTGAGAAAGAAATAAGTGCTGAGGCTGCAGGCTCTGATATCGACAGCGAGCTCCTGGATCCTCCAGGACAAAGCCACCTCTCCCTGCTGCTCCCGTGTTGGTCTGCCTGTGGAGCAGGGAGGGAAGGAGAGGCACACAGGTTAACACAGTGGCAGTGCACAAGCTGCCAGGTGTCACCCATCTGACCTGCACCAAAGAGGAAATCTTATTTTTCCAAACTTCCCATCAACAATTTCCCAAACAGACGAATACTCCCCTTGGAGGCTGCTGTGCCCTGTGCACTAGGGAGCCTGGCATGATGCCCTCCAGGTCATATCTTACATAAAGAGTTCTTTTTCTCCTGCACAAGGCTCTATATTCTACTTTGACAGATATAGAAATATCTATAGAAACTACAGATATTCACTAAGCGACCTTAAATCATAACAGCCAGGCCTCTGTATGACTTTGCTTAACTCCTGCTGAGCTCAGGCCATCTCCTCATTCCTCAGGCATCAGAAACCACTGAAATTCCCATGTTTTCCTGGGGGCTGCCTGCTTGCAGCTGCCCTCCTCTCACCAACAGGGCCACCTGCCAGGCTCCCCAGTGCACAGGGCACAGCAGCCTCAAAGGGGAGTATTCGTCTGTTTGAGAGGTGATTGAAAGCCTGGGGAAAAAAAAGCTGAGCGACACTGTGGCTCTGAAGGTGCAAGAATCATTACCCTGGAGACGTGCAGGTCACCTGGTTCATGCTGGACACGCTCTCTGGTCGCTTCACCTGAGTGTTCAGCTGGAGAGATCCATTTCCATGTGCTGGGCTGGGTCCATCTCCGTCCCTGCTGTGAGAAGGTGTTCGGGGGAATGCCACTGCCTGCTCAGCAGAGGCTTCACACACTCTGCCAGCAGCAAGGGCAGCCTTTGAGGCCACACCAGCCTGGCAGAGACTGAGTGAGCCATTCTGACAGTGTTAACAGCACCACTGATGAATCCTCATCCTGAACCCCAAATTTCACCAGAGCAGTTCTTCCCCAATTTTCTGCTAACAGCTGTACACTGCAGCTCCTCTGCTGTTTCCCAGCTGCAGATGTGTGCCAGCACAGGAATATCAGTGTATTTTTTTCCTCCACATCTGTCTGATAATGTTGCCTGTAATGCTGACATTTTCATGACTATTAAGTCATCCATGCTAAAATGAAATAAACCCTCTACTTTGAAGCACTAAATTCTCTACTGTCATGAACAAAAATTCTGCCAATTTTCTTCTGTGAGAAAAAGGTTACCACTGTTGCTGCTGGGGTGCTGCTTGCATTATGGTAATTACAGGTCGTTGTTGTTAATAGTTGTGTTTGTATCAGTAAAAGCCCTAGCTGGGGCGAGTTACTGGCCCTTCTCTGAGACAGTGAAGGGTGGGGACATCCCGAACAGTGAGGAGAAGAGGCTTGAGGGGAGGGATATGCAAATTAACTCCAAGGACCAGCATGCCATGAGAAGCTACTGCTTCTAGCTTGCTAAAAAAAGACCCCAAAAACAACGAGCCACCTAAGAGTTGAGAGATTGGAGTGATGTCTGGACGTCAGGAAAGGAGTGCTGAGCCTGCAGAGATGCTGAACACCTTCATAGTCCTTCTCACCCTGAGCAGGAGTCGTCCCGAAACCGGGAGCAGACAGAACGAGGCAGCGAACAGTAACAACAGAGGGTCACGATGCCCCAAAGGCTCCCACGAGGACTGGACCCCTCAGCTCTGCCTTCAGTGGACAAAGCTGCGCATATCCTCCTCCTCCTCCTCCTCCTCGCCCTGGGAGAGATGACGGGAAGCTGCAGACCTGTCCAAGCTGCCCAATCCTGAGCTGATCACTTATAATAAAGGCATTAAAAGGAGACAAAGTCTCCTCCCCTGTTTATTTCAGTGGACACAAAGGATGCAGAATTGAGGGACCGTAAGGACATCTGCTAGAACTGCCAAGATAAAGAAAACAGTCATAAAGCCAACTCAGCAAATATGCTGAGATGAGCACCAGCTGGGTGAAAAAGAGTGTGATGTTTGCAGGCAATGGGACTTTGGCACCCAAATTATCCTGGGCCTGGCCATGGGATGGTTCTGGTCACCAGAACTCAGGAAAAGACGGCGCAGTGCAAGTGCTGGGTGTTGTGCTTCATAGAACCCAGATGCAAAAGCTGGGAAGACTCTGCTGGATTCTTGTGTGGTCTCTACCCCTACTGTGAAAAATGCCAATCACTTGTTTTAAAATTTTAAAAGTTTAATAGTAATAAATTCGTTATAAAATTAGTAATGAAAATTAGAGAAAAAAGAATTTGGACAATTAGAGGTAGGACAAAAAATGACAATAAAAATGCACAGAATTACAGATGTCTGGGTGCTCTGCTCTGCCTCAGAACACATTTTGCTAACAAAGGATTAACCCTTAAAAGTAATAGCCTGTTGCATATTCATATATCTCATACATGATGCCAAAATTCTTTTCAAACAATGGGTGTTTTCTTTTTCTTGTCAACCCCTCCCTCATCTTATAAATCAATTGTCTTGGTCCCTCAAAGTCTGGTTCTTCCGGATAAGGAGGCAATATTTCTTTTCTCAGAGTTTTGGTGTCTTGTTACTGTTATCTCTCCTTGAGCTATTTAGAAAAAGTATCTTACATCACAGAGTTTGTGTAGCCTAAAGCTATATTCACCACACTACTTTAAAAGATTAGGGTAGCACTACAAAAAAAGGATTAAGACAACATAACTTTCCAACATAACACATATAGTATTAATATTAATATTTGCGAAAAGCCAATCATATAATATGCATTTTTCACACCTTCTCTGCTCCTTCTTCTTCTCAAAATATATTGTAAGCCTGATAAAAAAACTAGTTAGAGCCATGCTCAGTGCCTTATTCTGAAAACTTACAGCTGACTTACAGGTTTAGTACCTTACATAGCAGGTTTGAGGCCCTGGAACTGGAGGGACAGACAAGTGATGAAGTGGGCCAAAGTCCTTCTGGAATAGACGGGCACCTAGGGCAAGTCAGGCAACACCCTGCATGGTGACCACCTCTGTTCCAAGGGAAGGCAGGGTGCTTGCAGGCCTTCCCAAAAGCATCTCAAGGGAAGGTTTCCATCTCCCCTGCCCTGTTTTCTTCACTTCAGCTGAATCTTTCTCTCACTGAAAGACAGGAAGCTCAGGCATGTTGGGAGAATACTGTGAGCATTGGCAGAGGTGAACGGTCAGGAATCCAGAGGCTTGTGCAACTCTCTTCCATAGAGTTGTATATTTCCTTGTTGTATATTTCCAATAAAGCAGAGCCTAAATGGCAAGTCAGCGACTGGGGAAATACAGCACTGAGACAATAAAGGTGTAACATGCCTTGTTTTGAGAGGGTCAAGTAAGACAACAAACATTCAAACAACAAATACTGAGAAGATGAAGAAGAAAAATGAATTTTTCTAAGGCTTTCTAATGTTTATTTTCTTCTCTGTGCCTTTTGAAGATTGCCTATATCCTATTTTCATTGTTTTCTTTTTTCCTGTCTTGAGAATGAATTTTGCATTCTGCATATTTTAAGTCAGACATAAGAAAAGTTCCATATTGTTTGGCAATCATGAAAAGGTAAGTTTACAGGTCATATTCATTACCTTTGATGACTGGATCAGACTCAATTTTAAATACCCTTGTATGTCATGCTCATATGCAAAGATGCTAGATTGATCTTGGAAGGGCATTAAACCACGAAACAAGTACTTCAAAACCTCTGGACGTGGCTGCCGTGGTGAGTTTCCTGAGGTGTCACAGCCCCAGCCCCGCTCCACGGCCAGTTTCCCTGAGGTGTCACAGCCCCAGCCCCGCTCCATGGCTGGTTTCCCTGAGGGCTGACAGCCCCAGTTCCACTCCATGGCCGATTTCCCTGAGGTGTCACAGCCCCTGCCCTGCTTCCCAGAGATCCCATTGATTGTTCTAGAAGCCATGGATCTGGATTTCCAGGAGCATGTTTGCAAAGACACGAAAGAGAAAAATTGTCAAGAATTGTTTGTGCTTCTCTTCCTGAATTTTTTCCAATGTATTTTCTAGTAGGAAAGCATGGACCAAACTGGCAAAGTTCCTATAATGTAGGAAAAGCATCCTCCTGTATTTGACTTGAGTTGAGGACAGTTGCAAGCTCTCCTGCCAAATGTACACAGAAAATTTTCAGTGAATTTTCTGTCTTTCCGCTGAGTCAGTATAAAAGATGACGTTTCTCAGAAGCTTAATACTAATTTTTCCATTTATATGAAATGTCAAAGTTGTTAGTTCATAGGATGACAGGAAAACTGAGGTCTGGAGGCAGCTGTGGTGGTGTCCAGGTTTATCTCCTGTACCAATGGGGATCGGCAGCAGCATCAAATCAGGTTCATCTTAGTTTTCTGCAGACAGGTCTTCAGGAAAACATCAGTTCACCTAGAGCAGGGTTTGAATCCCTGCAGTGCAGTTGACTCCGCACGGGCTCTCTGGGCCACCGCCTGCCAGGGGCAGGAGCAGAGATTTCCCTTGGCCAGGGCCGGAGCCCTGGCATGGCAGTGCCTGAACAGCACCTCCCTGCCTACAGTGCCACCCTGGATGGCTGCCCCAGGGCCTGGCATTTGACCCTGCACTTGCTGCAGGAGTCCCGGCCCTGCTTCCACCCTGAGCAAACGCTCGGACCCATCTCAGAAGCTCGGTGCCCGAGGGGGCCGCCACAAGTGGTTGCCAGGGACCTGGGGCCATGGCTGCCCCGATTTTGGGTACACGGTGCCGATGTCAGAGTGGCCATTGTGACCTGTGCAAGGAAGGCCACAAAAGGGAACGCGGGGCTCAAGCCGAGTGTCAGTGCGACCTGACAACGGGAGGAGAAGGTAGGGCAGGGACGTGGCTGCTCAGGGACCAGAAGGGCCCCACACCTTGGGGCTCTGGCCCTGTGCGGCAGGCTCACCTGCCTCTCCCTTCCCAGAATCACAGAATCAGCGGAGGAACAGCCAGAGGACACTGCGGTGTTCCTCAAGGCGACGACGGGAGGAGAAACAGACAGGAGCAGGGCTCACGCAGGGCTGAGCAGGGAGTAGAGCCTCGTGGCTCTGGGCCTGCTCTGCAAACTCCCCCCCCCCTTCTCTCTCCCACAGACAGAGAGGAACAGCTCCTCGAAGTGACCACGTCAGTCGAGGAGATAGACTCAGCGTAGACAGCCGCCATGTCTGACAGCAAGCAGGAGGGCCCTGGTGCCAGGGAGCCAGGTGAGGGCAAAGCAGCCCTCTGACAGCCTGGCCCAGGGCCTCTTGTGGCAGCAGGCAGCATGGGGATCAGAGCAGAGGCAGGGGGAGGCAGGAGCTGCTCGGCCATGCCGGGGCCGGGAGCCTCCTTCCTGCCCAAGTGGGGCCCAGCTGGGCCAGGAGGCAGCTCCTGGGACAGCCGTGCCCACAATGGCCCCTGCTCTGCAAGGCCTCCAGCCCTGCCCATCAGCCAGGCAGGGACAGAGCAGCCTTGGGGCCGATGCTGCTGCAGGCTCAGAGCCCCGCAGAGCTGCTCATGCCCGGTGCCATTGGCTCTGTCCCCTGCAGCCTGCATGCTGTGTCGCCGTGCCGAGGCTGACCCGGACATGTGCGGTGCCAAACTGCAGAAGGGTGGGCTCTGTGCCCACGCGTTCTGCATGGTGAGTGGCTCCGGGCGCTCCCTCCACCTTTGCAATGGGCAGCTCCTGCCGCTCTCTCCTCATCAGCTTCTCCCCTTGGCTGCAGTTCTTCGCCACTCTACTATTTCATCCAGAGACGGACCGCGGGGGACTCATGGACTTTCTCCCTCGAGATCTCCTAATTGCAGTGCGGCGGGCGGCACAGAAGGTGAGAGCCTGACAAGAGCAGGGAGATTTGTGCCTGGCGAGGTTTGCCAGAGCTTAGCCCAGACAGCAGGAAAGAAAGGCCGGCCCAACAGCCGGGACAAAGTCTGGCCCCCAGCAGCTCTGGCACAGAGGCCCTGGCACAGGAGCCTCCCTCCTCCAGCTGGCGGCTCTGTGGGCTGGGAGCCAGCAGCGGCCACGTCCTGCGCCTTGCCTGGAGCCCTGGGGCTGCCCGGGGAGGCCTCGAGGCTGCTGCTGCTGCTGCTGATGGGGCTGCTTGGCTCTTTCCAGATCTGCGGCATCTGCGGCCAGAGTGGGGCAACCATCATGTGCTGCATGGAGGACTGTGACAGATGGTTCCATCTGCCCTGTGCCAAGGAGGCTGGCTGTGTCAATCAATATATTACCCCGTTCAGGTACCGCCTCTCCCCTTCTGGTCATCACTGGTGAAAGATCCAGCATTTCTCACTTTGCCTATCCCTTTGCCCCCAGCTCCTTCTGCCCTGAGCACCGTCCAGAGCAGGAGGTGGAGGCGACTCCTGAGCCGGACACCGTTTGTCCCATCTGCATGGAGCCTGTGGAGGACAGAAAGACCTTCACAACCCTGGTGTGCCCAACGTGCAAAAGGGCCTGGTTCCACAGGGACTGCATCCAGGTAGGAGCCCTCCCCTCAGCCCCGGGGCACAGCAGGTGCTCAGCAGCAGCGGCAGCAGGGCCTCGCTCACCCTGCCTGTGTTTGCCCTGCAGGGACAGGCCTTGCGCGCTGGTCTTTTATGCTTCCAATGCCCCCTGTGCAGAGACAGTGAGGCATTTCTTGCCGAAATGTTCATCTTGGGGATCCGAATCCCCATCAGGTTGGTGTCCTTCTGCCTGGCCCACCAGCCAGGAGGGTGCAAGTGCTGTGCTGTGCCAGGCCCTTCCCCAGGAGCCCTGGCCCTGCCCTGTCCCGTGAGGCTGGGCTTCAGCTTCACACCCAACTTGGAAAAGCACTGGAGAAAGAGCTGGGACACCCTGGACCTCCGTGAGGGAGAGCAGCAGAAATTCATCATCTCTTCCTTTCTCCATCAGAGTGCCAACATGGGAGGACAATGATGCCTTCGCAGATCTAGACATGAGGCACAGCCAGTGCAACGCCAGGGATTGCCTTTACCCTGGAGGCAGGGAGGAGGCAGAGGAACAGGGGTAAGTTGGGAAGCTGCACCTGGGGCTCTGCAGGGAACCTGTGTCTCGGCAAGGGCTCAAAGCGGGAAGAACCAGAAGCGCTTGGCCGGACAACCACGTGCTGGTACACTTTGTTGTCAGTGCTATGAGCCTGTTTGCCTCCCCAGGCCCTGGGAATTGCTCCTGTGCTCCTCCTGTGCTGCTGAGGGCACTCACAGGCGCTGCTCTGGCCTGAGAAGCAGCACAGACATATGGGAGTGTGACACCTGTGCTGGGCTCGGAACATGTATGAGTCAAATTCCCCGGTGTCCCTGGGCTGGGGACAGTGCCCAGGCTGGGCTTGGCAGAGCACAGCATCCACTGCTGGAGGGCTGGGGGCACTGCTCTGGCCTGGCCTGGCCTGGGCCTGGGTGATCTTTGACATTCCTGCTTGCCCTTACAGCCTCCAGGGATGAGTCAGAGCTCAATGGCCCCAGGCCAGCCAGACAGTCAGGACTGCAATCTGCTCATGGCTTGTCAGAATCTGAGGCCATCAGCCCCAGCTCCCACACCCCTGTGCCATTGGTGCTGGTTTCCCCGCCTCCATCTCCAGAGACAGGCAGCCACAGCAGGCCCCAACATGCAGCATGGCAGCAGGCGCTGCCATCTTCCTCACTGGACACCAGCAGCATCAGCAGATCAAGGTCAACATGCAGCAGGTCCCCTGACCCTGAGGACAGGGTCTATTCCAGATGTGCTGGGCCTGGCCGCAGGCAAAGCCGCTCTCGCCGGCAAAGTCGCGCCCAGAGTCCACCTGTCCGCTCCAGGAGTCGCCATGACAGAAATAGTGGGACAAGGCCAAGGGCTGAAAGGCCCAGGCGAAGGGAGACACCATCACGGACATCCCCCAGACGCAGGTGCTCCTGCCAGCAAGGCTGGGCCCAGAGTCCACCTGTCCGCTCCAGGAGTCGCTGTGACAGGAGCAGTGGGACAGGGCCACGGGCTGAGAGGCCCAGGCGAAGGGAGACACCATCACGGACATCTCCCAGACGCAGGTGCTCTCGCCAGCAAGGCTGGGCCCAGAGTCCACCTGTCCGCTCCAGGAGTCGCTGTGACAGGAGCAGTGGGACAGGGCCACGGGCTGAGAGGCCCAGGCGAAGGGAGACACCATCACGGACATCTCCCAGATGCAGGTGCTCCTGCCAGCAAGGCTGGGCCCAGAGTCCACCTGTCCGGTCCAGGAGTCGCTGTGACAGGAGCAGTGGGACAGGGCCAAGGGCTGAGAGGCCCAGGCGAAGGGAGACATGGTCAGGGCCATCCCCCAGACGCAGGTGCTCCCGTCAGCAAGGCTGGGCCCAGAGTCCACCTGTCCGGTCCAGGAGTCACCGTGGCAGCAGCAGCAGGACAAGGCCAAGGGCTGAGAGGCCCAGGCGAAGGGACACATCATCGGGGATGCCCCCCAGACGCAGGTGCTCCCGCCAGCAGCACTGGGCCTCGACTCAAAGTGTGCGGTCCAGGAGTTGCCAGGACAGGAGCAGGAGGACAGCAGCAAGTGCCGAGAGGCCCAGGCGTAGGGGGACATGGTCGGGGATATCCTGCAGGAGCAGCCACTCCCACCAGCGACGTCGGACCTCAACTGGGACCTCCAACAGCAGCATGTAGCACCGTCATCTTTTCTTTCTGGGCCATGTGTTCTTTGCCAGAAGTGAAGGTGAGAATGGTCGGTGCAGGGACCCTGAGATGTGCAGCTCTGTGAGCAAACCATATTAGCTCTTGGTGTTTCTACTGGCAGGAAGAAGTCTGTGCTAAATACCTTGATTTCTGTGTAACTGTGTATTCAGTGAAAAGTCACTTAAGGATGTGGCTAATTAAAAAGGACTCTTGCTCCTGCCTTTAGACTCCAACCTCAGATGTTTCCCCACTGCTTACCCTTGATAATGAACCACTCCTTAATGGGCTTGGATATGCTTAGGGAGACATTCAGAGCAAGGTGGCTCATAGGGAAGCTGCGTCTGAAAAGGACGTGTGCTGTGTTGCTATCCTTGAACAATCTCATTTCAGTAAAGCCAAAAAAAGAAGAAAGAGAGTGAGACACTGCCTCAAGAGTCTGAAGACAACTTTTACAATATTGCTGCGGATTTGAAAGAGGTCTTTCGAAGAACAAACCAGAATAGACGGTATATTTCCTCCGTCTATTCTGGTTTGTTCTTTGAAAGACCTTTAAAGAACAAAGCAGAATAGATTGAGGAAGTACACTGGCACAAAGAGGATGCACAGGACTCTGCCCCAGATGACCATCTGGGACCTTTGCCTGAGAACGACGCAGCTCAGGAGACGACTTCTTTCAAGTTTGCCGTCTTTGGAGGCACAGAGGAGTTGGGCATCAAAGAAGGTAACAGCAGAACCCTTCTAACAGTGCCGTTGCTAAGGAAGAGCTTCTGGCAGGCACTGTAGGGCAATATGGTGTAAAGAAGGTCAGGATCTAGGGGATTTTCAGCAGCAGAAGTCAGTAATTAGGCAGAAGCATTTTGATCTTCATTTCTGCTTGCCAGGGCTGTGGTAGATTAATGAGAGGTCCCTCATGCTTGCATCTCAGGAATTCCGAAAGGCATGCTTTGAGAAGGCATTGGGGTTTTTGCTGAGTGGTGAAAAAGCTTGTTCTCATGCCCTGAATTCCTCAAAGAGGGAAAAAGGTGACACACCAGTCATATCAAGTCTCATAGAACCCAACAAGGTTTTTAAGGAAATGTGCGTTAATGTACAGGGAGGAGCAAAGTCCGAGAGCTGACCCCAAGATCCATGAACATTCTGTTTGTTACTGAATTCTACTCTTGGACCTTTAGAAAAAGGAAAAGGAATGACACATGATCATTGGGGTGTCCTAACCTTAGATAAAATGAGGCTGTCTGAAATGAAGATGAAACAACATTAACTCGAGTCCCAGTCATGTAGGAGAGAAAAAAAACATGTGAAGTTATCCAAAATATTAAAAAACCCAATGCAACAGCACAAAGCAACGAGCCCCCCACACTTGTGCTGAACTGAGAAGGTATTCAGTGTCTTCTGAATGCAATGACAAATGTTTAAGAATACATAAGGGATCCCTGGAACAAAGTAGAAAATACTGGAGCAGAGATGTAGCTTAGAAAATCTGGCAGGGGCAGATTCTGTCCTTCCTAAATCTGTCTTCTCCACTGTAGGTATTTCACTTGAAAGGAGGAATTTTTCCTGACCAGTAGAGGAATAATCTGGTTTTGGCTTTTTTTCTCTATTGGTGCTGTCATTGCAGAGTCTTACGCACTTGGGACAATAAAGCCGGTAAAAGCCCCATGGCAAGAGGATCCACGTTTCCAGGACAGCAGTTCTGAGGGTGACGATGAGCCTGAGATGTCAGAAATTGAACAGGACCAAGAAATGCAAGTTCCATTTCTCTTTGTTGTCTACTTGGCTGTAGTAGATGGATGCTGTGGGAATATTAATAGCAGCACTCAGGGAATGGGAAACTGACATTGCACACCTCTGAGCAATGAAAGTCATCTTGGAAAACCGTTCATGCTGCACAGAGTCAAAACTCCCAGCAGCCCATTGGATGTGAATGTGAATATGGGAAGAAAGAGTAGAGCACAAGAAATTAACTGGGTCATTTTGGTTTACCAACTCCAAACTGAATTTGGCTAAAAGCCAAAGACACAGTCGGTTTTCTCTTTAAAAGAGGGTTTTGTAAAATAAAAAGCTCCATTCAGTTCCTAGGGAATAAAGCTTTTCAATGTATGCCATTTCTCTGAAGTACTACAGGTTTTTAACTTGTGTTCATGGAATTTGAAAGTACAATTTAGGATGCTCAAATCACTTTGTCCTTTTCTAGGTTGCTTTCTTTACCACGCACAGAAAGTGCTAGAGTTTTTTTTTCTTCTCCAAAGATGATGAACGCCTAAGAGGTATGACAGAATTTCTTCACCCTCTTTTGTATTTTTTTCCTTTTCAACCCTTCCTGTAAATCAGTGAGGAGGAAAAAATGCTGCCTAGTTATCAAAGTTTTCTAGTGAAAATTTGCCACCCTCACTTGTGATCCAAGTTGTGGCAGAATCCCGTGAGAAAGTCCGGGCAAAATAAAGGTCAAGCAGATTTCTGACTTTCTTTTCTTTCAGACAATTACCGAATAGGAATCTGGAATTTTAGAGTTTACCAAAGTCTTAATCACTTGACAGGTTATGTAGACATTTTGGATCCTTTCAGGTATTTAAATAATCATTATCTTTTTCCTCTCTTTCTGGTGTTACCGTTAGAAATGATGAGTGTTCTTGTCAGCCACATATGTCCCTGTGGTTCTTTGTCCTAATGAATCTGGGGCTTTCTCTTCAGAATCCAGTGAATTTTGTATTTAGAAACAAAGAAAACAACATCCAAAGGAAACATGCACAGTCCCCAAAACCTGCACAGGCCACCAAAGCAATTGCTGGTTAGATTTTGTAGAACAGAGTCTTAAGCTTAAAGGATGTGCCTTCCATGAGACTGATTCAATAACTCTGCTGAAATGCACTGCTGTGTTCACACAGTTACCAGCCTGCAATCTTCCAGGCAGCCTGATTTACAGGGTGTGTTGAAATGGAGAGCTCAGGCCTCAGCAGGCCTCAGTTCTGGGGGAAGATGTGGGGCGCTGGTGCTGAGCTTCTAATGCAACAGCTGCAATTTCAGTGCAATTCAGATTGCAGCATGTTGAGGAAAAGTGCTGCTGCCTTTGATTGTTCTTAGCACACCAGGCTGCAGTAGGGAACATTTCTTCTGGAGCCAAGGTGTGGTGGGGGCAGGAGAACAGGAAGGATGTGAAGAATTGATTTCTGATTTTAGTGCTGTGGTGGTCAAGATTGTTAGAAGCAGCAGCACAATCACAAGTGTTTAAGGCTATTAATTGGATGTTTCTTTTGTGCAGAGGGTCCACAGTTACTTTGTAGATTAGTAGAAGTCAGTGAAGAAAAAGAGGGTTAGGAAGACAGATGTAGATTATTGCTTGAGGTGAGTATGGAACATCTGTTCCCTGGTAAGTCTAGGTGAAAGCTGAGCATGGGGAGGGATTGCAGGTATGAATGTGCATGCAAAATTAAGTCAGGACCTCGAGAAGAGCTTTAAATTTGTAATAAACAGGGAAGAGAAGTTTTTTAGTGTAGCAGTGTGTATAACATCATGTTGTGTGATCCAGTCAGGTAAACCACTACATCTTTGTATGTTACAGGAGCAGCTACTTAAGTGTATGTAAGGATAGTGAATGTAGAGACTTCTCCTCATAGTGGATTCAGGAACTTCTCTGAAGAATTTGTTAGATTTTCATTATTTTCTGGAACGCCAAAGGAAGCATTAGGATACCCTATAGGAAGTGCAAGCAAACCAATAAAGTTTTTACTGCTTAGAAGTGAGTCACGTTTGTTCATTGAAGGAGTTGCCAAACAAGGTTACTTTCAAAATGCTTTCAAAGGTCTAACAGGGATCAATATCAGCAAACCCTGTTAGGCCATCTTTGGGAGCTGGGGCTGAGGCTCTTGTGTCTTGGGGAGCCAAGGGATGGCTCCAGGCCTGAGTGTGTGGCCAGGCTGGGGCCATTGAGCTGCAGCCCATCCCTGGTGGATGCAAGGGCAAACAGGAATGCCAAGGGACCCCAGGGCTGGGCCAGGCCAGGCCAGAGCAGTGCCCCCAGCCCTCCAGGAGCGGATGGGCTCTGACAAGCCCAGCCTGGGCACTGCCCTCAGCCCAGGGACAGGCGGGTGCTTGGCCCTAGGGCTGGGCCCAGAGCAGCAGAGCTGTCACAGCCCCAGCTGGTTCTGGTCTGCGTGAGGCCTGAGCAGGGCCCGTGGGTGCCCTGGGCAGCGCAGGAGCAGCACAGGAGCAGTTGCCAGGACCTGGGGAGGCACAGGGCTCAGCCTCGGCACGGCGACACAGCATGCAGGCTGCAGGGGACAGAGCCAATGGTACCGGGCATGAGCAGCTCTGCGGGGCTCTGAGCCTGCAGCAGCATCGGCCCCAAGGCTGCTCTGTCCCTGCCTGGCTGATGGGCAGGGCTGGAGGCCTTGCAGAGCAGGGGCCATTGTGGGCACGGCTGTCCCAGGAGCTGCCCCCTGGCCCAGCTGGGCCCCACTTGGGCAGGAAGGAGGCTCCCGGCCCCGGCATGGCCGAGCAGCTCCTGCCTCCCCCTGCCTCTGCTCTGATCCCCATGCTGCCTGCTGCCACAAGAGGCCCTGGGCCAGGCTGTCAGAGGGCTGCTTTGCCCTCACCTGGCTCCCTGGCACCAGGGCCCTCCTGCTTGCTGTCTCACAGGGCAGCTTTCTGTGCTGAGCCTCTGTCCTCGAGTGACGTGGTCACTTCGAGGTGCTGATCCTCTCTGTCTACGGGAGAAAGAAGGGGGGGGGTGGGGGAGTTTGCAGAGCAGGCCCAGAGCCATGAGGCCTCTACTCCCTGCTTAGCCCTGCCTGAGCCCTGCTCCTGCCCGGCTTCTGCTCCCATCATTGCATTGGGGAACACTGCAGTGTCCTCTGGCTGTTCCTGCGCTGATTGTGGGGAGACGCAGGTGCGCCTGCAGTACAAGCCCAGAGCCTGGAGGTTTGTTTCATGTTTTAACCTGCATGGATCTCCTTTTAGGATAGGTGGACAAGAAGGAGCAGGCTGCCTAGGTTGCTTCAATTTCTTCCACAAAAACCAATGTGTTTGTACCAGCTACCAGTAGAAAACACCAGTTTTCCAGCAGCCCATTACTAAAAATTCGCCTTTCCATGGAACCAGCATGAACGCATCAGGGATCAGCATCCATTGGCAGAACAATGACTTCTTTTACTAACTACTTACTATAGAATTACTAAAAAACACAACACTACTTTTATTAAGTGATGGCTTTCCATGGAATCTAAGCACTCAACTCTCTTTATTTGGGGTATTTGAGGGACAACTGTAACAAATCCCATTAATAAATTCATAGCACTGGACAAAGGAATACCTGACTGCTTTTTAAGACTTTAATGTACCAGCAAAATGACACAGCTGAACCTTTCTATTGTCAAAACTTTTAGAAGGTTTTTTCACCCTCATGTTTCTTATTGTTATGTTTGCCCAATTATCACATCAAAAAAACCCCCAAACAATATTTAAGGTAGCAGCAATTTTAATTAAATAGTTTAGAAAATATATAAATAAGGGATAATTTGGTTCCAATAATAGCTCATAAGCAAAAACAACTGCGGGGTACGGAGGGCAGAGTTCAATGACCCTTGCCACTTCACATATAAGCTTGCCAAGTGAAAATCACCCCTTATATGCCATGTGTCAATACCATCTCCTCCTATTTTCGGTTTGTCACTTTTCTGTCTCCACCCTCATTACCACCTTTACCATGCATGCACCACCACTCGGTTTGGTGGTCGCACAAGTCTTTGGGGGTCATCACTGATGAAGGCCCTGTAGTCTTCTTCGTTGTCCTTTAATTCACCTTTGGGTTACATATGTGCACCAAGCCAGTACAATGTAAGCCAAGACTAACGTATCACTGCATCTACATATGAAGGCAATAAATCCCTTATAATTAGCATTTTCTGGGACCGAACGAGGTTCTTGGTCATTTTTAGCAACTGTATCTTCAGCTTCTTTCCTGTGGTCCTTGAAAAAAAATCTGCTGCATAGGGGGGGGTGGAGCCCCTCCTCTCCCTCTCTTCTTTGGCATTACTATTTTTAACTTATTTTATTATTTTCCAGATATTAGTTACTGTATCAATATTGATTACTGTTTCAATTTTTATCAGCATGAATCATATCTATTTACCACAAATCCCCCATTTCTCTTTTTGATCATTGATTCATGCTGTATTTAAAAGGCTGTGCCCTGATAACCTTTATATTCTTCAAAATTTTGATTCTCTCGTTGTCTCCTTTCAGCTTTAAACTTTTCCAGCATTTCTGCTGCTGGCTCTAATTTTTCACACTCTTTTTCAAATTTAGTTAACATTTCTTGGGCTATTTCAATCTCTCTACGTCCTTGTTCTTTTACCTGGGTTGATTTAGCTGTTAGGACCATTATACATTTTGGTTTTCCTTTTTCTGGGGATTGTGAATCTTGAGACATAGTTGTAATCTGCACCCCCTGAATCACTGAATGAATTAACCTAATAGAACACGGAAACATACAAGGCAGAAACAGAAGTCCCAGAACTGAACACAACAACATGAACCCTAACTTTTCCACCAAACACCTCCAAAGAGGTTATCCCACCAATCTGCTTTCAAGATTGAATTCCACTTTTGTACCGGCACATGAGCCACCCTCTTAATTTCTTCTGCAAGTTCTGTGATAGCTTCCCCATAATCATCATTTTCTACACAGCACTCAGATTCATTAAATCTCCCACAAACTCCTCCTTTTTCTGCTAACAGATAGTCTAGGGCGATCGTGTTTTGGTACACAAACGCTTGCATTTGTGTATATAGCCTGGCCAACATTTTTAAGGCACCGCAGGTATGATTTGACACCACCTTCACTATTGCTTGGAGCCTTATTAATTGATTCAACAGATAAACTGGGGTCCTATATCCCCACGACCCATCCTGAGCCCATGTTGCTGGGTCATAATATGCTATAATTTGTTCTGCAGGCCATTCGTCCTCCCCCCATTTTTTATTCCCTCCTGCTGTTGGAAAGTTGAGACTCAAATCTCCTTTATTCCACTGCAGGGTTTCATAGAATGGAGTTCCTAACACATTGCTCCTAGACCTTTGTAGAACAACGAAGGAGGGTTGTATTACTCCCAAGGTACAGGTTCCTCCCCATTTTTGAGGTAACTCACTGTATACTCGTTGCCCACAAATCCAATATATCCCACCTGAGGCTTTCCATTTCTTATCCGCTTTCTCCAGTTGTTCCCAATAAGACCTCAGGCCATTGATGGATTGGTAGGGGTTAGCTCCAGGACTTCTGTACCAGCATAAATTAATCTGTTCATCCCATTCACAATTTATTTCTTTTATTGGTCCCCAATATCCAACGGGGTTTTCAGGTCGCCAAATTTTTGAACGATTATCTATATTAACCACCAATGTGGATTTACAAGGAGTATGCCCTACTACTTTATTAAATTTCCTTCCTTCTCGAGTTATACAAATGATTCCAATTACTTGATGGCTTAAAATCCATCCTTCAGGTCTCTTCAATGTTCCAGAAATTTGGGTGTGGTTCCACTTTAAAGATTGCTCTGGAGCTAAGCTCTCACCTTTCCACGGCCATCTTTCAGCCATTTTTAGACCTCCACAAATCCAGCATTTGGATAATCCCAATTCTGTAGCAATCCTTTGCATCAATCCCACAAACAGATTCCTATTTGAGGCTGGCAAATCCCAATCTTTGTAGTACTGTTTTAGCTGTTTATACAATTCAGCCAATTCTGTTGACTCTTTTCTCCTGTTCTTTCCTCTATTCCCCTTTGTTTCTTTTTCTTCTTTTAGTTTCTCTTTCCATTTTTCTCTTAGTGCCCGGTTTCCCATGCCTGTACTTGGATCATCTCCATTATCATCTCTTTCAAAACAAAAGAATCTTTCATATTGAGGACAAATTTGATCACCATGGGGATAAGGAGCTCGTCCATTGTATCCCAAATTTTTCCCTACCCAATACATCTTTCTTTCCTTAATACAAACATCTATAACACTGCTGCGATTGTAGCAGGCAGAACTAACATACAAGTGTGTCACAAACACAGATTCCACCTTGTCCTTAATCCACACAGAGTGATTGCAATAATCACAAATGTTGCAATTGCTGGGACTTGGTTTTTGCCTTGTTTGCTTTTTCATTGCCGAAATCCTGTTCAGTGTGGCCTTCTGGCTTTGGCCAACCGCCCAGGGTACCAGAACGATCACAGTGAAAATAATCCTCAGGAAATCTGCCTTTCTACCTTTCTCAAGGTCCCTTGGGTTGCAACCAAGGGCCGAGATGCCAGTCTTCTCGGTAGCAAAGGTAATATCCCGGGATCTAGTCACTGGTGCTTTTGGTTTCCTTGGGCCCCACAGAGTTTGCTTGTCTCCTTTTAAATGCCATTTCCCAGTTCTAGCTTGTTAAAAAGAAATAATTAAAATGAAAAGAACAGGGAAAAGATTAGGCTGGAGTACCATAAACCTGTATTTTCCAAAATTTCAGGGATGTGCAAACCACAATAAGATTTTTCTAATTATTTTCTGCTTCATGGGCAGGGAGTTCATTAAGTTGCCGCCTCCAATAGGCACACTCTCAGTGCCAATGTGCCCCTGGAATAAACCTATGTTGTGGTGTAGAGACTTCTTCTCTACCACAACTATCAATTTTGAGACACTGGTCTATAATATTATGAGCTGCTCATTCTCTTATTTGTGCTATAGCCAATATAGCAAAAATCAATTGATCTAAGTTCTCTATTAATCCAATTGCTGCTGGAAGGGTCCAGTCTCAAAGGTATCTAAAAAAATCACTACCAATGCATTCTATAATTAGCTGACTAAATACATAACCATAGCAAAGCAAGCAAATCAATTGTCTGTCCTTCTCTTCCCTCTTACTTTCCACCATAAGTTAAAGCAAAGTGTGCAAACAGTACATATCCAGGGATGACACCTTAAACCATGTTTACCACACTCCCAACATTTTACTTGTCTCTGAGCTCTTTTAGCAACAGGTGTTAGCAATATCAGTTTCTGAAATTGCAGTTCTGTAATCAATTCTAATAATGTTGCTGGTGAGTGATCCTGGAGGAGATCTTTGATCTTTTTAGGCCATTCCCACTGATTCAGAAAGTCTTTTATTCTTTTTCCACCGGCGTTCTTCTGCCTCTGAGCTCAAGGGAATTGCGGTCGGCAGCCATTCAGGATGCCTAGTTGATTCTTAATAAATAATGGGTTAATATAAATCAACTTAAATCCCACCATATTAAGACATTTTTGGAATTACATCTTCCAACAGTATTTTGGCCACTGTTTGAGCTGTAGCCCGAGCTGCTGGAAATGCTTTAACCCACTGAGTTAATTGATGTATTATAAAGAAAAAATATTTTCACCAATCCACTTTAAGCAATTCTATAAAATCAACCTGTATCTTTTCAAATAGCCTGTAGGCTGTTTTGCATCCTCCAGAGGGAGGGCTTCTTAACACCTTCTTATTTACCTTTTGATAGGTAAGACACCCCTGGGTAATTTGCTTTCCAATTTCAAATATCCTCATACACCCATAAAATTTTAAAAAGTGATCACAAAAGGCTCTTGTTCCCCAGTGTGTCGGTCTATGCAAGTTATCTAATGTGCCACTGGTTTTGGCATCATAATCCTGCCATCAGGAAAAACTCACTTTCCCTCCTTAAATGTTGCTCCTAATTTCCTTATAGCTGCCAGTTCTGCTAGCGGAAGGGAAAGTGTCTCCTGCTGAATTTCTATTTTTTTTTTCTAAGGTCATTATTTCAGTATCTCCCTTTCTTAAGGTTGCTCTTTTTGCTTCTTCATCAGCCAAATTATTTCTCTGACTCTAATATCCCTCCCTCTTTGGTGTTCCTTTACATGAACTACTATTATTTTCTTTAAGCCTTTTAAAGCCTCACATATCTGAATTATCAATTCCCCGTGTATTAACCCTTTCCCTTGAGTGTTTATAAGTCCTCTTTCTTTCCAAATTTTTCTAAAAGTATGTACTACACTAAAAGCATATTTGGAGTCTGTAGAAATAGTCCCTTCTTGCCTTTTTAGTATTAATAATGCACAGAGTAATGCATAAAATTCACAAGCTTGTGCTGACCAGGAGGGACTAAGGGGACCAGACTCCTTTATCCTAAACTTTTTCCCACTTCACCTGAATGCCAACCCGTGTCATTAATTTCTAGATTATCTCTTCAGTTAAAGAGTAAATTTTAAGTTTTCCTTCACAGGGTTTTACCTGTAAATTTAAGGCTATTATTAGATCTCTGCCTAACATATTATTCTTGGCCTCTGGTATCAACAACAAATCATTTACTCCAAATTTGTCATCTGTTTCAATTTGCACTCCTTTTATTACAGGAACAGGGAAAGCCTCTCCCGTAATTCCGATTACTGAAACTCGCTCACGACTTATCTCACATCCCTGGGGTAATTTTGTCACTGTCGACTGAGAAACTCCTGTATTTACTAAAAATACAATTTCTTCACTCTGAAGACTGACTTTGAGCTTTATTATCAAGGCCTCTTCTGGGTGTAATTTGGTCCTCTTCATTAAACAAAACTCTTGACCTCTCTGATTCTCCTGAGGAGTTTTCTCATCTTGCTGTTTCTTTCTGCAATTTTTTTGCAGGTGCCCCTTTTTATGACAATAAAAACAGGTGGGTCCCGCACCCTTCAAAGTGGGGCAAGAATTTTTTTAAGTGTCTTTTCTTGGGGCAGGAAAAATGCACAGCTCCTGTGTTCCTAAAAATAGATCCTGACATCCGCTGTTCGTTTTTCCCTGCGAATTTTTCTGTATTCAAAGCTGCCTGCATTTCTTGAACTGCTGCCGCCACCAAAATTCTGGCATCTGCTTTCTGCTTTTTCTCATTTCTCTTTACAAACATCCTTTGTGCTTCTCTCAGTAACTCTTGAAGTCCCCTGTCCTGCCAATCTTCCATTTTTTTCCAGCTTTTTCCTGATGTCACTGCAAGATCTGGTCACAAACTGAATTTTTAACAGAACCTGCCCTACTGCAGTATCAGTATCTCTACCTGAATATAATTGCAAGTCTCTTTTTAATCTTTTTAACCATTCTGCCGGGGACTCATATTTTTTTCTGATGCTCACTCAAAGCTTTTCCTATATTATGTCCTTTAGGCACTGCCCTCTGAATTTCTTGATTTTCTTCCCTTCAGGACTCCCATTCATCCCAAAACCATATCATCATCCCCAGTGGGCTGTCCTGAGGAACGCTCCCCCCCTGAGAACCCCCCTCACGGTTCCCAGATACCTCAAACCACTGCAAATTTTTCCTACAATCTGCAGCCCCTGGGTCAAGGAACTTACTCTTTCCCTGACCCATTTCTGGTGGCAACAAACTAAGAAATCCCCGGTACCAGGAGAGTCTTAGTTTCCCACACTCACTCCGTGGCTCAACTTCCTCACTTATTACTCTGTCACACTGCCTTTTTCAATCTACCTGTTCCACTCCTATCTCTCCCTCTGCAATCTACTTGTTCCACTCCTCTCTCCCTCTTTCTCAATCTATTAGCCCCGTCCTCTCACCATCTAATCACATACTAAATTGCCTGCTACTAACCCCTCCAAGGAAATTGAACCTATTCATTCACTCTCTTTCTCAGTCTCCCTACTGAGTCAATCCCTCCTGCCCAAGGACCTTCCTACTGGTGCCTGGACCAGGGATCCCCTCTTTCCCCCTGGGTCAAACCCTCCCGGGGTCCCCACTCCTTCACTTTACTTTCACTTCCCTCCTTTTCCGGCCGGCCTCCTCGTGGAGATCTCGGAAACGCGGTACTGGGAGGTCCCATTTGCTTCGGGGGTCCGGGACTGTCCAGCCCCCGTCTCAGACACTCCACACACACTCACACATGCATACAGCCGCCCCCCGACCCAAAAACCTCATGATACTCACAGCCTCCTTTTCTCATGAGGGTCTTCGTGCACAAAGCAGTTTTCTATGGGTACTCTCTCTCCTATAAGCCGGCACTCTGATGGGAGCCTCTCCTGCGTGCTCTTAAAAACTAATTTGCTTATGCGTTATTGTAATGAAAACTCTCTTTCCCCAAGGGAGAGTGGTCTAGCCTTGGGACCACTTAAAAGTCAGGTGGGGAGCTACTTCCCAGAAGCTATCCACCTCCCCGGAGTTGAGAGAGTCCCGGGTATCAGCACCAAAATTGTTATGTTTGCCCAATTATACCATCATAAAAAAACCCAAACAATATTTAAGGTAGCAGTATATTTTAATTGAACAGTTTAGAAAATATATAAATAAGGAGTAATTTGGTTCCAATAATAGTGCATAAGCTAAAACAACCGCGGGGTACGGAGGGCAGTGTTCAATGACCCTTGCCACCTCACGTACAAGCTTGCCAAGTGAAAGTCACCCCTTATATGCCGTCTGTCAATACCATCTCCTCCTAATTTTGGTTCATCACTTTTTTGTCTCCACCTTCATTTTCACCCTTATCACACATGCGCCACCACTCGGTTTGGTGGCCGCACAAGTCTTTGGGGGCCGTCACTGATGAAGGCCCTGTAGTCTTCTTTGTTGTCCTTTAATTCACCTTTGGGTTACACATGTGCACCAAGCCAGTACAATGTAAGCCAAGACTAACATATCACTGCATCTACATATCAAGGCAATAAATCCCTTATAATTAGCATTTGTTGGGACTGAACCAGGTTTTGCTTCCCTTTTTGCTCATTTTTAGCAACTGTATCTTCAACTTCTTTCCTGTGGTCATTGAGAACATCTGCTGGGAAGGGGGGTGGGTGGAGCTCCTCCTCTCCCTCACTTCTTTGGCATTACAAGTTTTTAACTATTTTATTGTTCTCAAATATTAATTACTGCATCAATATTGATTACTGTTTCAATTTTTATCAGCATGAATCATACCTATTCATGCTATTATCACAGAGACAAGAGAAAACTCCCATGGTGCCTGACAGCCTGAGGCAACTGCCAATTCCAGATCATTCCATCCATATAGGAAAAGAGGCTTTTGCATTAAAGTAGAAAAGAGTTATTGAAAAGGAGGGCAGGATCAAACAACTAAGTTATTTGGACTCATGCTTCTTGTGTCTGTTAAAAAGGCCAAGAAAATGCACTCCTTCCTCTTCTGACACAGCTCTCTCTGTTCATGATGTGAGACAGTGAGTGCCAATGTGCAGGAGCTGATGCAAGGGACAGGGACGAGGATGCAGCAGACACAGTGCCAAGCTGACAGAGGGATGATCTCTGGCAGAGGCACTGAAGGAGGAGAGTTTGCAGGCAGGACAGAAAATGGCTCTTTGTTTCACCTCTTCTTTCAGTGCTGCTAAGAATGTAGCCTGGAGCAAGCTGGGAACACCAGAACCTGGAGCCCTTTCCAGGCAGGGCTGCATCAGACACAAACCAGCAGGGGACTGAGGAGCCCCTGGGGTGGCAGTGAGCAACCCTGGGCTCTGCTCACTGCTGGTGGCAGTTTCTATTGAACCATCTCCAAGGACTTCTGTTGTGCTCTGTGTTCCTAAGGGTTTCCCCCCCTTGGTTTTTTTTGGTTGTCTCCTGCACCTTTTTTTCTCCAAATTTTCCTACCCTGTCAGCAGCAGCCCCTGTCCAGAACTGGCTCTAAAATATCAGCAAAGCAGCTAGGAACAACAATGGGTGGAATCCTGCGGCTCAGGAATTCGTATGCCAGAGCCCTGCCTGTGCCTGTGCCTTATGTCAGGACCTCCTTCTCTCTGCGAAAACTAGGAATTAGTGGAGTTTTTTTGCCACAGAGCTCCTGAGAGGCAAATGTTGTGCTAGGTTTCTCCGGGGTGTATCCGTTAAGTTCATTGCTGGCAAAGAGAAAGTAAGGCCAGGGTAGCAGAGCAGCTGGGAGCTGGTCACTCCCTGCAAAGGGCTGGTGTATGATGTGAGAACACCACGTTCCAGGATGGGCGAGCGGGGTAAATGTGCTCAAGGTGCTCCAAAGAGGTTTGGGTTCACTCAGAGAGCAGGCAGGGGTGGTGAACACTGGAAGATCCAGCTGCAGTCCCCATCCATGTCCCTTTCAGTGCTGGCTTTAGGGTGTCTGCAGCCTGGATCCAGAGCGCCCTGGGGGGCTCCTGAGGCTGCCTTTGCACTCAGGGTGAGGATGCCCAGGAGCCCCTGAGGCTGGCAGTGGGGACCAGGGCTGGGACTTGTGGCCTGGCAGGTGTGGCTCTGGGGGCTGTGACATGCCAGGCCATGGGTCACTGTCACTGCCCTCCGCAGCCCTGGCTAGCTCTGTGATGCTCCAGGGACAATGGCAAGAGTGGGGAACTGGCTAGGTTAGAGTTTTGCCTGAGCCAGAACCTCTAGGCCAAATGCCCAGCAGTAGAGACCCCTGAAGGACCGAGTGAAGGAAGCAGAGGAGGCCAAGAGGAGAATGACACCAGCTGTGCCCCCAGCAGAAGCTCTGGCACATTGCTCGTCCAGCACTGTCAGAGCCGGGCTACTCTCACAGCGCACTCGGGAGCCTCGTGGCCGCCAAAGGTGGAGGCACCACAGGATTTCCCGGTTCCCAGCCGTGGCTCTGCAGGGCTGGGCTGGGACAGCTTCCCCCAGCTGATGTGCAGCTCTGGATGAAGGGGAAACCATTGGGCTACCTGGTGATGGATCTTCCTTAATCATCAGAGGCACCCTTTTGTAATAATGCTGAGGTGCATTGCTTAGCTTATCCTTTCCTGACTCTTTTTTGCACTTTTGCATTACAGTAAATTACACTGTTCCTTCAGCGAGTGTCTGTGTCTGCATCTCTGACCCTCTCCACCAGCAAAACAAACACACAGCCAGTTTAGCATGAGACCTGCCTCTCTGCCAGCCCATCTCTGGGCAAACACCCCTGGTGGCCATCTCCACAAATGAAATTCCACTTTGCAACTTCCTTTGCTGCAGGCAGGTGAGAAAAGGAGCCACTCCCAGTTCTGGACGCCTCCAGAAACCAGCTGCTTTCAGCAGTCACAACCCTGAAATATCAACCTCCTTCCTTAACCTGCCACAGGGAGCTCCCACCAAGAGGCCTTTTGTCCAAGGATGCCCACAGAAGAGCTGGAGAAGGGAGCACTTTGAAACACAACTGCTTCAGAGTTTAAACCTGCCTTTATCAAATGAGCACACAGCAACCTGTCCCAAAGGGAAAGCAGGCAGGAAAGAGAAGCTCCTCTCCCACAACAGCAAACTCTGTGCTTCCTTCTATTCCAGCTGGAGTGTGGAAGCCATGGGCTGCACCTCACTTTGGGAAGGAGCTCTGGGAATTGGCCTGGTCTGGGAGGGCAGCAAAAGGAATTCCCCAAAAAGGAGGAAAAGATTCTCTGGAAGGAATAGATGATGACAACATTTCTGCAGAAAAGCAAAAACAAGAGTAATTGAAGCATTTCAAGAAGTTCCCATACTGTAATTTGTTTGCATATATACGACAACCCCAGAGTCTCTGTGGTGTGTCAGGAAGCTCAGGAATGAACCTGCAAGGCTTGGATAAACAGCATTGGTGTCCGTCCCCCAGAGCACAAGCAGCTCCCCAGCAAGATTTCATGACTAAGGGACAAAGCTTCCCCCCTAAGCTCTCCACAGCAGCTCTAGGGAGTATCTCTCCACTACAAGATCTCCTTTGTCAGTCTACAGTGACAAGAGTTGGCTGCAGGAGGCATTTGCATTGGAGCTGTCCCCAGATGGGAGGAAGAAAAAGAAGAGGTGATTCCTGAGGAAAGAAAAAGGCAACGCCCTTTGGGAAGACACCAGCATGAATTCACTAGGCCAGAAATCTCTTGAAGAAAGCAACATCCATCCATGGGGCAGCACTTTGGCTTTGATATCAATGCTGACAAAATTGCTGCCCATTCCTGCTGCCGTAGCTGACTCCGAATCACGAGAAATGGGCCAACTCCGCCAAAGCCAGGCAGACATGGTGAGATAAAACCAGCTGGTCTGCTGAAAAGGAGTCCAAAGGCATGTTTTCTAACTCCCCCTTTTCGTCCTTTCTGCAGCCAAGACAGAGCAATGTCCTTCCTCTCTGTCTCCAATGGTTACCCAGGCATGGGATGCAGCGTGGGAACAGAGCCTGTCCCTGCTCCCAGTGCCCTGCCCTGCCCTTCCCTGCCTGCCTTGCCCTTCCCTGTCCTGCTGGATCCTGCTGTGCTGTGCTGTGCCGTGCCGAGCCGAGCCCGGCCAGCGGTCACGCATTTCGGGAATGACCCTCCCCTGTGCCGGCCGCCAGTGTAATGAACATACCACCTTCTAACTTTGACTAGTTAGAGAGGCTTTGTCTGTGATTTTCAGTTTTAACAATTCAGGGAGCTTTTGTTTTCCCTGACAGTACAGTTGCTGCCAAGGGAAACATACCCAAAGACCAATAGTGACCCAGCCTTCCCTTTGCTTCCCTTTTCCTTCCCTCACTGCTACACAGCGCTCTCATACCAGGACCTCAGTGCTGCCTCACCTGAGCATTTAGAGCTGCCTCCAGGCCCTTCCAGGCTAAGTGCAGGTGCTCAGGATTCTGAGGTTTCCTGGCTTCTTGGGAGAAGGTGTTTGCTTCATCTGGACTTCTTGGGGTTTCATTGGAGGAGCCAGGCACAGGCAAATTTCATCTCCACTGTGAGCTCTTCATTCTGCTTGTTCCCATGAAGCTTAAATGCCAACCTGAGCTCGTCATTCCTCTGGTTCCCGTAGACCATCACAGCCCTTCCATGGCCTCTCCAGAGAGGAGCAGCTGCACATCTTCAGAGCAGCAGTTGCCAGCCCGCATCCCATCAGGGAGGGAAAGAGTTTCTACCCTTGCTTTCCAAGCAGGTCCTGGTTAATGACCCTTTTAAGTGTTTTCCTGCAGTGCTCTATCATGGGTAGATCTCAAGTGAGAATCAGGTAGATAGGGTCAAGTCACCTAGGAAGGGAGACCTTGAAAACAGAAAGATTCTCTGCCTGCTTTTCCTGTCTTTGCTGCAGATTTGGATGGTTTTATGGGCATTTCGCAGACAGCCTCTCTGTAGGGGTACAAGGGCAAGGTGGAAGATATTGCCTAACAAGTGATCAGTGTTAGGTGCACTCTCCTCTTTCTTTGAATGAAGCCAAACTAGGACTCTGATAGGATATTGCAGGTGTTTAAGACTGTCTGCCCTGCAAATCAAGCCATGCCATTTGATGCTGGCAGGGGGCTATGTAGAAATCACGAGCGGGCCGGGGCTGCTGAGAAATGTGCCTCGAGCTGTTTGTTTTCCAGCATCAGTCTCATTACATGGTTATGACTATGGGAAGATGCCAGCAGCTCACATCCCAGGCAGCAGACAAAGAACTTAATGTTAAAACTTACTTTATAAGTTTTTTGACCAATCACACAAAGCAAAAGCATATTGACAGTAGTTCTATCCAATCACTATAAGCACATGTACCTTTGGTTAAAACAATGCTTGCTTATTTTGAATACAATTGGTCAAACACATGGTGTCTGAGCATGCTGGCTTGGCTAAAGCAAGGCAAACATTCATTTTTGGTTGATCTATAGGCACGTATGCACAGCAAAAGCAAGCAAGCAAAACCAACAAGTGCCAGTATATTCTTTGATCAAGCTCCATGTTCCTGTTCAGCTGGTTTTTGGCAGAAGCTTCCCCATCTATTTCAGTTCTCAAGCAAATCTTTTAGCACTTGTTCAGGGACTGGTCAACTATAGGGCACTAAACTGTCCCTCTAACCTTCAATTTTTACAAATTTGGATATCCTAGAATTCTTTCGAACACAATGGACACCACGCTTTTGCTGAAAGAGCTCTATGATACAAACCATTTTCACAGTCCAAAAATCAACATCAAACTCAAGATTTGTAGCTTTCACAGGTTGAACAGGGAACGTCTGGCATGCACCGTAGCTTCTCCGTGCGGCTCATGTCTGCATGCTCATTTCCCTGCTGGTGGAATTGTTGGTGAGATCTTGGTTATGAGACGGTTTCACGTCCTTCACCAGGACCCACTTAGGTCCGGCACCTGTGCAAACACAAGCATACCCTTTGCTCCAAGTGATTAGTGGAAATGATCCTTCAATTTGTCCTAACTCAAGGTTTCTGATCAAAACTGGAGCATTTTCTTTCAAATTTTCCTGTGTGCTGTTTGAAAAGTGCCTAAAAATTGGAAGATTAGTTCCTGCAAATGAGCTATTCAAAACATAAAGACATATAAAGCTTTGCTCAACCTCATCTGGGATGTTGCTTGGGCCACTGCCCCTATTCTTGATGTAGAATGGTTTTAGAGTGTGGTGTGTCCTTTCAACAATTGCCTGACCTGTGTGGGAATAGGGAATTCCAAAATGTGGCGAACACCCCAGTCCATCAGAAATGTGGCCAATTTTTGAGCTGTGTATGTGGGACCATTTGTCAGTTTTCATCTCGTGGGGGATGAATTTGGCAAGCTCTGGGCCCACTGACACTGACAAGGACAAAGGCAAAAGACTAGAGACACTCTCTCTTCCCGGGACCAAAGTCCTACTGCTTTAATGGAGAACAACTCCAGGAGAGAAAGGTGTCCAGGAGAGGAAAGAGGATGTCCAGGGCATGAAGGAGAGTGTCCTCCTTGTGGCAGGAGACTTTAAATGCTCGGAGAGGGGGGCAGTAGAAAGGAACTACCAGAGTTGAACATAATAAATCACCACACTGTAGTTTTCTGCATAAATTGCTGCACTTGTTGAAAACAAAATCCTAAAATCTCCCCAAACACAACCGTGCAGTCCCAAATGACCACAGTGTGGGAGAAAAACCACTCAACCCCCCTGTATACCCAGGCACCAGGTGTCACAGAGAGCACCAACCTCTGCAATTAAAAAGTCCACACACACAGGCTCACTGGGAAAGGAATATCTCTTTATGAGGGGACAGAGAGCTCACTCTTCTCAACACAACACACACCATCCACCACATCAGCATCCACCCACATCATCTTCCTCAAACATTCACACACTGAAAACACAACCACAATTACAACACATAGGAAAAAATGCAGCAATAAAACAGGATTTGCTCAATTCAGCCCCAGAATTCCTAGCAGGTCCTTATTGACACAGCAAATGGCACTGCTGGCCATCAGCCAGACCCAAACCCAAAATGTACAGGCATACGGTGTGCACTGGACATCTCTGTGTGACTTATGAACAGGACTTCCCCTGCGTACGCCTT
Source organism: Melozone crissalis (assembly GCF_028551555.1). Lineage (NCBI taxonomy): Eukaryota > Metazoa > Chordata > Aves > Passeriformes > Passerellidae > Melozone > Melozone crissalis. The sequence continues at coordinate 2,117,293 of NW_026535804.1, read as the reverse complement.
ACGGGTTACTTTATACAGAGTTAAACGTTCCCTTTCTCCACACCCCCAGCAGTCTTGTCTGTCCCCCACGAGGAACAGCCGAGAGCGGAGGTGCCTCCAGGAAAGGAATGTCCTGGCAGCGCCCAGAGACATCCAGAGCCCGGTTGTTCTCGCTGGAGCAGAGAAGCGTTCCTGCCGCGGTCACCAAATGAGGTGTGGAATAGAACTCCCCACAGTTAAAGATAGGAGGTGGTATGTTTATTACAGTCAGGCACAGGAGGAGTTGTCTCCTAAAGACATGTATGAAGAATCACTGGCAGAGATGTACCCGCACTGGAGCCCTGGGCATGTCCAATAAAGGTGCAAATATGTGGGGAGATTTGTTAGGAAGCATTTCAACTGCGATGCCAACAGTGGCTTCTCTCCTGGTTCTGTGTGTTCCGCACAAGTAATGCAATGGTTGGGTCTGACAATTAAGAAGTAGATGTTATGTGGATGTTCAAATGTGTAGTGATGGTATTGTAATATATCCTCCCATAGTCCTCTTTCCCGTCCCCCTTGTAACAGCCTTGGTAGTCAGGGCATTTGGGGAGGGCTGGCTTGTGACCAGCAGGCAGGGTGTAACAACACCTGACCTCCAGTCAGGATGCAAGAAAGTAATCTCCACCAATGGACAGCAGAGAAAGAGTTGACTGACAAAACTTTTGGAGGAGCTGAGGGTATAAAAGGCAGAGCATCCTTTTTGTAGATGAGCACATGGCTGCTAATTACAGAGACTCCCAATGCTGCAACATTTCCTTCTTCAGTCCTTTGTTAAGGTTTACTAAACCTTTAAAATGTTAAAAGTGAGAGTCATTTCTCACATGTGCAATGCTGTGGGCCATTGTCTTGGTCTGGTTTCCTTTGCTTGTGCCCCATCTGAGTGCTCAGCTGGAGTACAGGCTGTAGGTGCTTGGGGCACTCCTGGAGTTCCTCTTGGATCCCCTGAACAACAGGGTTTGGCCCATGAGGGGAATTTTTGCTGCTTTGTGACAGATGAGAATTTCCCAGGCTCTTTTGTGTTTGCTGTAGGGAAGGTTGGTTATTGCTTTGCATAAACTCAGAGACCAACACAGAGCTGTCCCTTTGTGATGTCAGGGCATGGTTGCCACGTCGTCATAGTGGCATCAGAAGGTTGCCTTGGTACACAGAAGGCCTGAGTGTCAGAGCAGCCCTAGGCCTAGCTCAGATCAGGAGAACCTTCCTGGTCAAAGCATCTGCCAGTAGGCAGCTGCCCACTGACAAGAGGCTTGTTTTTTTAGCGTTTAGAAAAATTGCAGAAATGCCAATAATTAACCATCTGGCCACTGCAGCTTTTGCTGCATATGGCATTACTTATTCCATTTATTATTTTACGAATTTCTCACGTAAGTAGAGGCTTCCCTTCTGCTTAGGTTAGGGTGTATCCTAACCTGGCTTTTTTCTTGGTGGCTGAGTTTCTGATTTTGAAACAGAAAGAGCATTAGGATGCCTCTGGTTTGGTAAAGCTCCTGTCAAGAGGTTCAGCTAAAAAGGGGGTGTCTGTAGCCACAGGGGCAGCATTTGCAAGGGAACCTGCAGGGCTTCCGTTCCCTCCACGGGAGAGTCTGTGGCAGCAGACTCTGTCATTTCCTCAGGTTGCCGGGACAAGCAAGACACCTTTGAAAATGTGGACTGGCAGACCTTCTTTAAGGCCTTCCAAAAACTCTGCAGTTGTTCCCAGAATTCAGAGAAAGCTTCTTTCTTTTTAAATTTTGTCATGAAAGGATTTGACTAACTTGACCTTTTACTGAGTGCTAAAATGGTTGTTCCCTTTGAAAGGAAATGCTGCTGTGCCCTTCCACAATAGAACTGCCCCACCTCCGGGGGATTTTGGGGAAGCTTTTCTGGGCAACTGTTTCCTGCAAGTTCATCAGAATTAGTGCATGACACTGAGTGAAAAAAAAAAGAGTACCTGAAGGAGAGGATTTCAGAAGCTGTCTTATGTGTTTGGCAGAACAGGAGCATTGAGTGTTAAAGAAAAACACTTTGCATTTGCTTGATCATATTTGTATTCATTTACTGGCTAAACAGGCCAAAGTGTAGGCACAACCAAGAATATTGTCCTAATATCTTGCTGGCTGTGTGAATGAGATGTGTCTCCTGGAGGGATGTTGTGAAATGGGAAATCATCTCTGTTTGGGTTGACCTGTTCTGTGGGATTCAGCAGCCCAGGCAGTTTTATGAGAGCATCTGGTTCATTTTCCCTTCCCACTACAGGACACCTGAAGCGTGTAATCAGCAGTGCTAAAGATCCTAAGGTGAGTGAGAAAGGAACATTTCATGTTCCTGGTGTTTAAGAATTGTAGAGGAAGATGTGAGCTTGGCCAGTAGCAATAGATTGTACACGGCCAGCTAGGAAGGCCGAAAGAAAATCCATTTCCATGCTTGAGACAAAAGTAAAAAAGGCAGTGATAGATATTTTTAAATTTCCTTCTCAGAGTTTGAAGAACTAAAAACCTAGTTTTGAAAAGAGAACGATACTTGCAGACAGCAGATAGGGAAAATTTAATTAAGAGCAATTTCTTGTACAGTTGAATTAGATCATTTTAATTTAAAGAGAGGGACTTAGAATCCTATTCCCATCAAACTTTATGATATCTACTTGGAACACGAGGTGGCAGAACAGGAAAGCCATCTTGCAATGGTGCCTGCAGTATCTGAAGTGCAATGGGCACCTTTGTGGCTGGGGAGCTGCGTGGGCCCAAAGGACGCAGGGCTGGCGGCCGTGAGCAGCTGAAGATGAGGCAGCGTGGGGCCAGGGGGCCAAGAAGGCCAAGGGCACGGTGGCTGTGCCAGCAGCAGTGGGGCAGCAGGAGCAGGGCAGTGAGCGTGGCCTGTGCTGGGCAGCGCTGCGGCCACAGCTGGAGTGCTGTGTGCAGCTGTGGGCCCTGGGAAGCAGAAAGTCATGGAGGGGCTGCAGCGTGGGCACAGAAGGACAGGGGAGCTGGGCAAGGGTTGCAGCACAAGGCCAGTGAGGAGGTGCTGAGGGAGCTTTAGCCTGGACAATGGGGGCTCATGAGGGACCTTCAGGCAGACTTCCATAGATCCCTGCCTTAGATCCATAGAGCCAATGCTCAGCACAAGGGCTGTTTCCCTGCCAAACATCCCTTCACTGCATCCAAGTGCTTTAGACACTGGAGTAGGTAACACTTTCATATTTTGTTTGTTTATTTGTTTGTTTGCTAGAAGGAGAAGCCTTGTGTAATTTCTCCTTCTCCAGGGAGCAAGGGAGCTTTTTCTCAATCTTTCCTGGCCTTTTTCCAGCACTGGCAGAAACTTTCAGGTTAATGGCTCCCATGTCTTTTGGCAGCCCAGGGAATCAGTGTGTGTTGTGTTTGGGAACTGAGTAGGATATCAATGCCCTTGCATTCCAGCTGGTGCTCAGAGATTAGAGGAGCTGGGAGGGGCTGGGCTGCATTTCTGATTCCAGCCACTTCAGCACCATCAGTGTGGCCAAGTTTGAGCCAAGAACTTGCCCAAGCACAGATGCACAAAGAGTGCAGTTCCCAGTGCAATGCTCTGGGTCTGATTGCATTCCATAAGGACCTACATGCTCCAGATTCCCCAAGAGTGTGGGTTACTGAAGCAACAGGAGAGCAAGTTCAGGATTGTAGCTGAGTGGGGCACTGGCTACCAAATTTTGATGTCTGTAGCAACAGAGAGGACAGTAAAGGGAGATTTCAGTAATAAGATCTGTCTGTCTATCTATCTATCTATCTATCTATCTATCTATCTATCTATCTATCCATCCATCCATCCATCCATCCATCCATCTAACTAACTAACTAACTAACTAACTAATGTAACATTTACATAATTGAATCTTCCTGGCTCTGGTCCAAGGCAGTTGGAGGCACAAAGGTCACCTAAAGCATCCCTTTCTGGAGAGGATTAGAGACATGTTCCCTTGACCGATTCTGAGTAGGCATTGATGTTCCCCCTCCAGAGATGGTGGTTTTTTATCCCCTCAGTGCTATTTTCCTCCTCCAGCCTCTTGTGCCCTGAAGTCTGCAGTTAATTCTTTAAACTTCCATCTCTCCTAGAGAGGTGGAACAATTCCATGTTTAGGTGGTGTTTGGTGACTCTGGTCATACATGCCATGCCATACATGACACGTGGCTTCCTTCACTGGCATCCCCACGGCTGTGTAAGTGCATTCATTAATGGGGCCTTATGAGAAACTCTGTTACTGCTGGTCAGAATTCTCCGTTGACAAAAGAGGGAGAAGAAACACCTTGGTCCTCCTCCATATACTGAGGTGGCCATAGAGGTTCTCTGACTTCCATCAGGGATCTTTGCATGCATCCTTATCTCCTGAACGACCCGGTTTTCTAACAAGAGTGTGGATGTCAGGAAGGAGGAATGCTGGTGCAGGCCTGAAGAGAAGGTGAACTCCAGAAGTGTCTCTCACAAGGAGTGAGCTCACCCAGGAAGCCCCTGCAGAGTCAGGATGGAGCTGTGGGACAGGGCAGGGTGTCAGTCACTACTGAAAGACAAACAGGACATGGCAGAAGCAGAGGGAGGCCCTCACCAGACCCTTGAGAAATGCCACCCCTTCCCTGTCAGCTGCCTGAGAGGCTGCTGGAGCTTCAGTCCCAGATGGCCCCTGATTGTAGGGCCAGGGTCACTTTGGAATCTGTGCCTCCCCTCGGGCAGAGAACGACCCAGGAGAGCAGCAGCACAGTGCTTTGGGAACATGTGAGCCCAGCAGTCTGTGAGTCTTGGCCCACAAAGGGTGTATGGGAAGTTGAAACCCATCTTCTCTTGCTTTCTGTGCAGGTGCTTCTAGAGAAAGAGCAGGAGCACACAGCCTCATCTGAGATGCCATGCCAGACTCAGGGAGAGCTGTTCCCTGCCCGAGGGCAGGAAAAGCAGCTCAGGCAGCAGGTGGAAGAGCCACAGGAGAATGGCCAGGTGAGCCTGACTAGCCAGGGGACAGAGGGAAGGGCAGGAAGAGGGGCATAAACCAGAGCTCTTGGGACTGAGGAGGCCAGGAGTCCCACAGGCACTGAATGCACAGAGCCTGACAATCTGCAGAGATCAGCCCTGGGACAGGAGGTTTGCAATGGAGGCTGATGTGGGGAGGGAAGCAGAAAGAAATGGCTGAATAAATGTGATTTTGAGGCTGCAAGAGGAAAAAAGCTGAGCCTGATGGCAGCTCCCAGTCACTTGCTTTGCTTTTGTGTGTACAGAACATCAAGGCAGAGCCACAAGCAGAGCTGCCCGAAGCTCAGAGTGACATCATGGCAGTGAAGAGAAAGATCAAGGAAGACATGGGAAGAATTCAAGAGGAGAATCTCCATCAGCAGAGGGGCAATCAACAAAACCAGGTGAATGAAATAGTGGCAGCCACTCCACTCATGAAATGTCCTCTCTTTTGTTTGTTAGAGAACATGAAGGAACAGCTGGATGCAGAGCTTCAGACAGCTCAAAGTATGATCAAGGCAAGGCATAAACGGCTGGAGGAAGAAATGAAAATCATCAGAGAGAAACTTAATCGCTTCCGTCAGTCTCTGCAAAACCAAGTGAGTGAAAGAGGGATGCAGCCACTGCAGTCACCAGTCTGGTGGTTTCTGCCCTTCTTGCCTTTCCAGTGCAGAGCAGCAGGGAGTGGGTTGATGCCTCTGAGTGCCATGCTGCCGTAGTGTGTGTATCACAGTCACTCTGAAGGACATTTCCTGGTGTGCTGAATCTCAACTGCTGCCCTGGACAGTGAAACTTGTCCTTTGGCCTTTTGGCCAGCAGTCATCCAAATTGATTCCTGCTGGCCTGTTCCTGCTCTCCTTTTTTCTTGAGGTGTTTTTACAGTGGAACTTGGTGACCCAGATGGAGGATTGAAACAAGCTATTGTATCCCCTGTCAATCTGTTCTTTGCCTTTCCTCACAGTTGATGACTCCTGGCTGAGAGGGACAAGCTTTTGTGTCTGACTGCTTTGTTCTGTTTGACTTGAGGTGCAAGTGTTGACATCTCACCGGGCAGCCTGCGAAGACTTGCAGGGAATGTGTGGTAATGAAGGACCCCAAGTTAGGAGTGAGGCACAGGAGCAGTGCCCACCAGAAATGCTCCAGGTCCAGCACATCATGGGCTCTGAACCTGCTGCTGCAGCAGCATCACTTCGAGGAAGCCCTTCTGTGAAACCTGGGAACTCAAGCTCGGGCAGATCCTGGGAACAGGAGACTGAGGAGGAGTACCTGGAGATGCTGGGTAGGTCTGGGGTGTTTCTTATCTGAGGGACAGTGTGCTGTGTGCAGGTGTCAGCAGAGCTGTACCAAATGCTCCTGCTGAGCTTGGTGTCACAGGGCCATTTAGGACTCCCCAGAGGAAGTGCTGGGCTCCGAGGCAGCGAGAGAGTTCTGGGTATTCCTGCTGCCTCTGAGGGCACCTGGGACTGGCTTGGGTTTGCCTGAGCTTCCCTCTCTGCTAAAGGCTGAAGCAGGGATTGTTCTTGGATCTGCAGAAGGCTGTGACCTAGCAAATGATCTAGGCAAGTCCTGTGTGCTAGTGGCCAAACTGAACAGAATTTTTAGCTTCCTAAATTCTCCTTAGACTCTTGACTTCCAACCAGTCATTAGAGCAAAAAAACTTCACAGAAATGGACTGGCTTTGGAGTTTTGTCTTTTTGGTTGGGGATTTTTTTTTGGGGGGGTGGGGTGAGATTGCTTTTGTGTTGTTCGTTTTTGGTGGGAGTTTTTTGTTGTGTTTTCTCCATCCTGAAGGAGCCCTTCTACCCCACGTCTTACTGATGTCATTTTTATGACTGTTACTGTTACCACTACTACATCTGCAGTTTATTTTCATGAGAATGCAATATTTTTGACAATAAGAGAATGCTATTTTTTTGTCAATAAGAACTACTTTGAAAGAACATCAGGTTACAGGACAAATAGAGAGCACGAGGTATTTTGATGTGCCCCCAAAGAAAAAACAGAGACTTTGATAACAAACTTTATTTAATTTTCTAGTTTTATGCTTATCAAGATGTGTCCAGGAGACACATCCAAGTGGCGTGATCAGATAAAACTTACTGCAGGCATTTCTCAGAAGAGAGCCTCCAGCCCAGCCATGGTATATCCCTCAGATCCATGGCACTTTTCCATACCTGATTCCCACTCTTTCCCATGACTGTTAGAATCCTACCCATTGGCCCAGGCCCTGCTCAGATCAGTCTCTAGGAAAACACATCAAGCCCTTTGTGATTCTGCAGCACAACCCAGTGAATCTGCTTCTTGCCCGTAACAGCTGCCAGTGCTGTGCTCTCAGATAAGACCTGGTGGGGCTGAGACCAGAGCCCAGTGGATTCTGTGTCTGCCATCACCTGTTGGGACAAAAAGGGCACTGATCTGTGCCTCAGTGTGGCCGATCTGAAAGCCCATCCCGTTGTGTCCTGAATGGGGGCAACAGCTTGTCCGGGGCTCAGGCTCGCTCTGGCTTCTTCCCATCAGTGCCTGTCAGTGCTCATGCTTGAGCTTTGCCAGCCTTATTGTGGTCACTGCCCTGTCCCTGAGGGCTGGAGGGACTGCAGAGGCTGGAGCCTTCCTTAGCTGGGAGAGGGGCATCTTGGAGCTCAGCCTGCTCATAAACAGGTCAGGGTCCTGATGCTGAAAGCCCCGTCAGGATCAGTTACAGCTTGAGCTGCTCTGGTTTACAAATGGGAAGGCATTCCTCTTGCAAATTGCTGAAAGGTGGGGAAGATGTCCTCCTCTCCTGGGATTGCAGGTCCCTGTGCTTTGTTTCCTGTCAAGAGAACTCTTCAAAAAACTGTACAAATCAGTCTCTGTGCTGGCCACTTGTGCTGCAGAGCTGTCTGCCTGGTTGTTGTCGTTGTTACCCAGCTGACCACAAAGGGCTCAGAGCTCCAGGCGCTGGGGCTGCCTTTTGTATCTCCTGGAAGCTGGGATCTCTGCTTTAAAGTCAGCATCTTGCATTTTGTTTCCCTCAGGGAGAATGGTGAACCCCACTGAAAATCCCCTGATGAAATACACACATCTGAAATATATTGGCAGCGGGTGAGTCCAACAGCAGTTACTCCTGTACAACCATGGGCCAGGGGTTTTTCTGGTGGAATGTCTATCCAGCGTGAAGTCAGGCCAGCTGCAAAATGCTGCTCAGAATTTGTGAGTGGGCTCAGAAGGCATTGTCAGAGATGCCTTGCTGCCGACGTCTTGCCTGCATCAAGGAACAGGACCTGGAAGGTCTCCTTGTCTCTCAAGTGTGGGACAGCTCTGTGTTAATTTCTTTAGCATTTTTTGTATGTCTCAAAATCATACTGGCACACTAATGAAAAGAGAAGAAACTTGCTTGCCTGAAAGAGCAACCTACACCCTATCAAAGCTGTGAGATAACAGTTCCCAGGAACAATTCTTTCCCCTGGTTTGAAGAAGGAAACACTCTGTGGTCAGGATAGGAACCACACTGTTTAGACAGTGAAACCCAAGAGGAAAGACTGACCTCCCTTTGGAAATTGAACCCCAGGGCTTCAGGAACAGGCCCAGTGCCCATGCACTTGAGAGGAAAATGCATCATCTGCCTTGTGGCAGAGCCCTCCTGCATCCCGCAGGTTTTGACACTTCCAGCAGAGATCTCCTGTGTGGGCTGGCTTTCACTGCAAGATCTAAACAGCTTCTCCTTTCTCTGCTTCTGTTTTGTTTCTAGGACTTTTGGAGATGTTTATAGAGCACTCGACACTGCCACAGGAGGAGAGGTAAATGTCAACAGTCCCTGCAGGCTCTGCTGCACTCGAGGGCTTTCCCCTCTGGATGTGAGCTGTGGCTGGAGCTTTGGGCAGAGCTGTGCTGAAAAGGCACAAGTAGCACAGACTGGTGCCAGTCCACAAAACACATTTGGGACTTTGTCCTCCTCAGCTGCCGGAAGGAAGGCATGGAGGGCAGTGGTTCCTTTCAGAGAAGGACGCGATCAACTCGCTCTCCATTGCTAAAACAAAGGTGGTGCCTTAGAGCACCTCACTGCTCTTTGGGGCTACAGCTTCAGAATCCTGGATTCTCATTTCTGGCTGCCAGCAAATCCATCTGAAAGTTACTGGTAGTTCCTTAGCCACCTGCAGTTCTGCACTTGGGAACTGCACGTAGGGAGAGATCTGCAAGGCGTCTCTGAAAGCCCTAAGCCATGCCCATATCACAAGATGTATCCACAGAGTATTAAGGCATGGATTCCTTCTTCTGAGTCCCAAACAAAGCAGCAGAGAGTGTGGTCAGAGGTTTGTGGGTGATAGTTGAGACACCGCTGTTACCAAGTGGTCAAGGCAAAATGTCAGTGGCCCCACGTGTCCTGTAACTGGCTCCCAAGGGAGCAGAGAAATGGGCTGTTGGAATGTCAGTTCCTGATTACTGCAGTGCCTAATCACAAGGCAGTTTGGCACAGCTCAGTCGTGTCATTGCAAAATCACTCGCTCCACGTGCCTTGTGGTCTCGTGCCACCAACCTCCCAAGTTACTGATTTTCAATGTCATTTTAGGTGGCAATAAAAAAAATAAATCTTCAAGGAGTGAGGAGGAAGGAGCTAACCTTTAATGAAATAATGATCATGAAGACGTATAGGAGTCCCAATGTTGTGAATTATTTAGACAGGTGAGAGGTCATGGTCTTATCCCATGGATGTGTGTTTATATACAGTAAACATGAGAGGTTAAAAACCCACTTTGGTCAGTGGCAGCAAGTAAAGCTGTTAATTTTTATTTATTCCTATTTTTCTACTCATCTCCAATGGATGAGAAGAGAGTGCATCTTGTCTGCATGAGTCTTCCCTGGCACACCCAGTTTGATAATTACTCCAAATTTATTCAAAACCTGGATCAGCTGTATCTTCCTAACTCATTAGCCTCAAAGTTCACTGCCTCCACATTTATTTGGGATTGATTTTTTAAAGTTTCTTAAGTGCAGATGAATCATCCTAAAATGGATTTTGCTTGGATTGTTGCCCCTCTTTGCCATTGCTATGCATGCCAGGAAGACTAGGTGCTTATTTCCAGAAACACCATGCCTGACATGTTTTTTATCTGGGCTGTTTCTAAGCTGCACTTTTCATTTGCTGCCCATCTAAGACATCTCCTTTTTCACAGATGTGTCTTTCTCCTTGAGACTGCACAGATTGCAAACAATGCACAGCCAAGAGGGAATATCTATTCCTTTGATTCTGTCCTTGTCACAAAGGCATCGGGAAATAAGAAACCTGGAAGCAAAAAATCAACATAGCCATGTATGTTCATCTCTACCCCCTTGTTTCCTTCTTTCAGCTACCTTCTGGGCGAGGAACTCTTGCTGGTTATAGAGTACATGGATGGAGGTGTCCTGAGCGATATCGTCAGCCAGACCTGCCTGTCTGAAGATGAGACAGCAGCCATCAGTCGGGAGGTCAGCAATCCCAGCTGTGTTTCCAAGGGCTTGGGCAGCATTGTCTGGGAAACAGGGGCTCAGAACAGGAGAGGTTTCCTGTGCCAAGCTTTGTTTCTGTGTTGCTGGTATGCTATGGGCAAGTAAAAGCATCTCAAGTGAAAGGCCTGCCAGTGCCCCTGCACTCCCTGTACTCAGTGCCAGTACTCTTATCTCCTGCTGTTGTATTCTCGCTCTGTCTCTTGTATTTGTATTTGCTGTTCTCCGCCTTGCCTCTCTAAATGTTTGCCTGGAGTCTGTCTTCACTGCATTCCTTGCCTGTAAAAGCAAAGGTGCTGGTGGCAGGATTTGAAACAAACAGCAAAGAAAAAAGAGAGAGACTCGTTTCTCTCAGTCCTCAGCTAAAAAGGATAGGAGTGCAGCCAGAATGCCCTTTGCTTCTGAGCACATGCACTGCAGCAGGAGTCATCCTGGCTGGTTTGCAGGGGACAGCCTAAAACAGCAGGTGCTGTTGCTCTTTCAAAAGCTGACGTGCCTTTCCTCAAAAGGTCCTGCTCTGCAAGTGTTGGAGCAGCAAGCTCTTCCTCTCAGTGGCCATTACTGTTCTGTCATTACTCCCCACTCCCTGGGAGAGGGAATCTTTTAGATTCTTTGTTTCCTTTCTTGTGTGATGAAATCACATCACTCATTTTTGCCCTTCTGTTTCTGTTTTCTCCCTCAGTGCCTGCAAGGACTGGATTTTCTTCATTCAAACGATGTGATCCATCGAGATGTGAAGAGTGACAACATCCTTCTCAAAACTGACGGCTCTGTCAAGCTGGGTCAGTATATTCTTGGTCAGGTGCAGCGTTCCAGGGATGTGGGAGTGGGGCTGCTTGGAGTGACAGCCATCTCCCCAGAAATGGTGCTGGTGGCAGTGCAGGGACCCCTGCTGCGAGCTGAGGGCACAGTTGCAACATGCACAGGGGTAGAAGGAGCCAGAAGCAGTCAAGAGTGGCCTTGCTCTGTGTGTGTCCCTTCCAGAGGGAGGGAGTTACAAGTCTAAAGTTTCCAAAGAACAAAAGCCACTGCTAGAGGCAGTGTAAAAAATGGGGAGATTTTTAAAGTCACCAATGCCAGGAGATGCAACAGCACATTTTCAAACTTCTGCTGGGGAATTCTTTTGCTTGCTTTCCTAATTGCACAGAATTCAGATAAAACCAGTAGTTTGTTTTCTCCTCAGGTGATTTTGGCCTCGCTACTCAGCTCACCCCTGAGCAGAGCAAACGGTGCTCGCTAACCGGGACTCCTTGGTGGATGGCGCCTGAAGTGGTGACAGGTCAACCATATGGCCCCAAAGTGGACATATGGTCTTTTGGAATTGTGGGAATTGAAATGATAGAACAAGAACCTCCTTACTTGAGCAAAAGTTCTGGCACGGTAAGGAACAAATACTCACTGATCCCACCGTCTTTCTCACCTGTCCCATGTCCTGCCACTGGACAAAATCCCATTGCCATCTGCTGGAACTACTTCCACCAAGGTCCCCTCCTACAAATGTCCCTGCAACACATCAGGATCTGCTGGACTTTTGGTTGCATCAGTGGAGGAATTCAAGTCTTAGCACATGCAAACAAACTCCAAACAAACAAAGTGTTCTCAGGCAACACTTTCCTTTGGGTTAGTGGTTCCAGTTCTTTTGTCTGTGTAGGTGGCATTAATAACAGGAAAAAAGCATCTTAAAACTGTTATTATCTTTCCAGAAATGAAGGAAGGAAACCCAAACCCAACAAAGTTTCTCAAACCGTGGTCTTTAGAGAGGAACTTAACCCGTGTGCAGTTTCTTCTCACTGGGAAACATGGGCATGAGGGTGTAAAGGCCACAGAGTCTCTTCTGCTTCTTGTGCAGTGCTGCTGAAAGACTCAGTGACTGTGTTTCTCTCCTAGCCCAAGCCACATTCTCCACGTCACCAAGCCAGAGCCTGGTGGTGCGGAGAGCCTGCCAAAACCTCCCAGTGATTCCTGGCACTTTCTGGGATGGGCCTACCATTCATGCATTGACTTGAGCAGCCAAATCACTGGAGGGTGTCCATAGGGATGGAACCTCTCCTTCTTCTGACCTAGACAATTTTTCTTTTGCTGCAAAAATGGGAAGCTGAAATTTTCAGACTGCTGAGAGGCAGAGCTGCAGGTGGCTCCTGTGTGCCCAAGCAGGCATTTTCATCCCAATACATTTGTGCAGGCATCTTAATGTGTCTGTGTTGAAGAGGAGATTGTAAATGTTTGTTTTCCTACCTGGGTGTTAACTGATGGATTTCCTTTCTTTTCTTCCAATTACCATTGTTTCCAAGAACAGCACAAAAAGCTTGATGAGTTTTGTTCTAGGGCACGGGCGCTTAAAGGACCACTTAAAGCACTGCAGAGATGCCTTTCATGTACTAACCCTTGAAATTAGTTAGTATAGCAAAGTCCCTCTTCCAAAAACCATCTCAAGCTGGTATGAATCCTGAGAGATGCAAATGTCCTTTTGCTGATGTAGTTCCCACTAATTAGGTCAGGCAATGAAATCAGCTGCCAAGGCAAGATCTGCAGGATGGTGGAAAAGCTGTGGCTGCATCGGGGTTTGGGTTTTTTGGTTGGTAAAGGAAAGTCATCTCTGGGTCTGTGCCAGGGCAGAAACTGCCACTGAAGAACAGAGGTTAAACAAAGGGATCTGGGAGAGCCTTAGAGATGTGAAAGCAGGAGGTGGAGCCTGGTGTCTCCTTTTTCTCCAGGCTACACACCTGATAGCCACAGTGGGGACTCCACAGCTGCGGCAGCCCAAGCTCCTCTCGGCTTTGCTGCGTGACTTCCTGAGCTGCTGCCTGCAGACAGACGAGGAGCGGCGCTGGTCTGCCAAGGAGCTCCTGCAGGTAAAATGTGAAGGGGCTGCAGGTGAAACAGGCTCTGAGGGATGGGCTCCTCTTCCACTCAAGTCCAAGGCAGCAGATGAGCCCCCTTCCTCCTCACCTCCACTCTTGCTGCTCTTCAAATGAAAGTGGTGAGGAATCCTAGACTGAGCTGGGCTGGCAGGGCCCTGTAAATGTCCTCTGGTGCAAGTGTCCTGCAATGAGCAGGGACATATTTAAAGAGATCAGATTGCTCAGAGCCCTTTGCCACCGGAGCCGGAATGGTTGCAGGGATGGGGCTCCTACAAGCTCTTGGGGCAAGCTGTGCCAGGGTGGCACCATGCTCTGAGTACACAAGTTCTTCCTTAGACCTACTCTGATTAGATGCCCTTGTGTTTAAAAATATTTGTCCATATCCTATTGTAACTGGCCCTGTTAAAAAAATATGTCCCCACTTTCTTCAAAGCCACTCTGAAGTCTTGGAAAGTGGCAATAAAGTCTCCCTGGGGCCTGCCCTTCACAAAACTGAATAACTCCAGCTCCCTCTGCATTTCCTGACAGGAGAGGTGCTCTGTCCTCTGACTGTTTCTGTTGCCCTCTTTTGTGATTTGGTGGAGTGTTCAGTTTTATCTAATGGCAAAAGAATTGAAGTAGAGCAATGCGGGGTACAGAGACATGAAATGGTGGTGGAGGAGCCCAAGGAAGCCAGTCCCAGCCTAGGGGTCAGAGATTTGGTTGTGGGCAGGAGGGGCTGTGGGGGGCTCACTGTGAGCCTCTGAGGGGCCCTGGTTTGTGCCCCCCAGCCCACCCTTAGAGGTTTCTGCCATGCAAATAGGGACAGCTGGGAGGGACTTGTCCCAGCCCTATCTGCTGCCTGGCATGCTCAAGCAGACGGGAACTGTGCCAGGGTTACTGCCAGGTTGTGTGGCAGAGAGGGAACTGCAGGGCCCAGTGCCACTGGGCTGGCCCTGCTGGGAAGGAAGGTGCCATCCAGCAGACGAGGGGCAGGGCATGGAAAGGCAGACACTGCTTTCTGTCCCTGTGGGAATCAGCACAGTGCCTGTCTTTCAAAGGCAGGGGCCTATGTGAGTCATTGGAGTTTCCTGAATGGAAGATAACCCAGGGACAGAAAGCACCATTTCTAGAGCACTGGCATGGCAAAAATCCCAGCATGATGAAGACATCACAATAAACAGATGAGTGGGATTTTGGGCTAGGTTTGCCTGTGATGGCAAGGTCTTGAACATTGGGGATGACTGGGGAGCAGATGGTCCCATTGCTCCTCTTTCTGGGTCTTTCCAGGAACTTGATGTATCCTGATTGAGTCCCTGAAGCAATGAGCTTGGAAAGTAATGGTTCACTGTTCTTTGTTGTATTTTTTTTTCCGGTGGACAGCATCCATTTGTAACTTCAGCCAAGCCACCATTCATCCTGGCACAACTCATCAACTCTGTGAAGAAGACGAGTAACCCTAACCCTAAACCCTAAACCTAAAACCTAACCCTAACCTTAAATGCTAACCCAAAACCTAGCCCTATCCCTATCTCTAACCCTTGCCCTATCCCTAACCCTTACCCTAAACCCAACACTAAGCCTAAGCCAAAGCCTAAATCTAAGCCTAAGCCTAAACCTAAACCCAAACCTGAAATTAGGTCTAAGCCTAAGCATAAACCTAAGCCTAAGCCTAAGCCTAACCCTAACCCCAGGAGACTAGAACATAGCAATCATGTCAAGATGTTATCTCTGTTACCAATTTAGAGTAGGATTGTAGAGTAGGGTTGCTGAAGAGATTTGTAGCATAGAATTATAGATTAGAATTGTAATTAATAAAGTTTCTGAAACATCAACTCACTTGGAAGATTCTCCTCCTTCTGACCCCTTCAGAAAATTCAACATTTCCTTCTGAATTACCAATTGTTTTTTATTGGTGCTAAGTCACACATATGGCTTTTTTTGTATGGTTTCATAAATGAGGAGGGCTCCTCTTCATTCATCCTCTCCAGACCGCACTGCCTTTGGAATATGACCCACTGGCTGGTTATGGCACAGCTGTGGTATTTCTAGTTGAGGCAGAAAGGGCAATGGCATTTGAAGGCAAAACCAAAGGAAGAATGAGGCAGCCCAAACACCCTGTGCAGATGCAGGCCTTCAGCTGTGACTGGAGAGCAATGGGGTTCCTGCCACTTGGATTTGTATCCCTTAATGCAATAATCTCTTTGGCTGGGGGAAAGCCTTGCTCAAGTGAGAAAGCAGAAAGATCAGAGAGGGTGCTCGGGAAGGTCTCCTGTGGTGCAGAGCTCTCAGCACCTGTGAGGTGAGAGCGGGCCTGGCCTTGCCCGGGCTGGAGCCCCAGCAGAGCCCCGGCAGAGGCCGGAGCAGCCTGAGCCCCGGCAGAGGCAGGCTGGAAGGAGGCCCTTGGAGCTGCAAGAGGCAGCAGCCGGGCCCTGGGTACCTCTTGCTGGGAGCGGGCAAATCCTCCGCTCTCAGAGCCCAGGTGGCAGCTGGCTGCTACCGAGGAGAAGCGCAGCCGTGCTGGGCACAGCCTGGCCTGGAGGCATTGGCCGTCTGGAGTGTGCCCAGGAGCAGAGAAAGGCCAAGGGCAGCCGCGGGCCGCTGGGCTGGCTGAGGATTCCTCCTCTTCTGACGGCTGCCCTGCAACTCCTGGCAAAGGCCAGCAGCGTGTGCAGCACTCTGGGCATCGGGGCAGGGAGCCGGGCTGCTCGGCAGGCTGGAGCACAGGGCAGCTCCTTCAGGCCTGGCACTTGTGCCAGAGGAAGCGAGGCCAGCATGAGGAAGGGACAGCTTGGCAGGGGCCATCTGCAGGAGCCAGCGCCTCACGCAGCTCTGGGAGGAAGCACCTGCAACCCTGCAGTTCTGCACTGAGCCAGAGCAAAGGTGTGAGATGCAGAGTGTTTGGCAGAAATATTCAGGCCCACCAGGCAGCCTGCTTTGTGCTCTGTGGTGCACAGCAAGCGCTGTGCAATGCAGCTCTGAGCTGCTGGGAGAGAGGCAGTCGGGGATGTGCCTGAGGTGAGTCAAGGGGTTAGCTGAAAATGTAATGAGCATAATTGAAAAGTGCAGATGGGTCGAGGGGCCAGCTGGGAATAGAATTGGGATAGTAGAAGATTGCATATTTTAGTTAAGATTTTCAAATGAGGTAAGAATCTAAGTTAGTAATACAGCGAGCAGAAATCATGTGCCTTAGTTAAAGAGTACCAAATATATTAGGAACATAAAGCTAGGAGTGACAGGGATAGAGGAAACAATTGTGAAGAAACTGAGACCATAGAAATACCTTGCCTTGAGAATAATTGAACCGTTAGGAGAGGCTTGGACCATGAGAAGCAGGTCAAAAGGTCTTGCCAACTGGCCATAGGAGGAGAGTTCACCATGAGGAAGACTGCTTTCTTCCTCCCATACAACCACTCCCTCATTTCATAATCCCACCGACCCAGTTAAGGGAGTACAATTGCGCAGCTGTAATAGATATTCAGCTGATAAAAATGCGAAGCAGGCAGGTAATAATTATGTATTATGGGTCCTTAGAAACCTAATGTAAAACCTTTTCTGTAGAAATAGAGAGCAGGAGTCTGCAACTCCTTGCACGTGTCTGTGGAAACTAGTTCACATGTGACCAGGGCTGCAATAAATACCCTTCTTTTCTACTATAATTAGTTGAAGAGTCATCTGTCCGTGCTTCAAGGGTTATGCTGGAGTAGTGAACTGATTTGGATGGGAGCAGAAGAGTTTCAGCAGGCAATTTTTGGAAGAGATGGAAGCCTCTTGTGGCTGAAGGGAAAGCCATTTGGAATGGAGTAAGGATCCCAAAGTCCATCCAATTGTATCTTTGTGTCTGAATTTAAATCAGAATGATTATAGATAGCTTCATGCAATTTGTCTACGAATTTATCAAAGTCTTCATTCTTTCTTTGACAAATCTGTGTAAAAGACATAGTGTGTAACGTATCTGGAAGTGCAAGAATAGCATTATATGATAGTTGTTGGCTCATCTGTAAGACTTGATCAATGCTCCTAGCCTGGGCAGTGGCAGTAGCCCAGGGCCCTTTGCCAAGTAACTGTTGTGCTGTTAAACCATACAGAGGATCACCCTGCACTCTAGGTCTTGCTGCTTCTTGAGCACACTTTTCCTCCCAGCTTTTATGAAACATCACCTGCTGATAGGGTGGCATTCTAAGTCTTATTAGGGTATGCACATCAGCTGGAATTAATGTGTTAGATGGAAAAATATACTGCAGAAGTGACCGTGCAAGTTGGGATTTTCAACCAAATTGTGAAAATGCAGCTCTCATATTTTCTAAAATCTTCCAATCGAAAGGTTCTCAAACTCTACTTGCAGCATTAGTTACTACAAGAAAAGCTTCTACATCATTGGAGAGAAAAGTCCCTTCTACAATGGCTTCTGCAGTAACTTTTTTCTACTTTAGTTGCTGAGCTGCTTCTATTTCAGGGTCACATTCCAACTCTAATTCCACATTCTTTACAGCGTGAGAGGGAGGATTTTGTTTAACCGGCTCGAATGCTGGCTCAGAGACAGAATGGAGGAGTTTTTGCAAGAGAGTGGCCATATTCAGCCGATGCACAATCCAGCCTGCTTGTAATAATGGACAATGAACACGTTCACAAAGAATGAAATTATGGACATATTCAGAATTGGGCTCGGTATGTCCTCGAAAAAGACACAAGAAGAAGAGTCATCAGGACTCAGCACATTTGTCAGCAAGCTTGGGAAAGAGAGCCATGAGTAGGCCAGTCAACCCCAGCAAGATGCGTAAAACATTAGATAATCCAATCAGCATTTTATTTTAGATGCGTGAACACCTAGGATTAACCAATCACATATTAGGTAGAGACGCGTGGACAGCAGAGATTTATTTTAAATATACTCTTTTAAAGGATAATAAATTTGGCTTCACTAGATCATATTGGTCATGGTGTGATGTCCCAGACTCTCCACACCCCACAGCCTGTTCCCGCAGGAGGCTCTGGTGAGCCCCTTGCAGGACTCTCTGCCGTGCACGCAGCCCTTCTCCTGCCCGCCCAGAACACTCCTGGGACAGCAGAACACAAGCTGGCCGGCTCTGGGCTCAGCACAGCCCAAACAGAGGGGCAGGAAGACGCAGCGGCTGTTTTGCAGCCCTGCCCAAGAGAGGTGGGAAGGGTCTCCTCCCTCTGGTCTCACTTGGTTGGGTTTCTGACTGGGCCTGAGGCAGGGGCTGCCATTCCTCATTGTGGGGAGACCAGAGTTGCCAGAACCACACCGAGCCTGCAGGCACTGACTGATAGCGCTGCAGCCACTGGGATGGTCGGGCTTCCGAGTCTCAGCCACTCCGTGCTGCTGCTGCTGCTGCTGCTGCTCCATTTGCTTTTAGGCACACCCAGAGCTCACTGCTAGGCCACGGTGGTCTCTGCTTCTGCACTCTTCCTGTCCCTGTGTAGGGATGGAGCATTGCTGTTCTTTCAGGAAGCTCTTTGTGAAACCTTCCGGCATTGCAAGCTCCTTTGCCCTCAGTGGATGCTTGCCATGGAATCCCGCAGAGCTGGGTTCACAGCATACTTGAGCTGGCTCTTCTAAAACCCAGGGTCCTTGCTTCCTTCAGCGTGCTCTGCATGGCCTTTAACTCCACGGTGCTGTGCAGCTGGAGCAGCAGGACAGGCACCTTTGCAGCCTGAGCTGCCCTTGTTCCTCTCTGTCCGTGCACGGAACACAGCGGGGATGAGAACGGCAGCAGGGCCCTGCGCGTCCCCGGGCTCAGGTTCTGTGCTGTTTCAGCTCCACGGAGACGTGGGTAAAGTGAAAAACCCAAACAGTTTATTAAGGGAAAATGAAGCAAAGGGGTGAGCCGGGAGGCAGAAAAGGGGATGGGCAGGGCCTGAGGGCCGCAGGGAGGGAGCTGCCAACAGGGAGACAGATGGCAGGAGCTCCTGGAGCTTCGCACAGGCTCAGCTGTGAGCAGCCAGAGCTGTGCCTGGAGCTCCAACTGGTCCATCCTGCTCTGCAGGCGGTCCCATCTTCAATGGGCACTGGAAATCGCCGATGGGCGCTGGTACATCTGATCCATCAGACAAAGTCCTGAAGATCTTCTTTCAAAGGTCATCTGAAGCAGTTTGCTCATGCACGATGGACTCTCCTCTTCTTTCAGGGCTTGAAGAGCTGGAAGAGAGAGGAACAGAGCCAAGGTCAGAGGCCAGATTGAGGGAATCCAAGGAAAGCCTTCTGCCACGGCCATCCCAGCCGGCTGCAGCGGCCCGGGCGTGGCTCTCACTGTAGCTGGCGCAGCAGCCGGGCCGGGGGCAGGGAGGGGCGCCGGGCTGCTGGCTCACCCATGAACCTGACAGCCGCCTCTCGCAGGGGCCTCTGTGGGCTCTGCAGGTGCGGCAGAGCCCAGTGCAGGTGCTCGGCCACTCGTCTCTCATCCTGCAGCAGCTGCGGGGAGCACCGACACAGAAGGCTCAGTGCGGGCTCTGCCCCTCGGCCGGGCGCTCCCTGCGCCCAGCACCGACCGGGCCGGCCCACATGGCCCAGGGCAGGGAGCAGCGTGGGGGGCGCAGGCTGGCCGGCCTGACTGTGGCGCTGGGCAGGACCACAGCTGGCAGGCCCCCACACCGAGTACTGAGGGTAGGGCTCGGGCTCCCGGGCTGTCCTTACCAGGCTCTCAGCGAACTTAATCCGCTGCGCCTTTGTCAACAGCTCCTCAAGGTCCCTCCTCCTCATGAAGCGTGCCACACAAATCAGGGCTTGGAAAGAGGCCTGGAGAGCGGCAGAGAGCCGCAGGTGGCACCAGAGCCCAGGGCACAGGACCTGTGTCCCTGCGCCACGGCCAGGGGAGGCTGGAGTCCGGCAGGTGCCAGGGCAGGAGGCGGCCGAGCCCCCTGCCAGGGATGCGGCAGCATCGCACTAAACCTCACCTCAGCCACGTGCAGGTTCTCATCATGCCAGCGCAAGAATAGAGGGAGCAGGCTCTGGTTCACGATTGTTGTGAGAAGCTCTTCCCCCTCTTCCACTACCAGCTCCATCACCTTGCAGAAGAGCTGAATGGAGAGCAGCTGCATGTGGCTGTTGTCCTGGAAGGAAAGGAAAAGTCCCAAGCACCAACTACTCTGAGGCCATTGGGGCAAATGCTCAGAACTACACAGAGCACAAAGTTTCCAGGCAATGTCCAGTGCCCTTGGCTGGGGGCACAGAGCCTTACAGATCACAGTTCTCAAAGTGTGGCAGGAGGGGCTCAGCCAACTTCAGGGCGGTGACGCTGGATAGCAGGAGGTCTTTGTCCTGGAGCATACGTGTGAGCACACAGAGGCTCATCTGGACCACCTCTGCATCTGGATCAGCCAGCTGCTGCACCAGGTGTTGATACAGGCCGCGTATTCCTCCTCCCTGTGTGTAAGACCAGGCTGTGCTGTGAAGCTGTGAACGGCCGCAGCACCAACAGCTGCTTGGGGCACTGGGGCAGCTGAAGCAGGAGGCGGGAGAGCTGGGAACAGCTGTCTCTGCTGCCAAAGCCCAGCCAAGCCCAGAGGTCTGCGTTGCCCAGCCCCACACTGCCAGCGTGGCTTCAGCCACTGACCTGTTCTCACCAGCGAGGGCTCCTGGCTGAGCACCACGAGGCCTCTGAGTGCCAGGCGCAGCCTGTCCCTGCACTGGCTCGGCAGGTGCCTGGATACCACCAGCAGGGCACTGGGACCGTGTTTGCTCAGGTCCAGAAACTCCAGGAGCTGAAAGGCACAGGAGGGCAGTGCCAGGGGCGCCAGCCGGCAGGAGCCCGGAGCCACACAGGGCCGGGCCCAGGCAGCAGCACAGGGCACGGGCACCGTCCCAGGTGGCTGCAGCTATGAGAGGCCAGAGAGCTGGGAGGCAGCTCAGCCAGGCAGCACTGCCCATCAGGCTCACCTCTACAAAGAAGGCCAGGGCAGGCAGATGCCAGCGGGGCTGCTTCCCGACGAGCAGGCTGAGCAGGTGTGAGGCCATGTGGGGACACAAGGGGCTCAAGCCACAGCGCATCTCCCTGCCAGGGGAAAAAGGCACCAAGGCCCTGAGCTGGGCAGGCAGACCTCTCCCAGGCATGGTCTCACAGAGGTCTGATCTTTCCCCAGCAATCTGCAAGGGAACATGGGCCCCCTGGGAGGCGGCTGCTGCTGGGCATCCTCCTCTCCCAGCCTTTCCCAGTCTGCTCGGCCCTCCCTCACTGACAAGGCCCTCTCACTTACAGCCCCAGGGACTGTGTGGGGCACTCCGGGCAGGGGCACAAATGCTGGCGGTGGTGGCAGGAGTAGGGGATCTCACCTGGCCAGCAGACCTGCTGCATAATGCTGGGTGTCAGCATAGAGCAGGGTGTCCCAGAGCTGCTTGTGCTCCAGAGCCAGCAGATTCTTGCCAAAGCCCAGTTGGGAGAGCAGAGCCCTCATGGTCTGCACTGCAAACCTGCGTGCTGAGCAAAGGCCAGGTCACTCTGGGAGTGCTGGCCCTGGCCGCAAGGGCGTGGGAAGGGCAGGGCGACTGGCACCTGTAGGGGTGGCAGGGAAGGCCGTGCTCCTCCCGGCACGCTCTCCAGAATCTCCAGGTTTCAACGTCCCCTGGCATCTGCTCTGTGGCAGTGACAGTTTGCAAGAACAGAGCCACAAACAGTTGGGGAGAATGAAGCAAATGGCACAGTGCCACTCGCACATGGGGGCAATCCTCCAGAGCACCAGAGTTGCCTGCAAGAGACAAAGCAGCTCTTTGGCAAGACAAGCAGCACTTGCCTACCCCAAGGCAGTGCTCAGTGCTGAGGTGTCCATGAGGCAGGGCCTGAGGGGAGACGCAGGTGGAGCATGCAGCCTGCTGCCCCTGAGCCTGCCCCTAGGCCAGCTCTGAGCCCAGGCTGGGGAGAGCAGAGAGAGCTGCTAGAGAGGTGACCGAGAGGGCGAGCAAAGGCCAGCTCCAGAAACTCACAGCCAGGGCAAGGACGGCCTTGTCTCTGCAGGACAAGCTGCCGTAGGCTGGCTGCTCCTCCATGGCGGAGAGCAGCGCTGGAAGCACCTCCTGGGCGGCCACTCCGGACGTGCCCATGGCTCTCCACATCAGCGCGGCGGCTCTGTGGGACCAGAGCTGTGCGTCAGCACCGTGCCCTGTGCAGCTGCGTGGGGCTGGGGGACAGAGCCCCGGTGCCCTGAGGGGCAGGGAGGGAGCATGGCAGAGCCTCAGGAAACAGAGGGGCCCGAGGCTCCTGCAGCTCTCCGCCTGTCTGGCAGAGCCCACTGAACAGGGCAAGGGGCCCTAGGAGCCGGTGAGCTCTTGAGGCACTTGTGCTCCGTACCTGTAACACGTTGGGGCACAGCATAGGAGGCTCATCACCACTAGAGCAGGATGTTCCTCCGTCAGGCTCAGAATCTCCAATTGAAGCCCAGCGTCCATGGTGACAAAGGATGTCAGTCTCTGGAGAATGTCCCTCACTGTGGCTTGCACCTGCAGGAGGCGGCGTGGGGAAGACTTGGAGTGCTGTCCAAGGGAGCAACTTGCCCAGCTTTCCCCAAGAAGTTCTTGCCTTCCCACCCCACTGTGATGGCCTCAAAGGCTGAGGGGGTCCAGTGGATGTAGCTTGAGGGGCCACATGATCCTGGGAGGCCTTCAGCCCTGGCCCCAGGCTGCTTACCTGCTGTGGAGAAGCAGCACACTTCTGGAAAACCCCCAGAGTGCGTGCAGGAGTCCCGGTCAGTGTGGGCATGGCCTGAGTGTCTGGCATGCCCTGAGCCTGGGTGTGGATGGTGGCCATGCCCTCAGTCAGGGCCATGTCAGCCTTCGCCCTGCCCTGGGCCGTGTCCTGCTCAGAGGCTGCTGCGAGCTCCAAGGACGCTGAGCTGGCAGCAGGCTCTGCCCGCAGCTGGGCGGGCCTGGAGTTGGGCTGGGCCGTGCCCTCGGTGCCGGTGCCGCCGGTCTTTGTGCGGCCAAGGCGCAGGAGCCTCCGCAGTGTCTGCAGCAGAAGGAAGGGCTGGAAGAGAGGGACGTTCCATGGTCTGCTCCAAACACGGGCCCGGCCGAGCAGTGCCAGCAGGCCCGGCCCAGGTGGGGACGGCCCCAGGTACCTGCGCTGCTCTGCGGAAGAGGCCACGGCTGGATTCCTGCTCTTGAGTCTGGTCCTTGGCTGCATCTGGCAAAGAGCGAGCACAGCCAGAGCTGACGGGCTGCGGGAGAGGCTGGAGAACATGGGCCAGCCCTGCGCTCCCCAGGCAGGGAGAGCCCCGGGATGCCCCAGGGGATGGAGCACGGCCATTGTGGGGTGTCTGCCCAGCCCCTTTTCTGTCCTGTCCATGGGCATTTCCCCAGGGAATGGCATGGCATGGCGTGGCGTGGCACGGCATGGCATGGCATGGCATGGCATGGCATGGCGTGGGGCCAAGTTGGCTGCAGGCTCCAGCCCTGCAGCCCAGCACTGCCACTCACCCTCCTGCGGTGGATTGAACGGCACCACCTCCTCAGTCTCCTGTGCTGGGGCAGCTCCAGGGCCTTCTTCCTCCTCCTCCTCCAGCCAGAGCAGCTTGGGCACTCTCGGGGCTCTCTCCTCCATGGCTATGCCTGGACTTTTCTGTGCCAGCAAATCACTGGACTTGGGCTGTGCCAGCACCAGGAAGTTTTCAGATCTGGGCACTGGCGCTGCCAGCAAACACCAGATCCGGGTGGTGTCGTTGCTAGCGACAGAAATCTGCCGGATTTGGGCTCTACTGGCACCGGGAAATTTCCAAATCTGGGCACTGGCGTAGCAAACACAAGATGTGGGCGGTGCCAGAGCCAGTAGCAGAAAGTTGCCGGGTTTTGGATTTCTGTCCCAGGAAATTGCTGCACTTGGGCTGCGCCAGAACAGGGACTTTTCCAGATCTGGGCACTGGCAGTGCCAGCAAACACCAGTGAAACCTTCTGGTCCTCGTCCGCACTGTTGACCAGTGGTTTCCCTGAGAACCGGCTCTGGCCACTTTACAGACAGAGACTGCTTTCATCTGGTGCTCTGGAAACAGAACTTTAATGAAGGCAAACACAACAAACAGGACGGTGTGCACAGTACGGAGAGTGAAGCAGAAAAAAGCACGGGTCCAGGGTCTAGCAGGGATATTTACACATTTATAGATGGGGAGGGGTGTGGAAGTCCATCCAAAAATCCTTCATTTTTGCCTCACAATTGTCATGAGAAAAGGACCACCGAAAGGTTAAAAAACTGTTGAGTCAGTTGGGAAAGAAAGTCTCATGCTTATTCAGTGTGTTCACAGGTGGTGTTTGCAGAACATGCCATGCTGAACTCAAAAGGGGCATGCTGCCCTTTTCTGAACAATGGCTCTCTACCTCCTGACTTGGCTGGACTGATCTCTGGGGTGGCTCCCCCCTCCAAGAGAAGACCCCTCTTGTCTGCCTTCAACCACCGTGACAGACAAACAGAGATGCGAATCCCCTCATCAAGGAACCAAGACAAGACAAGGAACCCCCTGGCACCCTATTGGCACCCCCATGGTACCCCCTTGGCACCCCCCTAGCAACCTCCTTCCAGAGACTGGGACTGTCCCCCTTCCCAACTTGGGGAGGGGGGAAAATCTGCCCAGAGTAAATGTACCTGCGAGCATTTGGCCATGAAAACAATGGAATAACCTCTCCCCATCCTCCTGTTCCTATTCTTTTCCCCTGCATGGAAACCTAATTTCAGCCACCCTTCCCCCACCAAGAACAGTATATTTGGGGTTTGGTTCGACTGTTGAGATCTCCCCAAAGCGTGCACCAGCAAGTTTCGGCGGCGGGACCCCGAAGACATCACATTTTGGTAGCTATACCCCTTCCCTAACCTTCTTTCCTCCCTTTTTTCCTTGTCCTACCCTTCTCTTCCCCAGATTCCCTAACCAAACGCATATTCAGCTGTGGTTATCATCAATAAAATTGCATTTTGTTGATTTGTTACTGCAAAACCCCTGTACCTTTGTTGGTTATTTTTTGCACCAAAATATCATCCGTCACCCATTCATTTCGGGCGGACCTTCACAAGGGGTTAAGGTGGGATCTGAGGGAAGGATCCAAGAGGAAAGAAGGATTAAGAACATTACAATTTTTGCAGTAAAAAGTAACCAATGGTAGCAAAGAGAACTCAGAACTTGCCAGTGACAATCTGCATAACTGAATGAGGGGATCATGGGCGGGAGCTCCTGCTCACCCCAACTAAAGAGGGTTTTCCCATGGCCTTAAGCTGAGGTCTCCCTCTTCTTTTAAACCAATCCCAACACAGCAGATCTGGGTGGTGCCAGGTTTTGGCTTTCTTTGCAGAAAACTGCTGCATTTGGGTTTTGCTGGCACCAGGAAATTGCCAGATCTGGGCACTGGCAGTGCCAGCACACACCAGATCTGGGTGGGGGATGTGCAGGCACTAGAAAATTGTCAATTGTGAACTTTCCATGCCAGCAAACTGCTGGAATTATGCTGTGCAGGCATCTGAAAAATTCTGGATCTGGGCACTGGCAGTGTCAGCAAACATGAGATCAGAGTAGTGTAGGCACCAGGTATTTGCCTGGTTTTGGCTTTCCTTGCCAGCAAATTACTGCACTTGGGCTGTGGTGGCACAGGGAAATATCCAGATCTGGGCATGGGCGGTGCCATCAAACACCAGGTCTGGGTGGTGACAGTCTTGGCATCAGGAAATTGCTGCATTTTGTCTTCTTTTTCCAAAACATTGCTGCACTTGGGCTGTGTTGGAACCGAGAAATGTCCAGATTGGGGTACGGGCAGTGGCAGCAAACACCAGATCTTGGCATTGCCAGTGCCGGCAGTGGGAAATTACCAGATTTTGGCTTTCTTTACCAGAAAATTGCTGGACTTGGCTTTGCCAGAACAAGGGAATTTCCAGATCTGGGCACTGGTGGTGGCAGCAGCAAGCACCAGATCTTGGCAGTGCCAGACCCAGTAATGTTGGAAATGAATTTGTAGAGAATTTTTAAGGCTTGGTAGAAGATTTATATATTATGTATGCAACTGTCACGATCTGTCCTTATGAACGGGTTTCATGATGGTTCGTGGGTTGATCTCAGAGTGCAAAAAACACCGACACGGTACAGGGGGTTGCAGTGATAATCAAAACAAATGTACCATTATTGAATAACCACAACAAAATGCATTGGGGAGGAATTGGGGAAAAGAGAAAAAGAGGGAGGAAGAGAAAGGAAGGTATAGAGCTACCAAACATAGAATGGCGAAGTCCTTCAATGTCCAGCCAATGGAGTTCACCAGGTCACGTCTGGGGAGATCTCAGGGTTGCAGTTCATCTGAACTCTTATTATACTCTTTTTTTTGATGGGGGAAGGGGTAAAACTTGAAACTGAATCAAAGGTAGTCTATTGTATTTTTGGGGGAAAAAGTGGTATTTAGAGAAGGGTACACACAGTCCATGTTCTCAGCAGTGGGCGAGAGCCATTGTCTTCTTGGTCCACTGCTCACACCTGCAACATCCATCTTGCTTTGGTCAGCTTGCCTCCCCCACACACCTCCCCCAGGTTAGGGCCCTCAGTCCCAGTCCTTGTTTCCGAGTGTAGGGGGCCCTTTTCACGTAGGGATTTCATGTCTCGGTCTTTGATGGAGAGGCTTCTTACATCTCAGTCTGTCTGTCACGGCAGTTGTAAGACAAGTGAGGGGTTTTCTGTGGGGACCTCCCAAAACTCAGCAGAAGTCCAGTGAGGCTGAGAGGTGGGACAACTTCCAAGGCTATTGTTGCAAAAAGGCAAGGTGTCCCCTTCTTCCTTTCATTGGGTTCAGTGTAGCATACAGCAAACATACCTGTGAACAATAGCTTAGCAATACCAGGAGCTGTGATCAGGTCTCCGGGCCCTTGGCATGTAAGTTTCTCCAACAGCGCCTGAAGTTTCTCCAACAGGGCCAGAAACTTCAGACAAGGGTCTTTTCTTCAGTGGTCCCCAATGACGATCGTGAGGCAGATGAGAGAAACTTTGGAGAGAGTTTCACACCTACATTATATGGACGATGTACGAATCTGTGCTTCCACCAAGTCTCACTTAGACGCAGACCTTTCCAAGAGTGTTGCAGGTGTCGAAACCGCGGGGTTTCAGATAGCTCAGGAAAAAATCCAGCTATTGAGCCCACAGAAGTACCTCGGGTTTTTATTCACAGGAAGGACCATCGTGCCTCAAACTCTATCCATCAACAAGCACTCCCAGACATTAAGAGACATGCAACAGCTGTGCGGCGTCATCACGTGGATCTGACCTCTCCTGGGCCTCACCACAGAAGAACTGACACCGCTCTTCAACCTTCTACGAGGAAACGGCGACCTGACTTCCCCATGCTTAACGCCAGAAGCCTGTGAGGCTTTGGAGAGAGTCCCCATGCCATCAAACACCACCAGGCACATCGGACAGACCGGTCCCTTCCCCTATGCCTCGGTATTTTTGGTAAGTGCCCAAACTCCCATGCATTGCTCTTTCAGTGGGATGATACTGCAAAAACCCACTCATCATCATCGAGTGGCTTTTTCTGCCACACCAACCACATAAAACAGTTACCACCCCACCAGAAGTTGTAGCCAAACTTATTATTAAAGGCCGACATCGCCTCCGGACCCTTGCAGCTTGCAACCTGGTGTGCATTTACCTCTTTTATATTTTGGAACAATTGGATTCTCTATTACAAAGAAATGAACACCCGCAAATTTCATTAGACAGCTATCCCAGAAAAATTTCCATTCATTATCCTAAACACAGACTTTGTAAAGATTCACTGCATTTGTCCCCAAAATCATATAGAAGTAAAACTCCACTCAAAAATGCTATCACAGAGTTCATTGACGGTTCAGGCAATTCTCACAAGTCTGTGTTCACTGGAGGGACCCGCACACTCAGAAGGAGGAGTCTGATATTTGGGTTGTTGAAGGTTCTCCCCAGACTGCAGAACTTGCTGCAGCAGTGAGGGCGTTTTGAACATTCCAACAACCCTTCAATATTATCACAGATTCTGTGTTTGTCACCGAGATAGCAGAGCAGGCAGAGCGTGCCCTGCTCAAGAAAGTCCAAAATAAAAAATTATACAGCTTGGTCTCTGAATTAATTTGGTTCATCTCCCACAGGGAGCAACCTTATCACATCCTGCACGTCCGGTTGCACACAGAGCTGCCAAGAGACATCACTGAGGACAACCGGAGAGCAGACTTGTTAGCAATGGCAACAAGTGCCACCCACATTTCCTCTGCTGCACCACATGTCTTTCAACAGGCTTGTCTAAGCAATGCATTCTTCTGTCAGACTGCTCCAGCTTTGGTACGTCAATTTAAGATTTCCAGAGACCAAGCCAAGGCAATTGTCTCCACCTGTCCCAATTGCCAATCCCTCGCCCTCCCTTCCATGGGAACAAAACGAAGAAAATCACAATGACAACTAACTTGACCATTCATGTTTCTATCGGTGCTCGAACAGTTGATAACTGATTCACTTGAGGACCAGATGGCCACTCCCAGGACACCCCGAAATACCTTAACAGCTGCTGCCACCATCATTGTTTCCATCTTTCTACCATGGGTTGCAGCTGCCAAGGCCCTCGGTGAGCTTTCTCACCTGGAGTGCTGGCTTAGTAAGCAGACCAACGCTACGTCCGCTGCCTTATCAGACCTTCTAGCGGACGAGGAAACCACCAGACATGCCACCCTTCAGAACAGAGTGGCCATCGCCTTCCTGCTGCTCTCCCATGGCCATGGTTGTGAAGATTTCAAAGGGCTTTGTTGTTTTAACCTGCCATCAAAAAGCACATCGATCCAGGCCAACGTCAAACCAATGCAAGAGCAAATGAAGACTCTTCTTACTGAAAATAAAGTTGTAGACATGATAGACAAAAAGCTCATGCAGTGGAGTGTTCCTGTGTGGGTGGCCCCCATTCTTAAAAGTTTATTGTGGGTCCTTCTCATAGTTGTTATCGTTTCAGCAGCACTGAGGTGTTTTAAGAAAACAATTGACAAAACACTGGGAAATATTTATTTAATAAATAAAAAGATGAAGATGTTGGAGACAGCCATGGAGAAGAGGAACCCAGAATGCCATGGGAGGACAGCACTGTTTAAGTTAAGGTGAGGGACTGCTGCAATTCCCCATGGTTCTTTGCTTGTTAATGTTAATGTGCTGTTGTCAATCGACTGCTGTTCGTCCCCCAGTTCCAGAAAGTTCTGTACTCCCCGTTCCTCCATTGGCTTTCCCTTAGAGACTCCTCCCACTCTGACTCCCCATTTGTGCATCCCGTGTCACCCCACCTTAACCCCACCCCTGGCTCCCTTCCCCATTGCATCATTTGTACCCTGACCCCTCCTGCCTTCCTCCAGTTATATACCCTGGCCCCAGCCCTGTTCCTGGCTCTTCGCCTCTGGTTCCCTTCAGCAAAGGTTGTGTTCCTGCTTGCTCCTGTTTCCCTCTTCACCCTCACTTCACCTGGACCCTTGGATTTTCCCTTAGTAAACCCGGCTGGATCTGCTATGTGAGGAGTCCTCTCGTCCCTCTGGTGAGGCTTTGATTGCACCATCCGGGCTCAGGCGACTGCTGGGCTGGGGGAGTTGTCAAGGCAGCCCCAAGTGGAGACGCTTTCAGTGCTGCAGGCACCTAACAGCACCTGCCTGGGGAGCCTGCTCTGGCCACCTGCTCAACCAATTCCTTTTCCCAAGCAGCAGCTCCCAGCGTCCTCCTCTGAAGCCCAGAGAGAGAGGGAGCAGCTGCCCTCAGCCCTGTCCTTTACTGCATCCCCATTCTCATGGAATGTCCCCCCTTGGAGAGAAACTCCCAGAGAAGAGAAGTGCGACCAGATCCCCTCCTCCTCTGAGCTTGATCACTTCTTTTGTTTCTTAAGGATCCAGTCCATCAGAGCAGTGGTATTGCACTGACAGCTGGGACACCAGCAGGGGATCACCCCACACTGCCCAGTGTGCGCCAGGCTCAACAAGGTCTGCTTCCCCCCTCATTCCACCAGGCCTCTTCCCTTGGCTGTGGTTTTGCTGGATAGTGGGTCAGGACAGCGAGAATCTCCTTCATCCATTCATTCACTATTTAGGGTCCTGCAGACACTTCCTCAATTTCTCTCCAAGGTGACCTCAGCCCACCAATGATGTCACAGCTCTTGTCCATCTGGTCAAGAATCTCCCATGAGGACACTCTGATCTCTCCTCCAAGGGCACAAAGCAGCAAAAGCCCCTAGGAAAATCTTCCCCCTTGGGCCCTGCTCCTCCTTGGGTGAGTTCCAGAGCAAACAGTCAGGGCAGTAGCCTGAAATGTTTTCCCAGCTGAGTCATAACACTTCTCTGATGGATCCACATTGTCCCTGGGGAAAGAGATGTGCAGAATCCTTCACTAATGCCCTCGAATGTCAAACAGGAATCATAGCTTTGGACAGCTCTCAGGAACCACTTCACTGTGGATTTTCCTTCTGGAAAGCTCAAGATGTCAGAACGTCCTCCTGGTGCCTCAGGGCTTGGGTAAACAGGGCTTGTCAGAGATGCTGGCAGGGCACCAACACCCCTCCTCCTCACAGGGCACCTCTGTTACCCCAATTAGCTCGGGGTGGCTGCCTGGGGACAGATGCCCACTTCCCCATGTCCCTGGGATGGGCACATCCTGCTCAGGGCCAGTGCTGGCCTGGGCCCAGAGCCAGGGCCATGACCCAGGTGCTCTGGGGGGCCTCCGTGGCTGCAGGTGTGACAGGATGAGGGGCAGGGCAGGGCATATTCCCCTCTGGACAGTGCTCTGGGCATGGAGCTTGGTCGGGTTTGGCATCTGCAGGGAAAGGGATATCGGGTTGTGTGGATGTGGGCATTGTCACTCCTGAGCCATTCCCCAGCCCTCAGCCTGTCTGCAGGTGATCAGCATTGCCCAGTGCTCCCCAGTGTCTGCAGTGCCTGAGATGCCAATCAGCCACCTGATCACATGTCCCTTGCTCCCCTTGTTCTCCCACATGTCGGGTTTGGGGCTGGGCTCAGCTCTGGGGTGTCCCACAGGGAAAGCTCTGGGAGGGGAGGGGCAGCAGGAGATGGGGGATCTGGCACTGGGGGCTGTTGGGAGGATGGATTGTGTTGGACTGGGGGCTGTCCCCACAGGGTCCCCAGGTGCCTTTGGCTCCCTGCCTGCTCCCATTGGCCCCCCAGGTGCCTGGGCCCTTCCAGGGCCAGCTGCCCCGTGCAGGAAGCTGGAGGGATGCTGGGCAAGGGGGCTGGATCCGTGCCACAGTTGGGGTGGGATGGGCTCTGTGCCAGGGCTGGGCTTGTGGCCAGGGCTGGGGGCTGTGCCAAGCCGGGCTTTGGCCTGGGGGCTGGCAGGGAGGGTGCAGGGAGGAGTCCCGGCAGGGATAAAGGTGCTCCTCACCTGCTGCAGCCTCAGGCAGCACTGCCCAGAGCCAGAGGAAGATGAAGGTGGCTGTGCTCAGCGTGGCCCTGCTCTTCTCCATCCTGCTCTGCCCCCCGGCACAGGCCAAGGTGAGGCACCAGGCAAACGCTGTCCCCACGTCCTGCCCTTTCTGGCCTCCCATCCCACCCTTTTGGTCCCTCTTCTGTGTCCCATTCAGGGTCCCCAGCTGCCCTTCCACTGACCATTTCTGAGGCCTTTCCTTTCATGTCCCCCCTCAATCCTTTGTCTTTCTTCCTGGCCACTGCAGAGGGGTCCCCCTGTACAATTCCCTGACTCACCCCCCACTCCCACACCATCTCCCAGTACTGTTGGTTTTGTCCCCACCTGTCCTCATTCTTCTGTCCCCACCAAGCCCCTCCCTTGCACTCCCATGTCCCTACACCTCAATTCCTTTCTCCTCCCCTGTACCTCACACCCTGCTCCTTCCACACCCCCAGCCCTGTCCCCTGGACTCTCAGTTGACCCCAGATCAGTGTTTTTGGGTCTCCCCTCACCTCAAAGTGATCTCCTTGGAAGCCCTGAATTCCCATCCCTCTGCCTGCACCCTGCTCCCTGCACCCATTTCCCCCCACAGCCCCACAAGGCCCAGTCCGGACCCAGCCTTTGTTCTCCTTTCCAGGCACTCCTGGAAGGAACCCAAGATGATCTGCAGGAGGTGAGTGGGCTGCTGGCATTGCAGGGCATCCCCTCAGGGAACTGGGGGGCAGTGGTGTCCCCCCATCCCTTGCTGGCACTGGGGACATCCCAGTGACCAGTGAGGTCTCCTGGTCTCTCTGCAGTTGGATTTAGACAATGTCGTGGTCCTGGAGACGCCTCTGGTAGGTACCACAAGTTCTGCCGGTGCCAGACCCTCCCCTTGCATGGCCACAACAGCCCAGGCCATCCCAGTCTGTCCCAGCACAGCCCAGTGCACCCCTCCTGACAGCCCAGACAATGCCCTGCCCCAGGGCTCCTCCCCAGGGAAGCTTTTGCCCAGGGCCCTGCTGCATTCCATCCCTGCCACCCCAGGACCCCCTGGATGAGCCAGGACGCAGCCCCTGCCCCAGCTGTGCCTCTTGGCCAGGAGCCCAGTGCTTCTGGGCAGCAGCACAGCAGCTCCTGCACCCCATTGCTGCCACAGCCCCTTCCCCAAGGTCCCCTGCTCTCCCCTGCCTCCCAGTGCAGCCCGGTGCCCCCAGTGTGTCTCTAACACTGTCTTTATTCCCAGTCCACTCTGCGTTAAGTATTGAAGCAGGTGTGTTGTTTTCTGGGGCACCAGGACCCGCCTGACCCATGAAGAGGTGAGCTGTGCCTGCAGGGACAGGGTGGGGACAAGGCCCCTCTCACATCCCAGTGGAAACAGAGGGCTGATGTTTTGGCCTTTGTGTTTTAGGATCCCAAGTGGTGCTGACATCTGTGTCCTGTCCTCCTCCGGTGGCAAGAGGAGACGATCGATCCTGGAGGATCCCTCTGAGCCCAGGGCCATTTCCCCTGAATAATCAAAAAACCCTGTCAGCAAAGCTGTGTTCTGCATTTATGTCTCTCTGTATTTATGTCTCCGTGCATTTCTCCTTGTGTCTGGATTTCCGCTCTCCCGCTCTCTCCCGGTGTGCAGGGGAGCTCGGCCTAGGTTCTGGTCACTTCATGCCAGGCTCTGCTGCCCCTACACCATCCCCCCGCCCAGGTTGTTTGCTGTGGGTTGTGTGGGGTCTGGTGGTGGCAGTTTGAGTGGGTGGGTGAGTGGGTGGGTGGGTGTGCAGGCAGAGCCAAGAGCAGATGCTGGCTGTGATCACCACTGTGGTGTTGTGGGTCCAATACAAAAAAAGTTTACAAAATATATTTCCGAAGGAGTTTCTTTCTTCAATGTAGAAATGCGCCTATTAAAAAAAAAAAACTACCAGTTTATTTTTGTCAAAAATATATTTATTGATTTTGAAATTTGGTTTCTGGGTTGGATGGAGCTGCTGGGTCTACCCGGTTCTGTGGTGTTATGGGACTCTGGGGTTTCCCCATGGCTGGGGTGGAAGAAGGATGCCAGGTCTACTTGATCCGGATGTTCCTCGGGGCCCAGGTGTGCCCGGCTCGGGAGGGTGGTACTGGCCGGCTGCAAGGTCTGCCCGGTCCCTGGGTCAGGTGCAGCTGCAGCCATACCCAGAGATGTGAGGGTGGCAACACTGTGGTGCCCAGACCTAATGAGAACTGCTCTGCCCAGCTCTGGTGGGACTAGGACCAGTTTCAGAGTGGGCAAGGAGACCGGCTGTCACAGATGCTAACCAAGGGCTTGCTGGTTTTCTCTGCCTCCAGTTACTCCATTGAGGGAGCCGCTGCCGCTGGCCCCGCCCTGGGCAAGCCTCACAGCAGAACTGGCGCAGGGCATTGCCCTGGAAGAAGGGCAGGGAAAATGTCCTGGCTATGAGCAGCAGAGCAGAGAGAAACCCACTGGCCCAGGCAGCTGCTGCTGTGTGGGCACAAGCTCTGCTGGCCAGGAGGGTACCAGAGTGACCACAAGGCTTTGCAGATGGAGACAGAGCAGACATAGGTCATGATGGGGAGAAGAGAATATTCTGCTCCAAGGCAGAGGAAGAGGAACATTACCTGTGCAGCCCATTCCCCTAAGGAGATATCCCTGGTGTCCCGGAGTGTCTTAGGCTGAAATGCAAGATGTAATCAGAAGTATTTATTCTATCATCATCGGTTGAAATCAGGTGAGCCAGTCTTCTTTATCTCTTCCAGACCCATCTCTCATAACTCTGGAAGGGATATTCTCTGTTAATGGGCCACCTGCTAAAATCAGGTGAGGCAGTTTTCTTTATCTCTTCCCGACCCAATCCTCCCCCCAGGGAGGTATCTTCTGTTAATGGGCCACTGAGTCTCACTGCATGACTGATAAAAATTACATCATCCCATTGGGAGATGCTCTGCCCAGGAGGAGGAGTCAAGAATTCCTATCTGGATATAATCTGAAATTTGGAACATGACAGGCAGCCTTTTCCACTGGATTCCCAGAGGAAGACCAGGCCCATCTACATTACCACTGGATTTTCAGAGGAATACTACACCCTTCTACAGGATCACTGCTCCAACAGAACCACATCTGTCACTTCAGGAGGACTGCAGCCACCACTTAATAGGACTGCTACCAACACTGTGACCCAAGAGGGTGTCAGGTCATATTCTGGCTCTGGCAGCGTTGTTTTGTATTACTGCATTTTTATTTTTATTTTTCCTAATAAATGGCTGTTATTCCTATTGCCATATCTTTGCCTGAGAGCCCTTTAATTTCAAAACTATAATAATTCAGAGAGAGGGGGTTTGCATTTTCCATTTCAAGAGAGGCTCCTGCTTTCCTCAGCAGACACCTGTCTTTTCAAACTGAGACATTCCCACAGCGTACTCCTGGAAAAGCTGTTGCCCATGGCTTGGACAGGAGCACTCTGTGATGGGTTCAGAACTGGCTGGGTGGCCTAGCCCAGAGAGTGGTGCTGAATGGTGCTGCATCCAGCTGGCAGCCAGGCACCAGTGGTGTCCCTCAGGGCTCTGTACTGGGGCCAGTTCTGTTCAATATCTTTACTGATGACATGGATGAGGGTGTTAAGTCTACCATTAGTCAGTTTGTAGGTAACGCTAAGGGGGGAGTGTGTGTCAAGCTATTGGAAGGTGGGAGGTCTGTGCAAAGAGACCTGGAATGGTTGGATGGATGGGCAGAGTCCAAGAAAGTGATGTTTAACCAGTCCAAGTGCCAAGTCCTGCATTTTGGCCACAATAACCCCCCTACAACGTTCCAAGCTGGGGACAGTGTGGCTGGACAGTGCTCAGGTAGAAAGGGCCCTGGGGGTGCTGGTGACAGCCAGTTGAACATGAGCCATCAGTGTGCCCCGGTGGCCATAAGGCCAATGGCATCCTGGCCTGGATCAGGAATGGTGTGGCCAGCAGGAGCAGGGAGCTCATTCTGCCCCTGTACCGGGCACTGCTGAGGCTGCACCTTGAGTGCTGTGTCCAGTTCTGGGCCCTCAGTTTAGGAAGGACGTTGAGATGCTGGAGCACATCCAGAGGAGGGCAATAAGGCTGGTGAGGGGTTTGGAACAGAAGCCCTGTGAGGAACGACTGAGGGACATGGAGGTGTTTAGCCTGGAGAAAAAGGAGACTCAGAGGTGACCTTCGCACTCTCACCAGCTGCCTGAAAAGGTGGTTGTAGTCATGTGGGCGTTAGTCTCTTTCTCCAAGCAACAACTCACAGAATGGGAGGACACAGTCTCAAGGTGCACCAAGGGAAATTTAGGTTGATGTTACAAAAAGTTTTTTCCTGAAAGAGTGATAAAGTACTGGAATTGTCTGCCCAGGGAGATGGTGGAGTCACCATCTCTGGATATGTTTAAAAATGACTGGATGTAGCACTCAAATGCCGTGGATTTAGTTGAGGTAGTGCTAGGGTATGGGTTGGACTTCATGATCATAAAAGTCTCGTCCAACCTAGTGATTCTGTCTGTGAAAGTATTGTTGGAATCACCAGCCAATGATGTCCAGATATAAAGTGAAACAAATTTAAGGTAAGAGCTGCATGGCTTCTGTCCCAAAACCTGGCCCACGGGTTTGTAATGGGCAAAGATCATCAAGTGGTCAGGGGCTCCACTAGCAATCTAATACTTCCTCTCCGTAATTTGTGACAAACTAAAATTCTAGACCTGTAAAATGGGGCCGTTGGTACGCTTATTCCAGGTATCAACCTGCACCCAGGCCAGCCTTTCTGACTGGGTAGACCTGGGATCCAGAAATTTGAAATTAGACCCCTTGTACACATGTTGTCTGCAAATTTACCATCTGCCCCCTTAGATTTGGTGGAAAATGAAATCAAACTGGTGACATAGGAATTTTATAACTAGGGAGTGTTTGAAACGAATGAATGTGTTCACTTGTCCACAAGTTGGGAGAATTTGACCAGGCTGCCAGAGGTGTATGAACATCTTACACCTCATCGAAGTGTGGGAAAAGACAGCTGTCTCCAGAGGACCAATGAGCTGTTGGTACTTAACAACAGGGAAAAAAGTGGTGAGCATGAGAGAGAAAGCACAATGGAAACATCACCTCCTCAGCTGGAGAACAACATGCTGGCAATATCCCCACCCACACCAGGAACCATGTTAATCAGATGCCTTAGGGCATTCCAACAGTGATGATTCCTGACAAAAATCCACCATGTCCAGGCTGTGGAACCTGTATGGACTGTGTGTTGGGCTTAACTGAACACCTGAAAAGAGCCTACAGCAAAAGGAAGACTTGTTTTCGGTCTGCTAAGTACCGGAGGAAAAACAGTAACTAACACAGTATTGCATGTCATCTTCTAAATGCAGGACAACAGCTGAAATAGCTGCAACTGGGTAGTGGATGTGCGAGCCATGGGGATGGTACTTCAAAACAAAAATCGGTCTGGAACAACACAAAAGATTGGTACATCCAATTGTCAGAAATCGGGAAAGGATTGTTGCTTCCCATGCAAAGGAGACCTCCACCTGCTTGAGGAGCTCACAAAAGGTGTTGGACCAAGGAGGAAGAACATCTACTGATCAGGTTAGAAGCTCTGTTTCAGGGAAACAAAAACATCAATAAACTCATAGCTGAACACATTCCATCCAAGACAGCAAAGCAAATTCCTGACAAAAGGAGACCGTTGCCCAGAGAACCAGCGGTGGGTATGAGAACAGAACCTGGCATGAGTGATTGTCCAGAAAATTCAGAGGAACAGCTGGGGAACATCAACTAGCAAAAGGAGGGGTAGCTCAGGCCCATTATCAGAGAACTCCTGGTGAATGGCTTTCAGCTGGGAAACTCAACACCTTCCCGAGGGCATTCAAGCAGTTACTTAATGGCCAGGAGATGACATCACTGGTCAATGAGTCAGTGCAGGACTGCTTCTGATGCCTGCATATGGTAAGCCAGATAAGAACATCAGCCACAGATAAGAACAAAATAGGGACCCAAGAAAGAAACTTGAGGTCGCCAGAAGTGGATCATGAAGAGAGCAATCAAGAGAGGTTATTAGCTGTGCTTCTAGCACCTATTCCATCTAAATAGGGGGAAATTAGCCAAGATTATTCTGGATGATGTTGAATGTTTGTCCAGTGACATTCCACCCAGCAAAGTTTATTCAGAAGTTAAAGCCTGATGGAAAACACTAAGAGCCTTGGGAATTTCCAAATTAAAGGGAAAGCCAACAACTGCACTTTCAGGGACTTAATTACAGCTAAAGAAATTGAGAGAATGTGCGAGAAATGAGCAGAACCTCAGCTCCTGGTCCAGATGGGATCACCCTAAAGGACATCAAGAAGATGGACCCTGAATTCTCCTGGATCATGGAGATATTCAACCTTTGGTTAACATCAGGTAAAATCCCAGGTATGGTGAGGGGATGCAGGGCTGTTAATGCCAAAGTCAACCAAATCAGAACATTCAAAGGATATTAATAACTGGAGACCCATCAAGATTGGTTCTGTCTTCTGTTCTCCAGAATGACAGCAAGGCTGACTAAGGTATGCCCCCCTCAATCCAAGGCTTTATAAGAGCAGGGGGATGCTCTGAAAATTTGATACTCCTGCAAACAATAATTTGACCTGCCAAAAGAGAACACAGACTGCTGGGTGTCGTACTTGTGGACATCGCTAAGGCTTTTGACACCGTGAGCCACCAGCACATTTTCTACATGGTCTGCAGCAAAGGGAAGTGGACTCCCATGTTGTTAGCTTGGTGAGTAATACGGATGAGAATATATATCATCATGTTAAAACTTCTTCAGAAAACTGACACTCCAAAAAAACATTCATCATCCCCAGACTAATGTACTTGGCAGACCACATGGATGCAAAATCAGGGCTCCTTGAATCCCCTGACCTACAGATTCGATCAACTGTCAAGGAATGGCTACACTTAACACCATGCATGTGTAATGTCAAACTGCATCACACGAACATGGTGTTAAGTGTAGCCAAGGATGGAGGGTTTGGGTATCACGAAGTTGATGGGACTCAATCCAAGTACACAGGCTTGAAAATTACATGGACTTGTCCAATGTTCAGATGATGCCTTAAGATTGATCCTGAAAGAAGAATGCTTAGGTCAAGTATATAGGAAATTATGGATGAGAGCTGGAGGAGATCAAGAAAAGATCCTGTCAATATGGAAGCCTAAACCTAGATAGAACTGCTGGATGGTGCTGGTGATGATACAACGTCAAAATGGAAAGCAGCTACTCCAAAAACTCAGTATCCACAAGCATGTAACTGGAGGAAACAGGAATTTAGGAAATGGAAACAGCTGGTATCCCAAGGCTGTGCTATTACAGACTTTAAGAAGGATAACATCAGCAATTTCTGGATCTCAAGATACAGAGGCACACCTCACAGAGAACTAGTAACAGCACTGCAGCTGTGGGCCAATGTCTACACAAGGGAATTCCTGGCAAGAGGAAGACAAGATCAAAGCGTCAAAAGCTGCAGACACTGCAAGCCTGAAAATGAAACATGCTCCCACATCATTAGAAACTGTCCAACAACACAAAAGGCTAGGATTAAAAGACACAACTACATCTGTGGCATATCAATCAACAAAGCTAAAAAGGACACTGCTTCAAGAGCCACATTGTGAGGGAACACAACAGTGAACTATGTAGCAGATCTGATCTTTGTAAGAGAAAAATAGGCATTCTGGTGGATGTGACAATTGGATATGAACGCACTGACACATCTTTACAAGAAGCTGTAACCCAAAAGGTGAGTTTTGCACAGCCTGGTTTTTGGCAGCAGGGGGGCCACAAAGATGGCTCCTGTAGGAAGCTGCTGAAAGCGTCGACCATGTCCAGCAGAGATAATCCTTAATGGCTCTGAGGAGGGACATGCTGCTGGCCAAAACTGGGCCAATGAGAGAGGCTGGGAATGCCTCTGTGATGACATATTTAAGAGAGAAATCAAAACAAAGTCACAGGTTTTTGCATCTAGTTAAAGAAGAGAAGGAGGTAAGAACATGCGAGGGAAAACAAGGTCAGTGGAGAAGGAGGGGGAGGTGGCACTCCAGGCTCCAGAGCCGAGACTCCTCTGCAGGCCTACCAAAACCCCTGTCTGTGTGGATTCCATGGCCTGGCACATCAGATCCACAGAGGTACAAAGCTTTAGTAGATACCATTGCACAGTGTACACTGACGCCACCAAGGCACAAGAGTGCAGAACCTATTGGATCTCTGGAGTGACAGGGGGATGC
Organism: Melozone crissalis; assembly: GCF_028551555.1. NCBI lineage: Eukaryota > Metazoa > Chordata > Aves > Passeriformes > Passerellidae > Melozone > Melozone crissalis. The sequence goes on along the minus strand of NW_026535804.1, from coordinate 2,077,418 downwards.
CAGGAGTTGTCTGTAATAGAGACTGAGGTGAGCTTAACAGGGGACAGATGGAAAAAGCACCCCACTGTGACTGGCCCAGGGGCCCCATGTACCCTAGGCATCAACTACCTCAGGAAAAGGTACTTCAAGATTTGAAAGGGTATCAATGGGCTTTTGGTGTAGCTACAGTGAATGCAGAGAAGATCAAACAGTTATCCACCCTGCCTGGCCTCTCAGAAGATCCCTTCATTGTAGGATTGCTGCAGGTGCAAGACCTGTAAGTACCAATTGCTACCAGGACAGTGCACTGGTGGCAATATCACACAAACCAAGACTCTGTAACTCCTATCCAAGAACTAACTCGATAACTGGAGAGCCAAGGAGTAATCAGCAGAACCAGCTCACCCTTCAACAGCCCCATCATGGCCAGTGAGGTGTTACAGTACAAGCTGGCTTGTACTGGGCAATTAATTTGGCTATAAATAAGAAACTCAGCTTGGTTCCATAAACAAGTCCCTGGCTGAGCTATGATTCTCCACTGAGGAGGATCAAAACAATGGACCGATAGATAAGGCCATCAAAATTGCAATAGCTCAGGTGGACCTAGACTGGGAAAGAAAGGGTGAGCTATTTACAGCCCAATGGGCCCATGAAACATCAGGGCATCTTGGAAGGGATGCAACACATAGATGGGGTCTTGATCAAGGGGTGGATCTGACCATGGAGTCCATCAGTGTGAAACAATGCACTGCCATCAAGCAAGCCACACGAGTGAAGCATCTTTGGAGTGGAGGGCAGTGGCTGGGTTTCCAGAATGGTGAAGCCTGGCAAACTGATTACATTGGGCCATTGCCACCAACATGCCAAGGCAAGAGTTATATCCTCATCATGATGGAGACTACAACTGGCTGGCTGGAAACACACCCAGTAAACCATCCCACTGCCCAAAACAATTTCAGGTCTTGAAAGACACATTTTGTGGTGACATGGAACCCCAGCTAGAATTGAGTCAGGCAGTAGGACTCATTTTCACAACAATCTTACAAACTCCTGGGCAAAGATGCATGGCTCTAAGTGGATATACCACATTCCCTACCACCCACAGGCCTCTGGGAAGATTAAAAGATAAAATGGGCTGCTAAAAACTATGTTCAGGGTATCAGGTAATGAGACATGGAAGCACTGGGATGCAAACTTGGCAGAAGCCACTTGGCTAGTCAACACTAAGGGATCTGCTTACCGCCCTGGTCCCACCTAAACCAAGCCCTTAGACACTGTGGAAGGAGACAAGGTTCCTGCATTACACATAGGGAAGTGGCTGGGGAAGCCAGTGTGGATTTCTTCCCCCATGGGAAAAGGCAAACCCATTTGTGGCATCGTCTTTGCCCGAGGACCTGGGTGTACTTGGTGGGTGATTCGGGAGGATGGGGAGACCTGGTGTGTACTTCAAGGAGATTTAACCTTGGGGTAAGAATAACCTACAGCATAAGTTGTATGTTATGGGAGGTAAAGTAGCAGGAGGGAAGAATGGACATGGAAGAATGAATTTTGGCAAGGAGCAAGAAAAAGATTATGATGAACAGAGACAATGCCAGCGCCCAATAGTACACCATCAGGTGTACTATTTCCCCTGTCCTGACCTCACCCTCTGGTGGAATGGAGATCATCGGGAAGGATATGAAAGGACAGGTGATAGTAGCTAATAAAATGTATGCTTGGTATAGAGAAGGCTTAAGGATTCTAGCAATGAGAGTATATAGACTATATGGGATCCAAGCGTGACACAAATTGTACGGAATTGGGGTGGAGACTGTACTGGGTCTGACCAAGGTCAAGATCACTGGCCTTCCAGTGCCATGTTTTGCACTGGTAACTGGATGGGTGTTCAGAACAGACCAGTGTTTTGGCTACTGCCGAGCAGCGCTGCCCCTCTGACATTCCTTCCCCCACCAAAGGGGATGGGAGTGGGCAAGATCCTGGGAGGGGACACAACCAGTCCAGCTGACCCAAATTAGCCAAAAGGATATTCCATACCACATGATATCAGCTCAGGAGAGAGAGATCCTAAGCTAAGGGAGAGAGAAGGAAGGGCGGTACTCATGAGTTTTCAACATCTGCTGTCCAGAGGAACTCATGTGTGCTGAATGCCTGCTTCCCAGGAAGTGTCCAAACATCACCGCTGATGGGAAGCAGAGACTGACTTTTTATTCTCTTTAGCTGCTGCAAGCACAAATCTCTGCTTATTTCTTTCTTTTACTGTAATAAAATGGCCTTAGTTCACCCTGCTGGTTTTGCTCCATCTTATTCTCTGCCCTGTCCCATTGGGAAAGGGAGTGACAGACCGACTGAGTGCACACCTGCCACCCAGCCAGGGTCAACCCAATACAGTCAGGAAATATCAACATCTTCCCAAACAAATACAGGACCTCACCAATGCAGCATGTATCAGGTTTGCAGACTTTCCCACTGGACTTTCCCAAGTGGTTCTATGGAAACAGTGAGCTCCTACAGGACCTAGGTCTCTCCAAAAGAAGGCAGGGGAAGACTGCTGTGCTGCTGGTCTCCAGAATGCTCTTTACCTCAGTAGATATTGTTCAGATGTTTGGAAGCAAGGCTAGCTTGGCTGCGTAGAGTTATTATCGTTTATGCAAATTTTAAAAAACCACAAAAAGTTAAAAGCTGGATGGCACATAAGGACAGTGGCAATGACACAATTCTTCCAAGGATGCAGCATTGTGTTTCATCTACATTGGAGGCTAAATTCTACTGATTTGGACCAAGGTGGATGGGACACCAATACTTAACCCAGAAAAAGAACATATAAAAATAAATGCTCAATAAATAGCCAAATGCCTCATCATCTATTTAGTGACGTGAATAAATAAATGAATGAACAAGATTGCCACAGTCCCGACCTACTATCCAGTGAAACCACAGCCAAGGGAGCAGGTTTGGCAGAATCAGCAGGGGAAGAAGACCTTGTTGAGCCTGGTGCACTCTCAACAGTATGGGATGACCCCCCGCTGGCGTCCCAGCTGCCAGTGAAATAGCACTACTGTGATCGTTTTGGTGAGCAGACCTGGTCTCCCGGGTAGAGGAGGGAAGGCCTCCCATGCTGGCAGCAGGCACACCATGTCTGAGACCCCAGTGGGTAGACCTGGCCTTCCGTGCCCAGACTCTGCATGCTGGGGACACAGGGTACACCTGGTCCCCTGCTCCAGTGGGGTGACACGGCCTCCCATCCCAGCAGAGGGCAGACCTGCTCCCTGGGACAGAACTTGGCCAGTGGGGACACGAGTGTTTCCTGGGCCCGGGTTCATTCAGGTGCTGTCCCTGATGACTCAGTGCCTGAGCAGCTCCCAGTGAGCTCTGCCACACGTTCCTCCCCCCACCCTCACCTCCCTGAACCACCACCACCGCACTCCAGTCCCTGGTGATAGCAGAGTTGTCTCCAGCCTGCTCGGAAGGAGAGAGACCACAAACAGGCACAGGACATCCACGGTGACATCCCAGAGCTCTTACATCTTCCAAAGACTTGCAAGGTCACAGGCAGTCACTGGTGTCCACGAGGACAACAGAGGTGTCTTGACATGCTAAGGGACCCATTTGGCACAGGCACTCGCTGAGGTTCTGTGGTGACATCCCAGAGGTCTCCAAGCCCCTAAAGAACACTGAGGTCATGTCCAATCCCAAGGGCTCCATGGGGACATGCCAGGAGTCCCCTGTTTGCTAAACTGCACTGACCTCACACGCTGTCACAAGGTCTCAGTGGCAACATCCCGAGTGTCTCCATGCTGCTAAAGAGCTGTAATGTCACAGGCACTCACAGGCTCTGCAGTGACATTCCAATGTGTCCAAGGTTGCAAAAGAACCATAAGGTCACACGCTGTTAGAGGAACTCCACAGGGACATCCCAGGGGGCTCCAGGCTGCTAAAGAAGTGCTTTGTCACAGCCACTCAGAGGGGATCCATCGTGACAAGCCAGTGGCCGCTGTGCTCCTAAAGAGCACTGAGGTCACAGGCAATGACAGCAGCTCTGTGCTGACATCCCCTGTGTTTCTGCACTGCTAAAGAACTCTGATGTCACCGGCACTGACAATGGTTCCACAGCGACATCCCAGGTTTCTCTAAACTGCTAAAGAGCACTCAGCTCAAAGGCCCTCCTAAGGCTTCCATCCTCACATCCTACAGGGATCCAGGTTTCTAAAGAGCCCTGAGCTCACCTGCACTCACACGGCTTCCATGATGACATTCCAGGGCTCTCTGGGCCTTCTAGGGAGCCAGGAGGTCACTGGCAGAGACAGGCACTCCATGCTCACAGTCTAGAAGACTGGGCTGCTAAAGAGACGGCAGGAGCAGTCACAGGCACTCCGTGGTGACACCCCAAGGCTCTTCAATCTTCCTCCTCTCTCAGTCACCCTCAGCACCGCCACTGCCCCTCCCCTGCGCCTCCCCACGCCCCACCGCTCCCGGGGAGGGAAGGAGGGAGGGAGTCTTTAGGAGCCGCCGGGCTTTCTGACTCGGCCCCGTCCCCAGACCGGCAGCAGCGAGAGATCTGAGCCCGGGGCTTGCGTCTCTAACACCGCCGTGCTCCCACCCCGTCTCCCGCCTTCGTTTCTGAATCGCTCCCTCGCCCCGCTGCGCTCCTGCTCGGCCCCGCCGCGGGCTGAAGGAGAAGCGGGAGAGCCGTGGGACAAACGCCATAAAACAAGACTCCCAGCGACCCACCCAGAAGTCTCCTTGGCCAAGACACCGCGCAGCCGCCGGCAGCACCCGCAGCCCGTGCCCAGCCTGGCCCGTGCCCGGCTCCCCTGCCCGCCCCACACGCTCGCTGCCCCGCGCAGCCGCCTCCTCTCCGGCCGCCGCCAGCCGCGCCTGAGGGCCCGGGCGGCGGCGGGAAAAGCCTTTCCCGTTGTGCTTCGCGCCACCGCCCGGCCGAGCGGGGACGGCCCTGAGGGGCGGCGCGGGGAGCGACGTAACAGCCTCTCCCAGCGAGAAGGGAGAAAAGGAATCGAAAGGAAAACGCGGCGTGGGGGCGGTGGGAAAGGGAAACGAACAATTACCGCACTCCCCTCTGCACTCCTGCCCGCACCTCCGCCTGCCGCGCCGAAAAATAAAACAGCCCGGCTTGGCAAGACAGAATTCCCTCAGAGCGCAGAAGCGAAGCCGAAAAGCTCGCTGGGAGCGCGGCGGGGACAACAGAAAAAAAAAAATCTTAAAAAAAAATACTGCGGTAGGGCGTGACGATGAAAATAAAGGAGTACGATTTAGGGGTCTGGTAGCTGTCCGGGTCAAAGGAGCTGTCCAGCGTCCAGTGCGAGCCGCCTGCTGCCAGTTTCCTGAGGGCCCAGAGGTGGCCACTTTTGCCCCCACTTTCCTTGCAGCTATTGCAAAGCCAAGATCACACCATGCATCTCAGATTCAGTCATCAGCACTTATCAAATATCCCTGTCACAACCTTCCGCCGGGCAGAAAACCAGTTAACATATTTTATGTTCATACTGTCACTTATGTCCACCTGGGTCGTGCAAGTCGAGAGGGGAGAAAGAGGCCAAGAGTCACTTGAGAGGCCACACAGGCTCAGATAACACCTGTAATTTTTACTGTCTTCCACTGCCAGCTCATCTGGGAAAGTCTGGGAGTGTCATCAAGGCTGAGGCAAGTAATTCCCTGCCAATTTGTGGCCCACACACTGGATGATAATGAATATGAGGAGACAATACTTCTCAAAGTGATTTTAAATCTGTGATGCTAAATATCCCCCCCCTCCCTTTCAGGCCTCACCATAATCTATCTGAGATATGCTGGTTGGGCCTTGGCCTTGACCAAGGGCTTGGCCTTGACCTACCTGGGCTGAGCTGCTCTGGAGCTTCTCAGAAACACTGTGTACTCCCATGAACTGCTATGTTTCAATGTGCTTCTGGTTTTGTTGTTGTTGAATAGACTTTGAAATTTGTTTTTGCCCAAATGGCATCACATTCTAATTCTCACACTTTGAAAGAAAGCTGCTGATGGAAAGTTGGGGCCAGGATGAAAGCTTGTTGTGATAAAGGCCATCCCTCTAAGCAGGGGTGCCCAAGGAGCCCCTTGGAGCTGTGCGGGGCCACAGCAGCCGTGAGCAGCAAAGTCCCTGTGAGTGGGGCCTCTGCCAGCCGGGAGCTCTCCTGTTTGCTGCACTCAGGGCATCCCTGCAGATGGAACAATCTCACTGAAACTCCCCTAAAACCGCTCCAGTGGGGACCTTGTGGGGACAAGAATGTCACTGGGGACCCCCAGCACCCACATACCTCCCATCCACTCTGATGGGGATCCTGCAGGGACAGGAGTGTCACCAGGACAACCCAGACACCCACCCACCCCTCCTTCCGCCTGGAAGGTGGTTGTAATCAGCTGGGGGCTGGTGTCTTCTCCCAGGCAAACACTGACAGAAGGAGAGGACACAGTCTTAAGCTGTGCCAGGGGAAGTTTAAGCTGGACATTAGGAAAAAATTCTTTACTGAGTGATTGGGCATTGGCAAGGGTACCCAGGGGGGTGGTAGAGTCACCGCACCTGGAGGTGTATAAAAAAAGACTGGATGTGGCACTCAGTGCCAGGGTTTAGTTGATAAGGTGGTGTTGGGTTACAGGTTGGACTTGATGATCCCAAAGGTCTTTTCATCTTTTCCAACCCAGTTAGTTCTATGATTCTGTGAACTTTGGTGCTACTGCGACTTTTCCTTTCCCGGAGGAGCCTCTTCCACAACAGCCCCTGGAGGAGGGAACACAGACAGCTTGTGTCACCCCCGAGGCCCTTGGAGGGGGTGGGATCAGGGGCAGGGGGTGCCCACCTTGAGATTGATGAACTGGGAGGTTAGGGGGCAGTCTCTTTTTAGGGCTTCTCGCAGCCCCCCAGGAGGTCCTCCCATCTCGGTCTGGGAGGGACCAGAGTCAGCACACACAGTACGCCCAGACCACCCCTCTTTCCCTGGGAAACATCCCCCAAAGGTGCCAAATCCTGCTGGTATCTGGTGCAGCCAAGCTTTGGGTAGGCAAAGGGGAGCTCAGGGGGGCAAAGGAGAAGGGACAGAGGGGTTTATCCTGCTCCTGGTTCAGTGCCCAGTGCTAATGCCCAGTGCCAGTGTCCAGCCTCAGTGGCCATCCCTGCTGTCCAGTCCAACTGTCCAGTGCCCAGTGTCAATGCCCAGTACTGGTGGCCAGTCCCACTGCCCAGCTTCAGTGTCCAGCCCCACTCCTCAGCCCCAGTCCCAGTTCCCAGCCTCATTTCCCAGGCCTGGTACCATGATGCCACTGATCTAGGACGGTCCCCACCCCAGTCCCAGATGGGTGCCAGCCCTGCTGCCAGCCCCAATACCAGGTGTGTGCAGATGTGTGCCAGTGTCATCCCCCATCCTGGGGGGCACAGGACAGCCAGCAGCGGGACCCTGGGCCAGGCAAAGCCACACCGATCCTGGAGGAAGCTGATCCCTTTAACCCAGGGATCAGCTGGTGCAGCAGCAAGAAGGGAGCAGTGATGGGGACAGTGATGGAGATGGTAGGAGTGACAGAAAGAGGCAGCCATGCACAGCTTAGTGTGGGGCCTGGGGCATGGCATGGGGCATGGTGTGAAGTATAGCGTGGGACACAGCACAGGACACATGGCACAGGGTATGCTGTGGGTTGGAACATGACCCTGGAGCACGGCACAGGACACAGGACATGGAACATGGCTGGAGAGCACAGGGACATGGGAATGACCGTGGAGCATGGCATGGGACACAGGGCACGGGACACTGCATGGGACATGACCATGGAGGACAACACAGGGTTCAGTCAGTCCCAGCATCATCACCCCAAACCTCCTCCCACCAACCCCAATGGGACACCCACCCCAAGCCCTGTGGACACCAGTGTCCCCTAGAAGCTGGGCCAGCTCTGGATCTCCTGGAAGAGGGTGTTGCCAGGGCAGTTGGTGGGGCTGAGCTGGCCACACAGGATGAAGTCTGGCTGGATGCAGCCAGAGGCTGGAGTTCATTCTGCATCAGGACCAGGGTGTTGGGGTCCGGCAGTGTGGCCAAGAAGTCCTGGAAGATGCTAGTGCTGAAGCCCTTGGTATTGTAGTCCTTGGTGTGGGCACTGACCCAGTGCCACCCCCGACCCTCGTACAGGTACCCATCCAAGCCCACCACGAAGCTACAAGGACCTGACAGTGGGGACCCAGTGGTGGGAACCATGGGGGCATAGTGGTGGGGACTGCAAAGGGACAGGGATGGGGACCATGGGGGGCAAAAGGGACCACAGAGTGATAGGGACCATGGTGGGACAGTGATAGGGACAGTAGGGGGGATAGTGGTGGGGAATTACAAGGGGAAAGTGATGGGGACCTTGGAGGGCAACAGGTCCTTCAGGTGGTGACAGGGCCCACCAGGGTACAATGACAGCTCCCTTGGGGGTGCCAGCTCCCTCAGAGGGTGCCAGCTCCCGACAGCCAATGTTGTCCCAACTGTGGGTATCCTGGTGGAAGCTCGGCATATCCCTCATGACATGGGAACAGGTGCAGCAGCTCTAGCATGGCTCTAGGGTGTGGTGCAGGAACATGGAGCCCAGCAGGAGCCACAGCAATTACAGGGTGCCCCAGTAGGGACCAGCCCCCACATGCAGTGGGACAAGGGGCTCCATGTGTCCCTTAAGCCCTTAGGAACATGTCAGAGTCCACGTGCTGACGAGGGGCTCAGTGAGTCCTTGGAGACATGGCAGAGTCCATGCGGAGACAAGGAGATTGATAGGTCTTTGGGGACACATGAGAACATCTGAGGGACCCTCAGCCTGGGTGTGGGAGGGTTCTCCTGGGAGTTACTGAGGAGATGGGAAGCGGCTACTCAGGGTGTCCATTGGCGGGGACATGAGGGGGCCAGTGTCCAAGGGACACAAGAGTGTTGGCCATGGGGACATGGTGGTGGCCACCTAGGGACACCCACTCAGGGACCACCACCCAGGGGAGAGAGTGGTGGCCATCTAGGGGACAGAGTTGTGTCCATACAGAGGACACGGTGGTGGTCATCAAGGAAAAACCGTGGTGTCCCCCCAGGCAGCACAGCGGTGGCCATCCACAGGACATGGTGGTGACCACCCAGGAGACCCGAAGACGTCCCACCACACCAAGCCACCTGTCCCTACCATCATCTCTCAGTGCCCACCCATGAGAGTGACCCCACCCCACTCACCTGGGGTCCCCTCTCACTCCTTCCCACCCCATTTGTGCAGTGACAACCCCCATTTGTGTGGTGACAAGCCCCCTTTCTGTGGTAACAACTCCTGTTTAGGGGGTGATAACCCCCACTTGTGTGGTGACAACGCCATTTAGGGGTGACATCCCCTGCCCATACCCACATAGCACTCATTTAACTCCTGTGACACCCAACAAGCCAAGACCTCCACCTGCTGTGTCCTCACATCCCTAAGGGGTTGCCAGGTGTGTGACAGCACCCACAGCATCCCCAAAACCTTCTTTTGCCTCCTTCTCCCACTGTCCTGGCCACACCAGCACCCCAAAATTCCGGTGCCCTAACTGCTGGGGGGGGGGGGGGGGGGGGCGGTACCTTAACGTCATAAGAGGAAGACAGAATTAATCCCAAAGTGTGGCACCATAATAGGAAAGCTGAAGATTGGACCCATTAAGATAGAAATAAGTAATCCAATTGTTTCCATAAGAGTAAGAGTATTAGAAGCTTTGAGGGGTCCATCAGGGATAGCTGTTGTCCATATAAGAGGACACCAGAGGGGAACAGATTATCGGACTCATGGGAATAATTTGGCTGATGCAGAAGCACAAAGGGCAGCAGTATGCTTAGCCGTGTTCTTAAATAATTTGAATAAAAGTGAAGATGATACAAAGTATCAAAAATGCTATATCTCATAGGAAATACAAGAGATGGAGAAACTAGGGGCTAAGCTAGAAGAGGATAAGTGGCTTTTACCGGATGGTAGAGAAATGCTATCTAAAAGTTATGTTACAAGAATAATTCACCAATTACACTAATGAACTCATTGGTGAACACGAGCACTAAGTGACCACTTGGTAAAGTTTTTAGGGTGTCTAAGAATGTTTGATATAGCAAAACAGAAGACACAAGGATGCATTATTTGCCAGAAAATTACCAAGAAGACATCTAGACAGACCCTGCAGGGAGGCAGAAAAACTGCATATAGGCCTTTTGAAAAGATACAATTGGATTTTACCAAATTACTGAAAGCGGGAAGAGATAAGTATTTGTTAGTAATAGCAGACCAATTAACTCATTGGATAGAGATCTACCCTGTGACACAAACAACAGCACATTTTGTTACAAAGATTAGTTTAGAAGAAATAATTCCACGATTTGGGGTGATTGGAGTGATTGATTCGGATCAGGATTCCCACTTTACCTCAAAAGTGTTAAAAGAAGTAATGAAAGCTCTAGGGGTCTCTTGGGAATAATATACCCCTTGGCAACCTCACAGTTTGGGGAGAGTAGAAAGAATTAACCAGGCCCTAAAGCATCAGCTAGCAAAACTAATGATTGAAACAAAACTATCTTGGATTAAGTGCTTACCATTGGCATTGTTAAATATTCGAACAATGCCGAACTCAGAGCATGGGATCTCCCCATGTAAGGCGTTATACAGAATGCCATATTCTCAAGAGATGCTGGGAGATAAAATAACCTGTACTGAACAGGATTGTAATTGCTATCCTTTGGAAGCACTGAATGAAACTATTGTAAGGAGAGGTGGTATTATCATTGTCGCAGGGGTTATCCTCCAAGTGGATTGTGTCCAGAGTGTAAACACATTGAACAGATTTTAACTGAATATATTGTAAAAAAAATAGAGAATAGAGGAAGGAACATTAGAACTAGATTCTTATGAGTGGCGGATGTTGTGGAAATACGGATTAAGAGGGGGACAATCAAGTGAGGCAAATAATAAAAAGATTGAGCATCTCAGACATAATCGAGTCCCTTGCGGATCTGAGCCAGTCAAAGCAAAGAACTGGGAAGTATTTAAGAAATGGCACGAAACCCAGGAAAGCTCATACAGAACCCATGAAGAATATCCTTGCTGCCGAGAAGATGATACCCCTCACTGCTGGGAGCACCCTAGTAGGCAGAGAAGGAAGAGGGATAATAAAACTGTGGGGCCTTCTGGTACTGCTGAGTCTTCCAGAGAATGGGATAACCAGTCCCTACTTGAAGGGCTACCAAAATGTAAAGTATGGCCGGACCACAGCCCGAGCATTTGCACCAAACACTCATATTAATGCACGATGTTATGAGCCAGGAAAACCTGAAACCTGTACAATAGGAGAAAAGAGTTACTGGGTAGCAACAAATTCAGGAATGGGAAGATGGGCACCGCGAAACTACCAATTTTGTCCCCGAGGAGAACCGTTCCTCTGTTTTACCAAAGGTGGAATGTGGGGATACTCAGATAAAGGGGGAGTACAAGATAAATTCAAGGAAGAATTAGTGAAAAAAGTCACAAAGAATTTAGGGGAAATTCAAACCAAAAAAGAACAAGAGCAGGAAGTGACCTGTATAAAAAAATACAGAAAAGACTCAGTGATTGGGACCTCCCTATGTTAGGAAAAAAATTTGTGTATTGATCTGATGCAAAAAGTAGTTAAGGAATTAAATGTGACTTACTGTTGGCTTTATGGGGATCCTAAATGACCGAGCAATGGCATGGAGAGGAGAAGGGGTTGGACCTGATCAGTTTATATTATGGAACAGGACACAAAGATTTAATGAAATTCAACCTGACAGGTAAACATTGAGTCACAAAGTAGTAGATCAAATTTGTATTTCTAGGAAAGGAAACAATTTTATTACAAACGTAGGACAAACCCACTGCAAGAAAATATATACCACCAACTCCACTTTTACAACATGGTGGCCGAAACCACCAACAGGTTATTGGTCTATCAACTGTACCAAGGGTACTGTTTTCTGGAAAAGTGTAACACATGCTAATCCTTTTGACGAGGTAAAAGATCTTAGGGGATATTGGGAAAATCTGGGTAAGATGGCTGAAAATTGGACAGCTTCAAATGGATTATTTTGGATCGCTGGTAAAAGGGCATATAATGAATATCAAAGAGATGGAGAGGTACCTGTACAATTTGAATTATACAACCTGCATTCTTTTTGCTACCAAAGAGCAAAGGTGAATGTTCAGGACTACCTCTTTACGAAACTCTGCGCAGAAGAAAACAAACTGAAATAGGAAGAAAACAGCCCTGGAAAAATGAAGAATGGACTTCCCAACAGATCACAGATTACTACAATCCTGCCTCCTGGGCTCAGGACGGCAGCTGGGGTTATAGAATCCCTATGTGTATGCTTAACCAAATCATTAGATTACAGGCCATTGTAGAAATTACTTCTAATCAAACATCAGAGGCACTGAAGCTTGTAGCTAGACAACTAACCCAGACCAGAGTGGCAGTATATCAGAATAGGCTAGTCCTAGATTATTTATTAGCTGAAGAAGGGCATTTTGTGGAAAATTTAGTACGTCTGAGTGCTGTTTAGAGACTGATGATAATGGAGAAGCTATTACAAATTGGGCAGGCGAAATTAAACAAGTTGCACGTGTTCTAGTGCAAAAATGGAATTCCATATTAACTGACAATTGGTGGAATAATTTGTTTGAAGGAGCCTGGTGGAAAAATGAGGGTTCATGTTGCTTTGTTCTGCATTAGGTCTATTGTTTATACCATGTATGGTTCCATGCTTTATTAGGCTAATATACTCAGTGATCCAGGGAATGCAGATTTCAGCAAAGCCCATAAACCCTAAAATAACAACCACGGGAGAAGAAACTCACTCCCTTATGATAGTCAAGGCAAAGCAGAACCAAAAAACTGCAACCCAAAAAGTATTAGCTCAATTTGAAACAAAGACATGAATCAATAACATAAAGGGGAAGGATTGTGAAAAATGTTTCTGTGATTTGCATCAATTGGCAATGGAATCAGCAAATGCTTCTATCTGCTGTGTCCAAAATAGACACAAAGAAAAGTTGTGAAACTTTCTGACCAAATAGCCAAATAAAGCATCAAAATCAAAGAAGTATAGTAGAGTAAAAGAGATGAAGTAGCAAGACGACTGATACTTAGAATAAAATGGAGGAAGTTGGGGTAAAGCTAAGAGATATTGCAACAAAGCAATTAAATAGTTATGTATAATAAAAAGCTTGATGCACTTGACAAAATGATGTAGCAGACACCAGTGTAAGGCCTCCCTCCAGACGAACACAAGAAGGATAGGAATCAACAACCACCTGGAAAGATTATGAAATTCCTGATCCTAGCCTATTGTTATTTGCTGATTTGGACTAACCAAGCACATTAGAAAATGCTTTGTGGGTTTAAAAACAGTATATATACTTTACCAAACTCGTAAGTGGTGTGTGCCATGAGTGGAGCAGCGACTCCCCGGCCACCCAGCGCTGCTTGCTTGCTTGCTTTAAAATTAAAGGTATAAATTTTATATCAATTCAAACGTGGCTCCCAGGTGTTCCAGGGTGCCCTTTCTCCAGCATCCCTGCACTCCAGGCACTCAGCGCTTCCCCTGCTCCACGACAATACTTTCAGGGTCGGGGAGCCCTGCCCCACTCATCTCCCGGCTCCACCACCCATCCAGCCTGCCGGAGCTCCCCCGGCTCTGCTATCGCCCATCTCCCCACGCCGGGGCTCCCCCCTTTCATCCCCCGGCTCTCCCGGGGATCCCCAAAACCCGTGTCGTGTCGTGTCCCGCCCCGCCGGCACCGGGCGATCGCCACGTGGGCCCCGCAAAATCCCCCCAGGGCCATTTGCGGCTCAGCTCTGCACTCCTGCGAGATCCAAAAATATCTCCTCATCGAATAATACAAAATACCTCTCCCAGCGACACCGAAATATATTTGGGACTCGACTCCGGAATCGGCAGGGCCTAAACCACAGCAAAATCCCCTTCTCCCCGCCAAAAAAAACCCTCTCGGAGCTGCCGCGATCGACTCGGGGCGAGCTTCCCCCCGGCGCTCACCTGCGGGATGCGGGGCAATGCGATGCTGCCGGGCCCAGCCGAGCTGCGGGCTCGCCGTGGAACCCCGCAATGCTCCTTCCACTGCTGCCGCTCCTGCTCGACCTGCTCCCCTTCGTGCTCCTCCTGTTCCTGCTCCTCCCCTTCCCGTCTCCCTCCCCTTCCTCCCGCTCCTCCTCCGCTCCCTCGGCAGCTCCGAGAGGGTTTTTTTGGCGGGGAGAAGGGGATTTTGCTGTGGTTTAGGCCCTGCCGATTCCGGAGTCGAGTCCCAAATATATTTCGGTGTCGCTGGGAGAGGTATTTTGTATTATTCGATGAGGAGATATTTTTGGATCTCGCAGGAGTGCAGAGCTGAGCCGCAAATGGCCCTGGGGGGATTTTGCGGGGCCCACGTGGCGATCGCCCGGTGCCGGCGGGGCGGGACACGACACGACACGGGTTTTGGGGATCCCCGGGAGAGCCGGGGGATGAAAGGGGGGAGCCCCGGCGTGGGGAGATGGGCGATAGCAGAGCCGGGGGAGCTCCGGCAGGCTGGATGGGTGGTGGAGCCGGGAGATGAGTGGGGCAGGGCTCCCCGACCCTGAAAGTATTGTCGGGGAGCAGGGGAAGCGCTGAGTGCCTGGAGTGCAGGGATGCTGGAGAAAGGGCACCCTGGAACACCTGGGAGCCACGTTCGAATGAGGAGAGGATGAGCCCTGAGATCCCCAAAAGACCCTCAGCATGCCTGAGCAGGACCCGGGAGAGGGGGGATGCCCAGGACCCATGGGCCCCCAGCAGCTCTGAGAAGAGGGACCCCCAAACCCCAAAATAAGGACACTGGGAACAGGGAACGCCTGGGAGAGGTTTTTTTGTCTCCTTCTTGAGTTTTGGAAGTTTTTCTGGCCACCAGACACTGAGTGACTTCTAGAAATGGACTTGGCCAGCGGGACCTTCAAAGCCCACGCCAATTTCCTGGTTTAGGGCAATTTTGGGAGAAAAACCTCTAAAGGTGTTTCCTCTAGAAGAGCAAATTTAAGCGGCCCCTCTCTCATCTGGTTCTGGAAAAAGATTTCCTTGGAGAGAAGTGGAAAAACTGTTTCTTTAACAGGCAAAGCACTCACCAGCCCCAAAAATAAACAATATTCAACAATACAACCCCTTGCTGCTCCAAAAGAGATGACAAACTCACAGAATCCCTCCGTGGGCTGTAGTTTGGCTTGCTCAGTCTCTCTGGTGCTGGAAATGCCGCGGCCCAGCCCCAGTGGGGCACAGGTGTGAGCACCTGGTGCTCTTCTGGGTGTTCAGTCCAGAGCAGGTGTAGACAGGTCCAAAGAAAAGGAAAACCAAAAACCACAGTCCAGGGAACTTCTCTTCCTCTGCTAGCTAAAACTAACCAAAAGCAAAGGAGGGCTCTGCCCTGCTGTCTGTCCATCTGCAGACAACAGAAGAGCAGGAATGTGGAGGAGTGAAAGGGGTTCTGAAAACAAATTCCGTGCTTCTTCTTCCTCCCTCTTTGTTCTCAGAACCAGTGTTATAAAGGTGCAAAATTTATTTCAGACAAATGGGGATACGAGCATCATAATTTCACCCCTGGGACCCCCCAAAAGACCCTCAGCGTGTGTAAGCAGAACCCAGGGGAGGGAGAATGCCCAGGACCCACGGCCCCCCAGCAGCTCTGAGATGAGGGACCCCCATAACCCCAAAGTGAGGACACTGGAAACAGGAAACTCCTGGGAGAGGTTTCTGGACTTCTTGCTTTTTGGAGGTATTTCTGGCCACCAGACACCCGGTGACTTCTAGAGATGGACTTGGCCAGTGGGACCTCCGAAGGCAATGCACTCACATCTTGTTTTTCCCCCAAATCAGGATTTCCCATTTCCAAACCTTATCTGAATAGAGGAGAAGTCTGCAAGGAAGAGGAAGATGCCTTGGGACAGCCTGGCAGGTGAGGAGGAAGTCAGTGCCCCTTTCCCCTCTGTGCTGCTCCATCTCCCAGCCCAGCACGGCCCCGGCTGCAGCACAGCCCTGGGGGGATCTCCTTGCCCTTGCCTGTGGCACAGAGGCAAATCCCATCCTGTCCTTGTCCTTCCTCCCCCAGAGCAGGAGCTGAGCATGGAGAGCAGGGAGGACAAATGCCCGCGGCAGAACCTGGTGGAAGAGGCCGTTTTGAGCAGCTCCACGGCGCAGGAAGCCAATGGGGAGGAAAAGCCCCGGAGATGCCGCACGAGGAGGGGCTGCAAACGCAGCCCAGGATGCTCTGAGGTGGAAAGACCCAGCCTGTGCCTGGAAGGCAGCCAGAGATCTGGCCAGAGCTCTAAAGTGGTGGTCAATGAGCAGCTTGATGATGGCAAGAAGCCCCACCAGTGCTTGGAATGTGGGAAGAGTTTCCGCAGGAGCTACAACCTGTTCATCCACCAGAGGATGCGTACCGGGGAACGGCCCCACAAGTGTGGGGAATGTGGGAAGAGCTTCAGGATCAGCTCCCACCTGTACCGCCACCAGAAGATCCACACTGGAGAAAGGCCCTATGAGTGTGGGAAATGTGGGAAGAGCTTCAGAGACACCTCTGACCTGATGGTCCACCAGAGGATTCACACCGGGGAACGACCCTATGAGTGTGGGGAGTGTGGACAGAGCTTCAACGTCAGCTCCGACCTGATTGCTCACCAGCGGATCCACACCGGGGAACGGCCCCACGAGTGTGGGGAATGTGGGAAGAGCTTCAGGTTCAGCTCCAGCCTGAAACTCCACCAGAGGATCCATGCTGATGAACGGCCCTATAAATGTGGAGAATGTGGGAAAGGCTTCAGGAATAGCAGCCATCTGAACCGCCACCAGATGATCCACACTGGGATACGACCCTTTGTGTGTGGGGAATGTGGGAAGGGCTTCCGTGACAGCTCTGACCTGATCATCCACCAGACAATGCACACTGGGGAATGCCCCTACACGTGCTCAGAATGTGGGAAATGCTTCAGCCAGAACTCCAATCTGATTGCCCACCAGAGGATCCACACTGGGGAGAGGCCCTATGAGTGTTCTGAGTGTGGGGAGAGGTTTCAGAGTCGATACCGTCTCCTCAAGCATCAGCAGATTCACACAGAATAGAGGCCTTTCTGCTACCCTGACTGCAGGAAGGGCTTTAAGAAAAACTCCACCCTCCTCACCCACCAGCGGATCCACACGGGGGAGAGGCCCTGACAGTGTCCCAAGTGTGGGAAGAGCTTCTCCCAGAACTCTACCGTGACCCAACACCAAGGGAGGCAGCAGTAAGGGATGCCCTACAAGTGCCCTGTGTGCAGGAAGAGCTTTGAGTGCTGCTTCAACTCCATCCGCTATTGGAGGACCACCATTGGATGGTCCACAGTGACCCTCACTGTGCAGAGACTTGGTCATCCATGGTCCTGGTGATCCATGTTGGGAAGACACCTGGCTGGTGGTCTCCACATCTTCCTGGCTCCCCTTGAGCACTTTGACGCAGCCAGAGAAAAATCCATTGGGATGCAAACAGACATCAGAATTTCATAGGGGACAGCAGAGTTTTTCACTTTTGACCCCAAAAAGTCTCACCTTTTGCATCCTATCATTTCTTTGAGTGGCATCAAGGAATACTGGATTGTGTTGGAAGTCTTTTCCAACCTGAATCATTCCATGATTGTAATTCTCTCTGGCCCACAGGCATCTTCCACAGGCAAATGGTGATGGACTGGGGCAAAAAACCCAGGATTTTGAAGACAGTGGAGTGGAAATCCCTCTAGAAAAGGTCCTTTCTACCCGCCCGGGGACACGGATACTCAGCAGCATGGACACGTAAATCCTTTTATTTTGGCTTTGATTTTCCTTCATTTTTCTTCATCCCTTCACCCAAACACTGGGGTAAAATAAAGACATTCAACTAAGACATGGATAGTGACATTGGGGGACATGGCAGGGATGGGGACAGGGACAAGGACATGGGTGCGGACATGGCTGTGGATGGTGATATAGGGCATGGGGGGGGGGGGGTGTCACAGATAGAGATGGTGACATGGGGCTCTATAGCCATGGATGAGGACATGGGGGACATGGCCATGGATGGCAACACAAGTGGCCTAGAGGACAAGTCCATGGGTTGACATGTCCATGCAATGGAGTGTCCCACGGCCAAGGACAACACATTCCCACCACCACCATGATACTGTCCCTTTCATGCTACCATTTATTCCCTGCTCCTCCCCTGGCTGTGACACCCGCTTTACAGGATGTCCCCATGTCCTGGTGACCCGTGTCACTCAGGCCCTCTCGCCAGTGGCTCCAGCAGCAGCCAGAGCCCGTCCTCGGCACGCAGGATCAGCTCGGGCTTGCGGCGCGGGGGCGGCCTCGCATTGTCTCTCCGCAGCACGAACCGGGACAGTGTCAATGCCACTGCCACCTTCATCTCAGACATGGCAAAGCTCTGCCCGATGCAGTTCCTGCCACCACATCCCCACTGTCACTGTCACCCCACTGTGAACCCAGCCAGGGACAGGGGTGACATTTGGGGACACTCCTGTCCCCACTCCAGCACATACCTGGGGCCAGCAGAGAAGGGGATGAATGACGACGGGGACCGTTCCTTGCTGTTCTCCGGACTGAACCTCAGAGGATTGAACACCTGGGGTGACACCGATGCAGTCACACCGAGGGAACACAGCTGTCACCACCATAGTGACAGGGACACCTCAGAGGGTGGCCCTACCTCAGGCTCGGGCCAGAGGTCTGGGTTGTGGTGGGTCCCGTAGATGCTCATCAGGCAGATGACCCCTGGTGGGATGGGAATGGCCACTTTAGGGACAGCAGATGAGGGTGGGTGGTGACACTGGGGACACCCTGGCCATGCCATACCCTTGGGGATGACACGGCCATCACGCAGGGGGATGTCCTCGGTGCAGCGCCGGGACACAGCAGTGACAGGAGGGTGCAGCCGCAGGCTCTCCTTGATGCACATGGTGGTGAAGGGCAGCTGGGACAGGTCCTCCCTGGGGACAAGCGGGGGTGGCACCATGCTCCCAAGCCACATGGCCGGGGTGGCCCTGGGGACATCTCACCATTCAATGTCTGCAGTGTCCCGGCCAGCCAGGAGCTCCTGGACCTCCTGGCGGCATCGCTCCTGGTGCTCAGGATGGCCGGCCAGGTTGTAGAAGAGCCATGCCAGGCCACTGGCCGTGGTGTCATGGCCTGTGGGGACACTGGGTGAGTGAGGGGACACTAGAGTGGCTCCTCCCCAGTGGCACCTGGGAGCTCGTGCTCACCCTCAAACATGAAGGTGTCAGCCTCAGCCGCGATGTCCTCGTCCGACAGGGTGCGGCCATTCTCGTCCTGCAGGGGCAAGGTGGGCCACAGGCCACTGGGGCCACCAGTCTGTGGGCCACCTGGGGCCAAATCCCATCCATGGCCACCACCCTATGGCACCACAATCCCACTGGCCACCAGCTCTATGGTCAATGCTGCCCATGGCCACCACTGTTCCACTGTGGCCACCAGTCTAGGCCCAAGCCCCCCATGGCCACCAGCATCCTACTGACCTCTATGGCCAATCCTTCCATGGCCACCACCACTCTCTTGACCACTTCCATGTCCCCATGGCCACCACCTCAGCCCCACCTTGGTGAGCAGCAGGAGGTCGATGAAGTCCATGCTGCGTCCCCGGTGGCCATCCAGCCAGGCCTGGTGGCCCAGGCAGGCGAGTGCCTGGCGCCGGCGCTGCACCACATCAGCAGTGAAAGCGTGGACAGTGGCACAGGCACGGGTGAAGCGCCGGCCATCAGAGGAGAGGCTGTAGAGCCACCAGGGGTGGAGAAGTGGCTGGAATTGGCGCCGGACCACCAACGAGCTCAGCTCCAAGATGGCCTGGATGTACTCACTGGGCTGCCTGTACCAGGGACAATGGGGGGACACTGTGGCCACCAGCATGGATGACAGCAGGACCATTGGGGCCACTAGAATGATCAACAGGGAGAGTGATTGGACAGGATGGCCAATAGGGACTATGGCAGGGCCAGCACAGCCACCAGGATGGCCAGCAGGGACAATGGTAGCGTCACCAGGGCACTCTAGGATGAACAGTGGGGACAGGCGACACTCACTCCTGGCAGTGGCTCTCGTGGCTGAAGATGCACTTCTGGAGTGTGTCCAGGGTGAGGAGGCTCAGGGGCTGCAGCACCTCCAACTCCACTGGCCCCCCACCAGCTGCCTCTGCTGCTGCCGCCCACTTGGCCTGCGGGGAAGGGCTGGGTTGGGGAGGGAATCAGGGACAGGAGACAGGGGATAAATTGGGGGGTGGGAGAGGGGGAAGAGTTGGGGAGAGGGTGTAGAACAGGAATGTGGTGATGAACGAGGGATGGAGTTGAGGTTTGGGGGCAGCTTTGAGTTTGGGGTATGGGACAGTAAAGAATTTGGGTACAGGACAGGACTCAGGATGCAGCAGTGGGTGCAGGACAGAATTTTGGGTGCAGGACTCAGGGTTTGGGATGCAGGTCAGAATTTGGGGTGCAGCACTCAGGATTTGGGGTGCAGGTGGAGACTCATGCCCATCTGGGATCTCTCACGAGCAGCACGCGGGTGCTCTGGTTGAAGATTCTCAGGTAATTCCGGAGCACATCCCCATGGAAGGCAGGCGTCAGGAGTCGCCGGTGCCGCGCCCAGCGCTGCCCATCACTCAGCAGCAGCCCCTCTCCTGGGGAGAGGACACTGGGGTCCGCTGAGGGCACCCAGGGGGTTGTCCCTGTCCCTCACCACCCCTGTCCCCTGTGACACACAGAGATCCATCTGGGGACACCCAAGGATGATGTCCCTGTCGTCCACCGCCCCTGTCCCATGCGACACACCAGGATCCATCCTGGGGGGCCACCCAGGGGTGCTCTCCCCACCCCTGTGACACCCAACTCCATTCACGGGGCACCCCTGGGTGCTGTCCCCATCCTAACCTCCCCCACTCACCCAGCCAGGGCTTGAGGAAGCCGTAGAAAATTTTGTCCTTGGGGGCCACGAAAGCTGCAGGATACAAGGATGGGGTGGGCAGGGATTCACTGGGGTGCCATCAGGTTCCCTGCGTGGGGACACTGGGGGTGGCCCCACCCTGTCTGCACCCATTAACCATCAGGTGGGGACCTTCTCCCAGCACCCATGGCCACCAAAGGATGAGGGTTGGGGGACAACCAGAGGCTGAACATGGTGACACATTTGGGTGGCCTTGGGGAACCTCAAGGACAGGTTGGTGGCCACTATGGGGGCGGCATTTGGCCTGCCAATGGTGACATCTCTGGGGACCTGTGGGCTTGGGTTGGTGGCCACTGCCTGGGCACTGCCAGGTCTCTGTGCCAGGTGCGGTGACACCCATGGGTGGCCCTGGGGACCCGTCTGATGTCCCATGTCCTACCTGAGGCACTGAGGAGTGGCCGGAGGGTGCTGGGGTGGAAGAGGCGCAGCACAGGCAGCCAGGGAAGTCCCCACCAGAGGCAGCCATGACGGTACTGGGCCACCAAGGTGTCCACCTGCTGTAGGCCTTCCTCCGTGCTCTGGCCCTGGGGACAACAGGACACGTGTGCCATTGGGGGCACAGATAGGCTCAGGGACGTGTGTGTCCTCAGGACACTGCCAGCCTTGGGGACACTTGTTTCTGCCCCACTTTCCTCTTGCAGGTGCCAACACCCTGTCCTCACTTTCCCCTTGCAGGTGCCCCCACACCGTCCTCACCATCCCCCCAAGTGCCACCACCCCATTCCTTCGGTCCCCTCACAGGTGCCCCCACCCAATTGTTCCTTTGCAGGTGCCTCCACCCCTGTCTCCGAAAGTGTCACCCCCTGTCCTCTCACCATGCCGGTGTGTCCCAGCAACCAATTGCGCCAGGGCGGGATGGGGAACTTGTTCAGCTGGCGACAAGTGGCACGGAATCGGATGACAGCCACCAGCGCATCCCAGAGCCACCGCAGCAGCACGGCCACCACAAAGGTGCCCAGGGCGACCGCACCCAGGGAACCTAGCGCCGTGGCCACCGCCATGGAACCGATCCTGGGGACAGGGCAAGGGTCGGGTGTGGGCGGTGTCACCTGCGGGGTCACGTGGTGCAGCGCTGGGTGTCACCGGATCCGCATGCCGGGCTGTTTTATTTTTCGGCGCGGCAGGCGGAGGTGCGGGCAGGAGTGCAGAGGGGAGTGCGGTAATTGTTCGTTTCCCTTTCCCACCGCCCCCACGCCGCGTTTTCCTTTCGATTCCTTTTCTCCCTTCTCGCTGGGAGAGGCTGTTACGTCGCTCCCCGCGCCGCCCCTCAGGGCCGTCCCCGCTCGGCCGGGCGGTGGCGCGGAGCACCACGGGAAAGGCTTTTCCCGCCGCCGCCCGGGCCCTCAGGCGCGGCTGGCGGCGGCCGGAGAGGAGGCGGCTGCGCGGGGCAGCGAGCGTGTGGGGCGGGCAGGGGAGCCGGGCACGGGCCAGGCTGGGCACGGGCTGCGGGTGCTGCCGGCGGCTGCGCGGTGTCTTGGCCAAGGAGACTTCTGGGTGGGTCGCTGGGAGTCTTGTTTTATGGCGTTTGTCCCACGGCTCTCCCGCTTCTCCTTCAGCCCGCGGCGGGGCCGAGCAGGAGCGCAGCGGGGCGAGGGAGCGATTCAGAAACGAAGGCGGGAGACGGGGTGGGAGCACGGCGGTGTTAGAGACGCAAGCCCCGGGCTCAGAGATCTCTCGCTGCTGCCAGTCTGGGGACGGGGCCGAGTCAGAAAGCCCGGCGGCTCCTAAAGACTCCCTCCCTCCTTCCCTCCCCGGGAGCGGTGGGGCGTGGGGAGGCGCAGGGGAGGGGCAGTGGCGGTGCTGAGGGTGACTGAGAGAGGAGGAAGATTGAAGAGCCTTGGGGTATCACCACGGAGTGCCTGTGACTGCTCCTGCCGTCTCTTTAGCAGCCCAGTCTTCTAGACTGTGAGCATGGAGTGCCTGTCTCTGCCAGTGACCTCCTGGCTCCCTAGAAGGCCCAGAGAGCCCTGCAATGTCATCATGGAAGCCGTGTGAGTGCAGGTGAGCTCAGGGCTCTTTAGAAACCTGGATCCCTGTAGGATGTGAGGATGGAAGCCTTAGGAGGGCCTTTGAGCTGAGTGCTCTTTAGCAGTTTAGAGAAACCTGGGATGTCGCTGTGGAACCATTGTCAGTGCCGGTGACATCAGAGTTCTTTAGCAGTGCAGAAACACAGGGGATGTCAGCACAGAGCTGCTGTCATTGCCTGTGACCTCAGTGCTCTTTAGGAGCGCAGCGGCCACTGGCTTGTCACGATGGATCCCCTCTGAGTGGCTGTGACAAAGCACTTCTTTAGCAGCCTGGAGCCCCCTGGGATGTCCCTGTGGAGTTCCTCTAACAGCGTGTGACCTTATGGTTCTTTTGCAACCTTGGACACATTGGAATGTCACTGCAGAGCCTGTGAGTGCCTGTGACATTACAGCTCTTTAGCAGCATGGAGACACTCGGGATGTTGCCACTGAGACCTTGTGACAGCGTGTGAGGTCAGTGCAGTTTAGCAAACAGGGGACTCCTGGGATGTCCCCATGGAGCCCTTGGGATTGGACATGACCTCAGTGTTCTTTAGGGGCTTGGAGACCTCTGGGATGTCACCACAGAACCTCAGCGAGTGCCTGTGCCAAATGGGTCCCTTAGCATGTCAAGACACCTCTGTTGTCCTCGTGGACACCAGTGACTGCCTGTGACCTTGCAAGTCTTTGGAAGATGTAAGAGCTCTGGGATGTCACCGTGGATGTCCTGTGCCTGTTTGTGGTCTCTCTCCTTCCGAGCAGGCTGGAGACAACTCTGCTATCACCAGGGACTGGAGTGCGGTGGTGGTGGTTCAGGGAGGTGAGGGTGGGGGGAGGAACGTGTGGCAGAGCTCACTGGGAGCTGCTCAGGCACTGAGTCATCAGGGACAGCACCTGAACGAACCCGGGCCCAGGAAACACTCGTGTCCCCACTGGCCAAGTTCTGTCCCAGGGAGCAGGTCTGCCCTCCGCTGGGATGGGAGGCCGTGTCACCCCACTGGAGCAGGGGACCAGGTGTACCCTGTGTCCCCAGCATGCAGAGTCTGGGCACGGAAGGCCAGGTCTACCCACTGGGGTCTCAGACATGGTGTGCCTGCTGCCAGCATGGGAGGCCTTCCCTCCTCTACCCGGGAGACCAGGTCTGCTCACCAAAACGATCACAGTAGTGCTATTTCACTGGCAGCTGGGACGCCAGCGGGGGGTCATCCCACACTGTTGAGAGTGCACCAGGCTCAACAAGGTCTTCTTCCCCTGCTGATTCTGCCAAACCTGCTCCCTTGGCTGTGGTTTCACTGGATAGTAGGTCGGGACTGTGGCAATCTTGTTCATTCATTTATTTATTCACGTCACTAAATAGATGATGAGGCATTTGGCTATTTATCGAGCATTTATTTTTATATGTTCTTTTTCTGGGTTAAGTATTGGTGTCCCATCCACCTTGGTCCAAATCAGTAGAATTTAGCCTCCAATGTAGATGAAACACAATGCTGCATCCTTGGAAGAATTGTGTCATTGCCACTGTCCTTATGTGCCATCCAGCTTTTAACTTTTTGTGGTTTTTTAAAATTTGCATAAACGATAATAACTCTACGCAGCCAAGCTAGCCTTGCTTCCAAACATCTGAACAATATCTACTGAGGTAAAGAGCATTCTGGAGACCAGCAGCACAGCAGTCTTCCCCTGCCTTCTTTTGGAGAGACCTAGGTCCTGTAGGAGCTCACTGTTTCCATAGAACCACTTGGGAAAGTCCAGTGGGAAAGTCTGCAAACCTGATACATGCTGCATTGGTGAGGTCCTGTATTTGTTTGGGAAGATGTTGATATTTCCTGACTGTATTGGGTTGACCCTGGCTGGGTGGCAGGTGTGCACTCAGTCGGTCTGTCACTCCCTTTCCCAATGGGACAGGGCAGAGAATAAGATGGAGCAAAACCAGCAGGTTGAACTAAGGCCATTTTATTACAGTAAAAGAAAGAAATAAGCAGAGATTTGTGCTTGCAGCAGCTAAAGAGAATAAAAAGTCAGTCTCTACTTCCCATCAGCGGTGATGTTCGGACACTTCCTGGGAAGCAGGCATTCAGCACACATGAGTTCCTCTGGACAGCAGATGTTGAAAACTCATGAGTACCGCCCTTCCTTCTCTCTCCCTTAGCTTAGGATCTCTCTCTCCTGAGCTGATATCATGTGGTATGGAATATCCTTTTGGCTAATTTGGGTCAGCTGGACTGGTTGTGTCCCCTCCCAGGATCTTGCCCACTCCCATCCCCTTTGGTGGGGGAAGGAATGTCAGAGGGGCAGCGCTGCTCGGCAGTAGCCAAAACACTGGTCTGTTCTGAACACCCATCCAGTTACCAGTGCAAAACATGGCACTGGAAGGCCAGTGATCTTGACCTTGGTCAGACCCAGTACAGTCTCCACCCCAATTCCGTACAATTTGTGTCACGCTTGGATCCCATATAGTCTATATACTCTCATTGCTAGAATCCTTAAGCCTTCTCTATACCAAGCATACATTTTATTAGCTACTATCACCTGTCCTTTCATATCCTTCCCGATGATCTCCATTCCACCAGAGGGTGAGGTCAGGACAGGGGAAATAGTACACCTGATGGTGTACTATTGGGCGCTGGCATTGTCTCTGTTCATCATAATCTTTTTCTTGCTCCTTGCCAAAATTCATTCTTCCATGTCCATTCTTCCCTCCTGCTACTTTACCTCCCATAACATACAACTTATGCTGTAGGTTATTCTTACCCCAAGGTTAAATCTCCTTGAAGTACACACCAGGTCTCCCCATCCTCCCGAATCACCCACCAAGTACACCCAGGTCCTCGGGCAAAGACGATCCCACAAATGGGTTTGCCTTTTCCCATGGGGGAAGAAATCCACACTGGCTTCCCCAGCCACTTCCCTATGTGTAATGCAGGAACCTTGTCTCCTTCCACAGTGTCTAAGGGCTTGGTTTAGGTGGGACCAGGGCGGTAAGCAGATCCCCTAGTGTTGACTAGCCAAGTGGCTTCTGCCAAGTTTGCATCCCAGTGCTTCCATGTCTCATTACCTGATACCCTGAACATAGTTTTTAGCAGCCCATTTTATCTTTTAATCTTCCCAGAGGCCTGTGGGTGGTAGGGAATGTGGTATATCCACTTAGAGCCATGCATCTTTGCCCAGGAGTTTGTAAGATTGTTGTGAAAATGAGTCCTACTGCCTGACTCAATTCTAGCTGGGGTTCCATGTCACCACAAAATGTGTCTTTCAAGACCTGAAATTGTTTTGGGCAGTGGGATGGTTTACTGGGTGTGTTTCCAGCCAGCCAGTTGTAGTCTCCATCATGATGAGGATATAACTCTTGCCTTGGCATGTTGGTGGCAATGGCCCAATGTAATCAGTTTGCCAGGCTTCACCATTCTGGAAACCCAGCCACTGCCCTCCACTCCAAAGATGCTTCACTCGTGTGGCTTGCTTGATGGCAGTGCATTGTTTCACACTGATGGACTCCATGGTCAGATCCACCCCTTGATCAAGACCCCATCTATGTGTTGCATCCCTTCCAGGATGCCCTGATGTTTCATGGGCCCATTGGGCTGTAAATAGCTCACCCTTTCTTTCCCAGTCTAGGTCCACCTGAGCTATTGCAATTTTGATGGCCTTATCTATCGGTCCATTGTTTTGATCCTCCTCAGTGGAGAATCATAGCTCAGCCAGGGACTTGTTTATGGAACCCAGCTGAGTTTCTTATTTATAGCCAAATTAATTGCCCAGTACAAGCCAGCTTGTACTGTAACACCTCACTGGCCATGATGGGGCTGTTGAAGGGTGAGCTGGTTCTGCTGATTACTCCTTGGCTCTCCAGTTGTCGAGTTAGTTCTTGGATAGGAGTTACAGAGTCTTGGTTTGTGTGATACTGCCACCAGTGCACCGTCCTGGTAGCAATTGGTACTTACAGGTCTTGCACCTGCAGCAATCCTACAATGAAGGGATCTTCTGAGAGGCCAGGCAGGGTGGATAACTGTTTGATCTTCTCTGCATTCACTGTAGCTACACCAAAAGCCCATTGATACCCTTTCAAATCTTGAAGTACCTTTTCCTGAGGTAGTTGATGCCTAGGGTACATGGGGCCCCTGGGCCAGTCACAGTGGGGTGCTTTTTCCATCTGTCCCCTGTTAAGCTCACCTCAGTCTCTATTACAGATAACTCCTGGCATCCCCCTGTCACTCCAGAGATCCAATAGGTTCTGCACTCTTGTGCCTTGGTGGCGTCAGTGTACACTGTGCAATGGTATCTACTAAAGCTTTGTACCTCTGTGGATCGGATGTGCCAGGCCATGGAATCCACACAGACAGGGGTTTTGGTAGGCCTGCAGAGGAGTCTTGGCTCTGGAGCCTGGAGCGCCACCTCCCCCTCCTTCTCCAATGACCTTGTTTTCCCTCGCATGTTCTTACCTCCTTCTCTTCTTTAACTAGATGCAAAAACCTGTGACTTTGTTTTGATTTCTCTCTTAAATATGTCATCACATAGGCATTCCCAGCCTCTCTCATTGGCCCAGTTTTGGCCAGCAGCATGTCCCTCCTCAGAGCCATTAAGGATTATCTCTGCTGGACATGGTCGACGCTTTCAGCAGCTTCCTACAGGAGCCATCTTTGTGGCCCCCCTGCTGCCAAAAACCAGGCTGTGCAAAACTCACCTTTTGGGTTACAGCTTCTTGTAAAGATGTGTCAGTGCGTTCATATCCAATTGTCACATCCACCAGAATGCCTGTTTTTCTCTTACAAAGATCAGATCTGCTACATAGTTCACTGTTGTGTTCCCTCACAATGTGGCTCTTGAAGCAGTGTCCTTTTTAGCTTTGTTGATTGATATGTCACAGATGTAGTTGTGTCTTTTAATCCTAGCCTTTTGTGTTGTTGGACAGTTTCTAATGATGTGGGAGCATGTTTCATTTTCAGGCTTGCAGTGTCTGCAGCTTTTGACGCTTTGATCTT
Source organism: Melozone crissalis (assembly GCF_028551555.1). Classification (NCBI taxonomy): domain Eukaryota; kingdom Metazoa; phylum Chordata; class Aves; order Passeriformes; family Passerellidae; genus Melozone; species Melozone crissalis. The sequence goes on along the minus strand of NW_026535804.1, from coordinate 2,049,419 downwards.
GTCTTCCTCTTGCCAGGAATTCCCTTGTGTAGACATTGGCCCACAGCTGCAGTGCTGTTACTAGTTCTCTGTGAGGTGTGCCTCTGTATCTTGAGATCCAGAAATTGCTGATATTATCCTTCTTAAAGTCTGTAATAGCACAGCCTTGGGATACCAGCTGTTTCCATTTCCTAAATTCCTGTTTCCTCCAGTTACATGCTTGTGGATACTGAGTTTTTGGAGTAGCTGCTTTCCATTTTGACGTTGTATCATCACCAGCACCATCCAGCAGTTCTATCTAGGTTTAGGCTTCCATATTGACAGGATCTTTTCTTGATCTCCTCCAGCTCTCATCCATAATTTCCTATATACTTGACCTAAGCATTCTTCTTTCAGGATCAATCTTAAGGCATCATCTGAACATTGGACAAGTCCATGTAATTTTCAAGCCTGTGTACTTGGATTGAGTCCCATCAACTTCGTGATACCCAAACCCTCCATCCTTGGCTACACTTAACACCATGTTCGTGTGATGCAGTTTGACATTACACATGCATGGTGTTAAGTGTAGCCATTCCTTGACAGTTGATCGAATCTGTAGGTCAGGGGATTCAAGGAGCCCTGATTTTGCATCCATGTGGTCTGCCAAGTACATTAGTCTGGGGATGATGAATGTTTTTTTGGAGTGTCAGTTTTCTGAAGAAGTTTTAACATGATGATATATATTCTCATCCGTATTACTCACCAAGCTAACAACATGGGAGTCCACTTCCCTTTGCTGCAGACCATGTAGAAAATGTGCTGGTGGCTCACGGTGTCAAAAGCCTTAGCGATGTCCACAAGTACGACACCCAGCAGTCTGTGTTCTCTTTTGGCAGGTCAAATTATTGTTTGCAGGAGTATCAAATTTTCAGAGCATCCCCCTGCTCTTATAAAGCCTTGGATTGAGGGGGGCATACCTTAGTCAGCCTTGCTGTCATTCTGGAGAACAGAAGACAGAACCAATCTTGATGGGTCTCCAGTTATTAATATCCTTTGAATGTTCTGATTTGGTTGACTTTGGCATTAACAGCCCTGCATCCCCTCACCATACCTGGGATTTTACCTGATGTTAACCAAAGGTTGAATATCTCCATGATCCAGGAGAATTCAGGGTCCATCTTCTTGATGTCCTTTAGGGTGATCCCATCTGGACCAGGAGCTGAGGTTCTGCTCATTTCTCGCACATTCTCTCAATTTCTTTAGCTGTAATTAAGTCCCTGAAAGTGCAGTTGTTGGCTTTCCCTTTAATTTGGAAATTCCCAAGGCTCTTAGTGTTTTCCATCAGGCTTTAACTTCTGAATAAACTTTGCTGGGTGGAATGTCACTGGACAAACATTCAACATCATCCAGAATAATCTTGGCTAATTTCCCCCTATTTAGATGGAATAGGTGCTAGAAGCACAGCTAATAACCTCTCTTGATTGCTCTCTTCATGATCCACTTCTGGCGACCTCAAGTTTCTTTCTTGGGTCCCTATTTTGTTCTTATCTGTGGTTGATGTTCTTATCTGGCTTACCATATGCAGGCATCAGAAGCAGTCCTGCACTGACTCATTGACCAGTGATGTCATCTCCTGGCCATTAAGTAACTGCTTGAATGCCCTCGGGAAGGTGTTGAGTTTCCCAGCTGAAAGCCATTCACCAGGAGTTCTCTGATAATGGGCCTGAGCTACCCCTCCTTTTGCTAGTTGATGTTCCCCAGCTGTTCCTCTGAATTTTCTGGACAATCACTCATGCCAGGTTCTGTTCTCATACCCACCGCTGGTTCTCTGGGCAACGGTCTCCTTTTGTCAGGAATTTACTTTGCTGTCTTGGATGGAATGTGTTCAGCTATGAGTTTATTGATGCTTTTGTTTCCCTGAAACAGAGCTTCTAACCTGATCAGTAGATGTTCTTCCTCCTTGGTCCAACACCTTTTGTGAGCTCCTCAAGCAGGTGGAGGTCTCCTTTGCATGGGAAGCAACAATCCTTTCCCGATTTCTGACAATTGGATGTACCAATCTTTTGTGTTGTTCCAGACCGATTTTTGTTTTGAAGTACCATCCCCATGGCTCGCACATCCACTACCCAGTTGCAGCTATTTCAGCTGTTGTCCTGCATTTAGAAGATGACATGCAATACTGTGTTAGTTACTGTTTTTCCTCCGGTACTTAGCAGATCGAAAACAAGTCTTCCTTTTGCTGTAGGCTCTTTTCAGGTGTTCAGTTAAGCCCAACACACAGTCCATACAGGTTCCACAGCCTGGACATGGTGGATTTTTGTCAGGAATCATCACTGTTGGAATGCCCTAAGGCATCTGATTAACATGGTTCCTGGTGTGGGTGGGGATATTGCCAGCATGTTGTTCTCCAGCTGAGGAGGTGATGTTTCCATTGTGCTTTCTCTCTCATGCTCACCACTTTTTTCCCTGTTGTTAAGTACCAACAGCTCATTGGTCCTCTGGAGACAGCTGTCTTTTCCCACACTTCGATGAGGTGTAAGATGTTCGTACACCTCTGGCAGCCTGGTCAAATTCTCCCAACTTGTGGACAAGTGAACACATTCATTCGTTTCAAACACTCCCTAGTTATAAAATTCCTATGTCACCAGTTTGATTTCATTTTCCACCAAATCTAAGGGGGCAGATGGTAAATTTGCAGACAACATGTGTACAAGGGGTCTAATTTCAAATTTCTGGATCCCAGGTCTACCCAGTCAGAAAGGCTGGCTTGGGTGCAGGTTGATACCTGGAATAAGCGTACCAACGGCCCCATTTTACAGGTCTAGAATTTTAGTTTGTCGCAAATTACGGAGAGGAAGTATTAGATTGCTAGTGGAGCCCCTGACCACTTGATGATCTTTGCCCATTACAAACCCGTGGGCCAGGTTTTGGGACAGAAGCCATGCAGCTCGTACCTTAAATTTGTTTCACTTTATACCTGGACATCATTGGCTGGTGATTCCAACGATACTTTCACAGACAGAATCACTAGGTTGGACGAGATTTTTATGATCATGAAGTCCAACCCATACCCTAGCACTACCTCAACTAAATCCACGGCACTGAGTGCTACATCCAGTCATTTTTAAACATATCCAGAGATGGTGACTCCACCACCTCCCTGGGAAGACAATTCCAGTACTTTATCACTCTTTCAGGAAAAAATCTTTTTGTAACATCAACCTAAATTTCCCTTGGTGCACCTTGAGACTGTGTCCTCCCATTCTGTGAGTTGTTACTTGGAGAAAGAGACCAAGGCCCACATGACTACAACCACCTTTTCAGGCAGCTGGTGAGAGTGCGAAGGTCACCTCTGAGTCTCCTTTTTCTCCAGGCTAAACACCCCCATGTCCCTCAGTCGTTCCTCACAGGGCTTCTGTTCCAAACCCCTCACCAGCCTTATTGCCCTCCTCTGGATGTGCTCCAGCATCTCAACGTCCTTCCTAAACTGAGGGCCCAGAACTGGACACAGCACTCAAGGTGCAGCCTCAGCAGTGCCCGGTACAGGGGCAGAATGAGCTCCCTGCTCCTGCTGGCCACACCATTCCTGATCCAGGCCAGGATGCCATTGGCCTTACGGCCACCGGGGCACACTGATGGCTCATGTTCAACTGGCTGTCACCAGCACCCCCAGGGCCCTTTCTACCTGAGCACTGTCCAGCCACACTGTCCCCAGCTTGGAATGTTGTAGGGGGGTTATTGTGGCCAAAATGCAGGACTTGGCACTTGGACTGGTTAAACATCACTTTCCTGGACTCTGCCCATCCATCCAACCATTCCAGGTCTCTTTGCACAGCCCTCCCACCTTCCAATAGCTTGATACACACTCCCCCCTTAGCGTCACCTACAAACTGACTAATGGTAGACTTAACACCCTCATCCATGTCATCAGTAAAGATATTGAACAGAACTGGCCCCAGTACAGAGCCCTGAGGGACACCACTGGTGCCTGGCTGCCAGCTGGATGCAGCACCATTCAGCACCACTCTCTGGGCTAGGCCACCCAGCCAGTTCTGAACCCATCACAGAGTGCTCCTGTCCAAGCCATGGGCAACAGCTTTTCCAGGAGTACGCTGTGGGAATGTCTCAGTTTGAAAAGACAGGTGTCTGCTGAGGAAAGCAGGAGCCTCTCTTGAAATGGAAAATGCAAACCCCCTCTCTCTGAATTATTATAGTTTTGAAATTAAAGGGCTCTCAGGCAAAGATATGGCAATAGGAGTAACAGCCATTTATTAGGAAAAATAAAAATAAAAATGCAGTAATACAAAACAACGCTGCCAGAGCCAGAATATGACCTGACACCCTCTTGGGTCACAGTGTTGATAGCAGTCCTATTAAATGGTGGCTGCAGTCCTCCTGAAGTGACAGATGTGGTTCTGTTGGAGCAGTGATCCTGTAGAAGGGTGTAGTTTTCCTCTGAAGATCCAGTGGTAGTATAGATGGGCCTGGTCTTCCTCTGGGAATCCAGTGGAAAAGGCTGCCTGTCATGTTCCAAATTTCAGATTATATCCAGATAGGAATTCTTGGCTCCTCCTCCTGGGCAGAGCATCTCCCAATGGGATGATGTAATTTTTATCAGTCATGCAGTGAGACTCAGTGGCCCATTAACAGAAGATACCTCCCTGGGGGGAGGATTGGGTCGGGAAGAGATAAAGAAAACTGCCTCACCTGATTTTAGCAGGTGGCCCATTAACAGAGAATATCCCTTCCAGAGTTATGAGAGATGGGTCTGGAAGAGATAAAGAAGACTGGCTCACCTGATTTCTACCAATGATGATAGAATAAATACTTCTGATTACATCTTGCATTTCAGCCTAAGACACTCCGGGACACCAGGGATATCTCCTTAGGGGAATGGGCTGCACAGGTAATTTTCCTCTTCCTCTGCCTTGGAGCAGAATATTCTCTTCTCCCCATCATGACCTATGTCTGCTCTGTCTCCATCTGCAAAGCCTTGTGGTCACTCTGGTACCCTCCTGGCCAGCAGAGCTTGTGCCCACACAGCAGCAGCTGCCTGGGCCAGTGGGTTTCTCTCTGCTCTGCTGCTCATAGCCAGGACATTTTCCCTGCGCCTCTTCCAGGGCAATGCCCTGTGCCAGTTCTGCTGTGAGGCTTCCCCAGGGCGGTGCCAGCGGCAGCGGCTCCCTCAATGGAGTAACTGGAGGCAGAGAAAACCAGCAAGCCCTTGGTTAGCATCTGTGACAGCCGGTCTCCTTGCCCACTCTGAAACTGGTCCTAGTCCCACCAGAGCTGGGCAGAGCAGTTCTCATTAGGTCTGGGCACCACAGTGTTGCCAACCTCACATTTCTGGGTATGGCTGCAGCCGCACCTGACCCAGGGACCGGGCAGACCTTGCAGCCGGCCAGTACCACCCTCCCGAGCCGGGCACACCTGGGCCCCGAGGAACATCCGGATCAAGTAGACCTGGCATCCTTCTTCCACCCCAGCCATGGGGAAACCCCAGAGTCCCATAACACCACAGAACCGGGTAGACCCAGCAGCCCCATCCAACCCAGAAACCAAATTTCAACATCAATAAATATATTTTTGACAAAAATAAACTGGTTTAGTTTTTTTTTAATAGGCGCATTTCTACATTGAAGAAAGAAACTCCTTCGGAAATATATTTTGTAAACTTTTTTTGTATTGGACCCACAACACCACAGTGGTGATCACAGCCAGCATCTGCTCTTGGCTCTGCCTGCACACCCACCCACCCACTCACCCACCCACTCAAACTGCCACCACCAGACCCCACACAACCCACAGCAAACAACCTGGGCGGGGGGATGGTGTAGGGGCAGCAGAGCCTGGCATGAAGTGACCAGAACCTAGGCCGAGCTCCCCTGCACACCGGGAGAGAGCGGGAGAGCGGAAATCCAGACACAAGGAGAAATGCACGGAGACATAAATACAGAGAGACATAAATGCAGAACACAGCTTTGCTGACAGGGTTTTTTGATTATTCAGGGGAAATGGCCCTGGGCTCAGAGGGATCCTCCAGGATCGATCATCTCCTCTTGCCACCAGAGGAGGACAAGACACAGATGTCAGTACCACTTGGAATCCTAAAACACCAAGGCCAAAACATCAGCCCTCTGTTTCCACTGGGATGTGAGAGGGGCCTTGTCCCCACCCTGTCCCTGCAGGCACAGCTCACCTCTTCATGGGTCAGGCAGGTCCTGCTGCCCCAGAAAACAACACACCTGCTTCAATACTTAACGCAGAGTGGACTGGGAATAAAGACAGTGTTAGAGACACACTGGGGGCACCGGGCTGCACTGGGAGGCAGGGGAGAGCAGGGGACCTTGGGGAAGGGGCTGTGGCAGCAGTGGGGTGAAGGAGCTGCTGTGCTGCTGCCCAGAAGCACTGGGCTCCTGGCCAAGAGGCACAGCTGGGTCAGGGGCTGCGTCCTGGCTCATCCAGGGGGTCCTGGGGTGACAGGGATGGAATGCAGCAGGGCCCTGGGCAAAAGCTTCCCTGGGGAGGAGCCCTGGGGCAGGGCATTGTCTGGGCTGTCAGGAGGGGTGCACTGAGCTGTGCTGGGACAGACTGGGATGGCCTGGGCTGTGGTGGCCATGCAAGGGGAGGGTCTGGTACCGGCAGAACTTGTGGTACCTACCAGAGGCGTCTCCAGGACCACGACATTGTCTAAATCCAACTGTAGAGACACCAGGAGACCTCACTGGTCACTGGGATGCCCCCAGTGCCAGCAAGGGATGGGGGGACACCACTGCCCCCCAATTCCCTGAGGGGATGCCCTGAATGCCAGCAGCCCACTCACCTCCTGCAGATCATCTTGGGTTCCTTCAGGAGTGCCTGCAAAGGAGAACAAAGGCTGGGTCCGGACTGGACCTTGTGGGGCTGTGGGGGAACACGGGTGCAGGGAGCAGGGCGCAGGCAGAGGGATGGGAATTCAGGGCTTCCGAGGAGATCTCTTTGAGGTGGGGGGAGACCCAAAAACACTGATCTGGGGTCAACTGAGAGTCCAGGGGACAGGGCTGGGGGTGTGGAAGGAGCAGGGTGTGAGGTACAGGGGAGGAGAAAGGAATTGAGGTGTAGGGACATGGGAGTGCAAGGGGGGGGCTTGGTGGGGACAGAAGAATGAGGACAGGTGGGGACAAAACCAACAGTACTGGGAGATGGTGTGGGAGTGGGGGGTGAGTCAGGGAATTGTACAGGGGGACCCCTCTGCAGTGGCCAGGAAGAAAGACAAAGGCTTGAGGGGGGACATGAAAGGAAAGGCCTCAGGAATGGTCAGTGGGAGGGCAGCTGGGGACCCTGAATGGGACACAGAGGAGGGACCAAAAGGGTGGGATGGGAGGCCAGAAAGGGCAGGATGTGGGGACAGCGTTTGGCTGGTGCCTCACCTTGGCCTGTGCCGGGGGGCAGAGCAGGATGGAGAAGAGCAGGGCCACGCTGAGCACAGCCACCTTCATCTTCCTCTGGCTCTGGGCAGTGCTGCCTGAGGCTGCAGCAGGTGAGGAGCACCTTTATCCCTGCCGGGACTCCTCCCTGCACCCTCCCTGCCAGCCCCCAGGCCAAAGCCCGGCTTGGCACAGCCCCCAGCCCTGGCCACAAGCCCAGCCCTGGCACAGAGCCCATCCCACCCCAACTGTGGCACGGATCCAGCCCCCTTGCCCGGCATCCCTCCAGCTTCCTGCACGGGGCAGCTGGCCCTGAAGGGCCCAGGCACCTGGGGGGCCAAGCGGGGCAGGCAGGGAGCCAAAGGCACCTGGGGACCCTGTGGGGACAGCCCCCAGTCCAACACAATCCATCCTCCAACAGCCCCCAGTGCCAGATCCCCCATCTCCTGCTGCCCCTCCCCTCCCAGAGCTTTCCCTGGGGGACACCCCAGAGCTGAGCCCAGCCCCATACCCTGTGGGGCGGAGCAGAATTGTCCCTGTTCCCATTCCAGTCTCACGGAGAAACTGGGGCTGGACTGACCCCACTTCTTGGGACACCAGCACCCCGGAATCAGGAGAATGGGGAGGGGGGAGGTCAGTGTGTGACTGTCCCATGGGGACACCTGGGTGCCTGGGATCTCCAGGCTCTGGAGGCGCTGGGGAGCACTGGGCAATGGTGGCCCTGGGACACCAGGGCTGGGCTTGGGGCAGTGCTGGGGTGGTCACAGTGCACAGCTCCAGCCCATTCTCAACACTGGCACTGCTGCCCCAAACTGCTCCAGGCCCCTGGGGGAAGATCCCCTGCCCAGCCCCAATGTCCCACCCAGGACCACTGTGTCCTGCTGGATCCCCCCAATCCTGTTGGATCACCCCAGTCCTGCTGGGTCACCCCAGCCCTGCTCTGCTGGGCTGTCCCACACATCGGGTCCCAGCAGAGCTGTGGCTCCAGACTGGGCTGGCACTGGGACACAGCTCCCACAGAGTCCCTGGCCCCAGGGATGGCCCTGCCCTGCCCTCAGCCCAGCGCTGGCCCTGAGCAGGGGTAACCTTCCTGCCCGAGGCTCCCGCACTCCTGTCCCAGCTCAGAGCCCCTGAGCAGGTCAGGGTGACCCCCGAGGGCACAGAGCAGGGACAGTCCCTGGCAGGGCCTCCATTCTCCACTGACATTCCGTGACATTTCCAGGAGATGTTCCCTCCTCACGGGCCACTGACCACACAGAAGGGACCTGTTGTGGCCACCTGGCAGAGCCCGTCGGGCACCTGCCCTGACCAGGCACGCTGTGTTTGCTTCCAGAGCTGCCGCTGACCTGGAGGATTTTCCTGCTGCCCCTTTGTACTTTGGGCCTCCTTTGTTGGGGAACTGGGGGGCCTTGACCCAGGAGGGTCCAGGGGAGGTGGCCCACTCCAAGGGAGGAAATGTCCAGTCCCTGGACATCCAAGTGGCCATTGGGGACCATCCCGGCTGTGGGTCCACAGGCTCGGCTTGGCCCGGCTCCTTTTTTGGCGAATCAGCAGCTCCTGGGAATGGGGAAATGTCCCCACTTTGATGTTGGACAGAGAGAGGCATCAGAGACGTCACGGCTGAGGGGGGACAAGGCTGAGGTGCCAGCTGGGTGTCCCCTTTTCCCTCCCCAAGCGGGGCTGGCAGCATCTGGGGGAATCCCTCTTGTTCCCGCAGTCCCTTCCAGGGGATTTTTCCCCCTCTTGGGTTCCAAATCCATTTGGAGCCTGGCCCTTCTCAGGGAACTCTCCTGGGGTGATTGGTAGTGCTTGAGACAGTATTTTGTGTTTAGACTTAGATGTTTATATTTTTTATAGTCTTACAAGCTGTGAGTTTTGTAACATTTTACTAATAAGCTACAAAATGGCCTCGTATCTATTTTTACAACATCTTTTAAGGAAAAACTATCCAATTGAGAAATGATACATAAATTATTTTTACTTTTAACTTAATAACTAATTATTTGTGTCTCCTAATGTGGCCTTTTTAGTTCAATTACAAAATACTATCTAAACTCATGAAGAAGGACTAGCTTCTGTCTTATAACTCTATTTTGCTGTATATATATTTCTATATTCTAAAACTTTAAACTGTAAATTTTCTACTACACAATATTACATGCTTTTAATCAAACTACACACCTATAATCTTAGATCTGTAATTAAATTTTGGAAACTTTCTCCACGGCCTCAGGTCAAATGCAGTGCTTTCTTGGGGGTCAGAGTCTGTCAGCACATAAAGTCTAAAATTCTCAGCATCCAGAAACCCAACACCTGGGGAAATCCCTCTTGTTCCCGCAGCCTCTTCCAGGAGATATCTCCCACTCTGGGGTTCCAAATCCATTTGGAGCCAGGCCATTCTCAGGGAGGGTTCCTGGGGGGGTCACAGAGGGAAAGGGGAGGAGGAAAGGGGGCCCTGTTCTTCCTGCTTTTAGGTCTCATGGACATCAGAGCCCACTAATTCCCAGGAGCTGCGGGCTGGGTTATATAGAATATAGAAATATATATACAGCAAAATAGAGTTATAAGACAGAAGCTAGTCCTTCTTCATGAGTTTAGATAGTATTTTGTAATTGAACTAAAAAGGCCACATTAGGAGACACAAATAATTAGTTATTAAGTTAAAAGTAAAAATAATTTATGTATCATTTCTCAATTGGATAGTTTTTCCTTAAAAGATGTTGTAAAAATAGATACGAGGCCATTTTGTAGCTTATTAGTAAAATGTTACAAAACTCACAGCTTGTAAGACTATAAAAAATATAAACATCTAAGTCTAAACACAAAATACTGTCTCAAGCACTACCAATCACCCCAGGAGAGCTCCCTGAGAAGGGCCAGGCTCCAAATGGATTTGGAACCCAAGAGGGGGAAAAATCCCCTGGAAGGGACTGCGGGAACAAGAGGGATTCCCCCAGATGCTGCCAGCCCCGCTTGGGGAGGGAAAAGGGGACACCCAGCTGGCACCTCAGCCTTGTCCCCCCTCAGCCGTGACGTCTCTGATGCCTCTCTCTGTCCAACATCAAAGTGGGGACATTTCCCCATTCCCAGGAGCTGCTGATTCGCCAAAAAAGGAGCCGGGCCAAGCCGAGCCTGTGGACCCACAGCCGGGATGGTCCCCAATGGCCACTTGGATGTCCAGGGACTGGACATTTCCTCCCTTGGAGTGGGCCACCTCCCCTGGACCCTCCTGGGTCAAGGCCCCCCAGTTCCCCAACAAAGGAGGCCCAAAGTACAAAGGGGCAGCAGGAAAATCCTCCAGGTCAGCGGCAGCTCTGGAAGCAAACACAGCGTGCCTGGTCAGGGCAGGTGCCCGACGGGCTCTGCCAGGTGGCCACAACAGGTCCCTTCTGTGTGGTCAGTGGCCCGTGAGGAGGGAACATCTCCTGGAAATGTCACGGAATGTCAGTGGAGAATGGAGGCCCTGCCAGGGACTGTCCCTGCTCTGTGCCCTCGGGGGTCACCCTGACCTGCTCAGGGGCTCTGAGCTGGGACAGGAGTGCGGGAGCCTCGGGCAGGAAGGTTACCCCTGCTCAGGGCCAGCGCTGGGCTGAGGGCAGGGCAGGGCCATCCCTGGGGCCAGGGACTCTGTGGGAGCTGTGTCCCAGTGCCAGCCCAGTCTGGAGCCACAGCTCTGCTGGGACCCGATGTGTGGGACAGCCCAGCAGAGCAGGGCTGGGGTGACCCAGCAGGACTGGGGTGATCCAACAGGATTGGGGGGATCCAGCAGGACACAGTGGTCCTGGGTGGGACATTGGGGCTGGGCAGGGGATCTTCCCCCAGGGGCCTGGAGCAGTTTGGGGCAGCAGTGCCAGTGTTGAGAATGGGCTGGAGCTGTGCACTGTGACCACCCCAGCACTGCCCCAAGCCCAGCCCTGGTGTCCCAGGGCCACCATTGCCCAGTGCTCCCCAGCGCCTCCAGAGCCTGGAGATCCCAGGCACCCAGGTGTCCCCATGGGACAGTCACACACTGACCTCCCCCCTCCCCATTCTCCTGATTCCGGGGTGCTGGTGTCCCAAGAAGTGGGGTCAGTCCAGCCCCAGTTTCTCCGTGAGACTGGAATGGGAACAGGGACAATTCTGCTCCGCCCCGCAGGGTATGGGGCTGGGCTCAGCTCTGGGGTGTCCCCCAGGGAAAGCTCTGGGAGGGGAGGGGCAGCAGGAGATGGGGGATCTGGCACTGGGGGCTGTTGGAGGATGGATTGTGTTGGACTGGGGGCTGTCCCCACAGGGTCCCCAGGTGCCTTTGGCTCCCTGCCTGCCCCGCTTGGCCCCCCAGGTGCCTGGGCCCTTCCAGGGCCAGCTGCCCCGTGCAGGAAGCTGGAGGGATGCTGGGCAAGGGGGCTGGATCCGTGCCACAGTTGGGGTGGGATGGGCTCTGTGCCAGGGCTGGGCTTGTGGCCAGGGCTGGGGGCTGTGCCAAGCCGGGCTTTGGCCTGGGGGCTGGCAGGGAGGGTGCAGGGAGGAGTCCCGGCAGGGATAAAGGTGCTCCTCACCTGCTGCAGCCTCAGGCAGCACTGCCCAGAGCCAGAGGAAGATGAAGGTGGCTGTGCTCAGTGTGGCCCTGCTCTTCTCCATCCTGCTCTGCCCCCCGGCAAAAGCTTGGCCTGGGAGACGATGTTCCCTGGACCTGAGACGGGGCTGGGTTTGCCGCCGCGACTTTAGCTCCGGTGGAGGGTTCCATCACCATGGTGAGCAGGAGACCCTTTGGGTTGGTATCTCTATGATTTTCCTTTGCGTCAGAATCATTGGGATTTTCCCTTCTAGGATTTTCCTTTGCGTCAGAATATCTGGGATTTTCCTTTTTGGGATTTTCCTTTCTGTGATTTTCCTTTGGGTCAGAATCTCTGCGATTTGCCTTCCTGGGATTTTCCAACCATCGGATGGGGGTTTGGGGACCCTTTCTGCCACATAAGGTCCAACCCTGCGGTCGCTCTGCTCTCCTTCCCCAGGGCACCATGGACGTGGCCGTTTGTTCCATCCTCGTGGTAAGTTCTGGAATTTTGGGGGAACTGGGAACCAGTTTTTGGGGGAACTGTAAGAACTGGGAATCAGTTTGTTCAGCCCATCCCTTACTGGGGCCAGGGACACCCCAGTGGTGTGTCACCATCTCTCTGCAGGGGGAGGTCATAGTCGGGAAGAGCAAAGTGACAACTGGGAATTGTGGGGCCAGACTTTCCCTCTGAGGGCTACCACCCATCCCATTGCACCCCATAAATCCCAGTACACCCTAGTACATTCCAGTGCTTCTCAGGGATTCTTCCTCATTTTATTCCCATGCATCCCTGTAAATCCCAGTACACCCCAGTAAATCCCAGTGCCCCCCAGTTGTTCCCAGAGGGTTCCATTGTATTCCCAGTTATCCCAGTGTCCCCCAGTAACCCCCACAGTGCATTGTTCCTCATCCTTTTCCTGCCCTCTTTCTCACCTTGCCCATTCCTATTGCTCGTCTGTATGATGTCCTCAAATCCCAACCCAAATCCCAAACCCAAAGCAAAATCCCAAACCCCTTACCAAGCCCAAATCCCAAGCCCAACCCAAATCCCAAACTCAAATACCAAAGACAAATCCCAAACACAAATCCCAAATCCAAAACCCCTTCCCAAACCAAACCCAACCCAAATCCCAAAAGCAAACCCAAATCCCAAAGCAAAATCTCAAACTCCCTTCCCAAACCCAAATCCCCTTATGAAACCCAACCCAAATCCCAAATCCCAAATCCCAAATCCCAAACCTAACCCCAAATCCCAAAACAAAATCTCAAACCCCAACGGAAATCCCAAACCCAAATCCCAACCCCAAATCCAAATCTCATATCCCGAATCCCAAATCCCAAATCTAAACCCAAACCCAAACCCAAATCCCCTTCCCAATTCCCAAATCCAAAACCCAACTCAAATCCCAAACCCAAACCTCCTTCCCAAACCCAAATCCCAAACCCAAACCTGAATCCCCTTCCCAAATCCCAAATCCCAAACCCGAATCCCAAATCCCAAATCCAAACCCGAATCCCAAACCCAACCCAAATCCCTTTCCTTGTCCCCCTACTCCCAAAGCCCCTCCCACAACTCTCAGATTTTGGGATTTTGTCCCCTGTCCCATTTTCTCCTGTCCCCATACACCCCAAGTTTCAGGCCTATGTCCCCCCCCATTGGAATTCCTTCCTCCCCCTCCTCCTCCTCCTCCTCCTCCTCCTCCTCCTCCTCATCATCATCCTCCTCATTCTCCTTCTCCTCCTCCTCATCCTCCTCATCCTCCCCCACAGAGCCAGGCCTTCATCACCCCCATCCCACTCCCTTGGGGTCCCCAGTTCCCCATTTCCCCATCTCAGAGGGCCTCCCTTCACCCCAACTCTCCCATCCCTTACTGGGACTGGGGGCACCTTACTGGGACTGGGGAGACCTTACTGGGAGGAGAGGCACCTTACTGGGAGTGACTGGGGGCACCTTACTGGGACTGGGGACACCCTGGTGACATCTCGGGGTCTCTCCGCAGGGGACAGTGAGAGCCTCTAGAGCGAGGAGATCTGAGGTGAGCACCCTGAGTTCTGTGGGGCCTGGACCCTCCCCTGGCATGGCCACCATCCTTGGGGTCACCCCAAAGTGCCCCACTACACCCCAATGCCTCCCAGTCCCCCCCAGTGCCACCCTGACCCCACCTCTTGGGGTAGCATCATCTGGCTGCTCTTGGGAGGCTCCATGGGGCCAGGACCAGCTCAAGGACCATCCATGGGGTCAATAACCTCTTCAGGTCACGGTTTGGGCTCTGGCTGTAGGATCGAGCCTGCTGGTGACACTCGTGTGCCGACCCCTCCAGTGGCAGGAGGAGATCGCCATCCCCGGAGGAGCCCACCCCAAACTCCTGGGAACTCCCCCAGAATGATCAATAAACTCTCAGCAGAGCTTGGTGTCTGTGTGTGGGAATGGGACTCCAGGTCCATTCTTGGGGTCAAGAACTCCTCCATGAGCTTCCATGGGGTCAGGAACTGGTCCAGGTTCATCCGTAGGGTCAGGAACTGCTCCACGTCCATCTGATGCCTTGTGAAGGCTGACCTAGAACAGAGACTGGACAGAGCTAAAGAATAAAGTAGGTCTTTATTAAGAGGCCTCAATGGATCCACCTTGGGCACCACAACCCAAAATGGCCGCAAAAATGGACGACTGGTCACCGGTCTCACACTTTTATAAGTGTTGTTCCATTAACATATTGTAGCTAATTGTCCAATTACAGTTTTAGCCCATGAAGTCCCATCCTTCTTGTTTTCTCTCTTCAGTCCACCGTTGTTTATGCTCTTGGGCCTGAGATCTGGATCACTTTTCCTTGGTCCTCAGCTAGAGAAGGAATTGTTTGTCTCCCTACTCTGTGGAGAGAGCTTACTATCCCCTAATATGAAGCCTAGACTTACACAGTAAAGCAGAACAGAATCTGAAAAATATAAAAGCTAAAACCTGAGGCATCATTTACCCCCATTTGAGGCTCAACAAGGCCTTTACATTGCTGAGTCTCCACTCTAAATATTTACTAATAATAGGTATTTAATAACAGATGAGTATCTAACAATAATAAACAACTATCAATACAAACATCTAATAATAAACAGATAAATATCTAACAGTAAATGTCTAACAACAGTAATGCCTTGCACAGTCAGTTATCCTGCAAAGAATAATAATGATTATTGTGAACAGTTCTTTGGGCACAGTAAAGGAATAATTTAAACCAGGTTTTCATCTGCATTTAGTCTCTGTCTTTACAGTTGTTTCAGGAGCAGATTTCTTAACTCTGGAGTAGTGAATCCAGAGTCCTTTGCCAGCGACTTTGATTGTGGTGAGGATGGTCAGCAGACCTTGGAATGGTCCTCTCCACTTGGCTTGTAGAGGATCACTGTTGTTTTGCGGAGAAAAGAAGAAACCTCACAACTTTATAAAAGTTGTAAAGCCCGGTATGTTTATTTACGGCGCCAGACGCATACGGAGAAAATTCTCCTCAAAAGGCATGCGAGTTTTTCCTTCAGCTTTGGCCTCACAGACTTTTCACCGCTGCTAGACACTTCACCTAATTCAGAATGGATCTCTACTCTGTCTCATCCCCCCCTTTCCTAGGAAATAAGTAAATTCTTTTACTTAATGAAAACCTTCATGACAATAAGTGTCTTTTAATGCTTCACTATGTACGTTTGATAAAGAGGTTAGTACAGCCATTCGTTGTAGTATTCTCCAGTTCCAAATTACCAATATAATAGATAATCTTAAGCTTATCTCAACTAATATTAGTAAAACTACAATGGGGTGGCACAACTTATTAAAGATTCCATTTGCAGTTGGTGACCACCCAAAGATCACATCTCACCAGTGATGATCCATATTTTGTTTTATTCTTTGTAGAACTCTGGTTGTCTCCTTTGTATCATGTTGGACAGTAATTAAGGTTTTCTTTCCACTTTCTTGGATTTCTTTCAAGACTTCTAATAGGTCTTGGTGCTTAATTAATTGTTTTACCAATGTAAGGTTCATCCCAATAGGGGTAGGTGGTAGTCTGTGATATATTGTGTAATTGGCTTTAATCAGCTGGTGGGATGTTACTGGTACCAAATACGAAAAATCATACCCAATAATCTTAACAAAATTACAAATACAGAGATTAGAATGGTTTCTACTAGACAGAATAACATCATTGCTATCAATTTGTACAGCAGCACAAGCAGTTCTCAAGCATACACCCTTTTCCAGTATATACGAGCACAGTTTTCTGGTCAGTGACTGGATGAATTTCAAAGTGGCAAATACTCTGTTCAGTGTCCAAACACATCAGTTTACTGTCTGCCACTTTTCGTTCATCTTTTCGTGCCCACACTCTATGTTCTGAAGGATAGAGTATTGTTTTTCCATGGTTTAATCCTAGGGCAACGATGGGATGGATAACATAAACAGTGGCATTACGTATGGTAAGCACAAAGGCAGTGGCCACATTAGAAACAGGATCATAGGTGAAATTCACCATAGTTCACCAGGATTGAAACTTCCTTTCAATATCAATTGCATTATCCCACACAATTTCTTGAATTTCAGCTGGAAAATTACCTTCACCCCTTTCCCATATGATCAGAGCTGCTGTTGCTTGCATCCCTAACTGTGCTTGTATACAACTGAAAGCTAAAGACACATTATCTTGAACTATACTAAGTGCCTCTACTATCAACTTGTGGTCTTGGTCCCCGGCCTTTTCATACTTCCTTACTTTGGCAGTACTTTTGAAATCTGTCACTGGCTAGTTCCTAATGCCAATAGAGATTACTATAAAGGCTGCTTCAATTTTGTTAGGCTACCTGCTGCAGTGGCCAGTTTATTCATCAGTATTTCTGAATAAATTCCATTTAAAACTCCTAATCTTGTCCCTAATATGCCAGTTAGATGTTTGTTATGGGAAACAGGAACTGCTTTCTGTCCATGACCATCCCTCCCTGCCAGAGGGATGTGCTGGGCTCACACTGCAAATTCAGACACACTTCACAAGTGTATCTGACAGAGGTTTAGGTCATACTTGAGGCAGATGTTTGTTCTGAAATGTAGAGACCTCAGGGAATCTAACCTCTCCTTCCCCCTCCAAAGCACCTGATTTCCCAGATGTGTGGCAAGCAGGAATGTCTCTCCTGGTCTACAAAACCTCACCCACCTTGCCCCTAGCTTCAGGTCCAAGCCTTAAGTAAATAATGAAGGGGAAATCTGAGAGAAGAGCCTAAATTCATTGCAGTGCCTCAGAAGAAACTGGGATCAGGTTTCTGCTACTTGAAACACTCAGCACAAAAGTGATGCTCAAAATCCTACAGCCTGCTGCTGAGCTCTGAGGGGGGGTCTCTCTCTCTACCTCTTTTAAGCAGAATCCAACCGCCTCAGACTGGGACAATCACTGATCCAAATCTCAGTAGGAAAAGGGATAGCTATAAATAAAGAAAATCACCTTCCTTGTTTGGGTTAATTTACCACTTGCAGTTCAGCATCCTTTACCAGCCATTGCCTGAGTGTTCAGCCAACCAGCTTGGAAAATGACTTAAGGAAACTGATTTCTTGGTGTTCCTCGTTTTAGGCACCAGGAGAGCTGGCTCCTTCCTTTCTTGTTCTGCTCCTGAGATATGCCTGTTTTTGTAACCATGTTGTCCAGCCCTCCAAGGAAGTTTTTTGAAAGGAGGAGCAGGCTGGTTGGATTTTTGAGACGTTAATTTGCATTATCAACTCCACACATTTGAGAGACCATTCTAGATTGAATAATAGCTGTTGTTCAGTCACATTCTTTACTACGTTAGGTTCAAGTTTGGAGTTTGGGTAGAGTCTGAACTAGTATGGGGTGTATAAGGCCCTGCTGTGGTAAAAAGTGCAGTGTCCACTTTGAATTCAAATGAAAGTCTGATAGCAATTCAAGCTCAAAGGCAGGTGACTTCTACAGGCTGTATCAAGGTGAAATTACACCAACAGTCTGATTCACTTAGGTTATCACAGACTTCCTGGTGTTCATATACACCAGGGTAGGTTCAGACACTAATTACATCTGGTCTCTCATAAGCCATCCTATTGATGACCCAGCACTTTACTTTGATTTCTTCTCCTCAGATTCCTGTTCCTGCTATTCTTGCTCCTCACATACCTGATTCTCATGGATTAGTACAGTAGATATGTTTAAATCTTTTATCTCAGAAGGTTTTCCCATGGATCCAGTATACTGATTAAATGCCAGGGACCTAGGCCATTCAGCATTGCTTTGGGTAGAGGTACTCTTTAGTCCTAAAACTTCAGTTATAATTCCATACAAAACAATCCTGTAAACTAAAGTATGAACTACTCCTGACCGCAATCTACTCATTTTGCCCGAGTAAGGTTTAGTCTCAGTTCATTGTCTCCTGGTGTCACTCCTGAAGGGGCTTCTGGGCCTTCTTCACTCGAGAGTGATGGATCCAGGCATTCTGCTCCTTGATTTTGATTGCAGTGAAGGTGATGAGAAGTACTTGCAGTGGTCTCTCCCACTGTGGTTCTGAAGTCTTCTCTGTAAGAGACTTAACATATACATCATCCCCAGGCTATCTAACTCCCTGCTCCGAGTTCCAGCCACATGTTTCTCAATTTCTCTGAGCTGTTTGCTTAATGCCACCATGTAGGTGGACATCCTGGACATTCCCTTTGTATTCTATATGGTCTTCTCTCCCCCTGGCCGCTTGATTGGGGGTGGTATGGGGTGTGAAGTTCCTAATCTATGCCCAGATGGCTAATAATCTGTTGCACTATTTTGGAAATGAAATGTGATTCTTTATCTGAGGATATCATGGCTGGAACTCTGAAGCGTGGTATTATTTCTTGTAAAAATAATCTGGTCACCTCTTGAGCTTTGACAGTTCTGGTGGGGAATGTTTCTGGCCACCCTGAAAATGTATCTATTAATACCAGTAAATACTGATACCCCCCTTTCCTTGGAAGTTCTGAAAAGTTAATTTACCACTGCTGTACAGGCCCATGGCCTCTCCCAGTCTGACCGAGTTTTGGCCCAGGGGGGTATTTTGAGGTTAGTCTGGAGGCAAGGATCACATTATCAGCTCACCTGAGTGATAGTGGCATATAAATTCCTGACAACGATACAATGATTCTTTCAATCAGATGTGTGTTCTAGAAAGCCTGTGGAAATTACTGCTTCAAAGTCAACACTTCATTTCAATGCACTCTGTATCACTCGCAGCCTTGGTCATTTTGAGAAAGGAGCCACACTCTATAAAAGGCTTTTAAGTAGTTAGGCCCTAGTGTGTTTTCTAGTGCCCTTCCTTCACTAGTAACCACGAAAATGGGAAGGGATTACTAGCTCTCTTTCAATGGTAGCCCACCCCTTGCAGTTGTACGTCTCTTTTGATTAGTATTATTGTATTATGGCTTACCTTCGAGGAAAACCTGTACCTCACCCTTTGCTGCTTTCTTTGCCTCTCCATCCGCCAGCTCATTTCTTTCCTCCAATTTTAAGCTCACTCTCTGGTGTGCCTTAATATGCCCTTAATATGTCTTTTCAGGTAGCTGAACTGCTTCTAGCAGCTGGATTGTCTCTTCTTTCCCTGTGAGGTCAGCAGTCCCCTCTCCTTCCAGATGGCTCCATGTGCATGCATAACTCTGAATGCCTTTTGCTGTTTCTAAGGCATGGGTCAATGCATTTATCTCAGCATTCTGTGCAGAGGTACCTGTTGGTAGGGGTGCAGACTCTATTACCTCTCTGCAGGTAGTCACTGTGAACTTTGCAATGTCGCTTTCCACTGGCAATGTAGCTGCTCCTGTCAGTGAACCAGGTCTCTGCATCGTCCGGAGGAGTGTCCTTTAAGTCTGGGTGGCTGGAGTAGGTAGCTTCAATGGTCCCTAGGCAACTATGGTGTACTGCTTCTCCTTGATTCCACTGAGAAAAGAAGCTGGGTTGACAATATTAGTCACCACTATCTCCACATCATCTTGCTCTACCATGATGGCCTGGTATTTCAGAAACCTCTGTGGTGAAAGCCAGTGGCCACCCTTTACTTCCAGTACTGCGGACACTGCGTGGGACACTAGCACAGTCATTTTTGTCCCAGGGTAAACTTGCGTGCCTCTTGAATATTCAGCACAACTGCTGCTACAGCTCTGAGGCAACCTGGCCATCCTTTGGCTGTTGCATCTAGTTGCTTAGAGAAGTAAGCAACTACCCTGTGGTATGGACCCAAGTCTTGAGCCAATATTCCCAGGGCAATTCCTTGTGTGGAAAAATAGAAAGAATGGTTTACTTACATCTGGAAGTTTCAAAGCTAGAGCCGACATGAGGGCACTCTCTAGCTGGTGAAAGGCCCATTTGGCATCTTTTGTCCACTGGAGATCTCTGTTTCCATTGGCAATAAGAGCATAGAGGGGTCTGGCGAACAGTCCATAATTATAAACCCACAGCTGGCACTACCCTGCCATGCCTAAGAAGGTTCGGAGTTCTTTCATTGTCTGGGGTTTCAGGGTTTGGCATAGGGCTTTCCTGCCTTAAAGTCTGCTGCTCAGCACTCACTTCTTACCCCAGGTAGATTACCTTCTGTTTCACTACCTGTGCCTTTTTCTTTGAGACTCTGTGTCCTTGGAGTCCTAGGAAATTCAAAAGGCTTACCATGCAGGCTTCTCTTGCTTCTGTCGTCCGAGTGGCTACTAGAAGATCGTCCACGTACTGCAACACCCTCCTTTCCTCTTGTGGAGCTTCCCGGGACTCTAGGTCTTTGCAAGCTGTTCTCCAATCGGAGTGGGGAATCTTGAAGCCTTCAGGCACATGGACTATGTGAGCTTGTGTTTGAATGCAAAAATTTTCTGGCTGGCTTCGTGGATAGGGAGGCAAAAGGAGGCATCTCTTAGGCCTAAAACAGTGAACCAGGTTAGCTCAGGTGTTAAACAAGTTCGTAAAGTATATGGATTTGCTACCACAGGGTATAAATTCTGTGTTATCTTACTGACAGCCCTTAATCCAGTACTATCAGTTATTGGGCTGATTCCTTTCTTATCTTCCTTTTGAGGGTACTACTCAGTTCTTACTAGTTGTGTTCTTTCTTTAAGCTTGATGCTCATGGGGGAGCATCTTTCACTCTCCCTGGTACAGCAGAGGCCCATACCCTTGAAAACACTTAGGCTTAACATCTTTATATTATTTGCCTCCAGAGTAACCTTTCTCATTTGAGAATGTTTAGCAAATTGAGCGAATTGTACAAAAGCTTTTAGGTACACATAGTACACATGTTACTTTAAAGGTTTGCACAAGTATGCCTTCTCAGACTGGCCAGTTGTTCATTCCCCACACTACAACATAAACATTCTCCACAGGTAGTAAAGCTTTATTTAAAACTGAATATATGACCCCTGTGTCGACAAAAATTCTTCCCTTTTGGGGAGGTCATCTTTACCCTTCCTCCCTTACCTTGGGAGGAGCCTTTAGCAAATCATATGTACTCATTTTGCGAACTGTGATTGCTTTGCATTTCAGCATGATAATCTTTGCCTGATATCATACGTTGCTATCTTATGCTGCATGCTGAACAACATGTTTGATTTGCTTTCTCTTTGCCTTGTTTTCCTTTTTAAGGGCCAAGACCAGAGGGCGGTCTGATCTCACAGTCTCTTTGCCATTCTGGGTGATTTCTTAAAACAAAAAGACATTTCAGCATACAAAAACTCTTTCCCATTTATCTTCCTATTATAAAACAGTACTAACAGCAATGAAGTATTATAAATCTTTTTATTTTCTGAGCTGCTCTTACTGGCCACCTCCTCCCAGTGAGCCCCTCCCAAAAGGGGCTAATTTAGGAACCTGTTTGCTCTGGTCAGTTCTCATTATTTATTTCTCCTTGCCATCTCGCTTCCACTCAAACCTTTTTACAGACACCTTCACAGTAGTTTCTCAGTTTTCCTCCTATACACACACAGCTCCAGGTGGCAGGTATCAGATGTGATTCCCACACACAAGCTCTAAGACCTTAGATTCTGAATCCACTTGACCAGAAACCTCTAATTTACACTCGGGGCATGTGCCCTGACACTTATTAGAACAGCAAAACAGCAATACCAGTGTTTCTCATAAACACCGCACTGTAATGATACCTGCACATCCAGCTTTTGCCCACAGGCCATTCCCATGTTCCCTGGAGAGACAGGGAAGCCAGAGCTGTCCCTGTGCTCAGGGGACAGCCACTGTCACCTCACACAGCATGCTAGCCTCTTGATGCACCAAAGGCTCCCCGAAATTGCCCACAAAGGCAGGCTCTTCTGTTTGTTACAGAGAACTTTAAATCCCTACAGCAGATTGTTTCCAGTCCAGACTTACTGCAGTACCAACTGAAGTCTCATAAATCTCATAAGTCTCATTAACTAATTCATCTCATTCATCTCTTCTATATAAACTCTGTTTTACAAAATATCAGTCTTTTCTAGTTCTCTTCTTGGACAATCTAATTAAGCACTGTGTCTACTTACACTTGTTTTACTGCTTTGCAAAAAGGCTGTGCTAGTCACAGCCGAAACTCTGATATGCCCACAGACACACGCACCCCCCCACCCTTTATCTCAAATTCACTAGAGCCAAGGCTTGAATTGCTGTGAGGGGGAGAATTCTTGGAATTCCTTTAACTCGCTTTATCGTAGTTAAGCATAAATTACCGTACTATAGTTCTCCTGTGTAAAATGCTACTCTTGTTGCAACAAAATCTTAAAATCTCCACAAACACCACTATGCAATCTGAGAATCAAATTACCACAATGCAGCGGAATAAAATCACCACACAAAATCACTGGGAAAGGGCATATCTCTCAAAGTGCTCGCTTTTCTCAACACAACAAAGCATACCATAATTCGGCATTTACTCACATCAGTTTTTCCTGGACACAATCAAAATAACAGCACACAGTCTAGAGATCAAGTCCAAACATCCAAGGCAAAGGAACTCTCTGAGCTCATACTCATGGTGAAAATGTACCAAATCTACACAAATCACTACATTTAAACACGATAAATACCATCACTGACATTCCTCCACTCGCTTCTCCGCAGGGCACTTCTCTCCCTGCCCCCGCAGCCTGCTGCAGCCGGCGCCTCAAGCCTCACTCGGCTGCTTCAAACATGGGTAGTACTGACCCCCCCCGCACTGTATAGCACTGTAGATCTACTCTCTTTTATACACCATACACTTATACACTTACACGATTGCAAACACAGTGCACTGACCACACAATGCACACATTAACCATACAGCAACACGGTGTCCGGACATCACACACACACACAAACAAAACACACACGGGCTCAGCAGTTCTGCTCTATCAGAACAATGAACCCCAATACACACATACACGGGTTCATCCGGCTCACCCCTAGAGCCTCTAGCGGTTCTGCTCTATCAGAACGATGAACCCCGTCTCTAATACAGCTGCTCCATCAGCTGAACCCAGACGTCTCTGGGTGGTTTACTCCCTTGCTCTCCTTTCCCTGCCCCAGGGGCCCCTCAGTACATACCGTATCTTCCTCCACCGGCCAGTGGGTCGTTGTCTGTCCTCGCAGGTGGCAAGTTGAGACAAGCAGAGCCCCACCAGGAAAAAAATCCTAGGGCATGCCTTGGAGGTCCGTCTATCCCCCCTGCCCCTGCGGGGACAGAGAACTCCTACCTGGCTCGCCATAATGTTTTGCGGAGAAAAGAAGAAACCTCACAACTTTGTAAAAGTTGTAAAGCCCGGTATGCCTTTATTACGACATGCGTCGGACGCAAGCCCCCCCAAAAAGGCATGCGTACCTCTGAAGACCTCGGGTCTTCTTTTATCCCCCTTCCAAATGCATATGCATACAGTTTCACAATAAGTTCATACATATTCATTCCATGTGACATTTAGCACCAGTTCTTCTTTATCAAAGGAATTTCTAGGTCAGGGCAGATTGACCTTGTGGTCATTTCTGTTTTTCTTTCTCTGTCTCCTTGTTGTCTCTGGAATGCGGCTTTTCCTTCAGCTTTGGCCCCACAGACCCCTCACCTCTTCCAGACACTTCACCTAATTCAGAATGGATCCTCACTCTGTCTCACACCCCAGTCCATCAAAAATGTGGCCAATTTTTGAGCTGTGTATATGGGACCATTTATCAGTTTTCACCTCGTGGGGGATCAATTTGGCGAGCTCTGGGCCCAGTGACACTGACAAGGACAAAAGCAAAAGACGAGAGGCACTCTCTCTTCCCAGGACCAAAGTCCCACAGCTTTAATGGAGAACAGCTCCAGGAGAGAAAGGGGGTGTCCAGGAGAGGAAAGAGGATGTCCAGGGCAGGAAAGAGAGCGTCCATCTTGTGGCAGGAGACTTTAAATGCTCAGAGAAGGGGGCAGTAGAAAGGAACTGCCATAGTTCAACATAATAAATCACCACACTGTAGTTTTCTGCATAAATTGCTGCACTTGTTGCAAACAAAATCCTAAAATCTCCCCAAACACAACTGTGCAGTCCCAAATGAACACAATGTGGGAGAAAAACCACTCAACCCCCCTGTATACCCAGGCACCAGGTGTCACAGGGAGCACCAACCCCTGCAATTAAAAACTCCACACACACAGGCTCACCGGGAAAGGAATATCTCTTTATGAGGGGACAGAGAGCTCACTCTTCTCAACACAACACACACCATCCACCACATCGGCATCCACCCACATCACCTTCCTCAAACATTCACACACTGAAAACACAACCACAATTACAACACACAGGAAAAATAGCAGCAATAAAACAGGATTTGCTCAATTCAGCCCCAGAATTCCTAGCAGGTCCTTATTGACACAGCAAATGGCACTGCTGGCCATCAGCCAGACCCAAACCCAAAATATACAGGCGTACGTTGTGCACAGGACATCTCTGTGTGACTTATGAACAGGACTTCCCCTGCGTACACCTTACGGGTTACTTTATACAGAGTTAAACATTCCCTTTCTCCACAGTCCCAGCAGTCTTGTCTGTCCCCCACTAGGAACAGCCGAGAGCGGAGGTGCCTCCAGGAAAGGAATGTCCTGGCAGCGCCCAGAGATGTCCAGAGCCCGGTTGTTCTCGCTGGAGCAGAGAAGCGTTCCTGCCGCGGTCACCAAATCGGTTGTTCTCGCTGGAGCAGAGAAGCGTTCCTGCCGCGGTCACCAAATGAGGTGTGGAATAGAACTCCCCACAGTTAAAGGTAGGAGGTGGTATGTTTATTACAGCCAGGCACAGGAGGAGTTGTCTCCTAAAGACATGTGTGAAGAATCACTGCCGCACTACTTATCTAAAAAAGTCTTACATATTCATATAATTCCCAAAACGACTAATACATATTCATTAGGTAACCCCACCTACCCCCTCTGTATTAAAATTTATTATAATTGAGTCCAAAGTTCCCTCACATTTGCGGATTCTTTCACTTCAAATGGGTTGGTGGGTTTTAAAGTGGGGAATGGTCTCCTTCTGATGAAGGCCAAGACGTCTTCCTCAATTTGAATCTCTTTCCTTATGACCTGTTGGCAGGCTTTCACACCCCTTGGCTATAGTTGTAGTTTCAGGGCCCAGGTGCAGGCTACGGTCCTCTTCTTTGTCACAAAGAAATCCGCATCCCATCCTGCTTCTTTAAACATAGTAAAGACAGGCAAGTGATATATTACCCTAGCCTTAACTACCTTATCTGCTAAAAATTAACTATCCCTTATTATTTCTACTCTTCTTGCTCTACTCTTTCCCCCTAACTAAATCTTGCTAAAATTTTAACTCTTCCAGTTCTTTTAAATCCTGGATTCATGGCCTCATCTCACACACCAGCCATGTGTGTGCCGATGCTGTAACTGGGAAATTCCACCCCTGAGTAGGAGATCCCAGGCCTAGTTCTTAGCTGGAAGGGTGAGAAGGATGAGATGCACAGCGTTTTGATCCAGGGGATGTTCTGAAAGTGCACTGCCTACCTGCCCCTGCTGCCGAGCAGCACACTCCACCTCCTTCTCCTGCTCGGCAGATGTTTAGGAATCCAGGGCTTGGTATGTATTATTTGCTACTGCAACAAATAGAATGAATTTGCTTTGCAATCCCAGTTCTGTCCTGGGTTATTTTCTGCATGGATCTCCTCCTGAACCTGTGTCAAAGACTGGCAGGGACTTAAAGGACACTCCTATTCTCATGTCAGTAAATGCTGAGAAGTGCTTTAAGTATCAATAAGTCAAAAGGTATCAATGAGTAAATCAAATAATTTGGGGGAATATTTAGCCTGTGAGTTTCAGCAAAGTATTGAGTATGTCTTAGATCCATGGATACAAACTAGTAAGTGAGATTGCTGGGTGTGCACGTGTTAGGGAATTGATTTCCCATACACCCAGTGCTGAGATCAAGGATTGCCTCTCTTTTAACCCTGAGCTGGCAGCAGGGATCAGGCCCTGCTTGGTAACGTTCATTTTGAAGACTTCTATTGAGCAGATAAAAATGGTCAAAATGAAATCTTTTCCAGCTGTTTTCCTTTGGTTTACCTGTTTGAGGGTTAAAATTCTGTGCTGCAGGTGTCCTGGGTGTGTGTAGAGCAGTGCAGCCCCAGAAACCCCTTGGCTTTCCCACAAGTTGTCATGCCTTGTTCCCAGGTGTGCCCAGCTCTGGCAGGAGAAGGAGCCCGCAGCGCAGTGGGCACCGTGCCCTGCCCAGCCGGGGCTCTCTGGCACAGAGCAGCAGCAGCGCCAGCACCGTTCAACCCGCTCCTGCCTTGGATTCCCCTGGCACACAGAAGCCTCTGGAAATCAGCACCGCCAGTGGCGTTCCCAGCTTGGAGCAGCTGCTGCTGGTGGGCAGATGCTGCCAGTTCGACTGCTGCCAAAGGGGAAGAAAGGCAGAGATGTACCCGCACCGGAGCCCTGGGCATGTCCAATAAAGGTGCAAATATGTGGGGAGATTTGTTAGGAAGCATTTCAGCTGTGATGCCAACAGTGGCTTCTCTCCTGGTTCTGAGTGTTCTGGACAAGTAATGCAATGGTTGGGTCTGACAGTTAAGAAGTAGATGTTATGTGGATGTTCAAATGTGTAGTGATGGTACTGTAATATATCCTCCCATAGTCCTCTTCCCTGTCCCCCTTGTAACAGCCTTGGTAGTCAGGGCATTTGGGGAGGGCTGGCTTGTGACCAGCAGGCAGGGTGTAACAACACCTGACCTCCAGTTAGGATGCAAGAAAGTAATCTCCACCAATGGACAGCAGAGAAAGAGTTGACTGACAAAACTTTTGGAGGAGCTGAGGGTATAAAAGGCAGAGCATCCTTTTTGTAGATGAGCACATGGCTGCTAATTACAGAGACTCCCAATGCTGCAATTTTTCCTTATTCAGTCCTTTGCTAAGGTTTACTAAACCTTTAAAATGTTAAAAGTGAGAGTCATTTCTCACATGTGCAATGCTGTGGGCCATTGTCTTGGTCTGGTTTCCTTTGCTTGGGTCCCATCTTAGTGCTCAGCTGGGATACAGGCTGTAGGTGCTTGGGGCATTGTTGGAGTTCTTCTTGGATCCCCAGAACAACAGGGTTTGGCCCATGAGGGGAATTTTTGCTGCTTTGTGACAGATGAGAATTTCCCAGGCTCTTTTGTGTTTGCTGTAGGGAAAGTTGGTTATTGCTTTGCATAAATTCACAGACTAACATGCTTTGTGATGCTTTTCTTTGTCATACTTTGCTTTGTGATGCCACGGCATGGTTGCCACATCGTCACAGTGGCATCAGAAGGGTTCCTTGGTGCACAGAAGGCCTGAGTGTCAGAGCAGCCCTAGGCCTTGCTCACATCAGGAGAACCCTCCTGGTTGGAGCATTGGTCAGTGGGTAATTGCACTCTGAGAGGCCATTTGTTTTTCTAGTGTTGGAGAAGACTGGCACAGCTCTGGGAATATGATCCACCATCTGGCCACAGCAGCTTTTGCTGCTTATGGTGTTTGTTTTTCCGTGTATTACGTCACACACTTTGCACGTAAGTAGAGTTTTCCATTCTACTTAGGTTAGGGTGTATCCTAACCTGGCTTTTGTATGTCTTCCTGCCCTTCCTTGGTGGCTGAGATTCTGATTTTGAAACAGAAAGACCATTAGGATGCCTCTGGTTTGGTAAAGCTCCTGTCAAGGCGTTCAGCTAAAAAGGGGGTGTCTGTAGCCACAGAGGCAGCATTTGCAAGGGAACCTGCAGGGCTTCCGTTCCCTCCACGGGAGAGTCTGTGGCAGCAGAGTCTGTCATTTCCTCAGGTTGCTGGGACAAGCAAGACACCTTTGAAAATGTAGACTGGCAGACCTTCTTTAAGGCCTTCTAAAAACTCTGCAGTTGTTCCCAGAATTCAGAGAAAGCTTATTTATTTTTAAATTTTGTCATGAAAGGATTTGACTAACTTGACCTTTTACTGAGTGCTAAAATAGTTGTTCCCTTTGAAAGGAAGTGCTGCGGTGCTTTTCCACAAGAGAACTGCACCACCTCCGGGGGATTTTGGGGAAGCTTTTCTGGGCAACTGTTTCCTGCAAGTTCATCAGAATTAGTGCATGACACTGAGTGAAAAAAAAAAGAGTACCTGAAGGAGAAGATTTCAGAAGCTGTCTTATGTGTTTGGTAGAACAGGAGCATTGAGTGTTAAAGAAAAACACTTTGCATTTGCTTGATCATGGTTGTATTCATTTACTGGCTAAACTGGCTGCAGTGTAGGCACAACCAAGAATATTGTCCTGATCTCTTGCTGGCTGTGTGAATGAGATGTGTCTCCTGGAGGGATCTTGTGAAATGGGAAATCATCTCTGTTTGGGTTGACCTGTTCTGTGGGATTCAGCAGCCCAGGCAGTTTTATGAGAGCATCTGGTTCATTTTCCCTTCCCACTACAGGACACCTGAAGCGTGTATTCAGCAGTGCTGAAGATCCTGAGGTGAGTGAGAAAGGAACATTTCATGTTCCTGGTGTTTAAGAATTGTAGAGGAAGATGTGAGCTTGGCCAGTAGCAATAGACTGTAGAGGGCCAGCTAGGAAGGCTGAAAGAAAATCCATTTCCATGCTTGAGACAAAAGTAACAAAGGCAGCGATAGATATTTTTAAATTTCCTTCTCAGAGTTTGAAGAACTAAAAACCTAGTTTTGAAAAGAGAACGATGCTTGCAGACAGCAGATAGGGAAAATTTAATTAAGATCAATTTACTGTACAGTTGAATTAGATAATTTTAATTTAAAGAGAGGGACTTAGAATCCTATTCCTATCAAACTTTATGATATCTACTTGGAACATGAGGTGGTAGAACAGGAAAGCCATCTTGCAATGGTGCCTGCTGGATCTGAAGTGCAATGGGCACCTTTGTGGCTGGGGAGCTGCGTGGGCCAAAAGGACGCAGGGCTGGCGGCCGTGAGCAGCTGAAGATGAGGCAGCGTGTGGCCAGGGGGCCAAGAAGGCCAAGGGCACGGTGGCTGTGCC
The DNA here is from genome assembly GCF_028551555.1 of Melozone crissalis. Taxonomy (NCBI): domain Eukaryota; kingdom Metazoa; phylum Chordata; class Aves; order Passeriformes; family Passerellidae; genus Melozone; species Melozone crissalis. The sequence continues at coordinate 2,020,070 of NW_026535804.1, read as the reverse complement.
AGCAGCAGTGGGGCAGCAGGAGCAGGGCAGGGAGCGTGGCCTGTGCTGGGCAGCGCTGCGGCCACAGCTGGAGTGCTGTGTGCAGCTGTGGGCCCTGGGAAGCAGAAAGTCATGGAGGGGCTGCAGCGTGGGCACAGAAGGACAGGGGAGCTGGGCAAAGGGGTGCAGCACAAGGCCAGTGAGGAGGGGCTGAGGGAGCTTTAGCCTGGACATTGGGGGCTCATGAGGGACCTTCAGGGAGACTTCCATAGATCCCTGCCTTAGATCCATAGAGCCAATGCTCAGCACAAGGGCTGTTTCCCTGCCAAACATCCCTTCACTGCATCCAAGTGCTTTAGACACTGGAGTAGGTAACACTTTCATATTTTGTTTGTTTATTTGTTTGTTTGTTTGCTGGAAGGAGAAGCCTTGTGTAATTTCTCCTTCTCCAGGGATCTTTTTCTCAATCTTTCCTGGCCTTTTTCCAGCACTGGCAGAAACTTTCAGGTTAACGGCTTCCGTGTCTTTTGGCAGCCCAGGGAATCAGTGTGTGTTGTGTTTGGGAACTGAGTAGGATATCAATGCCCTTGCATTCTAGCTGGTGCTCAGAGATTAGAGGAGCTGGGAGGGGCTGGGCTGCATTTCTGATTCCAGCCACTTCAGCACCATCAGTGTGGCCGAGTCCAAGAGAAGAACTTGCCCGAGCACAGATGCACAAAGAGAGCCGTTCCCAGTGCAATGCTCTGGGTCTGATTGCATTCCATAAGGACCTACATGCTCCAGATTCCCCAGGAGTGTGGGTTACTGAAGCAACAGGAGAGCAAGTTCAGGATTGTAGCTGAGTGGGGCACTGGCTACCAAATTTTGATGTCTGTAGCAACAGAGAGGACAGTAAAGGGAGATTTCAGTAATAAGATCTGTCTGTCTATCTATCTATCTATCTGTCTATCTATCTATCTATCTCTCTCTCTATCTAATTATGTAACATTTACATAATTGAATCATCCTGGCTCTGGTCCAAGGCAGTTGGAGGCGCAAAGGTCACCTAAAGCATCCCTTTCTGGAGAGGATTAAAGACATGTTCCCTTGACCGATTCTGAGTAGGCAGAGATGCTTCCCCCTCCAGAGATGGTGTTTTTTTCCCCTCAGTGCTGTTTTCCTCCTCCAGCCTCTTGTGCCCTGAAGTCTGCAGTTAATTCTTTAAACTTCTGCCTCTCCTTGAGAAGTGGAACAATTCCATGTTTAGGTGGTGTTTGGTGACTCTGGTCATACATGCCATGCCATCCATGACACATGGTTTCCTTCACTGGCATCCCCAGGGCTGTGTAAGTGCATTCATTAATGGGGCCTTATGAGAAACTCTGTTACTGCTGGTCAGAATTCTCCGTTGACAAAAGAGGGAGAAGAAACACCTTGGTCCTCCTCCATATACTGAGGTGGCCATAGAGGTTCTCTGACTTCCATCAGAGATCTTTGCATGCATCCTTATCTCCTGAACGACCCGGTTTTCTAACAAGAGTGTGGATGTCAGGAAGGAGGAATGCTGGTGCAGGCCTGAAGAGAAGGTGAACTCCAGAAGTGTCTCTCACAAGGAGTGAGCTCACCCAGGAAGCCCCTGCAGAGCCAGGATGGAGCTGTGGGACAGGGCAGGGTGTCAGTCACTACTGAAAGACAAACAGGACATGGCAGAAGCACAGGGAGGCCCTCACCAGACCCTTGAGAAATGCCACCCCTTCCCTGTCAGCTGCCTGAGAGGCTGCTGGAGCTTCAGTCCCAGATGGCCCCTGATTGTAGGGCCAGGGTCACTTTGGAATCTGTGCCTCCCCTCGGGCAGAGAACGACCCAGGAGAGCAGCAGCACAGTGCTTTGGGAATGTGTGAGCCCAGCAGGCTTTGAGTCTTGGCCCACAAAGGGTGTATGGGAAGTTGAAACCCATCTTCTCTTGCTTTCTGTGCAGGTGCTTCTAGAGAAAGAGCAGGAGCACACAGCCTCATCTGAGATGCCATGCCAGACTCAGGGAGAGCTGTTCCCTGCCCGAGGGCAGGAAGAGCAGCTCAGGCAGCAGGTGGAAGAGCCACAGGAGAATGGCCAGGTGAGCCTGACTGGCCAGGGCACAGAGGGAAGGGGGGCAAGAAGAGGGGCATAAACCAGAGCTCTTGGGACTGAGGAGGCCAGGAGTCCCACAGGCACTGAAAGGACAGAGCCTTACAATCTGCAGAGATCAGCCCTGGGACAGGAGGTTTGCAATGGAGGCAGATGTGGGGAGGGAAGCAGAAAGAAATGGCTGAATAAATGTGATTTTGAGGCTGCAAGAGGAAAAAAGCTGAGCCTGATGGCAGCTCCCAGTCACTTGCTTTGCTTTTGTGTGTACAGAACATCAAGGCAGAGCCACAAGCAGAGCTGCCCGAAGCTCAGAGTGACATCATGGCAGTGAAGAGAAAGATCAAGGAAGACATGGGAAGAATTCAAGAGGAGAATCTCCATCAGCAGAGGGGCAATCAACAAAACCAGGTGAATGAAATAGTGGCAGCCACTCCACGCATGAAATGTCCTCTCTTTTGTTTGTTAGAGAACATGAAGGAACAGCTGGATGCAGAGCTTCAGACAGCTCAAAGTATGATCAAGGCAAGGCATAAACGGCTGGAGGAAGAAATGAAAATCATCAGAGAGAAACTTAATCGCTTCCGTCAGTCTCTGCAAAACCAAGTGAGTGAAAGAGGGATGCAGCCACTGCAGTCACCAGTCTGGTGGTTTCTGCCCTTCTTGCCTTTCCAGTGCAGAGCAGCAGGGAGTGGGTTGATGCCTCTGAGTGCCATGCTGCCGTAGTGTGTGTATCACAGTCACTCTGAAGGACATTTCCTGGTGTGCTGAATCTCAACTGCTGCCCTGGACAGTGAAACTTGTCCTTTGGCCTTTTGGCCAGCAGTCATCCAAATTGATTCCTGCTGGCCTGTTCCTGCTCTCCTTTTTTCTTGAGGTGTTTTTACAGTGGAACTTGGTGACCCAGATGGAGGATTGAAACAAGCTGTTGTATCCCCTGTCAATCTGTTCTTTGCCTTTCCTCACAGTCGATGACTCCTGGCTGACAGGGACAAGCTTTTGTGTCTGACTGCTTTGTTCTGTTTGACTTGAGGTGCAAGTGTTGACATCTCACCGGGCAGCCTGCGAAGACTTGCAGGGAATGTGTGGCAATGAAGGACCCCAAGTTAGGAGTGAGGCACAGGAGCAGTGCCCACCAGAAATGCTCCAGGTCCAGCATATCATGGGCTCTGAACCTGCTGCCGCAGCAGCATCACCTCGAGGAAGCCCTTCTGTGAAACCTGGGAACTCAAGCTCGGGCAGATCCTGGGAACAGGAGACTGAGGAGGAGTACCTGGAGCTGCTGGGTAGGTCTGGGGTGTTTCTTATCTGAGGGACAGTGTGCTGTGTGCAGGTGTCAGCAGAGCTGTACCAAATGCTCCTGCTGAGCTTGGTGTCACAGGGCCATTTAGGACTCCCCAGAGGCAGTGCTGGGCTCCGAGGCAGCGAGAGAGCTCTGGGTGTTCCTGCTGCCTCTGAGGGCACCTGGGACTGGCTTGGGTTTGCCTGAGCTTCCCTCTCTGCTAAAGGCTGAAGCAGGGATTGTTCTTGGATCTGCAGAAGGCTGTGACCTAGCAAATGATCTAGGCAAGTCCTGTGTGCTAGTGGCCAAACTGAACAGAATTTTTAGCTTCCTAAATTCTCCTTAGACTCCTGACTTCCAACCAGTCATTAGAGCAAAAAAACTTCACAGAAATGGACTGGCTTTGGAGTTTTGTCTTTTTGGTTGGGGATTTTTTTTTGGGGGGGGGTGGGGTGAGATTTCTTTTGTGTTGTTCATTTTTGGTGGGAGTTTTTTGTTGTGTTTTCTCCATCCTGAAGGAGCCCTTCTACCCCACGTCTTACTGATGTCATTTTTATGACTGTTACTGTTACCACTACTACATCTGCAGTTTATTTTCATGAGAATGCAATATTTTTGTCAATAAGAGAATGCTATGTTTTTGTCAATAAGAACTACTTTGAAAGAACATCGGGTTACAGGACAAATAGAGAGCATGAGGTATTTTGATGTGCCCCCAAAGAAAAAACAGAGACTTTGATAACAAACTTTATTTAATCTTCTAGTTTTATGCTTATCAAGATGTGTCCAGGAGACACATCCAAGTGGCGTGATCAGATAAAACTGTACTGCAGGCATTTCTCAGGAGAGAGCCTCCAGCCCAGCCATGGTATATCCCTCAGATCCATGGCACTTTTCCATACCTGATTCCCACTCTTTCCCATGACTGTTAGAATCCTACTCATTGGCCCAGGCCCTGCTCAGATCAGTCTCTAGGAAAACACATCAAGCCCTTTGTGATTCTGCAGCACAACCCAATGAATCTGCTTCTTGCCTGTAACAGCTGCCAGTGCTGTGCTCTCAGATAAGACCTGGTGGGGCTGAGACCAGAGCCCAGTGGATTCTGTGTCTGCCATCACCTGTTGGGACAAAAAGGGCACTGATCTGTGCCTTGGTGTGGCTGATCTCAAAGCCCATCCCGTTGTGTCCTGAATGGGGGCAACAGCTTGTCCGGGGCTCAGGCTCACTCTGGCTTCTTCCCATCAGTGCCTGTCAGTGCTCATGCTTGTGCTTTGCCAGCCTTCTTGTGGTCGCTGCCCTGTCCCTGAGGTCTGGAGGGACTGCAGAGGCTGGAGCCTTCCTTAGCTGGGAGAGGGGCATCTTGGAGCTCAGCCTGCTCATTAACAGGTCAGGATCCTGATGCTGAAAGCCCCGTCAGGATCAGTTACAGCTTGAGCTGCTCTGGTTTACAAATGGGAAGGCATTCCTCTTGCAAATTGCTGAAAGGTGGGGAAGATGTCCTCCTCTCCTGGGATTGCAGGTCCCTGTGCTTTGTTTCCTGTCAAGAGAACTCGTCAAAAGACTGTACAAATCAGTCTCTGTGCTGGCCACTTGTGCTGCAGAACTGTCTGCCTGGTTGTTGTCATTGTTACCCAGCCGACCACAAAGGGCTCAGAGCTCCAGGCGCTGGGGCTGCCTTTTGTATCTCCTGGAAGCTGGGATCTCTGCTTTAAAGTCAGCATCTTGCATTTTGTTTCCCTCAGGGAGAATGGTGAACCCCACTGAAAATCCCATGATGAAATACACACATCTGAAATATATTGGCAGCGGGTGAGTCCAACAGCAGTTACTCCTGTACAACCATGGGCCAGGGGTTTTTCTGGTGGAATGTCTATCCAGAGTGAAGTCAGGCCAGCTGCAAAGATGATCACACACTGGGGATAGATTGTCCCATCTCTCAATGCTGCTCAGAATTTGTGAGTGGGCTCAGAAGGCATTGTCAGAGATGCCTTGCTACCGACGTCTTGCCTGCATCAAGGAACAGGACCTGGAAGGTCTCCTTGTCTCTCAAGTGTGGGACAGCTCTGTGTTAATTTCTTTAGCATTTTTTGTATGTCTCAAAATCATACTGGCACACTAATGAAAAGAGAAGAAACTTGCTTGCCTGAAAGAGCAACCTACGCCCTATCAAAGCTGTGAGATAACAGTTCCCAGGAACAATTCTTTCCCCTGGTTTGAAGAAGGAAACACTCTGTGGTCAGGATAGGAACCACACCATTTAGAGAGTGAAACCCAAGAGGAAAGACTGACCTCCCTTTGGAAATTGAACCCCAGGGCTTCAGGAACAGGCCCAGTGCCCATGCACTTGAGAGGAAAATGCATCATCTCCCTTCTGGCAGAGCCCTCCTGCATCCTGCAGGTTTTGACACTTCCAGCAGAGATCTCCTATGTGGGCTAGCTTTCACTGCAAGATCTAAACAACTTCTCCTTTCTCTGCTTCTGTTTTGTTTCTAGGACTTTTGGAGATGTTTATAGAGCACTCGACACTGCCACAGGAGGAGAGGTAAATGTCAACAGCCCCTGCAGGCTCTGCTGCACTCGAGGGCTTTCCCCTCTGGTGTGAGCTGTGGCTGGAGCTTTGGGCAGAGCTGTGCTGAAAAGGCACAAGTAGCACAGACTGGTGCCAGCCCACAAAACACATTTGGGACTTTGTCCTCCTCAGCTGCCGGAAGGAAGGCACGGAGGGCAGCGGTTCCTTTCAGAGAAGGACGCGCTCACTCGCTCTCCATTGCTAAAACAAAGGTGGTGCCTTAGAGCACCTCACTGCTGTTTGGGGCTACAGCTTCAGAATCCTGGATTCTCATTTCTGGCTGCCAGCAAATCCATCTGAAAGTTACTGGTAGTTCCTTAGCCACCTGCAGTGCTGCACTTGGGAACTGCACATAGGGAGAGACCTGCAAGGCGTCCCTGAAAGCCCTAAGCCATGCCCATATCACAAGATGTATCCACAGAGCATTAAGGCATGGATTCCTTCTTCTGAGTCCCAAACAAAGCAGCAGAGAGTATGGTCAGAGGTTTGTGGGTGATAGTTGAGACACCGCTGTTACCAAGTGGTCAAGGCAAAATGTCAGTGGCCCCACGTTTCCTGTAACTGGTACCGAAGGGAGCAGAGAAATGGGCTGTTGGAATGTCAGTTCCTAATTACTGCAGTGCCTAATCACAAGGCAGTTTGGCACAGCTCAGCCGTGTCATTGCAAAATCAATCGCTCCACGTGCCTTGTGGTCTCGTGCCACCAACCTCCCAAGTTACTGATTTTCAATGTCATTTTAGGTGGCAATAAAAAAAATAAATCTTCAAGGAGTGAGGAGGAAGGAGCTAACCTTTAATGAAATAATGATCATGAAGACGTATAGGAGTCCCAATGTTGTGAATTATTTAGACAGGTGAGAGGTCATGGTCTTATCCCATGGATGTGTGTTTACATAAAGCAAACATGAGAGGTTAAAAACCCACTTTGGTCAGTGGCAGCAAGTAAAGCTGTTAATTTTTATTTATTCATATTTCTCTACTCATCTCCAATGGATGAGAAGAGAGTGCATCTTGTCTGCATGAGTCTTCCCTGGCACACCCAGTTTGATAATTACTCCAAAATTATTCAAAACCTGGATCAGCTGTATCTTCCTAACTCAATAGCCTCAAAGCTCACTGCCTCCACATTTATTTGGGATTGATTTTTTAAAGTTTCTTAAGTGCAGATGAATCATCCTAAAGTGGATTTCCCTTGGATTGTTGCCCCTCTTTGCCATTGCTATGCATGCCAGGAAGACTAGGTTCTTATTTCCAGAAACACCATGCCTGACATGTTTTTTATCTGGGCTGTTTCTAAACTGCACTTTTCATTTGCTGCCCATCTAAGACATCTCCTTTTTCACAGATGTGTCTTTCTCCTTGAGACTGCACAGATTGCAAACAATGCACAGCCAAGAGGGAATATCTATTCCTTTGATTCTGTCCTTGTCACAAAGGCATCTGGAAATAAGAAACCTGGAAGCAAAAAATCAACGTAGCCATGCATGTTCATCTCTACCCCCTTGTTTCCTTCTTTCAGCTACCTTCTGGGCGAGGAACTCTTGCTGGTTATAGAGTACATGGATGGAGGTGTCCTGAGTGATATCATCAGCCAGACCTGCCTGTCTGAAGATGAGACAGCAGCCATCAGTCGGGAGGTCAGCAATCCCAGCTGTGTTTCCAAGGGCTTGGGCAGGATTGTCTGGGAAACAGGGGCTCAGAACAGGAGAGGTTTCCTGTGCCAAGCTTTGTTTCTGTGTTGCTGGTATGCTATGGGCAAGTAAAAGCATCTCAAGTGAAAGGCCTGCCAGTGCCCCTGCACTCCCTGTACTTAGTGGCAGTACTCTTATCTCCTGCTGTTGTATTCTCGCTCTGTCTCTTGTATTTGTATTTGCTGTTCTCCACCTTGCCTCTCTAAATGTTTGCCTGGAGTCTGTCTTCACTGCATTCCTTGCCTGTAAAAGCAAAGGTGCTGGTGGCAGGATTTGAAACAAACAGCAAAGAAAAAAGAGAGAGACTCGTTTCTCTCAGTCCTCAGCTAAAAAGGATAGGAGTGCAGCCAGAATGCCCTTTGCTTCTGAGCACATGCACTGCAGCAGGAGTCATCCTGGCTGGTTGGCAGGGGACAGCCTACAACAGCAGGTGCTGTTGCTCTTTCAAAAGCTGACGTGCCTTTCCTCAGAAAGGTCCTGCTCTGCAAGTGTTGGAGCAGCAAGCTCTTCCTCTCAGTGGCCATTACTGTTCTGTCATTACTCCCCATTCCCCGGGAGAGGGAATCTTTTAGATTCTTTGTTTCCTTTCTTGTGTGATGACATCACATCACTCATTTTTGCCCTTCTGTTTCTGTTTTCTCCCTCAGTGCCTGCAAGGACTGGATTTTCTTCATTCAAACGATGTGATCCATCGAGATGTGAAGAGTGACAACATCCTTCTCAAAACTGACGGCTCTGTCAAACTGGGTCAGTATATTCTTGGTCAGGTGCAGCATTCCAGGGATGTGGATGTGGGGCTGCTTGGCGTGACAGCCATCTCCCCAGAAATGGTGCTGGTGGCAGTGCAGGGACCCCTGCTGCGAGCTGAGGGCACAGTTGCAACGTGCACAGGGGTAGAAGGAGCCACAAGCAGTCAAGAGTGGCCTTGCTCTGTGTGTGTCCCTTCCAGAGGGAGGGAGTTACAAGTCTAAAGTTTCCAAAGAACAAAAGCCACTGCTGCAGGCAGTGTAAAAAATGGGGAGATTTTTAAAGTCACCAATGCCAGGAGATGCAACAGCACATTTTCAAACTTCTGCTGGGGAATTCTTTTGCTTGCTTTCCTAATTGCACAGAATTCAGATAAAACCAGTAGTTTGTTTTCTCCTCAGGTGATTTTGGCCTCGCTACTCAGCTCACCCCTGAGCAGAGCAAACGGTGCTCGCTAACCGGGACTCCTTGGTGGATGGCGCCTGAAGTGGTGACAGGTCAACCATATGGCCCCAAAGTGGACATATGGTCTTTTGGAATTGTGGGAATTGAAATGATAGAACAAGAACCTCCTTACTTGAGCAAAAGTTCTGGCACGGTAAGGAACAAATACTCACTGATCCCACCGTCCTTCTCACCTGTCCCATGTCCTGTGTGCCACTGGACAAAATCCCATTGCCATCTGCTGGAACTACTTCCACCCAGGTCCCCTCCTACAAATGTCCCTGCAACACATCAGCATCTGCTGGACTTTTGGTTGCATCAGTGGGGGAATTCAAGCCTTACCACATGCAAACAAACTCCAAACAAACAAAGTGTTCTCAGGCAACACTTTCCTTTGGGTTAGTGGTTCCAGTTCTTTTGTCTGTGTAGGTGGCATTAATAACAGGAAAAAAGCATCTTAAAACTGTTGTTATCTTTCCAGAAATGAAGGAAGGAAACCCAAACCCAACAAAGTTTCTCAAACCGTGGTCTTTAGAGAGGAACCTAACCCACTGTGCAGTTTCTTCCCACTGGGAAACATGGGCATGAGGGTGTAATGCACAGAGTCTCTTCTGCTTCTTGTGCAGTGCTGCTGAAAGACTCAGTGACCGTGTTTCTCTCCTAGCCCAAGCCACATTCTCCACGTCACCAAGCCAGAGCCTGGTGCTGCGGAGAGCCTGCCAAAACCTCCCAGTGATTCCTGGCACTTTCTGGGATGGGCCTACCACTTATGCATTGACTTGAGCAGCCAAATCACTGGAGGGTGTCCATAGGGATGGAACCTCTCCTTCTTCTGACCTAGACAATTTTTCTTTTGCTGCAAAAATGGGAAGCTGAAATTTTCAGACTGCTGAGAGGCAGAGCTGCAGGTGGCTTCTGTGTGCCCAAGCAGGCATTTTCATCCCAATACATTTGTGCAGGCATCTTAATGTGTCTGTGTTGAAGAGGAGATTGTAAATGTTTGTTTTCCTACCTGGGTGTTAACTGATGGATTTCCTTTCTTTTCTTCCAATTACCATTGTTTCCAAGAACAGCACAAAAAGCTTGATGAGTTTTGTTCTAGGGCACGGGCGCTTAAAGGACCACTTAAAGCACTGCAGAGATGCCTTTCATGTACTAACCCTTGAAATTAGTTAGTATAGCAAAGTCCCTCTTCCAAAAACCATCTCAAGCTGGCATGAATCCTCAGAGAAGCAAATGCCTTTTTGCTGATGTAGTTCCCACTAATTAAGTCAGGCAATGAAATCAGCTGCCAAGGCAAGATCTGCGGGATGGTGGAAAAGCTGTGGCTGCATCGGGGTTTGGGTTTTTTGGTTGGTAAAGGAAAGTCATCTCTGGGTCTGTGCCAGGGCAAAAACTGCCGCTGAAGAACAGAGGTTAAACAAAGGGATCTGGGAGAGCCTTAGAGATGTGAAAGCAGGAGGTGGAGCCTGGTGTCTCCTTTTTCTCCAGGCTACACACCTGATAGCCACAGTGGGGACTCCACAGCTGCGGCAGCCCAAGCTCCTCTCGACTTTGCTGCGTGACTTCCTGAGCTGCTGCCTGCAGACAGACGAGGAGCGGCGCTGGTCTGCCAAGGAGCTCCTGCAGGTAAAATGTGAAGGGGCTGCAGGTGAAACAGGCTCTGAGGGATGGGCTCCTCTTCCACTCAAGTCCAAGGCAGCAGATGAGCCCCCTTCCTCCTCACCTCCACTCTTGCTGCTCTTCAAATGAAAATGGTGAGGAATCCTAGACTGGGCTGGGCTGGCAGGGCCCTGTAAATGTCCTCTGGTGCAAGTATCCTGCAATGAGCAGGGACATATTTAAAGAGGTCAGGTTGCTCAGAGCCCTTTTCCACCGGAGCCGGAATGGTTGCAGGGATGGGGCACCTACAAGCTCTTGGGGCAAGCTGTGCCAGGGTGGCACCATGCTCTGAGTACACAAGTTCTTCCTTAGACCTACTCTGATTAGATGCCCTTGTGTTTAAAAATATTTGTCCATATCCTATTGTAACTGGCCCTGTTAAAAAAATATGTCCCCACTTTCTTCAAAGCCACTCTCAAGTCTTGGAAAGTGGCAATAAAGTCTCCCTGGGGCCTGCCCTTCACAAAACTGAATAACTCCAGCTCCCTCTGCATTTCCTGACAGGAGAGGTGCTCTGTCCTCTGACTGTTTCTGTTGCCCTCTTTTGTGATTTGGTGGAGTGTTCAGTTTTATCTAATGGCAAAAGAATTGAAGTAGAGCAATGCGGGGTACAGAGACATGAAATGGTGGTGGAGGAACCCAAGGAAGCCAGTCCCAGCCTAGGGGTCAGAGATTTGGCTGTGGGCAGGAGGGGCTGTGGGGAGCTCACTGTGAGCCTCTGAGGGGCCCTGGTTTGTGCCCCCCAGCCCACCCTTAGAGGTTTCTGCCACGCAAACAAGGACAGCTGGGAGGGACTTGTCCCAGCCCCATCTGCTGCCTGGCATGCTCAAGCAGACGGGAACTGTGCCAGAGTTACTGCCAGGTTGTGTGGCAGAGAGGGAACTGCAGGGCCCAGTGCCACTGGGCTGGCCCTGCTGGGAAGGAAGGTGCCATCCAGCAGACGAGGGGCAGGGCATGGAACAGTAGACACTGCTTTCTGTCCCTGTGGGAATCAGCACAGTGCCTGTCTTTCAAAGGCAGGGGCCTATGTGAGTCATTGGAGTTTCCTGAAAGGAAGAAAACCCAGGGACAGAAAGCGCCATTTCTAGAGCACTGGCAGGGCAAAAATCCCAACATGATGAAGACATCACAATAAACAGATGAGTGGGATTTTGGGCCAGGTTTGCCTGTGATGGCAAGGTCTTGAACATTGGGGATGACTGGGGAGCAGATGGTCCCATTGATCCTCTTTCTGGGTCTTTCCAGGAACTTGATGTATCCTGATTGAGTCCCTGAAGCAATGAGCTTGGAAAGTAATGGTTCACTGTTCTTTGTTGTATTTTTTTTTCCGGTGGACAGCATCCATTTGTAACTTCAGCCAAGCCACCATTCATCCTGGCACAACTTATCAACTCAGTGAAGAAGACGAATAACCCTAATCCTAAACCCTAAACCTAAAACCTAACCCTAACCTTAAATGCTAACCCAAACCCAATCCCTGACCCTATCCCTATGTCTAACCCTTACCCTATCCCTAACCCTTACCCTAAGCCCAACCCTAAGCCTAAGCCAAAGCCTAAACCTAAACCCAAACCTGAACCTAAGTCTAAGCCTAAGTCTAAGCCTAAACCTAAGCCGAAGCCCAAGCCTAAGCCTAAGCCTAACCCTAACCCTAACCCTAGGAGACTAGAACATAGCAATCATGTCAAGACGTTATCTCTGTTACCAGTTTAGAGTAAGATTGTAGAGTAGGGTTGCTGAAGAGATTTGTAGCATAGAATTATAGATTAGAGTTGTAATTAATAAAGTTTCTGAAACATCAACTCACTTGGAAGATTCTCCTCCTTCTGACCCCTTCAGAAAATTTAACATTTCCTTCTGAATTACCAATTGTTTTTTATTGCTGCTAAGTCACACATATGGCTTTTTTTGTATGGTTTCATAAATGAGGAGGGCTCTTCTTCATTCATCCTCTCCAGACCGCACTGCCTTTGGAATATGACCCACTGGCTGGTTATGGCACAGCTGTGGTATTTCTAGTTGAGGCAGAAAGGGCAATGGCATTTGAAGGCAAAACCTAAGGAAGAATGAGGCAGCCCAAACATCTTGTGCAGATGCAGGCCTTCAGCTGTGACTGGAGAGCAATGGGGTTCCTGCCACTTAGATTTGTATCCCTAAATGCAATAATCTCTTTGGCTGGAGGAGAGCCTTGCTCAAGTGAGAAAGCAGAAAGATCAGAGAGGGTGCGCGGGAAGGTCTCCTGTGGTGCAGAGCTGTCAGCGCCTGTGAGGTGAGAGCAGGCCCGGCCTTGCCCGGGCTGGAGCCCCAGCAGAGCCCCGGCAGAGGCCGGAGCAGCCTGAGCCCCGGCAGAGGCAGGCTGGAAGGAGGCCCTTGGAGCTGCAAGAGGCAGCAGCCGGGCCCTGGGTGCCTCTTGCTGCGAGCGGGCAAATCCTCCGCTCTCAGAGTCCAGGTGGACGCTGGCTGCTGCCGAGGGGAAGCGCAGCCGTGCTGGGCACAGCCTGGCCTGGAGGCATTGGCCGTCTGGAGTGTGCCCAGGAGCAGAGAAAGGCCAAGGGCAGCCGCGGGCCACTGAGCTGGCTGAGGATTCCTCCTCTTCTGACGGCTGCCCTGCAACTCCTGGCAAAGGCCAGCAGCGTGTGCAGCACTCTGGACACCGGGGCAGGGAGCCGGGCTGCTCGGCAGGCTGGAGCACAGGGCAGCTCCTTCAGGCCCGGCACTTGTGCCAGGGGAAGCGAGGCCAGCGTGAGGCAGGGACAGCTTGGCAGGGCACATCTGCAGGAGCCAGCGCCTCACGCAGCCCTGGGAGGAAGCGCCTGCAACCCTGCAGTCCTGCACTGAGCCAGAGCAAAGGTATGAGATGCAGAGTGTTTGGCAGAAATATTCAGGCCCACCAGGCAGCCTGCTTTGTGCTCTGTGGTGCACAGCAAGCGCTGTGCAATGCAGCTCTGAGCTGCTGGGAGAGAGGCAGTCGGGGATGTGCCTGAGGTGAGTCAAGGGGTTAGCTGAAAATGTAATGAGCATAATTGAAAAGTGCAGATGGGTCGAGGGGCCAGCTGGGAATAGAATTGGGATAGTAGAAGATTGCATATTTTAGTTAAGATTTTCAAATGAGGTAAGAAGCTAAGTTAGTAATACAGCGAGCAGAAATCATGTGCCTTAGTTAGAGTACCGAATATATTAGAAACATAAAGCTAGGAGTGACAGGGATAGAGGAAGCAATTGTGAAGAAGCTGAGACCATAGAAATACCTTGCCTTGAGAATAATTGAAGAGTTAGGAGAGGCTTGGACCATGAGCAGCAGGTCAAAAGGTCATGCCAACTGGCCATGGGAGGAGAGTTCACCATGAGGAAGACGGCTTTCTTCCTCCCCTACAACCACTCCCTCATTTCAAAATCCCACCGATCCAGTTCAGGGAATACAATTGCGCAGCTGTAATAGATATTCAGCTGATAAAAATGTGAAGCAGGCAGGTAATAATTATGTATTATGGGTCCTTAGAAACCTAATGTAAAACCTTTTCTGTAGAAATAGAGAGCAGGAGTCTGCAACTCCTTGCACGTGTCTGTGGAAACTAGTTCACATGTGACCAGGGCTGCAATAAATACCCTTCTTTTCTACTATAATTAGTTGAAGAGTCATCTGTCCGTGCTTCAAGGGTTATGCTGGAGTAGTGAACTGATTTGGATGGGAGCAGAAGAGTTTCAGCAGGCAATTTTTGGAAGAGATGGAAGCCTCTTGTGACTGAAGGGAAAGCCATTTGGAATGGAGTAAGGATCCCAAAGTCCATCCAATTGTATCTTTGTGTCTGAATGTAAATCAGAATGATTATAGATAGCTTCATGCAATTTGTCTACGAATTTATCAAAGTCTTCATTCTTTCTTTGACAAATCTGTGTAAAAGACATAGTGTGTAACTTATCTGGAAGTGCAAGAATAGCATTATATGATAGTTGTTGGCTCATCTGTAAGACTTGATCAATGCTCCTAGCCTGGGCAGTGGCAGTAGCCCAGGGCCCTTTGCAGAGTAACTGTTGTGCTGTTAAACCATACAGAGGATCACCCTACACTCTAGGTCTTGCTGCTTCTTGAGCACACTTTTCCTCCCAGCTTTTATGAAACATCACCTGCTGATGGGGTGGCATTCTAAGTCTTATTAGGGTATGCACATCAGCTGGAATTAATGCGTTAGATGGAAAAATATACTGCAGAAGTGACCGTGCAAGTTGGGATTTTCAACCAAATTGTGAAAATGCAGCTCTCATATTTTCTAAAATCTTCCAATCGAAAGATTCTCAAACTCTACTTGCAGCATTAGTTACTACAAGAAAAGCTTCTACATCATTGGAGAGAAAAGTCCCTTCTACAATAGCTTCTGCAGTAACTTTTTTCTACTTTAGTTGCTGAGCTGCTTCTATTTCAGGGTCACATTCCAACTCTAATTCCACATTCTTTACAGCGTGAGAGGGAGGATTTTGTTTAACCGGCTCGAATGCTGGCTCAGAGACAGAATGGAGGAGTTTTTGCAAGAGAGTGGCCATATTCAGCCGATGCACAATCCAGTCTGCTTGTAATAATCGACAATGAACACGTTCACAAAGAATGAATTATGGACATATTCAGAATTGGGCTCAGTATGTCCTTGAAAAAGACACAAGAAGAAGAGTCATCAGGACTCAGCACGTTTGTCAGCAAGCTTGAGAAAGAGAGCCATGGGTAGGCCAGACAACCCCAGGAAGATGCGTAAAATATTAGATGATCCAATCAGCATTTTATTTTAGATGCATGAACACCTAGGATTAACCAATCATGTATTAGGTAGAGACGTGTGGACAGCAGAGATTTATTTTAAATATGCTCTTTTAAAAGATAATAAATTTGGCTTCACTAGATCATATTTGTTATGGTGTGATGTCCCAGACCCTCCACACCCCACAGCCTGTTCCCGCAGGAGGCTCTGGTGAGCCCCTTGCAGGACTCTCTGCCGTGCACGCAGCCCTTCTCCTGCCCGCCCAGAACACTCCTGGGACAGCAGAGCACAAGCTGGCCGGCTCTGGGCTCAGCACAGCCCAAACAGAGGGGCAGGAAGACGCAGCGGCTGTTTTGCAGCCCTGCCCAAGAGAGGTGGGAAGGGTCTCCTCCCTCTGGTCTCACTTGGTTGGGTTTCTGACTGAGCCTGAGGCAGGGGCTGCCATTCCTCATTGTGGGGAGACCAGAGTTGCCAGAACCACACCGAGCCTGCAGGCACTGACTGACAGCGCTGCAGCCACTGGGACGGTCGCGCCTCCAAGTCTCAGCCACTCCCTGCTGCTGCTGCTGCTGCTCCATTTGCTTTTAGGCACACCCAGAGCTCACTGCTAGGCCACGGTGGTCTCTGCTTCTGCCCTCTTCCTGTCCCTGTGTAGGGATGGAGCATTGCTGTTCTTTCAGGAAGCTCTTTGTGAAACCTTCCGGCATTGCAAGCTCCTTTGCCCTCAGTGGATGCTTGCCATGGAATCCCGCAGAGCTGGGTTCACAGCATACTTGAGCTGGCTCTTCTAAAACCCAGGGTCCTTGCTTCCTTCAGCGTGCTCAGCATGGCCTTTAACTCCACGGTGCTGTGCAGCTGGAGCAGCAGGACAGGCACCTTTGCAGCCTGAGCTGCCCTTGTTCCTCTCTGTCCGTGCACGGAACACAGTGCGGAGGAGAACGGCAGCAGGGCCCTGCGCGTCCCCGGGCTCAGGTTCTGTGCTGCTTCAGCTCCACGGAGACGTGGGTAAAGTGAAAAACCCAAACAGTTTATTAAGGGAAAACGAAGCAAAGGGGTGAGCCGGGAGGCAGAAAAGGGGATGGGCAGGGCCTGAGGGCCGCAGGGAGGGAGCTGCCAACAGGGAGAGAGATGGCAGGAGCTCCTGGAGCTTCGCAGGCTCAGCTGTGAGCAGCCAGAGCTGTGCCTGGAGCTCCAGCTGGTCCATCCTGCTCTGCAGGCGGTCCCATCTTCAATGGGCACTGGAAATCGCCGATGGATGCTGGTACATCTGATCCATCGGACAAAGTCCTGAAGATCTTCTTTCAAAGGTCATCTGAAGCAGTTTGCTCATGCACGATGGACTCTCCTCTTCTTTCAGGGCTTGAAGAGCTGGAAGAGAGAGGAACAGAGCCAAGGTCAGAGGCCAGATTGAGGGAATCCAAGGAAAGCCTTCTGCCACGGCCATCCCAGCCGGCTGCAGCGGCCCGGGCGCGGCTCTCACTGTAGCCGGGGCAGCAGCCGGGCCGGGAGCAGGGAGGGGCGCCGGGCTGCTGGCTCACCCATGAACCTGACAGCCGCCTCTCGCAAGGGCCTCTGTGGGCTCTGCAGGTGCGGCAGGGCCCAGCACAGGTGCTCGGCCACTCGTCTCTCATCCTGCAGCAGCTGCGGGGAGCACCGACACAGAAGGCTCGGCACGGGCTCTGCCTCTCGGCCGGGCGCTCCCTGCGCCCAGCACCGGCCGGGCTGGCCCGCACGGCCCAGGGCAGGGAGCAGCGCGGGGGGCGCAGGCTGGCGGGCCCGACTGCGGTGCTGGGCAGGGCCACAGCTGCCAGGGCCCCACACCGAGCTCCGGGGGTAGGGCTCGGGCTCCCGGGCTGTCCTTACCAGGCTCTCAGCGAACTTAATCCGCCGCGCCTTCGTCAACAGCTCCTCAAGGTCCCTCCTCCTCGGGAAGCGTGCCGCACAAAGGAGGGCTTGGAAAGAGGCCTGGAGAGCGGCAGAGAGCCGCAGGTGGCACCAGAGCCCAGGGCACAGGACCTGTGTCCCTGCGCCACGGCCAGGGGAGGCTGGAGTCCAGCAGTGCCAGGGCAGGAGGCGGCCGAGCCCCCTGCCAGGGATGCGGCAGCATCGCACAAAACCTCACCTCAGCCACGTGCAGGTTCTCATCGTGCCAGCGCAAGAATAGAGGGAGCAGGCTCTGGTTCACGATTGTTGTGAGAAGCTCTTCCCCCTCTTCCACTACCAGCTCCATCACCTGGCAGAAGAGCTGAATGGAGAGCAGCTGCATGTGGCTGTTGTCCTGGAAGGAAAGGAAAAGTCCCAAGCACCAACTACTCTGAGGCCATTGGGGCAAAGGCTCAGAACTACACAGAGCACAAAGTTTCCAGGCAATGTCCAGTGCCCTTGGCTGGGGGCACAGAGCCTTACAGTGCACAGTTCTCAAAGTGTGGCAGGAGGGACTCAGCCAGCTTTAGGGCGGTGACACTGGGTAGCAGGAGGTCTTTGTCCTGGAGCATATGTGTGAGCACACAGAGGCTCATCTGGACCACCTCTGCATCTGGATCAGCCAGCTGCTGCACCAGGTGTTGATACAGGCCGCGTATTCCTCCTCCCTGTGTGTAAGACCAGGCTGTGCTGTGAAGCTGTGAACGGCCGCAGCACCAACAGCTGCTTGGGGCACTGGGGCAGCTGAAGCAGGAGGCAGGAGAGCTGGGAGCAGCTGCCTCTACTGCCAAAGCCCAGCCAAGCCCAGAGGTCTGCGTTGCCCAGCCCCACACTGCCAGCGTGGCTTCAGCCACTGCCCCCTTCTCACCAGCAAGGGCTCCTGGCTGAGCACCACGAGGCCTCTGAGTGCCAGGCACAGCCTGTCCCTGCACTGGCTCGGCAGGTGCCTGGATACCACCAGCAGGGCACTGGGACCATGTTTGCTCAGGTCCAGACACTCCAGGAGCTGAAAGGCACAGGAGGGCAGTGCCAGGGGCGCCAGCCAGCAGGAGCCCGGAGCCACACAGGGCCGGGCCCAGGCAGCAGCACAGGGCACGGGCACCGTCCCAGGCGGCTGCAGCTATGAGAGGCCAGAGAGCTGGGAGGCAGCTCAGCCAGGCAGCGCTGGCCATCAGGCTCACCTCTACAAAGAAGGCCAGGGCAGGCAGATGCCAGCGGGGCTGCTTCCCGACGAGCAGGCTGAGCAGGTGTGAGGCCATGTGGGGACACAAGGGGCTCAAGCCACAGCGCATCTCCCTGCCAGGGGAAAAAGGCACCAAGGCCCTGAGCTGGGTGGGCAGACCTCTCCCAGGCAGGGTCTCACAGAGGTCTGATCTTTCCCCAGCACTCTGCAAGGGCACATGGGCCCCCTGGGAGGTGGCTACTGCTGAGCATCCTCCTCTCCCAGCCTTTCCCAGTCTGCTCTGCCCTCCCTCGCTGACAAGGCCCTCTTGCTTACAGCCTCAGGGACTGTGTGGGGCACTCCGGGCAGGGGCACAAATGCTGGCAGTGGTGGCAGGAGTAGGGGATCTCACCTGGCCAGCAGACCTGCTGCATAATGCTGGGTGTCAGCACAGAGCAGGGTGTCCCAGAGCTGCTTGTGCTCCAGAGCCAGCAGATTCTTGCCAAAGCCCAGTTGGGAGAGCAGAGCCCTCATGGTCTGCACTGCAAACCTGCGTGCCGAGCAAAGGCCAGGTCACTCTGGGAGCGCTGACCCTGGCCGCAAGGGCGTGGGAAGGACAGGGCGACTGGCACCTGTGGGGGTGGCAGGGAAGGCCATGCTCCTCCCGGCACACTCTCCAGAATCTCCAGGTTTCAACGTCCCCTGGCATCTGCTCTGTGGCAGTGACAATTTGCAAGAACAGAGCCACAAACAGCTGGGGAAAATGAAGCAAATGGCACAGTGCCACTCGCACATGGGGGCAATCCTCCACAGCACCAGAGTTGCCTGCAGGAGACAAAGCAGCCCTTTGGCAAGACAAGCAGCACTTGCCTACCCCAAGGCAGCGCTCAGTGCTGAAGTGTCCATGAGGCAGGGCCTGAGGGGAGACTCAGGGGGAGCACGCAGCCTGCTGCCCCTGAGCCTGCCCCTAGGCCAGCTTTCAGCCCAGGCTGGGGAGAGCAGGGAGAGCTGCTAGAGAGGTGACCGAGAGGGCGAGCAAAGGCCAGCTCCAGAAACTCACAGCCAGGGCAAGGATGGCCTCTTTGTCCCCGCAGGACAAGCTGCCGTAGGGTGGCTGCTCCTCCATGGCAGAGAGCAGCGCTGGAAGCACCTCCTGGGCGGCCACTCCGGACGTGCCCATGGCTCTCCACATCAGCGCGGCGGCTCTGTGGGACCAGAGCTGTGCGTCAGCACCGTGCCCTGTGCAGCTGCGTGGGGCCGGGGGACAGAGCCCCGGTGCCCAGAGGGGCAGGGAGGGAGCATGGCAGAGCCTCAGGAAACAGAGGGGCCCGAGGCTCCCGCAGCTCTCCGCCTGTCTGGCAGAGCCCACTGGACAGGGCAAGGGGCCCTAGGAGCCGGTGAGCTCTTGAGGCACTTGTGCTCCGTACCTGTCACACATTGGGGCACAGCATAGGAGGCTATCACCACTAGAGCAGGGTGTTCCTCCATCAGGCTCAGAATCTCCATTTGCAGCCCAGCGTCCACGGTGACAAAGGATGTCAGTCTCTGGAGAATGTCCCTGACCGTGGCTTGCACCTGCAGGAGGCAGTGTGGGGAAGACTTGGAGTGCTGTCCAAGGGAGCAACTTGCCCAGCTTCCCCCAAGAAGTTCTTGCCTTCCCACCCCACTGTGATGGCCTCAAAGGCTGAGGGGGTCCAGTGGATGTAGCTTGAGGGGCCACATGATCCTGGGAGGCCTTCAGCCCTGGCCCCAGGCTGCTTACCTGCTGTGGAGAAGCAGCACACTTCTGGAAAACCCCCAGAGTGCGTGCAGGAGTCCCGGTCAGTGTGGGCATGGCCTGAGTGTCTGGCATGCCCTGAGCCTGGGTGTGGATGGTGGCCATGCCCTCAGTCAGGGCCATGTCAGCCTTCGCCCTGCCCTGGGCCGTGTCCTGCTCAGAGGCTGCTGCGAGCTCCAAGGACGCTGAGCTGGCAGCAGGCTCTGCCCGCAGCTGGGCGGGCCTGGAGTCGGGCTGGGCCGTGCCCTCGGTGCCGGTGCCGCCGGTCTTTGTGCGGCCAAGGCACAGGAGCCTCCGCAGTGTCTGCAACAGAAGGAAGGGCTGGAAGAGAGGGACGTTCCATGGTCTGCTCCAAACACGGGCCCGGCCGAGCAGTGCCAGCAGGCCCGGCCCAGGTGGGGACGGCCCCAGGTACCTGCGCTGCTCTGCGGAAGAGGCCACGGCTGGATTCCTGCTCTTGAGTCTGGTCCTTGGCTGCATCTGGCAAAGAGCGAGCGCAGCCAGAGCTAACGGGCTGCCGGAGAGGCCGGAGAACACAGCCCAGCCCTGCGCTCCCCAGGCAGGGAGAGCCCCGGGATGCCCCAGGTGATGGAGCACGGCCATTGTGGGGTGTCTGCCCAGCCCTTTTCTGTCCTGTCCATGGGCATTTCCCCAGGGAATGGCAGGGCATGGCGTGGCATGGCATGGCATGGCATGGCATGGCCTGGCATGGCATGGCATGGCATGGGGCCAAGTTGGCTGCAGGCTCCAGCCCTGCAGCTCAGCACTGCCACTCACCCTCCTGCGGTGGATTGAACGGCACCACCTCCTCAGTCTCCTGTGCTGGAGCAGCTCCAGGGCCTTCTTCCTCCTCCTCCTCCAGCCAGAGCAGCTTGGGCACTCTCGGGGCTCTCTCCTCCATGGCTATGCCTGGACTTTTCTGTGCCAGCAAATCACTGGACTTGGGCTGTGCCAGCACCAGGAAGTTTTCAGATCTGGGCACTGGCTCTGCCAGCAAACACCAGATCCGGGTGGTGTCGTTGCCAGCGACAGAAATCTGCCAGATTTGGGCTCTGCTGGCACTGGGAAATTTCCAAATCTGGGCACTGGCATAGCAAACACAAGATGTGGGCGGTGCCAGAGCCAGTAGCAGAAAGTTGCCGGGTTTTGGATTTCTGTCCCAGGAAATTGCTGCACTTGGGCTGTGCCAGAACAGGGACTTTTCCAGATCTGGGCACTGGCAGTGCCAGCAAACACCAGTGAAACCTTCTGGTCCTCGTCCGCACTGTTGACCAGTGGTTTCCCTGAGAACCGGCTCTGGCCACTTTACAGACAGAGACTGCTTTCATCTGGTGCTCTGGAAACAGAACTTTAATGAAGGCAAACACAACAAACAGGACGGTGTGCACAGTACGGAGAGTGAAGCAGAAAAAAGCACGGGTCCAGGGTCTAGCAGGGATATTTACACATTTATAGATGGGGAGGGGTGTGGAAGTCCATCCAAAAATCCTTCATTTTTGCCTCACAATTGTCATGAGAAAAGGACCACCGAAAAGTTAAAAAACTGTTGAGCCAGTTGGGAAAGAAAGTCTCATGCTTATTCAGTGTGTTCACAGGTGGTGTTTGTAGAACATGCCATGCTGAACTTGAAAGGGGCATGCTGCCCTTTTCTGAACAATGGCTCTCTACCTCCTGACTTGGCTGGACTGATCTCTGGGGTGGCTCCCCCCTCCAAGAGAAGACCCCTCTTGTCTGCCTTCAACCACCGTGACAGACAAACAGAGATGCGAATCCCCTCATCAAGGAACCAAGACAAGACAAGGAACCCCCTGGCACCCTATTGGCACCCCCATGGTACCCCCTTGGCACCCCCCTGGCAACCTCCTTCCAGACACTGGGACTGTACCCCCTCCCAACTTGGGGAGGGGGGAAAATCTGCCCAGAGTAAATGTACCTGCGAGCATTCGGCCATGAAAACAATGGAATAACCTCTCCCCCTCCTCCTGTTCCTATTCTTTTCCCCTGCATGGAAACCTAATTTCAGCCACCCTTCCCCCACCTAGAACAGTATATTTGGGGTTCGGTTTGACTGTTCGTTGAGATCTCCCCAAAGCGTGCACCAGCGAATTTCAGCGGCGGGACCCTGAAGACATCACATTTTGGTAGCTATACCCCTTCCCTAACCTTCTTTCCTCCCCTTTTTCCTTGTCCTACCCTTCTCTTCCCCAGATTCCCTAACCAAACGCGTATTCAGCTGTAGTTATCATCAATAAAATTGCATTTTGTTGATTTGTTACTGCAAAACCCCTGTGCCTTTGTTGGTTATTTTTTGCACCAAAAAATCATCTGTCACCCGTTCATTTCAGGTGGACCTTCACAAGGGGTTAAGGTGGGATCTGAGGGAGGGATCCAAGAGGAAAGAAGGATTAAGGATATTACAATTTTTGCAGTAAAAAGTAACCAATGGTAGCAAAGAGAACTCAGAACTTGCCAGTGACAATCTGCATAACTGAACGAGTGGATCATGGGCGGGAGCTCCTGCTCACCCCAACTAAAGAGGGTTTTCCCATAGCCTTAAGCTGAGGTCTCCCTCTTCTTTTAAACCAACCTCAACACAGCAGATCTGGGTGGTGCCAGGTTTTGGCTTTCTTTGCAGAAAACTGCTGCATTTGGGTTTTGCTGGCACCAGGAAATTGCCAGATCTGGGCACTGGCAGTGCCAGCACACACCAGATCTGGGTGGGGGATGTGCAGGCACTAGAAAATTGCCAAACGCGAACTTTCCGTGCCAGCAAACTGCTGGAATTATGCTGTGCAGGCATCTGAAAAATTCCGGATCTGGGCACTGGCAGTGTCAGCAAACATGAGATCAGAGTAGTGTAGGCACCAGGTATTTGCCTGGTTTTGGCTTTCCTTGCCAGCAAATTACTGCACTTGGGCTGTGGTGGCACAGGGAAATATCCAGATCTGGGCATGGGCGGTGCCATCAAACACCAGGTCTGGGTGGTGACAGTCTTGGCATCAGGAAATTGCTGCATTTTGTCTTCTTTTTCCAAAAAATTGCTGCACTTGGGCTGTGTTGGAACCGAGAAATGTCCAGATTGGGGTACGGGCAGTGGCAGCAAACACCAGATCTTGGCATTGCCGGTGCCGGCAGTGGGAAATTACCAGTTTTTGGCTTTCTTTACCAGAAAATTGCTGGACTTGGCTTTGCCAGAACAAGGGAATTTCCAGATCTGGGCACTGGTGGTGGCAGCAGCAAGCACCAGATCTTGGCAGTGCCAGACCCAGTAATGTTGGAAATGAATTTGTAGAGAATTTTTAAGGCTTGGTAGAAGATTTATATATTATGTATGCAACTGTCACGATCCGTCCTTATGAACGGGTTTCATGATGGTTCGTGGGTTGATCTCAGAGTGCAAAAAACACCGACACGGTACAGGGGGTTGCAGTGATAATCAAAACAAATGTACCATTATTGAATAACCACAACAAAATGCATTGGGGAGGAATTGGGGAAAAGAGAAAAAGAGGGAGGAAGAGAAAGGAAGGTATAGAGCTACCAAACATAGAATGGCGAAGTCCTTCAATGTCCAGCCAATGGAGTTCACCAGGTCACGTCTGGGGAGATCTCAGGGTTGCAGTTCATCCAAACTCTTATTATACTCTTTTTTTTGATGGGGGAAGGGGTAAAACTTGAAACTGAATCAAAGGTAGTCTATTGTATTTTTGGGGGAAAAAGTGGTAATTAGAGAAGGGTACACACAGTCCACGTTCTCAGCACTGGGCGAGAGCCATTATCTTCTTGGTCCACTGCTCGCACCTGCAACATCCATCTTGCTTTGGTCAGCTTGCCTCCCCCACACACCTCCCCCAGGTTAGGGGCCTCAGTCCCAGTCCTTGTTTCCGAGTGTGGGGGGCCCTTTTCACGTAGGGATTTCATGTCTCGGTCTTTGATGGAGAGGCTTCTTACATCTCAGTCTCTGTCACGGCAGTTGTAGGACGAGTGAGGGGTTTTTAGTGGGGACCTCCCAAAACTCAGCAGAAGTCCAGCCAGGCCGAGAGGTGGGACAACTTCCAAGACTATTGTTGCAAAAAGGCAAGGTGCCCCCTTCTTCCTTTCATTGGGTTCAGTGTAGCATACAGCAAACATACCTGGGAACAATAGCTTAGCAATGCCAGGAGCTGTGCTCAGGTCTCGGGGCCCTTGGCATGTAATTTTCTCCAACAGGGCCAGAAACTTCAGACAAGGGTCTTTTCTTCAGTGGTCCCCAATGACGATCGTGAGGCAGATGAGAGAAACTTTGGACAAAGTTTCACACCTACATTATATGGAAGACGTACGAATCTGTGCTTCCACCAAGTCTCACTTAGACGCAGACCTTTCCAAGAGTGTCACAGGTGTCGAAACCGCGGGGTTTCAGATAGCTCAGGAAAAAATCCAGCTATTGAGCCCACAGAAGCACCTCGGGTTTTTATTCACAGGAAGGACCATCGTGCCTCAAACTCTATCTATCAACAAGCACTCCCAGACATTAAGAGACATGCAACAGCTGTGCGGCGTCATCACGTGGATCTGACCTCTCCTGGGCCTCACCACAGAAGAACTGACACCGCTCTTCAACCTTCTACGAGGAAACGGCGACCTGACTTCCCCATGCTCGTTAACGCCAGAAGCCTGTGAGGCTTTGGAGAGAGTCACCAACGCCATCAAACACCGCCAGGCACATCGGACAGACCGGTCCCTTCCCCTATGCCTCGGTATTTTTGGTAAGTGCCCAAACTCCCATGCATTGCTCTTTCAGTGGGATGATACTGCAAAAAACCCACTCATCATCATCGAGTGGCTTTTTCTGCCACACCAACCACATAAAACAGTTACCACCCCACCAGAAGTTGTAGCCAAACTTATTATTAAAGCCTGACATCGCCTCCGGACCCTCGCAGCTTGCGATCTGGTGTGCATTTACCTCTTTTATATTTTGGAACAATTGCATTCTCTATTACAAACAAATGAACCCCCACATATTTCATTAGACAGCTATCCCAGAAAAATTTCCATATATTATCCTAAACACAGACTTTGTAAAGATTCACTGCATTTGTCCCCAAAATCATATAGAAGTAAAACTCCACTCAAAAATGCTATCACAGAGTTCATTGATGGTTCAGGCAATTCTCACAAGTCTGTGTTCACTGGAGGGACCCGCACACTCAGAAGGAGGAGTCTGATATTTGGGTTGTTGAAGGTTCCCCCCAGACTGCAGAACTTGCTGCAGCAGTGAGGGCGTTTTGAACATTCCAACAACCCTTCAATTTAATCACAGATTCTGTGTTTGTCACCGAGATAGCAGAGCAGGCAGAGCGTGCCCTGCTCAAGAAAGTCCAAAATAAAAAATTATACAGCTTGCTCTCTGAATTAATTTGGTTCATCTCCCACAGGGAGCAACCTTATCACATCCTGCACGTCCGCTTGCACACAGAGCTGCCAAGAGACATCACTGAGGACAACCGGAGAGCAGACTTGTTAGCAATAGCAACAAGTGCCACCCACATTTCCTCTGCTGCACCACATGTCTTTCAACAGGCTTGTCTAAGCAATGCATTCTTCTGTCAGAATGCTCCAGCTTTGGTACGTCAATTTAAGATTTCCAGAGACCAAGCCAAGGCAATTGTCTCCACCTGTCCCAATTGCCAATCCCTCGCCCTCCCTTCCATGGGAACAAAACGAAGAAAATCACAATGACAACTAACTTGACCATTCATGTTTCTGTCGGTGCTCGAACAGTTGATAACTGATTCACTTGAGGACCAGATGGCCACTCCCAGGACACACCGAAATACCTTAACAGCTGCTGCCACCATCATTGTTTCCATCTTTCTACCATGGGTTGCAGCTGCCAAGGCCCTCGGTGAGCTTTCTCACCTGGAGTGCTGGCTTAGTAAGCAGACCAACGCTACGTCCGCTGCCTTATCAGACCTTCTAGCGGACGAGGAAACCACCAGACATGCCACCCTTCGGAACAGAGTGGCCATCGCCTTCCTGCTGCTCTCCCATGGCCATGGTTGTGAAGATTTCAAAGGGCTTTGTTGTTTTAACCTGCCATCAAAAAGCACATCGATCCAGGCCAACATCAAACCAATGCAAGAGCAAATGAAGACTCTTCTTACTGAAAATAAAGTTGTAGACATGATAGACAAAAAGCTCATGCAGTGGAGTGTTCCTGTGTGGGTGGCCCCCATTCTTAAAAGTTTATTGTGGGTCCTTCTCATAGTTGTTATCGTTTCAGCAGCACTGAGGTGTTTTAAGAAAACAATTGACAAAACACTGGGAAATATTTATTTAATAAATAAAAAGATGAAGATGTTGGAGACAGCCATGGAGAAGAGGAACCCAGAATGCCATGGTAGGACACCACTGTTTAAGTTAAGGTGAGGGACTGCTGCAATTCCCCATGGTTCTTTGCTTGTTAATGTTAATGTGCTGTTGTCAATCGACTGCTGTTCGTCCCCCAGTTCCAGAAAGTTCTGTACTCCCCGTTCCTCCATTGGCTTTCCCTTAGAGACTCCTCCCACTCTGCCTCCCCATTGGTGCATCCCGTGTCACCCCACCTTAACCCCACCCCTGAATCACTTCCCCATTGGATCATTTGTACCCTGACCCCTCCTGCCTTCCTCCAGTTATATACCCTGGCCCCAGCCCTGTTCCTGGCTCTTCGCCTCTGGTTCCCTTCAGCAAAGGTTGTGTTCCTGCTTGCTCCTGTTTCCCTCTTCACCCTCACTTCACCTGGACCCTTGGATTTTCCCTTAGTAAACCCGGCTGGATCTGCTATGTGAGGAGTCCTCTCGTCCCTCTGGTGAGGCTTTGATTGAACCATCCGGGCTCAGGCGACTGCTGGGCTGGGGGAGTTGTCAAGGCAGCCCCAAGTGGAGACGCTTTCAGTGCTGCAGGCACCTAACAGCACCTGCCTGGGGAAGCTGCTCTGGCCACCTGCTCAACCAATTCCTTTTCCCAAGCAGCAGCTCCCAGCGTCCTCCTCCGAAGCCCAGAGAGAGAGGGAGCAGCTGCCCTCAGCCCTGTCCTTTACTGCATCCCCATTCTCATGGAATGTCCCCCCTTGGAGAGAAACTCCCAGAGAAGAGAAGTGCGACCAGATCCCCTCCTCCTCTGAGCTTGATCACTTCTTTTGTTTCTTAAGGATCCAGTCCATCAGAGCAGTGGTATTGCACTGACAGCTGGGACACCCGCAGGGGATCACCCCACACTGCCCAGTGTGCGCCAGGCTCAACAAGGTCTGCTTCCCCCCTCATTCCACCAGGCCTCTTCCCTTGGCTGTGGTTTTGCTGGATAGTGGGTCAGGACAGTGAGAATCTCCTTCATCCATTCATTCAGTATTTAGGGTCCTGCAGACACTTCCTCAATTTCTCTCCAAGGTGACCTCAGCCCACCAATGATGTCACAGCTCTTGTCCATCTGGTCAAGAATCTCCCATGAGGACACTCTGATCTCTCCTCCAAGGGCACAAAGCAGCAAAAGCCCCTAGGAAAATCTTCCCCCTTGGGCCCTGCTCCTCCTTGGGTGAGTTCCAGAGCAAACAGTCAAGGCAGTGGCCTGAAATGTTTTCCCAGCTGAGTCATAACACTTCTCTGATGGATCCACATTGTCCCTGGGGAAAGAGATGTGCAGAATCCTTCACTAATGCCCTCGAATGTCAAACAGGAATCACAGCTTTGGACAGCTCTCAGGAACCACTTCACTGTGGATTTTCCTTCTGGAAAGCTCAAGATGTCAGAACGTCCTCCTGGTGCCTCAGGGCTTGGGTAAACAGGGCTTGTCAGAGATGCTGGCAGGGCACCAACACCCCTCCTCCTCACAGGGCACCTCTGTTACCCCAATTAGCTCGGGGTGGCTGCCTGGGGACAGGTGCCCACTTCCCCATGTCCCTGGGATGGGCACATCCTGCTCAGGGCCAGTGCTGGCCTGGGCCCAGAGCCAGGGCCATGACCCAGGTGCTCTGGGGGGGTTCGTGGCTGCACGTGTGACAGGATGAGGGGCAGGGCAGGGCATATTCCCCTCTGGACAGTGCTCTGGGCATGGAGCTTGGTCGGGTTTGGCATCTGCAGGGAAAGGGATATCGGGTTGTGTGGATGTGGGCATTGTCACTCCTGAGCCATTCCCAAGCCCTCAGCTTTGTCTGCAGGGGATCAGCATTACCAGTGCTCCCCAGTGTCTGCAGTGCCTGAGATGCCAATCAGCCACCTGATCACATGTCCCTTGCTCCCCTTGTTCTCCCACATGTTGGGTTTGGGGCTGGGCTCAGCTCTGGGGGCTGTTGGAAGATGGATTGTGTTGGACTGGGGGCTGTCCCCACAGGGTCCCCAGGTGCCTTTGGCTCCCTGCCTGCTCCCCTTGGCCCCCCAGGTGCCTGGGCCCTTCCAGGGCCAGCTGCCCCGTGCAGGAAGCTGGAGGGATGCCGGGCAAGGGGGCTGGATCTGTGCCACAGTTGGGGTGGGATGGGCTCTGTGCCAGGGCTGGGCTTGTGGCCAGGGCTGGGGGCTGTGCCAAGCCGGGCTTTGGCCTGGGGGCTGGCAGGGAGGGTGCAGGGAGGAGTCCCGGCAGGGATAAAGGTGCTCCTCACCTGCTGCAGCCTCAGGCAGCACTGCCCAGAGCCAGAGGAAGATGAAGGTGGCTGTGCTCAGCGTGGCCCTGCTCTTCTCCATCCTGCTCTGCCCCCCGGCACAGGCCAAGGTGAGGCACCAGCCAAACGCTGTCCCCACATCCTGCCCTTTCTGGCCTCCCATCCCACCCTTTTGGTCCCTCTTCTGTGTCCCATTCAGGGTCCCCAGCTGCCCTCCCACTGACCATTTCTGAGGCCTTTCCTTTCATGTCCCCCCTCAATCCTTTGTCTTTCTTCCTGGCCACTGCAGAGGGGTCCCCCTGTACAATTCCCTGACTCACCCCCCACTCCCACACCATCTCCCAGTACTGTTGGTTTTGTCCCCACCTGTCCTCATTCTTCTGTCCCCACCAAGCCCCTCCCTTGCACTCCCATGTCCCTACACCTCAATTCCTTTCTCCTCCCCTGTACCTCGCACCCTGCTCCTTCCACACCCCCAGCCCTGTATCCTGGGCCCTCAATTGACCCCAGATAAGTGGTTTTGGGTCTCCCCCCACCTCAAAGTGATCTCCTTGGAAGCCCTGAATTCCCATCCCTCTGCCTGCGTCCTGCTCCCTGCACCCGTGTCCCCCCACAGACCCGCAAGGTCCAGTCCGGACCCAGCCTTTGTTCTACTTTCCAGGCACTCCTGAAGGAACCCAAGATGATCTGCGGGAGGTGAGTGGGCTGCTGGCATTGCAGGGCATCCCCTCAGGGAATTGGGGGACAGTGGTGTCCCCCCCATCCCTTGCTGGCACTGGGGACATCCCAGTGACCAGTGAGGTCTCCTGGTCTCTCTGCAGTTGGATTTAGACAATGTCGTGGTCCTGGAGACGCCTCTGGTAGGTACCACAAGTTCTGCCGGTACCAGACCCTCTCATTGCATGGCCACCACAGCCTAGGCCATCCCACTCTTTCCCAGCACAGCCCAGTGCACCCCTCCTGACAGCCCAGACAATGCCCTGCCCCAGGGCTCCTCCCCAGTGAAGCCTTTGCCCAGGGCCCTGCTGCATTCCATCCCTGTCACCCCAGGACTCCCTGGATGAGCCAGGACGCAGCCCCTGACCCAGCTGTGCCTCTTGGCCAGGAGCCCAGTGCTTCTGGGCAGCAGCACAGCAGCTCCTGCACCCCATTGCTGCCACAGTCCCTTCCCCAAGGCCCCCCTGCTCTCCCCTGCCTCCCAGTGCGGCCCGGTGCCCCCAGTGTGTCTCTAACGCTGCCTTTCTCCCCAGCCCCCTGTGGCTAAAGAGCTGCGGGCTCTCCTGCGGCAGAAGCGCCTGGCTGCCTCTCTGGATGCCTAGGTGAGCCGTGCCTGCAGGGACAGGGCTGTAGACAAAGCCCAGCCATGGCCCAGTGGGCTCCAGAGGTCACTTTCTGGGGTTTATCTTTTAGGGTTGGAAGGACCAGTGTCCTTTTTCCTCTCCAGTGGCATGAGGAGATGATCATCACTGGAGGAAACCCCTGAACTCTTTGAACCCTGGGCCATTTCCCCTGAAGAATCAATCATCAAGAATCAATAAACCCGTTGAGCAAAGCTTTGCTCTGTGTCCATTTGTGTCCATGGATCTGGGTTTCCTCCTTTCCAGTGGTCCAGGGAAGTCAGGCCAGGTCTGGGCTTTGCTGCCTTTACACAGTCTGTGCCTTCCCCCAGACAAATGGTGTGTTGGGAGTTGTGCAGAGTCCAGGGGGAGTGGGTTGACTGGAGGGGGTGGGTGTCCAAGTGGTGAGAAAGGCGGTGGTTCACTGTCAGCGTGGTAGGAATGGCCTGGGTTTAAAAGAAAAAGAAATAATTTCAAAGAAACTTTCTTTTACAACTTTTTCTCCCTGTGAGAAATCACCATTTACTTCTCAATATTTTGAAAGGTCTATTAAAAACTTAATAAAACTTACAAAAAAAGGACTAAATTAGGAAAAAAATATGGTGCTGGGAGCTTCCCCCACTTTGTGGCTGATAACCACGTGGCTGGCTCATCCACACAATGGCTGCTCTCCCTTTTATATCCTTGCTTTTGCAACAGGCAGCCCTAGTTCCTCCCAAAGGCTGTCTGTTGACTCTTGGTCGCTGTCCATTGGTGTAGACTGCTTTCTTGGAACTGGATTGGAGGACAGGTGGTGCTAAGCCATGCCCCTTAGGAACAATTTGCCCCTCCGCAAATGCCCGGACTACCAAGATCATCCCGGGATAACAATGCTGGGCGGGGGGGACACATTGCAGTAACATAACTATACATCTGTACAACTTCTCTTAACATACTTATCATGTTCACCCTTTAATTGGGAGAGCCAAACATCTCATTACTCATCTCTAACACTGTGGCGTTCACATTCTCTGAAAAAATCCCTTTGCCCAGGATTTTTCTCCTGGGAAGCTGAGACGCCTCAGAGAAAAAGGAAAACAAATCTTATCTCATTTGCTTTTCCTGTGTTGTGCTCATGTGCAGAATGTGTTTGGAGATTGTTTACCCACAGGTGATTTGTTTGATTGGATTCTGGTGTGAGTTATGTTGACTCGTTGGCCAATTATGGCCAAGCTGTGTCGAGACTCTGGAAAGAGTCAGGAGTTTTCATTATTATCTTTTGAACATTCACTAAGTATCCTTTCTGCATTCTATAGTATAGTATAGTATAGTATAGTATAGTATAGTATAGTACAGTATTCTTTAATAAAATATAGTATTGTAAAGTAATAAATTAGCTTTCTGAGAACATGGAGTCAAATGCAACATTGCTGCCTTCGTTGGGCATCCCTGCAAATACAATATAACACCCCCAAAATTCTTGATTTACTCAAAAGAATTTAAATGCCAAAAAAATATCTTCATATGTCAAAAGTATGTTGAAATTATTTATTGGTCTGGAAATTTGGTACCCTGGCAGGACGGGGCTGCTGGGTCTACCTGTCTACAGGGCCCTGCGGGGCTGTGGGGTTTCCTGGGTGAGGGGCCCTACACGGTCGCCTGTAATGCCTGGCCACAGTGGGGTAGAGCCACCATGGTGTCCTTGGAAAGGGCGAGTGGTTCTACCTGGCTCTTGGGTCGTTCTTGGCCGCTGGGTCCATCGGCTCCAGCAGGACTTGGGTGAATTTTGGGGTGGGCCAGGAGGATCGGCTGTCCCTGGCCATCCTGAGAGCTCACCAGGGCTCAGTCATGTTCGCTGACTCCAGTTCCAATACTGAAGGAACCACTGGTGCCGGCAGCACCCCAGGGAAGCCTGACAGCAGAGCTGGCACAGGGCATTGCCCTGGCAGAAGGGCAGGGAAATTGTCTTGGCCATGAGAAGCAGAATGGCAAGAAAGCCCCTGGTACAGGAGTTCCCCACCCCCGCAGGTTGAAGGCAGGTTTGGGTTGCATTCCTGCTGTCCTGGCAGTGAAATTCTGAGCAGACGGCACAGAGGTGTCTTCTCCATGGGTCTCACAGGTGACACCGAGATGCTGTGGGGAAGCTGAGCCCTGCCTGAGGGCAGACTCAGCCCAGCAGGAGCCCCAGGCTGACACCTCGCTGGAGTCCACAGCTGGCTCAGGGGCGCCGTGTGCCATGAGTGGGGAACAGCTTCCCCTGAAACAGGGAGAGCTGAACCTTGGAGCCACCTGCTCCACAGCTGGAATGGTGTCAGCGTCAGGGAGCAGACTAAAGAGGAGAGGGAGGCCTTCAGTGTGAGATTCTGAGGAAGATTTATTCGTCAAAGGGAACAGGAACCAAAGAGCCACAATCACCAGTGTGCTCAGGATTTTATACAGCACTAGAACTGTGGGTGGGCACGATCGCTGAGCCAATAGGGAATCAGGGAGGGAGGAGCAAAAGGAGGGGAATACATCCCAGGAACCAATGGGATAAGGGCGTGGAGAGGGCAGGTCACATGGGCCAATGGGGCATCATCCATGAGGGGAAATCCCAAGGGGCGTAACCTGCAGGGGAGGGGTTTACAGGAGACTGACAGGGAAGGGTCCAGAACAGGGGCAGAGTTTACAGGGATGGATAGGGAAGGCACTGGAATACAGGGTGGGGATTATAATGATTGAAGGGTAAAAGGAGAGGGATATAACCTGGGAATAATCCAGCTTGGGGAAAGACAACATATAGGGGGTGAACTGGAACAGACCATCCAAAAAGCTATGAAATAAAAGGGCACTGCAACAGCACCCGATAAAGAGGGATGCCAGACACATTTTATGGTGCAAAAAGAAAGGATCAATCCTGTGCTATTTTTATACGGTCTTTTTATAGGCCTTTTTGTAGGGTTTTTTAAGAACATCCCCTGTCTATCCCCAGTTGGTCAGCAAAAAGTTGTTACCCTGTATTGATTGGTCACTCAAACCCCTGGTGTGTATGTGCAGGAAAAGTTGTTTGTGAGAGATAGTCTTCATTTTTCTATCTAAGAGGGAAAAAACAGTTTATACAGGTGGCTGGTGTTTATCACAGTCCTACAGCTCTTTTTCAGGGAAAGTAGGTTGTTTTCCACAGTCCTAGAGCTCTGTCTCAGGAAAAACAAGTTGTTTTTCACTGCTCCACAACTCTGTTCTCACAAAGAGTTGTCAGCTTTCTCATGGCTTCTGCCTCTTGCTGGGATTTATTAAAAGGCCTTCAAAGGATTCACCTTGAGCAGGTCAAGAGCCCAGCCGAGGCTGCACTCAAAATGGATGACTGGTCAGGAGTTTTCACACTTTCATAAGGTTTGGTCTGTTTAAATATTGGGCTTAGTTGTCCAATTACAGCCTCAGGCTATGCAGTCCCATCCTCCCGGTTTGCTCTCCTCAATTCGCTGTTGTTTGCACTTTTTGTGCCTGAAGCTGCAACAGTGTCCGGTTCTGGGGCTGGAAAAGGATTGTTTTGTCTGACTACACTGTGAAGAGAACTTGCTAACACTGTGTATGAAGTCCAGAGTTACAGACTAATGCAGTAGAGAATCTGGAAATATGACAGCTAAAACTGAAGGCATCAGCCTGTTCCATGTTCCCTTGGTTCCATGGGGATCCACAGCATCAAAATGGCCACTTGTTCCCACGAGGTTCCCTGATGTCACCGTGGTGTCCTTGGACCCACCTGGTCACAACTGACCCATGGTTCCATGAGGTTCCCTATTGTCACCATAGTCACTATCAGAGGATGGATGAGATCAATGTCCTGAGACACTGTGGGATGAGCTGTCAATCAGTCACACAGTGGGGACAGTGCTAACCCAGCCCTGATTGCCTGAGTGATCAGAAATCCCACCTGGGGGGAGGCCCACAAAGGCCCGGAGGCTTAAAAACACGGAGCGCAAGGTCAGCCCCTGGTATGGACTCTGCCCTCTCCTGGGGTTTGTGTCTCACCCACACTGGAACCCTAGGAGCTGTTAGTCATATGTGTGTCTTTCTATAGAGCTTCTGTATTTCTGTCTCTCTCTCTTTCTTCTCCTTCTAATGCTCTTTATATGGAACATTTTTGGGTACCTCAACAGCTTACGTGTTCAATGATTTCTACGTCAAATGAACTAAGTTAGTGAAGTTACTATGATAAGTATTTTCTTTGTAATTGGATGTTGCATGAAATCCTCTTCCAAAGTTTCTTGGTTTTTTGTACTTTGCCTGTAAAATTTTGTGTAATTCCTGACTTCTTGAGGATATCCTGCTGGTGTTTTTCCTGTGCACCAAACTCAAGTAAAGGTGGCAGATGAATTGGTGAGTTGGCACGCAAACCCCGAACGGAGCTCCGGGTGCGTGGAGGATCGGGGCAGTGTGAGTCGCGCACAATCCCTGCAGTGGGGGGACACGGGTCCCTAGTGGGGTTTAGGGTGCCCCGAGTACAGCAGCAGCACTGAGTAGAGCCAAGAGGGCCCCAGTGCCCAGGGTGGAACGGCGGGGCTGGGGGTTCAGTGTGCCACTGTTCAGGTAGAAACCATAAACCCACTGGGGGCCCCTGGGGGGATTGGGGTCACAGGGCAGGGCAGGGCTGGGCTCACAGGGCAGGGCAAGGCTGGACCTGCCCCTTCCTCCCCCCCACACAAAATGTTTAGAGCCAACAATCTCCTCCAGTCTATCACAACAGGCAATGCTGGAGGTGAAATCCCAATTCTGGCCAGGGAAACCTGGCTGAGAAGGACAGTTTTTTTCCATAGGAAGGAAAGCACAGAGCCTCAAGGTTTGGAAGGCAGGTGAGAGCCTCAGTAGGCCTAGGCCAGCTAGACATGTCAGTAATAGCAGATTTTGGATTTAGGGAATTTTGGAGGTGGAAACCCAATCTCGGCCATGGGCACCTGGAGAAGCAGGACAGTTCTTTCCCATGGGAAAGAGAGCATGGAGCCTCCCCCAGTGTTTTGGGGACAGATGAGAGGTGACCCTTGTGAAACTACTGCCAGCCAGACTTGTCCTGGCAATATTCCTATGGAAACAATCCCTGGATATAAGGAACTTTGGAGGTGAAATCCCAATTCTGGCCATGGGTGTCTGGAGCAGAAGGACAGTTCTTTTCCATTGGGAAGGAAAGCACAGAGCCCCAGTGTTTCAGCAGCAGATGAGAAGTGACCCTCAACATGCAAAGGTCACTTGGACCAGTCAGGCAGTCTATGGGAAGCCAAACCAGCCAGACCTGTTCTGTTTTCCCTTGGTTTTATGGGGCTCCATAGTGTCACAATGGTGCCTTGGATCCATGGAGCCCCGCAGTGTCATCATGGTGACTTGATTCCATGGGTTCCAGCAGTGTCACAATGGCCTCTTGATTACAAGAAGACCTGCAGTGTCACTGGCCCCCAGGTTCAATGGGGTCCCACAATGTCACAGTGGCCCCCAGGTGTCACAAGGCCCCGCAGTGTCACAATGGTCCCAAGGATTCCATGAGCCCTTGCAGTATCACAATGGTGCCAAGGATTCCATGAGCCCTTGCAGTGTCACAATGGTCTCCGTGGTTCCCCAGGCCCCAAAATGTCACGTGACTCCTCTGTTCCATGAGCCCTGCAATGTCTCAATGGACCTTTGGACCCTGGGGGTTTGCTGTGTCACAATGCTCTCCTTTGGCTCCACAGTGTCACAATGGACCATTGATGACAGGAGGCCACTCTGTGTTGCCCTGGAGCTTTGGTTCCATGCAGCCCTGCAGTGTCACAATGGTCTCCTTTGGTTGCCCACTGTCACAATGGACCACTGATGACATGAGGCCCTGCAGTGTCACAATGGACCTTTGGTTCCATGCAGCCCTGCAGTGTCACAAAGGCCTCTTGGTTTCACGAGGCCCCACAATATCACAGTGGTCCTCCCAGGGTCACAATGGTCTCACTGGTTCCATGAGACTTCACAGTCTCACAATGCTTTGCTTATTCCATGGGGCCTCATAGTGTCACAATGGTCTCCATGAGTCCCCTGAGTGTCACAATGGTCTCTCTGATTCCATGGGCCCCTCAGTGTCACAATAGCCCTTTGGTTCCACGAGGCTGTAAAGTGTCTCAATTGTATTTCCATGGTTCCATGAGGCCTTGCAATGTCACAATGAACCTTTGGTTCCATGGAGTCCCACAGTGTCACAATGACCACTTGGTTCCATGACACCACAGAGTGTCATAATGGTCTCCATGGTTCCATGAGGCCCCGTGGTGTCATAATGGACCCTTGGTTCGATGGGGCCTCTCAATGTCACAATGATCCCTACATTCCATGGAGCCACACAGCGTCAGTACAGTCCCCTTGATTCCATGAGGCCCAGCAATGTCACAGTGCTCTCCATGATTCCATGAGGCCTCACAGTGTCACAATGGTCCCTTGGTCTCACAGGGCCCCACAGTGTCACAATGGTCCCTTGGTCTCACAGGGCCCCACAATGTCACAATGGTCCCTTGGTGTCACAAGGCCCTGTGCTGCTGCATTCCCCCCTCCCCTTCTCAGGCCGCCCTGCCAGCTGAGAAATGCTCCTTGGGGCTCGGCCTTGGCCAACAGCCCCTGGGCTCAGCTCCTCTGCAGCTCATCACAAACACTGTCTGCTCCAGGCACTGCTGCTGCCCAACCAGCTCCTGGTTCCTGTACGAGCAGCCCTGGGAGCTGTTTTTGTTCCCTCAGCGGCACAACATCCCTGTTCTCACACTGCCAAAGAAAGCTGTTGGTGCCAAGTGCGGCCAGGATGAGCCATTGCTGGGACTGAAGCCCCTCTCTTGGGGCCCTGCAAACAGCGCTCCAGAAGGAGCCCTTGGAGCTCTCCTGGGCCAGCGACTCCCTCTGAGTGGGGCCTCTCCCAGCTGGGAACTCTCCCGTTTGCTGCACTCGGGGATCCCGAACAACGACGGAGCCTGGGCCGATCCCCCCACTCCTCCAGGCTCAACCCTTCACCCGCTGGGGAGATGCCAAAGGATCCACAGGGAGCATTCTCTGCCCTCAGGGGAATTGCTCACAGGTGCCTTGCACTGACTCTTGATGTCTGTGTGCACACAGGAGTGCCTGTGCTGGGGAAATTTGGCAGAAATGCTGCACTCTGCGGGGCTTGAGTGCCTTGGATAGCTGAGTCAGTCAGGCCTGTACGGAAGGTTAAATCACAAGGCCTAAGTAAAGTTAAATGCTGCTGAGAGGTTTTCTTTTGCTAAGCGGCTACCTTTAGTATATGTTTTATGTTAAGTTCAATATTGTTAAGTGTTACTCCTCTGTTAAATTGCAAAGTCATAGGTTTAAGTTAGGTTACATGCTGTTATACTCTGCTCTTTTGCTAAATTGTGAGGTTGAAAGTATCAGTTAAGGTTAATGTATAAGTAAAGTCCTGTTAAGTTTGAGCTCTGTTAAGCTTTCAGGCCATGTTCCTTTTATCCTTGCCCTTGCTGTCCTTGTGTCACACACACACACACACACACACACACACACACACAGGGACAGTTCTAGGTTAATTTCTGGTTTTATTGCCTGGATTCTGTTTGGTTTTCTTGTTGCTTTGTTTCCTTGGTGTGCCTGAAGTGTCCAGTCAGGAGCAGAGTGACTCTTGCCAAGCAACTTTGTGCTGATGTCCCTTAATATTCAATCTGGTTTTTGCTGATCCCTTGTCAGGGATTTTTTCAGTGCTCTCAAGCCCTCGTTCATAACAGGGTGAAGGAGCCCTGGCCCAGGCTCTGGCCCTGGGGGACATGGGAACGCTGCCGGGGGGTCCCTGTCCCCCTGTGCCACCCCCAGGGCCCTGGCCCCCTTTCCCCGTGTCAGGCTCTGGGGTCGATCTCGTGGAACATCCTCTGGGGGAGGCTGCGGGGCCGGGGGCAGGGGGACCCGGGGGGACAGGGGACCCTGCTGTGCATGAGCAGGGTTGGACTGCTCTGGGGGGAGCTGTGAGGGGGGCTGGGGCAGAGCGACCTCCCCAGTGACCTCACACAGCCCCTGTGATGTCACACAGCCCCTGTGATGTCACACTGACCCTGTGATATCACACTGACCCTGTGATGTCACAGAGCCAACTCTATCTCACCCTGTGATTTCATACAGCAGTGCTGTGACATCGCAGAAGACTGACTTCACAAAGTCACCCTGTGATGTCACAATCTGTTCTGTGATGACACAGCCTCTTCTATGATGTTACACAGCCACCAGGTGATGTCACAATCCACTCTCTGATGCCTCAGAGCAACCCTCTATGATGGCAGACACTGCTCTATGGCCTCACACCCTGCTCTGTGAGGTCACAGCCAGCTCTGTGATGTCACACAACCCTCAAGAACCCTCAAGAACTCAGTTCTATTGAAACACTGAAGTTTCTTGTACTTTGAAGAGATCCCTGTCAGGGACACAACAGAGAAAGTGTCCCCAGGCCCCAGGCAGAGCAGAGAACTGGAGGCACTGATGGCAGCTGCAGACAAAGAGAAGCCAAGTCTTGGTGCCCTGGGGCACAGCAGGGTCCGGCCACCAAGGGCTGGGAGGAGACACCTTGTCCTGAGGCCCTGGGGCCTCCTGGCACAGCCCCAGCCAGGCTGGGCACTTTCAGTCCTTTGTGCTGCCCTCAGCCCAGCCGGTGCCGCTCCTGCAGGGCCTCCTGCGCCTTCCCTGCGGGCGGGACGCGGCTGTCAGCGCTCGGCCCGGGGCCAGCAACGGCCCCCGAGCGCCCCTCACCCGCCCCGAGCCGGCCATGCCCAGGCGTTCGTTCGCTCCTGGGAACGGGACACGGGAGGCTCGGGGCCGGCGGCCGCGCTGCCGAGCGGCGGAGCTCGGGCCGGGGAAGCCGCAGCGGAGGCGGCGGGAGCGGCCGCGCCGCGTGTGTCCTCCGCGGGCCTCGGGAGGAGCCGGGGCCGGGGCCGGGGCCGGGGCCGGGGCCGGGGCCGGGGCTGGGCTCGGGCCAGGCGGAGGCAAAGGGGGGCGATGCCGCCCCAGCCCCAGGCACTGATGCCCGCCCGGCAGCGCCACCGCCAGTACGGCCAGAGCCGGGCGGAGGCGAGACCGCGGCGGGACGGCCGGGGCCGGGCACGGGGCAGCCCCGCCCGGGGCCGGGGGCGGGCCGGGGGCATGGCCCGGCCCGGCAGGGGAGAGGGAGGCGGGGAGAGGAGAGGGACGCCGGGAAACGGACACCAAGAGAAGGGTGCCCGACAGCGGGAAAGGGAGAGAAAAAAAAAAGAAAAAGAGAAAGAGGAAGAAAAAGAAAAAGAGAAAGAGCATTCTAAATTATCTGTTTTGTCGCTGCTGCTGCCGCCGCGACCGCTGCTGCTGCCGCCGCTGCCGCCGCTGCCGCCGCTGCAACTGAAGCACCGGGGCCGTTCGTCCCCGTGTCCGTTCCCCGCTCGCCCCACGAGCCCCACGTTCGAGCCCCGCGCGCCCCGGGGACAGCCCCTCCGTGCGTCCAAACACGGGAACTTTGCAGCGCTGAGCCCAGATGCAGAGCCCTGACTCCTGCACACTGGCACAGCGATCCCCTCGCTCGCTGCTGTGCATTGTCCTTGCTGAGGGTCAGACACTGCCGGGCCACCTTCCCTTGGGGTAGGATTCCGACCTGACCCCAGCACTGCACTTACAACCGCAGTGTTGCTTTCCAGTAAAAACAGGGGAAGGAAAACTGTGTGTGGCTCATGGTATTTTAGAGTGTCTAAAAATGACTAAGTCATCGATCTTAGAGGTGAGGTGCATCTGGAATTACTGGGATGCAACATGGAAAAGGAGAGCATAGAAATAAATAGAGGGAAATATCTTGGATTGTTTCTTTCATTTTCATTTCACTTCTGGAAAGCTGTTTCAGTTTTCCAGGAATCTTCTCCTGTCTGCTCTTCCCAAGAACCTCTCATGGAGAACGAGGTCAAGCTTCTGTCACAAGATTTGCCACCAGGAAATTATGCCACTGGTGAAATTTTCATGAGTACTGTTTGTGCTGGCTTAGGGCAAATTTGGGGAGGAAACCTCCAAAAGGGGTCTGTCTAGAAAGCAAGTTCAAGCTGCCCCTACCCCTGCTAGTTCAGGAAAAGACTTCCCTGGAGAAAAGTGAAAAAAACCCCAGTTTATTTAACAAGTAAAGTATTCACAAGCATGAAAAATGAATAATATTAAATAAAACCTCTGACAGTGCTGAAGAGATGACAAATTAAGAAAGTCCTTTTTGTGGGTTGTAGTTGGCTCCCTCGGTCTCTTCTAAGTCCCTCTGGTGCTGGAATGCAGCATCCCAGACCTCGGTGGGCCACAGGTGTGAGCTGCTGCCGGTGTTTGTCTGGGTTTTCAGTCCAGAGCAGGTGTAAACAGTTCCAAGAAAAAGGAAAATCACAGTCCAAAGAAATTTCTCTGCCTAAGCTAGCTAAAGCCACATTGCTGGACCTGGGCTGCGAAAGCATTGGGAAATTTCCAAATCTGGGCACTGGCAGTCCCAGCAAACACCAGAGCTGGATGGTGCTGGTGCCAGAACCTGCAGATTTCCAAACTTTGGCTTCCTGTGCCAGCAAATCCCTGGACTTGGGCTGTGCCAGCACCAGGAAGTTTTCAGATCTGGGTGCTGGCACTGCCAGCAAACACCAGATCTGGGTGGTGTCATTGCCAGCGACAGAAATGTGCTGGATTTGGGCTCTGCTGACACCGGGAAATTTCCAAATCTGGGTTCTGGTGCAGGAAACACAAGATGTGGGTGGTGCCAGGCCCAGTAGCAGGAAGCTACCACAGGTTTTGGCTTTCTTTGCCAGCAAATGGCTGCACTTGGGCTGTGCCAGAATAGGGAAATTTCCAGATCTGGGCACTGGCAGTGCCAGCAAACAGCCCTTTTCAGGCTCCAGAAAGGACTGGATCTGGATGCCTTCTTCTTTGCCTTCCTACCTTCCTGGAGTCCTGCTGCCAGCAAACCCCAGATTTGGCGGTGCTGGCAAGGGGCAATTGCCAGGTTTTAGCTTTCTTTGCCAGCAAATTGCTGGACATAAGTGGTGCCAGAAGAGGGAAATTGCCAGATGTGGGCACTGGCAGTGCCAGCGCACACCAGATCTGGGTGGGGAATGTGCTGGCACTGGGAAATTGCCAGATGCTAATTTTCTGTGCCAGCAAATTGCTGGAATTGTGCTGTGCAGGCATCTGAAAAATTCCGGATCTGGGTACTGGCGGTGTCAGCAAACCCGAGATCAGGTTGCTGTAGGTACCAGGTATTTGCTTGGTTTTGGCTTTCTTTGCCAGCAAATTGCTGGACTTGGGCTTTGCCAGAATAGGGAAATGTCGCAGACATTTTTTCATAGAAATCCTTTCTTTGGGATTGGTTCATCTTCTGGGAAGCTGAGGCCCCAGAAGAAGAATGTAAACAATTGTTATCGGCTGGTGTGGAATGTAACAGGTGCAGCGGTGATTGGGCTTCTGTGAGTGTTTGGATTTGCTGACCACTCACAGAAAGAGTTTGTCCTTGCTTTCTAATGGACACAGAACTTTGTTATTCATTCTTTTCTATGCTATTCTTAGGTTAGCAGCCTCTGCAACTTCTCTCCTTATTCTTATTAGTATAGTTATAATGTACTATATATGATATATCAATAAATCTAGCCTTCTAATCATGAAACAAGATTCTCGTCCACTTCTCTCACCCTGGAAGACCTCATCAGGTCGCTGTAATAGGGAAATGCCAAGATCTGGGAACTGGCAGTGCCAGCAAACACCACATTTCAGGAAGGATTGGATGTGGACCCGTTCCCTCCCTGCCTCCCTCCCTCAACAAGGTGCCAGAGGGGCTGGAGAGCAGCCAGGCAGAAAGGGACCTGCAGGGACTGATGGACAGCAGGCTGGACATGAGCCAGCAGTGTGCCCAGGTGGCCAAGGAGGCCAATGGCTCCTGGCCTGGCTCAGGAATGGTGTGGCCAGCAGGAGCAGGGCAGGGATTCTTCCCCTGTGCTCAGCACTGCTTGGGCAGCACCTCGAGTGCTGTTTGCAGTTCTGGGGCCCCAATTTAGGAAGGACATGGAGGGGCTGGAGTGTGTCCAGAGAAGCGCAACAAGGCTGGTGAGGGGTCGGGAGCACAAGAGCTGTGAGGAGCAGCTGAGAGAGCTGGGGTTGTTTATCCTGGAGGAGAGGAGGCTCAGGGGAGACAAGGCGGTGTCAGGGCACAGGGTGGACTTGATGATCTCCATAGCCTGTTCCACCCTTGCTGATTCTGGGATTCTCTGAAGCCACCCTTGGAGCAGTTGCAGGAGGAGCCCTGGGCCTCCTCTTTAGAAGCTCCAGCAGCCCAGGTCCCTCAGCTCTCCTTCCAGCCGCAAAGCCCATCCTGTCCATCCTGCAGAGCCTCTGCAGCTCCTCCTCACTGCCCAGAACAGGGAGCCCCAGAGCCAGACACAGCAGCCCAGATGTGCCCCCCTGGCCTGGGGTGCCTCTGGCAAGGGAGCAGCACCAGGCACTGCAGGAGCCTGCAGACAATTGATCTGAAGGCCAAAGCTCCTTAGCTCCTTCTGAAAGAGCAGGAACAGTTCCTCATTCCAATGCGGTGAAATGCTGAGCACCACAGCTCCAGGTGAGGACTGGAGCTTGCTCCCACTGAATGCTGTGATGGGTTCTGCAGGAGCTCTGGGCTCCTGTGCTTGCCAGGCGCAATGAGGAGAGAAGGAGCCAAGTGCACTGATGCGGGAAATGGATTTGTAGAAAGTTTTTAGAGCCTAATAGAAGGCCCACGCAGTATGAATCTGTATATAAACCTTGAGACAATAAATGCTAACTTAAAAATGCCATGGAATAGGACAGATATTGTTGAGAGAGAAATGGAGCTGGAAAAAAGTTTCAGAAGATGGCCTTGCAAATAAGATTTTGGAAAAACAGAGCTATGAAAGATGCATTGTAGTGGGACCCACAAAGAGTATTTTTAAATAATTGGCTTTAAGGCATCTACAACATGGCATGGCAAAAGGCTGATAGACACAGAAACGCTTATAATGTATTATAATTAGGAAGTAATTAGCTTCTGATTGTGATGGTGTGAATTATAACATCTGTATTGTCTCACCCTTCTCATGAGACTGAAAATGGAATAGAAGTTTTTAAAACACCTCTCAGTGTCCCCATCTCTAGGTCAAGAAAAGAGTATTATCCAACACACTGACACACCTTTGCCCTGAGCATAACCCAGCCTGGA
This sequence comes from Melozone crissalis, assembly GCF_028551555.1. Taxonomy (NCBI): domain Eukaryota; kingdom Metazoa; phylum Chordata; class Aves; order Passeriformes; family Passerellidae; genus Melozone; species Melozone crissalis. The sequence goes on along the minus strand of NW_026535804.1, from coordinate 1,976,864 downwards.
CCAAACACACTGAAAGGCTTCCCCTTTGGCCCATGTCCCGAAATATCAGGTCTGCTGTTTGACAACTCAGGTTGGGTTTGTGTCAAGGAGTTCCCTCAGAAATACTGGGTTTGTCCTCCTCTGTGCCTTCCCCTCAGCAGCCTTGGGGATGCTCCTGTGTGAAGCCATCTGTCTCCCACAGTTTGAGACAACTTCAAACAGGATATTGTGCAATAATTTGTTTCCTCTAAAGTGTTCCAACAATCCCTTTCCAGCAATAGGAAATTATTCCTAATAGATGGAAGTGGAAAACCCCCAACAGTTTATTAACAAACAGAATCCCCCCATGACACGCGTTACAAGAAGGCGCCGGGGTCTCTCTCGGAAGAGCAGGAGCTGTCACGGAGCAGTTCCAGCAGCTGATGGAAGCTCGGTGGCTCGTCTGGCGTCGGCTTTCTCCCATGGCAGAGCTGCATGGAGCGGGCAGGGCAGTGAAGCAGCTGGGCTGGAGCCCCTCACTGCCTTTTCTCCCCGGCGTGGCTCAGCTCACAGACTCTCGGGCTGGGAGCGGGGCCGCTCCACTCCTGCCGGCACCGTGTCCCTGGGCTTGGACAAACAGTTTCCTGTCAGGAGAGCCCTGCACACTGCTCCACAGATCTTTCATAAAGGCCCAAACCAACTCTGTCTGCAGCAGCTTTTCACAAAGGGCTGCAGCAATCCAGGACATCTGCAAGTGAGTGTTGGAAGGCTCTTGTCTTGTTCCTGACAGCAGAATTCTTGATGATCTGATGCAGTTTTATTCAGATGTAACATGAGAGCCGAGGTTTTTTTGTTAAAATATTTCATGATGAGTAACAAGCCTTGGGAGCATGAGGTACAGGACTGACATGCCAAAGCATGAGCATATCCTCCAAAGTGGCCAGTTTAATTGTCCATTTCATTACTCTTGTATTTACTCCACACTAATAAGGAAAACCAAGCTCTGCTTGGAGGCAAAACAGGCATGGGATACACTACAGTCCCTCGCAGGCTCAGCAGGACTGGCAGTGACACAGCAGGCAATCTGCTTCATTGTGAACCACTACAGAGCTACATCCCAATCTGGTTTAAGTAGCGTGGTATTATTAAGAGCTCCTTTTCTGCGTGAGATACAAAAAGGAGATCCCAAATGATCTTCATGCAAGCATGCAGTAAAGAACTGGTCCTGCTATCCTAATAAAGCGTTTGCTTTGGCAATTACACTCTTCCCATTCATCTTTTGATGCAGACACTTCAGGTTTTCCCTCACACCCCTGCAAGGCTGGCAGTCGCTGTTTCCCATTTCCTGTTCTTCCCTAGAGATGGTGCAGTGGCTGCTTTGAAACAAAAAGCCCTGAGATCTGGACAGCTTGAAGGAGCATGAAATGCTAATTAAGTGCTCATATTGGTAATACCCAGGTCTGCACTGCCCAGTGCTCTGAAGCAGCAGCAGCAGGACCATGCGTCATTCCTGTTGGTGGATGTTCATGTTTCTGATGTGCAAGAGCAATGACTTTGAGGAGGGACAAAAATGCCCGTCTGCAAACAGTGGGTGTGCAAGGAGATGTGGTTTCACAGCCTTTTCAAGGATATTTCAGAAAGATCTAAGAGAATATTGTGGCATGGTATAGGTCCCTAAATTTGTCTCCAGAGGAATCCCCAAAGGGTACATTCACTCTGCTGCTGATGGCAACCCCATAAGCTCACGGACCATTTTTCTCTGCAACGGGCCACCCTGCCTGGGCTTTACTAGGCCGGGACTAGACCCAGAGCCAAGCAAACACAGGCACCCAGGTGACATTGTGTAACATCAGAAGCTGGCAACCATGAGGACTTTGCTGTCAAAAGGTGACAGTTTGCACTGGGCCCAGAAGTGTTTTTCGCTAAGGCAAAGCAAATTGAAATGTGAAGTTTAAAAGCTTCAAATGACTATGAAAGGAAACTGCAGAATAATTTCTGGAAGGGCAGCATTGTCAATGATCATGCAGACCATCAACAGCTGGAGCTGAATCCAGAATTGCTTCTTCCAGCTGTGCAGGAATTAATTCCACTGGCAAGCACTGGTCCACGGGAACAAATGATCCCCTAGCTCTGGGCTGAATGGCACCCAGGCTGCAGTGCAGATTGGAGGAGCCCTTGTCACTTGTTATTGGCCTCCCAGCGCACTCATCCTTCTGCAAACAAGGGGCAAACAACTCAGCTGGACTGCTGTCCCAGGTAAATATACATACAGGTGACTTTGCCAAAGCAGTGCATCTTTTCCCAGTGAAATATATGACTTCTTCTTACCTATGGAATTGTGATTGAAGACACCTGTGAGCCAGATTTATGAGAGATTGCAAAGGAGCAAAGCTTTGGGTTTTGGGCACACTTCTCTTGGTTTCTTTGCTCAGGCATTTGGTGAGCACAGAACACACCTAGGCAGAAAACCTTTAACTAGACAGGATCTTTTGGATCCATTGTCCCTCTAACAGGTCAATGTGTGGCCCTCTTACAATGACAAGTTTAAAACAGCAGCACAAATGACACAAAGAAAACATGGCTAAAGAGGAAGAGGAGAGGCCCAATGAGGAAAGGATGTGGTGAGACACTGGCACATCGAGTGAGCTGCACTCCCATAATCTCTAGGCTGGCAGGTCCTGGTCTCACATTCTCCTTTTGGTTTTTTCAATTTTGTTTATTTATTTACTTTTTTTCATCATCAAAATAAAATATATAGAATTTTAAAAAATGTCATCAAAACTTAAAGACAGAATCAAAAGACCTTAATTCAAAACTACATCTAAAGATCAGAACATATGTACAGCTGTAACTATGAAGCCTAACGCATCAATCCTATTCTTCAAACACTCTTCATACAGGTGGCAGCTTCTTCCTGAGCTTGGAGGAAAGAGAGCTCTTCTGGAGGGGAGGCGAGGACTTTGTGGGTGAGGGAGCATCCGAAGTGTCCCGAGAAAACTTCTCGGTAAGACTGTAACCAGTCAGATCTGCAAAATGGAGACAAAAAGTTTAACAGATGACACCATGCAAACCTAAAGCAGCGGAAGCTCCATATTTCATGGGACACATTTCCTGCAAACTTCTAAACAGCTGCACAGGGAAACATGCTCCTGCTGGCAGACACTTGAGGGAGGCCAGGGCAAAACCCTGAGCCACTTGCCCAGAGCTGGCACAGGCACAGCCTGGCCTCTGGGCTGCCCTGGGACAGCAGGGAGCCCAGAGCCCTGTGCTCTCCAGGAATGGCTCAGCTGCACATGCACCCTCCTGCTCCTCTCCCTGCCCCACAGCTCAGCAGCCCTACAGCTCCAGGGGCACTGGCAGCAGCGCAGCTCATTGCAGGGGCACAGGCAGGGCACAGCTGTTCCCTGGCAATGTGCACAGCCTCTCTGGGCTGCCACAAGACCCTTCCTCCCAGCAGAGATTGGCCCAGCTCCCCCCTCACCTCTGTGTGAGGCTGAGCCATGATTGCCCTTCACCTTGTCCTCCATCTGGAGCTGCTCCAGGCCCCCCATGCCATGACTAGGAAGGGCAATGGAGGGAGAAGGGGCAGATGCACACCCTTCCTTAGGATTTTGTTATTTTTGGCACAGCTCAAAAGGCAAATCCAGAGGTGTCCAACTCAGCGCTCCCTCAGCTTTCTGGAGAACATCTCGCCTTCACCAGCCCAACATTTTGGAGAGGTTTTCCCACACATGTGGAGGCTTGCTGGCAGCACATTTCTTCAGCTGGGTGCCCATCACCTTGTAGAGGGCAGAGGCGAGCTTGGTGGCCACGGTGCGGACGTTGGCGCTCCGCACAGGCAGCGCCTTGTTCTCCAGGCAGGACCAGAGCACGGGCAGGGCGTCGCACTGGACGACTTCAGGGCTCCCGGCATGAACCCCCTGCACAGGCACTGCCGGGACTGAGACACAGCTCCTTACCCACCAGCCTCACTGCAAACAAGGATCTACCTCTGCTTCTGCTTCTTGCCAGCCTCTCTGGCCAAGATCAGCAAAACAGCACCCAGAGCCCCTTGATCCAGAAACGGGCAAAGCAGCTGATCCTCCTAGAAACAGAACCACCAACCCCTCAGCACTAATTGCTCCAACCAGAGCCTTGTCCCTGTGGCAGACTTCCTACCTTTACTGAATTATTTCACAATCTTTGCATGAAAGATGCATGAAATGTCCAACTGCCTTTTATTTCCATTAAGAATTTGTCTAAACCCTCACTGAAGATTTGGAAATGCAGCATAGAGAGTTGCCCTTGATTTGGGGGGGCAACAAGAGGGGATTCAGAGGTGCTCTGAGTCTGTGTCCCCCCCAACCCCAAGGTGCATTTTCCGTTCTTCATTTCCGTTTCCTTCCTTTTATTCCTCAATTTCACAAACCCCCAGTTCATGCTTTGATGATCCTGGGGAGCTTCTGAGCAGGGAACATGTTGGGAAAAGCCCAGGGTGGGGGAAGCAGGGGTGAGGGGTCTGCAGGGAAGGCTGAGGAGGCTGTGGGAGATGGGGGAGTCGGACAGTGCCCCCCCAACACTTTCATTTTCTCTCTCCTGCAGAAGAATGAAGAGGCTGTTTGTGCTGAGTGACACAGGAGCGGGAAGCGGGGGTGTTTTGCCCTGGGGGGATCCTGTCCCAGGGGGGACACGTGATGGCCAAGGGGGTCCTGTCCTGGGGGATGGCAGCTCCTGGTGTTTCCAGACTTCTCCATTCTTGCTCGTCCCCTGCATGATCTGAGCTGGCAAGGGCAGCTGGGGAATGGAGCCCTGAGCAGGAAGGAACTCCCAACTCCTGCTCCTTGAAGCCAGTGGCCATCCAAGGGTGGGTCCCAGCCATGGTCCAGCCCCACTGCACAGGGATGGCCATTGCCCAGCCCTGCTCTGGCCAGCCCCAGGTGGCAGCCAGCACCTGAGGGTCCCCCCTGCCCCCTTGTCTTTGATTCTGGCAGCTTTAGAGTTGCTGCCGAGGTGAGAATTCTGTGGGTGGAAAAAGGCCCTGCCTGTGGTTTGCTCAGCCCTGCAAGAAGCACAAACCCCAAAGGGAGCCCAAGCAGTGGCTCTGCGAGGGCCTTTGATGGTTTTCAGAGCAGGGCTGGCTGGAAACTCCGACTGTTAGGGGCAGCTGCGCAGGAACCAGTCTGGAAATACAGCAGTTGAACATCTTGTCCCTTTTCCCAAGGGACTGAGTGAAATGCAGAGCAACTGCATATCCCACACTGATCTGTTCAAAACCTGACCTGGACCTCTATCTTGAACAAAACCAGCAGCCTTTTGGAACGTCCCATAAAGAAAGTTTGAGCTCTGTTGTACCATGGGTCCCCACAATTAATAATTAGCACTGATTCCATGATTCCAGAAGGCTGATCAATCGCTTTAATGTACTATACTTATTAAGATACTCATTGCCCTTGCAGACAGTCCGATACAGCTTTAACCTAATTGGTCCATGAAATAAAAACACCATCACTGTTGCCCGATTGATAAATGACACAAAACTCAGATAAGTTTTGTGGGTGCTTTATTAAGGGCCCGGGGAGCTGGGGGACTCACGTCCCAAAAACCCGAGCCCCCGATTTCACATATGGGTGCTTCCCTCTTATACATGCGATTCACAACAAAGTCTCCAAGAAACAGTTCCCCTTCCCCTTGCCTAGTCTCCAAGAAACAGTTCCCCGTTCCTCTTGCCTAGTCACAGACTTCTTGTGATACATTCCTTAGTTCACAAGCAAGATCATAAATCTTCTGCTTATCTTATTCTAAGAGCATTGCATGCTGCCTCCAGACAGGTTAGCATTCTTACTTTCCTGCACTAGTTTATTTATTTATTAAATTCCTAAGACTACCTGCTAGGTTACACACAAACCCAACACACACACTATCAACGGCTACAAAACTGCAAAACTGCTTTTAACAAACCAATTCACACACAACTCATAACTAAACTATAATTACACATTTTGCTAAATTTCATTTCTTTTCCAACATTTCCCCCCTTTTGAGCATCCTTCAGTGCTGCTGCAAGGATGCTCAATCAACAGTATTGACAGTAACATCTTCATAATGAGGTGGGGAGTGTTCTTCATTCTGCCGCCCGCGGGTCATCGCCTTCAGCAACCGGAGAGATCGCTTCTTTTCCTTTTCGATCACACCCAAGAGGCATCTATATACAGTCCATATAGTCACTAAAAATACTAAAAACATTAGTGCATACTGTATAGCAGATGTAATCTAGCCAGACAGGTGAAGCCCCAAAGAATCAAATACTGCTCCTATCCAGTTATGCTGTGCTTCCTTTTCAATTTCCTTGGTTTTTTTTTCCACTTCTGCCAGTTGAGAAATATCTTTCTCAACTTCAAGTGTAACATTTGGAATGTATACACAGCAATGATCTATTCTCCTACTCAGGTAACCACAAACTCCATGTTCTTTTAACAGTAGCAAATCCAATGCCATTCTGTTTTGTAGGGTCATTCTTGATGTAGCTTGCAATTGCAAATTTAGATCTTTAAATCCCTTCTTAGTAGCTGCTGCCAACCTTTCTGTCTGTCCTAACAAGTTGTTGAGCATTTCTCTATTTCGATATGTCGCTACCGGAGGGAATAATGACTCTAATATCCATCCAAATTGTACTTCTGAGCCAGGTTCATGCCACTGCTCCTCTAGGGATTCTTCCCTCTTTCTGAGTCCTTTCCTTTGGATCAATCTATTCTGTTTCCAGTATGGACACAATGTGGGAACCCCTAGGGTGATTTGTGTTACTGATCCACCTAGAGGTAAATGTGTGGTCCACTGTCCATGTCCCAACACCCAGACTAGATTTCCAGGGCTATGCACAGTAGTATATCTGCAATCTATAGGTCCATCCATGGACTCTCTGCTAACCGTGTGATCATACCCCCTACACTCGCATCCCCACTTTAATGCCATTTTCACCGGTACCAATCCAATTTGGTCTTCCGGTGTATCACATGTAAAAACCTCAGTACAATTCCAATCCTCTTTCCGCGGTCTGAACTCTCGGGAAGATGTAGACGTGATGAGGGCCCTATGATGTGACTGATTCTTTACTCCTGACCATTGGATGCACCATTGTACTTCCCCAAGGTAATTATAGTGTTCCAAAACACTGGGTCCCCATAATGTCTTCCAACTATTCCAGGTGTCAAAATTCTGTGTGACATTCTGACAACTCATCTCATTTCGGTGGGATTTTGTTCTTATTCGTACTGTATTGCATGGCTCATCTGTTGGGGTTGCAATTAAACACCTCCTGGTATTTTGAATCCAACCATAATGATTGGGTTTCTTTTCACATTCCTCTCTAGTCATAGCCTGAATGGACATACACAAATCCTTCCATACATCCACTGGTTTGGGAACTGACTGGCAGGACCATGAAACATTCTTGAATGTTTCAGGCATTTTGGTGACCGGTATTATTCCCCAGGGAATTGGTTCACCTGCAGCCTGTGGTAATGGTAGGCAAGCTGTTATTTTAGTCACGTTCTGCATGATCCCAAAATCTCTAATTAATCCTACCACTAAGTTTTCCTGCTCAGTATTCCGTTCTATTGTATCATTAGCCTCCCGTCTACTCCTTCTACCACGTTTCTGTAAGGATAACGTCATTCTGTCATGCCTCCACCCTGCATTTCCTATTCTAGGATTAGTGACATTCGACCACCCACAACCTTTTCCTTCTTTCTCCCACCAACTGGTCCCGTCCTCTATTCTGTCCCAGGTCAGTTCCCTATTTTGCTTCCACCATTTGACCCGTAGTTTCCTTTGATATCTTGATCTTACTAGGAAGGAACAATTTATTCTAAGGGGTGACCCATCCCACATGTCCGCTGCCATTGATACTGGATCAACCTTTATGTTTTCAGCATGATCCCCTGTCCCTGGCAAAACCCTCCTACTCACTCTTTTGTAATCAAAACTATCCTGTATCTTGACCAAACATGTATATTCTCCTCTATCGTTTGTGGTTACCTTAGTAAGGTTCAGTACCGTGTTTCCTTGTTGTTTATCCTGATCCCGACCAACTCCGATCTTGCCTCGGCTTCTTTCAGCCCCCCATTGCCATATTGCAATAACTTCACCGGCCTCAACTTTCTGGCTGTCAAATATAACACAAGTTAATTGAACATCCATCCCTTCCATGACTGTAACCTTTGTTTCTTCAACCTGTACTAGAGTAGACCCTTGAACGGGTAATAGTCTCATGATCACTAGCAGTAATATAATTAAGAAGGCGGCTTTGCACGGAAGATCATCCAGGTTGGAGACACCATCTGGGTTTCCCATTGGAACGGTGCCTTCTTTACCCTGGTGTAATGGATCCAAGCATCCATCCCCTGTACCTTCACCGCCGTGTAGGTCGTTATCATCACCTGGTGGGGTCTGCTCCATGACTCTCGTAGCGGATCCGTGATCCACTTCTTGACGTACACCTGGTCCCCAGGCTGGATGTCGTGGACAGAATTCTCCAGCGTGAGCGGTCTATTCCACTGTAACGTATTTCTTAAAGAATTCAAGATCTTATTAAGTGACATAACATACTCTGCAATCGCTTGGTCCCCACTCACATGTACCTCCCCTTTTAATACAGTTGCATGATATGGTTTGCCATATAGTATCTCATATGGACTTACGCCTACCTTTTCCCTTGGTTTAATTCGAATCCTGAGTAGGGCCAAAGGCAAAGCTTGAGGCCAGTGCAGTTTAGCTTCCTGGCAAATCTTTTTGATTTGTCCTTTCAGGGTTTGATTCATCCTTTCCACCTGCCCACTAGACTGAGGTCTCCAGGGGGTATGCAAATTCCAGGTTATATCTAACAGTCGTGCTAATTCCTGCACTACCCCGGCTATAAAATGCGGACCCCTATCTGATGACAATCCTAAAGGTACTCCAAATCTTGCTATTATTTCTTTTAACAAGGTTTTTACCACCTCCTTAGCCTGATTAGTTCTACATGGAAAAGCTTCCGGCCACCCTGAGAACGTACATACGTACACTAACAAGTATCTGTATCCCTGTACCCTAGGCAATTCGGAAAAATCAACCTGCCAGTAATCTCCCGGTTGTGGCCCGACTTGCAGCTTTCCCATTTGTATTTGTCTCCTAACTACTGGATTATTTTTCAAACATACCGGGCACATTGCATTAACTCTTTTTGCCATTGTTAACATCTGATTAGAGATTATCTCATTCTTCAAAAATTTTACCAATACTTCTGCCCCCCAATGACATTTGTTATGTTCTGATTCCAAAATAAATTTCATTATGCGAGTAGGTACCACTATTTGTCCCATTGGTGTAACATACCACCCAAGTTGATTCCTCTGTGCCCCTAGCAAGTTTATTAGTTTTCCATCTTCTATTGAATATTTGGGCTCCTGATTCAGGTATGGGGTAGCCGGATTCGTTCTTACCGGTACCAATGCCATTTGAGTCCATATTTCCCGTGCCACTTGCCATGCTGTAACATCAGCAAATCGGTTTCCTCTGTATACGTCTCCTTCCGCAGTCTGATGTCCTCTAACATGCATAACTGCAACTGCTTTGGGACTATGTACCGCATCCAGGAGCTGTAGCACTTCTTCCCGGTGCTTGATGTTGGTTCCCTGTGAATTCAAAAGCCCCCTTTCCTTCCATAATGCCCCATGTACATGAACCACACCAAAGGCATATTTAGAATCCGTCCAGATATTAACCCTTTTGTCCTTGCTCAAATACAGGGCTCTGGTGAGTCCAATCACCTCTGCCTTCTGGGCCGAAGTTCCAGGTAACAAAGCCTTTGCCTCTATTACCTGATCCAATGTTACCACTGCATACCCGGCATAGCGAGTGCCATTCTCGACAAAACTGGATCCATCAGTGTATAGCTCCCATTCAGGGTCTTCCAATGGTTCATCCTTTAGGTCGGGTCTGCTGGCATATACTTGTTCAATTACCTCTACGCAATCGTGCACCAGTCCCCCAGCCTCCTGGTCACTGCGTAAAAACTCTGCTGGATTAACATGATTAGTAGTCTTTATTTCAATATCATCCGGTTCTCTCAGGGTAGCCTGGTATTGCAACATTCGACTGGATGATAGCCAGTGACCCCCCTTTTGCTCCAAAACGGCATGACCATATGGGGAACAAACACTTTCATTTTTGCCCCCAAAGTCAATTTCCGGGCCTCTTGAATAAGAATTATTGTTGCCGCCACGGCTCGTAAACACGAGGGCCACCCGGAACTTACCGAATCCAGTTGTTTAGAGAAGTATCCCACTGGCCTCTTCCAGGATCCCACCTTCTGGGTGAGGACCCCCAATGCCAGTTTTTGCCTCTCATTCACGTACAACTGGAATTCCTTGGTCAGGTCAGGGAGTCCTAGGGCTGGGGCCTCCTTTAGTGCCTGCTTCAATTCCTGGAAGGCCTTCTTTTGCTGTGTTGTCCACTCCAGCCGATGCTGCTTCAAGGCCTCATACAGTGGCTTGGCTAGGAGACCGAAATTCATGATCCACAGTCGACACCATCCCACCATTCCTAGAAAAGATCTCAATTCCTGATGGTTACGAGGCAAAGGAATAGCACATATTGCCTCTATTCGGTTTACTCCCAAATGTCTCTGCCCTTGTGTGATCTCACAACCGAGATAAATAACACTATTTTTGACCAATTGAGCTTTTTCCTTAGAAACCCGATACCGTGCTTGGCCAAGCATGTTGAGTAATTTAATTGTTAATTCCACACACATTTCCCTTTCCTTAGTAGCCAGAAAAATGTCGTCCACGTACTGCAGGACTACATACAAGGATGGGGATATTGTTACCTGGGTTATCTTCCATTCCTCCAGCTCCTTGGCCAGTTGGTTTCCAAAAATAGTAGGGGAGCATTTAAATCCCTGTGGGAGTCTCGTCCACGTAAGCTGCTTCTTTCTCCCAAAATCAGGACTCTCCCACTCGAAGGCAAAATATTTCCTACTCTCTACTGCCAGTGGGATGCAGAAGAAGGCACCTTTAAGGTCAATCACTGAGAACCATTTAAACTCCTCCAATACAGATGTTAACAAGGTATAAGGATTAGCAACAACTGGATGTATGTCTTTCACTATTTCATTAATAGCCCTTAAGTCCTGTACCAAACGGTACTTACCATTAGGTTTCTTTACTGGAAAAATTGGAGTATTATACTCCGATTCACATTCCTGTAATATTCCTTGAGCCAAAAATTGTTTAATTAACGGGGCTACTCCCCTCCTTGCCTCAAGCTTCAAGGGGTATTGCTTTACCCTCACTGGTTGGGCCCCTTCCTTTAGTTCCACCTTTACTGGCTGTGCAGCTTTAGATTTTCCGGGAACCCCTGACTCCCATACCCAGGGTACTACAGCCTGCTCAATTTCTTCTGGAATAGGAGAGGCATCTACTTCCTTGATCACAAAAATGCCTGCTATTTGTTCCTCAGGAATTTCCAATTTCACCCTTCCTCCCTCAAATATTATTTTCACATTAAGTTGGGACAACAGGTCTCTGCCAAGAAGGGGTGTGGGGCACTTTGGCATATAGAAAAATTGGTGATCTAATTCCTTCCCCCCAAACCTAAGATTTAAAGGTTGTAAAAATGGTTGTTCCTCTAGCTTCCCTGTTGCCCCCACCACCTGTACTGTTGTGTCACTCAAAGGTCCCAATCGTCTATTAAGTACAGAATATGTTGCTCCAGTGTCTACCATAAATTCTTGATCCTTTCCATCTATCTCCAAAACTACCCTAAGATCCTTTTCTAGTCAGCTTTGATTCTGATAGTTTCCCAAAACTAGTGCTTGAGCGACTTCTGCTGGACCTCCCGTGAATCCTCCCACAGGAGCATTCCCCATTGGACCTGTCCTTAATCCTATGTTTCCCATGCCCATACCTCCTCTAACCGGGCATTCATTTTTCCAGTGTCCCAATTGTTGGCAAAACGCACACTGGTTTGGATCCAACCTCCCCATGTTAGGTGCAAACCCAAATCCTCCCCGACCTCTTGCCAGCCCCCTCTGTCCGCGATTAGCTCCTCCCCGACCTCGACCCCTAATGGGTCTTCCTCCTGCCCCTGTCTGTTGCATTACAGCCAGAATACTAGCTTGTTGTCTTTTTGCAGTTTCTTTTTCCCTGTTGTTGTATACCTTCCACGCTACCTCCAACATTTTATCCAAACTCCGGGTATCCTCTCCTTCCAGCTTTTGTAACTTTTTCCTAATATCAACAATGCCAATTGAAGTTTTCCTGATTGATCCTCTACATCTAAATTAGTGAACTTCCGAGCCATGTCTTTTAATCATTCTAAAAAGGCAGACGGAGACGCATTCTTGTCCTGCTTGACCGAATACAGCTTAGACCAATTCACAGTCTTAGGTATTCCTGTCCTAATTCCTTCCACCAACAATTCCTGATATCGTTTTACAGCCCTTATTCCTCCCGTAGAGTTTGGGTCCCACCTTGGTTCCTCACTAGGTACCAATTCATCAACTGTTTCATTTAGTTGTCTCAACCGAATTTCCTCACGAGCCTTTTCTCTAGTGGCTCTAATAACCATTTCCTTTTCCGTGGAATCCATTATAGTATCTAATAATACCTGTAAATCATTCCAGTCCGGATTCTGAGTCTTTATTACCATTTTAACCACTCTTGCCACCCTTTCAGGATCCTCCCGATAACTCCCCACTGATTGCTTCCATATTACCAAATCCCCGGGGGAGAAAGGCACCTTTATAAGTATCCTTTCTCCCTGTGGTCCCACAGCTTCCCTTAACGGCGCAATTAACTGTGGCCCCTTCTGCCCCTTCCTCCCCTTGCGAGTCCACCCTGCTAACGGAGTTCTTTTAACACTCTCATTCTTTTCACTATCACCATCACTATCACTCTCACTAGATCCCATTTTTATAGCGATATCCGCAGGGGGAGCAGGGGGCAGATTAGGAGCAACCGGAGCCCTCGGGCGTGCTATACAATAAGACAAATCTTCCTCAACTGAAGGATACAAATTACGCTCCTTTCTTTCTTTACATCCCACACACTCCCTTTCATCATTCACTTCTAAAACCAAAATACCACACTCCTTTTGCCATTCATCTTTCCGGTATAAAATGAAAAACAAATCCAAATATGGTATTGCATTCTATTTCTCATTTCTCCTTAAAAATTGCATCAAAGATTCCATTATCCCCAATTCCAGTGTACCATTCACCGGCCATCCCGCTTGCCCAATCTCATATTCAGGCCACCAATGATTACAATAATCTATCATTTTGCTTTTATCCAATTCTTGATAATAGCCCTCACTTTTCCATCGTTTCAATATACAACCTAATGGCGTATTTCCAGGTATTTTACCATTGGCTTGCACTAAGGTTTTAAAAGTTTTAAAAGACATCATATTACAGCCTTTAATTCTACCTTTAGTCCCAGTAAACCAATACACCTTAAACCAATATACCTTCTCGCCGTCCTTCCCTAAAAAAAAACAGGAGGCGAGTTCTGGTCCTGCGTCCTTAGACGCCTTATGGCCGGAGCCTAGGCTTTTTTTACCAACCACCAAATCCAAATCCAATTATCACCTTTTTCCAATATAAAGCACCTTCGGGCTTACCTTGATGCAGTTTGTCCGACAGTCGCGGGGGTCGGGCACGACCGATGACTCCTCGAGAAATGCTCGGTGCTGGCTTGGAGTGGATCGAGACGCGGAACCGCCCCGGCTGCCCTCGGAGTCCTGCCGCGGTCGCCAGAAAAACTGTTGCCCGATTGATAGATGACACAAAACTCGGATAGGTTTTGTGGGTGCTTTATTAAGGGCCCGGGGAGCTGGGGGGACTCACGTCCCAAAAACCCGAGCCCCCGATTTCACGTATGGGTGCTTCCCTCTTATACATGCAATTCATAACAAAGTCTCCAAGAAACATTTTCCCTTGCCTAGTCACAGACTTCTTGTGATACATTCCTTAGTTCACAAGCAAGATCATAAACCTTCTGCTTATCTTATTCTAAGAGCATTGTATGCTGCCTCCAGACAGGTTAGCATTCTTACTTTCCTGCACTAGTTTAATTATTTATTAAATTCCTAAGACTACCTGCTAGGTTACACACAAACCCAAGACACACACTATCAACGGCTACAAAACTGCAAAACTGCTTTTAACAAACCAATTCACACACAACTCATAACTAAACTATAATTACACATTTTGCTAAATTTCATTTCTTTTCCAACATCACCACAATATTTATTTGGACAGGTGAATTACTGTAAAGTGCATACTTTGCAGTACTCTTGTTCTGAAAAGGTCAGGTCTTTATCAGTTTGCCAAGTGTTAAAAGTACTTAAGCTTCTGACCGATTTAAAATTTCTGTGTTTAATTCTTTTTGTTCCTAGCATGGCTTTTTCCCCCCCAGCATGGCTTTTTGCTCCCCAGCATTGCTAAGCTCCAGTTCTTTTAATAAATTATTTATCTGCTTTTCCTCTCCTTGGCAGAATAAATTGTATTGATGTAGCCCATGCAATATTTATCATGGTACCCTTTCCCCTCCAGGCTGTGATCTTGTCTGATTTTGCAAGCTTAAGAGAATTAGGCTGGTTGGTGCTTAGAAAAGGAAACCTCCAAGAACAAAAATCCTGTCTATATGTTAAAGTAGTGCTGGGTAGTTAGAAGATTATTAGTGAAATAAACAGGGCCAGGAGACTTCTTCTCCTTTTTAATGCCTTTATTATAAGTGATCAGCTCACGATTGGGCAGCTCGACGGGGCTGCAGTCTCCCGTCGTCTCTCCCACAGTGACCCAGAGAAGGAGGATATGCGCAGCTTTGTCCACTAGGGGCAGAGCTGGGGATCAGGTCCTCCAGGGAGCCTTTTAGGGCGTGATGATCCCTTCGTTGTTACTGTTCCCGGCCCCTTCCCGCCTGCTCTCAGCGCCGGGGACGACTCCCATGGTCAGGGCGAGAGGGACTCCAAAGGTGTTCCGCATCTCTGCAGGCTCAGCACTCTGCTCCTCACATCCAGACATCACTCCAGTCTCTCAACTCTTAGGTGGCTCGTTGTTTTTGGGGTTTTCCCTGTGCATTTGGAATAGGGGTCCCACACAGCATGCTGGTCCTTGGGAGTATTTTGCATATCCCTCCCCTCCAAAGTCTCTTCTCCTTGCTGTTCGGGGAGGTCCCCACCCTTCACTGTCTTGGAGAAGGGCCGTTAACTCGCCCCAGCCAGGGCTTTTACTGATACAAAAACAACCATTAACGACAACGACCCGTAATTACCATAACACAAGCAGCACCCCAACAGTAGTGGTAACCTTTTTCTCACAGAAAAAAATCAACAGAATTTTTGTTCATAACAGTCCCCCCTCTTTTTCTTTTATCGAGCTTAAATTTTAAACTCACATCAACTGACAATTTTTGACTCATGGGTTTCATATTTAATTTTTTGAATCGACTATAAATTTCTTGTGCACTTTGGTAATCACGGTTACTTAACTTTGTTACTTTCCTTGGTTTCTTTAGGTTGGTCTGCACGGCAAATGCTGTTTTAATGAAACAGATAAATAAGCATAGTAAAAAGAGCAGCCTTCCAAGTATACACACAGTGAGAAAAACTACGTTTTCTCATACATCTTTTTTGAAAATCTCTAGGTTCTCCCACCAACTGGAATCAAGTGTAGGAGTTTGTTCTTGATTATTTACACATGCTAATCTTTTTATTTTGTTTGAAATATTCCTAATAATTGCATTCTTTATTTTTAATACTGCCTGGAGCCTGATGACTTTGTTTAACATAGATATTGGGGTCTGAACTTGTACTTTACAATTTTGAATTTCCTCAATTTCTATTTCACTTTGCTTGTTCTGTTTAATTTCTTCCAAATCATTATATATAGGAACTTCTAAACTTGATCTAATTTCTTTGGGCAACAAGAAGAAAGCTGGTTTTATCATTCTAGCGGTGCAGCTGCCAGACCAGTCTCCTGACAATTTGGTGTGTGCTGTGGTATCGGAGATCAAACCTAGGGGTTTAGAGCTCCCCTGAAATGTGTTTTCAGCTTCTGTTGGGCATTCCCAACATTTACACAATTCTTTCATTTTCCAAAAGGGGTTTATCTCTTTTTCAGTACACTCATAACATTCATAAACTTCATGGTGAATACACTTGTCTCTTTCTCTTTTCTCAACAGACTCTAATTTGTTTGGCTCTCTTGGGATCCACTGGGTAGCTGAATACTTTACTGCTAAATACTTGTTACAAACAAGTTTTCTTACCACTTTCACCATTTCTTTTCTTTTTACTAGATCTACTGAGCTTGTTTCAGCAGCATCACATTCAAAGCACAACCAGGCTTCCTCTATAGAGCACTCTCCTAGGAGTGGCTGCCTAAAAGTGGCAATATTGTGGGCTATCTAATACACTCTCTTATTTTTCTGATAAAGGACCAATTGGGAGAGGTTAACACAATCAGGGTTAGAACTGATGTGGACTCTCAACAAGGAGCTCACTTCCTTCTCATAGAGGGGTTGGTAGCACTCACTGCACGGCTCTGCTGGGCTCCCCAGAGCACCACCAGCAATCAGAGCCATCATTACTACCCTTCCCACGAGTCTGGTATGGGTCATCTTGCACAGCCTGCCCACCCGGCCTTGCCTCTTAGGGAATTTTACTGAGAAGAAGCTTCCAAGCTCTTTAGAGTCCCTTCTACCTGCTTCTCTGGTTAAACCTCTTTTGGTCTGTTCCCTACCAATTTTGGTTTCTTCTAGGGGAGTGCTCTGTAAAGGATTAACTTGGAGTCTTTAGAATTAAATTGGGGAACTTAACCAGAATTACTTATTTACAGTCTTAAACTTTTTACCAATATACTTTACACAGAACAGTCTTGAAACATTTTAAGCAATGTTAGAACTCTGATACCAATTTTCCCACACAGTTCAGTCTTTTTGACTCTTCCTTCTGAGAGTCAACTTTAAATCACAGTATACTTAGGTGAATTTGAGTCCTTATCCAGTGCCTGGAGGTGAGAGTGGTATGGACTCTGGCCCAATGCCAGAGGGAAAAACTGGGAGTCTGGTCCAATGCCAGAAGGAGAAAGGGGTGGAGTCCGGTCCAATGCCAGAGGGAGAATGGGGTGGAGTCCGGTCCAATGCCAGAATGCCAGGGGGGAAAAAAACTGATGTTGAATCTTGGTCCAGTGCCAGGGGGTGAGAGTGATGTGGGTCTAACCTTTTTCCTTTGGTCTGCACAGTCGAATTAGTAATGAAGAGTACCTGAAACGGGCTTTCAAACACAGGCATTAATGGTCTGCAATGTTATGATTCTATCAAAACTCAGTTTCTCTGTTTAATGTTATTGGTTAACTTCTCTTTTTCCATAGCTTGCATGTTTCTCTCATCAACTTCTGCATACTCTGTATTTTGCAAGGAGTTGTATCTCTGTTAGCTAACTTAACTCCCAGAGTGCTTTTATTCTCTTATTTTTCTGTGTATTTAATTCACTGGTTTTCTGTTCTATTTTTCAGGATCTTATCTATTTATCTCTTGCTTCTGTTTCTTACTTTCACTTAGAGCTTAAATACTTCTCTCAACCCCTTACACTTCGTCTATATTCACACTCTTATTTCTCATTGAGTTTCACACATTCCTTCACACCCTCAAGACACAAACTGGATCATTATTCCTAGATAATCCCGGGTCCTTGTAGCCCTCCTTCACCCTGGGGTTGGCCCACAGGTCTCAGTATCTCTGGGCCTCTTGGAAGGGCCCTGACTCTGGTTGCCTCTGGTGCACATTCACCTGTGAGGCTGTCTGCGTGTCACTCACGCTCTTACAGCTACGGCTCCCTCACACATCTGGGGAGCACTAGTCTGGTTTGCAGGTCACACACACTCTTTGGCCACAGCCCCCACCCGCCCGGGGGACACAAGCCTGGTTTGCAGGTCACACATACACACACTTCCACTGCCCCCTTCCCACCTGCCCGGGAAGTTGAGGCTGACTTTGTGACTCACTCTCACACACACAACAAGACAACAAAAAGGTACCTCTTACTTTCACATCACTCATTACAAGTTTAGTGTTACTGACCAGTTTTGGTGCTATTGGATATCCTTTCTACCTAGCTGTTTTTGTCTAACTTCAGATGTTTTTTCACTATACTATACTATACTATACTTCTTGATACTTTTTTGAAACAGGACTTATCTGCTCCTGTATCTACTCAAAAATTCAAATTCTTCATTTAGGGGTCCCACTTCAAAGTTTACCAAGGGTTCTTCTAGATGTTGCATTGGGTCCCCTACAGTGTAAAGCCCCTGACCCTCTAATCGTCACCTTTAAGGATCTTTCCTAAATTATCTTGTTCCCTGGATATTGCCACATCGAAACTGAGCTTTCTACAAAACCTCCTGACATGTCCTGCCTTTCCACAGTATGAGCAATGTCATTCTCTCAAAGGGCCTTGAGGTGTCTCCATCCCTCTTGCACCTGACAGTACTGGCCTATCCTTGCCTCCTCCTGGTGGTGGACCTGCCCACCCTGCACTTTCTCTAGCTACAGCAACCATGATCTTAGCCTTGGCCTTTGCTTTTTCTTCCTCCCTCCTTAAATACACCTTCAATGCCTCTTTTAATAACTCATTTATGTCCTTCTCTTGCCAATCTTCCATCTTTTCCAGTTTTCTCCTTATATCAGGCCAAGATTTGGTAACAAATTGGACTTTCAGTAGCATTTGACCTTCTGGGGTGTCTGGGTCTCTTCTAGAGTACAACTGGAAGTTCCGCCTTAGGTGATTAAGCCAGGCAGCAGGAGCTTCATCCTTCTCTTGTGTACCCTCAAATGCCAATTGGGTGTTAGTTCCTTTGGGAACTGACTCTTTGATCCCCCGTATTATCAAAGATCTATATTCCCTCATGGCCTTCCTCCCCTCCTCCTGGTTAGGGTTCCAGCTGGGCTCCGTTAGTGGCAATTTCTGTTCACCTGATGGCACCTGGGGTCCTGGACTGTTATCTTTCTCCCAAATTCTGATGCCAGCCGCCCTAATCATCTGGACCTCTTCTGGGGAAAATAAATATACTCAGGATGGAATTCATCTCCCCCCAAGTGTAGATATTTGGACCTAGAAATTGATCCACTTGGTTGGCTATGCCCACTGGGTCCTCAACTAAATGCCCCAACTCTTTCTTGAATCCTCTCACCTCAGAAGCAGTTAGGGGAGCATTCACAAAGCCAACACCTCCCACTATTCCTCCCATAGGAACCTCTCTGAGGGGAAACAGTCTCTCCGCCTTGGAGGTCTTGGATCTGGTGCTACAGTACGGCCCATCTTCAGATGCCAAACTACTTTGAGGGATATCTGGGTTACCCTGAACGTTCTGCCCATCAGCAGGTGTATTTGCTGATAGCTGTTTACTGGGCGAGGAGGCATTTGTGTCCCAACTAGGAGGAGGTAAAGGGACAGCAATAGGAGGGGGAGAAGAGCCTGAATGAATATTAAATGGAGCTGGAGAAGGGGTGGAGAATGCAGCAGGTGGAGTAGGTGCTTGTGGTGATGCAGAAGGAACTGGAGGAGCTGAAGGGAGTTGTGAGGGAGTGGTTACCAGAGGAGATACTGGGTTTACCATAGCGGAAGCTGAAGAGGTAGAAGGAGGAGTTTGAGCAGGTGGTAATGAGATGGCAGCCGGGGGAAGAACCGGACCTGCCATTTGAGGTTCTTGAAGAAGAGGATTATAAGGTGGAGGGGCAGAAGGAGGCAAATAATCTAGGGGGTCCCATCTTTTACTAGTTCTATCATCCCCTCCTTCATTCCCCTCTTTCTTCCTCTGTACCTTACAAATTCGCACCCCTTCATCCTCAACAGCGCTCTTTGCCCAGCAAGCCACATGCAATAATTGCTCAGGATCAGTATCTCTTCGAGCTGTCAGATAATTATTTAATAGTTGGCACACCCACTTATCCTTTGTCCCACACCAAGGCCATCCTCCT
Source organism: Melozone crissalis (assembly GCF_028551555.1). NCBI lineage: Eukaryota > Metazoa > Chordata > Aves > Passeriformes > Passerellidae > Melozone > Melozone crissalis. The sequence continues at coordinate 1,956,906 of NW_026535804.1, read as the reverse complement.
TGCAAGTCTAATTCTGGCCACACTTCCATACAGTAATGGATCATTTTCACTTTATCTAATCCCTCCGTGGCCTCTATAGAATCCCATTTTACTAACAGTTCTCCTAAGGGGCTACTGGGAGGTATATCCCTCAGTCTCTTGCTGGTCTTTTTACTATTACACCCTCCCATTTTACAGGTCTCAACAGTAAAAAGTCCCAAAGGTGCCTTTACTGACCGGTAATTTCAAAAACAACCTTGTTTGAGGAGCTTCAGCCTCCTCCACTGAACTTCAAATTTCTGCCTGATGCTCAGGACTTTATACTGAAACAACTGCCCGATCTCTTGATTGCCCAACTTCCCAACGTCAGGTCTTACATCTATCGGGACTTGAATACACGAAGCCTCGGCCTTAAGAAACCGGGTCGTGCCTGACTCCCTCAGTCAGGAAAAATAACTGCCTGATTTTTAGTTTGCCTAACCTGCCAATTTTTAGGCTTCACCATATCAGGACTTAAAAGCAAACCACAGTCTCCTTCGCTGGGGTTTGTGCCTGACTCCTTTGTCAGGACTTACTTTGCCTGCAGGGCTTGTGAGCTACCCGAATCCTTCTCGGGACTGACAAATCTTACTCGAATCCTTCTCGAGACTTACAAATCTGCCTGACTTCCCTCTGTCAGGACTTACTTTAGGTGCGTCCCATTCATACACAGTAATTCCCTCCGCACGCCTGGAGGGGGGGGGCCCTTTATTCCCCCTTGGGAGACTACTCACTCACACTAATTCCACGTGCTTCCCCCTGTTTCTGGCCGGCCCCTTCGCAGGAGTCTGGAAACGTGGTACTAAGGGGTCCACTCTCAGGTTGAGGGTCCGGCTGCCGGCCCGCATCTCTCTCACACACACATGCGCATGTCTCCCACTCCCGCCACCGGATTTCTCACCAGTCCGGTGCTCTGGTGCTCCTCTGCGTTGCTGCTCCTGAGCCGATCCCTCTGGTCCTGATAGCCAGCTGTCCTCTGAAGATCCAAGATGGCCAGTCCTGAGTCCTCTTGCGGCGTGGCTATTCCGGACAAGCGCCCCAGCTGAAATAAACAGGGCCAGGAGACTTCTTCTCCTTTTTAATGCCTTTATTATAAGTGATCAGCTCACGATTGGGCAGCTCGGCAGGGCTGCAGTCCCCGTCGTGTCTCCCAGGGCGACTCAGAGGAGGAGGATATGCGCAGCTCTGTCCACTAGGGGCAGAGCTGGGGGATCACGTCCTCATGGGAGCCTTTAGGGCGTGGTGATCCCCTTCAGATCTTAGTCCTCCCAGCTCAGTCGGCTCAATGTTACTGCCGGGGACGACTCCCATGGTCAGGGCGAGAGGGACTCCTAAGGTGTTGCGCATCTCTGCAGGCTCAGCACTCGGCTCCTCACGTCCAGACATCATTCCAGTCTCTCAACTCTTATTTGGCTCATTGTTTTTGGGGTTTTCTCCGTGCATTTGGAGTCGGGGTCCCACAAAGAATGCTGGTCTTGGAGTCACTTTGCATAACCCCCCCTCACCTTCTCAGGTGTCTTCACTATTCTGGGAAAAGTACACCTTAGCCTCGGGCAAAGCTCTGCTAATACAAAAGGAGCAATTAGCCGCAACGACCCGTGATTACAATAACAAAACACGCAGAACTTTGGCAGGGACAGTGATCTGGCTGCCTTTTTGTAACTTTTTCTCACAAAAAAAAATTAACCAAATTTTTGTTCATAACAAGGAGGATATGTGCAGCTTTGTCCACTAGGGGCAGAGCTGAGAATCAGGTCCCCGTGGGAGCCTTTAGGGCGTCGTGACCGCTCAGAAGTTGTTGTTTGCCACTTCGCCCCGTCCGCTCCCGGTTTCGGGACGAATCCCATGCTCAGGGTGAGAAGGACTATGAAGGTTTTGAGCATCTCTGCAGGCTCAGCACTCCGTTCCTCACGTCCAGACATCACTCCAATCTCTCAACTCTTAGTTGGCTCGTTGTTTTGGGGTTTTCTCAGTACGTTTGGAGCAGTAGCCCCCATACCATGCTGGTTCTGGAGTCACTTTGCATGCCGCCCCCCCCCCCCCCCCCCAATCTCTTCAATATTTGAGGAAAAGTACAACTTAGCCTCGGGCAAGGCTCTGCTAATACAAAAGGAGCAATTAGCCACAACGACCCGTGATTACAATAACAAAACAGGCAGAACTCCAGCAGCAACAGTGATCTGGCTGATTTTTGTAACCTTTTCTCACAAAAAATATTGGCAGATTTTTTGTTTATAACAGTCCCCCCTCTTTTTCTTTGATCGAGCTTAAATTTAAGCTCACATCAACTTACAATTTTTTACTCATGAGCTTCATATTTAATTTTTTGTATGGATTATAAATTTCTTGAGCACTCTGGTAATCGTGGTTACTTAACTTCGTTACCTTTCTTGGTTTCTTTAGGTTGGTCTGCATGGCCAATACTACTTTAATGAAACAGGGAAACAAGCATAGTAAAAAGAACAATCTTCTAAATAAACACACAGTGAGAAAAACTTTTTCCCATACACTCTTATTGAAAATCCATAGGTTATCCCACCAACTGGAATCAAGTGTAGGAGTTTGTTCTTGGTTATTTACACATGCTAATTTTTTTTATTTCATTTGAAATGTTTCTGATAATTGCATTCTTTATTTTTAATACTCCCTGGAGCCAGATGATTCTGTTTAACATAGATATTGGAGTCTGAACTTGGTTTTTACAATTTTGGATTTTCTCGATTTCTATTGCACTTTGCTTCTTCTGTTTGGTTTCTCCTAAATCATTGTATATAGGAACTCCTAAACTTGATCCAGTTTCTTTGGGTAATAAGAAGAAAGCTGGTTTTATTATTCTAGCTGTGTAGCTGCCAGACCAGTCTCCTGACAATTTAGCCTATGCTGTAGTACTAGAGATCAAAACCAGGTGTTTAGAGCTCTCCTGAAATGTGTTATCAGTTTCTGTTGGGCATTCCTTATATTTACACAGTTCTTTCATTTTCCAAAAGGGGTTTATCCCTTTTTCAGTATACTCATAACATTCATATACCTTATAGTGGGTACACTTGTCTCTTTCTCTTTTCTAAACAGACTCTAATATGTTTGGACCTCTTGGGATCCACTGGGTAGCTGAATACTTTACTGCTAAATACTTATTATAAACCATTTTTCTTACTGTTTTTACCATTTCTTTTTTTCTCTAGTTAAATGGTAAATGGTACCATAAACAAAGTGCAAACAATGAAAGGAATGCATATGTATTACCTCAAATAATATCTTGTGGATAATGTCTATTATAAAAAGTCAGTGAATTCATATTATGAGATTAACCACATAATCGGAATCATTAATATATCAGCAATAATTGTCCTAAGAAGTCAAGATCATATTTTTCCACAGATCTATGCATATATGACATTAAAGTAAAATAAAAGTAAGAAAGAAAGCACTAAACATCTTACAACTCTTTAGTTTAGTTTAGTTTGGAATTGTTAGTCATTCTTCTGTGCTATCTATGGAAGATAAAACAGCAAAGGTTGTTATAAATAATTATATTAATTAACCAGTGCAAAACATTTACACTATAGAATCTTCAATGAAATCAAGAGTCTAACAAACTGTATCTTCACATATTTTACATAAGTTATTATCTTATATCTTTAAACAGGTGTTTACCAATGCTTCATCATAGCTGTTTCAGTCAGTTCCATCTTAGGTTTATAACAAAATAACTATATCTTTTAAGTTAAATGAGCAGATTTCAGCAGATGTTAGCCTCATGCAAACTTCACATCATTCATCTCTATAACAAAAGAATTGCATTTTTTAATGTAAACAACCATATTTCAACAGAACTTAAAATTAATTTCACTGAAACTCAATGTTATTTATATATAACAGAAAGTATATCTAATATAACTTAAAGTTAACATTACTGAAACTGAAAAGAAATTGATCTTAATAGAACCTAACAGAACTTAAAATAACAACTTAAATTGAACAACACTTAATTTTGCTTAATCTTTCCAACACCTAATCTTGACAGAAATTAACTTAATAGAACTTAACTTTAAGAGAATTTAAATTTAACAGAACCTTAACACAAATTAAATGTAACAGAACTTCAGATTAACAGAATGTAAACCTAACATCACTCAAGCTTAATAGAACTTAACATTACTTAAATGTAACAGAACTGAGGTCAGAGTTGAGCCTGTTCATTTAAAAGTTCCAGAAACAACTGAGTTTAACTAATTTTGACTCTATCATTATGAAAAAGTTACTAGAAATCTGTCATACAACAGTTAAACATCAATGACCAACATGCAGGTAAACAACTGTTCCATGACTGAAATAGCAGCAACATGGATTTACTGGAGAGATTATAAAGGTGTGATAAGTATGATTTTAAGTAATTTAGTTTTGAGAATAGTTCATGGTAACTGGAAATATTATTGAAAATACTAGTAGTGGAGATTTTTCTTGTCTAAGTATAACTTTGTCAGGATTTTTCAAAGTGCAGCCTTACTCAGAAAAATGACAACAGCGTAGATTTTGGCAAACTGCCCTTCAAACTTGCACCTTTTTGAAATTGTCTATACAATAGATTTGAGCTTGGCTTATAAAGGTAATGGGACATAAATACTTGAAGGCTAAAACAACAAGAACCTACTTATATAGTATTGCTGTGAGTTTTGCACAAGTAACTCAAGTCAATGGGTGTGTAAGACACATATATAAGCTGCTGCAAAGTCAGGGTTTCAGATTATTCTTATGGAGTGAGCTACTGCTCATGGCAGTTGTGGTCCATCAGTGTTCTTAAACTGTTTTGATATCTAGTCCAATTTCAATTCATATGTGGCAAGGAAGAATAAGCACTCTTGAGTCACTAAATAGGTATATGGAACCAAAATGCCGTCACAAGTGTCTTTATGGCAAAAGATTCACAACAAATTACTTTAATAAAGATGTGGGGTAAAAAGCAAGCAAACTGGTAAAGCTGGCATAATTTGTCTGCCTTTGCAGTGGAGTTTCATGTACTAATTATAGCTAAGCCTCAAATAGTTGCTGCAGATAAAATTGAAGGTTTGCCTTCAATGTTAGCAAATGAATGCCTGATATATGACTTAGCTAATCGCTCCCAGTGCATCATGCAGTGTGCTGAGTCCGGGTTTGAAAATTAATTGCTGCTCCGTTAATACCTACCCTAAATATTTGCAAGGAGGGGTCCCCCAGATTTTTTAAGGGGACATCCAATCTTACGAATATAAGCCTTCTTGTCTACAAACTGAAATATTATCCAGTTGCAAATATTTTAGGTATATAAGTTTCTAATTTTTGTGGTAATTGCTAACACCATTATAACTTAGCAAAGAATCAGTGTTAATTTAGTGCAACCAGACCTTAAATCAAAATTCTTGAAAAGGGAGTATACATCCTACATGGCATGTTTTACCAATCATGCAATATACCAGCATTTTTGTTAAAGAATATTGGAATATGAATCCCAATATCACCAGTTAGATTGTGCCTGGGCCAGTCTGACCCTTGCTGCTAGGCCAAAGGCAGCAACTGTGGTGTAATCACCCCAGAGATACCTATAGCTTGCTGGAGATTGCAGCTAGGCATTGAACAAGTCCAGGCTTGTTAGGAACTCTGTTTACCTCAGGAGGAAGGCTTCAGGCGAATGGTGAGGAGGAAAAGGAGATGGATTCTGCTGGAGGGATATATATCCAGAGGTTTATTCCATGGTTACAGAGGTCTGAATGTGAGCAACAGGTCCAACAGAATCCCAAGCACATGGTCTGATTACCTTTTTAAGCTCCCGGGGCGGGGGGAGGGGAGGGGACAGGTGAGCCACCAACCAGGTGAGAGGGGCAGGGTCTCAGGGGAAGATGACACCCAGACAGGCCAATGACCTCTGGGCATAGGGGCATCTTTTGAACTTGACCAACCACACGACGACCTTCCTGGAATGTTAAGCCTGATTGACAGGACTCACTCAGCATGGGGGCAAGGGGGAAGGGAGAAGCGTATAGGCACACCTGGGAAGCGACCTGGAAGTCTAAAATGGGACATTACAGCACACCGCAACAAAAGAATTTAGATTTTGTCGTGTTACCAAAATGTAGGAAGAAACTACATTTACACAGGCAGCTTTGAATCTCTCTAGTAAACAATCCTGTTAAAAATCACAGCTCACTGAGAATACAAGGGTAATTTTAGCAAATGTATTTCAAAGCATCTTCTAGGCGTTCTGATAGTGATGTGCCATAGCTTCAGCATTTCATGCAGGCTATGATCCTGCCATGCAACGGATCTGACCAGGCATCAGGCAAGCGGCTCCTGGCAGGCATCAGGTGGAGGAGCCACATGGCGCAGGGACTTGAGAAGGGGTGGGGGAGCTCTGATGAGTTGATGTCACAATCCACTCGTACAAGTGGGGATCGTGATGGTTCAGTAACTGATCTCAGAGTGCAAAAACACAGAGAGGATTTCAGTATTAATCAAAACAAATGCACCTTTATTGAGTGCTTACAGCAAATGTGATAGAAGGATTTAGAATGGAGATAAAGGGTAGAGAGAGAGAGAAAGAGGGGAGGGGTATAGCTACCAGTGGAGAGACGAAATCCTCGTAGTCTAGCCAATAGATCCATCTTGTCACATCTGGGAGCATCTAAAAGTCTTAGTTAACTCAGGGGTCTATTATAGTCATCTGTTGAGGGAGGAGCAGGTAAAAGACGATGAAGAATAAGTCTATTGAAACCACCAAGGGGAGAGCAGGTAAAAGACAATGGAAGAATAAGGCCATTGGAAAATGAGTACAGACAGTTCAGCTCCAAAACATGTCAAAGCAATCTCAGCAGTGAGCGGGACCCATTGTTTTCAGGATTGGTTTCTATGGGATTGGTCCAGCAAACACACCTGCAGACATCTTGCACACCTGCAAACATTTGGCAGACATCTTGCTTCAGTCAGGCCAGTGACTTCAGACCATCTCTTACATTTGAGGGGGCTTTCAAGCCCAGGGACCCAAAACCAGCCATGGGGCAAACTGTGGGCAGGGGGATTGATCTTTTTCCTTGGATCCGTTCTCAGGATCCATTCTCAGGATCCGGGCCTTGGATCTGTGCCCAAATTCGTTATCAGTATCTTTCTTAGCATTCCCTGTTGCAGCTGCTCACAGGAGTTTTAAATCAAGGTCTCTCTCATTTAGGAAAGAGTTAAAAGAGTTTTTTTAACCCGTAATAACAGTTGCTCTAATTTGGAGAAAGTGCTGCAATATTTGCAAGCTGCATCGACTTTATCAGAACACTATCCCACTCTTAGGATACTTACAGTTCCATGGTTCCTCATCCAGCAAACATCACAGACCTAATCAGCTGTACCAGGATCTTGCTTTGTGTCAGATTGTATCTGGCAAAGAAAGTCCCCCGTTGTTGTTGCAGGGTCTGACCTCTGCTCTCTGCTCACAGTCTGAAGGTTGTAAAGGTCTGCCTTGCCGAGTCGCAGTCATCCTCCTCACTGTAATCTTATCTCTTGTCGTTCATAGGCAGAGGAGGATAGAACAGGTTTGTCAAAACGGGATGTTAAACAGAGGGTCTCTCATGAGCCAGGTGGTGGTGGCAGCAGCAGTAGCTGCTGCTTCTCCATTGGCTTTTGATTGCAGCAATAAGTCCCGAACCAAGCACTACATCGTTAGCAATCTTGTGGCTATTTCTCCCTTTGTAGCTGTCTCCCATAAGCTTGCCCCACTTCCTCCCACGTTTTGACAAAAAAAGCAGTCGGTACAACTACTCTCACCCCATTTCTTTTGCACCACAGTAATAAGTTCATAAGGACTTATTTTTATCCATTGTTTGCCCTACATGAATGTCCATATATTCACTGTAGCTTTGTCTTTGGTCGAGCCTTGAACCCCCATTATCCCCAGCAGCTCACCTTGAGCATTTGCAGCTCTTCTCCTGGCTGCATTACCTCTCTCAATTCTCTGGCTGCCTTACCTCTCGCGACTCTCTTGGCCAGATACCTGCTACTGACCCCTTTCTCCACCACTATCCTCGCGGTCAGCTATTGCTGCATCACATTGGGGTTCCCAGATGTCACAGTAGAGACTGACAAGCCTTCATGCAGCAATAGCTCATCTTCATTCTTCACAGCTCATATTTCTGTAGTTTTCTAAAAGTATCATGTTTAATTCTAATTGGTTAGCAACTTGTTCCTCCCCAGTTCATTGGTTAGTAGTTGCTAGAATATGCTCGCCAAAAACTTACTTCCCTAAAGATGTTTACATTCCTTTTTCACATGGGTACAAGGATGGTTCTCATGGTTATGAATTTCTTTCTCACAGTTACTTTCAGGTGAGCTGTTAGCCATACTTAGCTGAAGTAGCAGGCCTGAGCCATGATTTTACAAGGGTAACAAGGCTCTTATTTTATAATGTTTTACCTGTATGCAACAGCATTGCAGCTAATTAGTGCTAAATCTGGTAGACAATTTTTGGATGATGAGCATACTTGTCTATAAAGAACAAAATGAGACCAACAGCTTAGTTTGCAGACTAGAACAAGCAGCCATCTGTCACCTTGGTTTTTTAAGGTTTTCTAAACATTCTGATGTTGACATTCTTGTAGTAAACTTTCTCACACACTTTCTGTAAATAACTCATTGTTTTGCATTCCTTTATGGAGGAAGAGAACGTTAATAGACTGTTAGTTTGACCAGTGTCATTGGAGAGGTGGCACTGTCACCCTCCAATCCGCTGTCACTTTTCGAAAACTGTAAATGTTAGAGTCAGAAAATGAACTTCCCTTTTTTCTTCACCTTGAGAACAGCGATGTGAGCTTGTGTTCTTTCGTGTCCTATAGTGACAGCCATCAGGAGATTATTTTCTGTTCATGAGCTGGAAACTGTGTCAGAGAACTAAAAATATTTGGAGTCCACCATACCTTGCCTTACCTCTGGAGCCAGTTTTGAATTACCTGCCCTACCTTGGTGTGTCTAACCCAGCAACAAACTCACACTTTGAAAATCAGAAAAATTGCAGATCCATGCCTGTAGCAACATTCCAGCTTTACAGTGGGTTTTGTGCTCTCTCTCTCCAGGAGATAGATCTTTTATATAAATTAATTAGGTACAGTAGAAGTGCTGCTAGTTGAATATTAAAGTATCTGCTTTTGCTGCCTATTTGTACTGAGGAGCATGTTGAAATGCTGGATTGCTGCAGATTTTATGCCAGCCATGTACAAAAACAATTACCTGCAAATGATGTTGACATTCTGCCCCCTTGCACTGGAGCCATGCATCAGATCTCTTACCTCTGCCATATATCACTTGATTCTGAATTGTTCTGCTGGGTCATTAAACCTGTTTATTTTAAGTTTTTAGAAGATTGTTACATTTTTAACCCTCTTTCATACTCTTCAAATTACTCTAGCATTTAACTCACAGCTAAACAGCAGAATAGATTAATTTACCACCTGAGAATAAAAAACAAAGTTGAGGAAAATGGATTTATTTTTACAAAATATAACCTTGCAAAACTTTTTAGGGTAGACAACATGTTTCCACTTTGTGCTTGCCTGCTGCAAAGAAGTTCTGGTCTGGTGCTGGATTTGTAGATATCCCCTTAAATACACAGTAAAATTATACAGGGGAAAGGAATACAAGGGAGAAGCTAAAAATGGATTTTTGTCTCTGTGCATGCAAACAAGATAAGCCTCAGGAAAAACAGAAGAGGAGGAAATCCAGCCATGGGACCACTCCTTGAACAGGCTCCTTTCCCCAGCTGAGCTCTCCCACCCCTTCCTGGAATTATCCATGACTCCTGCCCTATCACATGTGTCACCATGAAAAATCAAATTTTTCTTGAACAGTGGAGAAATCTGGAGACAGCCCTTGTTTATATATGTGTGCCTTGGACTACTTTTAGGTTTTTTTTTTTAAATTCCAAGTTTTGTGCCATCACTGAAACTGAGATCCAGGGACATCACAGTGGTGTGCTTAGCGGAACAGATCGTTCAATCTTCCCCCCTTTCCCAGCAGCAGCACATGAGGTTATTAAAGATTTACTATTTCTAGCTCTAGTCCCAGGTTACAATTAACATTCTGCACCATAGGAGCTTTTCAAAAGCTGTAAATTTTATCTGGTGCACAGAAACCTACTCCTTGCTTTATCTCACTTGGCTTAGTTATATTAAAAAGGAAAAAGTGAGGTTGGAAAGTAATTATGTGGTGGGGGGTGGCAAGGGGGTGGGGCGTGGAATAGAATTTATCATGCTGAAAAGGATTTAGCCCTGCAAATGAGTTCTTTGGGTCCTGAGAACGGTTTCAAATATTTTAGGTAGTCTCTCCAGATATTCTCTATAAAGAAGAGGTGAGGCATCTCACCCATGCCTCAAGATCAATTGGAAGAGAAAGGTACTTTTACCATTACCAGGCCATGAAAAACTTTCTTTTTATCCCAGATTCACCCCAACACTGGCTGCTCCTTTTGCAGTTTCAGATGGTTTTCCAAATAAAAGAATACATCCTCATAAGGCAATTAATTCAATTTCCCTCTCTCCTTCCCTAAACTAAGGTACTATTCTCTGGCCTCTTAGTCTGGTAGTTTAACTGGGATACTGGCCACTACTGATGACAATATTGGATTAGTCTAGGTTTACTTGGTGGGTCTCTTCCAATGTGTTTCTAGTTTTTCAATATACATTTCAATGGAGAATTGAAATCTCCCACTTTGGTTTTAGAAGAAACCAGCCCCATTTTCAATAATTACAAATATACAAGCTATTATCTCTGAAAATTATAATGGTATTTCCAGGTTTGTAACAGAAGGGGGAGTGGGGAAGAGAAGGAAGACTGCTACACCGGCAATCACTAAAACTGACACAAGAGGGTGCATTAAGTCCACAAGTGCTTTTTTCATACTATCACAAAAGAAAATTTATTTCCCTTGACAAAATAAAATTTCCCTCAAAAAACTTTTCATTCTGATGCATGATTTAGAAAGCTGACCGCTATGGCAGATTTGTCCTCTAATTCAATACTTTTGTTCAGAAGACACAAATCAGCAACCTGATTACAATGTGATTCAATCACAGTATTGACCTTTGAAATGCAGAGTAAACTAATCATCATCATCATCAGAAAACTGCAGTATTGCTAGTGGTTCAGTGTCAGGCTCAGCAGCAGCAAGGCCTGTAGAGAAGAAGGGAAGGAATTTGCCTTCCTGTCTGCTGCCATCAGCAATGCTCAAAGTGTACAAAGCTACTGCCTTAAATACATCATAAAAAGAAACCTTCTTGGCTGGGATGTCCAAGAAGATCCCAATCTTTGACAAATAGCCAGTCACAGTCAGAGAGGTCCAAGGATTCGTGCAGGCCAAATAATCTTGCCCGTCTACACATGCGATAACCCAGAAGCCATTCTCAGGACACAGAGTCAAAGTCCCTTTGCGAGCCACAGATTCAGAGGCAATACCCAAGGCCCAGTTTCTTCTTGTCCCAACATTTACTTCCCAATAGTGTTTCCCAGAAGTGTATCCTTCCTTTGCCAACACAAACAGATGGGAATCAAATCTCTTCTGATTTCTGAGCATGAATCTGATGACACCAGTATCTTTCACTGTCCTCCCATCTGCAGAGATTTCCAATCTGGGATGAGCTGTGTCAGCATCCAGGATGACATCTCCTGCAATGGTCAAGTCAGGCCATGAGGAGCAGAAAACACAAGCTCTGCTTTGCTGAACCTTTCCCTTCTCTGCCATCATCCCCCTCTCATTTGTCCTTCCCCCTCTCCATGCTCAGGTGCACTCAGCAGGCTCTTGTCTTAGGATATCTCAAGCTTCTCCCTCTCCTCCTGCCATGTCCGTTTCTGCCAGAGAGAGTGGCAGCCAGCATATACCAAATGCCAGACACTCTTCCAGTGTTCCTGAGACTACAGCAGGCAGCTCCTAGGATGAGGCTGTGCTGCTCAACCTTCTCTGCCTCCATCTCTGCATTGCTGGCAGGGGGTAGCCTGAGAGAAAGGATCAGGAGTTGGCAGCAGATGGAATTAGGTTTGCTTGCCAGCAGCTGTAATTAGGTTTGGATTAACTCCTTGCCAAAGTCTGAAGGGGATTTTCAAGCTTTAAGCACGTTTTTCCTCAATAACAGGAGACCACCAGTGCATGATACTGCTTGCACATGGATTAGAGTGGAAGAGAAGCCTGCAGTGCCACAAGAATAGGGGAATGTTTCTTGCCTCAGCTTTCTACATGCATCAGGGGATGGGAGGAACCCTGGTAGGACTCAAGCAAGGTGCAGTGCCACAAACTGAGGTCCTCTAGCTCAATTCTGATTGAAAGGAGAAGGAGCTGCTCCTGCTGTGGAGCAAGATCAGCTTCAGACACTTTTCCTGAGAGGCCCAAGAGCCAAATCAGGAGTGGAAGATGGAGCTGCAGTGGCCACTGCAAGCCAGCTGTGCCTGCTCCCCACAGTGGAGAGGGCTCCTGAGGAACACAGGCAGGGCCTTGGGCAGCACATAACAGCAAAAAGTCAGCCAGCCACCCTTCCCTGAGTGTGTTCTTCCCCAAACAGCTATCTGAGGGGGTTGGATGTGTTTTCTAGAGCTGCACTCAGGCTCTTGAGTACTCACTTCCTCATCTCACTTATGCTTACGTTTGTAGGACTGTAGGACTGGAAGATCTGTGGGAAAGGAGAAAAGCAGGAAATAAGTGCTTGCTCTGGCAATGAAGCAAAATTGGCCAACTCTCCCCCCTTGGTGACAATGAGGCCACTCTCATGCTCCCCTACTCTGACACTGACAGTATGGTCAGATGCAAGGCTCGTAGTGTTGCTGGGGCGCTGACAACACAGTCAAACAGAACGGGATTGAGGATATCTCTTAACATGACACCCAGCTCGCTCTCCTTCATCACACTGATGCCACGCCCATGCTCTCCTACTCCCCCACCACACACACGCACCCTTCTCTTAACCAGTTCTACTCTCATTTCATCAAAGACTCCCAGAGAAAACATCAGGGTGTGTGATAATTTTGTTTTCCAGACATGGGGCATATGGCTCCAGCTTGCTTCCTCTGAGGACCGAGGAGGACTAAAATGTGCTGTGAGATGAACTCAGCCTCCCTTTCCTTTTCAAATGGGAAAGAGAGGCCAGAGGAATGGCCAGACCCTAAACTAAAGGCTTTCACAGAGAAAGGCTTGCCAGGAAGCAAAGGTGACTTTCACTGCACCAGTTACTCCTGGAGACCCTGTCAAAGTGATCGAGCACTGCTGGGCCAGGGGGAAGAGGAGCAGGCCTTGCCCAAGGCCTGAGCCCCTACATTTCATCTGGGACTCTCACACTCGTAGTGGTCCTTCCTTCCCTGAAGTCTCCAACTCCCAGTGTTCTGGGGCACATGGGCTCTGGAAAAAGGAGAACAAAGACCCTCCCAGCTCAGTAGAACTGGTTTGGATGGATTGACTGCTGGAGTGCTAGGGAAGGAGCACAGGTCCTGTGAGCACTCCCAAAGGCTTGAGAAAGGCCTGATGGGCAGGATGGAGGGTTGGGATCAGCCCCCTCCATCTCTCCAAACAGCAGTTATGGGCTGTGGGAGACAACAATATTTGTTAAGGGGAAGAGAAGTGGGGAAAGCAAGAAGACAATACTAAGGCATGGAGGTGGGCCCCTTTACCACATATTGGGTCATAGAGAGCCTACACTACACATTCCTTTCATAGACAAGGTAATGAAGAGGAACTTTGACCACCTGCTGCCATCATCTCAGTGTTCAGGTGTCTTCACAGGTGGGGACACAAGAGCTACTTGCCAAGAAAATCTGTCCCTCTCCATCCACTTTGAGAAGCTGTGTACAAGAAGCTCACAGGACAATTTGCCTGTAAAGCAGCTTTTGCCTTCAGAGAGATGAAGTTCTGCTGGAAAAGGCCTTGCTCACCTAAGTCATATTTTGTGGACCCCAGTGAGGTCTGCAAAGTTTTTTCCAGAGTTTGTATTTCTTGGGAGAGCTGCTGGATGTCCATCAGCCTCATGGATTCCAAGACCCTTGAGGTATTTTCCTTCACTTGCCTTCCTGTAAGAGAAGACTGGTGTCAGTGGAAATGTGGTTTTGCCTCACCTGAGATGAGTACGGTATCACAAGTTACAAGGGATGGTTCTTCTTAAAAAGGACTAAAAAGACACTGTGCTTTTACTCCCTCCAAATGTGATGGAGAGAAAACAAACGTTTACTGACTCCCAGCACCATTTCACCATCAAAGATGTTCCACTGTCATGGGACAAAAGAGCTGCTCACAAGGAAGTTCTGCCCCATGCACCTACTTGGAGGAGGCAAAGAACTAGATCACAGGACATTTGTAGAGCAGCTTTTGCCTTTTGAGATATGAAGGCCTGCAGGGGAATGGCCTAGCTTACCTAGTTCATTCTTCATGTCTGCTCTTATCATCTGCAGGTCACACTGTGTGGACCCCTTCATGTTCTGGAATGCTTCCTGCAGAGTTTGCATTTGCTGGGAGAGCTGTAGAAGGTCCTTCTTCCACATGGATTCCATAGTCCTTGTATTTGCCTCCACTGTCCTTCCTGTGAAGAAAGAAGCATCTCACTGGAACAGTCTCATTGCTGTCTTGAGGGGGAGACTGGCAACCTGCAATCACAATGCCTTGAAGCTCTGATTTAAACTCCCTGGCAGAGCACCTTCCCTTAGGACTCTCCCATTCCCTGTGGTCCTCCCTAAAGGCTTGACCAAGGCCTGCTGGGCAGCACTGAAGGCAGCACTGGCCTCAGTCCATCTCTCCAGACAGCATCTGTGTGCCCTGGGAAACAACACTCTTTTTCACGAGGAAGATGTGGTGGGACATCCCCTACCTGTCCCTCAGAACCCATTGTGGTCCCAGGAACGTTCACTGTACCTCAGCCTTGGTCAGTGGTTCCCAAGATTGGATATGGACCCTGTGCCTGCCCAGGGCAACGTCCCTGGACATTTGGCAGAGAGTGCTGGGTGCTGCCAGTGCCCTCTCCTGCCCGCACCTCATGCACTGGCCATGGCGATGCCCCCTAGCCAAGCAGGTGAGCATAGGGTTGGGCTAGTTGTGGGTTCTTCAACTTGGAGGTGTTTCAGTGTCACAGAGCAGAAAACTGGTTTGCCATGTAACGACTCTCCTTCTTCAACCACTTTGAGGAGGTGAGTCCTGAGAATAAGTTCACAGGACTGTTTGCCTGTAGAACAGCTTTTTTCTTTAGAGAGATGAAAGCTTGCTGGGGAATAGCCTTAGTTTACCTAGGTCATGCTCCAAGTCTGTTCTGATCCTCTGAAGGTCACACTGTATGGCCTCATATCTCTTCTGGAAATTTTCCTGCAGAGTTTGAATTTGTTGGGAGGCTTCATGGTGGTCTTTCTCCAGCCTGGCTTCTAAGGTGCTTGTTTTTGCCTCCATTGTCCCTCCTGAGAAGAAAGAACATTTTCATTCGGACAAAGGTTTCATGGTTCATGGTTTTCTTGAGGGAGAGACCATTGGTCGGTAATGACAATGCCCAAAAGCTCGTCATCACAGCTCGTCATATAAAATCCCTGTCAGAGCATCTCTTAGGGCTCTCTTAGGTATCTCCCACTCCCTGTGGGTCTTCCTAATGGCTTGACCAAGGCCCCCTGGGAAGGATGGAGGGTAGGAATGATCCCACTCTATCTCTCCAGAGAGTACTCTGGGGAGATAATATTCTTTGTTATGAGGATTGCGTGATGTCACAGAGCACAAAAACTGTTTCCTGTGTAAGAGCTGTCTTTCCCCATCCCCCTTGAGGAGATGTGGCGGACAAGTTCCAGGACAGTTTGCTTGTAGGGCAGCCTTTGCCTTTAGAGGTATGAATGCCTGTCATGGAAATGCTTCTGCTCACCTAGTTTGTTCTCCAGGTCTCTTCTGATCATTTGAAGGTCACGCTGTATAGCAACCTTCATGTTCTGGAAAGTTTGCTTCAGAGTTTGAATTTGCTGGGAGAGATGCAGGAGGTCCTTCTGCCACATGAATGCTATATTCCCTGTGACATTTGCCTCCACTGTCCTTCCTGTGAAAAAAGACTGGTGTCACTGGGACAATGATTTTTCTCCCTTGAGGTGAGGTCGTGTCCCACTAATGACACAAAACTTTCCTCTTAAAAAGGAACAAGGAGATGTTCTTTCACTCCCTTTTACAACAAGTGAGAGAAGAGAGACCTTGACCATCTCCAGTTGCCACCTCAGCAACAAAGGTGTTCCAGATGACTGGGATATAAGAGCTGCTCCCAAGGAAGTTCTGCCCTTTCTGACAAAAGGTAAATGATAAACTCACAGGTCAGTTTACCTGTAGAGCCAGATTGACCTTCAGGGAGATGAAGTCCTGCTGGGGAATGGCCCTGCTCACCTAGTTCATCCTTCAGGTCTGTTCTCATAATCTGAAGGTCTCACTGTGTGTACAGCTGGGTGTTTTGAAAAGCTTTCTGCAGAGTTTGAACTTGTTGGGACACTTCATGGACGTCCTTCTTCCACATGGATTCCAAAGCGTTTGTAGTATTTGCCTCTACTCTCAATCCTATAAAGAAAAAGAACAGTGTCATTGGGACACTCTCATTACCTTCTTGAGGGAGAGAGCAGTGTCCTTATTTAAATTCACTGTCAGAGAGTCTCTTCAGGTTTTCCCTTTGAGTATTCTTGATAAAAAAAGCTGTTCCCCACATAGGGATTGTACTTCTCCATCTGCTTTGAGAAGCTGCCGTGGACAATCACCCAGGACAGTTTGCCTGTAGAGCAGCTTTTGCCTCCAGGGAAAAGGCAGCCTGCTGGGGGAATGGCCCTGCTCACCTAATATATTCTCCAGGTCTGTTTTGAGGAGCTGAATATCACACCGTGTGGACTCCTGCTCATTCTGGAAAGCTTCCTGCAGAGTCTGAATTTTTTGGTAGAGGTGCTGGTGGTTCTTCAGCCAAACAGTTTCCAGGGACTCCACTCTCCTTCCTGTGAAAAAAGACTGGTGTCACAGAGATAATGATTTTTCCTCCCCTGAGGCGAGGACTTTTTCCACTAGTGACATAGGCCTTTCCTCCTAGAAAAGACCAAGGAGACGCTGCTCTTTCACCACCTTCAAGGACAGGGGAGAGAAAAGGGACCTTGATGACCTCCAGTTGCCATATCAGCAATCAAAGATGTTCCACTGGCATGGAACATAAGAGCTGCTCCCAAGGA
Organism: Melozone crissalis; assembly: GCF_028551555.1. Classification (NCBI taxonomy): domain Eukaryota; kingdom Metazoa; phylum Chordata; class Aves; order Passeriformes; family Passerellidae; genus Melozone; species Melozone crissalis. The sequence goes on along the minus strand of NW_026535804.1, from coordinate 1,939,701 downwards.
AATTCTGCACAAGGCACACACTCCAAGGACTAACTCACAAGTCATTTTGATTGTGGAGCATTGTTTGCTTCCAAAAAGATAAAGGCCTGATGAGGAATGGCCCTGCTTATCTAGTTTTATTTTTTCCTTTTTCTTTCTTTATGCAGGGAGGGCACAAGAAATTCAATTCAGTTTCCTCATGTCCTGCCTATTTCTAATTTATACTCTCCAGACTTTTCTTTCTTCAGACAATCCTTTCTAATTCAGAGGCCTTGGAAAATAACTCAGCCCTGAAAAACAAAGATGGGGACTTCACATTCTGATGGACCTGTAGGCACCCTTACTGATCTCTTCCTTGGCTTTCAAATCCTCTTCCACCAAGAGTTTGCTCTGGGAAGGAGCCTTGGCCTCTCTTCTGGACCTGCATTCTTCCTTGTTACATGGAAACTTTTTTCCACTACAGTTTTTACCTGTTGAAAGGGGTCTCAGCATCACTGTGAGCCCTTCTAAACATGAGCTTGAAGCTGCTGTGCTGCTGGTGAGGAATATTGAAAGGAGCCCCATTGCCTCCTCACACCCCAATGGTCTGGCCACAGGGAAGAACCCAGGCTATGCTGCTTGCCAAGTGAGCAAAGAACATTCCTCTGCCAGCATCCCAGCTGGAAAGAATGGGAATGGGAGAAAAGATGGCCTTAGATCCCAGGGAGGATGGGATCCGGAAGAGTCCAGGATGTCCTGGTCAGTGCTGGGAAAAGCCCACTTTTGGGGCAGCTCTGCATCTTGGGAACTTGGAGTCCCGAACATCTGCATGGGGATGGGAAATATAACAAAGGACTTGTTGGAGGACTGTGTAAGTGGGAATTTCCAGAGGGGCGAGATGTATGATTGCACTGCGCTAGACCCTCATGCACCTTCTTCTTGCTTGGCAGAGGTTTTTTTCCAAGAACTGTGGGTATGTGCTGGCACTAATCCATCAGAGAATGCTGATGGAAAGGCTTCTCTTTGTGTCACATAGGACCTCCCCTTGGTCATCTGTTGATAGTCCAACAAGAGAATGAGTCTCATAGAAATGCAGAATTGCAAAGTCAACTCACCAGACAATGGTTTGGGTTTTAAGACACCTTATAGACCTCTCTTTCCAATCCACCATCATCTCTTTCCAGCCTTCCACTAGACCACATTGCTCTAAGCCCTATCCAACCCAGCCTTGAACCCTTCCAGGGATGAGATATCCTTAGCTCCTACAGCAATCTGTGCCAGGGCCTCACCACCCTCACAGGGAAGATTTTCTTCCTATTATCTGATTTAAATCTACCCTCCTACAGCTTAAAATCAATTCCACCTTGTCCTAGTAATCTGTGCCCTTGTAAGAAGTCCCTCTCCAGCCTTCTTGTAAGCTACTGGAAAGATGTCAGAGACTGGGTAAGTTTAGTGTCTCAAGTCAATGCTTTTCTGTGTGTCTGTATGTGTGTATGTGTGTCTTTGCATCTCTGCGTCTGTCTCTGTGTGTGCATGCCTGTTTGTCTGTGTCTGTATGTCTCTGTGCATTTGTGCCATCTCTCTGTCTGTATGTCTGTGTCCCTGTGTGTGTCTGTCTGTGTGTGTCTATGTGTCTGTCTGTGTCTGTTCATGTCTGTATGTGTCTGTCTGTGTTTGTGTGTCTGGTTGTCTCTGTGTCCGTGTGTGTGTCTGTGTCTGTGTCTGTGCATGTGTCTGTGTGTCTGTGTGTGTCTCTGTGTCCATGTGTGTATCTCTCTGTCTGTATGTGTCTGTGTGTCTTTGTGTCTGTCTGTATCTGTTTGTGTGTGTCTTTCTGTGTGTGTGTCTGTGTGTATCTGTTTGTGTGTATCTAAGTTTGTGTCTGTGTGTCTGTGTCTCTGCATTTCTGTGTCTGTGTTTGTGTATCTATTTGTGTGCGTCTGTGTATGTGAATGTGTGTGTCCATGTGTGTGTGCGTGTGTGTGTGTGTGTTTGGAGGCAGGTCAGGCCTTTCTTTCAGGTAAGACAGCGCCCTGCCCCCAGACCCCTCAGATTGACTGAGCTGTCAATCAGTCAAACAGCAGGGGGAATTTCCTGCTCAGCCTCTGATTGGCTGAAGTTCCAGAAATCCCGTCTAGGAGGTGGGCCCACAAAGTGCCAAGGGATTAAAAGGGATGACCATCCAGTACCAAACTGTCTGCCCTTGGTGGCTTTTTTGGGGTTCTGGTCTTACCAACGTCATAACCCTAGGAGTTGGTAGCTATGCCTGTGGTTTTTCTATATCTTTTCTGTCTTTGTCTCTGTCTTCTCCTAATTCTCTTTTCATGAAACTTTGTGGGTGACTTCACATGTTAAGGACTTAAAAGTTTCTAGGTTAAATGGGCTAAGTAAATTAAGTTGCTATCAAACTAATACTAAGTAATGTCACTATAAGTGGTTTCATGTTGAATTTCATGTTGTATTTAATCCTTTTGCCAAAGCTTGCTTAATCTTCTATATTTTGGCAGTAAACTTTTGTGTGATTTTCAGCTCTTGAGAATATCTGGTGGGGATTTATTTCTCCATTGTGCTATCTAGAATCAAGGAACTTTGAGTTTAACCCCTGGATTTAAGTATCCAGGGTGTAATAAAGGGTCTCTAAAGTCTGCCTAGAGCCCTCTCTGCTTCTGTTGTTTTTCATAACTACCATAGGCAATGAATATGGACCATTCCAGATATACCAGGTAGCTGGTCCTGATGCAGCAAAACAACTGACAAGACACCAACCCTCCTGCTCTGGAAGACATCTAGGACAGATAGAACCTACAGTCATGGATAAAATGAACTCAGTAGACATCTTGGTGGGATGGCTGTCGACTATGGAGATGATACCTATGTTTGTATACTTATGTATACAAACATACCTCACATATATATGTGAATGTTTATGTATATATGTTGGAGGGTGTAGGACGTTTAAATGAGTAGATGGTATAAATTAAGTGGTGGAAAATGTCCTGGTTCAGGCCAGGACAGGGTTAATTTTTGCAGTGGCTGGGAAAGGGGCATGACCAGGACCCTAATGTGATTTGTTACAAACTCACATCATTGGCATGGAGTTGGTGGGAAGTGGAAAGGGACACTGTCTCTTCTGGGAAAAAGGGATGCCTTCTGGTCAAAAAGAAAGGGCAGGGAGGGAAGTCATCCTGTATTTGTTTATTGTCATGGGGTCCTTGATGTGGATTTTGCATATGAATGACTCTCTCTTTTTTACACTTCCTTTATTAATATTGTTCTTGTTATTGTTTTTTTTCTTATCTCATTGCTGATTCCAGTAAATTATTCTTGTCTAAAACCATGATCTTCATCTTTTGTGCCTCCAGTTCTCAACTCCATCCTGTAGCAGCAGGAAGAGAGAGGAATAGGGGACTGAAAGTATGGTGTGTCATTAGGGAGTCTCAATGGGAGCAGTGAATTGGGGAGTTCCATTCCTAAACCACAATACAGACAGAAATGGAGATGAGGCTGAAGGCACCGAGCTTGAGAGAGGCAACTGGTGTGAGGTCAGTACAGCTTTTGGGGAGCGGTCAGTCCTGCCTTGCCATGAGCAATGAGGTGCTGGTGTGGGCCCTTGGCCATGACACTCTGCCACAGGTTCCCAAGGCTTTGCAGGGCCCTGCTCCAGCTCCCAGCCAGGAAGGAAAACCAAGTCCCCAAAAGCCTCCCAGAAAGGGGAATAGCCGTGCCCTCAGACACCACAGAGCTGGAACACCTGGCACTGGACTGGGGAAACAAGACTTCTCCCCAGCCATGTCTGCAGAGGCAGAGATCTCTGAACAGGCCCTTACCAAGGTGGGAGGCACCACTGACACTTCTAGGAAAAAAGATCCAGATCTGATGAATGAGCTCCACTGGAACCATTGGGAAGAATGAGACCAATGGAGGTAGAGGAAGGGACGTTCTAATTCACCCCAGAAAAAGTACCTCAATCCCATCCTCCTTCCTTCTCTTGCCTGTAGATGCCATGGTCCACCCAAGCTCTCATGCATGCGGTGGCATCTCCCTTCTGCCTCTGGATGACAGACAGCAAAATTCTACCTGCAGGAGAACTCAGAATTTGAGCTGCGTGGAAGCTAATGCATCTGTGAGCCAGAAGTAGACTCTACATGGTATTTCATCCTATTTGTCAGAGAGTAGTCTTACAAGAGGCTGAGAAATTACATCCTGCAGCCTCACGTCTAAGAACATGAGGTCCTGTGAACCAAGAGGCCTTACCTTGAAATACTAGAACAGCACCAGCCGCCAGGGTGAGAAGGAATAAAGGGAGCTGTATCCAGGAGGCAGGCACCCACTGAGATGCACCTGGAAAAACAGAACCTTTGGAGAAAAAAATTCCAAAATTCCTTTGGGGAAAAAAGTCCACCCCAAGAGATTTTGTGGAGATAAATGGAGAAATAGTCACAATCCTACACAGGTGGTCAGAGCCTGCCTTCCCTCAGGATGTGCACATCCCTAGGGGCAAGAGGGATCCTGCTCATCTCACACTGCAACCTGTCCTGCCTGCAGTGCCTTGTGGTGCGCTGGGATGGGTCTGGCTGAACTAGATAGCTGCCAGCTTCCCTGGCACTGCAATGGGCCTCACAGGGCTCCTGAGACAGTGAGCCTCCAGCAAAGACTTCTGGGGACAACAGAACTCACCTGAGATGTGCACAGTAGTTTTCTTCTCCCTCTGCACCAGTGGGTTCAGGATTTGACAGGTGACTTTTCCCACTTACTCTTCTGTAACTGTGACTCAACTACAGACACTGAAGAACTTATCACTGTCCTGGTTACTTTCAGTGTCTGCAGAGAGCCCCTGCCCATCCTCAGTAACCCACTGGACAACAGGTTCTGGAAACCATCTGTGTGATCTGCAGCCAAGCTCTAGCCCTCGCCCTTGGGGGCCCTGAATTTCAATGAACACTTCACCAATACCTTAAAGACAAGGGAGTTTCTTAGTGAGAGGAGTTTGTTTCCTTGAAAGCAGCTCTTCCTTTGATTCACAGCTCTTTCTTAACCCAGAGTTTCCTGCCAGTTTGTCAGTTTTTCACAAAACCTTTACATTAGTCTTTCTGTCATCCTGCACTTCATCGGCCATAAATGCCAAAATTCCTTTGGCTTTGAGAGAGCTATGGTGTGGGATGGATTCGCTTCTCAGCTCCCCATTATTTCATGGAGCAGGCAGGGAGAAGGTGTGTGCTTTGTATTCTTCTTTTGGAATGACTCTGTAGGACCCCCATCCAATTTTGAGGATTGGTAAAGCAGGACACAGCCCAGTAGAGCCCAGGCACCTCCCCATTCCATGCCAGAACTACAGATGGGCACAGATGGTCACTGACAGGAACTGTGCCAAAGCTTCACCAGTGTGAGGAGGTGGGATGCACCACACACAATTCAGAGTCACACTCCTGGTCAAAGCTGGATTTTATATGAATTTGTCCTGTGTAATACTAGGAAATGGGCGCTGTCTTGAAGCTTTTTCTCTCTCCTCTCCCAAAAGCATCTCTAATCCCCTTTGGATGAGGGGTTTTAGATTCGATCTTAGGAAGAAATTCTTGACTAAGAGTGAGGCACTGGCACAGCTTGCCCCGAGCAGCTGTGGATGTCCCATCCCTGGAAGTATTCAAGGCCAGGTTGGACAGCATTTGCTCCTGCCCATGGCTGGGAAATTCAAATGAGAAATTCTTTAAGGTCCCTTCCAACTCATGCTTTTGCGTGATTCTAAGATTCCCTGGTTCCATCATTCTATGCTCTTTCTCATTAGTGAATCAAGGTTCACCAGCTCCATCTGACATTATCAATACCTGCACACAAATGGTGGTGACTGTCCAGCCGGGGGGAACCGGCAGCACAGAACATCTCCTTAGCCCTTACCCCAGCTGAGAAGTCACAAGACAGAGGGCCTCATTCCCATCAGTCCCACAGCCACGGATGCTGAGCACTTGGATGTCTGTCAGGTAGCCTCACACCTCCCCAGCAGGGATTATTGCAATTTTCCAGCCCCATGTGGGTCAGAACAGGGCTCAGGCTAGGCATGGAAGTTGCGGAACATCTTGACAGCTGGCCTATGCTGGGAGTGGGGAGGTGATGTGTTGGGTCATATGAGGGGGGCATCAGCTGGGGGACAGTAATATTTTGGAGAGCTCTTTTCCTTCTGTAAGAGCTTCCCCCCTTCCCTGCCCAGCCCAGAAAGTCTCCAACTGCAATGCTGAGCTTGGTGGCCATATCAACAATCCAATCCCTGGATATCACAGTGAAACTGTACATTTCTTCATCTGCTGGCTGGACATTCCTCAGTGTCAGGGACACATTCCCAGTGTCAAATCCATCTGTTGGCACTGATATCCATCCATGCTATTTCTGCATCTGTTCACCCCCAAACTACCTACATGTGTAGATGTCCTCTCTGTGCCCATCTGTGATTTTTCTCCACTGCACTTCGGGATTGTCCAGTGGCTATGTGGAAGAGATGGTGCAAGGAATGATTGTATCCTGACCAACTACATTGTATCCTATTCCAACTACATTTTCAGGAGAGGTGAGCTCAAAATTGTCTGTGAGTGAGCATCAGGCTGAAATCCATCAGAAAATGTACTGGTGTGAAGGAAACAGGTCTAGGAGTCACAATGGGGAACAACTGAAAGTAATAGATTAGAGGGAGAAAACAGGATGATACAAGTTGTACAGGATGGGATTATTTTGGGGAAAAGAAAAAAAAATAAATGCATAAAAGCATATCCAGAGCCATTTCATGCACCTCCCCAGCTGGCCTTGCCCTTTCTCAGCCCTGTGTCACCAGCAGCAAAGTGGCTGTGACAATGCCAACTGCCAATGCAGACAGGGAAATGCTCCTAGCACTGGGGCAGAGCTGGACAGGGCACAGCTGTCTTGGCTTAGGTCTTCCCTGGCTTCACCTCTGACTTCAAACGGCTGGATTCCCCAAAACAGAGGGGCAGGACAGCTCTGGCTCTTGTGGAGTTCGAATCAGGGCTGCTCAGGAGACCATGACCCTCAGCTCCACGACTTTTGATCATCTGCAGGCTGGAATCCCTCAGGAAGGAACAGAAAGGAACAGAATGAAAGGAACAGAACAGCTCATGGAAGCATTACCTGAGAAAGGGATAGCCAGAAGAAGTGCCAGAGCCAACAGGACCCATCTCTTCTGCTCCATCCCTGCAGTCCAAGGGGTGGGATGATCCTGCAGCTGACCTGGAACAGTCACAGAAGGGAAGTGAGAAAAGAAGGGAAATCCTGTCCCAACCCCTTCAGATCTTTCTCCTGGCACTTGTCACTAGCTGTGACTCCTGAAGGTGCCAAATCTCAAAAAGCTGAGATCAGAAATCAAGAAAACTTGTGCCTTTCCAGAGATCTCAATTATACTTGCAGCTTCTGGGAATTTCAGTCTAGCGTGCTCTCAGGAAGCTGTGACAGGGAATGCCAGAGAAAATTCAATCCAGTCCCTACTTCCTGCTGTGAAATTTAATGGACACCTTAAAACACCAGTTTTGGTTTGGAATCACAGAATCTTTAGGCTGGAAAAGGCCTCTGAGATCACAGAGTCCAATCTTTGATTAAAGACCACTAGACCAGGCACTTAGCACCACATTCAGTCTTTTCTTAAGCATTTTGAGGATGTTGACTCTACTACCTCCCTGGGTAGCCTGTTCCAATGCCTGACCACCCTTCAGTGAAGAAATTGTTCCTGACATCCAACCTAAACCTCCTCAGCACAACTTAAGGCTTGAATTTCCTCTTGGCATTTTACTAGTTTTCTGGGAGAAGAGGTCAACTCCCAGCTTGCTACAATTTCCTTTCAGGTATAGAGAGTTATATGGTCACCCCTTCTCTCACTCTGTTGAGTTTACATGGGCAGGTTTTGGTAGCAGGGGGGTTCCAGAAGGGTGCCTTCTGTGAGAAGCTTCCCTGTGTCCAACAAAACCTATGCCAGCCGGCTCCAGGACAGACCCCCTGCTGGCTAATGCTGAGCTACACATGGATTGTGATGATGCCTCTGTGATAACATATTTAAAAAGAAAGTTATTGTGCAGATGTAACAGAGACCAGAGAATAGTGAGGTGAGAACATGTGAGAAGAACAGCTCTGCAGATAGCCAGGTCAGTGCAAAAAGATGAGCAGGAGTGCTCCAGGTACCAGAGTAGAGATTCCCCTGAGAGTCTGTGGGGAAGCCCATGGTGAGGCAGCTGTGCCCCTGCAGCCCATGGAGGGTACACAGTGCAGAGATCTACCTGCAGCCTTTGGAGGAGCTGCACTCTGGAGCAGGTGGATGCCCAAGAGAGGCTGTGACCCCATGGGAAGCCCGTGCTGGAGCAGAGTACTGGCAGGGACCTGCAGACCCATGGAGAGAAGAGCCTAGGCTTGAGCAGGTTTCCTGGTATGGCTTGTGATCCTGTGAGCAACACACACTGGCATGGACTGTACCTGAAGAACATGAATGTGTGGCCCACATTACAACAGTTCATGGAGAACTGTTCCCTATGGGAAAGACACACACTGAAGAAGTCTGTGGAAAAGTGTCTGCCCTGGGAGGGACCCCACACTGGAGCAGAGGAAGGATTCTGACTCCTCTCCCTGAGCAGGGTCACAAACAATGTGTGATGAATTGACCATTGCTTCCATTCCCCATCTCCCTGTGCCACTGTGAGGAAGAGGTAGAGCTGGGAAAGAGGGAAGGGTGGGGAGAAGGTGTTTTTAAGATTAATTTTACTTCTCATTGCCCTTCCCTGCTTTTTTTAGTAACAAATTCTATTAATATCCCTGAGTCTGTTTTGTTCTTGACAGTATTTGGTGAGTGATATCTCCTGGTCCACAACTCATGAATCTTCCACTATATTTTCTTTCCCTGTTCAGCTGAGAGGGTCAGTGATGGAGCAAGCTTTGATGGGTACCTTGGTAGCATCCAGCCAAGGTCAACCCACTACACCAGGTTAAACAACCACAACTCCTTCAGCCACTCCTCATCAGACATGTGCTCCAGACCCCTCACCAGATTCACTTCCCTTCTCTCTGGACTTGCTCCAGCACCTCGATGTCTTTGATGGGCCTAGAACTTGACACAGCACTCAAGCTGTGGCCTCCCTACAGCCAAGTACAGTGGGACAATCTCTACCCTAGTCTTGCTGCCACACTATTCCATATACAAAGCATGACAACAGAGGTCTTCTTGCCTACCTGGCCATGTGCTGGGCCATGTTCAGACACTGTTGACCAGTACCCCTAGATCCTTATCTGCTTGGCCACTTTCCACTCTGCTCCTAGCCTGTAGTGCTGCAGGAAGTTGTGGTGGCCAAACTGTATGACAAAACTCATGGTCTTGTTGAACCTCGTGCTGTTGGTCTTGACCCACTGATCCAGCCTAACTCCCTCTAAAGAGCCTTTCCACCCTCCAGGAGATCTATGTTCCCACCCGTCTTGGTGTCATCTACAAATTTACTGAATGTCCATTCAATCTCCTCATCAATTAAGATTTTAAACACAACTGCTCCCTAGGAGAAACCACTGATGACCAGACATCTGCTGCATGCAGCATTATTCCCACCATCCTCTGGGCCCAGCCTCCAATCAGCTCTTAACCCAGTGAAGATGCACCTATCTAAGCTGTAGGCTGCAGCTTCTCCAGGAAATGCTGTGGAAGACTGGGTTGAAGGCTTTAATGAAGTCCAGATAGACAAATTCACAGCCTTTTCCCATGCACCAGATGGGTCACTTGGTCATAAAAGGAGGTCAGGTTGGCCAAGAAGGACCTGTCCTTCTAAGCCCAGGCTGGCTGGGCCTGATTCCCTGGTTGTCTTGTATGTGCTTTGTGGTCACTCTTAAGATTATCTGTTCCATAACCTTGCCAGGCACTGAGGTCAGGCTGACAAGCCTGGAGTTTCCCAGAGCCTCTTTTCAGCCTTTCTTGAAGATGGGCATCACATTGGCAGCTACACTCATCTGGGACTTCCCCTACGAGCCAGAAGTGATGATAAATGATACAGAGCATCTTGGTAAGCTCTTCCACCAGCTTCCTCATCAGCCCCAGATAAATTCCATCTGATCACATAGATTTGTGGGAGTCTAAGTGGCTCAATAGGTCACTATTTCCCCCTGAGTTACAGAGGGTCCATTCTGCTCCATGTTCCTATGTACCAGCTCAGGTTTGTGCTGAGGATAAGAGATCTTACTGTTAAAGAATGAAGCAAGGAAGGCGTTAGGAACCTCATCCTTTTCTTCATTGTTGGTGATACTCTTTCCCCCACATCCAATAAAGAATAGAGGGTTTTTTTGGTCTTCCTTGTGTTGTTGATATAATTATAAAACCACTTTTTATTATCTTTTAAAAGCAGTGGCCACATTGAGTTCTGACTGAGCTTATGCCTTTCTATTTTTCTTTCTATATGAGCTAATGACATCCCCTTGTGTTCTTTCTGAGATCCCTGCCCCTTTTTCTTAAGGTCATACACTATCTTTTTTATTTTGACTTCTTGCGAAATCTCCCCATTTAGACAGGCCTGTCTCCTCCCCCACCATCTCATCTGTCAACAATAGGGACAGGTTGCTCCTAGACCTTCAAGATTTCTTCCTGAAAATATGTACAGCCTTTCTGGAAGGTTGGGTTGCAAGAGTGTCTCTGTCCATACACTGAAATGGGAGGAAAAGTAGGAAGAAACAGTTTATGCCATCCCATGCCCACCCTTGGAGGAAGGGGAATCCATGGCACTTGCTATCCCAAAGTTATCACCCTCTGGAAACAATTAGGCTGAAGAGTGACAGTGCATCAGCTCCAGAATAAACCTGAAATCATTTAGGGAGTTGCACCAGGGTTGACTTTGCTGCACTACACTAAAGATCCTTTCCTTCTCTGGCTCTAGCTCTCTCAGTGCATTTTCACATTTCCAGGATGTGCCTGACCTCAGCCCCCACAGCAGCACATTTGGTGTGAAATCTTTATTAGTTTATTCACGTTCAACATTCCATGTTTAATGAGCAGTAGAGAAGGTGAGACATCCTGATGACTTCCAAGCAGGAGTCATTCAGCCTACACTGTAGTGTGTGGATATTTCCCAGAGAAGATGACCTACAGGCCTCAGAGCAACACCTCATGAGACTAAATTGGATGCTGTTAGAACAGGCATGGTGATGGATCAGGAGCAGTGACAGGGCAAATGTTCAATTCACATGGTTTTAGTCACAAATTCCCCCTTTTCACTTCCTAAGGAAAGACAGGGACTTCCAGAAATATTTCTTCAAATTCATTATTGACCACTAAGATGAGGATTCATGTCCACTCTGATCTCCATAGCACAGGCTCTTCACTGGTTGTTCTGAGCTCTATTTATGGTACATGGAGGTAAATGAGCACAGTGACTTCTCTGTTCTTGATTCAGCTGGGATAGAGGTGCTTTTTTCCCAAGTAGCTGGTCTAGGGCTGTGTTTTGGATTCGGTATTGAGAACAATGTTGATAAGATTATTGCTCCATTGTGCTCACCCCAGGTCAAGGATTTTTCAACATCTTTTGCTCTGCCACCAAGCAGATGCATGAGAAGTGAGGAGGAAGTACAGACAGGACAACTGACCCAAACTGGCCAGAGGAATATTCCAGACCATAGAAAATCATGACCTTTATGTAAACTGTGGGAAGCTGGCTGGAAGTGGGCTGATTGATGCTCAAGTACAGGCTGTGCATCAGTCAGTGGTTGGCAAGCAATTACTTTGGGCATCACTTGGGTTTTGCTCCTCTCTCTCTTTCTCTCTATTTATCTCTTTCTCTTTTCCCTCTCTTCTTTTCAACAATATTTTTTTTTAATTGCCATTGCTTGTTTTGTTTTGTTTCAAGCTCTTCTTATCGCAGCCAACAAGTTTTAGTTTTCCAAGGGGCTGTAGGGCACCAGGGAGTGAGTGAGCAACTGTGTGGTACTTAGCGGCCATCTGGTGTTAAATCACCATCAAGTCCCATATCATTAATGAAGCCAAAGGTCTTGGAGTGAGGTGGCCGCTCCCAGAACTAGACACTGAACTCAAGGTGTGGCATCACCTGTGCTAAGTACAGGGGAAGAATCACTTCCCTAGTCCTGCTGGCCCCACTGTTCCTGATCCAGGTCATGATGCCATTGACCTTTATAGCCACGTGGGCACACTGCTGGTTCATGTTCAATCGGCTGTCAACCAGAACCACCAGGTCCCTTTCTGCCTGGCTGCTGTCCAGCCACACTGTCCCCAGTCTGTGGTGCTGCAGGGGGTTGTTGTGGCAGAAGTGCAGGACATGGCACTTGGTCTTATGGAACCTCATATAGTTTGATTTGGCCCATCTATCCAGCCTGTCCATGTCCCTCTGCTGAGCCCTCCTACCCTCCAGCAGATCAATGCTCCTACACAGCTTGGTGTCATCCATAAATTTGCTAATGGTAGACTCAATCCCCCATCTAGATCATCAATAAAGATATTGAATAGGACTGGGACCAACATTGATCACTGGGGGAGACCACAGTGTGGTGGATACAGCACCATCCCCATCACTTTCTGGGTCCACCATGACCCAGTCCCTAACCCAGCAAAGATGCATCTGTCCAAGCTGTGGGCTGCAGCTTTTCCAGGAGAATGCTATGGGAGATGATGTTAAAGGCTTTGCTGAAGTCCAGGTAGATACAACCACAACTTTCCCCACATCCACCAGGCAGGCCACCTCTTAATAAAAGGAGATCAGGTTGGTCAGGCAGGACCTGCCCCTCCTAAACCCATGCTGGCTGGGTCTGATCCCCTAGCCACCCTATAGATACCATATGATGGCACTCAGGGTGATGGCACTGTTCTATAACCTTCCTGCCACTGAGGTCAGGCTGATAGGCCCAGAGTTTCCCACTCTGACATCCTCTTGAGACAGAGTAGAAATTTTCCAGAGTAGAAATCCATTTTGGATTTAGGTAAATTAAGTCTTGAATTAAGTCTGTAACTTGCAAACATAGCCTTTTGGTCTGACTGCCTGCTCTTGCAAAAAAATCTATGCTCAAAGAAGCTGCTTCAGCCAAAAGACAGAGATAAGAGAGGGGCTCCTTGGGCTTTAAAACAGACGGAGAGGCTGCAGGAGACAGGGCAGGGTGACTCAGGAGTTCTTTCCGTACTTTCAGATAAAAAACTAACTGCAAGGGTAACTAGCTGCAAGTGTAACTAGCTACAAATATAATGTGAAATCAGTAAAATTAATATGTGTCAATATCAACCTATTGTGAAATTCCATGCATATGGATTAATAAGGGAAATAAAAAAAGGATCTGGAGTTCCCAGAGGTATGCATGTCTTTTAAGGGGAATGATCCCCACATGTGCCCAGTGCTGTAGTAAACATACCAGCTTTACAACTTTTCCAAAGTTGTGGAGTTTTTTTCTTTCCACAAATCACTCCGTCCAGCCCTTCTTGTGGATGGCCATCATATTGGCACCTCCAGTCCTCTGGGGCCAGCCTGGTGAGCCAAAACTGATAAATGATGGAGAGTGATTTTGTGAGCTCTTCTGCCAGGTCCCTCATCACCCTAGGATGAATCCCACCTGGTCCCTTGTGAGCATCTAAGTGGCTCAGCAGGTCTCTAACTGCTTCTCTAACTGCTTCCTCCTAGATTACAGAGGGGCTATTCTGCTCCCCATCCCCATCTACTAGCTCAGGAAGCCAGTTGTCCTGAGGACTATATGTCTTATTTTTGAAAATTGAGCCAAAGAAGGTTTTAAATACCTCAGCCTTTTCATCTTCTTCGGTAACTACATCCCCCCCCAAGTCCAATAAAGAATGGAGATTTTCCTTGCTGCTCCTTTTGCTAGTAAATTTTTAGATATGCTTTTTATTGTTCTTTACAGAAATGGCCAGATTAAGTTCTAATTATCTTTAGCCTCTCTAATTTTCTTTCTGCATGACCTAACAACATCCTTAATCACTTCCTGAGTTACCTGCCCCTCTTTTTAAAGAAAATAAGCCTTTTTTTCCCTCAGTTCCTTTAAAATCTCCCTGTCCATTCAAGCCAGATATCTTCTACACTAGCTCATCTTTCAGCACATAGGGACAGGTTGCTCCTGTGCCTTCAAGATTTCTTTTTTCAAGTATGTTCATCTTTTTCCCAAGGTGCTCTCCAAATCAGTCTCTTCAATAAGGTGAAGTCCACTCTCAGGAAGTCCAAAGTGGAAGCTTTGTTGATGCCCCTCATTGTTTCACAGAATATTGAGAATTCTATTATTTCATGATCACTGTACCCCAGACACAGCAGGTCAAGTGTAGTCCCTCCCCTGGTAGGCTCACTCACCAGCTGTGACAAGAAGTTCTCCTCCAGACACTCTAGGAACCTCCTGGACTGCCACTTCTCTGCTGTGTTAAGTTCCAGCAGACATCTTGCAGGTTAAATGTCCCACAAGAACCAAGCACTGGTGATCCTAAAACACCCTCCAGGTGCTTGTAGAATAATACATCCCCCTCTTCATCCTGGCTGGGTGATCTGTAACAGACTCCCACCAGGCTGTTGGCCTTCCCCCTGAATCTTGCCCATAGGCACTCGACCTTATCATTAATTAATTAATCTTAGTATCCATGGTGTCAAGAGCCTCCCTAATACATAGAGCCACCCCTCCACCTCTTCACCGCCTGTCTCTTTTGAAGAGCTTGTAGCCACCTATTGCAGTCATGACAGTCATCTCATCATGTTTCCATGATGGAGACTACATCATGGCTTTCCTCCTGTACAGTGGCTTCCAGCTCCTGTTGTTGGTTATCCATGCTGCATGCACTAGTGTACCTGCACTTACTCTGCCTTACCACCCTTGGGCTTCTTTCTGGAGAGCCTGGTTTCATCCCCCTACCCCTTTAAACCTAGTTTTAAGCCCTCTCAAGCAGCCCTGCCATGGGAACATAGGTGTAAAAAGCTCAACACAACAAGAAACACACAAAGGAAGAATTTCTCCATCCCTCTAAGCTTCCTGTTTAGCCCTGCTAAACAGACACACGGCGACAGAGAGCAACTAACAGCAAGAATCAGTGCTGCAGCAGAAGGGCGGAAAATGGAGTGACTCTGTAACACCTGTCAGATCCCCAAAGATCCCTGAACACTGTGGAATTATGAGATTATTTAATTAGACAATGCCATGATGACCTGAGGTTTGCTGCTTACAAATTCGTAAGCTCAATCAATCAATCAATCAATCAAGGTACTAATTGGGAAATTTTAAGCTTAATAATGTTTCTGTATGAGCAACTCACCTGTGGGTGCTCTGGGAGTTATCATCATCCTGAGTTACTATAAAATCAAGGCAGTTTCACACTGTTTCAACTTCCAACAGGAAAGAGTTCTGAGTGGTCATACTTGGAACCAGCCTCACTTACTGAGAAGGAAGTTCCAGCATTATAATTAGTCCTACTTTGCCTCAAGGTCCTGCCTTAAGGGGGTACCCTGGGCCCAACTGTCCTTTCCAGAGGGGGAATTCTCTCCTGCTCTGCTGCCTCTCCCAGACAGTAGCACAACAGTCCTTGGGAAACAAACATCAGACTCAGAAGGCCAGTCCAGATCTCAACTTTCCCCCCAAATGACCATTCCCTATAACTTTTAGTTCCTCTCTGAGCCCTTTTGAGAACAGCTGCGCTGTTGATGCCCTCAGTTCTTGCCACCTGCACCTGAGGAGACCTGGGGGATGGGAAGAGCTTGTGTGCACAACTGGGATGAAAGGAAAAGACCAGCTCCTTTCCACCCCAACAGCAGCACCATATTCACCACTTGCTCAGGAGTGAAAGAAATAACAGAGATCTGCTTACCTGCCTTAGTCAGCAAAGACGAGCACTGATATTGGACAGGTATTTTTCTTCTTGCCAGAGAAATTTCCAGTGGCAGAAGGGAAGGAAAATGAACAGAAGAATCAGATCCTGAAGTTTAAATGTGGTATCTCTTTGCCTAAAACTCACTTTGCTGCCTGAAGGTCAAATCTTATCTGTTATATGAGAGCTCTGTGTTGGTGACATAGGCAATTAGGTGCAAATGGAGCTTCAATGTCAATGAAAGTTTTAAGATAAGCAGAGATCCAGCTCAACACCACAAAATATGCCGTTTTAGAATTAGAGCTGGATTTTACCTGTTGTCAGGTAAGAATGATTGCCACGTCTCCAATCTATAGATGAAAGGTGAACTTTGATCAGCTCCTTAAGGAAGTAAATTTGAAGATTTAAACTGAAATTAAGACTTAAACAGCCAGGGATTAACTTGGGGTGTGACTCTGTTTGAAGATCAAGGATCATTCTTCTGTAAGACTGATGATTTTGTTGACAGGTTACCTAGGGAATGAAGGTGGGGTTTTCCTGGGACTTCACGGTCACCCTTTAGAGAAATTAACTTGAAATGGGAGCAATTCTGTTTTTCTAGAGGATGACATCTGAAGTACTCTTGGATTCCCACTCAGCTTGCCCCTTAGTGTCACTTCTCACAGCTGTTTCTTCCTTCAAAGTCTGTGCCAGAAGTATTTCTCATTACCCTAGAAATTATTTGATATAGTAAAATCCTCTCTAAGTAACTTGATATCCTACTATGAGCCACCTGCCTCATGACAGAAAGATGTTTTCTGAAGGTTTCCTGGGTTATAGTGAGGCTTTTGATAGTGACCCTAACATCAGCCTTCTGGACAAGCCTTGGCTGTGAGACAAGTGGTACCATAAGTGAAGAACTGCCTGATTGCCAGGGCTCCTAGTGTTCTAGAAAACTGTCTTGGTTTGAAAGACAGGTGTCTGTTAAGGAAGATAGGAGCCTCCCTTGGAAGGGGCGTGGCTGCAGCCTCACCTCATGTGCAACTCTAGGCCCCCTATTTAAGAAGAATATGAAGTTATTTAAAGAGTGGCAACAAAGCTGATGCAAGGGTTGGAGGACAAGTCCTGTCAGAAGCTGCTATGGAAAACTGAAATCCCTTTGTTATGAATACATATTATAATATTGGCTTTTCACAAATATTAATGGATGCTACATGTATAATATTAAAGTAACTTTGCTATAAAGATGTAGGAGTTTTTTGTTATTTCTGTTGTTAACTAAACTTAGACATAGTAGTGAGATGTTAGTGAGATCCTTGTGTTAAAATGCCTGCTTGGTTGGGATAACATTCAATGAACATGTGATGGAGACCCCTGCTACTGCCAATTATCAGCACCCACCATCTGTAGAAAATATGGACCAAAGTCCAAAGTGGAGGTGGTAACAAGAACAGACCAAAACTACAGCCAAAAAATATGCATGCTCTAAAAAGGCAGATCCAAGAAGGAGCCATGGTAAGCAGTTCTTGCAACATGTAAACTAGTTTGGAGAAAATTTTAAATATTCATAATTCTTTATGAATATGCAATAAGCTGATGCAATAGGAAAGGTATGTAAAGGGCATCTTTACATAAAGACAGAAATAGCACATGTGGTCTTGGCAAAATGCCAAGCACACAGCCGTAAATCTTTGCTTTATTGTCTTTGTCTCCTATTATCCTTTATTAAACTTTTAAATTTTTAGAGGAGACTAAACCTCCTTTTTCACACATTCTCCTTAGGTGGCCTTTGCCAAGAATCTACAGAGCATCTGGGAATGTAACAGTGGGGTATTTTGAGCCACTCATTCCCAGTCAGGCTGATTCCAGTTGCTGTGATCCCACATCACTCCAGAAATACAGACATGTTCTGTCCCTCTGTAGCCTGATGGCATTGGGATACCCTGTGCCCCAGTGTCTGCTGGAGCTTTGTACTCTGGTGGGGCTGCTGTGCCAAGCCCTCAGATGCACACACTCCACAAACCCATTTGTGCGTCTCCTCCTCCTGGCTGCATGCAGGGTCTCCCTGGTTCTGATCATAGGATTGTCCATTTACTTCATGTAAAAACAGTTTAGAATGCCCTTCCACAGGATCAGGAGTAAAATCAGCACTTTCATTCTGTCTGGGAAATAGACAGCTGGAGATTGGAGAAACTGAGTGGAGGAAATGAGAGTAAGCATCTCTTCTGCTGGCTCCCAGCAGCTCGTGGGCTAAATGGCATCTGCCTTTTGTTTAATATGATAATTTAAGTCGCTGACAGATCCGTAAGGAGCCAAGAAAATTCAATGCATGTTCTGCCACCCAAGAGTGAATCTGAGAACTGGTGATCTCACCAGGTCCATGATGGTCATGACAGCCCTCATAGTTTTAGGCAAGGAACCCTAAAATTTTCAAGCTTAGGCAACTTTTCAAGTTTAGTCAAGCTCTAAACCTGAATTAAAAAATTAATTAATTAATTAATTAATTAATCCAGGAGACCAGAGTCTGAACTGCACATTCAAAGGCAGTTGCATTGTGTGGTGAAATGGAGCAGGTAGGAACAGGCTGGCAACCCTACAAAGAGCCTGAGGGTAGTGCCTAGAGACGCTCTGCAAGCTCAATGCTCAGCCTGAACCCATTTGTTCTGACAAATGTGGCCTGACAAGATGCAATAATCCCTGCTATGTCATCAGGTCGGGGGAAATTTAGGAGCATTCTCAGCCTTGCTCCTCAACCTGTCTGGGCATGCATCTGCTGAGACATGGGTGTGTCCTGATGCCCCCACTCACCCCCCCCCCCCCCATCCATGGACAAGACTTGGGACACTTTGGAGGCATTTTAGGGGTTAATTAGGCCAGTGCAGGGAGGGCAAAGGGACGATTTAGGGGGGCTTTCTGGTGTGTCTCTGTGTCCCCTCCTACTTGAAATCTCCCCAGTCTGTTGGTATTCCCTGTGTGAAAAACACGTTCACTCTCCTGTGAAAATTTAAAAAGTTTATAAAGGAAAACAGAAGACAATGGAGGTTAGGATCTATAAAATTAGAGGGTTTTGAGAAAATGGTAAAAAAGGCAAGCCTCAAACAGCAGATTTGTGAACATTGCTAATGCAGCAGAAAGTTTTCTAAGCTGTAGCGCGGACGTGAGAAATAGAACAATAAGCCTCTGTGATTTGCCCTTTTAGGTTGCAACAAGTTTATTTAATGTATATCTTTAGAAGGTTAATATGAATGAGTCTCTGTGCTTTGTCTCTCATAAACGAGGCATTGTGTTAGAGAATAAGTCTCTATTGTGTTAACTGCAGTTATGTGTGCTTCATATGATTGGATAGAATTATTGTCAATATGTTTTTGCTCTATGTGTGATTGGCTAAAACTTGGACTGAGATGGCTTTATGCTATGCTGTAACATTACATTTCCTTGGCATTCCATTTGAATCAGTGAGTTGTTCATGTCTCTTGTCTCCATTGTCATAACAATGTACTGAAACTGATGTTTGAAATAAACAGCTCACGGCACCGATTCGAGTGTCCCGTCCCTGGTTGTGGCTGTATATAAATTGCTGATGGCAAAATGGTGCAGAAAATAATCTCTCTAGCATCCCTCCAAAAAATTATGAACTCTTTCCATGTCGAGAAAAGCGTTCAGAATATTCGTTGTGTTCCGAGAACGTAAGAGTTCATGAAGTTTGTTTCAGGGCGAGTGCCAGCAGCGCAGAAAGAAGAGATGTGAATTTGCAGACGTTTTGTGATAAAAGAATTATGTGTTCTAAAATTGTAAATGCAAAGACAGCAGAAACTAGTTTAGAGTCTGTTTTGTCAAGTCAAAGAGCTGTAAGGGTCACTCCTGTGACTGTTTTCCCTTTTCAAGAAAGCAACCCCTCAGATTCGGTTCAAGCAGGTAAAGTGCTTTGTGATTCAAAGAGTTCTTTTTTGGTAAATTGTTCAAATAAGCCTCTGCCAGGTTTTTCTGTTGTTCGCCAGCCTTTTGAGGTACAAGATGAAATAGCAGTGAATAGAGCTCGTCCACAGGACAGGGCAGAAGAGAAGACAAATGCAGCAAGCAGCAGCCAAGAATTGAGCCAAACTAAGGGGACTGCCCAGACAGAAGTTTGAGGAAAGAGCAAGAGATTTTTGAAGGGTTTCTGAGGAGAAACAAGCTGAGATTTTAAAGAATTAGAAATCTATTTCTTTTGCTGTTGAGAGAAAAGATAAGATGTTAAATTCTCAGTCTGATGTTAGCTGTTCTCCAGCTGAATCTCCACAAGCAAAGGGACTTTGTGAAACATGCCATTGTTCTTTAGAAATTATCAGAAGTACAAACCCAAAGTCGCTTTCCCAAAGAAGTTTGAATCTTAGCTTTCCTCCTCAGTCCAAAGAACACGCCCTTTGCCCAGCCCCTTCTAGCAGAGCTTCAAAAGGAATGTGTTGTTTAGCTGAGCCCTCCTCTGTCCCTCATGGCAGAGCTCCAAAGAGAGCATGTTGTTTAGATGTCTCTGCCAAGAATTCAAGGGCGTGTTCTTCTGTCCATATTGGCAGAGTTCCCGAGAAACTTTGTTGCTACAGCAACGTCCCTGCCAAGAATTCAGACACTGGCAGAGTTCCCAAAACAGCTGCTGTCAGCTCCAGTTCTGACTTTCCATTAAAGCTGCCTAATTAGTCTCACATTAATCAAAAATTAGAAAAATATTTAGACTCAAAGAAACAACTCCTTGCATTACCTGTAAGATATAGTCGCAATGATCGTAACCCACAATACGGAAGACTTACCCACCATGACATAAAAGAATTACGTCAAGCTTTGAAAGAAAGTGAGTTATCTTCTGCCTATTTTAACAATGTGCTGAAAAGTATTTTTATTCCTATAATTTAGTCCCTGCTGACTGTCGAAATGGGGCTTCTCTAATTTTAACCAGTTCACAGTACCTACTATGAGAATTACAATAGAAAAAACTTCTTAATAAGTTAGTTGAAAAATATGCAGATACTGATTATACAGATTTAGATGTTGCTCAATTAGCAAGTGATCCACCTTACCACAGAGCAGAAAATCAAGCAGTAGACTTACGCCAGCCCGTATTAGCAAACATTAAAGATGCTCCTAAGAAAGCCTTGTTTTCAGTACAGCCAGCTAGCACAAATGTAAATTCTTATCTGCTGATTAAACAAGGTGAAGCAGAACCTTATAGTTCGTTTTTAGATAAATTAACTCAAGCAGTTGAAAGGCAATGCCCAGATGAACAAGCCCTTTCCTATATTGTTCAAAACCTTGCTTTTGTAAATGCCAGTGATGGATGTAGAAAACTTATTTTAACTTTGCCTGATCAGCCTCCAACTGTCCCACAAATGCTGACAGCTTGCAGCAGAGTCATGAACTCACAAAATCTTGCAAATTTACAAGTCAATGCTTTAAATAAAACATTGAAAAATAATTTGACACAACGAATAGATAAAATTGAAAAGCTTTTAGAGAAACAAAAAAAAAAATTAGAAAAATTCTGTTAGCACTGTGTGGTTAGACTCTGATAAAAAGCCTCATTGCTTTGCTTGTTGTAAACCTAGTCATGTGAAAAAAAGATTGTCATGTGTAGACATTCCAACCAAAACAACTTTCTACCTGTCATAAGATATGGTTGTCATGATGTATATGATTTGCTAATATCTAGTGGTACAAGTTTTGTCTTCAGTTCACAGAGGTTTCCAAGATCCAAAATTCTACACTACATGGATGATTTGTTCATCGCAGCTTCAACGCAGACAGAGATAAAGCGAACCTGTGCTACTGTTAAAACTGAAATCCAAATGCTGGACTTGACATTTCTACGACAAAGATCCAAAGATGCGACATTAACTCTTCAGAGAAGACAAGCTCATCGCTGTGTTCTGAAAAGTCCTTTCTTTTTTGCAGCTTTAAGAGAGACGATGCAAGTTTGTAGCCTCATTTTTCAGTAAGACCCTTCTGAGCCAGATCCTTTGTTGATAATAGAGTAAATTTTTCCTCCCTACAGGTTTCCAAAGACTATTTTCACAGTTTTAGAAATAGTTGCACACATTATAATTAAAGCCAGAACCAAATTGTTAACTTTAGCAAGCCAAGAATTTTCAGTTATCTATTCACCATTGAAAAAAGATTACCTTAATTGAGCAATGCAAAATTCTGACAATTTACAATATGCATTCTTAAGTCTCCCAGAAATTTGTTCTGTTCACTACCCAGCTCACAAACTATTGCAAGCAAAATTGAGTTTCAGAGAAAAACCTAAATTAAGTGAAGAACCTTTAAATGCAGTGATCCTCTTCACTGATAGCTCTAGCAAAAGTCACAAATCAGTCGTAACTTAGTTGAATCAAAAAACTAATGCTTAAAAGACCAACATTCAAATAGTGGAAAAGTCTCCTTAAATTGTTAAGCTTGCTGCTGTAGTTCAAACTTTTCAGCTTTTCCCTCAACCTTTTAATTTAATCACAAATTCTGCTTATGTTGCTATTGTAGTTAAGAGATTAGAAAAGTCTGTCACAGACATCTTTTGTGGAAAATCCTTTCTTTAGGAGTTTTCCTCTTCTGGGAAGCTGAGGCCCCAGAAAGAGAATGTAAACAATAATTATCTGCTGCTGTGGAATGCAACAGGTGCATCTGCGATTGGTCTTCTGTGAGTGTTTGGATTTACTGACCATTCACGGGAGAGTTTGTCTTTGTTTTCTGCCTGGACACAGAACTTTGTTTTAGATTCTATTCCTATGCTATTCTTAGCTGAGCAGCTTCTGAACTTGTCTCTCTATTCCTATTAGTATAGTCTTAATGTATTATATATCATAATTTAATAAATCCAGCCTTCTGATCATGAAGCCAAGATTCTCGTCTATCTCTCTCACCCTGAGGAACCCTCACAAGTCATGTAACAAAAGTCAATTATAAAAGACGTTAGTAATGAAATTTTATATCATTAGCTTTCAGGTCTTTTTACAACTTTGCAATATAGAACTAATCCATATTTTGTTTCTCACATCAGAGCTCATTCTTCACTGCCTAGATTTTTAGTAGAAAGAAACGCGAAAGCAGACAAACTGAAAATGGTTATTTCAAACACTTTGCCAAACATTTTTGAACAAGCAAAATTGAGCCATGCTTTTTTCCACCAAAACACACAAGCACTTGTGCGAACGTTTCAAATCTCTAAAATCTCAAGCTAAAGCTATCATCAGTACTTGCCCTGACTGTCAGCTTGTGCAACCTCCTGTTTCTCCAAGAGCTGTCAACACACAAAGTTTGCAAAGTCTGCAGTTGTAGCAGACATCACTAAATACCCTTCCTTTAGTAAATTCAAAAATATTCATGTCCCAGTAAACACGTTCTCTAGTGCAATTTTTGCTTCTCTTCACACAGGTGAAACAAGCAATCATGCCTGTCATCATTTCCTGCAAGCTTTTGCTTCATTAATTGTACCCGAAAAAGTAAAAACTGACAATAGTCCCGCATATATATCTCAAAAATTAGCTACATTTCTAAACAAATGAAGTGTTCGTCACATCTTTAGTATTCCTTACTCTCCCATAAGCCAAGCAATTCTTGTAAAAGCACATCAAACATTGAAATGCATTTTAGATCAACAGAGAGGGGGAATTGTGGTCACACCACAGATGAGGCTGAACAAGGCTTTGTATGTTTTTAATTTTCCAAACAGTTTGGGCGCAGAACCTGATCCACCAATCTTTAAGCACTTTTCAAATAACACACAGGCAAAACTGAAAGAAAATCCTCCTGTTCTAATTAGAAACCCTGAATCTAGACAGATTGAAAGTCCTTTTTGATTAATAATGTGGGGCAAAGGGTGCTTCTATTTCCACAGGTGCTGGAATTAAGTAAGTAAGTCCCTGCCAAAAACGTCAAACCATATTGCACCTCAGAACCTGTTGACAAGCCCAGAATCGAAGAAGCAAGTACGCAGACGTGAGCTGAACAGAGGGATCCTAGGTCACGCTTGACGTTCCCTGTGCCTGACGTTCTTTGTGCATCAGTGGAACCTGCAAACTCTGATTTTGTGTTAATGTTTGTGGAGAGCTTTGTTCAAACATGGCTTATAGAAAAAGGCCATGAACACATACAGCTGGTTAAAAAGTAAAAGGCAGCTGTAAGCAGCAAGTTCTCAGGCTTTTTTCATTAACAACAATAAACACCATGTCCTTGAGTAAGTGATGAGAAAAACATGGTGGAAAACATGGAGGCCTTGAGAATGGTCAATAACAAGTCAACAACAGGATGAGCAAAACAAGTATTGGCCTCAACAAGAAACCACAGGTGTTGGCAGCAAAGGAGGGGTTGGCATGTAATCTGTGGCCAATGATGAGCTCAGGTTTTGCAATATGTATGCGCTTAATTAACACTACTGTAAAAGTGTGTTAGCTGGATCAATAAATTGAAGATCGATGCTCATCAATCGGATGGTTGTCTCCCTTCACTTTCCTCAAATGTTATTTATGAGTATGTCAATTGTATGTTAAATGTTTGTTTAACAGAGCTGATTTTTGGCAAAAGCTTAGGTTATTGTTTTTGTGGAGAACAAAATGTTAAAATTGATATATCTGTAAGGATTCTGCCAAAACTTAGCTCAAGAAAAAGATGGAGCAAATGCAAGTTGTATGTTCGTAT
This sequence comes from Melozone crissalis, assembly GCF_028551555.1. Classification (NCBI taxonomy): domain Eukaryota; kingdom Metazoa; phylum Chordata; class Aves; order Passeriformes; family Passerellidae; genus Melozone; species Melozone crissalis. The sequence goes on along the minus strand of NW_026535804.1, from coordinate 1,915,307 downwards.
TGGTGGATTTTAATTGTTTTTTGTTGTGCAGATTTGCCTGTGGAATAACAAAAAACAAATGTTTGGGTGACCTTAGCCAAGGCAGCCAGCTCAGATACTATATGTTTGCCTAACTTGGAACCAGAAAAACCTTTTTCAACCTGTCTGGTTGGTGTGCCAGTAAAAGAGTTGCCTTTGGTCAAAAAACCATCCAATGGTAAGCTGGGTGGAATTGACATTGGAAACAATCCCTCATTGAATTGGAATGTTTAGTCCAAAAAACTTCCAAAAGCAGCATGTGAACCTCAAGAATTAGATATCCTTGGCTCTTTGACCATGGATTTTTGCTTTACTTTAATAGCTCATGCCTTGCGAAAAGGTGATCCCCCAAAGGACAATGTTACCCCCCATTATTTTGCATATAGGAATTTGAGTTTTTGGTGCCATTTTTCAAACAGTTGAGATGTGCTTCCTGAGGCTGATCAATATCCATGGCAATTGCCAAAAGAGCAGAAGTTCATTTGTGGAAACAGAGCTTGGCAAAGCATTCCAGCACACCTTGATGATGGCCCTTGTAGCATTGGTATGCTCACTATAATTGCACCCACTGCCAAAGTAGTTATGAAAAAGAAACAAAGGAGAACGAGAGCCGTTCCTCATTATGAGGAGAACTGTCAGAGTGATTTTATGCCTTGGAAAGCTGCAGGAAAAGTTTGAGCAGGTTTGTTTTTACCCCAACTGGCTTCAGCAGTGGCATTGAAACAATTAGATCATGTTGGGTGCTGGCTGAACAAACTAACGAATGCCACATCCTCTGCAATTAGTGATATGTTAACCGATGTTGATAGTGTTAGACATGCTACACTTCAAAATAGACCAGCAATTGATTTTCTTTTACTGGCACAAGAGCATGGTTGTGAGGAATTTCAAGGATTGTGTTGTATGAATTTGTCCAATCATTCTGAATCCATTCACAGAAGCATACCAAAACTGAAAGATTTGACAGCTCAAATTAAAGAAGATGGTGGTTCCTGGCTAGATGATTTGTTTCAAGAATAGAGCTTTGCACCTTAGCTAAAGCAACTTTGCAAGATAAGTCTTTATGTATTGGGTGTTCTGGTATTGATATTGATAGTAATACCCTGCATACTTCAGTGTGTGCAGCGAATGATGAACAAAGCAGTCCGAGAAGCTTTTGTCATACAAGAGAGAGAATTAGGAAGTAGAAGCACAGAGAGTGTTCGAAATCTCATGAAAATAGTAGACGAAGGTGTTGGAATGGAGGAAGGTTTTGAATTAAGACCCTAGAATTGACCGCAGTTTTTTGAACAATGACTTGTAACTATTGTCAGACGTGATTCATATTTCTTTCAAAGACTAGGCCTTCACAGCATTAAGTTGCTGTGCTGTTACATAGCAATGCTCAGGATCAGCGCAAATGGGCCTCCAGCAGACAGTAAGCAGAAATTTTACAGTAAAGCTATGAAACTCAAGTAGTAAACGACAAGAAAATGAAAGTTGCTTGTTGAGTCAACAAGAATCCTTTTCTAGGGGGCGCCTGGTTTTAGATAAATGATTTCCCATTTTTGTCACCCAGGCCCCCCCCTAGAAAAGGATTACTTACAAACATGTCAGCTGCCGACAATGAGGGGGATGATATAGTCCTCCTGATTAACACCTGGGTGTCCGGCAGCCAGGTTTTCCACAATTTTCTTTTTTATCCTTGTCTACTTTCCTCACACGAGGCACCATTTGCCGCGGCTACTATATACAAGCATGAACGGGGATGGGGCAATCCGAATCAGTGTCGTGAGCTGTTTATTTCACACATCAGTCTCAGTACATTGTTAGGACAATGGAGACAGGATGTTCACAGCTCTCTGATTCCAATGGAATGCCAAGGAAGCATCACGTTACAGGGTAGCCTAAAGCCATCTCAGCCTAAGTTTCAGCTAATCACACATAGAGCAAAAGTATATTGACAATAATTCTATCCCATCATTGAAACACACGTAATTGTATTTAACACAATAGGGACTTATTTTCTAACACAATGGCTTGTTTATGAGAGACTGTGAGAGTCTATCTGAAAATCTTTCATTTTTGCCTCACGATTGTCATGAAGAGAAAAGACCACTGAAAGGTTAAAAACTGTTGAGCCAGTTGGGAAAGAAAGTCTTATGCTTATTCAGTGTGTTCACAGGTGGTGTTTGCAGAACACGCCATGCTGAAATCAAAAGGGGCATGCTGCCCTTTCCGAACAATGGATCTGGACTTTCTCCCTATCTCCTGACCTGGCTGGTCTGAGCTCTGGGGTGGTTCCTCCCCTCCAAGAGAAGACCCCTCTTGCCTGCCTTCAACCACCGTGACAGACAAACAGAGATGCGAATCCTCTCATCAAGGAACCAAGACAAGACAAGAAACCCCCTTGGCACCCCCCTGGCACCCCCCTGGCACCCCCTTCCAGAGACTGGGACTGAACGCCCCCCAGCTCAGGGAGAGGGGGAAAAAATGCCCAGAATAAACGTACCTGCGAGCATTCGGCCATGAAAACAATGGAATAAACAACCCCCTCCTTCTGTCCCTATTCTATTCCCTCCTTGGTAAACCTAATTTCGGCCACCCTTCTCCCAACGAAAAACGGTATATTTTGGGGTGCGATCTGACCGTGCTTTGAGATCTCCCCAGGACATGCACCAGTGAGCTTTGAGGGCTGGACCCCCGAAGGACAATGACACTTTTTGGTAGCTATAGACCGTACCTGTCCTCCTTTCCTCCCTCTTCCCTTGGCTTACCCTTTTCTTCCCCAGATTCCCTCACCAACACATATTCAGCTGTGGTTATTTCAATAAAATTGCATTTTGTTGATTTTTTACTGCAAATCCCCTGTGCCTTGTTGGTTAGCTTGCACCAAAAAATCATCCGTCACCCGTTCATTCAGGCGGACTTCGACAGAGACAAAGCACAGAGACTCATTCATACTAACCTTCTAAAGATATACATTAAAAAACCTTGTTGCAACTTATAAAGGCAGATCACAGAAGCTTATTGTTCTATTTCTCACGTCTGCTCTACTGCTTAGAAAACTTTTTGCTGTATTAGCAATGTTCCCAAGTCTGCTGTCTGAGGCCTGCCTTTTTAACCACTTTCTCAAAACCCTCTAATTTTATGAATCCCAACACTCATTCCCTTCTATTCATAACTAATGTATAGCCACCAGTACAATCAGGAAAAGGTGAAACTTACTGATGTCAGCAAGGGAAGGATTTGAAAGAACTATTCCCGTTAATCCTTCTGTAGACAGTAACTCTATCATTAAAATCGGAGCCCTTTTAGTAAGTATCATTTGTGGGAAATTCAGGACTTCTGGACAGCAGCCCATTAGGATTGAGCAGAAGCCATTTCTTGTTTACATGATGAACTTATGCATTCTAACTCTCGGCACCTGCTAGTCAGGTATTTCTTATTGGTGCCTTTGTCGTGTCCAGGCATTCTGCATGCACCTCTCAGAAGATGTGTTTGGTTACAGTCCAGGTGCTTTGCCGTCCCCCATTATTGAGTTCTTTCGGTCTTGGAATTTGGTTTCTCAGCTTCTCCTTCGTTATTTTAGCACGGCTTATGTCTTAGTAACCTTGATGAATTCCAGAGGGCCCTGAGAAAATTCTGATAAGAACAGTTCCAAGCTGGATGGCTGGTGCACCCTGTAGTCTAAGTGATTCAGATACATTGCTACAATTCCCCCTTCTTCTCCTTCTTGCACCATCCAGACCCTTTCCACCGTATTTTCTACCAAGCGGCTCACCAATTTCATGATGCATGGAATAACACAAAGCAATATAATAATGACTGCTAGTAATAACAAAGCTCCCTTTACAATATCTTTCAACCATCCAGTTCCTTCCCATCCCTCAAAGCATTCATCCAAACCCCAGTCATTTGCAGTCAATTTATTTGTGTTATTTTGTAGTTGAGTTTCCTGTGAATGGATGCAGAATGGTCAGAGAGGTTAATACAACACATTCCTTCAAAATCCTCACACCCTTGCCCATGTGCTAACAACAATAAATTTACAGCAGCTCTATTTTGCAGTGTGCCATGTCTAATAGTATCTACATCAGTGAGCATCTCATTTTAAACAGCTGAAGTTATGTTTAGTTGTTTTAGTTGATTAAAAAGACACCTGGTGGAAGCTTTCCTACAGTTGCATTTCCACCAGCACTTCCAGGATAAGTCCAATTGTAGCAATATTTATATGATACCATGTAGAATTGAGATTAAGGATGACATGATTATTTTTGGGTCATGGGACTAGGACATTGCTCGCAGAAGTTGATTGTGGGTTTAAAAAGTGGTTAAAACCAGGCAATAATTTCCAGGTAGTGATCCTAACAAATCTAATTCTTGGGGCTCTAGTCCGCTTTCATTCTGTGATTGTGTTATTATAGCTGCTTGGAAGCCCTCGCTGTTTGCCTTAATCCCCAACCTTTAGCATATGTCCAATTTTGTACCACTGCTGGCTATGTTACACCAGCGATCCTTTGCACTTGGTTTATTTGCTTCCACCTATTGTTTTCCTCCAACTCCTACCCATTTTGCAAAACCAGTAAAGTTACTTATTGGGATACCAATTAAACATGTGTGGAAAGGATCTCCTGGCATGGTTAAGGATAAACAAAAGAAATCCACCCCAGTAGCATTGGCCCAAGTAAGACACATGTTCTCACGATGCCATCTACACCACAAATCACAAGGAACAGAAACCTCCAAAAACCTGTACAACTAATTTAAGACTATTCTTCATCCTTAACATTGGCAAAGAACCCTTCCCCTATGAAATTAGGGGAAAAAACCCAAACTGACTGCCCCTCTTGCTCTTTGTGCTCTTCTCCTATTCTGTCTCCTTTGGTTGTTCTCCTCCCACCTTTGCTTTGTTTGTTGCCATTGCTCAGGTCTAACTCCCCATGTCCCAGGAATAAATACTCCTTTTCTGCATTCAGTAGCCTTGATCTTATTCTCTCTCTCCTTTTTCTTGAGCTCTGAAGGTCGTTATGACGAGGATTCATTATGTCAGGTTTTTGTTCCACTTATGGCTAGTGAAGTAATAGAAGAGATTCTTAGTTCTAGAAAATGTTACTAATCAACACAGACTGTTGCTCAGTCAAAGCTATGTTAAATTCCTGAAGCCAGAGCAAGAGAACAGTGACTTGACAGAATTAGGAAGAGTTTCTTTTTCTTTCTTTTATATAGCAAAAGTGAGCGTGCATATTAGAGTTTGGCATAGAGTAGGCGATTCAGGAAGTCTGTACTGTCTGTCTGATTACCTCAGTCAATGAAGCAAAGAAGAGGGTGATGCAGGGGGAAACTTAGGGGACTGCATCCCCTAACCACTTGAAAGTCTCCATGGGAAATGCCCCATGGCCTCACCGTTTATTCCAATAAAGTTATAGGACTCCTCTGTCTCTTTCTGGGACAAAACCCTCTGGCATCAGGGATTAATTTTCCTAAGAAAATGAGCACTCCTCTGGGATCCTTGCACCATCCCATGGCAGTGAGCAGAGCTGAAGGCACCCCTCACCCAGTTCTGGTGATCAGTTCCCTTTGGTGGCAGCTGACACTGGGTAATTGGTTGGGTACCCAATAGTGTCCACTTGAGACAGATGAGTAGCGGACTAGAGGGTCCATGAAGAGTCCACAGGGAAGGACCACTGAAAATGTCAGCAGTCAATGGGATTTTTGGGGAGTAAACTTGAGAGGGCAGCCATAGAGGGTAGCATTGGTAAAGCCAGCAACAGGTCCTGGCAAAAGGGATGACGATCCCAAAGAATCCCTTAGGAGAATATTGAGGTAGTTTGCACATTCTCCCAGAGGTAAATAAAGACAATCCATGCCCGAGGAGCAGTAAGGGGAGTTGAGAAGGGGTCTCAGCAACAGGGGACAGATGGTGTTGGTATGTTGGGAAAGGATTGGTTGAAGTGGAATGTGGAGGAATATGGTTAAGGCAAGTAGTAGCAGAAGGCATTTATCATCAAAATTTGCCAGTTGATCCAGCTGCAGGTTCTTTGTATCCCCAGCTTCCAGGACAGGGAAAACAAGGAGTCAGGGTGAAGAGGTGTTCTTTATGGTGGGAAATGGCAGGACAGGCACAGAAGTGCAGGACTGCGAGCATGGGCTTGGGGCTCATGGGGAGGTGCGGGCCGGGGCTGGGGCTGTGGGGCAGCCAGGGCTGAGCTCCAGGCAGTACCTGACCCCACCACCGCTCCCCCCAGGCAGGGGCAGCATTGGCCCCCAAGCCCCACGAGGCTGCTAGACATCCTGGGCCCCATGAAGCTGCCAGACACTCCAGCTGCCTGTGATGCTGCCAGCTGTGCCCTCTGGGTGTGCCGGCAGGGGCCACGTTTGGACACTGTAGCAGGACAGAGACTGGCTCTAGTATATGGCGTATGGCAAAGAGGGTGAGCACAAAGAGGAGGAGCAAAGAATATCTGGGAAATGCAAATTGTACATGGTAGGATTAGGATTTTCTTTTAAGGATTTGATTTGGGTCACTGGAGAAACAAATGATTTTGAGCTGTGGGAGACTGAGCACCCACAGGCAGTAGGGGGGCTGGAGGCTAAAGAAAGGGCAGAATAAAGCTCCTGTATGAACTGGTTAGAAAGATACAGCAAGTGTATGTACAATGGGATGAGGAAAAGGTGAAGGCAAAGGTGATGGCAGTGTTCTTACTGCTGTGGAGGAAGTCACTGCAGGGCCCAAGGGGGCCCCCAGGACAGAAAGGATGAGTTTGGCCACAAGGAGAGAGCAGAGGCATCCCTTCCTCAGCAGGGGAGAGCCCACCCAAAGAGCGTCTTGGAAGGAATCAATGTACTATCTGCAAGGACACTGAAAGCAAGCTTGCCCACAGAAACTAGATCCTCGGGAGGATCAAGTCCAGCGATGAATGGAGATGGATTACTAGGTGTGTCAGAGGTTCCCATTATATCCGGGAACCCACCACACTGGAGCCCTTGATAACATTTAGGGTGCATCTGGAACGGAAGGAGGTATTTTCCTGGTAGACACAAGGGCCTCTCAATCCACTTTGAATTTTATGCCTTCAAAGGAAAAATTGTCAAGAAGTTCTTTAATTCTTCAGGGGGTAAGTGGAGAAGACGTGAGGATATGTTTCTTTCAACCACGGATTAGCACATGTTGGGGTTAGGTTTGAAATGCATGAATTTCTGTTTATTCCTACTTGTAATTATAAGTCACTGGAGAGGGATTTGCTGGTTACATGGGGAATGCAAAATAACATTGTAAAAAGTGATACAGAAACTAACCCTATTGTAAGTTTGTGAAGCTCCTGCCCTAGCCCTTCTGGACATGGAAAAAGAATTTGAATTCTATGTGGATGTTAAACAGGATCATACTAAAATAATTTTACCATGGGAACACTGGATTACAGGGCAGCCTGTTGCCTACTTTTCTAAGATATTAAACCCAGAGGCCAGGAGGCTTGCCTCATTGTCTGCAGAATTGTGCAGCTATGGCTTTAGTAGTAACTGAAGCCTGAAAATTGATGACAAGATAATGTTTTGTGAGACTTACGAAAGCCTCACATAGAATTTAAGTTTTGTGAAGCAAAAAAGCCTCTAAGTGAATGTCCAGGGCTTGGTTAATACAGTCTAAAACTTATTGAATGGAAGAGAAAGATGTAGGATTGAGAAGTGGGAAAGGCTTTAACCCAGCCTCCTGTTAAACAAGGACTTTGAACAGTCCTGGAGAGGGGTGCCAGGAAGAAATCCATGACTGCATTCACGTGATGGACCTCCAGACCTGGGCTAGGGAAAATTTAGGAGGCACCCCCTGGCCTAAGGGAGAAAATGTGTTCATTAATGAGCCTTCATGGGCAGTAGAAGGGAAGCAAGTTACAGGAGACGCTATTATTAAGGGATGGGAATTAGAAGACAGGAGGATGTTGCTGCCCACATGGTCAGGTCAGACTGCGGAGCTGTATGTGCTTGCAAGAGCCTGTGAATTAACATTCATACTTATTCTAAGCATGCATGTGGGGTGCGTAAAATAAACCTGTTTCCTCCCACACTTAGAAATGTGTGGGAGGAAACAGGTTTATTAACCTGCAGAGGAAAAAACATTAGCGCGTGACAGCTTAATTACTCCTCTCTTGCAGGTAGTGAATTTACCAAAAAGGGGGGCAATTATGTCCATTAGGGGACATCAGGCAAGGTACTCAGAGGAGACAATAGGCAATTGACTGGCAGATGAAGAAACTCAGAAAGGAATATTTTTGCCAGAACTCTCCAAGACCCTCCCTTTGCTCCCAGTGACTCAATCACTGCCAGACAAACTGTCTTTTCCACCAGAGGAGCTGGAGATAATTAAAAAGAGCAGGGCAGAGGAAAAACTGGAATAATTGGTTTACAAGAGATGGCAAACAATGGAGATCAGAAGCTTTGGCCATACAAGTATTAGAACAACTCCATGAAGGGAGTCATTGGAATTCTGGAGGAATTGGCGGAAGCCTTCCTCAAGATGTATTTTGCTGTGGGTCTTTTTAGTCTGGCAAAAGCAGCTGTTGAAGTTTGTTTGATTTGTGCTGAAGCCAATTAACAGGGTTACAAAGAAAGCTGCCAGAGGAGGGAGGCATTAGGCTGTATGTCCCTTCCAAAAATGCCAAGTGAGATGCTCCAAGTGGGAAGGCTTAAATATCTTCTGGTAATAGTATGTCAGTTAACAAGGTGGCCAGAAGCATTCCCAACTCCTTCAGCAACTACAGAATCACCTATTAAGGTATTTTTGGAACAAATTATCCCAAGATACAGGACTGTAGAAGCAACAGACTCAGGGGAACTCATATGAAAGATCCTTCAAAGGGTTATGGCTACTTTAGGAAAAAAATTGATCCTCCATACCCTGTGCCACCACAAGAACTTATGTCAGGTAGAAAGAAATCGAAGAGAGAAATAAAGAAACACCTTTTGAATCTGGCAATAGCCACCAAGATGCCATGAGTAGGGCTTTTGCCATTGGCTTTGGCAAGAATGTACGACAGACAAAAGAGAAAATCAGTTCTCTTCCCTTGAATTATTGTTTAGCATTCTTCACCCAAGTAATTCTCAACCTAGTGGGGTGTAGAGGTAAGTGATGTATATTTAAAAAAATATGTGGCCAGGATGCTGTTTCTTGTGAAATCCCTTCATCAGGAGGCTCAGCTGGCACAGCCCCTGCCTTTGGACTTTGGCTGTTCATAACATCCAACCAGGGGACTTAGTTCTGCTTAAGGAGTGGAAAGACGTACCATGGGTTGCAAAGTGGCGTGGAACTTTCCAAGTGTTACTGACCACAGAAACAGCCATCTAGACAGCTGAACACAGATGGACCTATCACACTCTGGTCAATGTCTCTAAGGCCCCAGAGATTTGGACATCTCAGCTGGAAAAGAAGGACAGCAGGCTTTGACTGACACTCTGCAGGAGTGGTCTGGAGCAGCAGCCAGTGCGTTGACATGGAGGCAAGCCACATGTACCTAGCCACAGACTGTCTGCTGAAATAGTCTGTATGAGCATCCTTCCTTTAGAATCTACGCTCACTGGGGGGGCTACTACTTGCTGTCATTGTTTTCTTTATCTTAGGTAGCTTCTTAGGTAGTTTCTTTATCTTAGGTAGTGCATCCATTGGCCACAGGTAGTGTAGAAGAGAATGTGAAAATTAGACTAGGTCATTAGAATACACTATTAGAATATTTTCCTTACTAATTCTACTTTTCTTTTGTCAGCTAAGTTTAGGCCAGGAATGGAAGAATCCATTTCCAGCCTTAGGAGAAGAAGCAGCCAAAGTTTTTAACTTTAGCTATTGTTGGGTTTGTGGAGGGCCAGAAGGATCTGAAGAGTAGCTACGGGTGACTAGTTCAGTGGAATCTAAATAGTGGCTCAATAACCTAAGTGAGGTCCATAATGGGACAGGATTTGGGGAGAAGGAAGTCCATGGTGACTTCATTCTTCTGAATCAGGCAGTTATTGCCTAAATAGGACAGGGGGTGTCTACTTGGAAAAGCATTTGTGATTTGACTATCTTTGGGTTTAAACAACTGGGCCTGAATTCCCAATTACCCTTCTTTCAGTTGTTCCAAACATCAATCAAATGCCTGTGAAGCTCACTAATGGCAGCTGGCTGAGGTGTTCCTACCATCATTACCAAAAATATTTTGAAGACTGTAAAGCAGTGGGGAGGGACAAGGGGTTTTTTTTGGGGGGGGGAAACCCCTAAAAATAGGACCACCTATTTTTAAGTTGCCTCCAAGAAAGTTCCCCAAACAGAACACATGTTGTTTGTGATTATCAGTGCAAATGTCAACACCAGAATAGAACTTGAGCCCTTTTTAGCGAGTTCTTCTCCAAATCCGAGCAAACAGATGGCAGATGTAAATGTAGCTGGCAATCCTGCAGGGGAGCTTGGAAATAAAAATATTGTAACTCTTCGAGTGGGGTAACTACTGTTGTAGCACTGCTGAGGCCAGGACACGAGCTGTCTTTTGACCCACCAGTTGATGACCGAGGGTAGGGAGGCCCCTTTGCTAACAGAACATGGGCTTTGAAAAGACACCATTGGCATTGAAGCCAACATGAGTGTCACAGCTTACCTCCAAACTGCTCAGGAATGTTATATGGGGCATATTAGACCTACCACAAGTTCAGGGAAATCACTTAGGAATCAAAATCTATGATGATTTAAGTAGTGAAAGCAATCAGTGTATGCAGCCCTGGCTGGAGGGAGCACCCCAAAATGGGGAAAAGATGAATGGCCACCAGAGAAAATGATACCACACTATGGACCAGCCACTTGCAATGCTTATGAATTAATATGAGGTGCCAGAGTGACACCGTGCCCCGGTCACAAGAGGAGGAGATGACACTGGTCACCGGTGAGCTCTGACCCCCTTTCCTCTCGGCACGCATCACAAGTGGCCACTCCCCACTTCAGCCACCGGCAGGCAGAGGGCAGCGGTTCAGTCACAAGCTGAGGTCCCATACTGAGAGAAGTGGCCGACAAGTTGTCCTGGTTTAGGGCAAATTTGTTAAAGAATCTGCAAAGGAGGGCCCCTCCAGAAAGCAAAACTCACACGGCCCCTCCCCCCAACCGGTTCGGGAAAAAATTCCTTGGAGAGAGGTGGAAAGAACCTGTTTATTTGACTGGCCCAGCACCCCCCTAGCACAAAAAATGAACAATACCCGATGACACCGCTCTGAGAAAGATGACAAAATCAGAAAGTCTCTTTTGGGGGTGGTTGCTCTGTTCTCAGTCCCTCCGGCACTGGGGCAGCTGCTGCAGCCAAACGGTGCAAACCTTCGGTGTTCCCGGGTCCCAGTCCGGAGCAGGTTCGAGATGGTCACAGAAACAGGAGAGGAGAAACAGTCCAGGAAGGGATGTGGACTGTTTAGCTAGAACTAGCTAATAAGCAGAGGCCAAAGCAGAGCAGAAGCAAGGGCAGAAAAGGGAGCAAGCAAAGCAGCAAGCTGAAGCAAGAAGTGAAAAACAGCCCTATGTACTGCTCATCTCTGTGTCCCTGATAAGAGAAACCCAAACAAAACTTCCACTCTTCAGAGCCGGTCTATAAGGCACAGAACAGATGAATGGGGATACAAACATCATAACGTCACCCCAGGACACAAGTGTAGACCCATGCTGACAGATTGAGGCAAAGGAAAGAGGGAACGACCCCTTGCTTGCATCTCACAACTGTCATTATTACTTCCTGTGAAAAGAGTGGTACAGGTGCAGGAGCTCGAAGGGGAGACAGAAAAAGGTGATTTTTAAAGAGGGGCTGTCCCCCGGGAGGAGAAAGCCTAACAACAATCAAGGGCCAGATAGGAGGAGTATAGGGGACATACATAAACATAAAACCAAGAGGGAAGGGAAGAGTGAATACCAACGAGTGAAGGGAAATATCATAACTGACAACTAACTTTCTAGATAAATGGATGTAGCAAATAATGACAGACAAGCTGCAGGGGCAGAGTTTGGAGGATGGACAGGGAAAGATCTGGAAATACCAGAACTGACATGGGGAAAGGTAGGAAATTAGATGGTAAACAACTTTAGGGAGAGACTATTAGGAAAACCAAACAGGGGTGAATAGGAACAAATAATTACAACATTTTAAATAATTTCTTAAACAAATAAAAGTCCAACACCCCACTGCCACACCAGAGAACCCATTTGTAATTTGAATAAGATATTTAGGTTACAAGCTGTGTTTGAAATAATAACCAACCAGACAGCCACAGCTCTTTACCTTCTTGACGACCAATCTATTCCAATGAGGAATGCAATATTTCAGCATTGGATGATATAAAATTGTCTATTAGCAGAAGGAGGAGGAGTTTGTGGAAAATTAAATTATTCAAACTGCTGTTTGCAAAGAGATGGCAACGGAAAATAGGTCAAACAAATAACAAAGGTAGCTCATGTACCAGTCCAAAGGTGGAAAGGATGGGAATGGGACATGCTGTCATAGATACCTGGCAATCTTTGGGTTAAACGAATACTATTTCTCCTCTTCTGTGCTATAGTAACTCTGTGGTAGATAGGGACAGGCGGTCGGAAGATTACGCGATGTAATGGAGAGGCAGGACCCCCTGTTCCCCTAAGATAAGAAATTACCCTAGGAATGTAGCCCCTCAAACAGTAGTGCCAGTAACTTTCCATTCCACACCCAGTAACTTTCCACCCCTGGTAACTTTCCACTCCTCACTAACCGTAGATAGTAGAGGCAGACCCTCCTCTGACGTAGAGACCCCCTTAGACTATAAAACCCCACGAGAAGAGATGATAAACGCCTTTTGACCGTCCACCACATTGGTGTCTGCGTGCTCATTGGCCCGAGCGACCCTGGAGAATTGGGTCGCCATGCTGTTCCTCAGAACCAGGTCGCCTTGCCTTATATCAGAAGGCAACAACTGGTGCCGAAAACCCGGGAGCCGATCAGCGCCCGGGGAATGGGGATTTGCCTGGACAGAGGATGGCGGCTGCACAGCTGGCCTAGTGCAGCGAGAGGGACGCCTCCGGACCAGCGACGAGCATGGACGCTATCACGAAGGTCGTAACAGAAATGCATGCACAATGGGGTATAGAATGTAAACTTAGGGACTTAATTCTCGCATTGCCGAGACTGATTAAGCTTGGGGCTATAGAAAGCCCTGTGGATATCCTACATCCGGGGGTGTGGGGTAATTGTACAAAAGCTCTGGCGGAGGACACTATGTCTTCGGGTTCAGGGAAAGCCCTAAAATCGTGGGGCAGAGTTGTCCAGGCTCTGCAAAAAGCTCGACAAGAGCAAGAAACCTGGAAAGCCGTGCAAACTTGTTTATTAGCCATGCCTCAGCTCGGGGTGGGCGCGGCGACACAGACCGCGGAGGGTCTTGATCCGGGCGGGTGCGAGGAGGCGCAATCGCTGGAACCCCCTCAGCGAGCGGACTCACCATCGGAGGGGGGGAACACGCGCGGGCGTTCTGGCAGGGGCTCGCGGAGGAGGCGCGGAACGCAGCGGGATTGTCAGACCCCATAGGGATCGGTAAAAACTCGCCCCCACCATATGCATTTGAAAATGGCACCGAGCTTCATGGCAAGGGCGGAAAGGAGAAGGCAGGGGGCGGAAATGCAGTCAGCCTGATTAACAACGCATGCGCGGGCGAGCGGGGAGAAGGGGCGTCCCCTGCGGTGGAGCGTAAGACCAATCAGAGCGTTCTATTCAAATTAGGTCCTTATAGGGCAAGGACCTCCCCCAGCAGGAGGCAGGGGAACCCCAGGGGGAGGGAACGCCCCAACCCCCGCAGGAAGGGGCGGGGTCGGAGCCCAAGAAAAAGGCAGAGCAGCCTGGAAGTGTCCAGTCAGTCGACTTCCGGCTCGGACTCTGACTCGAGCTGGGACGGGCTCGAGAGGGAATCGGAGGATTCCGATTTGGATTCTAGCTTTAACAGAGAGAGAGCAGCGGCATGTAAGTTCACTAATTACAGTGCTCCCGCGTGGGGGAAGGGGTTATCAGAGAAAGACCGGACCCCGCCTACAAACTGGCGGAAAATAAAGATGGCTTGCGCCGAGTGGGCCCTGTCTGCGACACTGGTATTCCCGGTCTGCGTGGTGGGGGCAGGCGGAAACCAAAGGACCTATTCCCCAGTCAATCCAAAGGATGTCCAGGCAATTGTTAAAGCGATTGTGGACAAGGGAATTAATTCTGCCATGGTTTCCACACTCATTGACGGCCTTTTTGGTGGGGATGACATGATTCCCTTTGATATTAATCAGACGCGTAGAATGATTTTTGATGGGGCAGGGGTGATAGTTTTTAAACAAGAGTGGGAAGACAATTGCATGAAGCAGCTAGCCTTGGTAACGGGGGCAGACCACCCACTGCGTGGCTCCAGCATACAGAGGTTAATGGGTACAGACTCCACAATGATCACTCCCCAGGTGCAGGCCAAGGGTCTGCGGGCCCATGAGGTTATGACAACAACCCGTGCTGCCCGAGAAGCCATCCGTGATGCTTCTAAAGTAGTAGCCAAACCCTCCCCATGGTCCTCCATAAAACAGAGTGAGAGTGAGAGCTTCACTCAGTTTGTGGACAGGCTTCAGGCCGCATTAGATTCGTCTGCTTTACCCTCAGAGGCTAAGGGTCCGGTGCTGGCAGAGTGCCTATGCCAGCAATGCAACTCAGCCACCAAGGACATTTTAAGATCACTGCCGCAGGGGTCTAATATAGCAGCCATGATCAGACACGTTGCAGAGGAGGAACATCTAGCTCCCATCCAAGCAGCAGTTCACACTGCAATAACCAGTGTGATGGCGTGCCTTATGTGTGGCCAGGCAGGCCACTTGGCAGTAAACTGCCCCCAGCCAAGACGCCTATCAGCAGCTGCTCCACTACGCCAAGGGGGACTTAGGGGACCGTGCTGGGCATGTGGAAGGAAGGGGCATTTAGCTAAGGAATGCAGATCCAGGCCTCAGGGAAACGGGAGAGGGAGGGGGCAGCTGGGCCGTATCCAGCCTCCTCCCACCTGGAGCATGCAGCGGCCCAGCTACAGCAACCCCCAGTGGGGCAGGGGACCCTCATACCCCATGCCCCCACAGGGAGAAGTCAATTTCGCATCCCTGCCTACAGTGCAATGGCAGAGCTATGCAGCACCGCCAGTAACACCTTCGCACCCCCCACCGCCACAAGCCACACCAGTGTCACAGGACCAGCAGGGGACGCCCCAGAGCGGGATCCCTGGGTGGCCTTGTGTCCTGGCCATGAGAATAGGAAAGGAACCCCTGATGGTGTGGGGGACATGCCGCCTTTACGGCAGTCAGGATCCCCACGTCATAGGGTTTCAGTTCTGGGCGGACACGGGATCAGACTGCACGATTTTTCCCCAAGCATATTGGCTCAGACATTGGCAATTCAAAGAAGTCCCTCCAGTGAACGGAGTAGGAGGGCAGTCCCGGGCATGGAAAAGCACCCAGCTGGTGCCTATAACACTTCACACGAAAAAGGGACCAGAACAGACAGTGGCGATCTATCCCTATATCCTGCAAAATTCTCCACCCCTGTTAGGAAGGGACGTCCTTTCCATGCTAGGATTCCGGATTACAAATTTATCCTGAGGGCCACTGCCGTACACCCTCCGCTGCCAATCAAATTGACTTGGAAATCATCAGACCCCATATGGGTCGAGCAGTGGCCCCTGACAGAGCCTCGAGCGGCAGCCTTGCTGGAACTGGTCGACCGCGAACTGCAAAAGGGTCACATAGAACCCTTCACCAGCCTGTGGAACACCCCTGTATTCGTGATCCCCAAAAGGTCCGGAGAAGGCTATCGTCTCGTCCACGACCTGAGAGAAGTGAACAAGACGACCCGACCCATGGGTCCAGTCCAGACACTGCTACCCACGAACTCAGCCATCCCCGCAAGGCAGCCGTGCGCAGTACTGGATATCAAGGACTGTTTCTTTTCAATACCTCTGCACCCTGAGGACAGAGAACGATTCGCCTTTTCCATGGTGTTTCGAAACGGCAAGCGGCCCAACCTCTGCTTCCAATGGCGAGTATTGCCACAGGGCCTTGTTGACAGCCCCACTATATGCCAAATCACCGTGGACAAAGCACTGATGCCAGTCTGACACTGCTATCCCACCACAACCATCATTCAGTACGTGGACGACGTCCTAGTCGCAGCACCATCGGCAAGCCAAGTAGATCACCTGGTGTCCACAATCACGGAGACCCCTCAGGCCAACGGCTTCGAGATCGCGAGCGCAAAGATCAAGAGAGGATCCTGCGTGACCTTCCTGGGAGTAGGGATCACAAGTTCCCACATGACACCCCCTGAGGCGAAGGTCAGTCGAGACATAAGGACGCTCCACAACATGCAACGCCTAGTGGGATCGCTACAGTGGCTTCGCAACATCATCCTGATTCCTCCCAAGGTCATGGCCCGCAGACCCATATGACCTCCTGAAAGGAAAGCACCCCTGGGAACCCAAGGAGCTGACGCCACAAGCCACGAGCTCCCTCGACTTCATCGAAAGCCAGATGTCCACTGGCACACTTGCCAGGTGGAATCCAGCCGTGCCCCTGGACCTATACGTCCACTTTACACTGAAGGGGGGAGTAGAAGCACTGGCCCAAGGACCTTGCAAAAAGGCCCGACCAATCCAATGGGCGGTCCTCGGAAGACCTGCTCGTGCATTCTCCCCGGGAATCGAATGCATCGCTAACTTCATCACGAAAGGCAGGAAACTCGCCTTGAAACACCTAGGGACAGAGCCGACAAGCATCCACCTTCCGTTCCGCAAGCAACCGACCACGGAGTCAGCCACAATATCGGAGTACCTAGCCCTTGCTCTCACCGGCTTCGGAGGAAAAATCTCCTATTCTGCCAGACCACCCTGGACTCAGCTGCTGACCGTAGTCGACATGGACATGCCACCAAGGGTCATGGACTGACCGCAGCTGGGACCAACGGTCTTCACAGATGCTTCCTCCACGACTTCAACCGCAACAGAAGTGTGGCAGGCAGGAGAACAATGGCATTGCGTCAAAGCATGTGACCCCACACTGTCAGTGCAACAACTGGAGGCAGCAGCAGTGGTCTTGGCGTGCGGACTCTTCCAAGAAGAACACTTCAACATAGTAACGGACTCTATATTCGTGGCAAGGCTTTGCCTAGCCATGGCAGGACCAGGAGTGTCAACATCTGCAGCAGCCCTAATGCTGGAAGAAGCACTCTCCTTGCGACAAGGCACCGTGTCAGTCATCCACATCAACAGCCATGACCCAGTCAAAGGTTACTTCCAGGTCGGCAACAACAAAGCGGATGCCACAGCGAAAGGCGTATGGACATTGCAGAAAGCTCGTCAACTGCACGAGTCGCTCCACATCGGAGCCAAAGCACTGGCGAAGAGACGCAGAATCCCGACAGCGGACGCGAAACATGTGGTGGCCACTTGCCCTCATTGCCAGAAGTCACCCCTATGGATCTGTGGGGTCAACCCGAGAGGTCTCAAGCCTTCAGAGATCTGGCAGTCGGACTTCACCTGGCGTCAACCGCTGAAGCCCCGAGCATGGCTTGCAGTGACAGTAGACACTTATAGCGGAACGATCATAGCCACACAGCACCCCTAAACAAACTCCAAGGCCACAATCCAGCACTGGCTGACAGCCATGGCTTGGCTCGGTATCCCCAAGCAGATCAAAACGGACAACGGGTCCAATTTCACCTCCAAACCAGTGCAATAATTCGCCACAAAATGGGGCATCACATTAGTGCAAGGTACCCCGTATAACAGTACCGGGCAGGCCATAGTTGAGAGAGCAAATCAGACCCTGAAAACCAAGATAGAAGTATTGGTGAAAGCAGAGGGCTTTGCCAATTCCATTCCCCCAGGAGATCAGGCACGTATGTTGGTAACTGCTTTGCTAGCACTGAATCAATTCCCTAGGGGAGATGAAACAAACAGTCCCGTTCAAAAGCACTGGGCTACTCGAATGCTAGAGGAGGGCCCGCAGGTGTTAATTAGAAACGAGCTAGGCGAATGGGAGCGGGGCTGGAGGTTGATGCTCACGGGGCAAGGGTACGCAGCTGTCAAAAAGGACGGTAAAATCAGGTGGTGTCCACTTAAGTCAATTAAGCCTGACCTTCATAGCGAGCAGAATGAGACTGACGAGAATTGCGAGTTTCTGTTTACAGGACATGCTCGTGGGACATCCTCGTGACGCGTACATCCCCATTCCAGAGGAAAGAGACAGACCACCAAGCCGTCAGGCAGCGCCCGAGAGACCCGCACGGGTGAGACTCAAGCATCAACAGTGTTTCTGTGCGATTTTGCTGTTGGGGCTTGTCGCCAGAGGGCAAGCCAACCCAGATCACTACCCCCATCAGCCATTCAGGTGGGTCATGCGACACCTTAGTAGCAACAAGGTGCTCAAAGAAATCACCACACTGAACACCCCATCCTTCGTGCTCCGCATCACCGACCTGTTTCCAGGACAACCAAAGGTAGACCCCAATTCCCCACACGCCCCACACATGTACCTATCCTACTGGTGCCCAGCTTCAAACCCTGGGAAAAGCTACTGCAATCACCCAGGGTGGCGATATTGTGGGCACTGGGGCTGCGAAACCATAGTCACAGATGCCAGACCGTTGGGGCCTGGGTGGGATCCGCAAGAGCCCGACAAATTCTTACAGTTCACCTGGGCACCCAGTGGCTGCAAAACACCTGTCTTCCTCCAGGGAAGCTTTTATCGAAAGCGCCATAAAGTCCCAAAAATTCAGAAATGCACAGGCTACAACATGACGGTCTTGCAGCCAGATCACCCCAGTTGGGCCATAGGCAGAACGTGGACAGTAGTCCTTCAAGGGTCGAAAGAGAGGGTGAATGTGAGAATTATCAGGTTCCAGCCATCGGCACCCCGAGCGGTCAGACCCAACAAAGTGATTAAAAGCGTGCCGAAAGGGAGAAACGCAGCCTACCCTAAAACCTTACCCACAGGGGTCGGCAATGTCCCGACCGGCCATGCGGAAGCCTTTCAGATAGGCCGTTTAGTCGGGTCGAACTCAGACCCAATCCTTCGTATGTTAGAAGCTACCTTTGTTTCCCTGAACGAATCCAACCCTAACCTAACCGAATCCTGCTGGCTTTGTTACGATGTCAAACCCCCCTTTTACGAAGGAGTCGCTTTAAACACTCCCTTCAGTTACTCCACAGCCGATGCCCCTCACCAGTGCAGATGGGATACCCCTCGCAAAGGAATCACCCTGAGTCAAGTCACAGGCCGGGGCAGATGCTTTGGCAATGCAACCCTAGCTAGGCGAAGAGGCAACGTCTGCACCGAAGTAGTCAAGCCCAACAGGAAAAACAATAAGTGGGTAGTCCCATCCGCACCTGGGATGTGGGTTTGCCAGTGATCTGGAGTGAGTCCCTGTGTGTTCCTTGCCAATTTCGATGACTAAATATATAAGATATATACAGTAATGCTTGTATTACGGATCATATTGATTTATGTTATTTTATATTTTAAATAATTTAACAATTCTTTATATATCTGCATATATTTGAAACACATTTCTATATTTATCCTTTGGTTGTGATTTTTTCTGGGTGTTTTCTGGGTCTTTTCTTGCCCTTCTTGGAATTTTTTTCTGGGTTTTTTCTTGCCCATCTCGGGGTTTTTTTCCGGGTTTTTTCTTGCCCATCTTTGGGTTTTTTTCTGGGTTTTTTTTTGCCTATCTTGGTTGGTTTTTTTTCTGGGTTTTTTCTTGCTCATCTTCGTCTGTTTTTCGGCGTTTTAAGCCAACATAGGTACATACCGTGTCAGTACATACAATATAAACCGGCTGGGGATTTTTTATTCTAAATTTAACAATGAGTTGCAAAACCTGGAAAGCAAAAGTCACACACACAAGGTTAAATCCAGTCAGCATGCGCTCACACACACAGAGATGAGCAGACACAGACAGACACAGTCACGTGCTCTCACACACGCTCACACACTCTTTCCACTTACACGCTCACTGCGGCCCTTACTCGAGACGCTGAAGAACGTGCTGTGACACATCTTCTGGCTGCTGCTCCCTGACGTCAAATAGTAGATTCTGGGGAAATCAGCAGCCTCAGGGACCTGTGAGATGACAGGAAGGGTCAATGAGTGGCTCTCTGACAGCTAGGACTTGTCCCCACTCTGGACTGATAAATTTTCTACCCAAAATCCAATAGAAGACAGATGAACAGTAAAATTTCTGTAACTGTTCTACCTAACTGTGACTACAGGCCAGGGCAGGGCAGCTCTGATCATAAGTGGTACAATATAAGGACATACAATATAAGCTGAGGCAAACAGTGCAAGTGTACATAGACTGTAAGTACACACAATATAGGGCGACGCACTTACATGCTGTGTAAGTACACAAAGTACAAGCCAGCATAGGTACATACAATGTGAGTACATACACTATAATCCAAAATAGGTACACACGATATAGGTACATACAACATAAGCCAAGATAGGGAGATACAATAAAAGCCAGGACTTGAGATAACTCTCTGGAAGATGAATTCTTGAGCCCTATTCCCTTTGAGAAGACGGAACCTACAGAACTACTGCAGTCACCTGAGGAGGTGCATCTGAAAAAAAAGTTAGGACAAGAGTCAGACTGTTGCAGGATAACTGAAGAGCTCCAGAGATCCTGTGTCCATCTACAAATCCCATCTAGAGTCCAACTACACCGCACATTACAAAATCCAAGTCCCCAGGACTTCTCCTATTGCACCAGGCTACGTGGCAGGGCAGAGCAGCTCCAGCACAAATGTGTGCAGACACTGTGACGCAGGACAGACAGGACAGGACAGGACAGGACAGGACAGACAATGGGGACACAACAGGAACAGAAATCTCTTGGCAAGGAAAATGGCTGCAAGGACTGAGAGAATGCAAAAGGAGATGACTGAGTTCAAACTGATGGTGAGCTGATGAGGCTCAGAGAACCCTGGAGGAAGAAGATGCAACCTGAATGATTTATTCCAAGAACAGCAAAGATGGATGCCTAGGAATCCTATGGTCAGAATCCTCTACCTGCCCTCACATTCTTACAAGTCCTAATGCATGATAATGGATCCAGGTGGGGCATAGCTGTCCATACAGCTCAGGAAAAGACCTGACAAGACATCTGACTGGATGCTTCCAAAGAGAGAACTTTTGACTGGGGAGCTCAGACAGGTATCAGAATCGCATCTATGGCCTGGGTGCCAGGCCAAGGAATGCAGAGATCACAGATGCTAACAATGATGCCAAGGTTTCTGACAGGCCCCTCAAAGTGCTAAGGTAAAAGACATGAGATACACAAACAACGCATAATGCACAATAGACAAGTGACACAATACACACCGGACTGCTCTGCCCTGCACACCTCCGCACTGTGATCAAAAGTGAGACTTTGCTTTTATGGGGCCTAAGGGGCCACTTCATGAATAACACCCACTTCCAAATTGAATTTAAAAACCCCTGCCAGTAATTCCTAAACCAGCACCCCGCTTTCATCTCCTCTGTGGGTCATAGCCCTCTACTTATCTCTCAGACATCTGGGGATGCTGATCCCTGTCAGGTGCAAAGAAAGGCCAACTCGTCAGCTGGGAAGGTCCTGCTGGCACCACACTGCTGTCTCTCAGAAAGCTAGATTAAAGAGAGCCAAATATCAGCGCCTGATCTTGGCACCACATCGGCCAAAACGCCCCCAGTCTGCTACTCACCGTGCTCCTAAGAAGGCCCGGCACCTCCTAACCCTGACCCACTGCCAAGGATGCAATGCATCTGCACCTGAAAGAAAGTTAGAACATATGTCAAACACCTCCAGGATAACTCACAAGCTGCAAACACCTTATATCAATCTAGGAATAGCATCTAGAGCCCAATTACACCCCACATTACAAATTCCAGCTCCCCAGGCTTGTCCTTTTGCAGCAGGCCAGCAGGCCATGCGGCAGGGCAGAACAGCTCCGGCACAAATGTGTGCAGACACCCGTGACACAGAACGTGACAAACAGGGGGACATTAAACACGACACATCATGCTTGTGGTGAGGGCCTCGAGGGGAGAAGGCAAAAGGGACCCCAAAGACACACTAGGGAACACGCCACACTGGACTGAGACAGAGTAGAGATCCATTCTGAATTAGGTGAAGTGTCTAAGAGAGGTGAAAAGTCTGTGAGGCCAAAGCTGAAGGAAAAGTCAGATGCCTGAGACAGCAAGACGACAGAGAAAGAAAAACAGAAATGACCACAAGGTCAATTTGCCCCCCCACCTAAGAATTCCTTTGATAAAGGAGAACTGGTGATAAATGTCACGCGGAATGAATATGTATGAACTTATTGTGAAACTGTATGCATATGCATTTGGAAGGGGGATAAAAGGAGACCTGAAGTCTTCAGGGGTACGCATGCCTTTTGGGGAGGCTTGCGTCTGGCGCGCGTCGTAATAAAGGCACACCGGGCTTTACAACTTTTATTAAGTTGTGAGGTTTCTTCTTTTCTCTGCAAAACAGGACAACACAACACAAACCAGAGCTGTTCTGCACTGCCCACCTGAAAGCTGCCATCAAAAGTAGTGCCTCTCCCTTTAGCTGTCCTAGGAGGCCCTTGCAGAAGATTGCTTTTCCTCTGCTAAATTTCAAATTTGTCACAAGAACACCCAACCTGCTACTCTCCCATCTCCAAGCCTTGGCCACCAACTTATCTTTTGGATGATCGGTGATGGGAATCCACGTTGCACCTGAAATGAGTCTGCCTCGGAGGGCCCTGTGATCATCTGTGAGCCTCTCGGTCAGCTACAATAAAGAAAACCAAAACCAAAGTATGAGTCCAGAGTTATGTGGGCCAAATCCCAGCAAGGCAGCTACTTGCCCTCTCCTGAGTGCACCTGGCTCCTTCAGGCTCCAGCTTCATCCTGAGTCCAAGGCTGTGGCCTTTATTAGGAGTGGCACCAGGGTCAGAGAAAGGCAAAGTTAAATGGCATTCCTGTGAGTGCAGTGGATGACGTTGTGTCCTGTAAGACATGGCAATGCCTCTGCTAGGCTTCTGAGAAGCCTTGTGTGCGGGGGCCCTGAAATAAACAAATAAACACCCTTTCTCACCCTGCTGCCTTCAAACCTCTCCCAGCCGACAATAACTCCTAACTGGATACGTGCTCACCTTCCCTCTCCCAGTCACAATCCTCAACTCACCTGAAGCCCCAATTTCAACACGGGGCAGATCCCTCTTGTGATATGATGAATCTGCTGAAAAAAATGTTGTGCTTTACACAGCTTGGATTTTCAGGGAGTTGCACTCCTCAAATACACCCCCCCCACCAAAAAACAAACAAACAAACAAACAAAAAAAACCCCACAACCCCAAAAACAAAAAAAGCCAAACCTGAAAACCCACAA